>NC_135478.1:164668493-165959993 GCF_052094955.1 Ictidomys tridecemlineatus
CCTGGCTAAGGCAGTATACAAGCTCACTGCAGACACCCAGGTCAGAGGGGTCTCCCACATGGATTGGCTAGTCCTCTCTACCCTGGCTGCTGTGGTATACAAGTCCCCCCACACCCAGATAGGAGGGATCTCCCACCTGAAGGAGCAAGTCTCTTTTCCCTGGCTGTAGTGCTATACTAGCTTTTCCTGACACCCAGGTTGGAAGGGGCCCCTGCCTGGAGAGAAGAGTTCCCTCTACACTGGCTGCAGCAGTATAGGAGCTCCCCCACCCACACACACACACACATGTGGGAGGGGGTTCCTGCCTTGAGGGGCAAGTTCCCTCTCTCCTGGCTGGGGCTGTATATAAGTTTCCCCCAACAATCAGGTGGGAGGGACTCTTGCCTGGAGGGGCCAGTCCCTTCTACCATGGCTGCTGTAGGATAGGCACTCCCCTCAACACCCATGTGAAAGTTGTCTTCCACCTGTCCCTACTACCCTACCTGCAGCTGTATAGCAGACCCCCCCCCAGAACACCCAGGTGAGAGGGGTCTCCCGCCTTGAGGGGCGAGTCCCCTCTACCCTGGCTGCTGCTTCATATGAGCTCCCCCCCATACCCAGACGAGAGGGGTCCCCCGCCTGAATGGGCCAATCTCCTATATCCTGGGTGCAGTGGTATACTAGGTTTCCCTGACACCCAGGTGGAAGGGGTCTCCTGCTTGGAGGGGCAAGTCTCCTCTCTACTGGCTGGGGCGGTATATGAGCTCTGCCTGACACCCAGGTGGATGGGGTCTGCCACTTGGAGGGCGAGTAACCTCAACCCTGGCTGTGGGCATATAGGAGCTCCCCCCTACACACAGGTAGTGGTGAGTCCCCTGGAGTGGCGAGTCCCCTTTACCCTGCCTGTGGCGGTACATGAGCTCCCCTGACAATCAGGTGTGAGGGGTCTCCCACCTAGTGGGGTAAGTCCCCTCTATCCTGGCTGCAGCTGTACAGGAGCTCCCCCACCCATACCCAAATTGGAGGAGTCTCCCGCCTGGAGGAGAAAGTACCCTCCACCCTGGCTAAGGCGGTATGCAAGCTCTCCCAGACAAGCAGGAGGGATGGATCTCCTGCCTGGAGTGGCAAGCCACCTCTACTCTAGCTGCTGCGGTATAAGAGCTCCCCCTCCCCAACCCAGGTGGGAAGGGTCTCTTGACTGGAGGGGCGAGCACTTTACCATGGTTGCCGCTGTAGAGAAGCTCAGTTGGGAGGGGTCTCCCGAGGTCCACTCTAACCTGGCTGCGGCTGAGGCGATATAGGAGCTCCCCTCTACAACCAGGTGGGAGGGTCTCTGGCCTGAAGGAGCGAGTCCCCTCTACTCTGCTGCAGAGGTATACTAGCCCCCCAACCGACATCTGGATGGGAGGGGTCTCCCGCCTGTTGGGGCGAGTCCCCTCTACCCTGGCTGCGTACGTATATGAGCTCCCCCCCACCTATGACAGTCAGGTGGAATGGGTCTCTTGCCTGGAGTGGCCAATCCCCTCTACCATGACTACAGCGGGATAGGAGCTCCCCGGGCACCCAGGTGAAATTGGTCTTCCGCCTTGGGGAATGAGACCTTGCTACCCTGCCTGTAGGTGTATACGTGCCTCCCCCCCCCCCCCCCCGCCAGGACATCCAGGTGGGAAGGGTCCCCCGCCTGAAGGGTCGAGTCCCCTCTACCCTGGCTGGGGCGGTATAGGAGCCCCCACACACACCCAGGTGGGAGAGATCTACCCCCTGGTGGGGCGAGTCCACTCTATCCTGGCTAAGGTAGTATACAAGCTCCCAGGGACACCCAGATGGGAGAGGTCTCCCGACTGGAGGGGTGAGTCCACTCTACCCTGTCTTCAGAGGTGTACGAAATCCCCCCAGACATCCAAATGGGAGGAGTCTCCCGCCTAGTGAGGCGAGTCCCCTATATCCTGGCTGCAGAGGTATACGAAGTCCCCTCCCATAGCCAGATGAGAGGGGTCTCCAGCCTGGAGGAGCTAGTACCTTCCAACCTGGCTAAGGCAATATACAAGCTCCTCCCATATACCCAGGTGGGAGGGGTCTCCCGCATGAATTGGCGAGTCCCCTCTTCCCTGGCTACTGAGGTATACAAGCCCTTCCCCATACCCAAATGGGAAGGGTCTCCCGCCTGAAGGGGCGTGTCCCCTTTTCCCTGACTGCAGTGATATACTAGCTTTCACTGACACCCAGGTGGGAGGGGTTTCCTGCCTGGAGGGGCAAGTTTCCTCTCTCCTGGCTGGGGAGGTATACGAGCTCCCCCCAACAATCAGGTTGGAGGGGACTCTTGCTTGGAGGGGCTAGTCCCCTCTACCAATGCTGCTGCAGGACAGCCACTCCCGCGACACCCAGATGAAAGTGGTCTTCTCCATGCCTGCAGCTGTATACCAGCCCCCTTCCTAGGACACCCAGGTGGGAGGAGGGAAGTCCCCTCTACCCTTTCTGGGACGGTATATGAGCTCCACCCCCCCACACACCTAGGTGAGAAAGGTCTCCCGCCTTGAGGGGCAAGTCCACTCTACCCTGGCTGCAGTGGTATAGGAACTCCCTCTGACACCCAGGAGGGAGGGGTCTTCCGCCTGGAGGGGCGAGTCCACTCTAGCCTGACTGTAACGGTATAGGAGCTCCCTCCCCCCCCACACACACACACCCAGGTGGGAGTGGTATCCCGCATTGAGGGGGCGAGTCCCCTTTACCCTGACTGTTGCTTTACATGAGCTCCCCCCATACCCAGGTGAGAGGGATCTCCTGCCTGAAGGGGAGAGTCCCCTATACTCTGGGTGCAATGGTATACTAGATTTCCCTGACACCCAGGTGGGAGGGGTCTCCCCACTGGAGGGGTGAGTTTCCTCTATCCTGGCTGCAGCAGTATACAACATCCTCCTGACACCCAGGTGGGAGGGCGAGTCCCTTCTACTTTTTCTCCCTGGACACCCAGGTGGGAGTGGTCTCCTGCCTGCAGGGGCGAGTCCCCTCTACACTGGATGCAGCAGTATTCCAGCTCCCTGGGACACCCAAGTGTAGGGTTCTCCCGACTGAAGGGACGAGTCTCCTCTACCCTGGCTATGGTGGTATAAGAGTTCCCCCGGATTCTCAGGTGGGAGGGTCTCCCCCCTTGAGGGACAAGTCGCCTCTACCCTGGCTGCTGGGGTATATGAGCTCCCCCTGACACCCAGGTAATAGGGGTCTTCGGCCTGGAGGATCAAGTTTACTCTAGCCTGCCTGCAGCAGTTTAGGAGCTCTATTTGACACCCAGGTGGGAGGGGTCTCCAGCCTACATAGGTCAGTCCCCTCTACCCTGGCTGCAGCAGTTTAAGAGCTCCCACAGACTCCAGGGTGGGAGGGGTCTCCCGCATGGAGGAGCGAGTCCCCTCTATCCTGGCTGTGGCAGTATAGGAGCACCCCCTGACATCCTGGTGGGAGTGGTCTCCCGCCAGGAGGGGTAAGTACCCTCTACCCTGGCTGCAGTGGTATATGAGCTCCTGCAAACAGCAAGGTTGGAGGGGTCTCTGGCCTGAAGTGCGAGACTCCTCTATCCTGGCTAAGGTGGTATACAAGTTCCCTGTGACAACCAGGTGGGAGGCGTCTCCTTTCTGGAGGGGTGAATCCCCACTACCCTGACTGCAGCCTTATAGGAGTTACCTCCCACAAGCAGGTGGGAGAGGTCTCCCGCCTAGAGGGGCGAGTCCCCACTACCCTGACTGCGGGGGTAATAGAGCCCCCTCCTACACCCAGGAGGGAGGGGTCTCCCGCCTGGAGGGGCAAGTCGCTGCTACCCTGGCCAAGGCGGAATACAAGCTCCCCCTGACACCCAGGTGGGAGGGTTATACTGCCTGGAGGGGTGAGTCCCCATTACCTTGGCTGCTGTATAGGAGCTCCCATGAAAACCAGATGTGAAGAGTCAGGCGCCTGCGGGGTAGTGTCCCTTCTACCCTGCCTGTGGTGGTGTAGGAGCTCCTGGACACTTAGGTGGAAGGGTTCTCTCGCCAGGAGGGGAGAGTCCCTTCTATCTTGGCTGTGGCAGTATACGAGCACCCTCAAGACACCAGGTAGAAAGGGTCTTCCACCTGGAGGGGTGATTCACTGTACCCCAGCTGCAGAGGTATATGAGCTACCCCAGACACTCCGGGGGGAGGGGTCTCTTGCCTAGAGGGGCGTGTCCCCTTTACCCTGGTTGTGAGAGTACCCGAGTTCCACTGGAGTCCCAGGTGGGAGGGGTCTCCCACCTGGAGAGGCGAGTCGCCTCTACCCTGGCTGTTAGTGTATAGGAGCTCCCCTGACACCCCGATTGGAGGAATCTCCCGCCTGGAGGGTAGAGTCCCCTCTATCCTGGATTTGGCCGTATAAGAGCTCCCCCCACACACACACCTAGGTGGGAGGGGTTTCCCTCCGAGGGGAGTCTCCTCTCTCCTGGCTTTGGCGGTATAGGAGATCCCCCATACACCCAGGTGGCAGGGATCTCCCGCCTGGATTTGCGAGTCCCCTCTACCCAACCTGTGGGGGTATATGAGCTCCCCTGACAACCAGGTGGGAGAGTCTCCCATCTGAAGAGGCGAGTTCCCTCTACCCTGGCTGTGGTGGTATACTAGCTTTCCCTTATACCCAGGTGGGAGGGGTCTCCTGCCTGGAGAGGCTAGTCTCTGCTACCCTGGCCTTGGCAGTGTACAAGCTCCCCTGGGCACTCAAGTGGGAGGGGTTTCCCACATGTAGGGGCCAGTCCCCTCTACTCTGCCTGCTGCTGCGGTATTGGAGCTCCCCCTGTCACCCTGGTGGGAGGTGTCTCCAGCCTGGTGAGGCAAGGACCCTCTACCCTGGCTGCAGTGATATATGAGTTCCCCCTCACTCCCAGGTGGGAGGGGTCTCCCACTTGGATGGGCCAGTCACCTCTATCCTGGCTGCTGCCTTATAAGAGCTCCTCCCCATACCCAGGTGGTTGGGTTCCCCTGACTAGAGGAGTGAGTCTCTGCTTCCCTGGCTGCAGCTGTATACGAGCCCCCCACCCCACCCCACCCCCCGCTTATGACACCCACGTGAGAAGGGTCTCTTTCCTGGAGGGGCGAGTCCCCTCTACCCTGGGCAAAATACAAGCTCCTCCTGACACCCAGTTGAAAGGGGTCTCCCCCCCCCCCAGGAGCAGAGAATCTCTGTTACCCTGGCTGCAGGTGTATATGAGGCCCCTGACCCTACACCTAAGTGGGAGAGATCTCCCACCCTGAAGGGCGAGTCCCCTTTACCTGGCTGTGGCTGTTTTTAGCTCCCTGTGACACCCAGGTGGGAGGGGTCTTCCGTCTGGAGGGGTGAGTCCCATCTTTCTTGGCTTGGAGGGTACAAGAGCTTCCCCCCACACCCAGGTGTGAGGGGTCTCCCGCATGGATTGGCGAAACTCCTCTACCCTGGCTAGGGCGGTATAGGAGCTCTCCAGGACACCCAGGTGGAAGGAGTCTCTCACCTGAGGGTAGAGTCCCCTCTAACCTGCCTGCGTGTAGGAGTTCCCCACTACACCTATGTGGGAGGGGTCTCCCACCTGGAAAGGCGAGTCTCCTCTCTCCTGGATGCAGTGGTACATAAGCTCCCCCTACACCTGGAGTGGCCAGTCCCCTCTACCCTGCCTAAGGCGGTGTAGGAACTCCCCACCACATCCAGGTTATAGGGGTCTCCTGACTGGAGGAGCAAGTCCCCTCTACCCTGGCAGCGTGGGTATAGGAGCTACCCCTGACACCAGGTGAGAGGTGTCTCCCACCTGGAGGGGTGACTCCCCTCTCCCCTGGCTAAGGTGGTATACAAGTTCTCCTTGACACCCAGGTGGGAGGGGTCTCCTGCCTAGCGGGGCGAGTCCCCTCTACCCTGGATGCAGCGGTATACTTTCTCCCCCAACACACACACGTAGGAGCAGTCTCCCGCCTGGAAGGGCGAGTCCCCTGTACCCAGCCTGCTGCAGTATATAAGCTCTCCTGACAACCATGTGAGGGGTCTCCTGCCTAGTGGGGAAAGTTCCCTCTATACTGGCTCAGCAGTAATAGGAGATGCCCCCCCCCATCGCCAGATGAAAGGGTCTACATCTGGAGGGGCGAGACCCCTCAACCCTGGCTGTGGAGGTATAGGAGCTCCACCCATACCCAGGTTAGAGGGGTCTACCAACTGGGGGTGAGTCCCCTCTCCTCTGTCTGTGGTGGTATACTAGATTTCCCTGACACCCAAGTGGGAGGGGTTTCTTGCCTGGAGAGGCGAGTCTGCACCAGGCTGCAGCAGTATATGAGCTCCACCTCCTGACACCCAGGTGGGAGGAATCTCCTGCTTAAAGAGGCGAGTCCCCTCCACCCTGGCTAAGGTGGTATACAATGTCCCAGGGACACCCAGGTGGGAGGGGTTTCCCACACGGATGGGCAAGTCCCCTCTACCCTGGCTACAGCAGTCTAAGAGATCCCTCTGACACCCAGGTGAGATGTGTCTCTAGCCTGGAGGGGCGAGTCTCCTATACCTTGGCTGTGGTGGTATAGAAGGATGGCCCTACACCTAGTGGGAGGGGTCTCCCAACTGGAGGGCGAGTCTCCTCGCCCCTCGCTGTGGTGGTATACTAGCTTTCCCTGACACCCAGGTGGGAGGGGTCTCCTGCCTGGAGAGGTGAGTCCGCACTCCCCTAGCTGCAGCGGTATATGAGCCCCCGCCCACACACACACCCAGGTGGGAGGAATCTCCCACCTAGAGAGGGGAGTCCACTCCACCCTGGCTAAGGTGGTATACATTCTCCCCGCGACACCCAGATGGGAGGGGTTTCCCCCCTGGAGGGGCAAGTCCCCTCTAACCTGGCTGCAGTGGTATACTAGCTTGACACCCAGGTGGGATGTGGCTCTACCCTAAAGGGGGGAGTCCCCTATACCCTAGCTGCGGTGGTATATGAGCTCCCCCTGACACGAAGGGTTTAGGGTGGGAGGGTATCTGAATGAAGTGGAGTGAGTCCCTTCTCTCCTGGCTGCGGAGGTATAGGAGCTCTTCCCCCACAGCAAGATGGGAGGGGTTTCCTGCCTGGAGGAGCGAGTACCCTCCACCCTGGCTAATGCTTACCCAAGCTCCCAGACACCCAGGAGGGAGGGGTCTCCTGCCTGGAGGGGGTGAGTCACCTCTACCTTCGCTAAGGTGGTATACAAGGTCCCTGTGACACCCAGGTGGGAGGGGTCTCCCGCCTGAAGGGGCGAGTCCCCTTTTCCCTGGCTGCAGTGGTATACTAGCTTTCCCTGACACCCAGGTGAGAGTGTTCTCCCGCCTGAAGGCATGAGTTCCCTCTACACTGGCTGTGGAGGTAAAGGAGCTCCCCGTGACACCCAGATGGGAGGGTCTCTGGCCTGGAGGGGCGAATCCCCTCTACCCTAGCTGCGGAGTTATAGGAGTTCCACCAACCGACAACTACATGGGAGGGGTCTCCGGCCTGGAGGGGCGAGTCCCCTCTACCATGACTGCAGCAGGCTAGGATCTCCCCTGACACCCATGTGAAAGTGGTCTTCCACCTTGGGGGACAAGTCCCTGCTGCCCTGACTGCAGCCGTATGTACGAGCCCCTACACACATACCCAGATGGGAGGGGTCTACCGCCTGGAGGGGCAAGTCCTCTCCACCCTGGCTAAGGTGTTATACAAGCTCCCCCCCCACCCCGCGACACCCAGGTGGGAGGGGTTTCCTATCTGGAGGGGCAAGTTCCTACTACCCTGGCTGCAGTGATATAAGAGCCCCCCCACACACACCCAGAGCGGGGAGCGTTCGTTCTCCAGCCAGGAGAGGCAAGTTCCCTCTATCTTGCCGGGGCATAATAGCCCCCTCCAACACCCAGTTGGAAAACGTCTCCATCCTGAAGGGGCAAGTCCCCTGTACTGTGGCTGTAGCTGTATAAGAGCTCACTCTAACACCCAGTTGGGATGGGTCTCCCTCTGGATTGGCATATACCCTATACCCTGGCTTCCATGGTATAGGAGTTCCTCCCTGTCACCCAGGTGGGAGGGGTCTCCTGGTGGGAGGGTCTCCCGCCAGAGGGGCGAGTCCCCTCTACCCTGGGTGCAGTGGTATACTTGCTCCCCCAGACACCCAGGTAGGAGGGGTCTCATGCCTGGAGGGGCAAGTCCCCACTCTCCTGGCTGTGGTGCTATAGGAACTCCTCCCTACACCCAAGTGGGAGGGGTCTCCTGCCTGGAGTGGAGAGTCCCCTTTACTCTGCCTGTGGCGGTATATGAATTCCCCTGACAACCAGGTGTGAGGGGTCTCCCACCTAGTGGGGTTTGTCCCTTCTATCCTGGCTCCAGCTGTACACAATCTCCCTCCCCCAGAGCCAAATTGGAGGGGTCTCCCGCCTGGAGGAGCCAGTACCCTCCACCCAGGCTAAGGTGGTATACAAGCTCTTCAGACAAAAATGAGGGAAGGGTCTCCTGCCTGAGGGGTAAGTCACCTCTACACTGGCTGCAGCGGTATAAGAGCTCCCCCGCAAAATCAAGGTGGGAAGGGTCTCTTGACTGGAGGGGCGAGCACCTTTACCATGGTTGCCATGGTACAGGAGCTCCCCCAACCCTGGCACTCACGTGGGAGGGGTCTCCCGCCTGGAGGGGCGAGTCCGCTCTAAACTGGCTGCAGTGTTATATGAGCTCCCCCAGACAACCAGATGGGAGGGGTCTCCCGCACGGAGGGGCGAGTCCCTCCTACCCTTGCTTGGACAGTATAAAAGACCCTCCACACGACACTTAGGTGGAGAGGTCTCCCGCTTGGAGGGGCGAGCCCACTCTACCCTGGCTGTGGCAGTAAAGAAGCTCCCCTGACACCCAGGTGGGAGGAGTCTCCTGCCTAAAGTGTAGAGTCCCCTCTACCCTGCCTGTGAGAGTACAGAAGTTCCCATGGACACCCAAGTGGGAAGGGTCTCCTACCTGGAGGATGCTAGTCCTCTCTACCCTGGCTGCTGCTGTATAGGAGCTCCCCTGACACCCAGGTGGGAGGAGTCTCCCGCCTAAAGGTTAGAGTCTTCTCTATCCTGCCTGTGGCGGTATAGGAGCTCAATCTGAACCCAGGTGGGAGGGGTGCCCTCCTGGAGGGGCAAGTCCCTCCCTGGCTGCTGCTGTGTACATGCTAATCCAGACACCCAGGTGGGAGGGGTCTTTCGCCTGGAGGGGCAAGTCACCTCTACCCTGATTAAGACGGTATGCAAGCTCCCCACTACGCTCAGGTGAGAGGGGTCTCCCGCTCAAGTCGTGAGTCCCCTCTACCCTGGCTGGTGCCCTATAAGAGCTTCCAGAACACCCAGGTGGGAGGGGACTCCCATCTAAAGAGGGGAACCACTCTACCCTGACTGTGCCAGTATAGGAGCTCCCCCCGACACCCAGGTAGGAGGGGACTCCCTTCTGGAGGGGCAAGTCCCCTCTCCACTGGCTGTGGCTGTTTTGAGCTCCTGCAGACACACATGTGGAAGGTGTCTACCGCCTGGAGGATGAGTCCCCACTCTCCTGGCTGCGAAGGTATATGTGCTCCCCCTAGGAGGGAGGGGTCTCTCGCTTGGAGGGAGTCCCCTCTACCCTGGCTGCTGCAGTATAGGAGCTCCCCCCTACACCCAGGTTGGTGGGGTCACCCGCATGGAGAGGCGAGTCCCCTCTAGAAAGGCTGCAGCGTTATATGTGCTCCCTCTAATACCCAGAATGATGAGTCTCCGACCAGAGGGGCGCGGTATACTAGATCCCCCTGACACTCAGGTGGGAGGAGTCTCCTGCCTCGAGGGGCTAGTCGTCCCTATCCTGGCTGTTGCAGTATAGGAGCTCCCACACACACACATACACATCCAGATGATAGAGGTCTCCCACCTGAAGGGGCGAGTCCCGTCTACCCTGGCTGCAGTGGTGTAAGAGCTCCCCCGGACCTTGAAGGGTGAGTCCCCTCTACCTTGGCTAGGGTGGTATAGGAGCCCCCTCACGGGACACCTAGGTGGGAGTGGTCTTCTGCCTGGAGGGGCGAGTGCCCTGGACCCTGGCTGCTGCTGTATAGGAGCTCCCCTGACAACCAGGTGGGAGGAATCTCCCGCCTATAGGGGAGAGTCCAGTCTACCCTGGCTGCTGTTGTATAAGAGCTCCCCATGACACCCTAGTGGGTGGGGCCTCCTGCCTGGCGGTGTGAGTCCCCTCTATCCTGGCTAAGGTGGTATACAAGCTCCCCATGACACCCAGGTGGGAGAGGTTTCCTGTCTGGATGGGCAAGTCCCCACTTTATACCTGCAGTGGTATAAGAGCTCCCTGCCACACACACCCAGGTGGGAAGGTTCTCCAGCCTGGAGAGGCCAGTTGCCTCTACCCTGGCTGCAGGGGTATACTAGTCCCCTCCAAAACCCAGATGGGAGGCATCTCCAGCCTGGAGGGGTGAGTTCCCTGTAACGTGGCTACACCTGTATAAGAGCTCACCCTAACACCAGTTGGGATGGGTCTCCTGCCTGGAGTGGCATATACCCTACACCCTGGCTTCCATGGAATAGAAGCTCCCCTCTGACTCTCAGGTGGGAGGGATCTCCTGCCTGGAGGGGCAAGTCCCCACTCTCCTGGCTGTGGGGACTACATGAGCTCCCCCTGACACCCAGATGGGCAGGGTCTCCCGCCTGGAGAGGTGAGTCCCCTCTACTTGGCCTGTAGCAGTACATAAGCTCTCCTGACAACCAGGTGTGAGGTATCTCCCGCCTAGTGGGGCAAGTCCCCTCTATACTGGCTCAGTGGTATATGAGCTGCCCCTTCCAATAGCCAGATGAGAGGGTCTCCCGCCTGGAGAGGAGAGTCCCCTCTCCCCTGGCTGTGGTGGTATACTAGGGTACCAGCCCCTCAGTGCATATTTTATCTGTACTAGGCTCCATCAATATGCTCTTTGTGTGCTACATGGTGCTCCATTCAGGCCAGTGGGGAAGCCAGCAGCCCTCTTCCAACAGAGAGAGCCCCTCCCCTGCTGATCTCTGGTAGTACACTTGCCCTCCTGACCAGGGCTGAGACTGGGAACCCTGCAGGTGGACTCGTCAACACACCACAGTTGATAAACTAGGCAAAAGAAATGATTGAATGCAGACAATGGGGTAGGAATTAGAGTCAATTGAAAGAACTAGGCCTTCATCAGAAGCAACAGGACCTGGCACCCTAGATCCTACACATTCCTATCACTTTAGTTTTTGAGAACCCCAAGAAGGCATCAGCCAACAAGGGTGCTAAAGGCTCAAATCAGCTGCTCTGGGTTTCTCCTCCAGGTATCATCCCTCTTTCAGCTCAAGTGTCACTAATCTGGTGTCATGGCAAAAGGCTAGCTTTGGGTTTTCCCTCTGGAGCTTCCTTTTGCTAATGTGTCTTTTGTTTACAAGTTACAGCTTACTCCTTCCACTGTGTTGCTCCCAGAACAAGTGACAAGGTGGGAGAAAGTGAGGCAGATTTTATGTTTAGCATGACTTTTGTGGTCAGCCCAAACTAACAATCTGGCCAGCAGATGGTTACACTGAAAGGCAGTCTCCTGACTCTGCACAGGTGTGTACATCCTTGCAGTTCCTGTTCCCTTAGCAGCAGCAGCACTGAGGAGCTTGCTAGAATCTCAGAATCTCAGATCCCACCCCAGCATCAGAACCTGACCTTAGCAACAACACCAGATGATTCAGAGTCACAGTAAAGTTCAGGAAGCACTGCCAGATAGAGACTTCCCTTTAAGAGCACCAGCAACAGCTTTCTGCAGAGGTTTCTCTTCTGAAGAACCACTTATTTATTTATTATTATTATTTTTAATTAGTCTTGCTGGCCTGTCAAGATTTCAACAAAAAGTATGGGAGAGATACCATTTGGACAGTAAGGAGAAAGCCTGGGAATGGAGCCCACTCAGTCACCCCAGGGACTCTGGACTGTGAATCTAGCATCATGTTGCAGCTGTATAAAGCAGTGGAGGCTGTTCTAGGATCTGTACCAAACAAATGACAAAGCAAGCTTCATCTGTCATGCTCAAATTCGGGACCCCCCAAAGGCCACCAGAGGCCAAGATTGATGTAAGCAGCAAAGAGGTGTTCATTGCGAGCTAGCTTGGTCCTTCACGCACACACAGCAACTGGCGATGCTGAGAGGCCCTGAGCCCAGGGTTTGCAGCAGTTTTATACACTCTTTGGGGAAGGCAGGGACTTCACATACATCATAGCATCTCTTAGCAAATCATCACACACCGCTGGAAAATCATAAAACAACTCTAAAACATGATTAGCATATCAAGTGGCGGGAAAGAATATGGAAAGGATTATTGGTTAGTTCAAGGGGTTGACACACTTAAAAATTATTGGTTTAAACCGTGAGGGTGTCACAAGGGGGGTACGTGCCAAGCTGCAGAGCTTCTGGTTTAGATATTGTTCACTACACCTAGGTGGGGGCCATCTGGAATTTCAGATATTTCGATATCTTGGCCTATCTTAGGCAATCACCATCTGAGGCTTTTCCAAGTACTGTTTGCACAGAGCTTTCTGTGATATTTCCCTGACTTTAGGACTGCAGTAGGTCAGGGGTTAAGTTTCAGAGTAGAATGAGGTTGCTTAGGTCTTTCACATGCCAGCCAGGCTACAGGAGGATCAATTACAGCAATGAATTTCTAAACACTTGTTGAGAGCCACAGCCAAAGGGGCCTCAGCAAACTTCCAGCTGCCAGCAAACTTCCAGCTGCCGGCTGATGATTGGCTCACAGCGGCCCCAGCAACATCTAGCTGATTGGCTCCTCTACGGAGCTGCTCATTGGGCTGTTTCCCTGCCCTTTCAGACCACGGAGCTGCTCATTGGGGGACTTCTTTGGCTCCGCCCACGCGACCCAGCCAATCGGCCTCAAGAGCAGGAGGATTGTGGGAGGTGGTGAGGCTTGTGTGGGTGAGAGGCTTGTGGAAGCCCGTGGTGGCAGTTGGGCTCTGAGGGTTTTTTTTCCTGAGGAGCTGTTTTGCTTGGCGTTTGTAGTTCTAAAAATAAAGTTAGTTTTTTTTGACAAGTGGCTCCTGAATTGTGCCCAGCCAGACTGCGGCAACACTGACCTAAGAGTGTTTATGAAAACGTGTTGCTATCTGAGAGAATCCAGTTTGAAAGATTTTCCTCCATTCCTAGAAGATATAGGAAAGACCACAAACCAAGTCTCTACAATCATAATGAAATGAGAAAGAAGCAAATTCCCTGGATACTTTCATTAAAAAGAAAAGAACAAAAGCAAACCCACTGAATTATCTAGATATTTTTTCCCAGGACATATATTTGATTTGTGGGTAGAGAGGATGAGATAGGATGGGTGGTAATGAAAGAAGAGGGGAAGGATTGTAATGCAAAGGAGTGAATTATAAATAGGAATAAAATGGATCACTCTTTCAATCAATTAACCTTGGCCTAAAATGTGAATTCTTTTCTTTTAGGGTTGAACACCTGTATCACCTTGTACAAGTATCTTAAAAGTCTTTCTTCCACTCTCCTTCATCTGTCAAAGTAAGAAAATAAAATCCATTCCATGTTAGATTGTTGTGAAATTAAATGAGATAGCATATGCAAACCATCTATCAGTGAATAAATGTTAGATCTTATTATATAGAGACACAGTCAATTCTGGAACTAAAAGAGTGTGTGACGATGGCCTTAGGCTTGAGCCTAAGCAACTCCATTTTAAAAACTCCAGTTTAGAACTTGCAGTCTGACCAGGCACACCCACAGAGCCCTCCAGTATGGCCACAAACAAGTTACTTCCCCTTACCATGATAAACAGAGTGAAGCCCCTGGCAGGCTGTCCTGGCCTGGTAAGAGGAAAAGGCGAGATCATGGTGGAGACCAGATGTTTCTGACCCCAGAGTAAATGATGTCACTGAGAAATCTGGTGCTAGCTGATAAGAATTGAAAGGGGGGGGTCAAAAGCCCCCAAATTTAGTATAATTAATAGATCAAATGAACGGGGATTGAGCCAACCGAAACAAGAATGCACTCGAGCTGGAGAGCCTCATGAGGACCTGATATCCCATGACTTGTCATGTTCCTGATCTTCTGTGTGATTCTCACCACTCTCAAACTCTACTGCCTCCTCTGCACCTTGGTGAGAGTCGAAACTTCTCCCTATGACCCTCTCCTCAACCAGTCGTCCACTCCACCCTAAGAAAAGCCTGCCTTGATTCTGGAGCTGGTCACCACTGTCTAAGTGAGTGTGCATCTGCAGGACTCAAAGCCTAAGGCTTAAGACATTTGAACTTAGCACGAAGAAGAAATGTCTGTCATTAGCCTATCATGATTAAGAGTATTTTGCAGTGCTTAGAATTAATCTAGAATTGTTTGCTATGAATTGATTATGTCTATTGCAGTGCCTAGAATTAAGGATTGCCATTTTATTGATTAAGAGCCTATAGAGTGAAACTGTATTGAGTACTTTGAGTGAATAAAGCATTGAAAGGGGCAGAAGCGCGCAGACATTTCTTACTTCTCCCCTCAACTGCATACGTCACAATTTTACCCCCTCCTGACAAAGTGTCTTGCCCCCACACTCCTCTTTAACCATCAACTGATTAGATAAGGCCCAAGTCCCATCATGGAGGGTAATCTGCAGCATTAGTCAAAGTCTATTGATTTAATAATTAAACTTATCTAAAAATAACCTTCACTGTATAACATTGAAGATACTTTGACTATATCCCTTTTGGCTTTGAAATTTACAGGTTTCCCAGCCTTCTTCTCCCTGATCTTTTCTGAGCTTTTATTTATTTATTAGGTGTAGATGGACATAATACCTTTATTTTATTTTTTTTTATTTCTATATGGTGCTGAGGGTTGTATACAGTGCCTCACACATGCCAGGCAAGTGCTCTACCACTGAGTCACAACCCCAGCCTTGTGTTACTATTTTTTTATAACTTATTTGGAAAAATAAGAGACCCAGAATAGCTAAAGTAATCCTTAGCAAGAAAAGTGAAGCAGGAGGCATCACAACACCAGACCTTAAACTATACTACAGAGCTATAGTAATTAAAATGGCATGGTATTGGCACCAAAATAGACTTGTAGATCAATGATACAGAATAGAGGACGCAGATACAAAACTACATAAATACAGTTATTTCATACTAGACAAGGGTGCCAAAAACTTTCACTGGAGAAAAGATAGCTTATTCAACAAATGGTGCTGGTAAAACTGGAAATCAATATGTAGCAAAATGAAATTAAACCTCTATCTCTCACCCTGCACAAAAATCAACTCAAAATGGATCAAAGACTTAGGCATTATAACAGAGACTCTGTGCCTAATAGAAGAAAAAAATAGGACCAAATCTTCACCATGTCTGCCTAGAATCTAACTTCCTTAATAAGACTCTTAAAGTGTAAGAAGTAAAATCAAGAATCAATAAATGGCATGGATGCAAATTAAAAACTTCTCTTCAGCAAAGAAAACAATTAATAATGTGAGGAGAGAGCCTATAGATTGGGAGAAAAATCTTTACCACATGCACTTCCCTTATCAAAACTACTCTAAGATTTCATCTCACTCCTCTCAGAATGTCAATCATCAAGAATACAGGCAACAATAAATGTTGGTGAGGATGTGGGGGTAAAGATACACTCATACATTGCTAGTGGGACTTCAAATTGGTGCAATATGAAGATTTCTCAGAAAATTGGGAATGGAACCACCATTTGACCCAGCTATCCCACTCCTTGCTTTATACCCAAATGACTTAAAATCAGCATACTATAGTGACACAGTCACATCAATGTTTATAGCAGCTCAACTCACAATAGCTAGATTATGGAACAAACATAGGTGTCCTTCAGTAGGTGAATGGGTAAAGAAAATGTAGTATGTACACTCAATGGAATATTACTCAGCTTTAAAGAAGAGTGAAATTATGGCATTTGCCAGTAAATGGTTGAAGTTGGAAAATATCATGCTGAAGTGGCATCACCTTTTCTTAACAGAAAAGACTCAACTAGGCTTTTTCAGAAATCTTCACTCAAAGATTTTAGGACTGTCAGCACCCGCAAAAGAGTCCAATGTAGATAGTCTTCCTATTTTCATGTCACCCTGTTTTACTTGGCCACTGGCCGGGAAGATATCAGCACTCCAGGTGCTGGACACCCCCTTACTAGTTTTTCACAAACATATCCGGTATGGTACTTTGTAGAAATGTGCAAACAAGGCCTCTGGCCTTGAGCTGGGCTTCACATAGGTGTCTATATTTTTAAGATATGTTACCAACTGGGCTCCATGGTAACAGCTGGCAGGGGGAGGAAAGAAAGGGGAAAAGAAGCTCTCCCCTTCTCAGGTGCTGTCCTTGAAGAGTTAGCTTGCCCAAAACAGTGAAAGAAAAAGCTGCTTTTATGTGATCTTCTACAACTGTGAACCTATGAGCCCTTCCCCTTACATGCTGGGTATAAAACTTGGGGTTCAGGGGATTAATTGATTACAGCAAAAGCTGTACCCTCTGAACCTGGCTGCAGCCATATAAAACTGTTTCCAGCTATCTTCAGTGCCTTGCCTGGTTTGTTCCTACAACAATGCTAAGTGAAATAAGTCCATCCCACAAAACCAAAGGCCGAATGTTTTCTCTAATATGAGGATGTTAATTCACAATAAGGCAGCACTAGGAAAGAATATTGTTACTTTAGAGTAGGTAGAGGGAAGTGATGGGAGGAGAGGGGAGGAGATGTGGGGATAGGAAAGATAGAAGAATGAAACATATGTTATTACTGTATGTGTATATATGACTAAGTGACCAATATGATTCTGCAACATACGCTCAGAAAAATGACAAATTATATCCCATCTATGTTTGATATATCAAAGTGCATAAATGCATTCTACTGTCATGTATAACTAATTAAAACAAATTAAAAAAATTAAAGATGCAATGGGAGTTTTATTTAAAGGACAAGACTGCTGATATTAATTAGATAAAATAGGGTAAGGTAATTATGGCAACAGATTCTTTGATTCTACTAAGTTTTTTTAAAAAGCCATGGTGCAAATTCTCTTTTAGATAATTAACACAGGCAATTATGATGGAATGCTGTCTCATTAGGGAAATAATCTTGCAGCACATTTCCCCATACTATTCCATGTGTAGACAGTTATGTTCATAGTAGGTTGTGTGAAAACAAGAATGTTTATGCCAGTTTCACAGCACAATGATGTAACAATATATTAATGTAATATTTTATATTTAATTTTTATTAAATTTAGGTCTTAAAACTTATAATATAAAATAGCATAAGAGTATTATACATTAAAATATAAATTTTATATTAATTATTATATATAAGTATACACAATATTGTTATGAGAAAATATAGTATTTATAATTTAATAATATGAAAATTTAATAACATAAAATTCTATAAATAATTTTATATTGTTATAAATATGATAAGAAGAGTAATTAATACAGAATGATTTTCCCCTATCTTGGAAGGATCTGACAGTCAATTTCTCCTTATTCTTAAAGACAGGGAAATAAATGCGTTCTTAGTTTAATGTACTTCATTCTATTATGAAGGAACTCAGACTAGGTTTGTGAAAGAGAAAGAAGAATTTTAGGGAAATCTATGAATTTTTTAAAAAATAAAGCAAAGATGTTCCCTAAGACCAACAGGTTACATGAGGATAAAGAAAAGAGAAAGTGGAATTTGTGAGTGGGCTGGGCCTGGAAAAGTTTCTTAAGACGTTTGAGCTCCATAGTGTGTAATTTCAGTTACTCCAGAGACTAAGACAGAAGGATCACAAATTTAAGATCAGCCTGGGCAAATTAGCAAGATCCTATCTCAGAAATTTAAACAAATAATAAAAAGGGTAGGGTATAAATCTCTGCGGTGGAATGTCCAAGTGTTCAACTACCAGTACCATCAAGAAGATAAAGAAGGAGAGGGTTAAGAATAAGGAAAGGAGTAGTTGGAAGCCATGGTTCAAACCTGTAATCAATCCCAGTGACTCTGGAGGCTGAGGAAGGAGGATGGCAAGTTGGAGGGCAGGCTCAGCAATTTAGTGAGTGAAGGGAAAGTGAGGAATGAGAGACGAGTAAGAGAGAAATGAAAGACGGAGACCAGGCAGAGATACACATGACAGTTTATTTGTCAGAGCTGAAAAGTAAAAGCCATCTCTCTATAGGAGAGAGGCAAAACAGACTTGGGTTCTGGGACTTTTGTAGGACAGACTGGGGAATCCAGAGGGTCCTAATGTGGGCAGTTAAGGGTTGGGTTGGTATGAGGGAATGGTGAGCCTTTCTCAGAAATGCCCTTGGGCAGGAAAGAAACTTTTTTTCTTAAAATGGAGGCTGGGTGAGTGGAGGGTTCTAGGGTTGTGGCTCAGCGGTAGATCGTTCACCTCTCACGTGTGAGGCCTTGGGTTCAATCCTCAACACCACATAAAAATAAATAAATAAAATAAAGGTATTGTGTTCAACTACAAAAAATAAATAAATAAATTTTTTTTTTTTTAAATGAAGGCTGTCACTTAAGATGGTCATCTTAAGTGGCTAAGCAAGGACGTTATAGTAAGATCCTAAGCAACTTAGCAAAACCCTGTTTCAAAATAAAAAATAAAAAGGACTGGCAATGTAGCTCAGTGGTAAAGCATTCCTGAGTTCAATACCCACCATTCCCAATATAAAGAGAGTGGGGAGAACATCACCCAGGAAAATCTGGGTAGATGGATGTCGCCGGTGGCACTATTAAATAATTACTCGGGGGCAGATTGCCTTTAAATGCAAGCATATATTTGATCACACCAATCATCAAATATAAACAATTAATGAAAAAGTGTTGAGTGTGCTGGAGCACCCCATTCAATGCACACTAATTAAACACTATAAGCAAATGACTCTATCCTAGGGCAACCACGAGCCCCAAAATACCTCTGCTGCTTCATGACTTCTCTTAGCCAAAGAGCAGAGTTGTCTTTGTCTGGTAGTTCTTTCCAGCCAACAACTGGAAATGATGGAGTTGAACTGGGGTTGAACAGCAAGGTGGCCAGTCTCTCTGTTGTCCTTGGAACAGCATTGTTGTAGCAGGCCAATGATTTAAATATAGTTCCAAGTTGGTGGTGTACATTGGTGACTGGTTTCACCCAGTGAAAGTCAATGTCCACTGGTTATGTCCAGTGAGATAATGTGTAATTGCAACAGGACATGTCCTTTGTGCATGTCCATTGAGCTGTGCTCCCTATCAAGTGTAACCGGTCACTGTTAAGTGTGCCTAATGCTAGTGCTCCTTACAGCTCCTTATCAATTGCAACCAGACATGACAAAGCATGTCTATCATTGCTGTCCTTATGGCCAGCAACTTAGTGAGTCCCAGCGTGTCCCAACAAGTTCATGGCAGATGCTCCTTACAATGGAGAAAGAATCTCTATGAGGATTATTGGTCTTGCGTCCAGGAATTTCTTGGGAACTGAGCCACCACCTGCAGTTGTCTTGCTTTCATTCAAGAAAAAGTCTCCAATATCTCTATCAGGAGACAGTGATAATTGCCTTTCCTTGGAGTCCATGAGGATGTCATTTCTCCATTAGTTACCCCTACTAGGGCTAGGAGGACTTGCAGCCAACACCATCTCTACTTCAATACCAGTTGCGATGGGCAAAGGTGCGGCTTATGCAGTTGAGGGGAAGAAATAAAGAATGTCCCCACACTTCTACCCTTTCAATCTTTATTTACTCTTATTGAGAAACTGATGTGACTCCATTTTTGAGAAACCAGCCTCTATTTCAGAGCAAAGTCTGTCCAAGGGGACGGGGTGGGGGGGGGCTTTGTTCTTGGAAAACCCACAGAGAGGTCCTAGGCTTGTAGCTACCCTGCTGAGTTGTTTGTAAATAACAGGAAATGCCTGCTGCCCCAGGTATCCCTGATTCAGCAATGCTACTTCCTTGAAAGACCACAGAATATGTGAAGCCTAAGGTCCAATAATGATGACCTGTAGCAACAACCAATCAGCATGAGACAGGAAAGATGCCTGGAAGGCCAGGCGACACCCCTGCCCCAGTAGTCTTGGTGAGTGATAACATGTTAGGAAACTGTGTAATTTAGCAGGTACACCCTTGCAACCCCTCATGGCTTAAACCAATAAGTTCAAACATAACTAATCAATCATCCTTACCCAACTTGTTCCCGCCAGTGAATGTGCTAATCAATGTTAACAATTCTTTGATTTTTCTGCGGTATGAGATGATTTGCTGTGTGATGTTGTGACACATCGAGAATCCCCAAAAACCTATAAAATCTCACTGAACAATGGACTGGGACTCACTCCTCTGAACCGCTATGTCAGAAACGGTTGCGAGTCCAAGCTCGAGCTTGCAATAAAGACTCTTGTGTGCCTGCATCGGACTCAGCTCCTGGTGGTCTTTCAGGGTCCCCCAAATCCAGCATTACAAAATCACTCAATACAACTTCACTCTATAGGTTATTTTTAAAAATTTTTATTTATTTTATGCATTTTAGTTGTTGACAAACCTTTATTTTTTATTTATATATGGTGCTGAGAATAGAACCAGTGCCTCACACATTCAAGGCAAGTGCTCTACCAGTGAGCCACAACCCCAGCCCCATCACTCTATAGGTTCTTAATCAAAAAAATTGTTGTAGGGACAAACGAGGCAAGGCACTGAAGATAACAGGAAACAGTTTTATTTGGCTGCAGCCAGGTTCAGAGGGTACAGCCTTTGCTATAATCAATCAATCCCCTGAACCCCGAGTTTAGGGAGTTTCAGTGTTTTATACCAAGCATGTAAGGGGAGGGGCTCAGAAGTTCACAGTCTGCAGAAGTTCACATAAAAGCAGCTTTTTCTTTCACTGTTCTGGGCATGTTAACCCTCCAAGGACAACACCTGAGAGAGGGGGAGCTTCTTCTCCCCTCTCTTTTCTCCCCCTGCCAGCTGTTACCATGGAGCCCAATTATAACTTATCTTAAAAATGTAGACATCTCTGTGAAGCCCCAGCTCAAGGCCAGAGGCCTTGTTTGCACATTTCTTTGAAGTACTATACTGGATACGTTTGTAAAAAACTAGTAAGGGGTTGTCCAGCACCTGGAGTGCTGGTATCTTCTCCGCCAGTGGCCAAGTAAACAGGGTGAAATGAAAATAGGAAGTTTATCTACAGTGGACTCTTTTGCTGACCATCCTAAAATCAGCCATGGTGAAGAGGGCTTTTCTGTGGAGAAAGGAGGTGCCACTTCAAAATGACAATCCTTAATGCTAGGCCCTGCAATAGACATAATCAATCCACAGCAAACAATTCTAGATTAATTCTAAACACTGCAAACACTATTAATTATGACAGGCTCATGACAGACATTCCCTCTGCATGCTGAGCTCAAGTGTCAGATCTAAAGTCTCAAGCCTTAGGCTCTAAGTTCACCAGATACACACTTACTCAGACCATGATGATCAGGTCAGGGACCAATGTAGGGTTCTCCTTGGGTGGTGCTGATGGCCGGTTGAGGAGAGGACCATAGGGAGAAGTTGCAGTTCTCACCAAGGTCAAGATGTGGCCGCAGAATTTGAGAGTGGTGAGGAAGATGTAAAGGATTAGGCAAATGATGAGAAGAGTTGGGATGTCAGTCCAGGTCCTCATTAGGCTCTCTGGCATGAGGAAATCAGTGTCAGCTGGCTGAATGATTGTTCATTTGCTCCATCATTTATACTAAATTTGGGTCCTCTGACTACCCTTTCAATCCCTGTCAGCTACTATCAGATTTTCAGTGATGTCTTTTGCCCTGAAATTAAAGCATCTGATGGTTAAAGTATCAGGTGGTCCCCACCCTAATATTCTTGCCTCTTACCCTTATGGGGCAAGGGCAACATGACACAGACCTCACTCTGAGTTTGTCAGAGTGGAGAGAAGTGACTTGTTTATGTCAGAGCTGTGCCAGAGGGTCATATTGGAGGGCTCCTGGTGGGGCTGCAGGTTTGAAAGTGGAGTTTTAAAATGGGGTTGCTGGGGTTGGGTTTGTGGAGTGGTAGAGCCACTTGCCTTGCATGTGTGTGGCCCTGGGTTCAATTCTCAGCACCACATAAAAATAAATAAAATGAAAGTGTTGTGTCCAACTACAAAAAAAGAATAAATCTTTAAAAAAATAAATAAATAAGATGGGTTTGCTAAGGCTAAGGCCTAAGGCCATCCTTATAAAGCACACAATAATACAGATGCCTTGAACCCCAAGTGGAAAAATGACTGATGGGTCTAGACTGGGTCCCAGTGGAGCAGGAGTAAGGGTGGATCCCACACCTCTAATTGGGAGAGAGTTGGTAAATGAATGCACCTTGACTCTGTAGGAGACTTCTTTCATCCTGTCCTTTTCTCCCTGAAATGGAGCAATATTTTTTGAAACATCTCTTACAACAATTAAAAATATTTACAGGGTGGGGTTGTGGTTCAGTGATAGAACGCTCGCCTAACATGTATGAGGTCCTGGGTTTGATCCTCAGCACCACAAAAAGATAAATAAAGGCATCAAAATAAGTAAATAAATAAAGTATTTACAAATATAGGAAAGGAAATGAAAATTACTTAAAACTGAGCTAGGGGTATAGTTCATTGGTAGAGCACTTGCCTAGCATGCACAAAGTGTTGGGTTCAATCCTTAGCAAAGAAAAAATATTCAAAGTATTGAAATCCATGGCTGTATGTTTTCCTTTTTGATGTTTCAAGAGCCTCATTACGATCCTATTGTTTGTTGAAATACATGGAGTTTCCCAGGTGTGATGGCACAGGCCTGCCATCCCAGTTACTCAAGAGGCTAAGGTAGGAGGATTGAAAGTTTAAGGTCAGCCTTAGCAACTTATCAAGGCCCTCAGCAATTAGGAAAACCTTGTCTCAAAATAACATAAAAAGGGGATGAGATTGTGGCTCAGTGGCAGAGCACTTGCCTAGCATGTGTGAGGCACTGGGTTTGATTCTCAGCACTGCATATAAATAAATGAATAAAATAAAGGTTAATCAACATCTAAAAAATATTTAAAAATATAATAACATGAAAGGCTGTTAGAGCCAACAAGGTAGCACATGCCTCTAATCCCAGCAGCTCGGGAGGCTGAGACAGGAGGATCACCAGTTCAAAGCCAGCCTCAGCAATGGTGAGTCACTAAGCAACTCAGTGAGTCCCTGTCTCCAAATAAAATACAAAATAGGGATGGAAAGGTAGCTCAGTAGTTGAGTGCCCCTGAATTAAATCCCTGCTACCAAAAAAAAAAAATGCTGGGAGTGGCTGTGGATATGGTTAGTGGTTAAGCACCCTTGGGTTCAATTCCTGGTACTCTGGCCTTGCTCTACTTCAGAAGGATTCAATCTGAGGTCAAACAAATAAAATATTTAGTAACCAAAGTAATAGATTAAATAATTCAAGTAATCTCCTTATTAGCAGAGACAGAATATTTGTGAGCCTAAAACCATCTTTATTATCCTTATATGCTTATTAAAGATAGCTATGTTATTTTGTTTGGCATTAAATATATATCTCTAGCCAGTCATGGTGGCACATGTCTGAAATCCCATCTACACAGAGAGCTGAGGTAGGAGGATTATAAATTTGAGGACAGCTTGAACAGCATTAGGAGAAACTGTTTCAAAAAAATGTGTATACCTTGATATCAAAAAGATACAACTAAATTAAGATTTATCTGAATAGTTACAAAAAAGAAGAGAATGACAAATTTGAATATTTATGCAGCTCACTGAGGTTGTAGAGGATCCCAAATTGTTCAGAATCAACTTGTTCAATAGTAGAATGGTTTAAATGCAACCAAGGACATGCAGTGGGTATTAATATAACTTCTAGATAGAGATAGGCTAACTCAGCCTCAATTCTGCTACACACTAGCTGTGCCACTTTGGACAAACTACTTAAGCACTCTGGATTTCAGGTTTCCTCATCTGTAACCTGAATCTCTATCCTTCATATAGGATTCTGGGAGAATGAAAAGTAATAATGTTTTCAAAGTACTAAAATTGGAAACAGGCACACAGTAAGTTTGCAGCGAATATTAATCATTGCTTTTTTTAATAAATAGTTACTTTTTGCATCCTATATGCTAGGCACTTTTCTAATTCACCAAGAATTTGAGTGCTAGATACTATTTAAAACGATGCAGATATTAATTCATTTGATCCTCATAAATATCCTATGGGCTATTATTATTATCATGATCATGATCATCATGACCTCTCATAGATAAGGAAATTAAAGTCCAGAGATAAGTAACTTCCTTGATACAGCACAGTTAGTAAGAGTAAGAGCCAGGAATTCAAATTCAATCAATCCATTTCCACCAACTGTTCTTTCCCCACACCCTGCCTGGCACTGGGGATTGAACACAGGAGCACTGTACCCTTAAGCTACACCCTCAGTCTCTTTAAATTTTGAAATAGAGACTCTCTTAGTTGCCCAGTCTGGTCTTGAACTCAGCCTGCATAGTAGTTGGGACCATAGGAAAGCACCAACCTTTATGCCTGGCCAGAGAGCATACTCTTAACTAAATCAGGCTTCATCATCATACTTGCCATCATCATCGTCATCATCATCATCATCATCATCATAATCATCATCATCACCACCATCCTGAACCATAAGCTGAGGGTGATGCACAAGGCATTAATGTGTATATATTGATTATTAAAGTTTTATTTACATAATAAATGTTTTCATAAAATGTGTACATCACTAATTATAACCTAAATTATATTTTAACTTAGAATTTTAACTTGCAAATGAAAAAGTACATATGGAATCATTCTAGAAAGGTTAAAAAATTGTTAGATCAAAAACCATAAAAAAGGCTGGGGTTGTAGCTCAGAGGTAGAGCTCTTGCCTAGCATGTGTGAGGATCTGGGTTAATCCTCAGCACCACATTAAAATAAATAAATAAATAAATAAATAGATAGATAGATAGATAAATAAATAAATAAATAAATAAATAAATAAATGATATTGTGTCCAAATATAACTAAAAAACATTTTTAAAAAACTGTAAGACAACTTAGGGCTCATTTCTTATTTTTTCTTGTTTGTTTGTTTGTACTGAGGACTTAACGTAGGGGTCTTTACCACTGAACTACATCCCATGCCTTTTTGATTTTTTTATTCTGAGACAGCAACATTAAATTGCTTAAGGCTTTGTTAAGTTCCTGAGGCTGGTCTTGATCTTGTAATCCTCCTGTCTCAGCTTCCCAAGTCACTGGTATTACAGGCATGTGCCACTGGGCCCACCTACTTTCTCTTCTTATAAATTTGCTACAAAAATCGTTCCATCAATAATTCCTACTCGTGTCAGTAGCATGTCTGTAATCCTGGTGGCACATGTCTGTAATCCTGGTGGCCTATGCCTGTATTTCAATGACTCTGGAGGCTGAGAGAGGAGGATCACAAGTTTGAGATGACGTCCAGCAATTTAGCCAGGACCTGAGCAACTTATCAAGACACTGTCTCAAAATTTAAAAATAAAAAAGAGATGGGCAGGCTGGGGCTATAGCTTAGTAGGAGAGGGCTTGCCTCATACATGCAAGGCACTGGGTTTGATCCTCAGCACCACATAAAAATAAATAAAGGGGCTGGGGTGTGGCTCAGTGGTAGAGTGCTCACCTAGCACACGTGAGGCACTGGGTTCCAACCTCAACACCACATAAAAATGAAATAAAGATATTGTGTCCACCTACAACTAAAAAAATTAATATTTAAAAAATAAAAAATAAATATTTAAAATAAATACATAAAGATATTGTCTCCATCTACAACTAAAAAAAAAAAGTGGAGGGACTGGGGATGTGGCTCCATGGTTAAGTGCCCCTGGGTTTAATCCCCACGACCAAAAAAAAAAAAAAAAAAGAAGAAGAAGAAGAAGAATTTCAACTTGCTCTTAAGTTAATAGAATGCCCAAACACAAAGCACTTTATAATCAATTCTAAAATAACAAAAACTGTAGAAATAATATAAGCTACAATTATCTGGGATTTATCCTCCAACAGAAGCAGAGCAGTCTTTATCTTTATTATAAATGGACACATAGATGCATATACATCCTTGGAAAAAAATCTTAAAGCCTGAGGCTGGGGTTGTAGCTCAGTGGTAGAGTGCTTGCCTCACATGTGTGAGGCACTGGGTTCAATTCTTAGCATGGCATATAAATAAATGAATAAAATAAAGGTCCGTCAACACTAAAAAATATATTTTTTTTAAATCTTAAAGCCTATATAATAATATTCAATCTGTGTTGATTGCCACTGGGGAAATGTGATTACCACTTGGACAAGTACTTAAATTTTCTTGAATCTCTCTCTCTCTCTCTTTTTTTTTTTAACTGAGATCAAATAATGATATAAAGAAATAGCACCAGACATAATTTGACCAGAGGGGCAATAAAGAATTTAATTTCGGGCTGGGGATGTGGCTCAAGTGGTATCTCATTCGCCTGGCGTGCATGTGGCCTGGGTTCGATTCTCAGCACCACATACAAATAAGGATGTTGTGTCCGCCAAAAACTAAAAAAAAAAAAAAATATTAAAATTTTCTCTCTCTCTCTCTCTTTCTCTCTCTCTCTTTAAAAAAAATTAAATTTCTGGGGTGGGGGTTGTGGCTCAGTGGTAGAGTGCTCACCTAGTATGTGAGGTGCTATGTTCAATCCTCAGCACCACATGCAAATAAACAAATAGAATAAAAGTATTATGTCCAACTATGATTAAAAAATTTTTTTAAAGAATTAAATTTCTGTGCATTGTAGTGTTTCCCACATGTAATTCCAAAATAAAAAGGATTGGGATGTAGCTTGATGATAGAGTGCTTGGCTAGCAAGTGGGAGGCACTGATTTTGATCCCCAGTACAACAAAATAAATAAAAAAATAAAAGTTACAACTTCAAAAGTTCTAGGCACAAATTTCATAACTTATTTACATTATTGGATATCTAAGGAACCAAAATATTGTCCGGAGCTACTCATGGTCCACATTTTGTACCTTTTACTCTTTTTTTTCCCTAATTTTTATTTTTAGATGGACAAAATATCTTTATTTATCTACTTTTATGTCGTGCCCAAGGTCTCACACGTGCTAGACAAGCAAGCACTCTATCACTGAGCCACAACACTTACCCAGTACCTGGTAGTCTTCAAGTGATAATGGAATTAGAAGCCTATGCTCAGCTGTGATGAGCAGCTTCCCATCCTGACTCCTAATCAGAGCTCCTGTCCTGGAGGAGCCCAGGCTATGATAAGAGGTGGTTGGGATATAGTGTAACACAACTATGAGGCCAGGGTATTGTGTCCAATTCCCGATCAAGGCCATTTATCTGAAGAGAATGACTTCAAGTTAAGACATTATGGAAGGATATGAATATGAAATTAATTAATAATCCATATTTAATTTATTGTGAAAATGGAATGATTACTGGGATATTGTTATTTTAAACACTTTGGTGTTTTTCCATATCATAACTTTATTGCATTTAAGGATGTGATTTATTCTCTCTCTCTCTCTCTCTCTCTCTCTCTCTCTCTCTCTCTCTCTCTCTCTCTCTCTCTTTCTCCCTCGTCTAAGAAATGGAAAAAAATACTCTGAGAAAGTGGTGTCCTTTGATTTGGTCCTGTACCCCCTCACCTCAGGTTATCAAGTAATAAGATTCTGCTAAGTGTCTCTTAGTTCTTAGAGATGCATGTCAGTGCTGTCTAGAATAGGCAGGGCTTTCTTTTTTTTTAATAAAAATTTATCTGACCCTAATTAACAATAAGGAAGATTTTATTGAGGACTATTGTGATAGGTCAAAGTGTTAAGACTTTTGCAGTATGGAAGATTATTTTGTTTTTGTTTTTGACATTGAGCACAAGTATAGTCAAGGAACAGGCTGGTGGCAATGGTGGATGGAAAATTACTACAACACATCAAGGGTGGGGAGGATTCTTTTTTTTTTTAAGAAAAAGGAAGAGAGAGAGAGAGAGAATTTTTTAATTTTTTTTTTTTTCAGTTTTCTCAGCGGACACAACATCTTTGTTTGTATGTGGTGCTGAGGATCGAACCTGGGCCACTCGTATGCAAGGCAAGTGTGCTACCGCTTGAGCCACATCATCCCCAGCCCCAGGAGGGATTCTTACTAGAATTACTAAGCAGGATTCTTGCTGAATGCAGGCTAGGATGATGAGACATCAAGGGTGGGAAGAGTGAAGAATTTGATTAAATACTGACAGTGATAAAAGCCAGGGTAGAGAGATTCTGTCTAAACTAGGCTGTGTAAAGTGAGGCTTAGTTGAGAAAAGTGCTCATAGGGACATGGTTAAAGTTGATCCCAATGAGGATCTGTTAAATTCAAATGAATAAATATATTGAAACAGATCCCCTTTGAAATTAAGAGCAAGTCCTGACCAAGCTCCTCCCAAGGAAGCTGAAATTCACACATTCTCTGGCTACATAGATATATATGTACAGATGTAGCATAACCAAGCTACATCTGTACATTTATATCTCCAGTCTTTTGTTTCTAAGAGTTTTGTTCCTCTGAGTTTCTACAGTTTCTTTAGGGCCTGGAGAGAAACAATCTAGCTGCTTCTTCCCAATTTGGTCAACAGACATAAAATTTGTATTTCCTTGCTTTCTTATTTCTTATGCATTGGGGCAGCTGAGTCTTGCCTGCAGGGCTGCTGGCCAGGCAGGTTATCTGGTTGACTGTCAGTAACAGCATCAACACCTAAAATTAAAGCAGAATCTGGCTGGGCCCTGTTGTCTATAATCCTAGTTACTCTAGAGGCTGAGACGGTGGGATCAGGAACTTCAAGGCCATCCTGGGCAACTTGGCAAGACCCTGGCTTGATATAGGAAAAGATGGGCTGGGTAGGTATAGCTCAGTGATAGAACATTTGCCTAGCATGTACAAGGCCCGGGTGGAATCCCCAGTACCACGCGTGTGTTCACACACACACACACACACACACACACACACACACACACACACACACATATAAAACAACAAATCTAAAAACACAATCTGGCTTACTTAGGGCATCAGTTTGAATTAAATTCTTGCCTGTCTTGGAGAAGAGAAGGCAATAATCAAAATTTGTAAGTGCAACATGCACTCCCTTTCCCAAAAGTTTTCAGCTGGTGTGTCACTAGCCACCCCCACACTTGGGTAGAACTCAGAGCATCGCCCATGCTAGGCAAGCACTCTACCACTGAGTTACATCCCCAGTCCTAGTTTTCACCAGCATCAGGGGTCCACTGAACTGTCCTTGAGTCCTAGGGTCTCAGAAGCTCCTCTACATTGTTGAACTCCTTGTGAGTCTCCTGTTTGTTCTGTACCATCAAGAAGCTCCAGGTCCCATGTTCATAACTTGCCACACCTGTAAGACTGGAAAACGCCGCACCACATGACACAGATTACCAAAGAGTTTTCCACTTAAACTCTTTGGTAATCTTGTGTCGTGTGGTGCGGCGTTTTCCAGTCTTACAACACCTATTTATCCCCCATACCTTTAGGACTACTCACATGTACATTACTCTCCTAAACTTCTTATTTCATGGGCTTGTCTTTCCCCCTGAGTACACGGATTTCTGAAGACATAGTAGGCAATTCTGAAAGGGTGAATAAACAAGAAAGTAATCAGAAATCTAAGAAAACCCTGGAAAAGAAGTTTCCAGAGCTATTTCTACCTCTACCCTGCTGACTTTGGCATCTCCGGCTGTGCTGTCCCCCCTCCCCTCCAAAAAAAAGTGCCTTTATATTCTCCAAAGAAGTAGCCTAAGAGATGAGATGGCTCTGAATTACTAAGAATCTTTTCTTCCTGGTTTTGGGAAGAAAAAATGTACCCTCTTCCTCTTCCCCAACACACATGCAGCTTGAGTAGAGGGCTGGGATTATCATGCTTAAGCAATCTCTAGAGTTTTGCACTTCCAAAGAGCTTAGAGCTCCTAGTTTGTAGACATGGGTTAGGGGAGCTCTTCCAGATCTCCTGGAGGGTACCTTAATGTAATGATTTCTTCAGGAAAATTTAACAGATGGAAAAGTGACTCCCTTTGGAGCAGCATTTGAGGGAGTGGGGGAAAGGGATAAGTAATTGTTAGTGTGGAGATGATCATTTTGACATGAAGGCAGATACCAGTCTGCCTTCACTCATCTTCAGTGTTTAGCATTATTGTAATTCCAGCCTCTGCAGAGGCTGAGGAAAGAGGATTGCAAGCTCAAGGATGCAAACTACCCTTACACCTCAGGGTCTGGGCTGTCTGTCTTATTAGAAAACCTGTGGGTGTTCTCACTGTGCTGGGAACATCCCCTCTCACCCTAGACTGTGACCTGTGCTTCAACTCCTGTACAACTGGGTGGTGCCTTTGGAAATTTACATTACTTGCATAGTATACTATGCTGAGCTTCTCTTTAGGTCCTGCATGTCTTGTTGCTAAATTTAGATGCAGCCTGCTCTTTCTTTCCTTTGTCTTGCAAAGGAGAATCAGAATTCTTTGGTTGCTCACTCAACCCCTCCCTACTTCTCCTGACTCTGATTGGTCTGTGGTTCTCTGAAATGTCCTGCTCTGCCCACTGTCTGTGTAAGGTATCTGCTTCTGTTGCCCCTTGCTGTTTCTGGATTTTTCTGGGGGTGACCCTCAACTGACCTTAGGTTGCAGCTTTAATCCCCTCCTTGTTGGCCCCTTATAGTTCTTTTTTGCTTTTTGGTATTGGGGATCAAATATGCCTCATAATCCTAGGCAAGCACCCTACCACTGAACTATGCCCCTAGCACCTTAGTAGATCTTCTTAATGTTTGTGGCTCTGTATCATTTAGAAAATGAAATAATTTTATTTTACTAAATTGTGAAAATAAAGGTTTTTTTTTTTTAAAATTCAAGTGATGTAGAAAGATCTCATTAGGAAGCAGTCGTGAAAATCATAGTCTAATGTGACTCCAGTATAAATATTTTCATAGTTAATTTGAGGGTATCACCATGGGATTTGTGTTTAACATGCACATATAATACATAAATTTGCCTGAATGAAGTCACATTTTGTTCCCTGGTATTTTAAAATTTTGATTCTTATTTATTTATTGGCACCAGGAACTGAACCCAGGGGCACTTAACCATTGAACCATATCCCCAGACCATTTTTTTTTTAATTTTTTAATCAGAGACAGTGTCTCACTAAATTGCTAAGGGCCTCATAAATTGCTGAAACTGGCATTGAATTCTCAATCCTCCTGCCTCAGCTCCCCTAGTGGTTGACTTCCAAACATGAGCCTCTATTCTTGGCCTGTGGATGACCTTCTTAGAAGGGCTTTAAAGTCCAGTGTGGGGAGAGATGCTGAATCTAGCACAAACTCCTGGCCTTTCATTTCCTTGTGAACACAAGGGTGGTGGTACCTGTATCACGAACTTCTTCTGTGGAGTGAAGGGATTATAATTTAAAATTTTTAGCATCAGAAGAACTCTTGGTGGGTGCAAAGGGATGGAAACTATCCTTATGCCTCAGGGTTTGAGCTGTCTGTCTTATTAGGAAGCCTGTGGGTGTTCTGGCTGTTCCAGCAACATGCCCTCTCCCCCTAGATTGTGACCTGTGCTTCAACTCCTGTATGACTGGGTGGCGCCTTTGGAAATTTACATTATTTGCATAGTATACTATGCTAAGCATTCTCCTTAGGTCCTGGATATTTTGCTGCTCAATTTAGATGCAGCCTGCTCTTTCTTGCAAAAGGGTCTTTCAAAGTTGCTTAGGGCTTCACTATGTTGCCGAGGCTAGCTTTGAATTTGCACTCTCCACCCTTAACCTCCCAAGCCACTGGGATTACACACGTGCGCCATCGCACCTGGCTCTTTCCCTGCTACTGTATGTGACAGTTTGTCTTAAGGTTTTCATTTCAGTAAATGGAAACACAAATAACTTAAAGAACATTTGTGGAGCATTTTCTTTTTTTTTTTAGTTTTGATGGACATAGTACCTTTATTTTATTTATTAATTTCTAAATGGTGCTGAGGATGGAACCCAGTGCCCGATACGTGCAACATGAGCACTCCTCCACAGAGCCACAATTCCAGCCCTGGAGCATTTTCGATATTCACAAAAGTTGAGAGATTGTGCTTTTGCCACTTTGCCCCTCTTCAATAGTTCTCCATGCATGGGCAGCCAAACCATTGCATTAAATGTTCTATTGTGTATCTCTTTGGGGCTGGGTGTGTGGCTCAAGTGCGGGGCACTGGGTTCGATCCTCAGCACCACATTAAAAAAAATAAAGATGTTGTGTCCACCGAAAACTAAAAAAAAAAAAATATTAAAAAATTCTCTCTCAAAAAAATGTTCTATTGTGTATCTCTCAAAGCTAAGTCTTCATAAAAACTGAAGACTATCAACAGTAATTCATTATTATTGTCACACTGGTGATGTTTGGATTTCCTTAGTTGTCTCAAAACGTGAAAAGTTTGTCTGTCCCGTGGTCTAAATAACTTCCCAAAGGTTGAGTTGATATTTTGTTTGGATGCACTCTAATTTACTCCACCCTATGGAGGGAGTGGTGACACCAGAAGTGTACCATTAGTGTGTTGAAACTTATCTCTTAGGGGGAGGACCCTTCGACCATGAGGGTGGAGTCCACACCCCAGGATATGAATGTGGCTATGTAAAGGAGGTTCAAAGTGATTCTCCCTTTTGTGAGGAGCCTGCAGAAAGGGGTCTTAAGTAATTTGGAAGCTGTGTTCAATCTCCAACCTCTACTCCTGCAAAATGGTAAGAAATGAATGGTTGTTTGTAAAATAGAGATGCAATGGGATTTTGTTTTAGAAGCCTGAATGAGCCAATGCACAGATATTTCTTCATTCTAGTCTGCCGTTGTTTGTTTAAACTATTTTTGCTAATAGGGATTGAGCCTAGGACTAGTTTATCACTGAGCTACATCTTCAGTCCATTTTTGTAAAAATATATTTTTAGTTGACAATGAACCTTAATTTATTTGTTTATACGTGGTGCTGAGAATAGAACTCTTTATCTCACACATGGGAGGCAAGCGCTCTACCACTGAGGCATTAACCTCAGCCCCGCTTTTTACTTTTGAAGACAATGTCTTCCTCAGTTGCTGAAGCTGGCCTCAAACTGGGATTCCTCCTTCCTCAGTTTGCAGAGTTGTTGGAATTAAAGGAGTGTGCCTCTGTAACGGGCTGGACATTCATTCAGTTGTGCGCACTTGTGGGTGTGTGTGTGTTTGATACTGTGGATTCAACCGAGGGGAGTTTTCACCATTAAGCCACAGCTATGTGGTTTTTTTGTTTTTCGGTTGGTTGTTGTTCTTTTTTACTGGGGATTGAATCCAGGGCGCTTAAGCACTAAGCTATATCCCCAGCCCTTTTAAAATATTTTATTTAGAGACAGGGTCTCACTGAGTTGCTTAGTGACTTGCTAAGTTGCTGAGGCTGGCTTTGAACTCACAATCCTCCTGCCTCCCGTCCTGAGCCACTGGGATTACTGGTGTGCACTACCTTGCCTGATTCAGCCATGACAATTTTTATTGCTTATTTTGGCAGAAGGTCTGAATTTTCAGGCTGCTCTCTAACTTTCATTCCTCCTGCCTTAGTGCCTTAGTTCCCTCTCAGTTGCGGAGAAGGGATTACAGATGGTCACCACTGTGCCTATCTCTCAAGTTTTTTAATGAAGACTTTTCCTTTAAAATGTTTATGATAATGGTAATCTTTTGTATAGTAAGCTGTATTGATGATTGGTGCTGGTAGTAATGTTTCCACAGGAGCGTCACTATTTTGTTTGTTTGGGGGCCTGTCCTGTTGTTTGTGCCCTGCTTTGTGGTTCTTTTATTATTTCCTTTTTTTTTCTGAAACTAGAAATTGCACCCAGGGGTGATCTACCACTGAGCTTTATCCCTGGCCTTTTTAAATATTTTGTTTAGAGGTAGACTAGCCTGGAACTTTTCATCGTACTTCCTCACCTCCGGAGATGTTATTTCATATTTGTTGTTGTTGTTTGTTTTCTTTTTCTGGAAGAGGGTCTTCCTATGTTGTCCAGGCTAACCTTAAAGTTTGGGGCTCAAGTTGTCCTCCTGTCTCAGCTTTCTGAGCAGCTGGGACTAGAGGCTGGTACCTTCTGCGTCCAGGTTTAGGTTTTTGGCTTTTGTTTTCCTTATAATTTTCATCCAAATAGAGGTTTGACTCCAGTTGGGTAAAGCGTTTCATCATTTAAAAGAAGGTATCAGAAGAGTTTTGCAATTTTATAACTGTAGAGCTTGCATGAGAGTTTATTCTTAGGTTTTATAAATTTTAACAATTGCTGTTTTCTGTGCTGAGGGTCTAGGGTAAATGTTGAGCACGTGTGGAGGCCCAGGGTTTAATGCCCACTGTTCAAGTGCAGCGCCACGCCAACCACTCCTCCAACCCCTCACCTCCTCCTCTATTTCTAAAGAGTTTTTCCCCATTGTGTTCTAACTGGTTATTCTTGTTTATAAAGATATTTGTTTTCTTGCATCTTTAGGACTTAATTTAATGAATCATAATATTACATGCTCTATTTTTGGCGGAACTGGGGATTAAATTCAGAGCTGCTCTCATTGGACAACATTTTTTTTCATTTTTTTTACTTTTTTAATTTTAAGATGGTGTCTCCCTCAGTTGCCAAGGCTGGCTTCAAACTTTGGTTCCTTCTTCTTATTTTGCCGAATTGCTGGGATTAAATGAGTGTACCTTTTTAACCAGCTGGACATTCATTGTGTGTGTGTGTGTGTGTGTGTGTGTGTGTGTGTGTGTGTGTGTGGTGTATGTGTGTGTGTTTGTTTGATACTGGAGAAGATTGAACCCAGGGGAGTTTGACCACTGAGCCAACATCCTCGGCCAGTTTTGTATTTATATTTAGAGACAGGGTCTCGCTGAGTTGCTTAAAGCTTCACTAAATTTCTTAAGCTCATTTTGAATTTGTGCTCCTCCTGCCTCAGCCTCCCAAGCTCTCCTGGGATTACATGTGTGCCACTATGCCAGCTGGTCCTGTTATTTGTGAACTGCTTTATGGTTCTTTTTTTTTTTTTTTTCTGGAACTAGAGATTGGACCCAAGAGTGATCTACTGAGTTTTATCCCTGGTCCTTTTTATTTTTTATTTAGAAGCAGACTAGCCTGGAACTTTTCATCCTTGGCCTCACCTCCGGAGAGGAGTTATTTCATATTTGTTGCTTCTTTCTTTCTTTCTTGTCTTCCTATGTTGTGTAGGCTAGCCATCAAGTTTGGTGTCAAGTTGTCCTTCCGTCTCAGTTTTCTGAGCAGCTGGGGCTACAGGCTGGTGCCTTCGGGGTCCAGGTTTAGGTGATTGTTTTTTGTTTTCCTTATGATTTTCATCCAAATAGAGGTTTGGCTCCAGCTGGGTGAAGTTTTTTATAGTTTCAGTAAGGCTTTGCAGTTTTATAACTGTAGAGCTTGCATGAGAGTTTATTCCTAGGTGTTATATATATTTTAATAATTGCTGATTTCTGTGCTGAGGATATAAGGTGAATTTTGAGCACGTGTGGAGGCCCAGGCTTTATGCCACGCCAACACCCCTCCAACCCTTTAACCCCTCATTTATTCCTAATGAGTTTTCCCCCATTGTGTTCTAACTGGCTATTCTTTGTTTTCTAGCATTTTTATGACTTAATGAATTATAATATACATGCTCTCTTTTTGGTATAACTGGGGATTAAATTGAGAGATGCACTCACGGGCCAGCTTTTATTTTTTATTTTTTCTGTTGAGGATTTAGGGGTTGAACATAGATATTTTTCTGCTACGGAGATACATCCCAAGTCATTTTTACTTTTTTTTAAGTTTTTTTTTTTTTAATTGTACTTGGACCCACTGCCTTTATTTTATTTTTATATGATGCTGAGGATGGAACTCAGTGTCTGGCATGTGATAGGCAGGCCACAACCACACCCTCTTTTTACTTTTTAAGACTATGTCTCCTTCACTTGCTGAAGCTTGCCTCAAACTGGGATTCCTCCTTCCTCAGTTTGCAGAGTTGTTGGGATTAAAGAAGTGTACCTCTGTAACCAGCTGGATTAATTTTCTTGTGTGTGTGTGTGTGTGTGTGTGTGTGTGTGTGTCTGTGTGTTTGATAATGGTCATTCAACACAGAGGAGTTTTACCATTAAGCTACACCTATGTGGGGTTTTTGTTGGTTGGTTGGTTGGTTTTTTGTTGTTATTATTTTTCCTTAGGGATTGAATCCAGGCTGCTTAAGCACTGATCCACATCCCCAGCTCTTTTAAAATATTTTATTTAGAGACAGGGTGTCTCACTGAGTTGCTTAGTGACTTGCTAAATTGCTGAGGCTAGCTTTGAAATCACAATCCTCCTGCCTCACCTCCGGAGCCGCTGGGATTACTGGTGTGCACTACTTTGCCTGGTTCAGCCATGACAATTTTTATTGCTTATTTTGGCAGAAGGTCTGAATTTCCAGGCTGCTCTCTAACTTTCATTCCTCCTGCCTTAGTGCCTTAGTTCCCTCTCACTGACTAAGAATGGATTACAGATGGTTACCTCTGTGCCTGGCTCTCATGTTTTCTAATGAAGACTTTTCCTTTAAAGTGTTTATAATAATCAATGGTAATCTTATGTATAGTAAGTTGTATTGGTGATTGTAGTAATGTTTCCATAGGAGTGTCAACTATTGTACATATATCTTGTGTTTGTTTTTTGTTTTGGGGCCTATCCTGTTGTTTGTGAACTGCTTTATGTTTTTTTTTTTTTTTATCATTATTTTGGGCGGGAACTAGGAATTGGACCCAGGGGTGATCTACCACTGAGCTTTATCCCTGGCCCTTTTTATTTTTTATTTAGAAGGAGGCTAGCCTGCAACTTTTCATCCTACTGTCTCACCTCCAAAGTAAAGTTATTTCATATTTGTTGTTGTTGTTTGTTTTCTTTTTCTAGAAGAGGGTCTTCCTATGTTGTCCAGGCCTGCCTTAAAGTTTGGGGCTCAAGTTGTCCTCCTGTCTCAGCTTTCTGAGCAACTGGGACTTCAGGCTGGTACCTTCTGGGTCCAGCTTTAGGCATTCGTCTTTGTTTTCTTTATGATTTTCATCCAAATAGAGGTTTGACTCCAGTTGGGCGAAGTGTTTCATCATTTCGGGAAAGTTTTGCAGTTTTATAACTGTAGAGCTTGCATGTGAATTTATTCCTAGGTGTTATATATTTTTAACAATTGCTGTTTTCTGTGCTGAGGGTCTAGGGTGAATGTTGAGCACGTGTGGAGGCCCTGGTTTCATGTCTAGAGTTCACGTAAAGCGCCATGCCAACACCTCCCCAACCCCTCACCCACTCCTCTATTCCTAACAAATTGTTTTCTAACTGGTTATTCTTGTTTATAAAGATATTTGTTTTCTAGTATTCTTATGACTTAATTTAACAGATCATAATATTACATGCTCTATTTTTGGCGGAACTGGGGATTAAATTCAGAGTTGCTCTCATTGGACAACTTTTTTTTTTTCTGGTGGGAATTTTGGGGTTGAATCCAGAGATTTTTCTGCCACTGTGATAAATTTCAAGCCCTTTTTACTTTATATTTTAAGACAATGTCTCCCTCAGTTACCAAGGCTGGCTTCAAACTTTGATTCCTTCTTCCTTATTTTGCAAAGTGGCTGGGATTAAAGGAGTGTACATCTTTAACCAGCTGGACATTCATTGTTTTTTTTTTTTTTTTAGTGTGTGTGTGTGTGTGTGTGTGTGTGTTTGATACTGGGGATTGACCCAGGGGAGTTTGACCACTGAGCCACATCCTCAGCCAGTTTTTTATTTGTATTTAGAGACAGGGTCTCGCTGAGTTGCTTAAAGCTTCACTAAATTTCTTACACTCATTTTGAATTTGTGCTCCTCCTGCCTCAGCCTCCCTGTTGGGATTACACATGTGTGCCACTATGCCAGCCTGCCCTGTTGTTTGTGAACTACTTTATTTATTTATTTTTCCTGGAACTAGGGATTGGATCCAGGGGTGATCTACCACTGAGCTTTATCCCTGGCCCTTTATATTTTTTATTTAGAAGCAGGCTAGCCTGCAACTTTTCATCCTTGGCCTCACCTCCGGAATAGAGTTATTTCATATTTGTTGCTGTTTGTTTTCTTCCTTTCTTTTTTTTTTCTTTTAGAGGGTCTTTCTTCGTTGTGCAGGCTAGCCATAAAGTTCAGGGCTAAAGTTGTTCTCTTGTCTCAGCTTTCTGAGCAGCTGGGACTACAGGCTGGTTCCTTTTGCGTCCAGGTTTAGGTATTTGTCTTTTGTTTTCCTTATGATTTTCATCCAAATAGAGGTTTGACTCCAGATGGGTGAAGTTTTTTCTCATTTCAGGAAAGTTTTGCTGTTTTATAACTGTAGAGTTTGCATGTGAGTTTATTCCTAGGTGTTATATATTTTTAAGAATTGCTGATTTCTGTGCTGAGGGTCTAGGGTGAATGTTGAGCATGAGTGGAGGCCCTGGGTTTAATGTCTAGTGTTCACGTATAGGGAGGCCCAACCACCTCCGAGTCTATTCCTGATGAGTTTTCCCTGATTGTGTTCTAACTGGTTTTTCTTGTTTGTAAAGATATTTGTTTTCTAGTATTCTTATAACTTAAACAATGTCTTTTAATATTTTTTAAGATTATAGATTGACACAATACCTCTGTTTTTGTATATTTTTATGTGGTGCTGAAGATCAAACCCATTGCCTCACATATGCTAGGCAAACACTCTTCCACTGAGCTACAACCCCAGCCCACTTAAACAATTTAATGAATGATAATAAATGTTTTTGGTGGGACTCTGGGTTGAATTCAGAGCTGTAGTCATGGGCTAACATTCTTTTTTTTTTCTTGTGAGGATTTAGGGGTTGAAGCCAGATATTGTCTGTCATTAAGCTACAATCAAGTCCTTTTTGCTTTCTATTTTTTTATTTTTTATTTTTGTAAATATTTGTTTTTTAATTATAGGTGGGGACACAATAACTTTATTTTATTTCATGTGGTGCTGAGGATGGAACGCAGTGCCTCAGGCATGCCAGGCGAGTGTTCTGCCTCTGAGCCCCAGCCCCAGCCTTTTTTGCTTTCTATTTTAAGACAGTGTCTCCCTCAGTTGCTGAGACTGGTTTCAAACTTTGATTCCTCCTTCCTCTATTTGCAGAGTTGCTAGAAATGTGTGTACCTTATTAACAAGTTGGACATTCATTCGTTGTGTGTGTGTGTGTGTGTGTGTTTGATACTGGTGATTGAATCCACGGGAGTTTTACCACTGAGCTACAGCCATTGAGATTTTTGTTTTGTTTTGTACAAGAGATTGAACCTGGGGCGCTTAAGCACTGAATCACATCCCCAGCCCTTTTTAAATATTTTTTTACAGATGGTCTCACTGATTTGCTTACTGAATAGTTAAATTGGTGAAAGTGGCTTTGAACTGTTAATCCTCCTGCCTCAGCTTCTAGAGCCACTGAGACTATAGTTTTCCACTACCTCGCTTGGCTTAGCCATGGCAGATTTTATTGCTTATTCTGGCATAAGGCCTAAATTGCCCAGACTGTTCACTAACTTTCTGTCTTCCTTCCTTATTCCCCTAGTGACTGAGAGGGAATTACAGATGGTTACCACTGTGCTTTGCTTTCATGTTTTTTGTTTGTTTTTCAATATTTTTTTTTTAGTTGTCAATGGACCTTTTTTAAAATTTATTTATTTATATGTGATGCTGAGAATCCAACCCAGTACCCCACACCTGCTAGGCAAGCTCACTACCACTGAGCCACAACCTCAGCCTTCTCCTGTTTTTTTTTAATTAAGACTTTTCAAGTGTTTATGATAATCAAGGGTGATCTTATGTATAATAAGATGTATCGGTGATCCTTGCTGGTAGTAATGTTTTCACATGAGTGTTGCTATTGTGTCTATATCTTTGTTTGTTTGGTTTTGGTACTGGGGATTGATCCCAGAGACACTGCATCACATCCCCAGCCAGTTTCTTATATTTTATTTAGACATGGGGCCTTGGTGAGTTGCTTAGGGCCTCCCTAAGTTGCTGAGGCTGGGTTTAAATTTGCATTCCTCCTGCATCAGCATCCCACATTGCTGGGATTACAGGGGGCCACGGGCTCTCTTTTTTTTTTTAATGATTTTATAGCCTGCTATAGAAATTTGGTCTTTGCCTCTGTTTTAAGGGTTTAGTAAGCAATTGAAGCTTTTATTTAAGCAAGGTATTAAAGCATTTAATAGAGACAGAGGCAGTAAGAATATAAAGAATGTGGAAATTTCATCATTAGCCCATGAGTATATAAATTTTTCCTGTGAGATGAGTGCCTTCACAACACTCAGTTGTTTGGGTTTATGTTAAGGTCTGTAAGCAAGTCAGGATGGCGCCTGGCATTTTGCCAGAGAAATGTTAGAGTTCATAAACAACTCTGGATGGTGCCCGGCAAAATGCCAGAGGGAGTGGTTTGTGAAGTAACAAAAGCGAGCCATTAAGTGTGGAGATTCCTTATTGGTTGACTGATGTATCTGGTTTATGCTAATTAAGATAAGCTGTGTAAAATGTATAAATACCTCTGTTGTCCTACAATAAAGGGCTTCCACTCCTGCTGTATCAATCTATGTAAGTTGCTCGTCACTCCCCGGTTATTTTGCTGCAGCCGGACTCCAGCAGATGGTGGCCCGTTACGGGGAGCCCCGGGACACTCGGGGGTAAGTGACGGAAAAAAATGCTGCCCGTTCAAAGATAGGACGGGAGCAATCTACTCGTCCCTAGGCAGATAGGGCAAGAGGAAAAATGGCCATTTTGAGAAAATGGAGAAGATTGATACAGTATGTTTGTGTCTTGTTTTGTCTCAGTGTATTGTTTTGTCTTTATGATGAAAATATGGAAGGGGTGAGAAGTAAATTGATAAGGGAAAGAGGCACCCCAGTGGAACCAAGAAGAGTTAGGACATGTGTTGATAAAAGCCTAGGAACTCTAGTCAGAAAGAAAAAGAAAGTTCAGAAGAAGAAGGATTATCAGGAAAAAAGTTGCAGCAAAATAACCGGGGGTGACCAGCAACTTACATAGATTGATACAGCAGGAGTGGAAGCTGTTTATTGTAGGACAACAGAGGTATTTATACATTTTACACAGCTTATCTTAATTAGCATAAACCAGATACTTCACAAACCACTCCCTCTGGCATTTTGCCAGGCACCATCCAGACTTGTTTATGAACTCTAACATTTCTCTGGCAAAATGCCAGGCGCCATCCTGACTTGCTTACAGACCTTAACATTGACCTTAACAGGTTTTCATAAAAGGCAGTGTGTATTCCTGATGTCTTAAACCTGAAAAGAGACTTCTAAAGTGCTTACATAAGCCTTGTTCTGAGATGTAAACAGGTTCTAGTTGAATCATCTGTATGATATGAAATTGTCTGTTTGTCTTTAATTTACTAGGTGTAGATAGTAGAGATTTTCTTACCTTAATTTGCTAGACTGGGAATATATGGGTGCTCTACCATAGAACTATAGCCTCAGTTATTTTAAATTTGATTTTGAGACAGGGTCTCACTAAGTTTCCTACCTGGATTCAAACTTGTGATCCTCCTGCCTCAGACTCCCAAGTCACGGGATTCCATGACCACCATACTTAGCTTCCAACCTATTGTTTAATATATACCATTCATTTAAAATTTGGTAGTTTAGCTGAGTGTGGTGGTGCATGCCTATAATCTCAGCAGCTCAGGAGGCTGAAGCAGGAGGATCACGACTTCAAAGCCAGCCTCTGCAATTTAGCAAGGTCCTAAACAACTCAGTGGAACCCCATTTCTAAATAAAACACAAAGTAGGGCTGGGGATGAGGCTCAGCGATTAGTTATTCTGGGTTTAATTCCTGTTACCTAAATAAATAAGTAATTAAAATTTTCTAGCTTGTTATGATAGAGAATGGTTTCCAAATTTCAAAATTAAAAGAATAAGATTAGTAATTTACTCATTTACCTTTATATACTTACTGGTCAAAAAAAAAAAAAAAAACCAATTATGCCATCATCCTAAGGTACTGGGCAGTGCATATATCACAATTTATAGTGAGAACAGCTTTATGCTACTCAACTAATTAGACGGAAGTTTGTGAGCATGGCACAGAATTCTTATAGTTTGTGCCACTTTTAGAAATTCTTTCCAGGTCATCAAAGTTGAAAATACAGTGGAATTGTTGTGTAGGTTTACAATGCTCAGAGGGGAGAGAATAATGTGAAAAAAGCCTCATAGAATACACCAAGTAGACAAAGTACTTTAACCACATAGTAATGGTTTCCAAAATTCTTAAAACCCCCTTGTTCAATTAATATGGAGACAGGCATTGTGAAAAGTAAGTCTCATTGAAGCTGAGGTTTTCCTGTATAGGAGCAGTTCTTGGAGAAGCCAGCTTGACCACCTCGGTGGACAGTCACAATAACAGGTAAGGTCTCTAATTGCTATCAGTAGCAGGTGGTATTGGTGGGAGAGGCTTCTGAGATTAATTCGCAGCTGATGAGGCCTTGTCACTGCTTGGCTCTAGACTTTCAGAGAAGTGACATGGGCTTTCACATGACAGTGTGGCTCTACTTGAACCTAAACTCTCAAGGTGTCTGTCAAACTCTTGAGTTAGGATCTTTTCTGAAGCTCAGTAGTTTAGATCAGTCAGTACCTGACATGTGGGGAGTCTGATGGGACATATGAGGTCTGGCAACACATCATGCTCTAGCGAGGAGGGAACACACTCCCAAAACATCAAACTTTAGAAGTATTTAGAATCATTTCATAGTCACATAACACATGGCCCAGCACCAAAACCAAGGCACCCTCTGCCTTGGTTCCAGGATCAACCCATGGACAGGTGGACATAAGGTTCCATTATTCCAAGCCTGTGTACATTCTGGAGTCTGAAAAGGCTACCCAGGAGCTGTAAGGGGTAAGTGGGTGGAGAAAATGAGTTCTTAGAAGAAGAACCCGACTGGCCTGGTGGCCGATGCCTGTAATTCTAGTGATTGGGAAAGCTTAAGCACCAGCAATTGGAAGCAAGCCTCAGCAACTAACAAAATGCTGTTTCAAAATAAAAATGGCCACAAGTGTTGCTCCATGATAGAGTGACCCTGGGTTCCATCCCCAGCACTGTCCTCACCATTCCCCTCCAACCAAAAAAGCCTGGTTGCTCTTGCCAGCAGGACTGTGGGGTCCAGAAAGAGACGAAGCATTCACACCAGGTTCCCACTGATCACAGCTATTCTTTACAAGGTTGGCCTCCTCTCCACACTTCTTCAAAAATATTTTCCAACAACTTTATCTTACCCCTAAAGTTTGTTATTTTGATTAAAATTACATTCATATGACGTCTTGTTTTCAAAATTAATGTTTTTTTGACCCATTCAGGGCATGTGTTCACTCCAGTCACCACATGTGCCCCTTATTGAAGTTTGGCTCTGCATATTTTTTATGTTGTTTGTTCCTGAGGTTTTAACTTTTTATGTCTGTTGTGAAAGGGACACTTTTTTGTGTGGTGCTAGGAATTGAACCCAAGGTGGTGTGCATGCAAGGTAAGCAATCTATCAACTGAGCTATATCCCCAGCCCTGAAAGGACTTTCATACAATGTTATTGCTGATTCAGTTATTTTTCTAATGATTTTCATGAGAATAAGGAATGTTGGATTTTCATTCTTTCTTTCTTTCTTTCTTTCAGGTAGTAGAAATGTTCTTCACTACTACTGTCTGGTCCCTGGATGCTTGTGACCTTTAGGTCAGCCATGAGGCTGGTTATAGAATTCACTTGTACCTGTGTTAAACTCTTATTTAGGTCAAGTGGGTGTTGATCTTAAAAAATATGTTCCTGAGGCTATGAGGTCAATATTAGATTCAGGTTCTTAATGTTTATATTTGTGGTCTTGTCTCTAGCTGGCAATGTGGCCTCTTTTAATTTTTTTTTTTTTTTTTAGGTACTGAGGATTGAACCCAGTGGTGCTTAACTACTTATTCACCTACCCAACACTTTTTAAGTTTTTACTTAGAGACAGGGGTCTCATTAAATTGCTTAGGGCTTCAATAAGTTGCTGAGGCTGACATTGAACTCACAATCCTCCTGCCTTATCTTCCTGAGCTGCTGGAATTACAGGTAAGAGCCACCACTCCCAGCCTGGGGAAATTTTTTTCAGGTTTTTATGTCACTTTTAGACTTGTTAAAACCTCTGCCATTGTTGTTTCTGTTTGACCAATCCACCCAACCCAATCATGGCATTTTTCTCTGTACTTGAACTTTATTTCATTAGGAAATGACTACTTGTGAGTCAAATTTGGCCTGCCACATGTTTTTCTAAGTAAGGTTTTACTGGAACACAGTCATGGCTGCTTTCTTGGCACAGGAGCACAGTTGAGTAGTGGTGCAGACTGGATGACCCACAAGGCAGAATTATTTACTGGTTGGCCCTCCAAGGAGGCATTTTCTAGTCTGTGCATTCCTGTATCCTTCACTTCCTCTAGACAAGGCTTATGGCCTGTGTTAGTCAGGTTTTTGTCACTAACAACAAAGTACATGACAAGAACAACTAGTTTGAAAGTTTCAGTCCATGGTGGACTTACTCCATTGCTCCAGGCCCAAAGTGAGGCAGAATGTCATGGTGGAAGGGCATGATGGAGGAGTGCTGCCCCATTGTTGTTGGCCAGGAGACAGAAAGGGGAATGGGAAGAGGCCATAAGAAATATGGACCTATTCAGGACAGGTACCCAGTGACCTACTTCCTTCAATCATACCCCATCTGCTTATGATTACCACCCAATTACTCTATTCAAAATAAGATGATCTGATTTAGGTCACAGCTCTAAGTCTAATCATTTCACCTTTGAATAGTTCTGCATTAACAGTTTTTCAGGACACTTCATGTCCAAATCATAATGTGATCCTTTTCAATCTAGAGTGTAAGGCTCTTGCTTCAGTAGTTTCTTTACCAGGCAAAATGCTGCTCTTAACAGGTTATAAGCTCTAGTGGGGGAGAGATTGGGAATAGGAAATAAATTAGTAGATGGTGCAGTAAGTTGCAAAGTTGTTGAGAGGATGGTTGAGAGGAAGCAGTGGGATAGTACAGTGGACACTGAAGTTCTTCCCAGGCCTGGCATACATGAGCTCTTCCATTTGTCCTTCAGCTTTGATCCAAGTGAAACTGGACTTTTCACACCTCCTTCCTTCACCTCCCCAGCTACAGCCAGTGCCCTTCTTGGTCTCTACAAACTGTGAGTACTCAGGTGAAGAACCTGCTGGACAAAGTCCTAGGGTGCGTGCAGCTGAAAATGTACACAGGGGTGTGTGGTTGGTGGTAAAGAGGGTCTGGAAGAGGGAATTGGAAGGGAAGTGTTGTTAGGTGGCCTGGACCACAAGGATGCAACAAGGTGGACCCTCTTTCTGTGTTAGACCTCTTGGTGGATCTCTTGGTGGTCTGTCTTACTTTGGAGTTTGTACTTGACCTGTGGGCATTGACCACATGATATTGATATGGGAGGATAAGAATTTTGGTCACTTGTGTGTTTTCAAAAATGATAGATATTATATACCCATATTAGGACTGTAATGGAAATTCAGTAGAAGTTATTTGTAAAGTCTGGCTCATGGTTAAGTACCATCAACATTTGCCAAATGAAGTAAAATAGTTGTATTCCATATAGTTATCAGTGCTCAGGAATTTTGGTTTTTATGCTTAACTGTTTCTAATAGTTGAGTGTTATCTTCTATAAAATGGAAAGGAATGATCAACTTTAATTTCCATTGACTATTAACTCAAATGGTTGAGTATAGGTTTTCCAAGAAAAATGAAGATAAGGTATATTTAAGGAATACATTTGTAATTGGTTCATGTTTTTAAGCACTTGGTGGATGTTTCCTTACCTGGAGGCACATTTATATTTTCAGTATAAAGATTTCAAAGAAAAATAAGCCAAGTGCTTTTATTTTAAAATTAATAAGAATTTCAGTTATGTATTTAAAAATTAAAATACTTTTATATAGGTACTTGTCATCAAGTTCCTATATGTTAAAGCTTCCAGGATATCAATTGTGAGAAACAGAGACTCAGGCAAGTGGTATATTTCTGGTGGTGTAACTAATAACTTTATTAAGTCAATATTTGTGGTTATATGAGGTTTTATATATTTGCTAAATATTTTTTAAGAATAACTTCAGGGCTGGGCTTGTGGCTCAGCTGCAGAGCGCTTGCCTAGCATGTGTGAGGCACTGGGTTTGGTTCTCAGTACCACATATCAATAAATAAAATAAATGTCCATTGACAACTAAAAAAAATTAAAAAGAATAACCTCACATGAAAAAAAATATAAAGATGCTATGTTAGTTTTTCATGGCTGTGATCAAAATACCTGAACAAATTTGAGAAAGAGAGTTTATTTTGGTTCCTTGTTTCAGTGGACTCATTCTGTGGTCAGTTAGCACCATTGATCTGGCACCCAAACGAGGCAGAATATCATGGCAGAAGGGTATGGTAGAGAAAACTGCTCAGCCTTTGGCATTGGGGAAGCAGGGTTGAAGAGGAAGGAACCAAGGACCAATACTGTCCTCAAGGGCAAACCCATAATGACCTACTTCCTCCATTGGTGCCCCATATGCCTATACTTTTCACCACCTCACTGTGTTCCATTCAAATTATTAAGCCATCTAATAGATTAACCCACTGGTAAAGTCAGAACCCTCATAAACATACACCTGTGGAACATGTTGGCATTCCCTTAACCATGGGCTTTCCAGATTAAAAAAAAAAAACAGATTCTATTTTTGGTTCTATTTTAGCATAATTTAGTTGTTGTAACTGAGTTTCATGATGTAATTTGTTGCATGACTTTGTATTGTCCGTCCAAGTGTCTATAGTATCAGAAGAGACCCAGACTCATAAAGGGCAGGACATGAGGGAGGTTATTATAGCAGGGGCATTGATCCTATGATGTTAACCACAGGATTGACATGTTCACCATAGAGCAATATATATATATATATCTGAGATGAGAAAGAGCAAGTTCACTTGAATTTGTTCTGATTTGGTGGCCCCATATTGTTGGTAGACTTAGCAGTCTAAGGCTCTAAGTCTTGTTTTGTTCTTGCCATTCTGGTGATTAAAACCAGGGACCTGATATAAGCTAGGCAAGAAATCAGGGATTGACATTCCTAGCTTTAGGCAGCAGGCTGTATAATTTTAGGTAGCTTTTCTACCTTAGCCTCTTTTTGGAGCACAATAGACAATTTTAATTTTAAGGCATCTAAGTACGAATAATTTATAAAAAGGATTTTCCTGGAACAGAATAGTGCTTGTTCACAGGCATACACTTATGGTATTACTCTATGGTGGAATGTTTTATGACAAATGCATCCTGAGGTGATTTTGTCCATACGTAAACATCAGAGTATGTACCCACATAAAGTAAGTCATCACTAGGTGATCTAGTCTAATGGGACCAACTTATAAACTGATCTTCATTGAAATGTTATGTCATATATGACTGTAACTGGGACCACAGAGGTTACGCTTTTGTCAACAGTTCAGCATTTTTTATGGGTTTGCATCATTCTCACACGAACAAACTGAGGTTTGAGGAGAAGCCTCACTCCTGGAAGTCTCGTATGTCAGACTTCCAGGAAGGGCCAGTTTGACTCATTCCTAACCAGTACCTGATGTGTGAGAATCATGTGACTGAAATGAAGAGGAAGAAGCCCTTTCCAGACTGAGAGGCTATACTGGTGGCCAAGCCGGATGTCCCTGCTTCAGATGGTAAATCTCCTTCCCTCATACAAGTAGTGGGGAGGGGTGGGAGTAAGGGGTTGACAAGGACTTTGGGTTTCCTGGGATTGGATTGTCATGGGACTGCAGGGTTCCTGTCACACCTGGGGCTGAACTCTGGGACACAGCAGCAGAGCTGGAAATATTACAGGCAATCAGGCCTCTCGGTTCTACCATGCAAGTGTGAGAAATAGGGTTATGAGGAAAGGCCACAGGTGCAAAGTAGGAATGAGTGCAGGAAATAAGATCCAGTTGGACAGTGCAAGTGTGGGCATTGGAAATGGGGATGTGGCTTGGAAGTACAAGCGTTGTGCCCTTTTTCGGGGGAAGCTGCAGATAGATACTCCATAAGCCACCCCCCCTCTGTGCCCCAACTTCTCTTCCTTTTGTATGTTACTGGCTCCTTACACTTGTTGCCTAGATTTCTTGCTTTGGACCCTTGCTACGTTTCTTTGCCATTCCCTGCACCAGTCCCGTGCCATTATCCCATTCCCATGTGTACTTCCTGGTCTGAACAAATTGGCCTCACAAGATTACCATGTCAATGTGTACAACTTCCATGGCCATAGATTCCCATCCTTGCTCTAGGTGACCAGATTCTTTCCTTAGGCCCATTGCCCCAACTCTTACATGGGCCACTTATTCTATATACTTGTCCAAGGTACAGTCCTGACCCTTGTAAGGGACTCTTATCTCTGTTGCCCAGTCAAGTGAATGTGACTGACAAAACAAAATACATTGTCCTAGGCCCCTTACTTGGGACCATTACCACATCCTCTTTCCCAGACTTGTGAACAGACCAGTCCCTACCTTTACCTTCATGTTCTTAACAAATCATTGTTTTTGAAAAGGATTTCCCTGTGTTTCCAGAATTCTATGACCATGTGTCCATATCACTTCCATTCTACCTTAGCTCTCCAAGACCCACATCCATGAACCTTGCACCGGAACTTTATCTGGGACAACCAAACTCCCAATCTCTGCTCATGTTTCTTGCCTCATTCATTTTCCCAGGGTCACATCCTTAACCCTTTCTACCAGGATATAGCAATGCCTCTAGACAGGCTCCTGATTGAGTCCCATGACAAGAGGACAAACTGGCATCTTCATGCACAACTTCAGCACCCAATGCATAGTGCTTCAGACGTTCCCTTGCCAAGGACCACTTGCTAGGGCCCTTTGCTGGCAAGAGCACTGAAACAATTCCAGTTGGGAACCTACTTGAGAGACTGATTCTGTGGATCCCTTAGATCCAATTGTGTGCAAAATACAATTCCATTGACTGGGTTAATTACATGAGCGGATTTCTTGCTCTGAGCCATGGTGCCACTGTTCCCTTGAGCCTACACATCTGTCCTGAGACATTGCATAGACACCTGGATTGGGATCGTCCCTTGAGCCACTTTCCTGGAAACTCATAGGAGACATCCTGTACCCCCTTTGTCCTCCACTCCCATGTCACATTGCCTAGCTAGGCTCTGTCCTGGGTTCATGGCTTCAGCACATGGCTGAATGTCCCCTTGTGTTTCCCTTGCATGGGATTCTTGCTTGGGCTACTTGCTTTCAAAATTTACACCTTCATTCCATGTCCCAGCACCTTACATGGCCCCCTTGTGCTCCCCCATTTTCTTCTCCTATCCCAAGGACCTGCCAGGCCACTTTGCAAGACCCCCGTTTCAAGCTGCCAAAGCAACATTGGCCTCTCCACACATGGGGATGCTTCAGGACCCTTGGCCCTGTTCCCCAAACCTCAGATGTGGCAGTGGACTTGGGCCAAGTGCAAAATCCTGTATGATCACTTCACAACCAGCCCCCCTTGCATTTGCCCCCTACCTCAGTCCCACGTCCTGTGTGTGCCCATGACACCAGTCATGGCATGTGTGGTTCCTGGCTTCTCACTTGAGACCCTTGCTGTCCACCATGTGCCACATGTCTCCTGGCGGGGCACATTGCTTGGCCCCTTTGCTGCATACCTATGGCATCCCCTCATATTCCCTGTGGCATAACCATGCCTGGTCCCTTCCCTGGGTTTTTGGCTTGAGCTATGGTTGCATGTCCCCTTGCATGGACTCCCTGTGCAGTTACTTGCCTGGGTTACTTGATTGGGCCCTTTCTTTCATGTCTTGCACTTAGCCTCCCTTTCACCCACCTCACTGTGCCCTCCTGTTGCACTTTTTAAAGCCTCAGACCTGTACCAAGCTTCTTTGCCAGCTCCCTGTTTAAGGCTGCCTCCCTACAGTAGGGGTGTGGTGTGAAATTGACCTTCCCCCTCCTTGGTTTCCTTTAACGAGACCTTAGCCCTGTCCTTTGACTGGGCCCCCTGCATCCTTGCATTCCCTTGCCCCTTGGCCCTGTTCTCAGACCACTGAGACCTGGCAGTGGACTGAGCTTTCCCAGACCTCCTCCTGCAGGATCCCTTCCTTTCCTTGCCATTCCCCATACATATTTCCCCTATCCCATGCCTGTTTCCTTCTAATTGTGCTCTCTGCCCTTAGTCCCTGGCCTGAACTCCTAACTTGAACCCTTTGATGCCTATCTCTTGCCCAGGGCCCCTTGGTGGGGGACCACTTGCTAGGGCCCTTTGCTGTGCCCCTCTGGCATCTCCTTGCTTGCCTGTCCTATTGCCACATCCAGCTCCTTGCCTGATTCTGGCTTGAGCCCTGGCTATTTGTCACCTTGCCCTAATGTACTGTGTGGTCCCATGCTTGGGTTCCTTGCTCTCACACTTTGAACTGACCCTTCCTGTTCTGATACCATGCCCTCTTCTTGCTCGTCTCCCAGCCCCAAGCCCATGCCAGGACACTTTGCATGCTCCTTGTTTAAGAATGCCTACCTCCACAATTGAGAGTGGAAGGGAGAAGGTGGCCTGTCCAATCCTGAGTCTCCTATTTCAGGAACATAGCCCTACCGCTTGCCTGGTTGCCACGTACTCTGTCAACCATTACCCCTGAATCCCACCCTTGTAGTGGACAAAGCTTTCACAGACCGCCTCCTGCAGGATTTCTTCTTTTACTTCCCCCTGTTCTTTGCATTGGACCTCTACCCCTCCACCATGTCTTTCTTTATGTATCCTCTGTACAGATCACCTTGAGCTTGGTCCCTGGAACTGAGTCTTCCACTGAGGCCATTGCTAACAATCTATCCAACACATCGAGCGGTGACCCCTTGCATGGGATCTCTGGTGTAAACCTCTGGAATCACCTTGGTCATCTCATCTGTTGCCCTGTCTAGCCCCTTGCTTAGATTCCTGGTTTGATCCTTAGCTGCCTGTCCACTTGCGTGAAACCACTACATGTTACCTTGTGAGGTTCCTTCTTTGTGTCCATTCTCTGAACCCTTGCAAGAACCATTCCTGTTCTGAAATTGTGCACTTCCATTGCCCTTTGCCATACCCTAAAGTAGGTAGGCCCATTTACTTGATCCATATTTAAGAATAGCTACTTCACATGGGAGAAGGAGAGATGGAGTCAAAAGTGCCATGTCTATTCCATGGCCTGTTGTCCCAGGACATTAGACCTGCCACTAGACTGGGCCCCTTGGACTCTCAGAAATTGGTCCCCATTCCCCTTGAGCAGGTCATAATCTGGGTCTCCTTGATTGAAGCCCTGGCCACACTTGTTGAACCAAAACTCCCATTACTTGAGGGGGGATGCTTGCCTGGGCAGCCTCCTGAAGTCCCCTGAGTTTCCTTATCCTCCATCTGCCCTTCCACTCTCTTGTTTTCTCTTACCCAGGTCCTTGGACTTGCTACACAAACCTTCCATATGGCAGTAGGCCTGGGCCTTGATCCTACCACTCCCTGCAAGATCTCCTATCTCTTTCCCCATACATGCAACCCATACCATAGCCTAACTGCAACCCTTGGCACTACAACCCTGGGCAGGGCACTTCCCTTGAACCGCTGGCTGCGTTTCTCAAGTAGTGCCTCCATGTACCCTGACAGGTGGGCCACTTGCTTGGACTCCATCTGTTCCCATGGGTTTCCCATGTACTGTGGAACCCTTGCACTGCTGCACTACTCCAATTAAATGCTTTTTCCTTGATCGGACATTCCTCTGATTACTTTACTGGGGCTCCAGTCTTCTTTCCTTCTTCTCTCTCTTTTCTGCAATCACTTAGGCCCCTGCTTTTGCACCTGTCCCTTGCCACGACAATCTTCCAGGTCCCTGTCAAAAGATATTCACCTGAGGTAGGGGAGAAAACTTGACATCAGGGCTCAGAGGACTACTTATGGGAAAAATACCCCTGCCCAATACCTGGTCCCGTTGCACAGTCTGGGTTCTCGTTCCTGCTCCTCAAACCGTAGCACATCCCAGTAAACCTAGGCCTTGCACCAGCCACCATTGAACTCTAGTATTACATTCAGCACCTACAGGACCAATAAACATGAGTTTCGGACCATCTTAATCCAGATACCTATTAATACTACCTTTTAAAAAGAATAAGGGATATATGAAGATAACTAGGGACCCATTACTAGTTCCCTATAGTGCCTATTCATTGAGATATTAAAAAGTGAATCGATTTTGACATTACTAGTACCAGCATTTTCCATCACTTTATCTTTTGAAGTCTAACTAAATGTGTAAATAGCCTAAGTTCCTAGCTTGAGTCAATATACACATGCCACAGCCACAAATTGTTAACCCTCAGGAAGGAATCAAAGGCCACAAAACTCTGAGGGTACCTATCCCAAGATACTCATCTAGGCAACAACACCTTATAACACACAGAGGACTACTCAAATCCTGGGCCCCTTGCTCTCCCTGGGCTCTTGGTCCCGCACCCCGAACCCTGACCCCTGGCAGTAGACCTGGGCCTCGAGCCTGCCTCCCGCTGCTGGCACCAGCCCCCACCCCGCTTCCCTCCCCAGCCCCGCCCACTTTCCTGAGCCCCCTGCCCCGGCCCTTCGCCCCTGGTTCTGCCTTCCCTGGCCAGGCTCCTGGCTTGAGCCTCTTGTGGCCCTCGGGGCTCAGTGCGCCCCTGGGCTTTGACAGCGGGCCCCTTGCCTGGGCCGCCTCCCTGCTCCAGTTGGCTTGCCTGCACTGCCCTGTACCAGTGCCGCCCGCCTGCCCGCCCTGGCCCTTCCCTGCTCTGCCTCCCTCTCCTCTGGCATGGGCCCTCCTCTAGGTGCCTAGCCTGGGCTCCTTGCTTGGGTCCTGGCCCCACTGCCCCACTGCCCGCCTTGAGCGCCCACCGCGGCCCCGCACTGTTCCCTCCCTGGACCCTCCTTTGGTCCCTGTCCCTGCCACGCCCCTTTGCCTGAGCCCCTTCCCAGGGTGCTCCCTTGGCCTCCTGGCCCTGCGGGCTCCCTAGGGGACAAGGTAGCCCTGCCTGCCCCTTGCCCGGGCCCTTTGCCTTCCCCCAGCCCGCGGCCCCCTCCCCAAGCCTGGCCCCCCACCCCCCCACCCCCGGCAGTGGACCCGGGCCTTGAGCCTACCTCCCCCTGCCCTCCCCTCCCTCCCGTCCCTCCCCAGCCCTGTTCCATTCCCCTGAGCCCAGGTCCCCGCCCTGGGCCGCGGCCCCGCCCCCACCCCCCCCCCCCAAACTTGGCTGTCCATTCCAGGGCCCGGCTCCTTGCTTGAGCCAGGCTGCCCTGCCTGAGGACGCTGTCCCTGTCCCATGATCTCCGCCCCCCATGCCTGGGCCCACTCCTGTACCACCTCCCCTCTGTTCCCCTTGCACTGCCGGGACCCTCCCCTCCCCTGGCTTGCCCCTGGCCTGGGCTCCTCGACTGGGTCCTGGCTCTCCCCGCACCCCCGGCTTGGACCCCCTGCATCCCCACAGGGGGCCCTCCTTTGTTTGGCCCTGGTTTGTTCCCGGTCCCTTTCTGAGGATGTGCTTGCTCCCCTGGGGCAGCGGAGTGGAATTGGCCGGCCTGGGCGCCCTGCAGGCTGCCTACGGGAAACGGAGCCCTACGCCTGGCCCGGGCCCCCTTCCCTGCCCGAACCCTGACACCTGGCAGAGGACGTGGGCCTTGCGCCGACCTTCCCCTGCGCGATGCCCTCCCTCCACTCCCTCCCCTCCCCTGCCCTCTGGCCTTGCGTGCTGCCCCTACCCCATCCCTGAGGTTTCTATGCCAGACCCTTCGTGCTCCAGTTCGGAGTCGCATGGCCTGGTGTCGTGTCTGAGCTGGGGGCCCCTTGCTTGGGCCCCCTACCGCGTTCCCCTCGGTGCCCCTTGTGCCACCCCTTGTGCTGTCTGCTGTCACCTCATCCTCGAGGGGCCCCTTCCTCGCCTTCCCTTCCCTCCCCTCGCGGGGGCCCCCTCCTTCTTCAGTCCTTGGGTCTGCGGGTTGGTTGGTCAGGGTCGGTAGGTCAGTGTGGCCTGAGGAGAGGAAGTGGCTTCAGCTGACCTCTAATTGCCTGCTCTTTGTTTAACGGGTGATTTACAGCTGCCTTATCCAGGAAACCTTTCAACCTAGTCTTGAAGAGTGGTGGCTTCTCTAAGTGTCTTTAAATAACTGAGAGGTGCCCATGATACTTCAAAATAAATGAGACTGAAAGATGCATCTGAAGCAGATGCAGGTTGCAAGGAGAGAAGCCTACCTCAGTGTAGACCTCCATAGAACCTCCAAATATGATACTGCTGGATTTTGGTGAGGACTGCTGCTTCCCCACATGTTGAAGTTTGAACATTATAGAAGCATGCCGAGACAAGCATATGAAGTAGGATTTATTTAAAAGACTTCTCTTTTGAGAGGAAGGGGGCATAGCTGATATCCTGGTAGCCCAAGAAGCCTGGTGTTCTGCCCTTTTTATATGTCCTAGGCTTCCTTTATTCTCCTACTTTTCCCCCTTAACTTTCTTTTTCCTGTGTACTTGACCCAGCAATGCTTGATGGTATGGCCAAAGGTGTGAAATATGTGGGCTGAAGGGGGAGTAGACAAAAACACATTAACAACCTTATAGCTCCCAGTAGGGCAGTGGGGGAAATTCCTGGGACTGGTTACCTTAGCAACAGTTTGGAGCAGGGGCAGGTTCTTGATAAGATCCTCAGAGGATAGTCACCAATTTCCCAGACTCACACAAAATTGGCCTCCTAGTTCTGACCTGACTTGATTTACCTATCTGCACTGACTGCCTGTCTAATTCTGGCTTCAGCACCCTTGGAAAATCATTCTTTAACTCCCAGAGTGCTCTTTAAACTCTGAAGCCAAAGGAGTCACTTGCTCATAGTTTAACAGGAGATTCTGATTCAGTAGGTCTGTGGGGAGCCTGAGAGTGCAGTTCCAGCCAGCCCTCAGGTAAAGGCCTCCCAGTAGGGAACAGCTCACAGTAGCCAGTAGACTACAAACCACAGCCAGTGGGACCCAGGCCCACAGGACAGAAAGTGGGAAGAGGAAGACAGCCTTATCTGTTTTCCATTCACAAACAGAACCCTATTTCTGGCTGCTGCAGCACACCAACCACCAGTGAAAAGAACAGAAGTGAAGATCTTTGCTTGGTGAGGTGTGAATGGAATGTGCCATTAGGCAGGCCAGAAAACACAAACCTCTGCCTCTTGATTCTGCTTTGGATCAGTGAGACACACTGGTCTTCAGCACCCTGGTGCTCCAACATCCACCCATTCAAATGTTAGGACATACTCTGGGTTATTGATGCTGCTGGGAAAAAAGTTTTATTTTAGGTAGTGAAAATTTCTTTTACATCTCAGTAACATTGTTTTTATTTCAGTGGCCTTTAGTGATTAATAAATACATGCTACAATTTATCATGATCTATTACTTAAGCTATGAGTTTATATATATTTTTATCTATTTTTAAAAAACCTTTTTGTAAATCTAGAACATTAATAAACAATGGGAGATCAAGAATCCTTTTATATCTAATGGCGATAAAAGAAATGTAGAGACCGTTTATCCAAACACTTTCAATTGCTAATCAAAATTAAGTTTCTTCTTTTTAAAATTTTTTTTACTTGCAGGTGGACACAAGACCTTTATTTTATTTATTTATTTTCTATGTGGTGCTGCGGATCCAACCCAGTGCCTCACATGTGACAGGCAAGCCTTCTACCACTGAACCACAACCCTGCCAGTTCCTTGATTCTTGAGCAGAGACCTTTTTTTTCATATTTCACCCTTTGCCTTTCATATTGCCCTTTTGTTTTCTCACTCTAAATAAAACAAGATAAGAGGGAAAATGTCAATTTTTCATAAGAAATGATATGCTTTCGATGATAGACATAGTGATAACTCACCTATGGGATTCTGAATGATAGGAGTAGGATAGTAGTCAGGGCCTAAGGCAGATACTGGTGCTGTTAACAGCTTAAGTTTGAAAATGGCAAGGCAAAAGTTGGGGCAAGGAAGGTGTGAATCTGCAGGGCTCCTGTGTGGGGCTGGCAGCACAGGATAGTGAATCTGAAATAGAAATGGGTTTCGGAGACCAAAAATGCAGGAGCAGGCTGTGGGAACTACTCTTGGGGCTTAATCTGAAGGCAAATGGCGAAAAAAAAAGGGTTTTGTTTTCCCATTCACTGAAGGTTTTGTTCTTCTGCTTTACAAATGATTGACTAAATTCATGAAATAACTTTTTACTTTCTTTTTCTTTTATTTGAAGAGGGGATAAAATGTAATGAAAAATTCCCTGGGCTGAGGCTGTACCTCAGTGGTAAAGTGCTTGCTTCACATGTGTGAGGCACCGGTTTTAAACCTCAGTACCACATAAAAATACATAAAGACTGTGTGTTCATCTACAACTAAATAAATACTTCTTAAAAAATCCCTCACAATTACTATAATCACTTAATATAAATCTCATTATCTTATTATAGACCAAATGAGGCTGATTTAATTTGAAAAACTTCCTAAAGGCCCTAGAAAATGAAGGGCATAGATGGAAAGTGTTCGTGCACAAAGACACTACTATAGCTGGATATTCCAGGTTCCGTCTGGCCACCACTCCACCTTGTACCTTTCAACCTAAACAAGGAAGGTGTGAATCTGCAGGGCTCCTGTGTGGGACTGGCAGCACAAGGCAATGGATCTGAAATAGAAATGGGTTTCAGAGACCAAAAAAGCAGGAGCAGGCTCTGGGAACACCCCTGGGGCACACATGCCTCCAGCAGGCTCTTCTTCCCTTCTGTACTTTTTGCATGCACTGATCTACTGTGACTAGGACCTCATCTGTAGTAGCTTAGGGATAGCAAGACCTGATAGGTGCTTATACAGAAGTCTCCAATCCTATACATAAAGGAAGTCATTTCTGTGACTTCAATCATCCTGCTCAGCAACCCTCAGGTAAGTGGATTGGTTCTTGCCTGCTCTAGGCTTTCCCAAGATGGGGAATTTCCCCCCACATTGTGGTCCCTTTCCAGGTAGAAGTCTAGGACTGCAGAATTCTGCACCTGCTCCCACAGGAGAGAATAAATTTAGTTTTATTCATCTTTGTTTTTTGTAATGCTTCTAAAATTCATCTATTGACACATATTTACAACAAATATTGAAGGGGTTCATGTTATATCTTCATTCATACACAGTGTATTGGTCACTTCCACCAACTTGTCTTCCATCTTCTCCTCACCCTTTCCTAGAACTTAATAATCCCTACTCTACATTCAAGTAAACTTTTTGTTTATAAAATTCTACATTTGAGAGAGAACATGCCATACTTGTAGCTCTTTTCGTAACAACGGGCGGAGGTAAGTGCTCTGAATATGCTTAAGTGAATAATAATGCAGAATTGATGACATTGAAGGTAAAAGGATCATTAAACAGAGGAGCCTGTGTTTCTATAAGATATAAAATATACATGTTTCTGATTATTTTTTAATAACCAATTTCTGGTAACCAGGCAACAGTGTGCCATACCTGTAATCATACCTATTAAAGAGCCTGAGGTGGGAGGACTTCAAATTTTAGAAAGTCTGGGAAATTCAGGAAGTCTCTGTCTCTAAAAGAAAATACCAATAAAGGGGTTCTGGTAGAAGAACATGAAAAATCCTTATACCTTAGGGAGATATTATAAAGGGCCACAGTTATGCATTTGTTCTTCATTGGGATTATGCTTCTAGGATAATAAATAGTATGATCATATAAGAATTATTAAACCTTTACAAAGGTTATTTGTTGTACTATGTCTCAGGAACTGTTGTTACTTTGTTCATATGTCCTTTTTTCTTTTTCATCATTGAGAATTAAAGACAGGTCACTAGAGCAAATCTATATCTCCAGGCTTTTTACCATTTTGAGAGAGGGTCTCCTTCAGTTGCTCACCTGACCTCAAACTTTCATTCCTTCTGCCTCAGCCTCCTAGTTTCTAGGATTACAGGTTTGTGACAGAACTATGTTGGACTGACCTATGGTTTCTTAAAATCCTAAAACATAATTTTTAAAATTAACAATTTTGTTCTCACTTCACAGATTGAACAATATCCACCAGCTGTGCCTTAAAAATTTTAAATTTAAAATGATACTTTCATCTATTAAAGGTTGAGACAAGAATTTAAATATGAACTATATTTGCTTATTTGATATTTAAAGTCTATAGCTTATCATCCCTTCCCCACACCAACTTCTCTCTTCCCCTTAGTCCTTATAATTTAGGAATTCATCAGTAGAGAAACAAAACAGGTAGATGAGAATTCCAGTCAAGACTGGAGAATTGATCTCCAACTTTTCTCCAAACAGTCCTCTCTATGGAGGACTCAGCTGCAGCATTATGTATGGTTTCATTTGGGATAATGAATTAAGCCTTTGTAGAAGCAGAGGTACATGTCCTGAAGAAGCACTGTGAACATGGGGTTTCACATATAGAAAGCAAACAGAGAGTCTGGCATATCATAATGAGTAAGCCTTTGTGAAATAGTTTAGCCTTAATCTATTTAATCTAATTAATTAATTACTTAATCTAATTAATTACTGATACAAATTAGAGTTATTATAATCGCGTCCAAGATGATTGCTCTTTTTTTTATTTGTTCTTCCTAGATATATAGGACAGTAAAGATGATTGCTTTTCAACTGAAGTTCATCAGTCCCAACCTTGTAAGCAATTTGCTGCCAAGAGTACCATCATCACCCAACATATTGAACTCTACCTTGAAATTGTGCAAGAGGGCCATCAGTAAACACCAAATGCTGAGCAGCCACTCAATCCTTTGCCTCCTCTCTCAACCCTGCCACTGCTTCTTCTGATCCAGAGGCCAAAGTCATGGACCATTCACTCCTGTGTGAAGCAGGCTCTGGAATCTGCAGAGATGACAGGAAGATCCCAGTTGCCTTTGTCACTGAGCTTAGAAGATTCTGGGCAATAGTTCCCCCTTCTGTCCTCAGCTGGGAGAACCCTGGTGGGAAAGCCTATATTTCCATTGGAAACTGCTCTCAAGGCCATGGGGGCTGGTATATTGGGTATGCCTCCACCCAGACACTTGCCTAGAGCCTACACACCATAGAACCATCCCTAGTTCTACCTGCCTGCCTTACCGGAACCCTATGCCCATGACACCAAAGAACTCAAATTCAGCCTCAGGAGAGTGGCATGCTGCAAAGCAACGAGGCAGTCACCTGCCCTGGCAGATTCTCTTAGTCAAATTCATATAGTCCTAGAGATAGACTCCCCAGAGACATGCAGACTTTTAACCTTGACCCATGACCACTGAGTCCTAGGAGTACTGAGTGGTGGTAGATTTTATTTCTACTTCTGTTCCAGAAAAATGTAAGGCATATCACTTTCCAAAGTCTCCTTGTTTACTTACTAGTAGGCAATTGATGTTATTTTTAGAGGCCCTCATAAATATTTGGTTCCCTTGCTCAACAGTAGACAGAATGAAGAGAGAAGGAAAGATAGAGGAGTGCTGCAAGAGGTGGGAGACAGAGCTCTGATTCTGAGCTGTGCTGTGGACTTCACATCAGAGCCTTAGAGAAGGTCTCCTTTGGACAGAGGTATGGAAAGTATCCAGGGAAAGCAATGCAAAGGAGCCCCAAATTTTGACCTCAAACAAATCTATCCAACTATAGGAAAGAATATGTGGGACAGCAGGAGTTCCTTAGTTGGGAAGTGTATCTCTTTGCACAGTATTTGTATCCTCCATCTACCTAAGGAAGGGTCTGGAGTCTCCAGTGACTAATACTCCCACAAGGCTGTCCCTGTCCAGCACACCTCTCTCAGATACTAACATCTCTCAGACTGGTGTCACTGAGATCCAGTTTATTACCAACCAGGAAGAGGAGGTCCTGGAAGGCAGAATGTCTGCCTCTGGTCCCAGGATTCCTATAGTAATGAGTTAAAATATATAGAAAATGTATAAATGTCTGTATTTAAACAATTTATTTCTTGATGGAAAGGGTTACACACACAAAAAAAATTGCAAAATATCTTGGTGAAATTTTGAAAGACATGGTTTTTTTTTTACCTGATATTTGCTCAAATAAAAATTTTATAAAACTAACCTTATAAAAACATCCTAAAAGCAGAAAGATTTTAAATACTTTTTTATGGAGAATATATTTAAAAATTTTTTTTTTCAGTTGTAGATGGACACAACACCTTTATTTATTTCTCTTTATGTGGTACTGAGGATCAAACCCAGGGCCCCACACATATTAGGTGAGCACTGTACCCCTGAGCCACAACCCCAGCCTAACAGGAAATGTATTATTTTATGTATAAAACATAAGTCCATTCTTTTGGGGTTGTTAAAAATGAGAGACTATAATAAGCTCAAAGACACAAAGTGGAATATAAAAGCTCGATTGTATTCCTTCTGTCTTTAGGAACAGACACTGAATATACACAATTTACACACAAGGGATAAAAGAATATTAGCAATCTGATCAAATGCAAAAGCAGATTTCAGACTGAATATCAGAGAATGTCTCTCAAAATCACACAGCAACTGACCCATAGAGAAAGACTTTCAGAAATTAGAAAATACTGGACAGGCAGCCATCAGCACCAGAGCAAACCTCTACAGAGCCACAAAGCCCCTGGCAAATGTCAGAATACTGGGTCATTCCAAGTGTTTGTGGGGAACGTGTGCATGCACACCACTATTGGAAAGTAAATGCTGCATTCACCCTAAAGAACAATCTAGCAATTATCGGTAAAATTGAGGTCATACACTTTTTATGGAACAATTCTATTGATGGTCACCTGCCCTAGAGAAATTCTCCCACAGGTTCATAGAGACAATTATGTGTGGTTATGGGAGACAGCAGCAATATGAATGTTCACTGCAGGACAACGGAGAATTAGGGTGTGCTAAGGCACATCAGAGGCTACTCTGTCAGAGTTTGAAGCAGGAGATGAAATGTACATTAAAAGATCTTAGTAACTTGCAGATGGGGACTTTGAGTGCAGATTAGTGGTAGAGTGCTTGCTGGCGTGCATGAAGCCCTAGAGTCAATACCCAATGCTACCAAAAAAGAAAAAAAAAAGAACAAAAGAAAGAAAAAAACAGGAAATGTTAAAATTTCTTCTAAATAAAATTGGGTATTTCCCCTGAAATTTTTACATCAATTAAAAATATAAATCACCTGAAGAATGAATCACTCCTCTTCCTATAACTTGTCAGAGGTGATCTGTTGAAAATGGTTCACTATTGTCTTGATACAAAAAGCTCCACAAAATCTTACAAACAAGAGATTCAAATCTTTGTGCTCATTTTTAGAAACAAAGAAACTTTCAAGGCCATCAAGGGTATGCATATCCAAATGGCCAAAAACTATCTGAAAGATGTCACTTTAAAGAACCAGGTGACTGGGCATAGTGGTTCATGCCTTTAATCCCAGCAGTTCCAGAGACTGAGACAGCAGGATCCCAAGTTCCAGGCCACCTTCGGAAACCTAGTGAGGCCTTATGCAACTTAGTGAGACCCTGTCTCAAAATAGAAAATTAAAAGGTGTTAAGGTCTGTAGACAAGTCTAAATAACACGTGGTATTTTGCCAGGGAAATGTTAGAGTTCGTAAACAAGTCTGGATGGTGCCTGGCAAAATGCCAGAGGGAATGGTTTGTGAAGTAACAAAATCGAGCCATTAAGTGTGGCGATTCCTTATTGGTTGATGATGTATCTGGTTTATGCTAATTAAGATAAGCTGTGCAAAATGTATAAATAGCTCTGTTGTCCTACAATAAATGGCTTCCATTCCTGCTGTATCAACGTACACAAGTTATTCGTCACCCCCAGGTTATTATGCTGCAGCCGGACTGCGGCAAAAAGGAACCTGGGAATAGACTCAGTAGTAAGTACTCCTAGATTCACTCATCAGTAACCAAAAATAAAAATAAAAAATAATAACACTATGTGCCCTTCCACTGTTAACATGTGGTTGGTGTGTCTAGGCCAAACAATGGAGCTGACACAGGTCCACTGACCAAAAGAAATCGCTGATTTTGGCAGACATACTTACATATGAATAAAATAATGCTGAACTTGAGAGTTTAGATGTGGATTTTCTGTCATTGAATGTTTCTAGATGAACAAAGAACCCAAGATATACTGCCACATTTATAGAGCTCATGTCCAGATTAAGTCATACATGAACTCCCTCTGCCACATTCAGATGATTCTCAATGAAAAACAACAATTTTTCCTAAACCAAAAGAAGAAAATGCACTCACACATGCATACACACACACACACACACACACACACACACAAAAGAAGAACTCAAAGAGGAAGAAGAAGAAGAGAAAAAGAGGAAAAGGCAGAGGAAGAATAAAAGAAAGAAAAAGAAGGAGGGAGGAAGTGTGGGGGAGAGGGAGACAATAAAATGTTCTTAAATTGCTGAGGCTAGCCTTGAACTTTCAGTCTTCCTGTTGCAGCCTCCTCAGTTACTCAGATTACAGATGTGCTCCATCACAGCTGACTAAATAAACATTTCAATAAAATAGAAATGGGAGGAATTGCAATGAAAATAGGGAGGGTATGTAAAGGAGAACAACTCAGGATAGAATACACATATTTACATTAAAAAGTTTAGACTCCTGAAAAAAAAACACACCAATATACAAAATGTGGCATTAATTCCATTCATTTGCTCTTTAGACAGGAAAATCAGAGGAAATTTAGATACCTTTTGATGCAGGAAATCTAGACGTGGATTAGAAAAATTACAATTCTAAATAGCCATAGGACTCTCTTTTTTCTCAACACAACCTGCTCCCCTACTTGTTTCCCTGCTTAGCTATGTATGCTTGAAAATTTAGCTTTTCCATCCAGCTCCAGGATGAATTAGCTTATGGTTTTAAGAGTATAATTAATAATTATAATTAATAAGTAATTGCGTGGTTTTCATTATTTTTTTTTTGTATTTTATTTAGAGACAAGTCTCACTGAGTTGCTTTGCACCTTGCCCTTGCTGAGGCTGGCTTTGAATTCAAGATTCTCCTGCCTTGACTTCCCAAGCCACTGGGATTACAGAGGTACACCACCATGCCTGCTTAATTAATCTATGTTTATCTGAAATAGAGAAAGAATTTTTACAGTGAATTGAAACTAGAAAGAACTAGAGCCTCACTTCTGTCCTACCTCATCCACCCATCCTTTCCCTAATTCAATCAAAACCAAGGAATTTCCAAAATGCCTTCAGGATTGGTCCACTCTCACCTTAATCCTATCAGGTTCTTCAATCAATTTATAATGCAAATGAATGTCCCTCCCACATGATTGGGTATGACTTCTGAGGTCAGCTACAGGACAGAACACTATGAAAAGCTGCAGTTCATACCAGACTGAATGAGTTGCTCCTTTTCCTAGGCCAGGTGCACACCTTGGCATATAGGGAAGCTGAAGTTATGGCAGTCTACCTGTCAACCTTGGGATCACTGACTCTTAGGAGATTTTGTCCAGAGCCCTTCATTCCCCGAGGCCTGAACCCAGAATAGGCATGGCCCTGGGCTGGATAATTTTTCTGCACTGAGCTGCCACTTCTGCAAATGCCTCCAGAGCTGCAGAGATGTGAATTTTCCAGTAAGCCAACTGCCTCACTGGGCTTATACAAAGCAGGGAGCTGTCTTTGGGGAACTTAGGTAGTGTACTAACAGAATATGTTGTTACACAGGAGCAGGAAGTTAAGATGGACCAGCACCGAGTTCAAGACCCTAGTATCCAGCAGCCAGTGATTGAAACTTCTCAGGAGCTCCAGTCACCTCAAGAAGAGGCAAGCACTACTATAAGTGGGACATAATGAGCCCTGAACCTCCCAGGAGGTGCCATTGCCTGGGCAATTAGATAGACACACACTCACGCTGTCTCCTGGAGCCCAGGTGGTCCCTGGAAACTGCTGAAAACCGAGGCTTACATCCCAGAGGAACCCTGAAAGGAAAGGAACACCATATTGAGGTGCCTTGAAGTATAATGCCCTTCAGCCAAAGCCCTAGAAAGAGCCTGACAGACTCCAGTGGAAACCCTCATACTGTCCCTGTGGACTTGAAATCTTGGCTGTGCTGATAATCCCTTATTTTGTTCTTTCTCTCCTGAATGATTTAAAGGTTCTTGAATAAGAAAAACTCTGTGTAATTAATTTGTTAAGGAACTCTTCTTTTAGATGGACTGAGTATTCTCATAGTTTCTAATCTGATTAAATTTTTCATGATGATGAAAGTCATTCCTTTATTCACTGCTTGTCTATTGATCTTGAGGGGATGAGTAGAGGATCAGGATGGGAAGCTGTATAGGTAGATCTGGGACAGGAAGTAGATAATTACCCAGGTCAGAGCTGTGGCCTGAACCAGTGGAAATCTCTGGAGATATGAGGGTAGTGTGGTAACTGAATTTGTAAATGGGTGGCCACTTGCTGGTGTTTCTTCAAAACTTAATGTGACCTTCAGAGGAGGGGAGAGAATCAGCATCAATAAGTATCCTTTAAATGGTCTACAGTTACTTTCTTATTAACTAAGATAGGACACCAAAATGAAATCTCTAGTCTTGGGCCTCTGAGTTGACAACCATGGGATCCAAGACATCAGCTCTAGGTCAGACATGTCCAGGCAGTGACAGAATCCTGCTCTGGTGGGCTGTGTCCAGTGTAAGAGACTTCATAGATTGTACTTCAAGATCCAAACTCAGGTGGCTTTAGCAAACTATCATCAGCAGGGTGTCATGATGTGTACCCATAGTCCAAGCTACGCAGGAGACTCAGACAGGAACATTGCTTGGGCCCAGAACTTTGAAGCCACCCTGGGCAATAGAACAAGAACCTGTCTCAAAAAAATAAAAAGATAAATTACACTGGGCTGAGCTTCAAGGGATGTAAATGCCTTCATTAGCATGAACATGGACTTTTAAACTTTCCCGTTCCCTGAAATATAGTAAGTTTTAAATTGAGGGGATTTGGATTTAGAGGGGCCTAGGTGCTAGGTCATACTGAACAGTGGGATTAGACTTGTTTGCCTTGTTTTTCTCATCAGTTTAATTGAGTGTCAATTGTCCATGGCAGGGAATGGTAGTAGAGGTCAAAGAGGAGTTTGGAGTATTTATGTTGTTATAGTTAAGGCTTCATCCTGGGGTTTCATAAATTGACTTCCAGACTACTCATGTATAATTGAATGAAGACTTTATTGAAGCATTTTGGACAATTTTATTGAGAAAGCAGAAGAAAAATGCACAAGAGCTCTGAAGTCTCCATGGTCGACTTGCAAACACAAGCTTTACTTCTAGTTCATCCCTTCCAAAACTCTCCTCCAAACATGGTTGCAGGGGAAATTTCCGTGTTCCTGGGTCCCAAAGGTTGTAGCTCAAGCAGCTTCAGGGAGTTTTGCACAAAAGGGCCCAGATCCACTCCCAGCTTTTTTTCTCCTGGCCTCTGGCAGGGGAAGGGGAAAGAGGACTCCGAACAAAAGTCACCACCACCAGAGGTCTTGGCCTCTAGACCTCCCTCACCCTTGTACCTGAAACAAAGGGAGCCCCAGCAGATGGTTGATGGTGGGGCACCTTAGAGACCCCAGACTTTTCTATGTGTGCCTGCGGCTTCTTCTGGGTCAAGGATACCTGATCCAGGACAAGAGATTCTGTGTCCTGGTGCAAGATGCTGTGTGCTCTGGGAAAGTCGTCTTTCCATGACCAATGCCAGAGAAGAGGTCCTTGGGGTATGGAATTCAGGTTGCTGTGGAAGGCGTGGCTGTCATAAGAGATAACTTGTTGCTGGATGTTGAAAGGCAGCGACTGAGGTCCAGGATATATTGAGCTCAGTGTTGGAGGCCTCTGGAGACCTGGCTCCTTGTATGCAGAATTCTAAGCCTGTGGCATACAACAGAGAAAGTGCTGCTCCATGGTGTTGTGGGCCTCACACCAGGTACCACCAAGTATGTGGGGCTTAGCAGGCACCAGATTTGGTGTTCTGAAACTCTTCTGGCCTCCAATGGGTTTCTAGCCACAGATTGAGAATAAAGGTGGTGCTTGCTTTAATCCTGAAATGAAATCCCATCAGAAAGCTCCATTAATGAGATTAACAACAACAACAAGTATCTGTAAGTCACTGTAATAGGAAGTCTTGCTCCATGCAAGACACTGAGAAATAGACATTTTTCTTCTGGCTTTAGAAGCATTGTCAACACAATACATAGATAATCACAACATGGTTTGGTTGTAACCCTTTTCCTTCCTGAACTCTGCCTGTGTGATAGAATAATTGTGACCAGGAGTACTTCCAAAAAACAATATAAACTGGGAAATGAAATTTGGTTTTCAGATATGGTGCTATAATCTGATTGATCTATCACCTCATCCCACACTCTATCTAATACGTAGCTTGAGAAATAAAACCCTAATGATAATAGTAGGACATGAGCTCTTTGAGTAAATTAGGCCACAATCCCTCATAAAAGTTATTTATAGCCCATAGAGGAGATGTTGTAAAAAATATTTTAAAGATAACTGCCAGTATCTTCTAAACACCAAATAGGATGAAGCTAAAAATCCATAATAAAAACAGGAAGTTAAAGTTCACAAATTTGTGGAAAGCAAAAAAAAAAAAAAATCATAATTTTCTGATCAAGGAAAAAAGCACTAGGGATAGAAGAATATACATAGATATCTAATAACAAAGAAAACACACTGTACCAACATTGATGGGATGAAGTAGAAACAGTGACCAGGAAGGTGTAGTAGTCAGGGTTCTCAAGAGAAACAGAATCAATAGAAAGTGCCCTCTGTGCAAAGAGGACCCCAGGACCTGTCCCATATCCAGCAAAAACACCCACAGCACAAAGTATACTGGCATCCAGGAAACCCGCCCTTCTTTTCTCAATCTCCAAAACAAATACACAAGTGAAAAACAATTTTTTTCCTTAGTTTTATTATACAAGGGTCAGAAAATTTTATGAAAATCTAAGACAGTATAAATTTCTCACATGATTACTAAACTGAGAAACTTTTAAAAAATATTAATTTATTATTTTTCATTGTAGTTAGACAGAATACCTTTATTTTATCTATACATATATGGTGCTGAGGATAAACCCAGGGCCCGAACATGCTAGGTGGGTGCTCTACTGCTGAGCCACAACCCCAGCCCTGAGAAATATATATGTTTTAAATACCCTTTCTTTTCAGAGGTTCTTCCATTGCAGCGTGTTGGCAGAGAACTCAGGGCTCTCAAGCCAAGGGGCGGGCAGTGAGCAGTCCAGAGCCCCTATTATTCTAAAGTCACTGAGCATGGGTAGGAACTTCAGGCAGCATCCTGCAGAGTTGAGGTGGTTAGCTCTTAGCACATAAGAGGGAGACTCTGTAAAGAGCATGGGTAATCTTGGGATTCCTCAGTCCATAGGGGCAGGCTAGATGCTGTTGAGCTGGGATTCTCAGAGGCATCCTTTTCTCCTGGGGGTACTTGGGGCTACTGATGGGTCTCACACATCCGTACTGGAGAGACAGGCAGCTGTGTGCCCCTTCTCAAGGTGCTGTGCAATCTGAGTCCATGGATGTGTCAGAGCCAGCTGAGATACCCACAATGTCTAAAAGGCATTACACAGTTGAAGTCCTGGAGATCCCAAGAAAGGAAGCCCAACCTGGGATAAAAAAGCAGAGGCCAGGGCCCAGAATCTGATTTTTTTTTTAGGGCTTGGCAGTGCCTGGGGCTCTGGAGCCTCATCTCCATAATCCCAGGCCTCTCACTTAGCAGGGCAAATGTTTGTCCATAGCTGCAGCCTCTCAGAGGAGGAAAAGTTTTCAGACTCTTTGCCTGCTAATTTCTACTCTTCTGGGCTCCTCTTGATCTGAACCACATGGTGTAAAGTTGAGGGGAGATAGGATCTCAGGGGAATATTTCTTCAGAAGGCAGGATCTCCTAATCCTAAAGACCGATCCAATGATCTGGGATGTCAGTGTTCATTTAAATAGATTTGCTTGATTGCTAGGTTTAAAACAATTTTTGAAAATTTCAGTATCCCCTCTGCTGATTGTGATGGCCCCAGCGTAACTACTCTGGTCTCCAAGGAGAAAAAGAGAGGGTAGAGGATGATAGAGAGAGAGTGAATGAGTTAGCCTGGGAGTGTTTAGGGATAGGCAAGTAGGACACTAAAGATAGCAGGAAACAATTTTATTTGGCTGCAGCCAGGCTCACAGAGTACAAATTTCCCTGTAATTAATTAATCCCCTGAACCCCGAGTTCAGGTATTTTCAGAACTTTATACCCAGTGTATAAGGGGAGGAGCTCAGAAGTTCACAGTTGGCAGAATTCACTAAAAAACAGCTTTTTCTTTCACTGTTTTGGGCAAGTTAACCCTTCAAGGACAAGGCATGGGGTGGAGGCTGATTCTGTGGTGACACAGCCTCAGTGGGGGCAAAGCCTAAGAGTCAGAGGTGAAGAGTGAGAGGCTGCCCAACAACTTCACCCAGAGCTCTAGTACCAATCTCATTTCCAGCCCCAGGCTCCCTGGTGGGCTCCTTCCTGCCTCCAGGGCCTGGCCCTTGGGGGTAGCAGCGCACAGCTGATAAGAACAGGTCCATGTGTAAAGGTCTGGCGAAACGTCGGAGGGAGAGACCACCCAAGAGACTGACTCCATGCAATTGGCAAAAGGGGATATTTATTGGGGATCCATTCCAGCGCGCTGGGACTCTGTGCTCACTCAAGAAGGGAGAGCAGCCCAGAGCAGAGTTCAAGCGGAGCTTAAGTACACTTTTTGGAGAGGGTGGGGGGCTTTGCATACATCAGAACAAATCATCATGAGGCGCCGGAAAATTGAACAACAACCTTGAGTCAGGATTAGTGCATACATTGGCGGGAACAATCAGGGCAGGAGTGATTGGTGCTCCTAGGTGGGGTACACATTCAAACTGATTGGTTTAGGTCCTGCAATGCCTACGTGCCAAGCAACTTGGAACCCTTAGCTATTAAACAACCAGAAAGTCAGTGGAAATATTTACTGGGCAGTTCCAGTATTGTCCTAACAGCTACAGGGATTACAGGTTTTGGGGGTAGCAGAGGGACTCTAACAATACCTAGTCTTTTACTTTTTAACCCAATCTCTGCACTTTGGAAACTTTAGGATGCCTGGTCTTTTACACTTTAACTCAGGCTCTGCGGTTTAGAATCAGCTTGGAAATTTTACCTTTACACATGGCTTGGCTCAGTATTATCTGAAGACTAGAAATAGAGTGGTTTCAAAAATGGAAAGGCAGAGAGATTATTTTTACATTTCATAAATTGTTACCATGTTATGTGAAATCAGTATAGATAGTTTGTATAACAAGATAAACTCCCCTGTCCTTTAATTCAAAAAAAGTAAATTGTAATCTATCTTTAAGGAAGAATATAGTAAAAAACAAACAAACAAACAAAAAACATGTATACTTGTAAAAAGAGTTAAATAAAAAATTATTTTTTAACAAAATAACAAACTTATTTCATCAGCAGGGAATAGGGCTTTCCCTGGTCAGAAATAAAGGCAGCTTTAGTGATGGGGCAAGTCTTCTCTGAGATACTAACTTTAGATCATACCATTGTTAAGAGTTTGCTTTCCAGTGTTGGGATAAAGTGGGCTTTCCTATTGTTCCTATGATTTCTAGACTTTTAATTTTTGTACCAGCATTGAACTCAGGGGAGATTAACCACTGAGCCCAAATCTAATCTATTTATTTATTCATTTATTTATACTGGGAATTGAACCTGAGTTCTTAACCACTGAGCCACATCTCAGCCCTTATTAGGTTATATTTTGAGACAGACTCACTAAGTTATTAAGGGTTTAGCGTAAATTCCTGAGGCTGGCTTTGAACTCACCATCCTCCTGCTTCAGCCTCCTGAATCACTGGCATTACAGGCATGTACAACCATGTCTAGCTCTTTTCTTTTTTAAGACAAGGTCTTGTAAAGTTGTTTAGGAATTTCCTAAGTTACTGAGGCTGGTCTTGAACTTGCCATCCATCTTCCTCAGCATCCCAAGTGCCTGGAATTACAGAAGTGGGCCACCAAGCCTAACTGGTTTTTGTTTGTTTGTTTATTTGTTTTTGTTTTTGTTGTTGTTTTGTTTTTTAAATTTTTTTTAGTTGTTGATAGATCTTTTATTTATTTATATGTGGTACTGAGAATCAAACCCAGTGCCTCATGCATGCCAGGCAAGTGCGCTACCACTGAGCCAAAGCCCCAGCCCCTTGTTGTTGTTGTTGTTGTTTTGTTTTGCTTTGTTTGTTTTGTTTTTTTGTAGTTGGACACAATATCTTCATTTTATTGTAGTGCTGAAGATTAAACCCAGTTCCTCACACATGCTATGCAAGGGGTCTACCACTGAGCCATAACACCAGCACCTAGCCCAGATGATATTGTTCAACTTTTGCTCTAAGAACTAGGCCAAGAAAGAAGTCAGGCATTCTGAGGAGTAAAATTATGGGTGTTCTACCTCTAGACACTAGAAGTATAATGGTGAGTCCACCTCCCTTTATAATTTCTGTTTTAAAAACATTCTCACTTACATACATAAAATATCTCCACTGAAATGCTTAATCTGTGTTGCCTTATTGGGTTTCTCTTCCACTCTTTTCCTCAGCTCTCAACACCATGTGTTCTGTGGCTTTGGGGATCAGAACCAGAGCCTATAGCCCACCAGGAAAATGCTCAACCACTGAGCTGGACCCTCAGCTCTCATAATTTTTTTTCAAATGATGTTATCTTATATATTCCTACCAACAGTGTTTGAGAGTCACTAAGATATAACTGTCTATCTATCTACCTACCTGCATTGGAGAGAAGGCAGATGTTTAATATGTGACAGGATACTAATGAAATATTTTAACTCACTTTTTGAATTTCTATGATGTTAATGACCTCATGCATCCCTGTGCTCTTCCTCATACCCCTAGTATTTCCTCTCTTGACTTCAAAAACACAAAATTTTTATTCCAGAGTTGGAGGGAAAAGGCTTTAATAATGTTGTAAATTTTAATGAAAAAAAAAACACATTCTGAGTAGATCAAAAAGAACACAGAATAGGATAAATTATCCACAGAATAAGATAAATTAAATAAAGAGATAATCTCACTGAAAAGTGTTCAGTCATTCATGAGAAGAAGAGAAAGGAAGGAGTGGTGGGCACTGCAGAGACCTCGGGCCGGGAAAGAGAATGAAATGTAGGGGCATCAGAATTTTACAAAGAAAGTGGCAAAAAAGTGCCCATATCCACTTTTCATTAAGAAAAAACAGAACAACGAAGAAGTTGTGATGTGAGACCCTTCTAAGCTCTCCACTATCACTCTCTCCCCTTCTAGTTCCTGTGTCTTCCCATATTTCAAGAGACCTGTAGTTTTGACGTGCATGAGGCTTCTCTGCTGCTCAGCATGGTAAGTAGAGAAGATATACTGCACCCCCTTTTCACTAGACTAAAGAAGTACACAGCGTCATCCGGGGTCCTAGCAAGTTCTTCCTAAGAATTATTTTCTAGAGAGTAAATGGAACCCATCTTTTGCCACTGAATTCCCACCATGTATAAGCAATGAGTTTATACATGCATTCCTATAATAATGTCTTAGCACTGTGTTAATGTTCCACCCTAGAGACATGGAAACATCTTACACAAAATAGACTTTTGTTGAGATGAGAACCCTGGCTTTTCCTGTTAGCCAAATCAAATGCTGTATATTAGACACAGGATATGAAAGTGATATTAAGCCAATTCTCCAAAGAAGGGCTGAAACAGGTATTAGGATTTTTAAGCTACAGTCAAGACCTCAGGACTGCCAAGCTGGACTTGGCTCTAGACCTGGAGCAGAGTCAGAAAAGGTCTCAGAGTTCAGACATAAGAATCACAAAGGCTGGTTCTGGAGAGGCAAAGGAGGAGAGAACAGTGATAATCAGTGTTCAGCTCCATTGGTGATCAGTAGACATCAGCTGAGGAGTCATCTCCATCGTCACCAGGCCAACTGCTCTGCTCTTCAACAAACTTTGCACAGTGCTAAAGCTCCAGGTACTTTGCCAGTTGCAGAAAATGTGGAGGTGAAGGACATCCCTGCCCTTTTTAAGGCCAGGGAGGCAGGTATGAAGACAAACTTCAACATCAGAAATGACACCTGACATGATGTGCCCACTCCAGAAGAGTGAGTAGCAAATATGGCCACCTGAAATCCATTCTCTTTTCTTCATTTTTTAATTTTTTCTGAAGAGACAGTGTAGTAGAATAAATATCCTAGGGGCTGAAACAGACACAAATATAAATATTAGTTTTGTGTAAAATGGAGACATTTCATATCAATAAGCAAAACCAATATTGGGATTTGTGATTTTCATAGGCAGATGAAATTGTGAACACATCTATCTCATCCCAATAGAAATATAAGCCACAAATCAAATATTATAAAGTAGATGTCAATGAAAGAATTGAGGCATTTAACCTTTTTGAACTGCCTACATCTGTTGATCAAATAGGAGAGATAAGTTAAAACTGCATCAGTTTTGGAGAAGTCATAGAAAGTAACAAAAGACAAACATACAAGATGCATAATAAAGGATACAGATATTTTTATAGTTTTAAAGTTTGCAAATAAAACAAAGAATTTCAACATTGTAGGGTGTAAGTTATTAAAGGTTGGTAAATATTTAAAACAACCATTTTAAGTCAAATAAAAAGAAATAAAAACAATACCCGTGTCACCAGGAATATTACTCTGTGTCATCAGTTAAATCTCCTGCAACTCAACATTCCCACAAGGGCATCATCATGGTGACCCTGGGTAGGCACAAAGAGATGGAGTGGGCAGTACAGCAAGCAGGAAGAGAATCAGAGGGAAGCCCCAGGCACAGAGCAATTTTTCTGGCCTTCCAAGCTCTGAGTTTTAGCCCAAAGCCAATCTAGTCTCCTTCCTTTCTCCATCAGGTCCTTCTAGTTCCTTCTTTCTCTTTCCCCTCTCCTAGCACCTCTTTGACATTCATATCCTTTGAAATTCCAAGACACACTTCTGATAATCACCAGTCTAGTCAGATGTGTATCCAGATTTTGAGGGAGGAAAAGCTCTTGTAATTTGGGGAGGGCTAGCAAAATCTATTTAAGGAAGACTGAAAAACCTCAATTATGAAGTTACATGGCTAGGGACCTTCTCAGAAGCTCTGAGGGTTCATTAGCTTTATGAGATTGATTAATTTTATAGTGAACCTTCTCCTACTGTATTCTCTAATTATTAAACTTGCGGAATGTTAATTTTCCATTTATGGTCAGAGCCCTAGTGTTTTTAAAGACTAGGGATGAGTTCGTGGTGGCCTTGGGGAGGGCTTGGACAACACCCCCGAGTCGGGGTTGAAGAAAATGCCAAGCTGACTTGAGAAACAGGCTTGCACTTGGGGGAATAAAAGAAATGATGAAGACAAAGAAGGCAATTATCTTAAGACCCCTCAGAACTTTGTTTCGGTTGGAAACTGCCATCAGGCTAAGTGGCATGGACCCCACTTGGCAAAGTGTCATTCCCTGGGAATTTCACCCACCTCACACTGCCTCTGGCATTGTGGTACTCTATACTGGCTGCCCCCTAGGTGGTGACAGAAGGTTGCAAACCCCTGGTTTGCTTTTTGGAAAAAGCGCTAAGCATGCCTAAAAGAGTCCTTTCTCTTTTTTTCTTTTAGCTACTGCAGGTCGCTGCTGAAGGCTACTTGGGCCCCTGTGGGGAGAAAACCCCATTGCACCAGGCATTATAAGTGGTTGACAGGTAAACTGGGGCAAGAGAAACTGGAGAACATAGCTTAAAGAGCTGTGCTTAGGAAGGAGGTGGTGCAGAGGCAAAGCCCGCACTGCTGCCCAGGCTTATACCTGAAGACCCAAGGCTCCGAGGCTGTCAGCACAGGCGCCCACCCTGAGCATAGTCCCTTCATCTCCTGGGGCCACTGTATCTGAAAGACAGGTTTCATCTTCTCTGGGATGGTACACCTGTGGCTGTGGTCTGGCTCCCCACTCACCTAAGGCCTTCTGCTCCTTTACTAGGGCTACTCACCTGCTTACCCAACACCTGCACTACCATCCACATGTCCAGGAGCACCCTCTCCCTCCTGGTAAGGGCACACAGAAGTGAAGTACTCCACTGGGTTCCCAGATGCCAATAGCAGTCTCTCAGCTGAACCCGCCTAGAACTCATGGAATCTGTGGAAATCATTGGATTCACTATTCCGAACCTGGGGAGAGAAAGTATCACTTAAAAAACAAGGTGACAGCATTGTCACCACTGAGGGTAAGAAGTAGATGTCAGGGATGCCATCTATCTTTTCTCCAATTTATGCAGCATATGGCAGAGTGGGAGCTCACCAAAGGTAATCACTGGTAAATGAGCCAGTGTTAAACCTATATAACAACACAACCATGCAGTAAGTGTTGGACTCAGGCTGTGTGAAAACATAAAAAAACAGAATCATAACTGAATGTGAGATCATCCTTGCATGTGCTATCATTTAATCCTCATTGGGAATAAGTCTGTTATCCTAGTGTATCAAGTCAAAAAATGTACTCACAGAAATTAATTAAAATTTACCCAAAATACCACAATATACACCCCAAGGAATGTCTTAACCTTTCAACTTGGTTTCTGGGGCTTCTTTTGTGTGTGTGGAGCAGGGAGGGATTTCTCCCCACATGATTCTGTTTCTGGGAAAGGCTGAGAACACCACTCCAGAAAAATATAGTAAGTTCTGAGTCTCTTTATTTCCACCGCATTTCCCAACTTTTTACTTTTATACCATTGTTTCCTATGTTCTTTTCCCCAGAAGTTTCCACAACTCTCCTATAAGGTTAGCTTCTCTTCCTATGTTCTCAAACCTTCCAGGCAGGATGCCTGGAGCCTAGACAACACAAGTCCCTGACTGCCTCTCCCACTCCAACCCCACCCATCCTCAGAAGGACTTAATTAACCCCCACCACACACACACACACACACACACACACACACACCTGTCAGGATGACCAAAGACTGAGAGAACAGGGCAGATCCCAGCTCCCAACTTGTTCTTGCATCTCAGCTCACTCCCCAGTCTTTTCCTTGGTAAAGAATACAAAGCTGCTGCAGCTGAGTTGCCATCACTAGAACTACAGACCTAATGACTTCATTAAACTCCAGGGCCTCACCTCATTCTCAGGTTCCTTCTTTATTTTCTTGAATTTGTGTTAGAAATGAGATACTGAATGGAGAGCCAGGTAGTGCAATATAAAACAAGAATCCTTGGAATATCATCCACTGCTTCTAATGGCACCATCAGAAACAAAGACTCTGAAAGGGCATTATAATCCCTTCCAGGAAATAAATGATATTTCATGAGTTTATGTTGGGTGAGGGAGTAGCAGCCTAAAAGCAGAACTCTGTGTGGTGTTATTCCATGTTTTTCTAATAGTTAGTACAGTGCAGTTATATAACTTTCTAGTGTGTGTGAACAAATGGAATAGATGATCCTGATAATAGAACTGAAAGGCTAATTTTTTACCCTCAGCTATTTGAAAAGCACATGGTAGACTGGCCATGCTGAACATTTTGGTTTTACTTGTTTGTGTCATAAGATTGCAGATACAAAAAAGATAAGAGTTGGAGATATTCCTTAGAGTGAAGGGAAAATATACAGATATAAATTATGTAAAAGAAATTGACATAGATGGGTACAGTGGCACACCAGCTTGTTAATCCAGCTATTGGAAAGAATGAGGCAGAATCATGGCAAGTTCCAGACCAGCCTGGGAAACTTAGGCCTTGCCTCAAAAAAAATTAAAAGGGGCAACGGCTAGATGTGTGGCTTAGTGGTAGAGCACCACTGAGTCCAATCCCAGTACTATAAATACATATAAAAGATAAGTGGTCCAGGGCTGGGGTTGTGACTCTGCAATACAGCACTTGCCTAGCATGTGCGAGGTCCTGAGTTCGAATCTCAGCACCACTTAAAAATAAATAAATAAAATACAGGTATTTGTCAAACTGCAACTAAAAAAATAAATATTAAAAAAAGGACAAGTGGTCCCATAATAATTCCCAGTAGCAAAATATGTCTACTCTCAGGTGAAAAGGAGTAACAAGGTAGACGGGTATAGAAGAAAGAAGGTCCCCTGTGGAAACTCCAGTGGGCTGCAGAGCCTCAAAGTTGGAAAAAAGCCAGTCTTGAGTTCACAGGCAGCCAATTTTCATTCTCAGCCTCAGGATAACCTATGGTTTGATTTGGGATAATGAATTAAGCCTTTGTAGGAGCAGAGGTACATGCCCTGAAGAAGTGCTATGAACATGGGATATCACATATGTAAAAGAAGCAGAGAGACTGGCATTTCATAATAAGTAAGCCTTTGTGAAATATTTTAACCTTAATCTAATTAATAACTGATAACAATTGGATTTATTATAATTGCATCCAGCCCAACCAAGGAAGGTGTGAATCTGCAGAGCTCCTTTGTGGGGCGGTACAGGGCAGCAGATCTGAAGTAGAAATGGGTTTCAGATACCAAGAAAGCAGGAGCAGACTATGGGAATGCCCCTGGGGGACACATGTGGCCTCCAACAGGCTCTTCTTCCCTTCTGTACTTTTGCATTCACTGATCTACTGGGACCTCATCTGCAGTAGCTTGGGGCTGCCAAGACCTGATAGGTGCTTATTCAGAAGTCTCCAATCCTATCCATAAAGGAAGTCATTTCTGTGACTTTAAGGATCCTCCTCAGCAACACTCAGATAAGTAGATTGGGTCCTGGCCATCTCAAGGCTTTCCCAAAGTGGGGAATTTCATTGCACACTGTGATCTCTTTCCAGGTGGAGCTCTAGGACTTCAGAATTCTGTACCAGCTCCCACAGGAGAAAAAAAAATTAGTTTTATTCATCTTTGTGTTTTTGTAGTGCTTTAAAAATTCATCTCTTGACACATATTTACAACAAACATTGAGGGGTTTATGTTATATCTTTGTTCATACAGAGTGCACTGATCACTTCCATCAACTCGTCTTCCATCTTCTCCTCACTTCCTAGACTCTAATAATTCCTACTGTACATTCAAGTAAACTTTGTGTTTCTAAAGTTCCACATTTGAGAGAGAACATGCCATACTTGTAGCTCTTTTCATAACAACTTGCTGAGGTAAGCACTCTGAAAATGCTTAAGTGAATAATAATGCAGAGTTGATGACATTGAAGGTAAAAGGATCATGAAACAGAGAGGACTGTGTTCCTATAAGATGTAAATATATGTATGCTTCTGATAATTTTTAATAACCAATTTCTAATAACCAGGAAGCAGTGGGCCATACCTATAATCACAACTATTCGGGAGCCTGAGGTGGGAGAATTTGAAGTTATAGAAAGCCTGGGAAATATAGGAAGACCCTGTCTCAAAAAAAAAAAAATACCAATAAAGTGGCTCTGGTAGAAGAACATGAAAATTCCTTTTACATTAGGGAGATGTTTTAAAGGGCCACAGTTATACATTTGTCCTTCTTTCGGGTTATGCTTCTAGGGTAACAGTATGATCACATAAGAATGATTATACCTTTACAAAGGTTATTTTTTGTATTAAGTCTCAGGAACTGTTACTTTATTTATATTTCCTTTTTTCTTCTGCAGTATTGAGAATTGAAGCCAGGTCACTAGAGCAAAGCTACATCCCCAGGCTTTTTTATCATTTTGAGAGAGGGTCTCCTTCACTTACTCAGCCTGACCACTAAGTTTCACTCCTTCTGCCTCAGCCTTCCCATTGCTGGCATTACAGCTGTGTGCCACAACTGTGCCTGACTGACCTATGCTGTCTTAAAATCCTGAAACTAATTTTTAAAAATAACAATTTTGTTCTCACTTCACAGGTTGAACAATGACCACCAGCTGGAGCTTAGAAAATTTAAATGACACTTCAATCTATTAAAGATTGAGACAAGAATTTAAATCTGAAACATATTTGTTTATTTGATATTTAAACTCTATAGCTACTCATCCCTCTTTCCTGCTCTCCTCACCTCTCTCTTCCCCTTAGTCCTTATAATTTAGGAATTCATCAGTAGAGAAACAAAACAGGTAGCTGAGAATTCCAGTCGAGACTGAAGAATTGATCTCCATCTTTTCTCCTAACAGTGTTCTCTACAGAGGACTCAGTTGCAGCATTACCTATGGTTTGATTTGGGATAATGAATTAAGCCTTTGTAGAAGCAGAGGTACATGCCCTGAAGAAGCACTGTGAACATGGGATATCACATATACAAAGAAAACAGAGTCTGGAGTGCATGATAAGTAAGCCTTTGTGAAATATTTTGACCTTAATCTAATTAACAAGTGAGAACAATTGGATTTATTATATTTGCATCCAAGATGATTGCTTTTCTTTTTTCTCTTTTTAAATTTGTTCTTCCTAGATATACAGCAGAGTAGAGTGAAGATGCTCGCTTTTTAGCTAAAGTTCATCAGACCCAAACTTGTGAAGCAGTTTGCCTCCAAGAGTACAATCATCACCCAACATAATAAACTCTACTTTGAGATTGTGCAAGAGTGCCATCAGTAAACACCAAATGCTGAGCAGCTGCTCAATCATTTGCCTCCCCTCTCAACCCTGCCACTGCTTCTTCTGACCCAGAGGCCAAAGTGATGGACTATTCACTCCTCTGTGAAGCAAACTCTGGAATCTGCAGATATGACATTAATATCCCATTTGCCTTTGTCACTGATCTTAGAAAATTCTGGGCAATAGTCCCCCTTATGTTCTCAGTTGGAAGAACCCTGGTGGGAAAACCTACATTTCCACTGGGAACTGCTCTCTAGGCCATGGGGGTTGCTATATTGTGCCTGCCCTCCTCACAGACACTTGCCTAGAACCCAGCCTGGATAGAACCATCCCTAGTTTCTTGGCCTGCCTTGCTGGAACCCTATGCCCATGACACAGAACTACTCAAATTCATCCTCAGGAGAGTGCCATGCTGCAAATCAACCAGACAGTCGCCTGCCCTGGCAGCTTTTCTTGGTCAAATCCATGTAGTCTTGGAAACAGGCTCCCCAGAAACATGCTAATCTTTAACCCTGGCCCATTACCACTGTCCCAGTGAAGTGGCACCACATTTCTCCACAGAAGAGTCTTAACTGGGCTTCTCAAAAAATATTCACCATGGCTGGTTTTAGGAATGTCAGCAAAAGAGTTCAATGTAAATAAACTTTCTATTTTCATGTCGCCCTGTTTTACTTGGGCACTGATCGGGAAGAAACAGCACTCCAGGTGCTGGATACCCCCTTACTAGTTTTTTACAAACATATCCAGTATAGTCATTTATAGAAATGTGCAAACAATATCTCTGACCTTGAGCTGGGCTTCACAGAGATGTCTACATTTTTAAGATAAGTTACCAACTGGGTTCCATGGTAACAGCAGGCAGGAGGAGAAAAAAGAGGGGAGAAGAAGCTCTCCCCTTTTCAGGTGTTGTCCTTGAAGAGTAAACTTGCCCAAAACAGTGAAAGAAAAAGCTGCTTTTATATGAACTTCTGCAGACTGTGAACTTCTGAGCCCCTCCCCTTACATGCTGAGTATAAAACTCTGAAACTACCAGAATTTGAGGTTCAGGGGATTGATTGATTACAGCAAAAGCTGTGCCCTCTGAGCCTGGCTGCAGACAAATAAAACTGTTTCCTGCTATTTTTAGTGCCATGCCTTGTCTGATCCTACAACACTCCAAGGCTAACTCATTCACTCTCTCATCTTCTACATTCTCTTTCTCTCCTTGGAGACTAGGGTAGTCAGGCGTGGGCCATCACAATGAGCAGTGGGAATTATGAGATTTTCAAAAATCTTTTTGAACATATAAACAAACAAAATGTATTCAACTGAACACTGACATCCAAAATGATTGGCTCTGCCTTTAGGATTAGGAGATCCTGCTTTATGAAGGAATATGCCCTTGAGATCCTATCTCCCCTCAACTTTATACCCTGTGGTTCAGATCAAGAGGAGATTATAAGAGTAGAAACTACCAGAGAAGGGGTTTCTGAAGACTTTTCTTCCTCTGAGAAGCTGCAGCTATGGACAAACTTTTGCCCTGCTGTACGTATGGAGGAGGCCTGGGATTGTGGAGATGAAGCTCCAGGGCCCCAGGCACTGCCAGCCCTCAAGGAATCCAATTCTGGGCCCTGGCTTCTGCCTTTTGATCCCAGGCTGGGCTTTCATTCTTGGGATCACTAGGACGTCACCTGTCAAATACTTTTAAGACCTTGTGGGTTTCACATCTCGCCCTGACCCTTCCATGAACCCAGATTGCACAGCACCTCAATAAGAGGTACACAGCCACCTGCTTGTCCAGGAAGGATGCTTGAGACCCCAAAATAGCCCCATGTACCCCCAGGAGAGGAGGATGCCTTTGAAAAACCTGGCTGACAAGCATTCAGCCTGCCCCCATGGACTGAGGGATGCTGAGATTGCCCATGCTCTTTCCAGAGTCTCAATCTGTGAGTGCCAAGAGCCCCACCCTAGTCTGCAGGATGCTGCCTGAGGTTCCCACCCATGCTCAGAGAGTTTAGAATAATGGTAGCTCTGGACTGCTCACTGCCCGCCCCTTGGCTTGAGAGCCATGAGTTCTCTGCCAACACGATGCAATGGAAGAACATCTGCAAAGAAAGGGTATTTAAAACATATATATTTCTCAGGGCTGGGGTCATGGCTCAGCAGTAGAGCACCCACCTAGCATGTGTGGGGCCTTGGGGTTATCCTCAGCACCATATATGAATAGATAAAATAAAGGTATTCTGTTTAACTACAATGAAAAAAAATAAATTAATATTTTTAAAAAGTTTCTCAGTTTAGTAATCATGTGAGAAATTTATGCTGTTTTGAATTTTCATAAAAATTTTCTGGCCCTTGTATAATAAAATTATGGAAAAAAATTTTTTTTCACTTCTGTGTTTGTTTTGGAGGTTGAGAAAGGAAGGATGGGTTTCCTGGATGCCAGTATGCCTTGTGCTGTGTGTGTCTGCTGGATATGGTACAGATCCTGGGGGTCTCCTTTGCACAGAGGGCAGACAAGGTTCTCACTTGCCTGTTAATCATAAATGTATGTTAATTACAAGTCTTGTTAAACTCATTTCACTTCTGTAATTGTTCTGGGGCCAAACAGCCATGCAGATTAATCCCAGAGTTGTCTGAACATTTGGACCCTTCCCTCCATTTCCTAGAGTGAATTCCAAAAGTCCTAATTTTATACCTTTGATAGACTACAGGGAGACATTTTACTTTTTCAGATTCAAAAGGAGTTTTCCAGAAGACAAAACACGGTAAGCAAAGTATTTTCCCAGAGAAACTGATAACCCAGATATTGTTATGCTTGAATTTGGGACCTCCAAAAGATCACCAGAGACCCAGATGGATGTAAATAGCAAAGAAGTGTTTACTGCAAGCTAGCTCAGTCCTCCATGCACACACAGCAACTGGTGATGCTGAGAGGCCTGAGCCTAGGGTTTGCAGCAGTTTTATATATTCTTTGGGGAAGGCAGGGACCCCACATACATCATAGCATCTCTTAGCAAATCATCACACACCGTGGGAAAATCAAACAACAACTCTAAAACATGATTTTAGAGTTGTTGATAGCGTATCAAGTGGCAGGAAAGAATATGAAAAGGATTATTGGTTAGTTCAAGGGGTTGACCCACTTAAAAATGATTGGTTTAAACCGTGAGGGTGTCTCAAGGTGGGGTAGACGTGCCAAGCTGCAGGGCTTCTAGTTTAGATATTGATCACCACACCCAGGTGGGGGCCATCTGGAATTTCATATATTTCTATATCTTGGCCTATCTTAGGCAATCACCATCTGAGGCTTTTCTGAGAACTGTTTCCACAGAGCTTTTCTGTGGTATTTTCCTGACTTTAGGACTGCAGTAGGTCAGGGATTAAGTTTCAGAGAAAAATGAGGTCCCAAGTAGAATGAGGTTGCTTAGGTCTTTCAATATGTGTTAGAGATGTTGATGCACCTTTAAGAAAGTAGTTGAATTTTCTGCCATCCTTATCTACTTTTATTTTTTTTAAGAGTTTACAGTGAAAATGCAATCAGGAAGAACCACAGATAAAGGACAGTCCCTAATTTAATACTTTATTTTGTGCTTACCTTTTTCAGCATCAATTGCAAAATACATTATTGGCAGAAATATGAAATATTGGTACAATTGAAATATTCCTTGAATTCACACTCTGACAGTTCTCTATACACCCACTGGCAGGTAGAACTAGGAGTAGAGTTCTACAATTCTTTTTCCCCCTTCCTCTTTAATTTTTTGAATGAGACTGAGAGTAATTGGCAATGTTTCTCTAATCACTTACCTAAATATTTCATGGAATTCACTGATGAAGTCATTATGTCCAGAACTTTCACTTATGGGGATATTTTTTTTCCTGCAGTGGTGGACACTGAACACAGGGAAAGCCCCCTGCAAGTACTCCATACCACTGAGTTACATCCTCAGCCTCCCTTTATGTTTGATTCCTGATTTTATCTCAGTCATAGTTGTAGATTTGTTCTGGTGTTCTTGTTGATCCAGTCTTGGTAGTCTTTGTTAATGTTAGCATTCATTCAACTTGATAGGATTAAGACATGTCAATGATTAAGAGACTTTTGGGTGTGTCAATGAGGGTGTATTTAGGAATGATTGGCATGTGGATCACAACTGAAGTGGAGACCCTCCCTAAAGTGGGTCAGTATGGTGGGCTGGATAGAAAAAAAAAGATGGAAGAACTAGAAGCAACCGCAGATGCAAGTGCAATTCTTCTAGAACTTTCTTCTTCTCCTTCTCCTTCTTCTTCTTCTTCCTCTTTATTGGTACCTGTCCGCTCAGGCACAATGTGTTCCCACAGCACAGGCTGGCAAGGCTGCCTAGGCAAGGGGGCAGGCCCAGAGCCTAGCTTTCTTGGCACAGACACACAGAGAAATGAATAAATTATAGTTCTGACACTGAGGGACAATATAAAAGTTAATGTAAAATTCAAAATTCATAATTCAACATCAGCAAACAAAAGGCATAAAAGCCCTAGGGGCTACCCCTTAGCAAATGGCCTCAGGGTACATGGTGGGCTGTGATAGAGTGCAGTGTTCCAAAGCCCTGCAGGGTCATGTTCATACAAAGGCAAATCCCTTGCCCTTTCTGAGCATCTAGTCTCCCCTTCCTACATTATGGACTGGGAATGGAGGCCACTGCCTTTTGGAGGAGAGAAAGTTGATCGGAGGGCAGGAAGCAAAGGGGCTGGGTGGGGCAGGCATAAGGGGGTTTTGGTCACAACTGGCCAGCCCAGCACCTGCTTACACAGCCATCTCTGAACCAGGTAACTAATAGGAGATCACAGGGCTTGCATCCACACCTGGTATACACCAAAGCCCAGGCAGGACAGGATGCAGGACAAAAGGGACCCTGCCCCCAGCACTACTTAGCAACCAAAGAGGCACAACTAAAGCTGCTTCAGTCTCCAAATAAATTATGGAAATAAATTACAGTCTTCACAGTCCAGAGGATCTAGCCACCCCATAGGTCTAGGGCTCAGAGTGGCATAAGAAGCCTGAAGAGGCTGATTAGCCCCGTTTCACTGTCCTTGGGCTAAGGAATATCATACAGAGACTGAAAAGAGGTCTTTGAAGCTCCAGGAGAGCCATGTCTTCTCTTCCTGCCACATGCTGTGGAGGTGGAAGAGCACTGTGTGGGTGTAGGGGGCCAGGCCGCTGAAAGGGGGAAACATCTCCTCTCTTCAGCATACAAAATTTATTTATTTAATAAATAAATTCAGAGTGTTTCATGGAAACCAGGAGGGCCCATACCTGTGGCTGAGCCAACCAATAGGAAACGTTGCATACAGACCTTGGGGAAACCCCAAATCACAAAAAAAAAGCAGCAACAGGGCTCTTGGGGAAGGGAAAAGGTACCCTGGTCCTCACACCTGCACAAGCTCTACCAGAGAGGCCAGGGCAGTGTCCTCAAACTGGCTGTCAATGAAGGGGGCCGAGGCCAGGGCAACTGGTTCAGACAAGCCGATGAGGGACTCCAAGAAGCAAGTGCTGCCATCCCCCGGTTGAGAGAGGCCAGGCAAGGGGCCATGGGATGCCTTAAAGTTGTCCGGGCTGCCAGGAGCCTTCTGAGAGATATAGTGAGGCCCCAAACTATAATCTGGCAGAGACTGGAGTAGCTTGAAGGAGTCACAGAAAGATAGGCTGAGGTCCACCGAGTTGCTCTGGTGGATGTCCACACTGGGTGGCACTAAGGTGCCAGGGAGGCTACTTTCTCTCAACCCTTCAAAGCCACCATTTAGGAAGCAGCTAGCGTCTAGGTTGGTATTTTCATCCAGGATGCCCGGCACAAAGCTAGAGCCAAAGTAGTTGTGGGTCTAGCTGGCCAGGCCACCAGGGTCACCAGTAAAGATGTCAGTTGGGTAAAAGCAGCTGAGGTTGTCCAGGTTCCCCACACCCCCTTCCTCTTCCTCCTCCTCTCTAGCCTGCAAGCCACATGCTGGCTTCATGAAAGAAGATTCAAATGGTGAGAAACCACTTAAAGAGGCAAGACTCTAATTACCTTTAAAACCAGCTCCAGGACTTCTCCTCCCAGCTCCAGCCTCAAGCCACCGAATGTGGTAGCAAGGTTTACTGGAGAGAGAGAGAGAGAGAGAGAGAGAGAGAGAGAGAGAGAGAGAGAGAGAGAGAGAGATTGAACACGTCAGTGAGTGGACTTTTATTGTGGAACAAAAAATTCTGGGGAAAATTCCATCCAATGAAGATTAAAGGGGGCAGCATCACAAGGTCAGGGGTGACAACTGGGTCTTAGGGCAGTGGCCAGACATGCCTATGCACGGAAAAGCCCTTGGACCTGGAGAAGGGTGGGGAAAGCTCTGACACAGCTGTGTCTAAGCGCCTCTCACCCAGCCAGGGAGGTAACTCAAATCACGTGGGAGGATGGCCTCCCACAGTCCCCCCACCCACCCACCAAGGTCAGAGTCACTGAAACTCAGGATCCGCTCCAGGCTGTCATCATCCATGCTTGACTGGAAGCCAAGGCCAGGCAGGCCTGGGAGGTGGGTTGCTCTGGGGCCTCACTAGCGTCTGATATGGAAGATGTCATGGAAGAATCCTTCATGTCACTGCTGCAGCTATTGTCTCCCAGCTCACTGCTTGCTGGGGGGGGGGTTGGCCAGCAGGAAAGAGGACACCATGTCCTGCTCGCCTTGGTTGGGTGGGCTGCCCTGTGCAGGGGCCTCCAGCTCTCCAAGGCTCTCGGCCCCCTGCTGCAGCTGCAGGCGCTGGAGTGTCTGGATGAAATGGGTCTGCACACGCGCCTCATTAAATTCCACACGGCCATTGGGGTTCTCACAGCCCTCCTTACAGCAGTCACAAGGGAACCCTGTGTGGTCCATCTGGCACTTGATACCCGCCAAGCTGCAGCTGCAGGTCTCAGGGTCACAGACCCTATCGCAGCGACAGCCACAGTCCTCACGGGATTGGCGCAGCGCCTGCAGTTCCCGCTTCTCCTCGCGGTCGATCCTTCGCACACCCGCAGCCCGCAGCAAAGCACGCCGTCGCCGCGCTGGGTGGTATGGTGGGAAGTTCACTTCTTCCAACAGGCCGCCTGCCACAGCCTCTGCCAAGTCTTCTTCCACAGAGGCATCACTGATGGCATCCAATGTAAGTGGCAGGTCTGCCTCTCCCTCAGGTACTCCAGAGGCTGAAAGCTTCCATCGCAGCATCTCCAGCTTCTTCTCTTTCAAACGCAGACGGAGTTTCTCGCGCCGAGCCCGGGCTTGTTCCTGTGTAAACTCACACAAGGAGAAGTGGCAGCAGGCGCTGTGGCTAGGGGCCATGCCCAGAGTACAGCCACCACGACTGGGCACACTGGTGAAGCCCTGGCACCGTGGGAAGTAAAAGACAGTGATGCCAGTGAAGGCAACACGGCATGGGCGCTCCCGAGGAGCCCGCTTCAAAATGGACCGAGGGGTAAAACTTTGGGAGCCACAGAAGTCCCGTTTAGGTAGGGGCATCTGACCCCAGGGGCTCTCTTCACCTGAGACTGAAGAGCTTGGGGAGCAGGAAGGAGAGACGCAGTCAGAGGAGGTGGAGGAGCAGAACGAGGAGGAGTCCTCCTCCAGTTGGTCCAACTTCCTCTTCAGCAGCCCAGTCATGGTTGCAGAGGTGCTCTAGGGGCTGGTGACAGAATGCCTGAAAGCTGGTCGCTCACCAAGTCACCCTCTATCCAGCTCAGTAGGATCCCCCCCGCCGCGCCTCTCTGAGCTCCGCTTGGCAGCCCTCAGTCAAGCTGCTCTCGCTCTGTGTGTCCGGCTGCTTCGGCTACGGGGGAGACTTAGAACGCCTTCTTGATTGCTGCTGTCTTCACTTGAAGATATCGGACTCTTGCTTCTTCACTCCTCCAAAGTGGGCTCTGAAAGTGATTGTTCAGGGAGTTTCCGGAAGATTCTGTTCAGACTAGGAGAGCACTGTTGATCAGTCTTGTTTGGGGGCTTCAGCTACTGGTTCCTCCAGCTCTACAGCCTGCAGAAGGCCATTGGGGATTATCCAGCTTCTGATTAAGTAAGTCAGTCTAATCAATCTCCTTTTTATAATCATACTTCCTGTTGATTCTGTTCCTCTGGAGAACCCTGACTACTACACCTTCCTGGTCACTGTTTCTGCTTCATCCCAAAAATTTTGATATAGTGTGTTCCTGCTGCAGTCTGGCTGGGCGCAAAATCAGGAGCCACTCAAGCAGGAACAAACTTTATTTTTGAAACTCCCGCCAATGCCCTGTATGCTCCCGGGAAATAAGCTGACTGATGGATGCTGCATTCTCTCTGATATACACACACAACAGGAAATCCCACCTCCGGAATTCCCTCCTACCACACTTCCCCAACCAATGGGAACTCTCCAGGAGTCCCTAGCAGACCGAGGAAGACAGCAGGGGTCTAATATCCATTTGAATGCAGATCTTAACATAATCATATCATCTCAATGGCTTGCTTGTGTCACCTTTCAACCAAAAACTCCATGCATCATTTTTACTTGGCTGTGGCTCTTAGCATGTCCCCATCGTTTTTTAGTTATCTATGTACTTTCTTTTTTCCCTTGTGCTTTTTTGCTTGATCAGATTTTTTCTTTCATTCTACAAATTTGTGAATTTTCACTTCCCTTTTTATTACAGATTTCTACCTTCATCCTATTGGGTGTTTATAAGATACTGACAGTTATCTTTAAATTATTTTTTACAAAGTCTCCATAATGGGCCATAAATATCTTTCATGAGGAATTATGGCCTAATTTATTCCAACAAGCCCCAGCCCTCTTATAATCATATTGGGAATTTGTTTCTCAAGTTCTAAATTGAATGGAGTGGAGTTTGAGGTGAGAGATCAATGAAAATAAAGCACCAGATCTGAAACCAGAAACTTATTTCCCATTTTTAAATTGCTCTTTGGAAGTATTCCTAGTCAAAAGTATTCTACCATGCAGACAGAGTTCAGGAAGGAAAAGGGTTGCAAACACACGATGTTGTGATTCTCTAGGTATTTTGCTGACAACCCCGCTAAAGCCAGAAGAAAAATGTCTATTTTTCAGTGACTTATATGAAGCAAGACTGCCTTCCAATTCCAAGACTAACAGATGATTGGTTTTTCTTGTTGTTGCTAATCTCCTTAATTGAGCTTTGTAATGGAATTTCCTTTCAGGATTAAAGCAAACACCACCCAGATTTCCTGTAGGTGGTTAGAAACTCCCTGGAGGCCAGAGAAGTTTCAGAACACTAAATCTGTTGCCTGCTGAGTCCCATATACTTGGTGGTACCTGATGTGAGGCCCACAATGCCATGGAGCAGCATTTTTTCCCTGCTGTGTGCCACAGGCTTGGCATATACTGCAGACCAGGCAACAGGGTTCCAGAGACCTCCAACCCTTAGCTCCATATATCCTGGGTCCCAGTCGCTGCCCTTCTACAATTGCACCGTGACCTGCATTCTATACCCCAAGGGCCTCTTCTCTGGCACTGGTCATGGAAAAATGACTTTCCCAGAGCACAGGGCACCTTGCATCAGGACACAGAGCCTCCTGTCCTGGACCAGGTGTCTTCAAAGCCGCAGGCAACTCCAGGAAAGTCAGGGGTCTTGAAGATGCCCTGCCATCGACCACCCGCTGGGGCTCCTTTGTGTTCCAGATGCTCAGGTGAGGGAGGTCTAGAGGCCAAGACCTCTGGTGGTGACCCTTTTAAGAGCTGTCTTCCCCCTGCCCCCACCAGCAGCCAGAAGAAAAACCAAGGCTACTGGGAATGGATTCAGGCCCTCTGTGCAAGACTCCCTGAGGTTGCTTGAGTCTGTAACCTTTGGGACCCAGAAGCATTGAGATTTCCCCTGCAACCATGTTTGGAGGTGTTTTCGAAGGGATCACCTAGAAGTAAAGCTTGTGTTTGCTAGTCTACCATGGAGGCTTCAGAACTCTTGTGCACTTTTCTTCGGCTTCCTCAATAAAATTGTGCCAAAACATGAAATTCTTGGGTGTAGTGTACTTCTGCTGGGGATGTTGGGGAAAGAGGAGGCTCAGACCACTGGGTGGTTAGAGACCACATCCATATCTAAGTGGGTCAAGTCTGAATCTAAGGGGGCTCTCCCTCATTGTTCTTTTTCTGCACATTGGCAGCTTGGGTTAGTGGTCTCCAGGGAAGAGGTGGGTATCCAGAGCACTGGTGTATATGCACTGCATCTCCAAGCAGATACACTGCAGTCTTGAGAACCCAGATGGGAAATGATCTTCTGTGCTACCCTGTCACCAGTTTCCCCCAAGGCTGTTTCAGGGGTGCCCTGTCACCTTGCAGTTGACTAACTGACACCAATGCCTATCTTATATTCAAACCCACCTACAACCTTCTGCTTAAAGAGATTCACAGTCTGACCAGGCATTTAGGGTTCAAAGGAGTTAAGAAGCCAGAGTAGATTGCCAAGGTCTTGGCTTGGCACCAGAATCACGAGCCACCACACACCTTTGTAGGTTCAAACAGCAGTTCTTTATTCCCGCTCTCACACCGCCTCCACACAAGTCCAGGGGCAATCGAGTTCTGCCGTCTCCTGAACAATTCACCTACTCCACGAGGCTATCTCCAAATCCCATTTTAATCTCACAAGAACTCAATGGGAACAAGCAGCAGGAACACCCTAATCCCAGCAATAATCTTCAACCTCCAACTTCCCTAAAACCCATTATTTTAAACTGGCAACGCCTTAAACTCAAGGAGCCGGTTACTTCCTCAAACCTGATCAGCTCTAAACCCGGATCCGCCTTGGTCCTTGAGCAAGGTCACCTTATTAAAGCATGCATGCAATGTCCCATCGAATGTCCTCTAAGCAGCATGGGGTACGCTTGGCAAGGAAATTTCGATGCGTCATTCCTACTTGACAATGGCCCTCAGCAGTAGATAATCAAGTCCAGCCAGAGAAGATGGCAAGCCTCCCAGTCTGGGTCACAGCTGCCACTACACACTTGACTGCACTCACTGCGAGACTGCTTAAGAGACCCCAGAAGCTAAACCTTCAAACTTTGGGCCTTGATATGCACCCACTGGCATAGATCCTCCTAAAGACTCCACCCAGAGCATTTTGCTGCCAGGGCCCCTCCAAGGAACTCTACTAAAGATGGCCTTCATGGACCCTACTTTTCCTAGCATTTTTAAAATTTGAAATTGAAATCATAGGGCTTTAGTTTTTGACAACCTTACAAAACATATCTCCAGAAATTTTTAGTTTTTGTTTTGAGACATGATCTAATGAAGTTGCTGAATTGTCTCTCTCTTTTTTTTTCCATACCAGGATTGAACTGAGGGGTACTCAACCACTGAGCCACATATCTAGCCCTATTTTGTATCTTATTTAGAGACAGGGTCTCACTGAATTCTGTAGCAACTGACCTTTGCTGAGGCTGGCTTAGAACTCCCAATCCTCCTTTCTCAGCTTCCCCAGCCACTGGGATTATAGGTGTGTGCCACTCTTCCTGCCCTGTCTTGAAGTTGAATTCCTCTTGTGTCAGCCTTCTAGGTCCCTGAGATTACAAACCTGTGCTGTCCTAACTCACATGGCAAGATTTATCTTTACAATTAATTTAGTATTCAGAAAGCCAGAGAACTGTTTCTCAGGGGTAGTATACAAAATATCAAAATGCAGCTATATTTTTGCTCCAGTGGAATAACTGAAAAAAAAATAGTACAGAAAGTAATTGTAATGAATATATAGCAAATAATTCTGGTATGCTAGAATGTGCTAAGGTCTTCTGGTATATAATTCTGGGAAGAAAGTGGGTTTAATAAGTAGTATTATTTGTAGCATTTATTTGACTAAGAAGGAAAGTGAGGGATGACTTCAAATTGCATCAGAAACCTTACACCCCTTAGTGTGTAAGAGAATGAAGCAGTTTGATTTTGAATTAACACATGAGATGCTAGTTCCCTAGGTTTTTAAGTCCAAGTACAAAAGGTTGATCCTTTGAATTGACATTTACATTTATATTGTTCTTAGTATTTGTCTCTTGTGTTGAAATTTCACCCTAAGGTCTTTGCATGTAGTATTAGTTTGGCATTTTGTTTCAATCCAAAGGACTTTCTTCCTTCCTTACTGGCCTCTCCTTCTCTTTCCTCTCTCTTTCATTTCTCTCTCTCTCTCTCTCTCTCTCTCTCTCTCTCTCTCTCTCTCTCTTCATCTTTCTTTCTTTCTTTTCAGATACTGCACACAACTTTGACAGATCAAACTCCAGGATGACCACTGTGACTTGTATTGCCAATGCAGCTCCAGACACTTGCTTTTTCCTGGACCCCTAGTGCTGCAGTCTGGCTAGGCACAAATCACAAGCCACTTGAAGATTCTAGCACCAATGAACTTTATTTTTAGAACTCACCCGGCCCGCTGCCCATGCTAACTCTCCAGGAACTTCCGGAGAGCTCCACCTGAACTTCGGGAACCTCAGAAGCAATCAACCTGAACTCAACCGAACTCCACCCACCCCAACTCTCTAGGAACTCCACTAGTGCTCAAAAATAGCAGGCACCTGAGGCAGCAGGAACCCATTCTTCTGGCAAAATGCCAGGCACCATCTTGACCCTGCCGTGGCTCTCAACACTCTAGGTAGTTTCTTCTTCCTGAATTTTTTCTTCTGCTACCTATTCTTTTAGCAATCTAGAGCTATAATCAGTGATGTTCTCCCCCCACCCACCCACAAGTTTCACCCAATTCTGACTGCTGATATGTTCTTGCCTTAAAACTATATGAGTGTTTCTCCTGGAGCAGAAAAGTAATGAAGCTTGGAGGCAATGTGAACCTGGAATCTGGAGAGTTCAGATTACACTGGGTATCCAGAGTTCTTGACTTATGGTGCTAAGTGTTATGAAGTGAAAAATTTGAAATCATAATTAAACATTAAGCAAGAAAACATATTGAAATGAATGGTAGGGGAAAAAATTGAATTTGACTCAGGCAAAGTGGAAATAAAGTATATAAGATGGAATGCTTGATGCTTTTGAAAGTACTAATTATTAATAATTAGATTTCATCAATGTCATCCGCCCAAAATCAATGAAAAAAGTGATGAAAATTATGGAACTCTTCTCAAATTCCCACAGATAAATATAGATTCCTAAATGCTTCTTCAATAGGAAAGATAAGCATGGCCTCACTAATATTAGACACAAGAAAGTTAAAGGAAATACACACTTAAATGGCATATTAGAAAGTGTTAAAAACTTTCAAAACAGAGTCTAGGGATGTAGGTCAGTGGTGGAGCACTTGCCTCGCATGCATGAGTCCCTGGATTTACTTTCTGCTATATAAAAAACAAGAAGGAATTTTCATTATAACTCATGTTGTTACAATGTTGGAAAAGGACTAGGGTTGTAGCTCAGTGGTGGAGCACTTGCTTTGCACATGTGAAGCACAGGGTTCAATCCTCAGCACCACATTAAAAAAAATAATAATAATAATAATAAACAAGATAAACATATTGTGTCCATGTATAACTAAGAAAAAAAATTTTTTAAATGAAGGCAAAAAGATCTTCCTCAGTATGTTGATTGAATATATTTGGTAGGCTCCTTCAACATGGAACATAGCCATGTGTTTTAACAATTTTAAATATACTGTATTGATACAGGAATTCCACTTTCAGGAATTTATTCCCCAAATTCATTCACAGAAACAAGAAACTCAATTAAGGAAAAAATAGTGTTCTTTCTTTTTTTTTTATTGTTGGTCGTTCAAAACATTACATATTTCGTAATATATCATATTTCACAGTTTGATTCAAGTGGATTATGAACTCCCATTTTTACCCCGTATACAGATTGCTGTATCACATCAGTTACAATTCCATTGATTGACATAATGCCATTCTAGTGTCTGATGTATTCTGCTGTCTATCCTATTCTCTACTATCCCCCCTCCCCTCCCCTCCCCTCTTCTCTCTCTACCCCCTCTACTGTAAATCATTTCTTCCACTTGCATTATTCTTCTCTTACCCCTCATTTCCTCTTATATGTAATTTTGTATAACCCTGAGGATCACCTTCCATTTCCATGCAATTTCCCTTCTCTCTCCCTTTCCCTCCCACCTCTCATCCCTGTTTAATGTTAATCTTCTTCTCAAGCTCTTCGTCCCCACCCTGTCCTTAGTTACTCCCCTTATATCAAAGAAGTCATTTGGCATTTGTTTTTTAAGGATTGGCTAGCTTCACTTAGCATAATCTGCTCTAATGCCATCCATTTCCCTCCAAATTCTATGATTTTGTCATTTTTTAATGCAGAGTAATACTCCATTGTGTATAAATGCCACATTTTTTTTTTATCCATCCATCTACTGAAGAGCATCTAGGTTGGTTCCACAATCTTGCTATTGTGAATTGTGCTATTATGAACATCGATGTAGCAGTGTCCCTGTAGCATGCTCTTATTAGGTCTTTAGGGAATAGATCGAGAAGGGGAATAGCTGGGTCAAATGGTGGTTCCATTCCCAGCCTTCCAAGGAATCTCCATACTGCTTTCCAAATTGGCTGCACCAATTTGCAGTCCCACCAACAATGAACAAGAGTGCCCTTTTCCCCACAACCTCTCCAGCACTTGTTGTTGTTGGATTTCATAATGGCTGTCAATCTTACTGGAGTGAGATGGTATCTTAGGGTGGTTTTGATTTGCATTTCTCTGACTGCTAGCGATGGTGAGCATTTTTTCATGTACTTATTGATTGATTGTATGTCCTCCTCTGAGAAGTGTCTGTTCAGGTCCTTGGCCCATTTGTTGATTGAATTATTTATTATCTTATTGTCTAATTTTTTGAGTTCTTTGTATACTCTGGATATTAGGGCTCTATCTGAAGTGTGAGGAGTAAAGATTTGTTCCCAGGATGTAGGCTCCCTGTTTACCTCTCTTATTGTTTCTTTTGCTGAGAAAAAAACTTCTTAGGTTGAGTAAGTCCCATTTGTTGATTCTAGTTGTTAACTCTTGTGCTATGGGTGTCCTATTGATGAATTTGGATCCCGACACCACAGTATGTAGATCATAGCCAACTTTTTCTTCTATCAGATGCCGAGTCTCTGATTTAATATCAAGCTCCTTGATCCATTTTGAGTTAACTTTTGTGCATGGCGAGAGAAAGGGATTCAGTTTCATTTTGATGCAAATGGATTTCCAGTTTTCCCAGCACCATTTGTTGAAGATGCTATCCTTCCTCCATTACATGCTTTTAGCCCCTTTATCAAATATAAGATAGTTGTAGTTTTGTGGATTGGTTTCTGTGTCCTCTATTCTGTACCATTGGTCCACCCGCCTGTTTTGGTACCAGTATCATGCTGTTTTTGTTACTATTGCTCTGTAGTATAATTTGAAGTCTGGTATCGCTATACCACCTGATTCACACTTCCTGCTTAGCATTGTTTTTGCTATTCTGGGTCTTTTATTTTTCCATAAGAATTTCATGATTCTTTTATCTATTTCTACAAGAAATGCTGTTGGGATTTTGATTGGCATTGCATTGAACTTATAGAGAACTTTTGATAATATCGCCATTTTGATGATGTTAGTTCTGCCTATCCATGAACAGGGTATATTTTTCCATCTTCTAAGGTCTTCTTCTGTATCTCTCTTTAGGGTTCTGTAGTTTTCATTGTATAAGTCTTTCACCTCTTTTGTTAGGTTGATTCCCAAGTATTTTATTTTTGGGGGGGATATTGTGAATGGAGTAGTTGTCCTCATTTCCGTTTCAGAGGATTTGTCGCTGATATACAGGAATGCATTTGATTTATGCGTGTTGATTTTATATCCTGCCACTTTGCTGAATTCATTTATTAGTTCTAGTAGTTTTTTTGTAGACCCTTTTGGGTCTTCTAGGTATAGAATCATGTCACATGCAAATAGTGATAATTTAAGTTCTTCTTTTTCTATTTTTATGCCTTTAATTTCTTTCGTCTGTCTAATTGCTCTGGCCAGTGTTTCGAGGTCTATGTTGAACAGAAGTGGTGAGAGAGGGCATCCCTGTCTTGTTCCAGATTTTAGAGGGAATGCCTTCAATTTTTCTTCATTCAGAATGATGCTGGCCTGTGGTTGCTTTTACAATGTTGAGGTATGATCCTGTTATCCCTAATTTTTCTAGAGTTTTGAACATAAAAGGATGCTGTACTTTGTCAAATGCTTTTTCTGCATCTATCGAGATGATCATATGGTTCTTATTTTTTGATTTCCGTATATTGAACCAGCCTTGCATCTCAGGGATGAATCCTACTTGATCATGGTTTATAATTTTTTTGATATGTTTTTGAATCTGATTCGCCAGAATTTTATTGAGGATTTTTGCATCTAGGTTCATTAGAGATATTGGTCTGTAGTTTTCTTTCTTTGAAGTGTCTTTGTCTGGTTTAGGCATCAGGGTGATGTTGGCCTTGTAGAATGTATTTGGAAGTTCTCCCTCTTTTTCTATTTCCTGAAATAGCTTGAAAAGTATTGGTGTTAGTTCCTCTTTAAATGTTTTGTAAGTGATCTACTCTGCTGGTAGTATTCTCAATTGAGTTTTTAAGTTGGTTTATTGCTTACTGCATTTCTAGGATTTCTATTTGTTTGTTTTTTATTACCTCTATCTCCCTGTGTAATTGATCTTTTGCTTCCTGGATTTGTTTATGTAATTCCTTGTCAAAGTGATCTTTCATTGTCTGATATTGCTGTCTCATGTCTTCCTTGAGACTCCAGATCATCTGAAGCATGTATATCCTGAACTCTTTATCTGACATTCCATCTGTTGCAGCTATTACCTATTCTAAAGTTGAGTTGACCTGCATTGCTTGTGGTCCTTTCTTTCCTTGTCTTTTCATATTGCTCGCGTTTCTTTCTGCTTGGTGAAACTGTTGTGTTTTTGAAATTTTCCCCCTATTTATTTATATTGCTCTTGTATAGTTGGAAAATCTCCCTTGCAGGGCGGGTAGTGGCTGTGCTCCTCCTCTAATTAGGGTGATCTGTCTACCATGCTGGTCAGTCACAGGTCTGCCCACCCTGCGGGCGCGGGTGGCAGCTCTGCTATGCCCCCACTCCAGTTGTGGTGACGTAACTACCACGCCCTCAGGTCGTTGGTCCTGATCCGGATGTGGGCGGTGGCTCTGCTCGGCCCCTACTCCAATTGGTGTGACGAGTCTACCACGCTGGCAGGCCTCTAGGCCTGTTCCGCCGGTGGGTGGCAGGTCTGCCTACCTTGCGGGCTTGGGCGGCAGTTCTGCTTAGCCCCCACTCCAAATGGGGCTACCTGACTGCCTCTCCAACGGGTCGCTGGGCCTTTTCCAGACACGGGCGGCGGCTCTGCTCCACCCCCACTCCAACCAGTGTGACATGACTGCCTCGGTGCTACGTGTCCAACACGCTGGCAGGCTACCGGACCTGTCCTGCAAGTGGGCCGAAGGTCTTCCTACCTTGCAGGCTCAGACAGCGGCTCTGCACAGCCCCGACTCCAAATGGGGTGACTTGGCTAACGCGCTGTAGTGTCGCTGGTCCTGTTCCAGGTGTGGGCAGCTACTCTCTTCGGCCCCAGCTGCAGTTGGGGTGTCGTGATACCACGCCGGCGGGTCACTTGGCCTGTTTTGGGCGCAGGCAGCAGCTCCACTCTGCCCCTCTGGCCCCCACAGCACCCAGCAGGACCCGGACCGGACCGAGATGCAGTTACCTCGGGTTTCCCAGCCCTGGGCCAAAGCAGCTCCGGGAACCTGAACCTGACCGCTCCAGAGCTCAGTGCACACTCTGCTAGGAGCAGGTTCCCAGAAGCAGTCTCTGTGGGTTCCCCAGCTCTGAGCCAAAGCAGCACTGGGAGCCAGAACCCGGCAGCTCTGAGCTCTGTGCACGCTCTGCTAGCAGCAGGCTCCAAGAATCAGTCTCCATAGGTTCCCCAGCCCTGGGCCAACACAGCTCTGGGAGCCAGAACCCAGCCGCTCAGAGCTCGGTGCACTCTCTGCTAGGAGCAGGCTCAAAGGATCAGTCTCCACAGGTTCCCCAGCCCTGGGCCAAAGCAGCTCCGGGAGCCAGAGCCCGGCTGCTCCAAGCTCTCCGAGCTCGGTGCACGCTCTGCTGGGAGCAGGCTCAAAGACGCAGTCCCTGCGGGTTCCCCAGCCCTGGGCCAAAACTGTTTTGGGAGTCAGAATCCAGCCACTTCGAGTTCGGTGCACGCTCCACTAGGAGCTGGCTTCAATACGCAGTCTCTGTGGGTTCCCCAGCCCTGGGCCAAAGCAGCTCCGGGAACCAGAACCCTGCCGCTCAGAGCTCTGTGCATGCTTTGCTAGGAGCAAGCCCCAAGGAGTATTCTCCACAGGTTCTCTAGCCCTGAGCCTGAGCAATCTGTCTGTGAGACGCAGGCAAATACCTGCCTGAAATCACCTGTTCCGTAGCTGAATGAGCTGAGATCAGTAGAAAACAGGGATGATTACATCAGCTCTCCAAGATGGTGGCCACTGTCCTCCTCAGTGGTCCAACTGGTGTCAAGAACCGAACTGGACTGCTTCTCTCCTCCGTCTCAAAGCCAGAACTCAGCACTAAGCACGGTCATTGCACCACTGGCAGGAGCCCCTAGAATCCGCATCGCTGCACCCCCGTTCTGGCACCTTGCCGCTTCCCAGCGCGCCGCAGACTCCAGCCGCGGGGCGATCCGCCGATCAGGCAATGCGACCCTCTGTGCGGAGAAATCACCCGCGTCCGAGCCCCCGTGTTTGAGCCCCCGCAGCCGAACCTCGCGTGATGGAAATCCCTCCACTAGATTCTGGAGCATCTCAATTTTGCTGGAAATTCCCAACAAGACAGCCTTCAGCTGTTTCACCTCGCTGCACAGTGACGTGGCGCACGGGGATAATGCACTCCCTTCGCTGCCATCTTCTTCTCCGTGTCCAAATAGTGTTCTTTCATACTACAAGATAAAAATAATGCTCTTAGTTAGAAATAAGGCAACTCTAGTAGAATTTCAAAGGTAATGGATTGTATACAGTTTCTAGGACATATTAATGCCTTATAAGTTTATTAAATTATGAAATTGATGCAAAAGATATTTAAGATTATTAAAAGTATATTCATATATATGTGGGAAAAATGTATATATATATTGTAATTGGACACAATATCTCATTTTATTCATTTATTTTTTGCATGGGTGCAGAGGATTTGAACCCAGCACCTCTCACATGCTAGGTTAGTGCTCTACTGCTGAGCCACAACCCCAGCCAACATGAAGAGTTGTTCTTATTGAAGAACCTTTAAGTCATTCAGGAGAGAAAGAACAAAATAAGGAATGATCAGCACAACCAAGACTTCAAGGCTCCTAGGCATGCAGGGCACAGTCCCAGGGCATGAGTCCACAGGGACAGTATGAGGGTCCCCCTGGAGTCTTTCAGGCTCCTTCCAGGACATTGGCCAAAGGACATTGTACTTCATGGCATCCTCCTTTGCACACCCTACCTCTGATACCACTGTGAGGGGTCAGACAAGGCAAGGCACTGAAGATATCAGGAAATGGTTTTATTTGGCTGCAGCCAGGTTCAGAGGGCACAGCTTTTGCTGTAATCAATCAATCCCCTGAACCCTGAGTTCAGGTAGTTTTAGAATTTTATACCCAGTATGTAAGGGGAGGGTCTCAGAGGTTCACAGTCTGCAGGAGTTCACATAAAAGCAGCTTTTTGTTTCACTGTTTTGGGCAAGTTAACCCTTCAAGGACAACACCTGAGAAGGGGAGAGCTTCTTCTCCCCTTTCTTTCCTCTCCCTACTAGCTATTACCATGGAGCCCAACTGGTAACTTCTATTATCTTAGAAATGTAGACATCTTTTGGAGCTCCAGCTCAAGACCTCGTTAAAGAATTTGTCTTTTTATTATCACCTTTTACATTTGCAAACACACTTTTCTAAACTACTATACTCAATAAATGTTTGTAAAAAGCTAGTAAAGGGATGTTCAATACCTGGAGTGCTGATTTGTTCCAGGAGAGTGGCCAAGTAATAGAACAACAAGAAAATAGAAAAAAAACCTACATTGAACTCTTTAGTAGAGACTCTTTTACTGATAGTTCTAAAATCAATGATGGTGAAGATCTCTGGAGAAGCTTAGTTAAGATTTTCTGTAGGGGCAGGGGTGCCACTACAGGAGGAGGCTGAGGCTGGAAGATTGCAAGTTCAAAGCCAGCTTCAGCAACTTAGCTAGGCCCTAAGCAATTTAGGAATCACTGTCTGGTGCTGAGGATGTGGTTTAGTGGTTGAGAAGTTTGGGTTCAATCCTTGGTAAAATAAATAAATAAATATCCCTAGATCCCTTCACAAACAAACATGTACAAGAGGAGAGAGAAGAGAAGATAAAAATAGTGCTGGATAGTTCAGAGGAAGAGATTTATAAGAGGTCAAGGGTTGGGTCACCATGAGCTCAGCCAAACCAGTAACCTAAGAAATTAATGTGGGATACTACACATAAAAGGGCTTGGACTCTAGGAGTGATATGGAAATTGTTCCTTTACAAAAATATCTAGGCTGAGTGTGATAGTGCATGCATGTTATACCAAGGAGTCAGAAAGCAGAGGAACAATGTTCTCAAGTTCAAAGCTAGCCTCAGCAAATTAGAAAGACCCTAAACAACTTAGTGAGACCCTGTCTCAAAATACAATATAAAAATGGCTGTGAGTGTAGCTCAGCAGTTGAGCCCTCCCTGCCACTACTCAAAAAATAACTATTATATGCTTCATAACTTTTGTAGGTTTCTGAACCATAATTCTCATGGCAATTCTGCTTGAGTCTGAGAGGCTGGCCATCTATGCATACTTTTATACTGCCTGATTGTGACTACCCTGGTCTCCAAGGAGAGAGAGACACACATAGAGAAAGCATTAAATGATGTGGTGTGTTCAGTTGTAATTGTTGAATTTATACCTGACTCCAAATTTTATTTTATTTTATTTTTCTGTTTTTAAAGAAGATCTATATTAAAGCAGTTTTGGAATTTTGGTGAACACCTCTGATAAGGAGGGACCAATGTCAAGGGTCCAGAATTTCACAGGTTTAAGTTCTGTTCTCTTAACTTTCTACATGTTAAACTTAACATGTGATCTAATATTTATAGTATTCATATTTTCATCTGTGAACTGAAAGGAAAACAAAAACATAAGGTAGTTTTCCTGAGCAAATTCATTCATAAGTTATAAGTAGACAGCTCAAAGCAGAAAATAAGTTGTTAAAATATGATTATTGTACTATCATGATTGATATAACCATAAATACAACCTAAATGAATAACAAATTTTAATGTAGACAGAGTGTGTGTGTGTTAGCCTGAAAGGAGGCTGAGGCTGGAGAATTGCAAGTTCAAAGCCTGCCTCAATGTGTTTACACAGAAAGCTGATTGCTTAGATAAGTGGCCTTCTAGTGGACCCTTCCTGAAATGTTTCAGACATTCCATTCACAAAACTGAAAGTGCATGCAAGTATAGCTTTCCTTGAGCAGTCATTTATCTTCAATGGAATCAAGTCAGTTTTACTCAAATATGTAGGGAGCATGAGTGGTAACCTGCCATGAGTGAAATTCTATGATTGATGCAATATATAGAGACTTGAAGAGCTGCCTCCTGCTTTTGAAGAGCTTATGTTTGTGAGGGAAAATCAAGTTAAAGTTGAGAGATAATGCAGTATGCATCCAACTCTTGGACCCCATTGTGGCTAATTAAATGTAAAGTAACCTAATGTTTATGATGACTCTATCAGAACCAGGCTCTCAAATGAGCTTCAAATTGTGGGAGGCAGGGAGACAATGGTAGAGATATTCATGGAAAATAAGGGAATAAAGAGAAAAGACAGTCATAACAAAATTTAAAATGATAAAGAGAAAGAAAAAAATGAATAAGAAAGGAAAACAGGGAGGACGGGAGGAAGGAAAGAAGGAAACAAACTATGGACATCAGAAGAGGCAGAGGGTTGTAAGCTGTGACCCAGGCATCCAATAGTGGCAAGTGGCAGGGTTCAGTGGGACAACAAGGAACAAAGCTTCTCTAGGTGTTGGAGACCAGCTCCAACAGGGGGTCTCAGGAGACGAACGGATGGTGAGGAGTCGGCGAAAGAGGGGTTGGAGAAACAACACAGACACCAAAGTGAAGGTGTTGATCCCAATCTTTACTTGTGAAGTTGATCATATATACTTTTCATTTTGGCAGGCTTACAGTACTTTGTGGTTACAAAACAGGAATCATTATTCAAACAAAACAAAATATTACATAGCTACAATTAGAATAGAAGAATGTATCTTGGCTTATGCATAAGCAAGCATTTGTACTTTCAGTTCGCGTTTTGCTTTGAGCAGTTTCTGCTTAGTTAACTTTTAATAATAGTTACAAATGTCCCAAACTATTGGCCTATACCTTGACTATTCTTTCTTGACTTACTGACTGGAACCGGTGCCATGGTTACGGCAAGGGGTTGACTTGTTATTACTTTTAATCAAACAGAAGTAAGAGCACAAACCATTGTGCACAGGAACAAGAACAAGTTGCCCAGTACTAAGCACTAATCTATCTTCTTAACATTAATTTTTCTTCTCTAGATTTTAATTTAATTTCTCAAAAACTTCCTTGACAGGAATACAGGGAGTTTTTCTTTAGACATTAACAATTTACACTCCACAGCTGAATCATTGCATTTAGAGCAAACAGATCTATGCTTTAGAAGTAGTTACATTAATTGGGAAAGTCATGATTTTTCCTTTATACTTAATGGTCATATGAGAAATCAAAACTATACTTATTAAAGGAATACAAAAACAAATCAGCCCATTCCCAGAAACATACTGCGCTCCTCCAGAGGATGGACGCCTTGCGCCATCCACCTCAGTAGGGCCTTGCCATTGCCTGAGTCAGGGGAAGGGCGCAGCATATAGGTAAGCTCCTAAGGATGTTACAGGCACAGGTTCACAAGCTCTGTACAGTTTTGAGGTCCTGCCTCTATCTGATCACTTCTGGTGGTTAGACCCTTCCCTGGAATACTGTAAATCTCTGTGGCAGTTCTTTTATACTGCAGGAGTTAGAAGCTGTTAGCCTGAGTAGTAAGTGCATTGTTGAGATGCCAGACCAGGGAGAAGGAAAAAAGTACTTCAATTGGAAGTAAATCTTGATCACAAAAACCAATCACCCTTACCTAACTTGTTCCCGCCAGTGAATATGCTAATCAATGTTAAGAGATATTGTTTGATTTTTCTGCAGTGTGAAATCATTTACTGTGTGATGTTGTGATGCATAGAGTACCCCCCCCCCCAAAAAAACTATAAAATCTCACTGAACAAAGGACCAGGACTCACTCCTTGGGACCAGGACCGCTGTGTCAGAAACAGTTGTGAGTCCAGGCTTGAGCTTCAGTAAAGACTCTTGTGTGATTGCATCAGATTCCACTCATGGAGGTCTATTGGGGTCCCACGAATCTGGCATTACAAAATATATAACAATATACTGTTAGGTCAATGAAGGAGATTTCACTAGGTATATAGTGCATTGATTTGGGCAAGGATAGTAAATTATGATTTGGTATCTGTTTCTCTGTGTGTAAGATTTAGGAAAAAAGTGTTGAATTAAAACGTTGGTCTGGCTTATTGAAATGACATTAATTAGCAACAGTCTTGGGAATTTTCAAAGCTTAATTTCAGATATGCATGGTAGTGTGTGGTTCTTTTTAAAAATTTTCAGGCAAATTTAATGTAACTTAATGCTACTCTAGGAACTTCAGAACAAGGAAAGTGGCTTAGAGGACCTAAAGAAATTTCTTCTGATGGTAGAGATCCTATTTCTAGTTTTATGTGAGCAAGTTTTTCTAGTGTAAAAAGATATAAAATTTTGGGAATCGCTTCTTAAATTTTTATCATAATTTTCAACATCTAAACCTGGAAATTATAACAAGGTTAAAATTCCTTAGGCCTAAAGTGTCTGCTCAAAATAGCAGTTTTCCCCCTGCTCCTTCCAGACCTTAGCCAGGGGTTAAACTGATATGCAAACAGAAGCAGCTTGGAGCTCAGGCCCAAGGGAAAAAAAAAATAAATAAAAGTGTCTTTTTACCTGAACTCAAACTAGACCAAACCAAGAAGTAAATTGTATGGTATTTACTAACTACTGGCCAGTCATCTTTTTTTTTTAGGACTCTTGCTTTTTCTTAGATTCTGTATTGTTTTTTTTTTTTTTGAGCTTGTGATTCTGATCCTACAGACCTAGGTTAATGTTTTTCTGATCAGTAGAGTTTTTTGAAACATTGCAATGGAGATTTCATCTGCAAAAAGCTACAAGGCCTTCACTATTGTTATGTGTGCACACTCTTGTTATGTGTTGTATGTCGGTATGTCTGTATGTGTGTATGTCCATATATCCTGCAGTGATATGACAACTGACAGATGAGGAGCGCTCATTAAAAATTAAAAATGGATCCAAATATCTTTAATTCATGTGATTCAAATGGTTCAATTTAGATTGGGTAAACAGATAAAAGTAAAGATGTCTTTAAAATTAAACTTATAAGTTTCTCTAGGTGTTCAAAAAGGCCCTAATAAAATGTTAACTCTGCTTAAATTCAAAAGTTTACAAGTATTGTTTCAAGATGTGAACAGAAGGAGGTTAACAGATAAAAAAGAGAAACTAGAAGGTTATAGGAATGGATTTAATAGAGGTAAAATGTGTTTCTGGATAAGAGTTTAAGTAAATAAGAGGGTTTAAGTAAGTGATAAAGAAAGTCTGTGTAAGTTGGTTATAAGTGTAAGTTTTTGAACAGGTAATCTTTAAGAAATTAAACAGCTGATTAAACAAGTGCTGTTGTTTTAGAGAATTGTGCTATGTTATTTCTTTAAAAGCCATACTTGGTTAGCATAAAATCATCAATGCAATTGTGATGTTACTAATGTGTTCATATCTTCCAGGTATACAAGTCTGTAAGGTAGAAGCTTTACAAACTGGTGTTCTAAAGTTGTATGGTAATTTTAGGTTCAAAGAAAAAAAACATGTTGGAGATTCAATTATATCATTTGTGTTCTATAACTGAACTTGTTATCAGTAAGATATATAAAGTTCTATGTTGCTTTCTACACTGAGACACAATTTGAATGTATTTTTAAGTTAATGAGAGCCTAATCTGGGTAAAGGTTTTATTGTAAAACACAAAAGTACTTTGCTACTTTCTTACAAGAGTTTAAAAGCTTTCAGCCTTTCTTTAATTCATGTTTTAGATGTAATATTATGTTGTGTTAGCTAATATTCATGTTAACTTGAGCAACAATTTATGTAGGCTTTGTAAAATGATGTCTAAAAAGCAAAGATCAGCTTCAGTACTATAGTATTTAAGATTTATGAAGAACCCTGCCTTACTTGAGATAAGGCTCTATGTCCCATCTCACTACATGTGGGAGCGACTATAAAAAAATAGACCAAATTTCAGTGCATTTAAGGTTGTGTCCAAAAGTTGGTTTTTGTCACGATTGCCAGGACCTCAAACAGGGGATTATAATATATAACTCTACCAGAATTCAAGGTAGCTTTACAAAAACTAAATATGTTTTTATCCTAGTTAGTTTTGTTTTGTAATTTGCTTTTAGATGGTCTAAGGATTGCCTGTTAATGTTTTAAAGAGATACTGCTTTAAGAACTCACAACCTGGGTTAACTTAAGATAAGGAGTTATCACCTACAGGATAGAGAGATAGGTACTAAAGCTCAGTACCCTTAATATAAGGCTGTTAACTTATTTGCTAGATGTTTAAGATTAAGTTTTAAAATTAAAAATTTGGCTTTTGCCCTCTGAGTCAGTATGAATCAGGGAATAGGGAACTTTTTCAAAGGGCTCTGCAACTCTAGGCCACAATACTTCCAGAGCAGGGAGATTAATGAGACCAGTGGAGGACAGAAAGCCAATCAGTGCATTTGCTGTAAAGAGGAGGGTCATCAGATAAGGAAGACATCCCTGATGCTTCTGAGGGAAGCCATATGGTCAAGCAAGACCTGGACCCATCCCAGCGCAAATGGCACTAGCAGAACTGAGAAGCTGCTGTGAAGTTCCCGAGGACTCCCAGGAGACTCAGCTGACTGTTAATAGGTAGTAACAGAAGTCAGTTTGACTTGCTTCATCTTAAACACTTAGAAAAGACAGTCAAAGCCAAAACACAGCTATTCCTGGACATCTTAAATGATAATAATAGTTAAATGTAACTTCCATAAATAAGTAGACTGGAGGCTACAAAAGAGATTCTTAGACAGAAATACCTGATAACTGTCAAAGGGACTGTTAGAGTAGTTTTAGTCTAAGGCCTTTATTTCTAACCAACACAGGTAGGCTTGATGTTTGCTAGTATGGTTATCCAGCCCTGAGTAGCAGAATTAAAGATTTCTCTATTAGACACAGAGGTCAGTAAAAGGATTTTGCAGGATCAGATGGCATTAAATTATTAGACTATATCTTAAAGGAAAAGACATCTGTAACCCTAAATGTTAGTTGTTGTGTTGACATCCCTGACATTTCTGAAAATGTGACAAATATCCTTAAAGATTTACATGCTCAGATAGAAGCCATGTCCTCAGCGACTTTGTCATGGAGACAGTATTTTAGCTCCTGGTTCTTGGTATTTCCTCGTGAAAAATATTGTTAATCTTTGTCTTGGCCATTATACTCATTGGCATATTTCTGTGCTGTGGCATTTCTTGCTGCATCAATCTGGTTCCAGTACTAATGAATTCTTGTTTCTCTTATAGACCACCTATCACTCGAATGGCCCTCCAGCCTATTACTTCTCAATTGGACTTTTAGCATGGACCACTCGATAGACCCTATATTTCTAAGGGGGACTCCAAACTGCTTGCCCCACACTGTCCATTTTCAGCCTGAAGAATCCAGAGAGATCATCTTCGTCCCCCTTCCTCACAGCACTAAGGAGTTCCCAAATTAGAGGGGGGAATGAAGCCAGATTTAAAGTTAGGTAGTCAGTGTAGTTAGATAAATTGGGGTCTAATACCGAGTGAAATCTAAAACGGAGGCCATGCTAAAAATGATTCCAGGAGACACAGGACAACTCGTGGTAATCAGAAGGCAATATGCTCTACTGACAGAAAAAAAAAAATGAGACTCCCCAACAATTATGATTCATTACTTTTAAGATTAAAAGTAGTCAGAAAAAGGAGTGGGGAATGAAAGGGTAAAGTTTCTAAGCTGGAAGGCTTGAATTAAAATGTAAAAGATTAGGTATTATTGAGTTCCACTGTTACACCCAGATTCCTGAGATAGTTAAGACAACACCCTACTAGCCATTTAGCCTAGAACCCTGTGCAGTTTGTCACAGGGCCCGAACCAATCAGTTTGAATGTGTACCTCGCTTAGGAATGACTAATCACCCCGCCTGACCTGTCCCCCCCCCCCCTCCCCCCCGCCAATGAATGTGCCAATCACGTCTCAGAGTTGTTGTTCAATTTCCCCACGCCTCATGATGATTTGTTCTGATGTATGCAAAGCCCACCACCCTCTCCAAAAAGTGTACTTAAGCTCTGCTTGACCTTTGCTCTAGGCTCTGGGCTGCTCTCCCTCCTTGAGTGAGCACAGAGTCCCAGCGCGCTGGAATGGATCCCCAATAAATATCCCCTTTTGCCAATTGCATGGAGTCAGTCTCTTGGGTGGTCTCTCCCTCCGACTTCGCCAGACCCTTACAATTGGCACATTCATTGGCGGGAACAGGTCGGGCGGGGGTGATTGGTCATTCCTAAGTGGGGTACACATTCAAACTGATTGGTTCAGGCCCTGTGACAAACTGCACAGGGTTCTAGGCTAAATGGCTAGTAGAGTGTTGTCTTAACTATCTCAGGAATCTGGGTGTAACAGAGGAACTCAATAATACCTAATCTTTTACATTTTAATTCAAGCCTTCCAGCTTAGAAACTTTACCCTTTCAGTAAACTTTCAATTTTTTTTTTTTTTACCAGCATTAAAACCAGGGGAGATTAACCATTGGGCCAAAATCTAGCCTATTTATTTATTCATTTATTTAAACTGGGGATTGAACCTGGGTGATTAACCACTCACCCACATCTCAGCCCTTTTTAGGTTTTATTTTGAGACAGGAACTCATTACATTATTAAGGGTTTAGCTAAATTGGTGAGGCTAGCTTTGAACTCACCATCCTCCTCCTTCAGCCTTCTGAGTCACTGGCATTATAGGCATGGGCAACCATGCCCAGCCCTTTACTTTTTTATTTTGAGACAAGGTCTTGTTAAGTTGTTTAGGAACTACCTAAATTACTGAAGCTGGTCTTGAACTTGCCATCCATCTTCCTCAGCATCCCAAGTCCCTGGGATTACAGTTGTGGGCCACTTAGCCCAGCTGCTTTTTTTTTTTTTTTTTGTAGTTGGACACAATATCTTTATTTTATTCATTTATTTTTATGTAGTGCTGAAGATTAAACCCAGTGCATTGCACATGCTAGGCAAGGGCTCTACTGCTAAGGCACAACACAACCCCCTACCACAGATGTTTTTGTTCAACTTTTTGCTTTTAAGAACTAGGCCAGAAAGAAGTAAGGTACTGTTGTAAGGGACCGGCGAAACATTGGAGGAAGAGACCACCAAGAGACCACTCATGCAATTGGCAGAAGGGGATTTATTGATCCAGCATGCTGGGGCTCTGTGCCCACTCAAGAAGGGAGAGCAGCCCAGAGCCCAGAGCAGGGGTTGAACAATGCTTAAGTGCACTTTTTGGGGAGGGTGGGGACCTTACACACATCACAGTCTCCTTTAATAAATCACCATACACCGCGGGAAAATCAAACAATAATTCTTAGACTTGATTAGTACATTCATTAGCGGGAACAGGGCTGGCTGGAGTGATAGGTCATTCCTAAGGAGGGGGTTACATTTAAACTGATTGGTTCGGGCCCTAAATGCCTATGTCACAGGGTCTTGAATGCTTACGTGACAAGCTACACAGGGTCCTAGGCTATAAATCAACTAAATGGCCAGTAGAGCATTGTTTTAACTGCCTCAGGATTTTAACTCAGGCTTTGCAGCTTAGAAACTGTACCTTTTCACTGTGAGGGGTAAAATCATTGGTGTTTCTACCTTTAGACATTAGAAGTGATAACTGTGGCAAATCCCTTTAAAACCTAATTTCCTCCTCATAAAAGTAGAATTTCTGTTTTAAAAGCACTCACACTCACACACATAAAGTGTTTATAATGAAATGCTTAATCTGTGTTGCCTTATTGAGTTCCTCTTCCACTCTCTCCCCTCAGCTCTCTACACCATGTGTTCTTTGGCTTTGGGGATCAGAACCAGAGCCTACAGCTCACCAGGAAAATGCTCAATCACTGAGCTAGACCCTGAGCTGTCGTATTTGGTTTCAAATGATGTTATCTTATATATTCCTACCAACATTGTTTGAGAGTCACTAAGATATAACTGTCTATCTCTTTACCTACCTGCATTGGAGAGAAGGCAGATGTTTAGTATGTGACAGGCTACTAATAAACATTTTACCTCACTTTTTAAATTTGAATTTCTGTGATATTAATGATCTCATACATCCCTATGCTCTTTCTCAGGCCACATGTCCACCTCTAGTACTTCTCTCTTGACTTTAAAACCACACAAAATTTTTATTTGAAAGGTGAAGAGAAAAGTATATTGTAAATGTTAATCATGTTGTAAATGTTAATAAGAGAAAACCACAGTTCTGAGTAGGTCAATGTTATGCTCAAATTCGGAACCCCCAAAGACCACCATAGACCAAGATCGATGTAAGCAGCAAAGAGGTGTTTGTTGCAAGCTAGCTGGGTCCTCTGCGCACACAGCAACTGGTGACATTGAGAGGCCCATGAGCCCAGGGTTTGCAGCAGTTTTATACACTCTTTGGGGAGGCAGGGACTTCACATACATCATAGCATCTCTTAGCAAATCATCACACATGGCAGGAAAATCATAAAACAACTCTAGAACATGATTAGTACATTCACTGGTGGGAACAGGTTGGGTAAGGGTGACTGGTGAGTACAAGAGAGGGATTGGTTTAAACTGATTGGTTTAAGCCATGAGGGGTGTATGTGCTGAACTACATGGTTTCCCAACATGTTATCAACCACCATAAACTACTGGGGGGTCATCTGGCATTCCAGGTATTTTCCCTGTCTCATGCTGATTGGTGGTTGCTATAAGTCCTCACCTAGCCTGACTGAGTCAGGGACACTTGGCTCCACAGATCTCTCCTGTTATTTGTAGTTAAACAACTCAGCAGGGTGGGTATGTGCTTAGGAATGCTCTGTGGGTCTTTCCAAGGACAAGGGTCACCACCTTCCTTGGATAGGCTTTGCTCTGAGGTAGAGGTTGGTTTCTCAGTCAAAAGGAATAAAGAAAAGAATAAATTATCCATAGAAAAGGATAAATTAAATAAAGAGATTTTTTTTTCTCACTGAAAAGTGTTCAGTTATTCATGAGAGGAAGAGAAAGGAAGGAATGGTTAGCACTGCAGAGACCTCAGGCTCCAAATGTCCAGATGCTGGGAAAGAGAACAAAATATTGGGGCATCAGAATTTTACAAAGAAAGTGGCAAAAAAGTACCAATATCCACTTGCATTAGGGAAAAACAGAATCCGGAGAAAGTTGTGAGGTGAGACCACCCTAGGCTCACCACTCTAACTCTCTCCCCTTCTAGTTCCTGTGTCTTCCCTTATTTTAAGAGATCTGCAGCTTTGAGGTATATGAGGCCTCTCTGCTGCTCAGTATGATAAGAGAAGATGTACTGCACCCCCTGTTCACTAAAGAAGTACACAGCCTCATCCGGGGTCCTAGCAAGTTCTTCCCAAGAATTCTTTTCTCCAGAGTAAATGGAGTTCATCTTGGGGCACTGAGTCCCCATCATATATTTAAGTATCACAGAGGCTGGTTCTGGAAAGGCAGAGGAAGAGAGAACAGTGATAATCAGTGTCCAGCTCCATTGGTGATAAGTAGACATCAGCTGAGGAGTCATCTCCATTGTCACCATACCAACTGCTCTGCTCTTCAACAAACTGTGCACAGTGCTGAAGCTCCAGGCATTTGCCAGTTGCAGAAAATGTGGAGGTGAAGGACATCCCTGCCCTTTTTCAAGCCAGGGAGGCAGGTAAGGAGGCAAACTACGACATCAGAAATGACACCTGATATGTGATGTGCCCTCTCCGGGAGAATGAGTAGCAAATATGGCCATCTGGAAACCATTTCCCTTTCCTCAGTATTTCAATTCTTTCTAGAGAGACAGTTTAGTTTAACAAATATCCTAGGGGCTGAAACAGACACAAGTATAAATATATATATATATATATATATATATATATATATATTTTTTTTTTTTTTGGTAAAATGGAGACATTTCATACAAATAAGAAAAACCAATATTCTGATTTTTTATTTTTATCTAGAGATGAAATTGTGAATATCTTTACCTCATACCCAATAGAAATATATGCCACAAATAATGACCTAAGTATGAAAATTTATATTTCACTATTGGAAAATACAAAATACCTCTAACATTGCAATCAGACAAAATTTCTTAAAATATAGAAATTAAAGATCATAAAGTTGATGTCAATGAAAAAAAATGATACATGGAAGCCTATTGAATTATCTACATCTGTTGATCAAATACAAGAGATAAGTTAAAACTGGCATCACTTAAGGAGAAGGAATAGTAAGTAACAAAATTGAAACATACAAAATACCTTGTAGAAGTCATTGGATTCACCATTCTGAAGCTGGGGGAGAGAAGGCATCACCTGAAAAACAAGGTGACAGCATTGTCACCACTGAGATTAAGAAGTAGATGTCAGGGTCACCATCTTTCTTCTCTCCATCTTATGCAGGCATGTGGCAGAGTGGAAGCTCACAGGAGGTAGACACTGGTAAATGAGCCAGTGTTAAACCTATATTTCAACACAACCCTGTAGTAAGTGTTGCACTCAGGCTGTGAGCTAGCATGTGAAAAACAGAATCATAACTGAATGTGAGATCATCCTTGCATATGCTATCATTTAATCCTCATTGGGAATAAGTCTGTTATCCTAGTGTATCAGGTCAGAAAATGTGCTCACAGAAGTTAATTAAAATTTACCAAAAATACTACAACATACACCCAAGGAATGTCTTAATTTTTCAACTTAGTTTCTAGAGCTTCTTTTGTGTGTGTGTGTGTGGGGGGGGGGGATTTCTCCCCATATGATTCTGTGGATGGGAGACATCACTCCAAAAATAATATAGTGAATTCTGAATCTCTACTCCCACCATGTTTCCCAACTTTTTACTTTTATACCATTGTTTCCTATGTTCTTTTTCCCAGAAGTTCTTACAACTCTCCTACAAGGTTAGCTTCTCTTCCTATGTTCAAACCATCCAGACTGGAGATAGGCCTGGAGCCTAAACAACACAAGTCCCTGACTGCCTCCTACCACTCCAGCCCCACTCATCCTCAGTAGGCTTAATTAAGACCCCCCCCACACACACACACACATACACCTGTCAAGATGACCAAGGACTGGGAGAACAGGGCAGATCCCAGCTCTCAACTTGCTCTTTCATGTCAGCTCACTCCCAAGTCTTTTTCTTGGTAAAGAATAAAAAGCTGCATCAGCTGGGTTCCAATTAATAAAAGTACAGACATAATGACCTCATTGAACTCCAGAGCCTCACCTCATTCCCAGGTTCCTTTTTTCTTTCCTTGAATTTGTGCTAGGAATGAGATACTGAATGGGGAGCCAGGTAGTGTAATATACAAGAATCCTTGGAATATTATCCACTGCTTCCAATGGAGTCATCAGAAACAAAGACTCTGAAAGGGCATTCTAATCCCTTCCAGAAAATAAATAATATTTCAAGGGATGATGGTGGGTGAGGGAGTAGCAGCCTGAAGGCAGAACTCTATGTGTGGTGTTATATCATGTTTTTTGAGCAGTTAGCAGAGTGGGGTTATATTACTTGTTAGTGTGTGTGAACAAATGGATATAGATGATCCTGATAAGCGAACTGAAAGGCTAATTTTTGGCCCTCAGCTATTTGAAAAGTACAGGGTAGACTGGCCATGCTGAACATTTTGGTTTTACTTATTTGTGTCATAACATTGCAGATACAAAAAGACAAGAATTAGACATATTCCTTAGAAAGAAGGGAAAATATACAGATGTGAATTATGTAGAAGAAATTGATATGGATAGGCACAATCCTATCCATAAGGAAAGTCATTTCTGTGACTTTAAGGATCCTGCTCAGCAACCCTCAGGTAAGTGGATTGGGTTCTTGCCTACTTCAGGCTTTCCCAAGGTGGGGAATTTTCCGGCCCACTGTGATCCCTTTCCAGAAGGTATTATATATATATTGAAGCTCTAGAACTGCAGAATTCTGCACTAGCTCTCACAAGAGAGAAAAAAAAATTAGTTTTATTCATCTTTTTTTTTGTAGTGCTTTTAAAGTTCATTTATTGACACATATTTACAACAAACATTGAAGGGGTTTATGTTACATCCTTGTTCATACAGATGTATTGGTCACTTGCATCCACTCTATTCCATCTTCTCACTACTTCCTCGACGCTAATAATCCTTACTCTACATTTAAGTAAACTTTTTATTTATAAAATTCCATATTTGAGAGAGAACATGACATACTTTAGCTCTTTTCATAACAACTTGCTGAGGTAAGTACTCTGAATATGTGTAAGTGAATAATAATGCAGAGTTGATGACACTGAAGGTAAAAGGATCATTAAACAGAGGGACCTGTGTTCCTATAAGATGTAAATATATGTATGCTTCTGATAATTTTTTAATAACCAATTTCTGATAACCAGGAAACGGTGGGACATACCTGTAATCACAACTATTCGGGAGCCTGAGGTGGGAAGATTTCAAGTTGTAGAAAGCCTGGGAAATTTAGGAAGACCCTGTCTCAAAAAAAAAAAAAAATACCAATAAAGTGGCTCTGGTAGAAGAACATGAAAAATTCTTTTACATTAGGGAGATGTTATAAAGGGCCACAGTTATGCATTTGTTCTTCATTGGGGTTATGCTTCTAGAGTAATTGTATGATCACATAAGAATGATTATACCTTTACAAAGTTTATTTGTTGTATTGTGTCTCAGGAACTGTTGTTACTTTGCTCATATTTCCTTTTTTCTTTTTCAGCACTGGGGATTGAAGCCAGGTCACTAGAACAAAGTTACATCCCCAGGCTTTTTATCATTTTGAAACAGGGTCTCTTTCAGTTGCTCACCGGACCACAAGCTTTCATTCCTTCTGTCTCGGCCTCCTAGTTGCTGGGATTACAGGTGTGTGACACAACTATGCTGGACTGACCTATGGTTTCTTAAAATCCCAAAACATGATTTTTAAAATTAACAATCTTGTTCTCACTTCACAGATTGAACAATGACCACCAGCTGTGGCTTAGAAAATTTAAATGACACTTCATTCTATTAAAGGTTGAGATAAGAATTTAAATTGGAACCATATTTGTTTATTTGATATTTAAAGTCTATAGCTTTCCATCTCCCCCCACCTCTCTCTTCCCCTTAGTCCTTATAATTTAGGAATTCATCAGTAGAGAAACAAAACAGGTAGCTGAGAATTCCAGTCAAGACTGAAGAATTGATCTCCATCTTTTCTTCTAACAGAGTACTCTCTACAGAGGACTTGGTTGTAGCATTACCTATGGTTTCATTTGGAATAATGAATTAAGTCTTTGTAGAAGCAGAGGTACATGCCAGGAAGAAGCACTGTGAATATGGGATATCACATACACAAGGGAAACAGAGAGTCTGGCATTTCATAATAAGTAAGCCTTTGTGAAATATTTTGACCTTAATCTATTAACAAATGAGAACAATTGAATTTATTATACTTGCATTCAAGATGATTGCTTTTCTTTTTTTTCTTTGTTCTTCCTAGATATACAGGACAGTATGTGAAGATGCTTGCTTTTCAACTGCAGTTCATCAGACCCAATTATCTGAAGCAATTTGCCTCCAAGAGTGCCATCACCACCCAACATAATGAACTCTACTTTGAGATTGTTGAAGAGTTCTATCGGTAAACACCAAATGCTGAGCAGCCACTTAATCCTTTGTCTCTTCTCTCAGCCCTGCCACTACTTCTTCTGATCTAGAGGCCAAAGTCATGGACCATTCACTCCTGTGTAAAGCAAGCTCTGGATTCTGCAGAGATGACCCTAAGATCCCAGTTGCCTTTGACACTGATATCAGAAGATTATGGGCCAAGGGTACTACTGTTCTCTATTCAGCTGAAAGAACCCCTGGTAGGATAGCCTATATTTCCACTGGGAACTCCGCTCCAGGTCATGGGGGGTGCTATATTGGGCCTGCCCTCCACATAGACACTTGCCTAGAGCCCACACACCACAGAACCATCACAACTTTGTCCTGCCTCCCTGCCTAGAATTCTATGCCCACTGCACAGAAGAACTCAAATTCAGCCTCAGAAGAGTGCCATGCTGCAAAGCAACCAGGCAGTCACCTGTCTTGGCAGTTTGTCTTGGTCAAATCCATGTAGTTTTGGAGATAGGCTCCCCAGAAACATGCAGACATTTAACCTGGACCATGACCACTGAGTCCTAGGAGTACTGAGTGTTCAGATTGGTAGATTTTATTTCTACTTCTATTCCAGAAAAATGTAAGACATATCACTTACCAAAGTCTTCCTGTTTACTTAATAATAGACTATTGATATTGTTTTTATAGGCCCTTATAAATATTTGGTTCTCTTGCTCAACGGTAGACAGATAAAGAGAGAAGAGAGGATAGAGGAGTGCTGCATGGGGTGGGAGACAGAGCTCTGATTCTGATCTGTGCTGTGGACTTGACATCAGAGCCTTAGAGAAGGTCTGCTTTTGTGGGCAGAGGTGTGGAAGGTATCCAGGGAGAGCAATCCAACTGAACCCAAAATCTTGGCCTCAAACAAATCTGTGCAAATTTAGGAAAGAATATATGGGATGGCAGGAATTCCTTAGGTGGAAAGTGTATCTCTTTGGGCAGTATTTTTAATAATCTTTTTTTAAAGAGAGAGAGAGAGAGAGAGAGAGAGAGAGAGAGAGAGAGAGAGAGAGAGAATTTTAACATTTATTTTTTCTTAGTTCTCAGCGGGCACAACATCTTCGTTTGTATGTGGTGCTGAGGATCGAACCCGGGCCGCACGCACGCTAGGCAAGCGCGCTACCACGTGAGCCACATCCCCATCCCTGGTCAGTATTTTTATTCTGCATCTACCTAAGAAAGGAACTGGAGTCTTCAGTTTCTAAGACCTCCACACAGATGTCCTTGTCCAGCAGAGCCTCTTCCAGACACTGGCCACTGTCATGTCAGACTGGTGTCACTAAGATACAGTTTAATACCCACCAGGGAGAGAAGGTCCTGGAAGGCAGAATGTTTGCCTCTGGTCCTATGATACCTGTGGTAATGCAGTTAACATATATAGAAATGTACAAATATCTCTATTTAAACAATGTATTTCTTTTTTTAAAAAAAATTATAGTTGAGATGGACAGCATGACTTTATTTATTTATTTTTATGTGGTGCTGAGGATTGAACCCAGTGCCTCACAGGTGCTAGGCAAGTGCTCTGCTACTGAGCTAAGCTCCCTCCCTTGGGCTGCTTTGTTCTAATTTGGGCTGCTTTGTTCTAAGTTGCCACCACTGATCTAACAGGTCTTATGCAACTTAGTGAGATCTTGTCTTGAAATAAAAAAACCACTGTTAAAATGTAGGAGTTGGTAGGTGTGTCTAGGCCAAATAGTGGGACTTACACAGGTTCATAGACCAAAAAAAGTGCTGAATTTTGGCAGACATGCTTAAATATGAAGAAAATAATGCTGAACTTGAGGTTTTAGATGTGAATTTTCTGGTCATTGAATGTTTCCAGATGAACAAAGCGCTCAAGATACACTACCACACTTACAGAGCTCATGGCCAGATTATCCCATACATAAACTTCCCTTGCCACATTGAGATAAGAGCCTTAATTAAAAAGTACATTTTTTTTTCCTAAACCAAAAGAAGAAATGCACTCATGCATGCATAGAAACGCACACCTACCAAGAAGAAGAAGAAGGCACAGAGGAAGAAGACAAAGAGGAAGAGGAAGAGAAAGTGGAAGAGATGGAGGAAGAAGAAGGGCAGAAAGAAAGAAAGGAAGGGAAAGAAAGAAATATATACCTAAATTGGTGAGGCTGGCCTTGAGCTTTCAATCTTCCTGCTGTAGCCTCCTCAGTCACTCAGATTACAATTATGTGTAGTGATGGGGGATAGCAGCAATATGAATGTTCACTTCAGGACAGTGGAGATGTGCTAAGGCACATCAGAGACTACTATGTCAGAGTTTGAAGGAACAGATGAAATGTACATAAAAAGATCTTAGTAACTTGCAAATGGCATCTTTGAGTGTAGGTTAATGTAGAGTACTTGCCTGGCTTGCTTAAGACCCTGGGGTCAAAACCCAATGCTTAAAAAAAAAAAAAAAAAGAAAAAAAAGGAAATGTTAAAATTCCATCACACCTGGAAAAAATACACATTTAAATAAAATAGAAATAGGAAGAATTTCAATGAAAACAGGGAGAGTGGATAAAGGGGAGCAACTCAGGATAGAATATGCATATTTGCATTAAAAAGTTTAGGCTCCTGAGAAAAACACTATGGATAATGTGACATTAATTCCATTCATTTGCCCTTTAGAAAGCAAAATCAGAGGAAATTTAGATACACTTTTTGTGCAGGGAATGTAGACATAGATTAGAAAAATTACAATTCTAAATAGCTATAGGACCTTCCTTTCCTCAACACAACCTGCTCCCATACTTAACTCTGTATGCTCTAAAACTTAGCTTTTCCATCCAGCTCCAGGATGAATTAGTTTATGGTCTTCAAAGTATGATCTAGCACTATTGAGTCTGTCTTTAAAACCAGGCAATCCATATGGGGAGAGTTAGTTGGGTGCAATGACCCATTCAGGCAATCCCAGCAAATGAAGAGACTGAGGAAAGAAAAACATGTTTGAGGCCATTCTAGGCAACATAGCAAAATCTTGTCTCAAAACACAAATAAAAAGGGTTGAAGATGAAGCTCAGTGGTAAAGCCAAAGATTCAGTCACCAGCACCACTAGGAAAAATAAATGGGGGTGCGTAATTAGACCCAGTAATTATGTAATTATGTGTTTGGGGATTTCTTTTTTTTCTTTTGATTCCAGGGATTGAATTTAGCAACGATCACTGGGCCACATCTACAGCCATTTTTTTTTTTTTTTGTCTTTTATTTAAAGACAGGGTCTCACTGAATTGCTTTGTGCCTTGCCCTTGCTGAGGCTGGCTTTGAACTCAAGATCTTCTTGCCTCAATCTCCCAAACCACTGGAATTACAAGAGTGCACCAAGCCTGGCTAACTTGTCTATGTTTATCTGAAATGGGGAAAGAATATTTACAATGAATTGAAACTAGCAAGAACTAGAGCCTTGCTACAATCCCACGGAGATCCACCCACCCTTCCCCTAATTCAATCAAAACCAAGGGATTTCAACAATGCCTTCAGGATTGGTATCATTTGCAATTTAATATTGGTTCTTCAGTCAATTTGTGATGCAAATGAAGGTCCCTCCCACATGATTAGGTGTGGCTTCTAAGTTCAGCTACAAGACAGCACTTGGCGAAAAGGTGCAGTCCATACCAGACTGAATCTTTTGCTTCTTTTCCTAGACCAGGTATACACCTTGGCCTGGTAGGGAAGCTGAAACTATGGCAGTCTGTCTGTCAAGCTCAGGATTGCTGATTCCCTGGAGGGCATGTCCAGAGCCCCACATGCCACCAGGCCTGAACCCAGGATAATTTTTCTGCACTGAGCCACCACTCCTGCCAGTGCCTCCAGAGCTGCAGAGATGTGAATTTTCTAGTAAGCCCACAGCCTCACTGGGCTTACACAGAGCAGGAAGCTGTCTTTGGAAAACTGAAGTTGAGAAACTGACGTGACTCCATTTTTTAAAAACCAGCCTATACCTCAGAGCAGGGCCTGTCCAAAGGGGGCGGGGTGTTGACACTTGTCCTTGGAAAACCCGTTCCTATGCAAGTAAGCTTCCCTGCTGAGTCATTTGTCTGTACCAGATATTCTTGACTTAGCAAATGCAAGTTCCTGAAAAGACCAAAAGAATGCCTGAGGCCTAATTTTGGAACGTAGCAATGACCTGAGACAGGGAAGATACCTGAAAATACCAGACCACCCTCCCTGTAGTTTTGGTGATGGATAATGTGATTAGGCAACCCAGCAGTTTAGCATATACACTCTTGCAACCCCTCTCAGTGCAAATCAATCAGTTCAAAGTATCCACCACTTGAACTAACCAATCATCCTTACCTGACTTGTTCCCACCAATGAATGTGTTAATCAATGTTAAGAGTTGTTGTCTGGGGGCTGAGTTTGTGGCTCAGCAGTACAGCACTCCCCTGGCATGGGCAGGATCTGGGTTTGATTCTCAGCACCACATAAAAGTAAAGGCATTGTGTTGTGTCCATCTACACCTAAAAAATAAATATTAAAAAAAAGTGTTTTTGTTTGACTTTACCCGGTGTGAAATGATTTGCTGTGTGATGTTGTGACGCATAGAGTATCCCCTCAAAAAATCCTCGAAATCTTCACTGAACTATGGGGCGAAGGGACTGCTGTTTCAGAAACGGTTGTGAGTCCATGCTCGAGCTTTAAATAAAGACTCTTGTGTGATTGCATCGGATTCGGCTCCTGGAGGTCTATTGGGGTCCCATGAATCTAGCATTACAAGGTAGTGTACTAACAGAATATGTTGTTACATAGGAGCAGGGAGTTGAGATGAACCAGCACCAAGTTCAAGACCATCCAGCAGCCAATGGCTGAAACCTCTCAGGAGCTCCAATCACCTCAAGGAGAGGCAAGCAGTATTGTCAGTGAGGCCCAAAGGGCCCTGAACTTCCCAGGAGGTGCCAGTGCCTGGGCAATTGGACAGACATCCATTCAGGCTGTCTCCTGGAGCCCAGGTCCTCCTGGGAAGCTGCTGAAAACTGAGGCTTACATCACAGCAAACCTAGAAGGAAAAAAAAAACAGCCTTGATAATGCCTAGCAGTACAATGCCCTTCATCCAATGCCCTGGAAGCATCCTGAAAAATCCAGTGGAGACCCTCATACTGTCCTTGTGAACTGGGACTGTGCCCGGCAGGCCTAGGAGCCTTGAAGTCTTGGCTGTAGTGATCATTTCTTATTTTTGTTCTTTCTCTCCCAAATGATTTAAAGGTTCTTGAATAAGAAAAACTCTTTGTGTAATTAGTTTGTTAAGGAACTCTTCTTTTAGATGAACTGAGAATTCTCATAGTTTCTAATCTGATTGAGTTTTTCATGATGATGAAAGTCCTTCCTTTATTCACTGCTTGTCTATTGTTTTTTGAAGGAGTGAGTCAGGGTTGGAAGCTGTATAAGTGGGTCTGAGGCAAGAAGAAGAAAATCACCCAAGTCAGAGCTGTGGGCTGAACCCAAGGGCATCTTTGGAGTTATAAGGGTAGTGTGCTATCTGAATGTGTACTTGGGTGGCCACTTGCTGGTGTTTCTTCAAAACTTAATGTGACCTTTAGATGAGGGGAAAAGAATCAGCATCAAACAGTATTCTTTGAAAGGTCTACAGTTACTTGATATTAACTAAGAAAGGATGCCAAAATGAAATCTCTAGTCTTGGGCCTTCTGGGTTGACAATCATGAATCCAAGAAATCAGCTCTAGGTCAGATATGTCCAAGCAGTTACAGAATTCTGTACAGGACAGCTGCGTCCAGTGTAAGAGAATTCATAGATTGTACTTCAACATCCACCAAAACTGAAGGCTTGTGGGTGGGGTTGAAGTGGCACCCCCTTTCTCCACAGAAAAGCTCTCTTAACCATGACTGATTTTAGGACTATTAGGAAAAGAGTCTCTGAGAAAGAGTCCAATGTAGATTAACTTCCTATTTTTGTGTTGCCCTGTTTACTTGACCACTGGCCGAGAAGATACTGATAGACCCAACCTGATCTTTTCTTAAAATTGGGAGCCATCTCACCACAAAGCCATGAAAAGATAATTTCGGCTTTACTATAAATTACTGCAAATTCTGAACCTGCTTGGAATGCCTGCCCGTGCCTTGAACTCACTCATGCCTGGCTCTCTGACCAAATAGCAGCCCTCTCTGAAACTTTAGTGATGCCTCACAAATCTTGGCCTTCCCTGGGGCTCTAATGACCCTCATAAATTCTGATGTTGGGGCCAGCAAAAAATGTATACTACCATCAGTGTTATGCTCATCAGAGTTCTGTTATCTGTAACCCCCCTTTGTGTAACTTTCTGGGCTATAAAGCTGGGCTGCAGGAAAGCTGGAGTGGCTGTCTTGTTCCTGCCATTTTGGGAGGGAGAGGCAGCCCAGCCAGTGGAAATTATAAGGTTGCTTTAATTTAATTTTAATTGGAGTTAGTGGTCTTTTCTTGCATCCTGGTCTAACAATACCAGCACTCCAGGTGCTGGACACTCCCTTACTAGTTTTTCACAAATATATCCAGTATAGTACCTTGAAGAAATGTGCAAACAAGGCCTCTGGCCTCACACTGGGCTTCACAGAGATGTCTATATTTTTAAGATAAGAGAAGTTACAGATGGGCTCCATAGTAATGGCTGGCAGGGGGAGAATAGAAAGGGGAGAAGCTTTCGCCTTCTCAAGTGTTGTCCTGTAAGGGTCCGGCGAAAAGTCCGAGGAAGAGACCACCAAGAGACTGACTCATACAATTGCAGAAGGGGATTTATTGAGGATCCAATTCAACGCGCTGAGGCTCCAGGCTAACTCAAGAAGGGAGAGCAGCCCAGTGCCCCAGGGAGGGGTCGAGCAGTGCTTAAGTACACTTTTTGGGGAGGGCAGGGGTTTTGCATACATCAGAACAAATCAGCATGAGGGCCCGGGAAAATTGAACAACAACTCTCATACATGATTAGAACATTCATTGGCGGGAACAGGTCGGGTGGGGTGATTGGTCACTCCTAAGCAGGGTACACATTCAAACTGATTGGTTTTGGGCCCTGTATGCCTACATTTCAAGCTGCACAGGGCCCTAGGCTAAATGGCCAGTAGGGCGTTGTCTTAACTGCCTCAGGAATTTCAGGTTCTGGGTGTGGCAGAGGAACTTAAAAATACCTGGTCCTTCACTTTTTAACTCAGGCCTTGTAGCTTAGAAACTTTACCCTTTCAGTCCTTGAAGAGTTAACTTGCCCAGAACAGTGAAAGAAAAAGCTGCTTTTATGTAAACTTCTGCAGACTGTGAACTTCTGAGCCTCTCCCTTTCACAATGGGTATAAAACTCTGAAATTCCCTGAACTTGGGGTTCAGGTGATTGATTGATTACAGCAAAGGCTGTGCCCTCTGAACCTGGCTGCAGCCAAATAAAACTGTTTCCTGCTATGTTCGGTGCCTTGCCTCATTTGTCCCTACAACAGGGTCACATGACAAATGTCAGTTTGCTTAGGTGGCTTTAGCAAACAATCAGCGGTGTGCCATGATGTGTACCAGTAGTCCAAGCTACACAGGAGGCTCAGACAGGAGCATTGCTTGAGCTCAGAACTTTGAAGCCACTCTGGGCAACAGAGAAGATCCTGTCTCAAAAAATAAAAAGATAAATTATTATACACTGGGCTGAGCTTCAAGGGAAGTATGTTCCTTCATTAGCATGGACATGAACTTTTAAACTTTCCTATTTTCTTTGAATCCAGTAAGTTTTAGATTGAAGGGATTTGGATTTAGTGGGGCTTAAGTACTAGGTCTTCCTGAACAGTGGGATCAGACCTATTTGCCTTGTTTTTCTCATCAGTTTATTTGAGTGTCAATGGTCCATGGCATGAAATGGGAGTAAGGATCAATTAGGAGTTGGAGTGTTTTTGTGGTTCAGATATACAGACAGGATTCTAATATGATCATCTTTCTTCTAAAAACCTAAAGTCTAAATAGGCTTTCTTTGCTCAGCAATAAAAGACAATAAAAATCATGGCACTTACAGGTATATTGATGGAGTTAGAGAAGATAATGCTAAATGAGATTAGCCAATCCCAAAAAAACCAAATGTCAAATGTTTTCTTTGATATAAGGTGGCTGATTCATAATGGAATAGGGAGAGGGAAGAATAGAAGAACTCTAGATAGGGCAGAGGGGTTGGAGGGGAGAGGAGGGGGCATGCGATTAGAAAAAATGGTGGAATGTGATGACCATTATTATCCAAAGTACATGTATGAAGACATGAATTGGTGTGAATATACTTTGTGTACAACCATAGATATGAAAAATTGTGCTCTATATGTGTATTTGTTTTAATTTATTTTAAAATTGAAAAACATTAATTCTTATACATAATATAATATTTGATATATAATATCAACACACTGTCATAAAACCATAGTGAGAGACTATAATTTTTAAATTAATGTATTGATTGAGTTCTCAGTTGACGATTGAGTGCCTTAAGGCAAAAGTGTTCCAGGGGCCAAGGGTCAGGGTGGATCTCTGCAAAGGGCAGAGGGCCACAGATTCTGTTGCAATTCCCCACCCTCAGGAAGGCTCAGCCTTTGACAAGTAGCACAGGGAGAGAGGTCAAGTGCTTTGGTCTAAGCTAGCAAATGCACCAGGAAGAGAAGGAGGTACCTCCTGATTTGACCTCCTCTTAACTGTACTATGACACCTTTACTTGTCTTAACTAATCTTTATATTATTTAAAAGTTTGTCTTTTAATAATCTTCAATGTCTTTTGCATCCATTTCACAATTTAATAAACTTATTAATTGAATTATTATTGATATCATTTGCATCCATTTTGCAAACTAAAATCTCATTATATTTTTGTAGTTTTTGTGACTCTACAAACATCTTGCTAAAAAAGTTATTACTTAAATTTCACTTCACTAGAATAATTTTCAAGAAGACAGAAAAAGGAATGAAAGTAGAAGATATGAGATTAATAGAGAATTGATTTTATCAAATATATTTTTTTCTGATTAAGGTCCTACAAATCCATGAAATTGTGTAGCATCATTACCTTTGTTTAGTGATTTAGAATCTACATGATTCCACATCAACAGGGAGCCATGTTTTCATTACTATAAATATTTATATATATGGAAAAATACTTAATGCTTTCTACATTTTGGAGTTATAAGGTATTTAATATGTCCTAGAACCTGTATACAATCTATTCCCTTTGGGATTCTAAGGGTTGCCTTCTTTCTAACTATGTGGATCATTTTTATGTTGTACTATGAAAGAACAGTATTTTTTCCTTAATAGAGTTTCTTGTTTCTGCGAATGAATCTATGGAATAAATTTCTAAAAGTGAAATTTCTATATCAAAATAGTACATTTAAAACTGTTAGAACACATGGCTATGCTGCATGTTAAAGAATCCTACCAAATTCACTCAAACATCAGTATTGAGGAAGGTCTTTCTGCCAATATATTTTTTAAATTTCTTAGTTATACATGTGCACAATATTTTTATTTTATTAGTTTTTATGTGGTGCTGAGTATCCAACTCCATGCTTCACATATGCAAGGCAAGCCCTCTGACACTGAGCCACAACCCCAGCCCTTTGCCAACATTTTAGGAACATGGGATATAATCAAAATTTCTTCTTTCTTATTTAGCAGAAAGCAAATCCAGGGACTCATTCATGCTAGGTAAGTGCTCCACTAGTGACCTACATCCCTGGACTCTGTAATAAAAGTTCTGAACACTTTTTAATATGCCATTTAAATGTGTATTCATTTTAATTTATTTGTGTCTAATATTAGCGAGGTCATGATTATCTTTCCTACTACATAAGCGTTTAGCATTGTGTATTTATCTGTGGGAATTTGAAAAGAGTTCCATAGTTTATAATAACTTTTCTAATTGATTTTGGGTGAATGGAATTGATAATATCTGTCAATAATTCATACTTTCAAAAGTTTACAGCATCCTATCTTGCATACTTTGTTTCCTCTTTGCTTCATCCACATCCGATATTTTTTTTGTCCCAAATACTCATCCCAATCTGTTCTCTTGCTGAATCTTCATGATTTCAAATCTTTGACCTCATAACATCTCTTTATGGCTCCACTTAGCACCATGACAGTCAAGAACTCTGGATACCCAGTGTAATCTGAACTCTTCCTTTTGAGATTCCAGATTCACATGCCCCCAAGCATCATTACTTTTCTGCTTCAGGAGAAACACTCATGTAATTTTAAGGCAAGAACATATCAGCAGTAAGAATTAGATGAAATTTGGTGGAGGGAGGTCATCACTGAGTATAGCTCTAGAGTCCCAGAAGAAAAGATTCAGGAAGAAGAAACTACCTAGAGGTCCAAAAAAAAAAAAAAAAAAAGCAAGTGTCTGGAGCTGCATTGGCAATAGAAGTCATCCTGGATTTTGGGATTTGTCAAAGTTGTGTGCAGTATCTGAAAAACAAACAGGGAGAGAGAGAGGAGAGAGAGAGAGAGAGAGAGAGAGAGAGAGAGAGAGAGAGAGAGAGAGAGAGGGAGAGAGAGAGAAGAAAGAGTGGGAGGGAGAGATAGGGAAGGAAAGAGAAGTAGGGAGGAAGGAAGGAAAAAGAAAGGAAAGAGAAGGAGGCAGAAAGGAAGCACTGTGGTCTGAAACAAGAATGCCAAACTGCATGCAAAGAACTGAGGGTGAAATTTTAACCCAGGAGACCAATACCAAAAACAAATACATAAATGTCATTCCAAGGGATTAACTTTTTATTTTATTTTTTTTAAGAGAGAGTGAGAGAGAGAGAGAGAATTTTTTAATATTTATTTTTCAGTTCTCGGCGGACACAACATCTTTGTTGGTATGTGGTGCTGAGGATCGAATCCGAGCCGCACGCATGCCAGGCGAGCGCGCTACTGCTTGAGCCACATCCCCAGCCCCAAGGGATTAACTTTTTATACTTGGACTTAAAAACTTAGGGAACTGCCATCTCATGTGTTCACTAAAAACCAAACTGCTTCATTCTCTTATACACTACAAGGTGTAAAGTTTCTGATGCAATTTGAAGTCATCCCTCACTTTTCTTCTAAGTCAAATAGATACTATAAATACAGAACTTATTGAATCTACTTTCTTCCCAGAATTATATACTAGAAGACCTTAGCACATTCTAGCATATCAGAATTAAATTATTTGCTACATGTTCATTACAATTACTTTATGTACTTTGTCAATTATTTCACTGAAGCAAAAATTAAGCTACATTTTGATATTTTGTATAATATCACTGAGAAACAGTCCTCTGACACCCTGAATATAAACATTAATTGTAAAGATAAATCCTGCCATGTGGGTCAGGACAGTATAGGCTTGTAAACTCAGTGACCTAGAAGGCTGACACAAAAGGATTACAAATTCAAGACAAGGCGGGTATTGTGACACACATACTTGTAACTCCAGTGGCTGGGAAGGCTGAGAAAGGAGGATTGGGAGTTCTAAGCCAGCAACAGCAAAGGTGAAGTACTACACAACTCAGTGAAACCCTGTCTCTAAATAAAATATGATATAAATAAATATAAATAAAATAAAATATAAATAAAATAGGGCTGGGTATCAGTGGTTGAATACCCTTAAGTTCAATCCTGGTATGAAAAGAAAAAAATTCAAGAGATGATTTAGCAATTTCATTAGATCAAGTCTCAAAAACTAAAAAGTACTGGAGATACATCTTGTAAGGTTATCAAAAACCAAAGTCCCATGATTTCAAGTTCAAATTTTAAAAACTCTAGGAAAAGTAGGGTCCAAGAAGGCCTCCCTTGGGGAAGTTCCTTGGACGCCTCCTGGCAGCAAGATCCTCTGGGTGAAGTCTTCTGAAGGATCTATGTCAATGGGTGAATAGCAAGGCCCAGAGTTTGGAGGTGTAACTGCTAGCATCTGTTGTAAGGCCTTGCAGTGAGTGCAATCAGGTGTGTGGTAGCCGCTGTGACCCAGACTGGGAAGCTTGCCTGCCCTCCCCTGGCTGGACTTGATCTTCTACTCTGGCTTCTTTACTCTTTTGAATCCTAACTGCCTGGACAGACTCTGAGTCCCAAGAAGCAGAAGGTTGTAGGTGGGTTTGAAAGGAAGACAGGCAGAGGTGGCATTTAGTCAACTGCAAGGTATCAGGGCACCCGGGAAATAGCCTTATCTTTGGGGGAAATAGATAGCAGGGTACCACAGGAATATCATTTCCCATCTGGGTTCTCAAGGCTGCTGTGTATCTGCTTGGAGATGCCCTGCTTGTAGAACACCCAATCCACCAGTGCCCTGGCTACCCACCTCTAATCGAGAAAATGCTGCCAGTCCACCCTGTTGATAAGCAGAGCAAGAACAATGAGGGCAGGCACCCTTAGATCCAGACTTGACCCCCTTAGATCTGGACATGGTCTCTCACCACCCAGCATCCCCAAACAGAAGTACACTACACCCAAGTGCTGTGTGATCCGGATCCATGGAGGGGGCAGTCAGAGCTGAGAAACCCACAGGGTTTTAAAAGTGTTTCACGGATAAAGTCCTGGTGATCCCAAGAAAGGAAGCCCAGCCTGGGATAAAAAGGCAGAGGCCAGGGCCTAGGATTTGCTTCTATGAGGGGCGGCAGTGCCTGTGGCCCTGGAGCATCATCTCCACAATCCCAGGCCTCCCTCACACAGCCAGGGAAATGCTTCTCCATAGCTGCAGACTCTCAGAGGAGGAAAAGTCTTCAGAGACCCCTTGCCTGATGATATCTACTCTTCTGGGCTGCTCTTGACCTGAAGCACAGGTGTGGAAGTTAGTGGAGATAGGATCTCATGAGTACATTCCTGCTGAAGGGCGAATTCAATCATCTTGGAGGTCATTGTTTGACTGAATTGATTTTGTTGATAGATAGATTTAAAACAATTTTTAAAAATCCCAAGATACTCATCATTGGTTGCCAGGGCCTACACCTCTCTACCTGGTCTCCAAGGAGAGAAAAATAAGAGGGAGAACAAGAGAGAGAGAGAGAGAGAGAGAGAGAGAGAGAGTTAGCCTTGGAGGAGGCTGAGGCTGGAGAATTGCAAGTTCAAAGCCAGCCTCAGCAATTTAGCTAGACCCTTAGCAATTTAGGAGACATTGTCTGGGGGGAAAAAAGTGCTGAGGATGTGGCTCAGTGGTTAAGCAGTTTGGGCTCAATCCCTGTGCATTAAAGAGGAACAGAATCAACAGGAAGTATGGTTTTAAGAAGGGAACTTATTAGGTTAACTTACCCACCAGAAACTGGATTGTTCACAATGGCAGTCTGTAGGCTGGAGAACTGGAAAAACAAAGTATCTGCATAGTTCAAGAGGCTGAATCCCCAGAACAAGAGAGATCAGGGTGCTCCCCTAGTAGTAGACCAAAGGCTTCTGGAGAATCACTGGCAGAGTCTACTTTGGAAGAACAAAAAAGCAAGAGTCTGACATTCAATCATAGCAGCAATCAGGAAGTGTTCAAGAGGAATCAGCTTGCATATGCTGCTGCTTTTCTTGTTCTTTCAACTTTCATTCTATCCAAGCCATCATCTTATTGGATGGTGCTGACCATGCTTAAGGAGGGTCTTTATTTCTATTGGCTATCTCACATGCCAATCCTGTCTAGACACATCCTCATTGACACACCCATAAGCCTCTTAATCCTCTGCATCTCTTAATCTAATCAATTTGGTAATTCAAAATAATCATTACACCTTTGTACAGTAAATAAATAAATGAATAAAGTAATTAATTAATTAAAATCCCAGGACAAACAAACACACACAAAAGGAGAGTGAAGATAAGAAGAAGTTAGGGATGGATAGTACAGGGGAAGGGATTTACTGGAGACAAAGGGTTGGGTTACCATGAGCACAGCCAAAATAGTAACCAAGGAAATTCATATGGCAAACTACACATAAAGGGGATTAGATTTGAGGAGCAATTTAGAACATTGTTCCCTTACAAAAATATTTAGGCTGGGTGTGGTTCTGTTTGCCTGACACCTGGGTCATGGAACAAACCTTCTCAAAGATAAGCTTTTAAGGATGATACAGGCACAGGTTCAAAAACTGTATGTATGTATAGAAATATCACATTGTAGTTCATAAATATGTTCATTTGTTGTGTGTCAATTGACAATATTAAAAGAGAGAGAGAGAGAGAGAGAGAGAGAGAGAGAGAGAGAGAGAGAGAGAGAGAATTGAGGGCATTGGCAATACTGCTGACTTCATCCAGTGAACTCATCCAATGCTGGGGCCCAGGTGTGTGCTTGGCTCAGCCTCCATGGAATTGGAGGCTCTGGATATGCCTGGTACCAAGGGAGTTCTTCCAAGTTTGATGGATGGAGCTCCAAAGCTTCAGGTTTTTGATCCAGCTAAGCAATGTCACTGGTCTGGGAAAAGGGCAAATGATTCACTCAGATACAACAGTGTACATCACACCTTCTTCCAGCCCATTGCTCACTACACCTCATTTCCGTCACTTTAGAGCCCCATTCATGCACCTGAGTTCCCTGAGGTGGTCTTTCTGGGAATGATGTCCCCACCCCAACTTCTCAGGGTGCCAACCCTTGAGTAAACCTGATTGTTTCTGAACTCTTGATTTCCAAGTATTTGCTTATCAGGGGTGAGTACCTGGACTTGGATGTGGTAACACATTCAGCTTTTAACAATTTGAGTTCACTGGGGACCTGTATCTTCATCCTTCTCATGCCATACACTCACTTCTAAAGGGCCTATCCAGTCCCTTGTCCTGAAATACCAAGCAGGAGAGTAAATCTATCTCCCACATGAATCTATTCCCCCAACTCAAACTCTGATACTCCAAAAATGGATTCCTTTTTCTGTACTAAACATCTGCACTGGATGCACTAAGACAACTCAACACTAAGCCTACCCTCTGTGTGGATTCCCTATGTTGAATAATGATACCCAGGAACGTTACAGTAACTCAGAAATCTAGGATGAATGTTCTCTCACCACCTCTCTCATTCATTTTTTTTTTAATTTTTGGCATCCTTTTTTCTATTCTCCCTTTGAACTTTCCTACCTCCTTCACCATAATCCTAACTGTAATTCTATCCAGAGACTGAACTCATCATGCCATATTATTTATCACTAGTTTTTAAAGAAATGAGATATTACAAATTTCAAATCCAGGGCATGAAGAGAGAGAGAGAGAGAGAGAGAGAGAGAGAGAGAGAGAGAGAGAGAGAGAGAGAGAGATTGATTTTCAATGAGTTCACTGCTTAGGGTCAGAAATGTCCCACATTCCTGAATATATTTTGAAATTTTCACTTATAATTAGGAGTTTTCCTAATGAAGGGGATTATGAAAGAATGTCAGGATATTCCACCCTCAATATATGCCACTTTGGCATAAGGACTATTTTGAACTAAAGGCAGTTTATCAGAGCCACCATATCTAGCTTATGTGTGAATATTCTGGACTATGAACATTGACCATTCCAGAAGCAAAAAGTGAACCATCACATTAGTCCCCAAATTTTCCCATTTTGCATTGTAATGCCTCTCTTATCTATAGCCAACAGAAGCTAAATTTAAAATTATTTATGCTTTCCTTCCTCACAGTTTTGTAAAGGTAAAATTTCCAAGCTGATTCTAAGCCGCAGAGCCTGAGTTAAAGTGTAAAAGACCAGGCATCCTAAAGTTTCCAAAGTGCAGGGATTGGGTTAAAAAGTAAAAGACAATTGTTACAATCATATGAGTCTATTGTTACAATTCCTCTGCTATCCCCGGAACTTGTAATCCCTGTAAAGTTGTTAGAACAATGAGGGAACTGCCTAGTAAATGTCTCCATTGATTCCCTGGTTGATTAATAGCTAAGGGCTCTAGGTAGCATGGCACGTACGCATCTAGGCCCCAGAACCAATCAGTTTAAATGTGTACCCCACTTAGAAATGACCAATCATCTCTGCCCTAATTGTTCCCGCCAATGTATGCACTAATCCTGACTCAGGGTTGTTGTTCAATTTTCCCGCGCCTCATGATGATTTGTTCTGATGTATGCAAAGCCCCCCACCCTCTCCAAAAAGTGTACTTAAGCTCCACCTGACCTCCGCTCTGGGCTCTGGGCTGCTCTCCCTTCTTGAGTGAGCACAGAGTCCCAGCGCGCTGGAACAGGATCCTCAATAAACTTCCCCCCTGCGATTGCATGAAGTGAGTCTCTTGTGTGGTTTCTCCCCTCCGACGCTCAGCTGCACCCCAACAGTTTCATGATAAGAATACTTTTGGCTATTAGGCCTGGTATACATATTTCCAGCCACACTCTACCCTTGCTGCTGGTAGTTGTGGAACTTACCTTAGGACCTGCCAATTTTCTGCCTAGCATCTAGCATGGCTCAATGTGGACAGTGATTTCAGGGAACTCTCAGTTTAAAGGGGTTTTGTTTAATATCACCTTCTATGTATGCATTCCCCTTTCTAGGGGGAATGATGCCTGCATTGACTGTCCTCAGTACATGTTCTTCAGGCAAGTGCACTAAGACTCACACCAAAGTTTGGTGAAAGAAGAAATTCTCACTAGTTTCTTAGTGGTTCACATTAATGTCATAACATTCAGGAACTCAAGATGCCTTGTGTAATCTGAACTCAACTAGGCCCAGGTTCATGCTGTCCCCATGCACTGCTGCTTTCCTTTCACAGGAGAGACACACAGTTTTAACTGAGCAGGGTGAGCTCCTGGAATCAGTAACTGAATACTGATTATTAGAAACAACTGTAGACAAAATAAATGTAGCACCAGGAAGCGGACACTATGTGGAAGCAACAGGAAGAAATCTTCCATAAGTGTATTGGGAATGCTACTCAAGGAGCTCCTCTTCACCCTGCTAGACTAGAGAATCAGGGTACTTAAAATCCCTCCATCTCTTCTAGAGAGTATCTCAAAGCAAAATCCTTTGAGCTGCCACAAGGATGCAAAACTGACACTAAATGGCCAGGGGGAAGGGTAAATTTTCAATACAGGAGAACAATGGAAAATCTCTCTTTTGGGCTGATAGAATAAGGTGACACAGTGGAGTTCTCTGTTGAGACAAGAGGCAGCAGGAAGAATTGTGCACTTTCTATCTCAGTGTTACTGACCCTGGGGAATGTTCTCTTTTACTTGCTGCTTATTGGTCGCCATGGTCTTTGTTTTTACCTGAACTATCAAGCCCAGGGGTGATCACTATTACCTCAGTATTGAGCCTCAAATTGACATTTGGAAGAAGGAGGTGGAGATCCTTGCTATGGTTTGAATGTATCCCTGAAAGCTGATTCATAGAAATCTGAATCCCCCGTGCAACAGTATCGGAAGGTGGGGCCTTAAAAACGTGATTAGGCCAGCAGGGCTCTGCCTCCATGAGTGGCTTCAGTGCCCTTCACAAAAGGGCTTTCAGTAGTGGGCCCTCACACACTTATTCCTGTGCCTTTCCGTCATAGGTCAAGGTAGCACAAAGGTCCTTGGCAGTCACCTGCACCATGTTCTTTGACCTCCCTGACTTCAGAACCCAGAGAAAATGTGTTTATTTTCTTAATAAATTGCCTGGTTCCTGAGATTCTGTTATAGTGACAGGAACCAAATTAAAACAATTGTTACAATTAGGAGTTTTCCTAATGAAGGGGATTATGAAAGCAGGTCAGGATATGCCACCCTCAATATATGCCACTTTGGCATAAGGATTATTTTGAACTAAAGGCATTTGAGTTTCTGAAATCTCTTTTTATACCTAAAATAGGGCTTTACCAAACACCTTGATTATCATTGGTACTCACCCCAGGCACGATTACATCTCCCTCTGATAAGAGAATTTGCCACCCCACTCAAACAGACATTCTCTACAAACTATCTTAACTCCCTATTAAGATGATTGTAAATTCTCCAATTTAACCACTCCTTTGGAGTAATTAGTTCTTTCTGTGATGCCTCTGTACACACAAAACTTAAAATTCATAAATCTGTTATTCCTTTGGTCCTGTTAAGCTGTTTCCAAATTATTTCACAGTCCCAACTATGGCTATTGAACCTAACAAGGCAGAGGAAAAGCTTTTCTTCATTTTCCTGGAAAGCACGGACATGTATTATTACTTTCTCTCTAAGACATTACTGCATAGCTTCTGAGCCGTGTCCACATTTCCCATAAGGTTCACCTGTGCACATTGCTATGGTTCCAAACTTCCTTTCTGCATTTTGCTTCAAATGTTAAAGAATGTCTGTTGTGTGTCACCTTCTTTCAGTCAATAGTATCCTAATAAGTCTTGTTATTGTGCTGCGTATCTTGGTTTGGTGAAACTTTTCTTAATGACATTTTACAGACATATCTCTCTCTGTTTACACTTTGTTTCCTCTTTCCAATGACAAAAGAAGACACTGTGAAAGACTCCACCTCACATATTTTTCTGTGCCCCACAAGTGGCCCTGGGAGGTTAAAAACCATGGCACCTATACACCTGACATTGCCAGCCTGCCCAGAATGTAGCCAATTTCAGGCTACAAAAGACTTTTAAGATCTCCTCGTGTGGAATATGCCCTTCCCATAACCAGTCTCTGGCCATTCTTACAGGCGCACACCACACTGGAATTAAACTAAATTTGAAGGCCTGAAGTAGCTCTGATGGACACTCCTTCACAGGAGTAACTCCTGCCAATCTCTTTAGATTCCTAAACTGGAGTTGGTCACCCTTTCCACTAGGGGTGCTAATTCCAACATTTCTGCTAAAATGCAAGGTGGAGTCTGCAGTCTCTGTGGGGCATCCCATCCCTTCAGGAGGGAAGGGTTGGGGGTTTAGCTCAGTTGCATAGCACTTGCCCAGCATGCCTCAAGTACCTGAGTTCAATCTGCAGTACTGCAAAGTATGAATGAATGAATGAATGAATGAATGAATGAAGTAGGCAAGGGGTTTTGTTATGTCAGAAGCGCGGTTCTTTGTGGAATCCCAGCGCACCATTCTCTCCCGCCCACTTTCTTTTGGTCTCAGCTAGTTGGGGACATCCAGTGGGAGTGGAAATCTCACTAGCCGCATTGACTCACCGACATTGCCGCCACCTTCTCAGAGCTGGTATAGATCACCTGCTGCACCGCTGATGGAATCAGAAGCGATGCCTTTGGCCTCAGCAAAGCCATAAGCTGGGTTTGGCTTTTGCAGGGTCCAGTGACAGCAGCAACTGGAATCTCAGTTCACTAGCGCCGCACCCAAAAGGAAAGGAGCTTGCTTTTCTTCTTAGCACTGCCATTAGTTGCGGGCTTCTCCGCACCCTGGGCGGTCCCTTTCTCCTTCCTAGGCCGGTTGGTGGAGCCTTTCGCCTTTCCCGGCCTTCGCATGTGCTCTCTGACTAGCAGCGCGCCCCCCGACAGTTTTCCTGTCACAGCACATATGTGTACCAAACCTGGGTGGCAATAAGGCTCCTTTCTTTGTGTCGCCAGATTCTAGGTAACAGCACCGTGGTTGGCGCCAAAGTGGAAGGTTGGCCCAAAGTGGAAGTTTGTCGCTGGCAGAAAGGCTATTGAGGCCCTTTGCGGAATCCCAGCGCACCATTCTCTCCCGCCCACTTTCTTTTGGTCTCCGCTCAGCTAGTTGTTCTGTGCGCCAGTTTTCTCGGTGACATTGCTGAATACATAACTCTGATGGGTTCTAACGTGCAATTTCTGCGGTTTCTCAGAACAGAGTTCCTTAGTGGCAGCCCGGCAGGGCCAGGGCGCTTCTGTTCCCCAGCCCTTCAGCTATAGCGGCGCCTGCGCTTTTTCTTTCCCAGCGCAATCTTCCCCGGCGCCCTCCTTCTCCCTGGCCTCCCTGCCTCCTGCGTTTATTGGCCTAGCAAGCTTCCATTTAGACGTGCCTGTGATTTCCATTCCTTGTCTGCCCAAGTACCAGAAGTTTCCAGATTGGAGTCAAAGCTAGAAGCCAAATTGCGTCCTGGGGTCCCGCCTTGGGTTTCCTGGTCCTAGGAGTCCCCTTTGGCCATGGCCAGTTAGGACTTAACACCGGAGGGCGATGGCTTTGTCCCAGCAAGTCCGGAATTGGCCATTTCTTAGCGTTTAATCCAGCCTCCGGTGTTTAGTCCAAAGAACTTGGGTTTAGTAGCAGCGCCTGCCATTTAAGTGGAAGCAAGTTCAGGACTTCTGAGAGCAAACTCCATTTCAGCTTTGTGGGTGATGGTTTTATCGGGTTCAAATGTGGGTACTGGTGAATGCTATTTTTCTGAAAGGCCAGTTCAACAATTGCCACTTTAGCACTATCCGCAGTTTCTTTTTCCTAACAAGTTTGGTTTTGCAACGGAGATTTCCGATTTGACTATATTTGGTGTTTGTACCTCCTAGGGAGGTGGCCACCAAAGCCATGTTCCAGTTCGGTTATCTCCGTATCCACGGCTTGCAGCTGCCTGGGATTTTTTTACTCATAAAACTCAGGGAACACCAGCTATTGGGACTTGTAGGCATCGCCAATATCGGTGTCTTTATTTTTATTTATTTTTTTTTTTGAGAGAGAGAGAGAGAGAGAGAGAGAGAGAGAGAGAGAGAGAATTTTTTAATATTTATCTTTTAATTCTCGGCGGATACAACATCTTTGTTTGTATGTGGTGCTGAGGGCCGAACCTGGGCCGCATGCATGCCAGGCGAGCATGCCACCGCTTGAGCCACATCCTCAGCCCCAATATTGGTGTCTTTTTAATCTTAGAAAATATTGGTTTAGGCAGAAAAGGTCTCCGTTTACATCCCATGGGAATATCACAATCGAAGATCACACCGTGCAACAAACCATGGTTTGCAGTTTCCTTGTAGGGCTCTCTCTGTTTTGTTCATTTTGAAGAAATTTTTCTTTTGGTAAATTTTGCTGTGAGTTTTGTAATGTTTTCATGTTGGCTTTTAATAATTTTATTACTTGTTTGTACTTACGTAAATGTTATGCTTTTCCTAGGGATTCCCTCAGTGTCGCCCAGAGCTTTCTGACTCCTGACTTGTTCCTCCAGAAGACCTTGTTACGGTTTAGGTGTGGTGTACCCCCAAAGCTCATGTGTGAGTCAAAGCAAAGTTTGGAGGAGAAATAATTGAGCTTAATTAGCCTTAATTTAATCGGTGAATGAATCCAATCCCTGATGGGATTGCCTGGGTGGTAACTGGAGGAAGCCATTCCCTGGGGGCGAGACTATGGGGTATATGGCCTTATCTGGCGGGTGAAGTTCCGCCCCCCCAACACCACCACAAGAGCTGCTTTCCTAACTGTGAGGCCTTAAATAAACTTTTCCTCCTCTAAAATTGTGCTGGTTGACCCCTTTTAGTCACAGTAGTGAAGAAAGCTGACTAAAACAGCTGGGAAGCTCGGCTGGTGCGCTTCCCAGTTCTGGCTACCAGCACCGCTTCTCGCCCTACAGGGAGCAGGGGTTTCACACAAGCCCTTGGGGGCAGCAGCGCCCAGCGGATTTCCAGGTTGCCACTCCCCTCCAAGCGCCCCCTAAATCGTGTCTCCCTTAGGAGACCTGGTGGTTCCCTGTGCAGGCGCTTTCTTGGTCCTAGCACCGCTTTTTTCCCAGGGCTACTTTTCATGAGGAGGTGTTCACTGAGAGGGCTGGGCCTCGGTTTTTCCATCACAAGTTGTGTTTTCACCCCCTATGAGTTTTCGCAGGGAAAGGGTTACCAAACCCCACGAGATCGTCCTCTGGGTGACTGCAAAGCCAATCAGCACAGGCAGAAGGCTGAGGAAAGGTCTACTACTTGTAGTAAGCAAGGGGCGCACTGGGGATGATCCCAAACTGGTGACCTGGTGTCCCCCAAACAAGGAAGGGAGGGGGACCACTTACTGGGAACTCCTCACACATCTTCATGCGGGTAAGACTTGTGACAAGTGTGTGTGTGGGGGGGGGCAGTTTCCTGCGCATGCTCAGTTGAGATGCTTAGGAAGGCCAGGTCAAAGATCTGGCTGTAAGGTGCTGGGACCCCTCCCAGCCTGAAACTGTGTGCAATTGAGTGAAACTCTATGGGTGCTAAAACAAGGTAGGTTTGGGAATCAACATGGATTGTAAGCTATAACACCACAACTTGAGCTCCTTTTGCAACTGTTTTATTGCAGCAGTTTGAAGTCCATTTCATTATGGCATAAATCACAAATCAGATCAGTAAAATGGACATTCCTCATTTAAGTAGCCCAGAAAATAAAGGTAATGCCCTAGTGGAGCCAGGAGAATAATGTGGTGAGTCAGCCATTTATTCCCGGTTCTCCTGTGGATATTTGTTAAAGCCTAGATGCCTATTTTGAATCTTTTCAAGGTGCTTTTGGATTTCACAAGGGTTCATTTTAATGCCCTGGGAAGTATATTGGCAATAGAAAAATATCCTTCTTGCTTGGCTGGAATATAACCTAAAGGAATTTTGTTATGGCACACTGATTTCCCTAAGAATTCTATACCTATTTGCTGGGCGTAAGGTAGCCCAGGAGGTTTCATTACCTGTGCTTTTTCAGGGTGAAAGACTTTGTCATCACATATAAAAACACTGGCACAAGCTGGCACATTCCTGAGCATGTTCAGTTCCAGATCATGCTTCTTCATACCTGTGTTTACAGGCGGCAGAGGGAATCCTCCTGGGTGGAAAATTTTGCAAAATAATGAATTTGAAGCCAGTGGCCTCCAGATTCTTGATGAAGGGGTGTTTCCAGGCAGCTTGGAAAATGGTAGCCAGGTTGGTGTAGCTGAGCCCTCCTCCTGCATTTCTTGGAACTGCCAAATTTAGTCTCAGGAGTCCCACTCATTCATCCCTGAGGACCAAAGCACCTGAGGTGCCAACTCAGGCTCCTGGGTCTTGTGTGAACTAGGGTCAAATCATGTGTTAGTGTGGGTCTCCCTGACTTTGGACAGTCTCCTTTGCTTCCTTAACAACCAACGAGGAGCCAGCCAACAAGGATTTGTAACAGACCAGTGGTATCCCAAGTTTCTGACTCAGGGATTCCAGGCTGAGAGAGTACAAAGCACACCTGCTCAGGGCCCATCCCATACAGTCCTCACCACCACTAAGCATCCACCTTTCACATGCAGACTTCCAGCTTAACAAGGTCCCCCACCAGAACTCTAGCAAAGCTTCTTCAAAGTCCCTGTGTTGAGAGTGATGAAGCAATAATGGATACTTGCCCAGCTTTAAGTAGCTGATTCACTGCAGCTCCCTGGGATGCAATTAGTGACAGTTCTATACTTGTGTATGTGTACTTCTGCTGAATAAAACAGGACAGTGTCCAGTAACCAATCATTCCTATGAACATACATGTAAGCTGAGATTTTAAAAACTATAGCCTCAACTTATCCCCATCAGATTTGGCTACCAAATGAGCTTTGCCGCAGCCCGGCTGGCTGGGCAAAATAACGGGGGGTGACGAAGGACTTGTGTAGATTGATACAGCAGGAGTGGGAGCCATTTATTATAGGACAGAAGAGGTATTTATACATTCCACACAGCTTATCTAATTAACATAAACTAGATACAGCAGTCAACCAATAAGGAATCTCCACACTTAATGGCTCACCACAGTTACTTCACAAACCACTCCCTCTGGCAAAATGCCAGGCGCCATCCAGACATGTTTACAGACCTTAACATTAACCACTCCTTCTGGCAAAATGCCAGGTACCATCCAGACTTGTTTACAGACCTTAACAGAGCTTCACAGTCAAATATATACTTTAAACATTAGGTAAAAATGTTTTTGGATTATTGTATTGCTAATAAACAATCATTGAACTGTATTCCAAATGCTTCCTTGCAAGAGAGCCTATGGGAGCTGAGCGCAGTGGTGCACAAATGTAATTCCAGTGGCTCAGGAGGCTGAGGCAGGAGAATCAAGTGTTCAAAGCCAGCCTCAGCAACTTAGCCAGGCACTAAGCAACTCAGTGAGACCCCGTCTCTAAATAACATACAAAAAGTTGGGGTTGGGGGTGGGGGGCTGCTGGGGAAGTAGCTAAGTACCCCTGAGTTCAATCCCCTGTACCAAACAAAAGGCAAGTGCCTATGGGGGCTTACCATTCTCTTGGTGAAAGCAAAGAATATTACGTGAATCCTCCACCTTCCAGTGAGAGGTCTTATTGATGTCAATACCAGAAATAGTTGAAGAGGAGAGCGAGAAATAATTTTGAGGAAATAATTCCTTTCCATTGCTTACTGATAATCTTTCCTATCTGTACCTTCTAGAAATAAAGTGCAAAAAAGTAAATTAAAGTCTTTAAATAATGGCATTTCAGTGTTCCCAACATATATCTGTGTCATCACTTCCTAGCCTAGGTCTTCTTTGAACAAACTCACTAAAATATTCCCTGGAATACTGAAAACTCAAAGTTAACCTTCAATGGAGGGCAACACATGGAGAAAAGTAGTATGTTGCAATTCACAACAGGGATGTGTATGGCTCTTCAATAATGGAATCCACATCAACAGAGGTGACAGAGAAGTGCGACTGTGAATGGAGAAGAGGATGTGCTGAGACTGGGGTCTATCTAAATGTCCTGACATTTTGCAGCAGTCCCAAAGGAAGGATCATCATCTCTGTAATTTCTACTTCCTGATATCTTTGATATTTTGCTGGTCATCTATTTTATGTCAGTGTTCTTCTTGCTTCTCAGAATGCAGTGGGTGCTCTCAATTCCATTCCCTATTGACCCTATTGAGAGGCTCTGGCACTTTAGCCAATTAGTGGATGTAGGGATTCCAAGCAAGACCCTGTCTCAAAAAATAAAAAAGAGTTGGGGACCAGTAGTAGCTCAGTATCATAGCATCCCTGATTTCAATCTCTACTACCAGGAGGAGGTGGGGGAAACTGCACCCTTATTGCCTGATGGCAGGTTGTCCTGCTTTCAGGCTTGTTATGATTTAGGTATTAGTTGCCCCCCCTCCCCCAAGAAGCTCATGTGTGAAACAATGCAAAAAAGTTTGGAGGTGAAATGACTGGGTTATGCAGATCTTAACCTAATCAATGCATCAGTCCTCTGACATTGTGTGTGTATGTGTGTGTGGGGGTAACTATAGGCAGGTAGGGTGTGGATGGAGGAGGTGGATCTCTGGGAGCTGCCTTTGGTATATATTTTGTCCTTGTTAAATGTAGCTATTTTGTGCTCTCCCTCCTTTCTGGTTCAATGACCTGAGCTGCTTTTCTCAACCACACATGGTGTTCAGCCCCACCTTGGGCACAGAGCAACAGAACAATGGAGTTGGTCACCTGTGGGACTGACATCTCTGAAACTGAGAGCCCCCAAATAAATGTTTTCACCTCTAACTGTGACTGTTGCAAACTGAGGTTTCATATGGCGCAGGTAAGAGGAAGCTGGCAATGCCTACAGTCATCCACCAATCAGATATTGGGTGCCACTAAGAAGTCTGAGGCACTGCTTGGCTAGTACTGGTTTCCTTCCACTAAGTTCTGACCCAAAAACGCAACCTTGGGAGGCACTTCAAATCTCAAGAATAACTAGCTGGATTTAACTTCTTACTCTTACAAAAAAAAAAAAATTCTTTCACTGGAACTTGCTCAGAAAATTTCAAAGCCCGACTAAGAAATCAGTGTCAAGGAATAAACAGGACCGTGTTCCACTTAATTCCTTCACATTCAAGGCTACACCCGACCTGTACCAGGTGGAAAATTCTGAGACAAGGCTAAGTTGGACTTCTTCTGCCTACCCGCACTAGCCTGGATGAAGAAATCTCAGATATGGCCAAACTGAGTCCTGGTACACTTAAGTAATGGTAGCACTCATCTTCAGGCTAAACCGTGCCTTCCACAGCAAACCTAAGTGCAAAGACTACTAGACATGCAAATCAGTAAGGAATCTTCCCAAATTAGTGATCTGTGCCTGATCCTAACACCAGAAATAGTAAGATTGATACCCTCCTCCCGCGGGACTTTTGACAGAATCAAAATTACTGAGTGTGAAATGCAATGAAACACCATCCTTAAAAAACAAAGGAAGGCGTGAGAATAGAAATAAAATGAACTGGGACTGAAAAAAAATGACAAAAATATACAAAATACATAAATACATGTAAGCCAAATCAGTATTTAAAAACGCATTGAAGCCGGGCATGGTGGAGCACGCCTACTGTAACCTTGGCAACTAGGAAAGCTGGGACTGGAGGATCACAAGTTCGAGGCCAGCCTCAGCAACTTAGTGAGCCCCATTTCCCAAGCAACTGAGCGAGAGAATGTCTCAATCAATCAATCAATCAATAAATAAATATTTTAAAAACCACGTTGTAAAAACGAAAGGGATATGAAATGAAATGAGAAAAGCCACAGCATATTTATATTGCAAATCGCACTAAGTAACAAAACTTAATGAATATTAAAGATTAAGAAACCAATTCAACTCTTTAAATCTACAAAATTCTGAGAGTGATTCTAAAATTGTACGTACATGTCGTTTCTAAAAGTTGAAATGGATAAAAGCCTAAAGTTATGGAAGGGAATGTGTAATAAGACGAATACAAATGTTTGAAACAGAAGAAAACGGCAAGTAATAGGCGACCTGAAACGCTACAGAGAATCATCAGGAGAAAGAGAATTTTCAAAAATTGACAAGGAAAAACTAAAGGCAAATCTTAGTGTGTTTTAATGTCCTACGTGAAGCCGTTTTGTGCACAAGAGTCTTCTCACAGAGTAAGACCAGGGAGGCTCCTTCTCTTGATCTAAGGCTGCCTTGCTGCCAGAGAAGGATGGGCAGCACCCCCGCGGCGTTAAGAACACCCGGGAATCCACACCAGGAGGCCTGAGGAAACCAGATGCGGGTTCCACCACTTGGAGGAGACAGGTCCGGGACACTCGGAGAGACACTGGTCCGCAGAGGTCTCGGTGTCCAGCGGCTGGTCACCGGAATCCAGGAGTGCGTTGGGCTCTTCCGCAGACTCCACGCCATCTGCCCGAGCCTCCAGTTTCTTGCGTCGCAGCTTCCAGACTTTGGTTGGTTCCCAGGAGCTCTGGACTCCGGCGGAATCCATTTTGCAGGTGGACCCGGCGCCCCCCACCAACAGGACTAGAAAGCCGCTCCCAGTCGAAGTCGCAGTTGTCAACGGAGAACTCTCCTTGGACAAGGTAGCAAGGAAGAGGCCAAGGCCCACCGGCGTCTAAGCTCAGCACAGCAAGAGACCGTGGGTCTGGCGCCACCTCCGCGGAATCCCAAGCCTGCTTCACAGTGCCCAGAAAATGCTGCTCCATTGAGAAACAGGACAGAAGCCTCTGCGCTGACGGAGAGATGAGGCAGAACCTCCGCACCATCGCCATCCCGAGTATTTATGGTTTTCCAGGCAGAGGGCGGGGACAAGCCAGCTAAAATGCAGTGATAGCAAACTCCTGGAACTCAGTAGGCGAAAACAATACCATAAAAATTTAGATCGCACATAAAACAGAAATGATTAGACGCGAAGGGAGAACGTAGCTGAAGAACAAACCGAAATAAACGGAGCTGAAGGGGAACTGAACCTAAGAGATCCAGAGCCGGCATCACTATAGTCTTTGCACAAATCGCCTCTTGCCGGTTTATGCGGTATGGCGCTGGCGTTTGCACCCGGCTGCTGTGCAGGTTCCGGCTCTCTTTGTACCACAAGAGTGCCCTGTTACTGGCACCAGTTTCCTACCGAGCGATAGCATTTCTCCTAGCTGGGTCTGTGGATGGAGCTGCCACACCCTCTCCCAAAGCGCCTTGCTTCTCTGTGACCGCCGGATTAAACGACTAAACGCTGCCCATAGAGTCGTTCTTTTGACAACAGCAACGCCCTTTGCCAGACCCTGGCGTCTCCTGCGCTGCTTGGTCCTTGTTCGCGGGCTGATAGGAACAGCGCCTTGGACCGCAGTGTTTCTCAAGGTTGCAAGGCTCATTGCCAGGAGACCTAGGGGCCAGGCAGCAATCGCCGACCCTTGTAGGTTCAGTTCCCATTCAGCTCCATTTATTTCGGTTTGTTATTCAGCTACAATTTCCTTTTGCGTTTAATCCTTTCGGTTTTAGGTAGGAGACTCCACCCACCAGATAGCAAAGTAAATCCCATAGCCACGCCCCCAGGTAATCCCTTCTTCAGCACCCCCCCCCCCCCCCCGCCACGCCTCCAGTTACCAGTCAATCCCGTCAGGGATTCATTCACCCATTAAATCAAGGCTAATTTATCCCAATCATTTCTCCTCAAAACTTTGCATTGTCTCACACGTGAGCTTTTGGGGCACACCACATCAAAACCGTAACACGGGCTCCTGGAGGAACAAGTCAGAAGGCAGAAAGGTTTCCAGACTGCAGGTGGCCATTGTGGACTATCCAGTTTCTGGTCAAGTAAGCCAATCTAATAAATCCCCTTTTTATAATCATACTTCCTGTTAATTCTGTTCCTCTGGAGAACCCTGACTAATACACCTTCCTGGTCACTGTTTCTGCTTCATCTCCCAAATTTTGGTACAATGTGATTTTTCATTGTTATTTACATCTATGTATTTTCTACTTAGTCTTGTGCTTTTTTCCTTGATCAGAAAATTGTTTGAAATGCTTTTTGCTTTCTACAAATTTGTGAATTTTCATTTCCCCTTTTTTGTTATTGATTTCTAGCTTCATCCCATTGCGTGTTTAGAAGACACTGACAACGATCTTTAATGTATTTATTTAAAATCTCTATTATGGATCATGAATACCTGTCATGGGGGATTATAACCACACCTACTCCAAAAAGCCCCAAGTCCTCCTCTTATATTGGTGACTCATTTTTCAAGATATGAATTGGACAGAATGGGGTATGAAGTAATCTATCAATCAGATTCCAGAACAGATCTGAAACCCAAAACTCATTTTCCATTTTTAAATTACTTTTTGCAAGTATTCCCACTCACAAGTATTGTACCATGCAGGCAGAGTTCAGGTAGGAAAAGGGTTACAACCAAACCATGTTGTGAGAATCTAGGTATTGTGCTGACAACCCTGCTAAAGCCAGAAGAAAAATGTCTATTTTTCAGTGACTTGTATGGAGCAAGACTGCCTCCCAATTACACAAAGTAACAGATGCTAGTTTTTCTTTTGTTGTTGTTATTCTCATTAACTGAGCTTTGTGATGGGATTTCCTTTTAGGATTGAAGCCAACACCACTTACGTTCCCAGGTTCCCAGTCTGTAGTTAGAAAGTCCCTGGAGGCCAGAGGGGTTTAAGAATACCCAAACTGCTGCCTGCTAAGTCCCACATACTTGGTGATGCCTGGTCTGAGGCCCACAAAGCCATGGAGCAGTGTTTTCCCTGCTGTGTGCCACAGGCTCGGAATTCTGCAAACCAGGCGCCAGGGTTGGAGAGGTCTGAGCTCAATATATCCTGGTCCCTTGCTGCTGCCCTTCTACATCCACTCACCAGATATCTCCTATGACTGCCAAGACTTCCACTGCAACCTGCATTCCACACCCGAGGGCATCTTTCCTGGCATGGGTTAGGAAAAGGTGATTTTCCCAGAGCACACAGCACCTTGCACCAGGACACAGAGCCTCCTGTCCTGGACCGGGCATCTGTAATCCAGAAGATGGCCCAGGGGCCCCCAGAAAAGTTGTGGGTCTCAAAGGTGCCCCTCCATCCATCACTCATTGTCATGTTCCCAGTGCACAGGTGAGGGATGTCTGCAGCCAAAGACCATTGGTGGTGGTTACCCTTGTAAGAGGCCTCTTCCTCCTGCCCCTGCCAGCTGCCAGGGAACAAGCCAGGGTAGTTGGAAGTGGATTTGGACCTTCTGAGCAGGACTCCCCGAGGCTGCTTGAATCTGCCACCTTTGAGACCCAGGAGGGCTGAGAGTTCCCCTGCAACTCTTGTTTGGAGGAATGTTTTGGAAGGGATCACCTACAAAGGAGTGCTTGTGTGTTTGCTAGTCCACCATGGAGGCCTCTCAGCTTTTGTGCATTTCTTTTTGTTTTCTCAATAAAATCGTGCCAAAATGTGAAATTCTTTGTTTTATAGTACTCCTGCTGGGAATGTTGGAGAACAAGGAGGCTCACACTGCTAGGTGGTGAGAGACCATGTCCAGATCCAAGAGGGTCAAGGTTGGATCTAAGGGAGTCCTCCCTCATTGTTCTTGCTTTGCTTATTGGCAGGGTGGCTTGGTGGCTTTTCTGGGTATAGGTGTGGTAGACAGGTAACTAGTATACCAGGGGTTCCACATGCTGTTTCTCCAAGCAGATACACAGGAGCCTTGAGCACCCAGCTTGAGAAATGAGCTTCCTGTGCCACCCTGTTCTCTGTTTCCTCCAAGTCTATCTCAGGGGTGCTCCTGCCATATTGCAGGATTTAATCTCAGTCATAGTTATAGATTTGCTCTGGTTTTCTTGTTGATTCAGCCTAGGTAGGCATTGTTAACTTTAGCATTCATTCAATTTGATAAGCTTAAAAGTTGTCAATGATTAAGAGGCTTCTGGGTGTGTCAATGAGGAGGTGTTTAGGAATTATTGGCATGTGGGATAGCCAACTGAAGTGGAGACCCTCCCTAGTGTGGTCAGCATCATCCAATAGGATGGTGACTTGGATGGAATAAAAGGGGGAAGAACAAGGAAGCTGCAGCAGATGCAAGTGCAATTCTTCTAGAACAGGTTCTTGATTGCTGCTGCCATCACGTGAGGATATCAGACTCTTGTTGTTTCACTCTTCCAAAGTGTACTGTGCCAGTGATTATCCAGAGAGTTTCTGGAAGTCATTTGTTTCAGACTAGAAGAACACTATTGATTTCTCTTGTTTCTGGGACTTCAGCCACTTTTGCAGCTACTGGTTCCTCCAGCTCTACGGCTTGCAGATGACCATTGGGGACTACTCAGCTTCTGGTCAAGTAAGCCGATCTAATCAATCTCCTTTTTATAATCATACTTCCTGTTGATTCTGTTCCTCTAGAGAACACTGACTAATACACCACCCTATCACTGTTCCTACTTCATCCCATAAATTCTGGTACAGTGTGTTGTCATTGTTATTTATATCTATGTATTTTCTTCTATCCTTTGTGCTTTTTTCCTTGATCAAAAATTGTTTAAATTGTTTTTTGCTCTCTACCAATTAGTGAATTTTCATTTCCCTTTTTATTATGTGCCGGTTTTCTGTTCTCACGACTAAAAGGCTCAGGGGTCACTCCAGGTAAACTGGGCTGACTGGGCTGCACAAAATAACCACACAAGAGACAAATACCTTTTTCACTGGGATCGCTCTGAGGGCTCCTCTGACCTTAAGGGTCCCCAGGAAGAGACACACACACACACGCACGCACGCACACACGCACGCACGCACGCACGCACGCACGCACGCACGCACGCACACACGCAAGCGCGCTGACCCCTTTTATTGAGGAGAAGCTATTCAAGTGAGGCAAGGGGTCAGGTTTCAGGGGGCTGAGTCTATCTTCATAATGTCCACTGTCAGCGGGTTGACTGACATCTGGGTAGGCCACACCAGAGGGCGCAGTAAGAGAAGGGGACACACACAAGGTACTTCCATGGAAGATTCTATCCTAAACAAGGCAAGGGGTTATATTACAAAGGAATAGGTGAGCGTAGCTCCACCCATGGGGCTGTAGCAAGACACACCCATGCACGAGACACTGTCCCTCGAACCCAAGAAGGTTAGGGAAAGCTCTGCCACATTTCTGTGTCTGAGCACCTCAGCACCCAACTGGGGAATGTGACTCAGTCATGTGCAAGGTTGGATTATGGATTTCTAGATTCCTCCTACTAGGTATTTAGAAGACACTGACAGCTATCTTTAATATACTTTTTTAAAAAAAGTTTTCCACTATGAATTTTGTGAAGCAGTGTAGGAGGTGGTGGCTGCTGTGGGCTCTGGCCTCGGGGCACAGGCACTCCAGCAGGGGTGGGTGTGGGTGTGGGTGTGGGTGTTTGGGGAGGTTGGGGTGTAACTCAGGTCTGGGTTCTGGTGCCATGCGAGTTCTCCCCGTCTAAAAGTTGGATTAATTGGTTGCCCACAGGATTGACTTGGCCTCTACATCTTGTTAAGAAAATATATCTCTTATTTTATCAGGTGTGTGTGGTTTTAGCGCAGCATGGCTGAAGTCATCCGTTTGCAAGGTCTCTTAATTGTGGCAGGGACGATGGACATTCGCCACTTCTTCTCTGGATTGACCATCCCTGATGGGGGCGTGCATATTGTAGGGGGTGAACTGGATGAGGCTTTCATCGTTTTTGCCACTGATGAAGATGCAAGGCTTGGTATGATGTGCACAGGTGGTACAATTAAAGGGTCAAAAGTAACACTATTGTTGAGTAGTAAAACGGAAATGCAGAATATGATTGAACTGAGTCATAGGCGGTTTGAAATTGCCAACCTAGAAATACCACCAGCAAATGCTAGTAGATCAGGACCACCACCTACCTCAGGAATGAGTGGAAGGGTAAACTTGCCTACAACAGTACCCAACTTTAATGATCCTTCACCAAGTGTAGTTACTGCTACCACTTCTGTTCATGAAAGCAACAAAAACATACAGACATTTTCCACAGCCAGCGTAGGAACTGCTCCTCCAAGTATGGGAGCTTCTTTTGGGAGCCCAACATTCAGCTCGACCATTCCAAGTTCAGCCTCTCCAATGGACACAATCTCACCACCACCTACTTCTCCAATCCCAGCAATGCCATCTTTGCCACCAATGCCATCCATTCCCCCAATACCAGGTTTCTCCTCTAGTACCTACATTGCCCCCTGTGCCTCCTGTGCCCCCCAATTCCACAAGTCCCTTCTCTGCCACCCATGACCCCTCTGCCACCCATGTTAGGCATGCCACCCTTTAACCCGCCACCCATGGCACCTTTACCTGCTGGAATGAATGGCTCTGGAGCATCTATAAATCTGAACAATAACCTGAACCCTATGTTTTTGGGTCCTTTGAATCCTGTTAACCCTATCCAGATGAACTCTCAAAGCAGCGTGAAGCCTCTTCCCATCAACCCTGATGATCTGTATGTCATGTTCATGGAATGCCCTTTTCTGCAATGGAAAATGATGTCAGAGAATTTTTCCATGGGCTTCGTGTTGATGCGGTGCATTTGTTGAAAGATCATGTAGGCTGAAATAATGAGAATGGATTGGTTAAGTTTCTCTCTCCTCAAGATACATTTGAAGCTTTGAAATGAAACAGAATGCTGATGATTCAACACTATGTGGAAGTTAGCCCTGCCACAGAGAGACAGTGGGTAGCTGCTGGAGGATAAATCACTTTTAAGCAAAGTATGAAACCTTCTGGACAAACCCATCCCCCTCCTCAGACACTGCCCAGGTCAAAATCACCCAGTGGGCAGAAAAGGTCAAGGTCAAGATCACCACATGAGGCTGGTTTTTGTGTTTACTTGAAAGGGCTGCCATTTGAAGCAGAAAACAAACATGTCATTGATTTTTTTGAAAAAGTTGGATATTGTGGAAGATAGTATTTATATAGCTTATGGACCCAATGGGAAAGCAACTGGTGAAGGCTTCGTAGAGTTTAGGAATGAGGCTGACTATAAGGCTGCTCTGTGTCATTATAAACAATACATGGGCAATCGCTTTATTCAAGTTATTCCAATTACTAAGAAAGGTATGCTAGAAAAGATAGATACAATTCGAAAAAGACTCCAGAACTTCAGCTATGACCAGAGAGAAATGATGTTAAATCTAGAGGGGAATGTCAACTCTGCCAAAGTCTGTGCCCACATAACAAATATTCCATTCAGCATTACCAAGATGGATGTTCTTCAGTTCCTGGAAGGAATCCCAGTGGATGAAAATGCAGTACATGTTCTTGTTGATAACAATGGGCAAGGTCTAGGACAAGCATTGGTACAGCTTAAAAATGAAGAAGACGCAGATAAGTCTGAACACTTACACTGTAAAAAACTTAATGGAAAAAAAGCATTTGTTCATGTAGTTACCCTAGAAGATAAGAGGGAGATTGAGAAAAATCCGTCTGTCCAAGGAAAAAAAGGCCTAAAGATGCCTGTCCCGGGTAATCCTGCAGTACCAAGAATTCCCACTGCTGCTATGCCTGCTGTGGGAATACGCTGTGCTGGCTTGCCCGCTGCGGGCATGCCTTCTGTGGGAATGCCCTCTGCAGGAATGCCTGCTACAGAATTGCCTGGCGCTGGCATACCTGATGCGGGAATGCCCACTGCAGGACTGCTTGGTGCGGGCCTGCCTGGTGCAGGAATGCCCTGTGCCAGAGGTGAAGAACATGCTTTCCTGACAGTAGGATCAGAGGAGGTCAACAATGGACCTCCATTCAACTTCCCCGGTAATTTTGGTGGATCAAATGTCTTTGGGCCACCACTGCCTCCTCCAGGATTAGGAAGGGCCTTTTGTGATGCTAAGCTTGGTATGCCTTCAGTTGGAAACAGTGGTTTGCCTGGTGAGGATTGGAAGTTCCTGGTTTTGGAGGTGGACTGAATACTGCCAAGGTCTGGGCTTGGCACAAGATTCAGGAGGCACCCACACTTTGTAGGTTCAAACAGCAATTCTTTATTCCCGCTCTCACACCACCTCCACACAGGTCCAGGGGCAATCGCGTTCTGCCGTCTCCCGCACAATTCACCTACTCCACGAGGCTCTCTCCAAATCCCATTTCAATCTCACGAGAACTCAACGGGAACAAGCAGCAGGAACACCCTAATCCCAGCAATAATCTTCAACTTCCAACTTCCCTAAAACCCATTATCTTAAACTGGCAACGCCTTAAACTCAAGGAGCCGGTTACTTCCTCAAACCTGATCAGCTCTAAACCCAGATCCGCCTTGGTCCTTGAGCAAGATCACCTTATTAAAGCATGCATGCAATGTCCCATCGAATGTCCTCTAAGCAGCATGGGGTACGCTTGGCAAGGAAATTTCGATGCGTCATTCCTACTTGGTAATGGCCCTCAGCAGAATACTTTAAGTGGGCCATCGGGATTTGGAGGGGCCCCTCAGAATTTTGGAAATGGTCCTGGTAGCTTAGGTGCCCCCCCTGGCTTGGAATTTGCCCTCCTGGTCTTGGAAGTGCCCCTGGGCATTTGAGTGGACTACTAACCTTTGGCCCTGGCCCTGGCCCAATCCATATTGGTTGTCCACCTGGCTTTGGATCTAGTTCTGGGAAACCAGGACCTACAGTAATTAAAATGCAGAACATGCCCTTCACTGTGTCTATTGATGAGATTTTAGATTTCTTTTATGGCTAACAAGTAATCCCAGACTCATTGTGCTTAAAATACAACGAAAAAGATATACCCACAAGTGAAGCCATGGTGGCCTTTGAATCCCAAGATGAAGCCACAGCTGCTGTCATTGACTTAAATGACAGGCCAATAGGCTCAAGAAAAGTAAAACTTGTGTTAGGATAGCCATTCACATCAATTCTTTATAGAGTAGACCTTCATATTGGTGTGCTCAATGCATCCAGATTGTTTTCCTAGTATTTTCAGGTTAGAACCTCGGATTGTTTCAATTGCATATAGATTGGTTTCCATAACAAAGCATTGGTTGACTGTTTACAGCTCACAACCAGGATAAATGTTGCTGTATGTTACAGTAAAACTATCTGGAAAGAACAAAAAAATGATTTTGGCATACTATTAGAGAAATCATTTGTAAAAACTCAATGACCACATAAGTTTATCAAGGAGTCTAGATTGGTTTTGTTTTATAATATATGGGATGAAGAAAACAGAAATGTCAGTAGAGCTCATTGAGGGTGCTCCTGCCAGCTGCTAAAATATAGAAGTTGGCTACTCTTGGAATTTAGCTTATAGCTGGATAGACGTGCTTTGTTACAGGGTCAAAGCTTTGTCTAAAGTCTTCATTTTCTTTTAAAATTGAATAAAATATCTGTATACAGATTCATTGTATGTACCTTTATTGCTTCTTTGAGGATTCTTGCTGTATAGACAGTCCTGCTTCAGATGTTGCTGCTTTGCTTGCCTAATTGACTCATTTGTAAATGATCGGAACTGTTTTGTTGTTTTTTTTCTTTAAATATGAAACTCCACAATTGGTTTGTGCTATAACCCTGAACTTTGATTTCTAATGACACACTTAAAACCGTGTGAAATAAGACTTTTGCTATAAAAATAAACTATGGAGTCTTCTACCTACCAGAGCCTTTTTGGTTTAACTGCCAAATTTTAGTTTAGTAAGTTTCAAAATTGTTTATGTTGTTTGGGTGGCATTAAAACCAGAAAATACTTTTAGGAACCAGTGTTTAAGATGATTGTTCTAGCAATTCCCTTTTGTCCCAACTTCAGTGAAATTTTTGCCTGTAAGTATACAAAGAGGGATCTCTTCATAAGAAAGAGCATTATATTAATCTAGTCTTTTAAAACTGGAAGTTGAAATTTTTAGCAGTACCATTATAGAATAAAAGATTCATAAGCTGGTCCATAGGTTGATATGTGTTTAATCCTGTTAACTTAGAGGCTTTTTGGTATAGTTGTTTAATCAGGAGCCTTGTTCTCAAAAATTCTTTTTTTAAAAAATTTTAATGATTAATGCTTTAATTAAGAGATGAAGTACATGCAGACATATGCAATAAACTGACATAATTCATCATACTGAAAAGAATAACATGATAAATGCATATGTATATTGTGAATTATACAACACACATGCAAATCATACACTCATTATCACACACAGGCATTATTTTTCCTACAGTCAAAATGTAACATCTTCAAGTATTACTCCAACTACTGCATTACTTTTTTTTGTTGTTCCTTTTTTAAAAAATTTTTATTGTTGGTTGTTGAAAATATTACATAGTTCTTGACATATCATATTTCACACATTTGATTCAAGTGGGTTATGAACTCCCATTTTTACCCCGTATACAGGTTACAGAATCACATCAGTTACACATCCACTGTTTTACATATTGCCATACTAGTGTCTGTTGTATTCTGCTGCCTTTCTTATCCTCTGCTATCCCCCCTCCCCTCACCTCCCCTTCCATCTTCTCTCTCTACCCTATCTACTGTAATTCATTTCTCCCCCTTGTTTTTTTGAAAAATTCTTTATGCAGAGTAAAAGTCTAGCTGCCAGAAAGGAGTAAATTAAGAATCCTTGCGCTTTTATATTCGTTTCTTGGGCATTCAGGACACAGTGGTAATAGGGCCACATAGGTTCTGGTTGGTATGTGTCCTTGTCATAAAAATATTTACCTTGCAATGTCCTGCTCACTGCCACATAGGCTCTATTTAGGGCTCCCCCTCCAACTTAGTTTAAATTCTCTAAAGATTTGTCACATTATATTGCTAGTGTACAGAATGGAAGATTGAGGAATTATCATGAAAAACAAATTTTTATCTTTTACATTGCTCTCTTGCCTTGGCTCAAAACATCTTCAACATTTCCTACAAATCAATGTACTTATAGAGATCTGACCTTTAAAAGAAGTATATCCTATTAAAAATTATGTAGTGCCTTTTTGGTATTGCAAATCAGTAGAACACTGAAATAAAGTGTTGTCCTGTAGCAACAGTTTCACTTGTGAAGATTGTGTACAATCAGAGGATGATAGTACAGGAATTTTGTTTTAGGGAAAGGATTGTTCAAACTCAAAGAAGAGGTGGCTTCATTGTGGGTCTTTTTGATAATTCGAGAACATAAATTTGATATGAAAGATCACTAGATACTGCTTCCTCAACTTAAAAAGCAACATAATGTTTGTATATGCTGTTTAATTTAAGCTGTTAAGTAATCTTTTCTCATTCCAAAGACAATGGGAAAAACTTCAGTGCTGCTTGGGAGTCTTGTTTCAACCACAGATTATTTTCCCCATTGGAAAGCTAACTATTTTCATTTTAGAAAAAAATGGGTTGTTTGAAGATGAAAGTCCTTTTTTCACAATTTATTTTGGTTATGTGCTCATACATTTTATTAAATATTTCGTAATTTTATTGCACTTACTTTGTTATTTCTACATCTTAGGTAAATGCTGAAAAAGAGAATTTGATTTCATTGTTCATCAAAGTAAATAAATTTAATAGTGGTTTGTGTAGCAATTGGAGAGAACTATGTTTCATATTTCGTTGAGCCACAACAGTGCTTGTTGTGAAATGTAATTAAATTGCTGTCTTGGAACTTGATTATTGTGTATCTGAGACTTATTAACATAGTGCTAACTGCTAAGCATACTGTTTGTCTTCTGAGCATTGGAGTTTCAGGTTTAAAAAATTCTTGAAAATGTGTTCTGTGAAACTATCCATACCTCTCTTCTTACAAATTTTCTCCTAAGAACTAGGTTTGGTGTAGAATTGAATTTATATTATTTTTTCATTTGCTTTGTATGGTATGAAGGATTGTAAAGTTTTGCTCAAAGTTGTGTGCATTTGTAAGCACTATCATGGTATTCTCAATTTTATGTGTAAATTTTATTGTCTGTGTTCAGTGACTTTAACATTAATGGAAGAGCATATTTTCCATTAGGTTTATTTTTTTTCCTCCTATTGAGTTTTTATTGTTCATTTTTCTTTGGGTTTAAAGGATTAGAGAAACTACAAAATAAATAAGCAAACTTGTAACTTTTCTCAAATGTAGTGAAAGATTTAATTTACAAGCCTAATTTGGAGGTATGTTCTGTGTTTACACTGTAGCTTGGATATACAATTATTAGTGGCTGGTTTTTGTTTTTGTTTTTTAAGCAACACAGTGTTAAGTGAAATGTAGTTCCTGAATTTGTATTCCAAGTTGTCAAAACATTGACAATGAAAATTCAATTAGGAAACTTGTTATTCAGTATTTCAAATAGTAATAATATTTAATATAGTTAAGGTCAGTCTTAACTCACCAGATGAAAATCTGGGACTGTATGGAAGTAATCAAACATGTACTTTTTAGGTGGAAAGAGTCACCTTGCATAAAAATGAGAAAGCATGACATAAACTCACTCTGTTTTTCTGGATTTTATGATTGTGCACAGGTGTGGGTCAAGTGTGTAAAAAGAAAATTCACTTAATTTTGAGAACACTTAAACAAGTGAAGAAAATGCAAAAGTTGCTGCTAGTTAAACATTTTGTAGAGAATTTCTGGCAGTGATTGCTTTAAAAATTATTTCCCACCCTCAGAAAATTGCCACATTTAAATTGTTTTACTGGCAGTTCTATTAGTAGTCCAAATTTTAGAAACTACACACAGTAAAACGGCTCGTAGAGCATATGTGCCGAGCATTGCCAGCAAATACTGCATCAGAAACATTAAACCTAGTAGTGTATAAGAGAATGAAGCAGCTTGGTTTTAATCAACACATGAGATGGTATTTCATAGGTTTTTAAGTCCAGATATGAAAGTCTAATCACTTTGATTGACATTTATGTTTGCATTTGCACTTGGTATTAGTCTCCTGGGTTGAATTTTCACCCCGAACTCTATTCATATAATCATAGTTTGGCATTCTTATTTCATCTCAAAGGGCTCCCTCTCTCCCTCCCTTTCTTCCTTCCTCCTTTCTTCTTTCCTTCCACCTTTCTTTCTTTCTTTTTCAGATACTGGACACAATTTTGATAGATCCCAAACTCCAGGATTATGATGGTGACTTCTATTGCCAATGTAGTTCCAGACACTGGACTCAAGGTAGTTTCTTCTTCCTGAATCTTTTCCTCTGCTACATTTTCTTCTGGTACTCTAGAGCTCTACTCAGTGATGTTCTCCCCCTACCATGGTTTCACCCAATTCTGACTGCTGATATGTTCTTGCCTTAAAACTACATGAGTATTTCTCCTAGAGCCGAAAAAATAATGATGCTTGGGGGGCAGTGTGGACCTGGATTCTGGAAAGGAGAGTTCAGATTACACTGGGTATCCAGAGGTCTTGACTGTTATGGTGCTAAGTGGAACCATAAAGAGATGTTATGAGGTCAAAGATTTGAAATCATAATTGAAAATTCAGCAAGACAACAGATTGGGATGAGTAATAGTGAAGAAAAAATGAATGGATGTGAATGAGACAAAGAGGAAACAAAGTATATAAGAACTGGACACTTAATGCTTTCGAATGTACTAATTATTGACAATTAGATATAATCAATGGCATTCACCCAAAATTAATTAGAAAAGTGCTGAAAATTACAGAACTCTTTTCAAATTCCCTCAGACAAATATATAATACTACTAGCTTCTTCAGTAGAAAAGATAAAGAAAAGTAAAAGAAACACACATTTAAATGGCATATTAGAAAGTGTTAAGAATTTTTATTACAGGGTCCAGGGATGTAGGTCAGGGGTGGAGCACTTGCCTACTATGCATGAGTCCCTGGATTTGATTCCTACTCTATAAAAAAGAAGGAATTTTCATTAGAACTCATGTTGTTAAAAAGTTGGCAAAAATATGTTCCTCAGTACTGGTTGTTTGAATGAATTTGGTAGGATACTTGAATATGCAACATAGCCATGTGTACTAATAATTTTAACTATACTAGTTGACATAGAAGTTCCATTATTAAAATTTTATTCCATACTTCCTGCCTAATGGCACATAGAAATCACAGCTCTTCATACCTTACCAAGCAAAGATCTTCTCTTCCCTTTTCTATAGTGGTGGTTGCAGCAGCCAATAGCAGGGTCTGGTTTGTGAAAAGAAAATAGAAAAGGCTTTGCCCTGTAGGCCCGGGTCATGTTGGTTGTGGTTTTTAGTCTTCTAGTACTCCATGGTGTGGTCCTTTTCTGTGTGCTTCATTAGAGAGCTAGTTAGATCTGCACTCTCAGGTTCCACCTACTGAATCAGAATCTCTTTTTAAAGTATGAGATGGTGATTCCTTTTTGCATTAGAGTTTGAGGAGCACTCTGCCAATCGGGTCCTGGGAATTTGGAAATGATTTTCCAAGGGTGTGAGGTGAAGGGAACCTTGCTCAGTCCCTCCAAAGCAGATGGCATCCTCGCTGCTCTGCCCAGAACGATTCTACAAGCCACAGTGCAGCCTCCTCCTCAGAAGCTGCCCAACTGCCCTGAAGACTGGGGCAAATTGAAGCCAGCGTCGCCTCTTGGAGACACAGTAATCTCAAGCGACCATACCTGAAGTACAAAGAGAGTACAATGTTCGGAGTTCTGGAGGCTGCGAAGACCAGGACCACACCTAAGATCTAGGAAAGCTGTGCTCCTCCTGCCTCAGCCCAGAGGCAGTTGGGGAAATCTGTGGTCCCAGCTCAACCACCACAACTATGTGACTTGGGCAAAGCCCTAGGACCACCTCCTGCAACCACACTGCACAGGGCTTGCCTGCGACCTGGGGGTGGGCTTCCTCCCCACCTCTAGAGTTTCCCCACGGGACCCTCTTCCTTTTTCTCCCTGTTGGCCCTGTCTTTCCTTTCTCTGTATTTTTGTCATCTGGAATTATTATGGGAACAATTGTCCATGATATTCATACTTAAATTGGAATCATTTGCTTCTTGGTCAGATTTATTTAAAATTTGAATCTGGAGGCAGATAAATCTTTGTATGAAAATAAAGATTTTTAATATTAATGAATGTCAGGTTTTTGTTTGTTTGTTATGGTACTTGTCCTAATGGGGAATGTGGTGCTCTACCACTGAGCTACACATCTTGCTCCCTACTCCCTTTTAACATTGAGGCAAGGCCTATGTCTCCCAGGATGACCTAGAACTTGCCATCCTCCTGCTTCACTCCTTGCAGCAGCTGGGATTACAGGCCTCTGTGCCACTGTGCCCATCTATATAAATTTCTATTACATAATTCACATCTGTTATTTTCACTTAAGACCAAGGAATTTCTCTAACTCACATCTTTATTTGTATCTGCAAGTTTATGACACAAACAAACCCAAACCAAAATGTTCAACATGGATTGTCTACCGTGTGCTTTTTAAATAGCTGAGGGGCAGAGATTAGACACTTAGTTCTCTTATCAGGATTGTCTGAGTCCCTCCATTCATGCACACTGACAAATCATTTAAGGGCACTGTGATAATTACTAAGAAAAAGTGAAACACTCCACACATAGAGTTCTGCCCTCAGGCTGCTTACTCTCTCACCTACCATCATCCCTTGAAATTTTTACTTTCTGTAAGGGATCAGGATCCCCTCTCCCAGTCCTGAGTCCTTTTTTTTTTTTTCTGGTGGCTGTATTGGCATCAGAGAATGATATTATGTCCACAGGATCTTGTTATATATTACCCCACCTGACTCCCCATTCATTATCTCATTTCTAACACAAAAATCAAGGTATGGAAGGAAGCTGGGAATGAGGTTAAATAAAGGAGTTAAATAAAGTCATTAGGGCTATGGTCCTAGTGATGGAACTCAGCTGCAGCAGCTTTTTATTCTTTACCAAAGAGAAGAGAGGGGAGTGAGCTGAGATGCAAGAGCAAGTTGGGAGCTGTGATCAGCACCATTCTCCCAGTCCTTGGCCATCCTAACAGTGTGTGTGTATTAGGGTGGGGGGAATTTAATTAAGCCTACTGAGGTTGTGTGGGGCTGGGGTGGGGGAGGAAGTGAGGGACTGCTGTTGTATTGGCTCCTGGCTTGTCTGCAACCTGGATGGTTTGAGAATATAGGAAAAAAAACTAACCTTTTAGGAGAGTTGCAGGAGCTTCCAGGAAAAGGAACACAGGGAATGATGGTAGAAAAATAGAAAGTTGGGAAACATGGTGGGAGTAAAGAGACTCAGAACTCACTACATTTTTCTGGAGCAATGTTCTCAGCCCTTCCTAGCATCAAAATCATTTGGGGAGCTGAAAAAGAAAAAACAACCCCAAAGCCCCAGTAAGTTCAAAACTTAAGACATTGGTTGGGGTGAGACTTGTAGTATTTGGGGTAAATTTAAATTAACTCCTATGAGCACATTTTCTCACTTGATACACTAGGATTACCGATTTCTTCCCAGTGAGGATTAAACGACTGTACATGCAAGTTATGATTCAATGAAAAACTGAATGCTAGCACAGCAGCCTGAATCCAGCACTTACACTGGCTCATATACCAGCGACTCGATCTCTGCCATATGCCTGCATATGCTGGAGAGAAGCAGACCCTGCACCCTGGCATCTGCTTCTTGCCCCCAATGGTGAGGATGCTGTCACCTTGTTTTTCAGGTGACACCTTCTCTCTGCTGGCTTTCGAAGGGTGAATCCAAAGGCTTCCACAGATTCCATGAGTTCTAAGTGGGTTCAGCTGAGAGACTGCGATTGGTATCTGGGAATCTGGTGGAGTTCATGCCCTCTGGCTTGATTACTGCGACCAGGTGAGAGAGGCTCATCCTGGACATGTGGCTGGCAGTACAGGTGTTGGGTAAGCAGAAGGAGCAGAAGGCCTCCCGGGAGCCAGACCACAGCCACAGGTGTACCATCCCAGAGATGAAACTCGCCTTTTGGATACAGCGGCCCCAGGAGATGCGCCCGTGCTGACAGCCTAGGGGCCCTGGGTCTTCATGTGTAAGCCTGGGCAGCAGCGGGGGCTTTGCCCCTGCACCCACCTCCTTTCTTAGAGCAGCTCTTTAAGCTGTGTTCTCCAGTTTCGTTTTTCTCAGTTTACCTGTCTATCACTCTGATGCCTGGTGCAACCGAGTTTTCTCTCCACGGGGACCCGAGGAGACTTCCGCAGCGCACTTCCATAGCTAAAGGAAAAGAGAAAGGACTCCTTTAGGTTCGTTTAGAGCTTCCCCGCACAAAAGCAGTACGGAGTTTACGACCCTCTGATGCCACCTAGTGGGAAGATAACGTCAAAGCACTGGGAGGCCAGAGGCAGTGTGAAGCAGGTGAAGCCCATCGGGAATGTGGATTTTCTAAGTGGGGTTATTGTCGCTCAGCCTGATGACAGTTTCCAACTGAAATAAAGTTCTGAGGCATCTTAAAATAGTTCTTTCTCTCCATCATTTCCTTTATCCTCCCAATGCAAGTGTGTAGGACTCTGACCATGGATGGGAAATGAACATTTAGGTAGTTTAACAGTTAGAAAATGCATTAGGAGGAAATTTCACTATAAAACTAAATGGTCTAATACAGTTAACGAACTCTCAGAGCTTCTGAGAAAGCCCCTAGCCATGTGTTCTTGTAACTTGCATACTTAATATTTTTCAGTCTTCCTTAAATAGATTTCTCCCAATTACATGAGCTTCCTTCTCCACAAAATCTGGATACATCTCTAGCTGGACTGGTGAGTATCACAAGTGTACCTAGGAATTTCAAAGGATATGGCTGGCAAAGAGGTGCTAGGGAGAGGGGAAAGAGAGAGAAGGAACTAGAAAGACCTGATGGGGAAGGAGGCTGGCGGACTGGGTTGGCTTTGGGCTAAAACTCAGAGTTTAGTAAGACCTGAGAAATTGCCCTGTGCCTCAGGCTCTCCTTTCTCTCTTTTCCTGCTTCTGGATTTGCCCACTTGATCTCCTTGTACCTACCCAGGGCCACCACAATGGCACCCTCATGGGTAATGTTGAGTTGCAAGAGATTTGGCTGGTGGCCCAGAGTAAGTAACCTGGTGATAAGGTTATTGTTTTCATTTCTTTCTTTCTCTCTCTTCCTTCCTTCCTTCCTTCCTTCCTTCCTTCCTTCCTTCCTTCCTTCCTTCCTTCCTTCCTTCCTTCCTTCTCTCTCTCTCTCTCTCTCTCTCTCTCTCTCTCTCTCTCTCTCTCTCTCTCTTTCTTTCTTTCTTGTACTAGGGATTGAACCCAGGGGACCTCCACCATTGAGCCACTTCCCAGCCTTATTTTGCATTTTATTTAGAGACAAGGTCTCACTGAATTGCTTAGCACCTCACTTTTCTGAGGCTGGCTTTGAGCTCATGGCCTCCTGCCTCGGCCTCCTGAGCTGCTGGGATTATATCCATGCGCCACTGAGCCCGACTCATTTCCTCTTTTTTTGACTTCAAATGTTTGTTATGAACATTTAATAACCTTTAATAAATTAAGCTCAACAAATTTGAAATCTTTTTTCTTAAATCTGCAAACTTTAGAACTTTAAAAATATATGTATGCTTTATTATGTATCCTGTATATTTGTCTTTTGTTACTTTGCTTTCTCCAAAAGTAATGCCAGTTTTAATCTATCTCTTGTATTGATCAACAGTTGTAGACAGTTCAATAAGGTTAAATGAATCAATTTTTTCAATGACATCTACTTTATAATATCTGATTTCCAAAGTTTGTTTAAGAAATTTTGTCTGGCTGGGCATGGTGGTGCACACCTGTAATCCCAGCAGCTCAGGAGCCTAAGGCAGGAGAATAGAGAGTTCAAAGCTAGCCTCAGCAATTTAGCAAGGCCCTCATCAATTTAATGTGATCCTGTCACTAAATAAAATACAAAAAAAGGCTGAGGATGTGGCTTAGTGGTTGAGTGCCCCTGGATTCACTTCCCAGTACAAAAAAAAAAAAAAAAAAAAAGAAAGAAGAAAAAAAATTCTGATTGCAATGTCATAGATACTCTGTTTTCTTGTGGTGAAATTTAAATTTTCATATTTAGGTCTTTATTTATGGCTTATATTACTTTAGGGTATGAGGTAGAGATGTTCACAATTTCATCTCTATATGAAAATTACAAATCCTGATATTATTTCACTTATTAATATGAAATATCTCCATTTTACACAAAACTAATATTTATATTTGTGTCTGCTTAAGCCCATATAATATTTCTCCTAATTAATTATCTCTCCAAAAAGAATAGAAATACTGATTAAAGGGGATGGATTCCAGGTGGCCGTATTTTCTACTGACTCTCTTGGAGTGGGTACATCATAGGTCAGGTGTCATTTCTGATGTCATAGTTTGTCTCTACACCTGCCTCCCTGACCTGACTAAAGGGCAGTGATGTCCTTCATCTTCACATTGCCAGCATCTGGCAAAATGCCTGGAGCGTTAGCACTGTGCACAGTTTGTTGAAAAGCAGAACAGCTGGAATGGTGACCATGGAGATGACTCCTCAGCTGATGTCTACTGATCATCAATGGAGCTGGACACTGACTACCACTGTGCTCTCCTGCACTGCCTCTCCAGTTTGTGATTTTTAAGTCTGAACTCTAAGACATTCCCTGAGTCAGCTCCAAGTGTAGAGCCAAACCCAGCTTGGAAGTCCTGAGGTCTTGACTGTAGCTTAAAGATCTTAATTCCTGTTTCAGCCCTTCTTTGATGAATTGGCTCAATATCATTTTCTCATGATCAGTGTCCTGTTTCTTGTGAACAAAATTGAATTTGGCCATTTGCTCTGCATTGACTGCTGTGAGGATTTGTGGGTAACTCTATAACTAATATCTTGAGCCAGGGAAATAAGCATATTGGAAGAGCACTTGCATGGGTGAGGACCTGAGTTCAACCCCATCACTGCAAGAAAGAAAAAAAAAAAAGAATGAATTCTCTGATTGGTTTATGGAAGATTTAAAGATTCAGTTTCTGAAAAAATGAAATGGATTTTGGAAGCATGAAAGACTAGGCCAAGTGAAGCCAGAATTAGAAGGCAGTCAGTATAGATAGGTAAATAGAGTCAGGTCAGACCAAGGAGGCTAATTTTGAGTCTGGAATGCTGGAAATTGTCCCCTGAGGGATTGAAATGTTAATTCCTTCAGAGCTCTTCCTCCACCCTTATCAAGAACTTATCCCTGCTCCATCCTGTATCCAAGGTAACCTGTCTCAGGAATTTCCCCTCCCTTCAGGGAGCTAGAAGGTTGTTAATGTGTCTTTGGCTAATTCATCCTGCCCTTCCCCCTTCAGCCCACCTGCTTCCTACCTTTGGGCTATCCCACCAAACATTCCTAGGCTTAGTGCTGGGCCTAGTCACATAGGCAAGAAAAGAAAGATAAGAGGGGAAAGACAGGAGAACCAGGCTGGGGTTGTGGCTAGCATGTGCAGAGTTTTGGGTTTGATCCTCAGCACCACATAAAAATAAATAAGTAAAATAAAGGTTATTGTGTCCAGCTACAACTCAAAAATAAATATTAAAAAATAAAAAGGCAGGAGAACAAAGGAAGCCTAGGACATACAATAAGGGCAGAACACCTCACTTCTTTGGATACCAGAATACCAGCTATGGCCTCCTTCTCCTCTGAGGAAGAAATCTATGTTACCCCTTTTAAAATAAACCTTGCTTTATATGCTTGCCAAGAAGAAGATTCAACCAAGAGATTTTATGGAGGGCGGGCGGCTGGCTGCCCGAAGGGGAAGAAAAGGAGAGGCAGAGAGCAGAGAGCAGAGGAAGAGAGCAGAGAGAGAGTAGAAGAGAGGAGACAAAGAAGAGGACGAGTGCAGAGAGGAAGAGAAAGAGGGCAGAGAGTGTGAGCTTGCAAGCTTCGGAAGAAGAGTTGTGTAGGTGATGTGGTGGGTGCTGATTTGCAGGGTGACTCTGGAACAGCGATCGTAAACTGTGCAGCAGGGATTGGTGGAAAACAACTTTTGAATTTGGTGCTGAGGCGAAGGGAGTCCATGATATTGTGGGAGACTTAACTTCAGCGGGGAGTTTCCCTCATACCCAACACGATGTGCTTCTCTAATGTTCAAACTTCAACATGTGAGGAAGCAGAACTTGTCACTGATAATCGGTGGTATCACAAAGACAGGCTACAACTGATAATAAAAAATATTTTTTAGTTGTCAATGGATATATATATATATATATCCAAGATCTATCTATCTATCTATCTATCTATCTATCTATCTATCTATCTATCTATCTATCTAGATAGATAGATATCTAGATAGATATCTCCAAGAATTGAACCTGGTGCCTCACACATGCTAGGCAAGCGCTCTGCCACTGAGCCACAACTCCAGCCCTGGTAAAGAATTTTTAAAAAGCAGCAGCAGTCACTGGTAATAGCCAAGGTAGGGAATATTTGGTCATTTTTTTGTGGCTAGGATAATACTCAGGATTTTGTCTGTGTTCACAAAGTGATTATAGAGTTGCTTTGTATTCATGTTGACTCACTATTGTCACAAAGGGTCTTGTCTGATGTTGATGTGCTGTGAAATTATTCAGTAGGAGAGCACCAAGAGCTAGCTCCTTGCCACACATTTGAGCATAATCGAGTAACACTCAGCTAATGGATCTTAGGACTGCTTTTCTCCTTTTAACATGGTCAGCAATTATTTTTCTTAAGGTAAGCCTGAGTGAATTCATTTTGTGTCTGAAGTAGCAAAAATAACATGCTGTGGTCATATTGTGGGTTGAAAGTAATATCTTTTTGACTAACCATGGGCCTGTGAGAGCTTTCATACTGAAGGAAGACTCATAGCACAATGGGTAGCACAGAAAATTGGACAATAGAAAGGTGAAGTAAAGAGGAGTATAGTAATTAAAGTTACAAAACTGGATCAGAGCTCAATGCTTCAGGTTCTTAGAGTCAAAATGTTGCAAAATTTTTGCTCTAGTGAAATGACAAAAAGAACAATTACGTAAAGTAATTGTAACAAATACATAGCAAACAATTTCCCTATGCTAGATTGTGCTAAGGTCTTCTAAATATATTACTCTGGGAAGAAAGTGGATTCAACAAGTAGTATAATTATAGTATCTATTTGACTAAGAAGAAAAATGATGGATTACTTCAATTTGCATCAGAAACATTGTATCCTGTAGCATATAAGTGAATGAGTGAACTTGCTTTTGAGTTAACACATGAGATTGTATTTTCCTAGGTATTTAAATCCAGGTATAAAAGTTTAGTCCCTTGGATTGACATTTATGTTTGTATTTGTACTTGGTATTGGTGTTCTGGGTTGAAATTTCACACCAAGCTCTTTTCATGTATTCTTAGTTTGGCATTCTTGCTTCATCTCAAAGGGCTTTCTTTTCTTTTTTTCACGAATATTCTGCACACAACTTTGACGGATCCCAAACTCCAGGAATAGTCCTTGTAGATGCAGGGAGCTTTGTGACTAGTATTGCTAGTGCAGCTCCAGACACTTGCTTCTTCCTGGACCTCTAGATAGCTTCTTAGTTTCTTCTTTCTGAATCTTTTTTTCTGTTAAATTTGCTCCTGGCAATCTAGAGCTATATTCAGTGATTTCCTTCCCTCACCAAAGTTTTACCTAATTTTGATGGCTGATACATTCTTGCCTAAAAACTACATAAGTGTTTCTTCTAGAGCAGAAAAGTAATGATGCTTGGGCACAATGTGAACCTGGGATTTGAAAAGGAGAGTTCAGATTACATAGGGAATCCTGAATTCTTGACTGTTATGGTGCTAGGTGGAACCATAAAGATATGTTATAAGTTCAAAAATTTGAAATCATATTTGAAGGTTCCACAAGAGAACCAATTGGAATGAGTATTGGCAGGGAAGAAAAAATTTGGATGTGAATGAGGCAAAGAGAAAACATAAGAACTGGACAATGCCTTTGAAAGTACTAATTATTGATAATTAAATATCATCAATGTCATATAAGCTATGCATATCCTAGAGTCTACTCAGGTCATAGAGGTATTGCAGGCCAGAGAAGCTACTCAAATCACAAAGGCTACTCAGGCCATAGAGTCTAGTTAGGTCACAAAGGCTGCAGAGATCATAGAGCATATGCAGGTTAAAGTAGCTACTTGGGTCATAAAGGGTGTGCTCAGGTCAAAGATGATACATGGGCCTAAGGCTAGAAATCATAGTCTATGCAGATCATAGGGGCTACAAAGCTCATATAGCTACAAAAATCACTTGGATTACTAAGACCATTATGTTACATGGGTCATTTAGGTTTTTCAGGCCATAATGACTACACAGGTCATAGAGGGTTTACTGGTTAGAGGCTACTATGTCACAGAGGATATGCATGTCATAGATGCTACTCAGGTGATAGAGGAGAAGCAGCTTACAGAGGTTACACAGTTTATAGAGGCAACTCAGGTCATAGAGGTAATATAGTCTAAAGATGGTACTCAGGCTACATAGGCTGCTCATGGGCATAGAGCCCACTTTGGCCACAGAGAAATTAGAAATCACAGAGGCCATGAAGGTTATAAAGGCTACTATAGTCATAGAGAGTGCTTAGGGTATAAGGTTACTCAAGACAAAGAGGCTATGTAGGTTCTCGAGGCTAATAAGGCCAACGAGGTTATGCAGGTAATAGAGAGTATGCAGGCCATTCCACCAAGGAAAATACTCAGTCCATTGAGGCTATGCAAGTCATACCTCCATAAGGGCTTATGCAAGTCATTGCAGACAAGCAGGTTGTGGATGTAAAATAGGTCATGGAGGCTACCCTGGTCATAGAAGCTACTCAGGGCATATAGGCTAAGTAGTTCATAGAGGTAAGGTTCTGTAGTCTATTCAGGCCATAGAAGCTATGGTCTAGCTTTAAAGCCATACAGACTACAGAAGACAAAGAGGCTAAACAGGTCCTAGAGATATATATATATCATAGAAGTTACACAGGTCATAGGGCCTATTCAGGCCATGGAAGACACATATTTCATAGATGTTATACAGGTCATAGAGGTTACTTTGGCCATGGTTGCTATGCAGATAATGAAGACTATGCAGGCAATAAGGACTTTACCCATCACAGAAGCTATGTCTGTCAATGAGAATACCCTGGCCATAAAGACTACTTAGACTCCAGAGCCTACATAGGCCATTGGGGCTCCATAAATCAGGAGAGGATATAAAGCTCATAGAACAACTGAGGTCATAGAGTAAGCTATTCAGTAATGAAGTTTAAAAATGACATAAAATATTCATGAGTCTTCTCAGGCCATACAGACTACAAAAGTCATGGAAGCTATTCAGTTTCAAGAGTCTACTCATGACATAGATGATACAAAAGCAATAGAGGCTACTCAGGTGAAATACACTACACAAGTCATAGAAACTACTCAGGTCATAGAGGCTCTGTAGGTCAAAGAGGCTATGTAGTTTATAGAGGCTATTTAAGCCATAGAGGATACACAGTCTATAAGGACTATTCATCTCATAGAGGCTATGCAGGTCATAGGGCAACACAAGTCATAAAGGATTTGCAGGCCATTGTAGCTACTAAGGTCATTTAGGCTAATAAGGGCATAGAGGCTACAGAAGTTACTTTGTCTACTCAGGCCATGAAGGCTAGATAGGTTACAGAGTCTATAGTAGTCAACTCAGGTGATAAAGCCTATGTAGGTCAGAGAGGCTACTCAGAAGACAGAGGCTACTCAGTACATAGATTTTACTTTGGTCATAAAGTCTCACCTCTGCATAGCCCATAGAGGCCATTCAGGTCCAAAAGAATATTCATGTCATGGAAGCTACTCAGCCTGTAGAGTGTACACAGTCTATAGAGCATACACATGTCATAGAGGTTATAAAGATGATAGGAGCTGCTAAGATCATTTAGGTCACTGAGAACATAAAGATTATACAGGTCGATTAAGATATTCAAGCCATAAAGATACTGCAGATACTACAGGATACCCTGATCATACAGAGGCTACTATGTCACAAAAGCTAAGCAAGATTAGTTGTTACTCAGTTGTTAGAAGTTACGCAGTTCATAAAGGCAAATTAGGTCATAAAGGCCACAAAGGCCAAAGAGTGTTCTTAGAACATACAGGCGACTCAGGCTATAGAGCTTACTTGTGCCATAGAAATGCCACAAGGTCATAGAGGCTATTCAAACCCAAGGTGATATAAGTCATATATCTGCCCAGGCCATGGAGGCTATGCAGGTCATGGAAGAAATACAGGCCCTAGTTGTTGTACTGGTCCTAGATGCTACACAGCCATATAGGCTATAAAAATCTTAGTGATTATGAGGTAATAGTGGTTATGCTGGTCATAGGGGCTACTCGGTTTTCAGAATGCACTAAGCACATAGAGGGTACACAGGCATAAGAGGCTTCTCAGGCAATAGCTAATTCATAGGAGCCACTCAGGCCATATAGACTACTTAAATCATAGAGTATATGCAAATCATGGAAGATATGCAGGTCATAGATGTTATGCAGGCCATAGAGGCTACTGAGACCACACAGTATATACCAGAAAAAGAGGTTGTGCAAGCCATATATGCTATGCAGGTCATAGAAGTTATGCTATTCATAAAGGCTACTCAGTTCCAAGAGGTTACTTGGGTCATAGGGGCTATTCAGGCTGAAAAGACTTTGTAGGTCATAGAGGCTACTCAAGTCATACAGGCTACATAGGCCATAGAGGCTACACAGGCCATAGAGTCTGCAAAGATTTAGAGACTTTAAAAAGTCTTAGAAAGTTTATGCTTGTGAGAGGAGCCACTTAGTTCACAGTCTACACAGGTCATAGATGCTACCCTGTAATAGGAGCTACTCAGGCCATAAGATTTATGCAGGTCATAGGGGCTACTCAGGTCATAGTCTACAAAGTTCATGGAAGATACAGGTCACAATGGCTATTTGGGCCATAGAGGCTACACAGGTAGTAGAGGCTACTCAGGCCACAGAAGATATGCAAAATATTTGGGAGATTCAGTTTATAGAGTGTATGAAAGTAGTACAGGTAATTCAGGCTACAGATATGGGTAGGTCCTAGAAGCTACACAGTCATAGAGGCCATTAAGGAAATTGAGGCTACTTGGTCCCTTGAGAGAGCAGATCACAGGTTTTACTCAGGTGAGTTAGACCACTCAAGACATAAAGGATATACAGTTATAAAGGATACTCAGGACATAGAAACTATGCAGATCATCCAAGCTACACAAAACATAGAGGAAACACAGGTGATCAGGGTTACTAAGATTATTTAGGCTACATAGATAATAGAGGAAAGGCTGGCCAAAGTGTTTTCTTAGTCATAGAAGCTACACATGTCAAAGTGGCTACTGAGATTATAGAGGCTAAAGAGGTCATTTAGGCTACTGAAGCCATAAAGGCAACATAGGTCATAGATCTACACAGGACACTGTTGAGAGCCACAGCTGAAAGGGGCCCCAGCAAACTTCCAGCTGCCAGCAAATTTCCAGCTGCCAGCTGATGATTGGCTCACAGCGGCCCCAGCAAACTTCTAGCTGCCAACTGATTGGCTCCTCTGCGGTGATGCTCATTGGGCTGTTTCCCCACCCTTTCAGACCACTGAGCTGCTCATTGGGGGACTTTTTTTTGGCTCTGCCCATGTGACCCAGCCAATCAGCCTCAAGAGCAGGAGGAGTGGGGGAGGTTGAGAGGCTTGTGGGAAGCCGGTGGTGGCAGTTGGGCCCTGAAGGTTTTCCTGAGGAGCTTTGTGGTGTGGTGTGTGTGTTTTAAAAATAAAGTTCGTTTCTTTTGACAAGTGGCTCCTGAATTGTGCCCAGCCAGACTGCGGCAGGACACAGAGGCTATGCAGGTCATACAAGATAAACAGGTCATAGCTATTACTTGGCTACAGAGCCTATACTGGCCATAGTGGCTATGGACATCATACAGGCTACACAGGTGATAGGAGCTTCACAATAGAAGCTCTATGCATGTCATTGAAGTTTCATGGGTCATAGAAAGAAGTTACTCAGATCATAAAGGCTACAATAGGCCATGGAGGCATCATAAATATAGAGGACACTCACATCAAAGAGTAAGCCATATAGGCCATAAAGTCTATGAAGGTCACAGGACAAATAATCCATATGATAAAGACTACAAAAGCCATAGCTATCTCAGCTCATAGATTCTACATGGGTCTTATTATGTATTCAGGTCTTTAAGGCCATACAGGACATATAGCTTACACGGGCCTTAGAGGCTACACAATGGCATAGGGGTTATGCTTATTATTGAGGTTATGCAGATGTTAGAGGCTTTTTAGATCATAGAGGTGATGAAGGACGTGCAAGGAAAAAAATCATAGGGGTTATTAATTGAATTAAGGCCATATAGGCTAGGAAGGTCATGTGGGCAACTCACGTTATAAAAGACACACAGATCATAGAGGATATGTAGGTCATAGTGGGTACAAAGATCATAATGGCTACTGAGGTTATATAGTCTATTCAGATCATTTAGGCAATACAGGTCATAGATACTACACAGGTCAAAGAGGCTATGCAGGATGTAGAAGCTACTTAGGCATAGAGACTGCACTGATTATAGGAGTTTCTCAGAATATAGGGATTATGCATGTCATAAAAGTCAGGGTAGCAATAGAATATTCTCAGTTCCATAGAGCTATATACATTGAGGATTCAGAGGTAATAGAAACTACTCTGGTCATACACAAGTCATAAGGGCTACTCAGGCCATAGAGGCTTTGTGGGTCATAGAAACTAAGCAAGACATAGAGGTTATGCAGATCATAGATATAACACAGTCTATAGAATCTATTCAAGATATAGAGGTTACTCATGTCATAGAGGCTACTTGGATAATAAAGTTGGCTATATTTTGCTTCTGTGCTGAGTCTTTTTGCTTGCATATGGATAATAGCTAAACCATTTAAAGAATCTCAGAACATTAAGGCTACTCAGGCCATAAAGGCTATGCAAGTCACAAAGAATACAAAGATCATAGAGGCTACTCAGTCATAGAGGCAATGCAAGTCATAGTGGCTGTTGTCATTAAGGCAGCTATATTGTTTAGGATCTCCAAGTCATGAAGGTGATTCCTGGAAGCAGAACACACCATAGAGGCTACTCAGGGTCTAGAGCCTACAAAACTTTACAAACTATTAGGTCATTTAGACTACCCAAGCCATAGAAACATTTCAGGTCATAGAGGCTATGAAAATAACAGACGTTATGCCTGTTATTTTCTGTTAGAGGCTATACAGATCCTAGGGGCTGAGCAGGGCAGAGTCTTCTCAGCCCTATGCAGGTTATAGAGGCTATTTAGGTCATCATGGCTGCTAGGTCATACAGTTTACTCAGGACATTTAAGCTATGCAAGGATATTCAGAGGTTAGATGATTAGATTATTAGAGCTTTAACACAATCATGGATTAATCCACTATATGAATTAATTGGGTGATGACTGTAGAATGTGGGTCATTGGGAAGTGTGTCTTAGGGTTTACATTTTGTCTCCTGCAGACCATTTCTGGTGGTCATGTATGAGAAAATTTCCTCTGACATTGGATTCCACCATGATATTCTTCCTCTCCTGGAGCCCCAAAATTATTGAGTCAGTCATCTATGGAATAAGACCCCTGAAAGCATGAACCTCCAAATAAACTTGTCCTCTACATTATTCTTGTCAGATCTTTTGGTTACAGCATTGAAAACACTGATTAAAGTAAAATTTTTTACTGAAAAAAGGGTTTTTTTCTATAAAGAACCTGATCATATGTTCAAAAGCCTTTAGAGATGGTTTGTGTTGGGAAGAATTTTGAAAACTCTAGAGATACAAGATGGAAAAGTTTCAGAATGTTGTAAGTAGATCTTAATGGGTGATTCTGGTGGGAGCTCCAAAACCAGAATGCCAATAGAATGCTGAACAATAAATATTGAGCTTACAAGATTTCAGAGGAAGAGGAGTATATTGGAAATTGGACTAGAGCCATTCATGTCATTTCTGGTTAAGAAGTTGGCTATATTTTGCTTCTGTGCTGAGTCTTTTTGCCAGGCTAAATTTAAACGTGATATACTAATTAATCTGATGGAGGTAATTTCAAAGCTGTACAGCATTTAGATGGTTGTATGGACATTGCTGGCCACTTTTAATCAAGTTTACTGTGTTAATCAGGAGAAGAAATCAGAGCAGAAAGATTTGAAAAACTTGGAGTTTAGCCATAAAAGTTTGACTGAAATTGGATTATTAAAGAAATGCTTTAGTCTCTAAAGAAATGCTAAGTATTTTACCCAGGAACAATGGAAGATATGACTTGAGGGCTTCTCAGAAATTTCCAAGACAACACCCATCTCAGGCTCAAGGTTGTAATGGTAAAAATTTCTTTAAGAAGAAGTAATAGGGACACTCTGCTGTCATGTGGAGGCAGGTTAAGGAGTTTTGTCACCATGCTCAGCTGTCCAGGCACCCAGCAATAACTGCCACAGGGATCTCAGAAGGCTTGTCTATTGCTCAAAATGGTGGCAGAATTTGGTGTCAACCACATACTGATGGTTCTAAGGGAATGCATGGGGCTGTGGTTTGGGAGTCATGGAGGCATGCAATGAGATTTCAAAAGAAGGCATTGGAGGTCAGGCAAAATGAAAGTGAGTTCTGATTGGTTGCGCTGATATGGTAATGCACGAAGATATAAAAAAGAAGATATACAAAGGAAGCCAAAATTCAAGCAGAGAAACCTGAGATTAAGAGATGCCAGTAAAGAGAGACATCTGCCTAGAAAAGCTGCAATAATAGAGCAGAAAGAAGACTAGACAGAGGTCATGTGGGCTGCTACCAGCAAGGCCATAGGAGTGGAGCTACACAAGCACTTTGGAGGGGACATCACAATGACATATGCCCCAGATGCTGGATATGGAGATACAGACTTGCTTACCCAGTTGGATTTTAGTGTTGCTCTGATCCCATCCTTCTTTATAGAAAGAAGTCTCTTTTGTGACACTGAAATATTTACTCTGTACCATTATATATTGGATATATGTAATTTGCCTTTTTTAGGGAGCTGAGAGTTTGCCTTTTTTCAGGAGACTTTGGACTGTACATTTTGATAATTTTTGAGATGGTAAAATTATGGATTCTCTTGGAAATGAACTAAGTATATTTTGCATTGTGAGATGGGGTTGAGGTATTGGAGACTAAAGGCAGCATGTTATAGTTTAGATATTGGGTGTCCCCCAAAAGCTCATGTGTGAGATATCCTGAGAATGGTCTGATGTAACCAAATGAGTACTTAAATACACTTATGTATCAACTGGGTGTTAACTATAAGAATATAGAGTGGCTGGAAAAGGTAGGTCACTGAGGACATGACCATGGAATTTATATTTTGTTTCTGATGAGAAAATCTCTTTTTCTTCTTCCTGGTGGACATGTCCTGAGCTGCTTTCCTCCACCATAATATTCTGCTTCACCTAGAGCCCAGAGCCATGAAATCAACCATGACTAAGTCTGAATTTATTGGCTCCAAGTAAACTTTTTGTATTCTATGTTGTTCTTCTGAGGTCTTTTGGTCACAGTGTTGAAAAAGATGAAAACAGGGTTTGTAACACTGGCACTTTTATTTTGTTAGCCTTTCCTATGATGGCTTAAAACTTTATTTCTGCTTACTCTGCCTACTCTAGAAGTTCCCACAGACATAGTTTCATTAGGGCCCTACCAGCCAGCTCTGAACAATCCGTCTCCCTCCTCAATCTGACCAGCCAAGAATAATCCTCATGACCCAATGTGGGATCTTATGAACCCTAAGGAATGAAAAGGACTAAGATCATGGGCATTGTGCAGGTATCCATGCATGTACCTTGGAAACCTAGAAAAATGACTATAGACAAGGCAAACCCACTGCCTGAGATATATAGTATTGGTTTATCCACAAATTTTTCCCCTTAGTTTTTTTTCTTTTTTGTGATGCTTGGAATCAAACCCATAACTTCATGCATACAGTCAAGCCCTCTAACACTGAGCTACATTCCCAGCTTTGTTTCTCCTTATCAGGAATGGTGTAAGGCTACTTATAATTGGTAAATTTACATTGTGATTGCCCACTTCTGTATGGTTAAACTTTACCTCAGGCTTTTCTTTGTCTTCCAACAGTTCCAGATGAGAATGTGAATTGTATATCCTCACCCATCCTGGGGCCAATTCTTGCCCCAAACTGGAAAGTATTTCCTCTTTACTGAAATGCCTTCCTCACTGCCATGCTGGGAAGATCCTTATTAAAGAAATGCTTTAGTCTCTAAAGAAATGCTAAGTATTTTACCCAGGAACAATGGAAGATATGACTTGAATACATGAATACATGAATTACACATTTTTTTTAAGAAAAAAAGAAAAAGAAATTTCATTGTGGAAAGAAAAAGAGACACGTATAGCTGAAAGCAATGATAATATCTCTGGAATCTTGTATACTGTGAAACAATATGTCCAGGGTCCTGGTGCAGAATGAAGACATTGAGAAGTACAATCATAAGTGGTTCCCTTTAAGAAAAGTTTATTATTTATCACACCAGTTCCTTGAAGGAGCCTATGGTGAAGGAATAAATACTGGCAGTTCCAATTTACCTGAAAATATCTTTGAACCTAATACCACACATTATTCAGACCTTGCAGTACAAGTTTGTCTAGTATGTCATAGAAACCATTGTTGATGTTATAGTGCATTTGTTCTTTGTGGGAGCCCCAGATCAGTGTGGAAGACAGACCAGCTCAGGGGATGAGATTCATGTTGTTGGGTGCTTATAGATCTTAAAGTGATCTCTGTTAATCTTTTGAAGTGAAGCTAGGACCAGGCCAGAAAGAAAATGAATTTGAAAATGTAAAATTCACCCAAATTTCAGGCACAGTGGCCCAAAACTTTAAGTTTAAACTCTCTTGTCTGCTTCTGGCTAACTCTATGTAACTTGGAATAAGCCTCACCTTGCAAGAATAAGAGGTTGATGGGAAACATGTGGAAGGCAAGGGTCACAAGAAGAGCTTTGCCTGATTGGAAGAACAATGGAAAAGGGAGAAATCCTGAGGAAAAAATTTCAATCCACGTGTTTATATGTTTTTTGTTGCATTGATTTCTAATTTTATTCCATTATAATTTAATAAATACAAGGAATTATATCAGTTTTTGTATTTCCTAAAGTTAATTTGTGGCCTAAAATATGTCCTATTTTGGAGAAGGTTCCAGGAGCCACTGAAAAGAAAGTACATTCAGGTCTTATTGGAGGAAATATTCTATAGATGTCTGTTAAGTTCATTTGATTTACAGTATTTTTCGGATTCAAAGAGTCTTTACCAAGTTTATGTCAAGATGAGTTATCTAATGGTGAGAGAGGTGTGTTGAAATCTCCCAATTTATTGTATTGGGGTCTATCTCATACATCTATCTGTGTAGTTTCTCTTTTATGTAATTAGTTGAATCCACATTTGAAGTATAAGTATTTCTAATTTTTATATCTGCTTGTTGTATTGTTTCCATTGCCAGTATGAATTAACCTTTGTCTCTTACTATTTTAGGGTTGAAGTCTGCTTTGTCAGATAGTAGAATAGCTACTCCTATTCTCCTAACCCCTGAGCTATCCCCGTAAAAGTCTTTAACCCCAAGCTTGTGTTGCCTCTCTCACTCTATGGAGATATGGTCTTTGTCAGGTCTGACATATAAACTCTGTTTGTATCTCTGCCTGATCTCTGTCTTTCATTTCTCACTTGCCTGTCTCCCAGTTCCTCACTTTCCTTTCAGTATCTTTATGTATGCTCAGATGATTTTATTTGCACAATATTGCCATTTGTGAATGGAACAGAGACTGCTAGCTATATTCTTTCATTCTGGGCATACAACTCTATTATATTTATCAAGCTGCCTTGTAGTTATCTCTGATCATATGATTAAGATTTCTAAAACTGAAAATGAGTGGAAGTAACCATGTGCCACTGCCAGGAATGTGCATACAAAATTTCCATTGTTTCCATACTATTTTCTTTTCTAGCTTTCTGGGATGTTTTAACTCAAGGTTGCCAACATAGCTCTATGCTTATGATGACAATGTTTTCTTCCATTCCAGTCTATGAATTGTGAACTAAACCATGGAAAAGACATACCATTTCTACCTGCTTCTATGTTCTAAATTTTGACTTAAAATATTCCTTATGTTAGTGACTATTTTCTCAGCTTCTGCTATAAAGTCATTGTGTACATTTCTTTTGTAGATGCAAATAATCTCACTAGGTATATAATAGGTGGACAATTATGATAGATATCTTTTTCCTGGCCTACTTATGTGTTTTTTATGTGTTTGTATCCACATGGATGTGAATAGGTATATGTTCTTGTCATGTCTCAGTTTATACTCAGTAGCATCTTGAATATGTATTGATTTTATTGAAGGTACCGAAGACAACTTTGCTCTCCATGTCTCTCCAAGTGATCATTAGGATACACACAAGTCCAAAATATTGAAAATATCAGATCATCCTCAGAAGTTTTTGTAGAAAATATAAGATTATTTTCAAAAATATGAGCTATGATTTTGTATGTTGTGGTTGGCTCCAATCTGTCTCCTGCCACCACTGAAGAATAATACTATCACATAAATGTGCTTTGTTTAAACTTAATCTATATATTTACCACCCTTATCTCATTTCCCTTAAAAAGCCAAATCTTATCTCAATTTATCCATCAGAGCAAAACAGTGTTTGTCTCTTTTTTCTCCACGTTTCACATAGATTCTCCAGGTTTCTATCTTAGAGTCTGAAGCAAAACAGTTTTCACTCCCAAGTATATAAAGTCTATATAACTTCATATATATCCCTGCACAGCCAGTTTTAAATTGTTTACATTTCTTTCAGAATTTTACTCATTTATATGAGCCACTTTCATCTTCACTAAAAGGAAAAATTACTATTAGAAAATATATAACATTATTTTTCCTCAGTTTAATTAGAAAGAGTCTAACGAAAAAATGTTGATAGATACATTCTGACTTTGTGTAGGTGACCTGAATTCAAAGCCACAGAGACAAAACCTGGATCATAGAATGGTTTTTTTTTTTTTTTTTTTTTTTTTTTACTATCAAAAACATTGGCCCTTAAGATAATCTCAGGTAGTAGAATAATACTGCTTTCTCCTTTTTTCCCGCGTTCAGTCACTTCTCTTGCTCTTTTAATCCCTCTCTCATCTCCTCCTTTTCTACTAACAACAAAAAAAAATGCTTTCTCCTTTTTAGAAAGCAGTTTCTGATTATCATAGTGTTTTAGGGACAAACAAGGCAAGGCACCAAAGATAGCAGAAAACATTTTTATTTGGCTGCATCCAAGTTCAGAGGGCACAGCTTTAGCTGTAATTAATTAATCCTCTGAACCCCAAGTTCAGATAGTTTTAGAGTTTTATTTTTTTTTATTTTTATTTTTTTATTTTTTGGCGAGCACAACATCTTTGTTGGTATGTGGTGCTGAGGATCGAACCTGGGCCGCACGCATGCGAGGCGAGCACGCTACCGCTTGAGCCACATCCCCAGCCCCAGTTTTAGAGTTTTATACCCAGCATGTAAGGGGATGGGGCTCAGAAGTTCACAGTCTGCAGAAGTTTACATAAAAGCAGCTCCCCCCCCACACTCTTTTGGGCAAGTTAACCCTTCAAGGACAATACCTGAGAAGGGAGAGCTTCTTCTCCCCTTTCTTTCCTTTATTACCATGGAGCCCAAATTGTAATTTTTCTTATCTTAAAAATGTAGACATCTCTGTAAAGCCTAGCTCAAGGCCAGAGGCCTTGTTTGCATATTTCTACAAACTACTATACTTCTTATTGTAAGGGTCCAGCGAAACGTCGGAGTAAGAGACCACAAGAGACTGTCTTATGCAAAAGCAGAAGGGTGGGTTTATTTGGAGACCAGCATGCTGGGGCTCCCTCTATAGCAAAGAGAGAGAGAGCCCTGAGAACCGCTTGAGCAGAGCTTATATACTTTTCTTGGAGAGGGTAGGGAGGGAAGTTCATTGATGGGTCAGGGTGAGTGGGCAGTTTGCCTGCAACCGAGTGAGGGAGTGCATCCTGCAGTTTGGCAGTTGGGGACAGCACATCCTGGGAACAAGATTAGCAAAGAGTTCACAGTTGGGGACAACACATCCTGGGAACAAGATTTCAACAGTGTTTTGTTAAGCATATAGAAAAACAGAGTGACAAGTACCTATTTTATTAACCTTTCATTCCCCACTTTTTCTTCTGGCTACTTTTAATCATAAAAGTGATCATTGGGGGGTGTCACCTTCTGTGTCTGCTAGTGGGGTATATTGTTGTCTGATTACCATAAGTTTGACTTGTCCAATTTGGGATTGGAGAAAGGAAATTACACGATTGAGCAAACAGGGTCCTAGAGTTAGCAACAATATAAGAATTATTAGAGGGCCGGCCAGGGCTGATAAAAGTGTAGTTAACCAGGGGGATTGTGTGAACCAAGACTCGTACCACCCTTTTTGGGCATCTCTCTCTCTCTGACGCTCTTCAAGGCGTTTTTTTAGTTTACTCATAGATTTTCTTACAACTCCAGTATGGTCGGCATAAAAACAACATTTTTCCCTCAATGCAGCACAAAGGCCCTTTTTTCTCATGAAGAGGAGGTCCAACCCTCGCCTGTTCTGTAAAACAACTTCAGAGAGAGAGGTTAAAGATTCCTGCAAAGCTGTGATGGAGGTTTCTAATATCTTTAAGTTTTGGTCCATTGCTGTTTCTAATTGGGTCATTTGTCGTGTCCCATGGACCAGGGCAGTGGTTCCTGTGCCCACCCCTGCAGCAATTCCCATTTCTAATAAGATGGCTAAAGCGAGGGATACAGGTTCCCGGTGAAACCGGGTTGTATGCCCCCCTATTTGATCTTTAAATGAACCTGCGTCATGATAGAGCATTCTGGGAAACATCTGCACCATTACATAATTAATCACATCTGTTGACCATTTTATGAAAACATAAATAATGTTTAAGTATATAGAATTATACTGTTGTAGGGATGGATAAGGCAAGGCACCTAAGATAGCACTGAAGACAGGGAAACAGTTCTATTTGGTTGCAACCGGATTCAGAGGGCATTGCTTCCGCTGTAATCAATTAATCCCCTGAACCCCAAGTTTAGGCAGCTTTAGAACTCTGTACTCAGCATGTAAGGGAAAGGGCTCAGAAGTTCACAGTCTGCAGAAGTTCACAAAAAGCAGTTTTTGTTTCTGTTATTTTTTTTTTTTTTCTGTTCTGGGCAAGTTAACTTTTTAAGGACACCTGGGAGGGGGAGAATTTTTTTTTTTTTTCTTGCCAGCTGTTACCATGGCGCCCAGTTGATAACTTTTTTATCTTAGAAATGTAGCCATCTCTGTGAAGCCTCAGCTCAAGGCCAGAGGCCCTGTTCACATATTTTGTGAAAAACTAGTAAGGGGGTGTCTAGCTTAGGAGTGCTGATTTTTCCAGCCAGTGGCCAAGTAGAACAGGGCAACATGAAAAGAGGAAGTTTATCTATACTGAACTCTTTTATAGGGACTCTTTTGCTGAAAGTCCTAAAGTCAGCCATGGTGAAGACTTCTGGAGAAGGTCAGTTAAGACTTTTCTGTGGGCCTGGTACAGAGGGGGAGGACAGGGAAGGCGGTGCTGAGAGCAGCTCCGTGGATCTGAGAATGAGGAAGGAGAGATGTAGAAGAATAATGGGAAAGGGGTTTGGGATTTTCTTAGCAATAAAAACTTGAGTAGTAGAACAGGTAGAGCAGAGGGGAAGACTGGAGTGAGTATCCCAAAAAGCCTGTGAGGGACTTTAAATTTTTAGTAACCTGTTTTCAGTGATGACAAAGCAACTTTAAAGGCCATTTTCATTACATTTTGGATAGTCCTGGTGGGTCCCGGTGTGGGCACTGAGAGGAGAAGAGAGGAGTGAATGGGTGGAGAGATACCTCAGTACCTGTTACTTCAGCAAGGGGGCAATGGTCTGAGAACTGGTGGAGGTTTGGGTTCCATCAGGTAGCCCCTGTATGTTTACATCCTTATGACTTACAGAAGAAGTCGGATTTTCCCTCACTCAGCCATGACTGTTTGTGGCTTTGATAGTCTTTACCGCTGTAGGTGTTATAAGTAGCACCTGGTATGGTCCTTTCCAGCAGGGTTCTAGGGATGACACCTGATGTCGTCTTACATAGATGAAGTTTCCCATTTGATATCGGTGTGGAGTCCCTTCATCCCCAGGTTGGTAGGCAGTGGTCAGCTGTTTTCACGGGTATCACTGAGTTTTTTTTTTAAAAGCTTTAAGTCTGTCAAGCAAGAGGGTGTGAAAGGAATTGTTAGGTCTTAGAGTTGGGGTCAGGTCCCTTATTGGAGGAGGGGCATCATAGAGAATTTCATAGGGGGTTAGGTTACACAAAGAAACAGAGGGAAACAATGCACGAAACAATGCATAAGGCAGGAGCATAGTCCAATCTTTTATGCCGGTCTCTAAGCTTAATTTTGTCAAGGTCTCTTTAATGGTTCTATTTATTTTTTCTACCTGTCCTGAGCTCTGGGGTCTATAAGCACAATGCAATTTCCAATTAATCCCCAGGGTCCTGGCTAACCCCTGACTTACCTGGGCCATGAACGCCGGTCCATTATCGGACCCTATTACCTTAGGCAGGCCGTATCTTGGAAAAATATCTTCCAGGATCTTTTTGACCACCATTTTTTTTTTTTTTGTGGGGAAGGCTTCAATCCATCCTGAAAATGTATCTACAAAGATTAGGAGATATTTAAGTCCATACCTTGCTGGCTTAATTTCAGTAAAGTCCACTTCCCAAAATTGTCCTGGTCTGGTCCCTCGAAGGCGTCTTCCTACAGGAAGCTTGGAGGGGTATGCATTAACCAATTGACAGGCCCGACAGGCTTTTGTTACTTGTTCAGCTATTTTTTTTCGCTGTGAGCCAGTTAGTGGAAAACTCTGTTCCTGATCCTTTAGGAATGCCTGCAGTTTCTTTGAACCAAGGTGAGTGAGTTGGTGTACATTTTTAACGTAGTGTAGGGCTTTCTGAAATTGCAAGTTGGGTTCAGTGTTGTCAAGGAGTTCAGTGTCAGTGTCCTCAGATGTTAAGTTGTCGGGGTGCTCCGACGTAGTTAAATCTCCTGACTTATGTTCCCCCATATGGAAAGTGTTAACATGGTTACTCTGTTTAGGGCTGTCAATTTAGCCTCTTTATTTGTCCTCTTGTTAGATGGGGGTGGTATCTGCACAACAGTTTGTTTTCTGGGCTCAGTGAGCCATTGTTTATCGCCCCTAAGGGAATAGTCCAGGAAGATTACTTCTTGCTGGCAAATTTGGGCCTTTTTGGCAGAAGCTCGGATAATAGTGCTTGGGTCCCAGACTTACAGTTTTCCTTGGAGTCTGCTGCCAGTAGCAGGTCATCCACATATTGGAGTAGGGTGACTTCAGGGTGCATGGTTCTGAAGTTATTGAGATCTCTGTGGAGAGCTTCATCAAAAAGAGTGGGGGAGTTTTTGAACCCCTGTGGGAGTCTGGTCCAAGTTAGTTGATCAGATGTTTCAGTTTCTGGGTTTACCCATTTGAAAGCAAACAGTAATTGACTTTCTTTATGCAGAGGCAAGCAAAATAAAGCATCTTTTAAGTCCAGGACAGTATACCATTTTCGCTCGGGGTTAAGGGTGCTAAGCAGATTGTACTGATTAGGTACTGTGGGGTGAATGTCCTGCACTCTGTTGTTGATCTCTCTTAAGTCTTGAACAGGGCGATAGTCCCCAGTTCCTGGCTTTTTTACTGGTAGCAGGAGAATGTTCCAGGCCAATTGACAGGGCTTCTTTGCTCAGAGGATATTGTTTAATATTAATTGGGGAGGCTGAGGTTTTTAACTCCACCATTATTGGAGGTTGTTTTACGACTAGGCCTAATTTAGCAGTTTCTGCCCAGGCATCTGGGTAATCTGTTATCCATTTCTGGGATAGCTTGCCTGTTTGATCAGTCTTGGGGGGTGTGAAGAGTTGATGTTCATCTTCTACTGACATAGTTAAAGCCATGACTATAGGAGTTTTTACTGAAGGATTTAGAAATTTCATTTGGGGGCCTTCAGGGTTAAAAGTTATTCTGGCCTGGAGTTTGGTGAGCAGATCTCTGTCCATCAATGGGGCTAGGCATTCTGGGATCACTAGGAAGGAGGAAGGAGTGATGGATTTTTTCTTTCCCCAGGTCCATGGTCCTCTTAGTTGTCCAAGCCCAATATTTACTGTTATTAGCCCCTTGAATTTGAGACATTTTAGTTGATAGAGGGCCCAAGGGGGCCTTAAGGGCTGAGCATATTGCCCCTGTATCCACTTCAAAGTTTACTGGGGTCCCCTCCACTTCAAAAGTTACCCTGAGCTCGGGGAGGGGATCTGAGCCCTGACTTTCTTAGTCATCTTCCAGAGTTAGAATGGCTGGCTGGCGTGGCTGTTTCTTTCTAGGGCAGTCTTTGGCCCAGTGTCCTTTTTCTTTACAGTAGGCACATTGATCTGAGGCCAGATGTGGCTTCTGGCGTGGACCCAGGTATCTCTTTCTGTCTCCCTGTCTCTTAACTTCTGGCCTATTTGTTGTTGTGACCAGGACCTTAGTCAATGCCTCAGTCTGTCTTTTGTTTCTTTCATCCTCCCTTTGCTCCCTTTCTTTCTCCCTCCTTTGTTCCTTCTCTTCCTCAGTTTCTCTTTTATAGTATACCTTCTCAGCTTCTCTGACTAAATCTCTCAAAGTCATATCTTGCAATCCATCTAAGCGTTGTAACTTTTTTTAATATCCAGGGCAGCTTGCCCAATAAAGGCCATCATGACAGATGCCTTTTGATCCTCTGCCTGAGGATCAAAAGGAGTATATCTCCTATGTGCCTCCATAATTCTCTCCAGAAACATAGAGGGTGATTCATTAGGCCCCTGAATAATCTCTCTTACCTTGGTCAAATTAGTTGGCCATCTAGCGGCTGCTGGGAGACCCGCTATTAGAGCCCGGCAATAAGTGGACAGATGCTCCCTACCTTTAAAGGTGTTGGGGTCCCAGTTGGGTCGGTTTAAGGAGAAGTCAGCTTCGATTATGTTGGGAAGTTGTGTCGGTCGCCCATCTGGTCCGAGGATATTTTCTCTTGCTTCCAGGAGGATTCTCTTTCGTTCCTCTGTCGTGAAGAGAGTGCCTAAGAGTTGTTGGCAGTCATCCCAAGTAGGCTGGTGTGAAAACATCAATGACTTGATCAGACCTGTGAGCCGGGTGGGGTCCTCGGAAAAAGGGGGATTGTTATTTTTCCAATTATATAGATCTGAAGAGGAGAAAGGCCAATACTGGTAGGCTTGCATTTCTCCACCATGGTCATCCTCTATCATTGGCCCATAAGGACGGAGGGGAAGTATCATGGGGGCTTCAGGGTTTTTAATCATTCGCTGCCGGCGAGTTCCTTTAGCCGGGCCAGCTTCCTCCAGGGGAGGAGGGGCTATGTGTGCCGTGGGTTGGTCATCTGTAGGGCACTGAGCTGGCTTAACCTCCTGTGGTGGAGAAGCTGAGTCAGCAGCAGGGGAATCTCTTAGAGGGTATTGGGGGTTGGGGAATGAAGGCAGGGGATAAGGAAAGGGAGGAGAGTCCAGCAGAGTCAAATCTTGAGACTCAGGGAGAACAAAGGGTGGAGAAGGAGCAGAGGGTTTGAGAGATAGAATCGTGGGAGGAGGACTAGGAACGGGGATAAGAAAAGGCTTCACCCACGGAGGAGGAGATTCACAAAGGTCCTGCCAAGTTAAGATATACTGTTGATCTGGATGGCTATGTGGTCCCGGCTGAAAAACAATATCTCTAATTTTTCGAATTAGTGGGGAGTAGAAAGATCCTTCTGGAGGCCATCCAATTCCAAAGGCAGGCCATTCTGAGGCACAAAGAGTCTGCCAGGTCCGACGTTTTACTGAAAAAGAAAGATTCTGAGCCCTTAAGCGGACTTCAGTCCAGTGAATGACTCTGTCTCATAATGAAAGTTACTTGAACAAAGACAGGGACAATACAAATGTGACACCAACACGGACACACAATGAACAGTAAACGTGTAACACAAATCCAGAGGCAAAGATTAAAAACAGACAGTGAATTCAACCTGAGAGAAAGAATAGTTGCCGGCAAAACCAGACGGGTTGGCAGCAGAATACAGATGAGGGCACCTCCGTCCCTCCCAGATGGGGGCACCTCCGTCCCCCCCAGAGTCTCCCAAAGCGTCCCTTGAGGAGACGTGGTCTGTGGCTTCAGGGACACGTCTATCCACCACCGCCAGGGAGAACTTACGCTCTCCGCTGACAACCACATTCTGCCAACCCAAAACCAGAAAACCAGAAGACAGATGAGGGCACCTCCGTCCCTCCCAGATGGGGGCACCTCCGTCCCCCCCAGAAGCTCTGAGAGCTTTCGCTCTTCTCTGAGCCAAAAACCAGAAGCCAGAAACCAGAAGCCAGACAATCACAAAGGAAAAACAAGGAGGAGAAGAAGAAGGAGATAAGGCGCCATACTTACCCCCCTAAAGGAGTCTTGTTGAGGTCTCCCTGTCCGGCGATGCGCAGTTCCCGGCCAATGCACCAAATGTAAGGGTCCAGCGAAACGTCGGAGTAAGAGACCACAAGAGACTGTCTTATGCAAAAGCAGAAGGGTGGGTTTATTTGGAGACCAGCATGCTGGGGCTCCCTCTATAGCAAAGAGAGAGAGAGCCCTGAGAACCGCTTGAGCAGAGCTTATATACTTTTCTTGGAGAGGGTAGGGAGGGAAGTTCATTGATGGGTCAGGGTGAGTGGGCAGTTTGCCTGCAACCGAGTGAGGGAGTGCATCCTGCAGTTTGGCAGTTGGGGACAGCACATCCTGGGAACAAGATTAGCAAAGAGTTCACAGTTGGGGACAACACATCCTGGGAACAAGATTTCAACAGTGTTTTGTTAAGCATATAGAAAAACAGAGTGACAAGTACCTATTTTATTAACCTTTCATTATGTTTGTGAAAATCTAGTAAAGGGGTGTCAAGCACCTGGAGGGCTGGTATCTTCCCAGCCAGTGGTCAAGTAAAACAAGACAACATGAAAATAGGAAGTTTATCTACATTGAACTCTTTTGCAGAGACTCTTTTGCTGACAGTCCTAAAATTAGTCATGGTCAAGATTTCTTGAGAAGCCCAATTAAGACTTTTCTATGGAGAAAGAGGGTACCACTGAAGCCAGAATTAGGCAGTAAGGTTGGTAAGTCAAGTCAGGTCGGATCTAGGAGGCCAATTTTGAGTAAGTCTGGGAAGTTGGAGAGTCTCCCCTGAAGGATCTTATCAAGAACCTTTTTCCAAAGTAACCTGTCCCAGGAATTTCCCCTCCCTACAGGGAGCTATCTGGTTGTTAATGTGTCCTTTTCTACTCCATCCAGCCCTTCTGCCTTCAGCCCACCTGTTTCCCACCTTTTGGCCACACTACTGAGCATTCCTGGGCCTAGTTACATAAGCAGGAAGGAGAAAGATAGGTGTGTGGGGGAGAAGCAGGAGAACAAAGGAATCCTAGGACATATAAAAAGGCCAAACACCTTGCTTCTTGCGATACCTGGATACCAGCTATGGCCCCTTCTCCCTCATGGGACAATTCTATGTTATCCCTTTTTAAATAAACCCTGATTTATATGCTTGCCTGGGTATGCTTCTCTGATGTTCAAACTTCAACATGTGGGGAAGCAGGACTAGTCACCGACAACCGGTGGCATCACCACTTCAATTCACATACCTCTTGACTAATTAGCAGGCTGGGGAATGAGTATCTTTCCAGATGTTACCCTTTTGCCTTCTCTTCGTGGTTCAACCCTTTGGAGGTTTACTCAGATTGGGTAAATTTGTCTCAGAAGATCAATTCACCAAAATTTAGCTGATGATGACTAAGAATGAAATCTGTACCTGGAGAAAAAAATGGAGTGATACGAAATCTCTGTACTGAGCAGAGCCCAACACAACATAAGGGTTTTTATGAGACCAACTATCACTAAGGCCTCAACAATGTATTGTGACCTATTGATGACATCACACAGTTCAAGAACCCAGCCAATATTCACAGTACTATAGCATTGATGAAGCTCATCAGCTAATGTGATACATTTTATATAGTGGAAACACTATCATTAACTTGAACTTTCATACTTTGCACTTGATACCCCAAATAGAAGTAATATGAATTAAACAAAGTAAATTTTTTGTATCTTTTGTACACTGAATCACTCAATGTCCCCAGTGGTGTGAATGTGGTAGTACACCAGAGAGTCAGGCTTAGCACCATGTTAGAAAAGTAAAGGCTATATCTCATAAGTATAACCTTTAGAAACCTAGGTGACAGGCATGCTGGAACATGGATGTGGTCTGAGAATATCTCATCTGTCTATACCCCCACCCCCATATCCATAGGAAATGGTTATTCTAATTGTATCAGTTTCCTACTACTTTCATAAAAATTTACCAAAATTTTATTACTTAAAATATAAACATATCATCTTATAGTCCTGAGTTCAAAAGTCTAGTATGGGACTTGAGGCCTAAAATCAAGGTTTGAGTGTTAAACCAACAACGCAAAGAAAAGACACCGATTCCAATTTAAATCAAATTAAAGCAAGCTTGTAATTTTGACCAGCCAGCGCTATCTCTCCCGAGACCTGTGGGAACAGAAGACAGCACTGCAGCTTTCTAGGAGTTCAGCTTTATAGCACAGAAAGTTGCAAAAGGTGTGTATGTGGGGGGATATCTTGAGAACTTACAGATAACAGAATTTTGACAAGTATAACACAAAGGCAGGTTAATGGTCTAAATGGTTCAGCACTTAGGAAGTAAATTTAGATCCCACTATCACAATTTATGAGGCACCACTAAAGTTTCAGAGAGGGTTGTTATCTGGTCAGGGAAAACCAGGCATGGGTGAGTTCAAGGAATGGGCAGGCATTCCAAGCAAGTTTAGAAATCATAGTAATTTATAGTAAAGCCAAAATTAACTTTTCATGCTTCTGTGGTGAGATGGCTCCCAATCTTAAGAGGGAATTAGGCTGGGTTATCATTGAGCAGGGCTGCTTCTATCTGGTGTCTTAACTCAAAAGTTTTTCATCACTGCCCCCCCACCCTCGCACCCCTCCCACAGGTTTCAAAGCTGCCTGTAATACTTACTTGTTGTTCTTGATCTTCAACAGGCATTAGTTTAATATCGGCTTCCATGGTTACAGGTCCACTCTGATTGTACCTCTTAACTGCCTTTCATAAAGGACATTGCCATGACCCTGGCTGTACCCAGATTATCTAGGAAAATCTTCTGTTTTAAAATTCATAACTTCATTTCATCTGCAAGTCTTTTTACCATACAAGGTTACATATTCATAGGTTTCATGAATTAGGAGGTGGAAATTTCAAGGGGAACTGTTGGAAGAGAGGGTTCTTTACCAAAATAAAGTCACAGGGTTTTGGAGAGAATTCACATATATTCAAATATAGTAGTATGAAAATGGAAACTGGAAATTTAATAAAAGCTTATAATAAGTGACACAGCAATGATATAAACATATTGAATAAAACAAAGCAGAATAAAAAGAAAGAAAATGCACTTGAAAATTAACAAGAGGAATAAAGTGACAATTACATTTTTTCATGCTATAAACTTAGGCAAACACATTTAATAAAGAATTCCAAGACAGATGATAGGTCAATGTGTATAAAAGAATATGGAGAGTTTTGACTCTGGAAAACAGAGATGCTAAACAAGTCCCTAACTGAATATAAAAACCAATTAGAATCTGAAAAATAGAAGGAAGCAAAAAAAATCTAATATTTGGTAAATAAACTTACGCAAAGCAAAACAAAAATATAATTAATTCAAAGAAAACTTTCTTTTTTTATTGTAGTAAGAATTGAATCCAAGGGAATTTAAACACTGAGCCACATCCTCAACACTTTTTATATTTAGAGACAGAGTCTTACTAAATTGCTTAAGGCCTTGCTAAATTGTTGAGTCTGGATTTGAACTTGTGATCCTCCTCCCTTGGCCTCTGGACTTCTGGGATTACAGGCATGCGTCATTTTGCCTGGAAAAAAGATTAAAAACACAAGTCAAAGGATGGAACAAAGTAATAATTATTGTTTCTGATGAAAATAGGTTAAAAACTTAACTGCATAATATAGACAACTCAAAAATAAATGGAAATGTCAAGAAGAACATGAGTTCAACTTTTAGTGCTAGAAGAAAAAAGAACTTGGACTAGAATTATATGGAATGCAGGTAGAAGTGGGACAGGGTAGGAATTGATGGATCCAATTACATTATACAGTTTTCTAGGAATAGTGTTCCAACTTCATGTCCTTTAAGCCCTTGTCAGACATGACCCCTGCAGATTCTTCTTCCATCCTGCTTTGTCTTACAAGGTACTCTAGGACTATCTCAATTCTCATGTAATATCCACATGATGTCTCTTGCTTTTATTTCATTGCTCCTCCTGTCTTGAAAACTCATATAACATCCTGGGATCAAATATTATTGTGTTGGGTGAATGCATGATTGCTTGTTCAACTTAAAAGTGTTTCTGGTCAGAAATTTTGAGGAATGTATCTGTGTATATCTGATCTCACGTGATACTGGGTTCCTAGTGTTTTTTTTCCAACCCAAAAGCCATACATGGATAATCATAAGATTTTAAAAGCTAACACAATTATTAATACTTTAGTGTCTATGAACAGTATTTGAAAATGAATCCAAAACAATCAACTTGATTGTGAAATCTAGTAAACCAAGAAATGACTTAAAAAGTCTATATATAAACAGGGTAAATGACAGAGATGAACACTAAATATACTCATATGTTAAAAATGAGAGGAGGCTATGAAAATTGTAAATAGAGAAGAAAATGTAAATTTTCAAACGTTTTAGAAAATGAAAATAGCTACAAAAACCTGGAGATGTGCACAGAGGAGGAGGTTAAGATGTGTTAATATCTTCATTGCTAATCTCAGGATTAAATTTATGCTTCCCTCCCTGAATGATGTAGAACCACACCCTTTTCAATATCTTAAAGATTTTTATCTTAATTACATGGAGGACTTTAAATATGAATACACTAATGTTTATGAAACATTTAAAGTTTAACAACACTGTTAGCTTCCTGCCAGTTTCATTTTTTCCAACAAATTTAAGAATTATTAAATTCAATTTGTAATCCAAAATTTTATCATTCAATGTTGAAGAATAAATTCTGTTTTACTTTCCATCATATCTTTTTCTCACATGCATTTATTTTAAGAATTTTATTGATGTATAATTGATATGTATTAAAAAGCACATTTCATTATACAATTGATGTAATAATAAATAAATAAAATATACAATTGAATGAGTCTGATTCTTCTACACATTTTGACTTCTATTTATAGGTAGGGATAGATATGAAATTCTTTTATGATAGCATCTAATTCATGTTGAAAATGGTTACATTTGAGTAATAAACTCAATAGCAAGTTGAAAACCAGCCTCAGCAACTTAGGGAGGCTCTAAGAGAGACCCTGTCTCTAAATAAAATATTAAAAATGTTGGGATGTATTTCAGTGCACCCTGAGTTTAATCCCTGGGGGAAAAAAGAAAAAAAATTATTTGAATTAATTATATTTTTCTTTCTTTTCATCATCTTATTTTATCTAACTTTATTTACCAAATATTAAATTTTATACTCCCTTCTATTTTTTAAAATTTATTTTTATTTTAATTTGTTTTTTTTTAAAGAGAGAGAGAAAAATTTTTAATATTTATTCTTTAGTTTTCGGCGGACACATCTTTGTTTGCATGTGGTGCTGAGATTCGAACCCGGGCGGCACATATGCCAGGTGAGCACGCTACCGCTTGAGCCACATCCCCAGCCCTTAATTTGTTATATATGACAACAGAATGCATTACAATTCATATTACACATATAGAACACAATTTTTTGAATCTCTGGTTGTACACAAAGCAGAGTCACATCCTTCATACATGTACTTTGAGTTATAATGTCCATCATATTCCACTGTCTTTCCTACCTCTATGCTCCCTCTCTTTCCCTCCCTTCCCTTTATCCCCTCTAGACAGAGCAAAGGGGAAAAGGGCTCTCTTTATTTCTTTCAAATTTTAATTAGGCTATTTATTCAGTTATGCACTTGTTTTATCAGAGCTCTAAACTCTGCAATTATTATATTTTTTTACATTGATCTGCCATCTGGTCTTGGAATTCTTTGTTAAATTTTTTGCATGCTTTGTATGGCACAAAACATTATTTTGCAATTGCAATTTCAGTCCTTCTGTTAATGTTTAATTTTCAAGTGACATTTTGTTTCTTTTATTTTTCTTTGTTTTATTCATTATGTTTATATTATGTTTACATTTACATTGCTGTGTCAATACATTCCAAACTTTGCTCAATTTCAGATTTCTTCTCTCACAATATTATATTTTACTAGAGGTGAATTCTCTCTGAAACACTGCTATTTTATCTTGGCATAGCAGGATGAAGATAGAACCCTCAACTCTGGCAGCCATTCCTCTTAGAACCCATGCATTGTGGACTGGCACGGCAAAAGAGAATTTGCTATCATTGGTCTACAAGTCTATTTTGGTGCAAATACCATGTTACTATTGGTCTGTAGTATAGGTTAAGGTCTGGTATAATGCCACCTGTTTCACTTTTCTTGCTAAGGATTGCTTTAGCTATTTTGGGTCTCTTAATTTTCTAGATGAATATCAGGACTGCTTTTTCTATTTGTATGAGGAATGTCATAGGGATTTTGATTGGAATTGCATTAAATCTGTATAATGTTTTTGGTAGTATGGTCATTTTGATGATATTAATTCTGCCTATCCAAGAACAAGGTAGATCTTTCCATCTCCTAAGGTCTTCTTTAATTTCTTTCTTTAGCATTCTGTAGTTTTTATTGTAGAGGTCTTTTACCTCTTTCACTAAGTTGATTCCCAAATATTTATTTATTTATTTATTTTTGGATACTATTGTAAATGGGGTAGTTTTTCTAATTTCCCTTCAGAGGATTTGTCACTGATATACTGAAATGCCTTTTATTTATGGGTGTTGATTTTGTTACTGTGCTGAATTTATTTACTAGTTCTAGAAGTTTTCTTGTGGAATTTTTGGGGTCTTCTAGGTATAGAATTATATCATTGGCCAATAGTGCTAATTTGAGTTCTTATTTACCTATTCATATCCCTTTAACTTATTCCATCTGTCTAATTGCTCTGACCAGTGTTTCAAGAACTATGTTAAATAGAAGTGCTGAAAGAGGGCATCCCTGTCTTGTTCCAGTTTTTAGAGAAAATGCTTTCAATTTGTCTCCATTTAGAATAATGTTGGCCTGGTGCTTAGCCTAGATAGCTTTAATGACCTTGAGATATGTTTCTGTTATCCCTAATTTTTCTAGTGTTTTGAAAAATGAAGGGGTGCTGTATTTTGTCAAATCTTTTTCTGCATCTATTGAGATGATCATATGGTTCTTATCTTTAAGTCTATTGATGCGGTGAATTACATATAAAAATACACATAAAAATTACACAAAATAAATAAATAGGTAGATAGATAAATAAATAAAGGTAGTGTGTCTATCTACAACTAAAAAAATGTTTTTTAAAAAGAATGTTTGCAGGAAATCTAAAGTCAAATTTGATCATGTATATTATTTCTTTTCTTTATTGTTATTTGTTATCCTAATAGTGAACATTATACCTTCAATACATTTGAATGTATTCTAATGTTCTAAAACATTAATTGGAGTCATTCTTCATCTCTTTGTTTTTCCACTTCTAGATTATACTTGCTCCTCTTAACTCCTGTTCTACCTCTTACATTACATTATCTGCTGCTTGTGCAAGTACATCTTTTTTTTCTTTCATCTCGGTGTATATTATTTCTTTCCAGCTTTTCTTTCTTCTTCCCTTTCTTTTACCCAATCATTTTTTTGCCCTTTTCAGTCCTTGTTTAATGTTTTAGCAGTTTAATATATTAAATAACTAATTTTTCAATTTGTTTCAGAACTCTACTACAAGATTATACCTAGATTACAGGAACATTAAAGAACAATGCCAACAAGTTTTTCACTTTTATTAAGAGAAAGCTCACAAAGTTGCTGAAGTGCTATAGACTATTTGAAATCTTTTTCATATTTCTTTCATGTCTACCTAATTGAGATGTTTATTGCTTCTTCATTTAAGGAAGGGATTACTTTGTGAGCTTTCTCTTAAGTGCCCTGGGTTGGACAAATAACTCAATACTGATACCTGAACTCAATGTGTGGTCTTTTATGATCCCTATAACAGTACCATTTTTGGAAAGTCATTAAACCCTATTTACTACAGTCACTGTGAGTCAAGCCATGTACTATTCATCCTTAATAAAAGACATAAACTTAGTGAACTAAAAAATATTCTGAATCAAATGGACCTAACAGACATCTATAGAATATTTAATTCATCAATGATTGAATTTAATTTCTCAATAGGACATGAAATATTTAATTGTATTTTACATCACAAATCACACCATAACAAAAAACTAAGAGAATTCCTTGCAAACTATCAGATCATATGCAATAAATTAGAAATCCATGACAAGATAAAAAGTAAAAGCCTCTCTAATACCTGAAGATAAATTCACTTTTGAATAATAAATAAAGACAAAATCAGGGGACAAATAAAAATTCTTTCAAACAAATGAGACTTGTGATAGGGCATAGCAAAATACTTGGGACAGTATAAAGAGTTTTAAGAAGAAAATTTATAGCATTCTGCTTCAACATAAAAAAATAGAACTATGCCAAATCAATAACCTAACATTACTGCTTGAGACCTTAGGAAAGAAAAGAACATACCAATACTAAAATCAACTGAAGAAGAGAAATAATCAATATTAGAGCCAAAATCAATAAAATTGAGAATAAAATTAATACAAATAATCAATGAAACTGTGTCTTTTTAAAGATACACAAGATAAATTCTAACACAAAGTAACCAAAATAAAGAGAAGAAAAAAATTTATGTAGTGTTGGAAAAGGAAATATCACCATAGACACTACTGAAATCTAGTGGATCTTAAGAAACTATGAAATTCATATGTCAATAATCTAGAAAATATTGAAGATATTAACAATTTCTTATAGACATATGGAATACACAAATAAGATATAGGAAATATAAACAGACTGATATCAAGTAATAAAATTGAAGCAGCTGTCAAAAGCCTTACAACAGAAGTTCAGGACTAGATAGACTCTTAACTGAGTTCTATCAATCTTTTTTTTTTATTGGTTGTTCAAAACATTACAAAGCTCTTGACATATCATATTTCATACATTAGATTCAAGTGGGTTATGAACTCCCATTTTTACCCCAAATACAGATTGCAGAATCACTTCGGTTACAGATCCACATTTTTACATAATGCCATATTAGTAACTGTTATATTCTGCTACTTTTCCTATCCTCTACTATCCCCCCTCCCCTCCCCTCCCCTCCCATCTTCTCTCTCTACCCCATCTACTGTAATTCATTTCCCTCCTTGTTTATTATCCCATTCCCCCTCACAACCTCTTATATGTAATTTTGTATAACAATGAGGGTCTCCCTCCATTTCCATGCAATTTCCCTTTTCTCTCCCTTTCCCTCCCACCTCATGTCTCTGTTTAATGTTAATCTTTTCTTCCTGCTCTTCCTCCCTGCTCTGTTCTTAGTTACTCTCATTATATCAAAGAAGACATTTGGTATTTGTTTTTTAGGGATTGGCTAGCTTCACTAAGCATAATCTGCTCTAGTGCCATCCATTTCCCTGAAAATTCCATGATTTTGTCATTTTTTAGTGCTGTGTAATACTCCATGGTGTATAAATGCCACATTTTTTTTTATCCATTCATCTATTGAAGGGCATCTGGGTTGGTTCCACAGTATAGCAATTGTGAATTGTGCTGCTATGAACATCGATGTGGCAGTATCCCTGTAGTGCCGCAGTCCGGCTGCAGCAAAATAACCGGGAGGTGACGAATAACTTGTGTACGTTGATACAGCAGGAATGGGAGCCGTTTATTGTAGGACAACAGAGCTATTTATACATTTTGCACAGCTTATCTTAATTAGCATAAACTAGATACATCAGTCAACCAATAAGGAATCTCCACACTTAATGGCTCGCTTTTGTTACTTTTCAAACCACTCCCTCTGGCATTTTGCCAGGCACCATCCAGACTTGTTTATGAACTCTAACATTTCTCTGGCAAAATACCACGTGTTATTTTGACTTGTCTACAGACCTTAACACTGTAGTATGCTCTTTTAAGGTCTTCAGGGAATAGTCCGAGAAGGGCAATAGCTGGGTCAAATGGTGGTTCCATTCCTAGCTTTCCCAGGAATTTCCATACTGCTTTCCAAATTGGCTGTACCAGTTTGCAGTCCCACCAGCAATGTACAAGAGGTACCCTTTTCCCGACATCCTCGCCAGCACTTGTTGTTGTTTGACTTCATAGTGGCTGCCAATCTTACTGGAGTGAGATGGTATCTTAGGGTGGTTTTGATTTGCATTTCCCTGACTGCTAGAGATGGTGAGCATTTTTTCATGTACTTGTTGATTGATTGTATATCCTCCTCTGTGAAGTGTTTGTTCAGGTTCTTGGCCCATTTGTTGATTGGGTGATTTGTTATCTTATTGTCTAATTTTTTGAGTTCTTTGTATACTCTGGATATTAGGGCTCTATCTGAAGTGTGAGGAGTAAAAATTTGTTCCCATGATGTAGGCTCACTATTTAACTCTCTTATTGTTTCTCTTGCTGAGAAAAAACTTTTCAGTTTAAGAAAGTCCCATTTGTTGATTCTTGTTATTAACTCTTGTGCTATGGGTGTCCTATTAAGGAATTTGGAGCCTGACCCCACAATATGTAGATCGGAGCCAACTTTTTCTTCTATCAGATGCAGAGTCTCTGATTTGATATCTAGCTCCTTGATCCACTTTGAGTTAACTTTTGTGCATGGTGAGAGAAAGGGATTCAGTTTCATTTTGTTGCATATGGATTTCCAGTTTTCCCAACACCATTTGTTGAAGATGCTATCCTTCCTCCATTGCATGCTTTTAGCTCCTTTATCAAATATAAGGTAGTTGTAGCTTTGTGGATTAGTCTCTGTGTCCTCTATTCTGTACCATTGGTCCACCCACCTGTTTTGGTACCAGTACCATGCTGTTTTTGTTACTATTGCTCTGTAATATAGTTTAAAATCTGGTATCGCTATACCTCCCGATTCACACTTCCTGCTTAGAATTGCTTTTGCTATTCTGGGTCTTTTATTTTTCCATATGAATTTCATGATTGCTTTATCTATTTCTACAAGAAATGCCATTGGGATTTTGATTGGGATTGCATTAAACCTATAGAGAACTTTTGGTAATATCGCCATTTTGATGATGTTAGTTCTGCCTATCCATGAACAGGGTATATTTTTCCATCTTCAAAGATCTTCTTCTATTTCCCTCTTTAGGGTTCTGTAGTTTTCATTGTATAAGTCTTTCACCTCTTTTGTTAGGTTGATTCCCAAGTATTTTTTTTTTTTTTTGAGGATATTGTGAATGGAGTGTTTTTCCTCATTTCCGTTTCAGAAGTTTTGTCGCTGATATACAGAAATGCCTTTGATTTATGTGTGTTGTTTTTATATCCTGCCACTTTGCTGAATTCATTTATTAGTTCTAGTAGTTTTTTTGTAGACCCTTTTGGGTCTTCTAGGTATAGAATCATGTCATCTGCAAATCATGATAATTTAAGTTCTTCTTTTTCTATTTTTACGTCTTTAATTTCTTTCATCTGTCTAATTGCTGTGGCCAGTGTTTCAAGAACTATATTGAATAGAAGTGGTGACAGAGGGCATCCCTGTCTTGTTCCAGATTTTAGAGGGAATGCCTTCAATTTTTCTCCATTCAGAATGATGCTAGCCTGAGGCTTAGCATAGATAGCTTTTAAGAGAGCTTAAAAAAAACAATCCTTCTCACATTTTCCCATGAAGTAGAAAAGGAGAGCACACTGCCAAACTCTTTCTGATACCAAAACCAGACAAAAATATTCTTGATAAAATATTGGCAGACTGTATACAAAAACACATCAAAATGTTAGTGTATGGCTGGGACTGTAGCTTAGTGGCAGAGTGCTTGTCTAGCATGTGTGTGGCACTGGGTTTATCCTTGGCTTCACATAAAAATAAACAAAATAAAGGTATCATGTCCATCTATGATTAATTTTTTTTTAAAAAAATTTGTAGTTGTAGATGAACAGAATGCCTTTATTTTATTTATTTTTATGTGATTCTAGTGCCTCATGCATGCTAGGCAAGAGCTCTACTGCTTAGCCACAACCCTGGCCCCAATAAAATATATATATATATATATATTTTAAAAAATGTTACTGCATTATGACCAAGTGGGTTTCAGTCTAGGGATGCAAGGTAGATTCTATATATATATGCAAATCAATAATTGTAATTTACTACATAAATAAATTTATGGACAAAAATCACATGATTGTCTTAATAGATCCAGAAACAGTGTTTGAAAAAGAACATCTACTGTTTATGCTTAAAACATTAGAAAACTAGGGATATAGAAAATTACCTCAAAATTGTAAAGTCTACATATGACAAACCCAAGACCAACATCATACTAAATGGAGAAAAACTGAAAGCATTTCCTGTAAAAATAGAAACAAGAAAAGGATGCCCAACCTTACCAGTACTATTCAACTTAATGCTTGAAACTCTATCCAGAGCAATTATGCAAGAGAAGAAAATTAAGGAAAAAACATAAGAAAAGAAGAAATCAAATAGTCTGTTTGCCGATGACATGATTCTAAATTTAGAGGATCCAAAATACTCTACAAGAAGATATCTAGATGATCAATTTAGTAAAATATCAGGGTACAAAAACAACATAAATCAATCACTTTCAGATACTGCTGTGATAAATATGCTAAAAAATTAAGAAAACTGTCCCATTCTATCACTCAAAAATATTTGGGAATTAATCTAATGAAGTATATGAAGGACCTCTATAATGAAAACTCCAGAACACTGAAGAAAAAAATGGAAAATGACCTTAGAAGATGGAAAGATAGGCAGAATAATATGATCAAAATGTCCATCCTATCAAAAGCATAATTCAGGTTCAATGTAATCCCCATCAAAATACAAGTGACATTCTTCAAAGAATTAGAAATATCAGTTCTAAAATTTACTTGGAAAAACAAGAAAACCAGAATAGCAAAAGAAATCCTGAGCAAAAAAGAGCAATGTTGAAGGCATCACAATACTGGATCTAAAATCATACTAAAGGGCTATAGAAATAAAAACAACATGGTACTGACACCAAAATAGACATGAAGACCAGTGGGATACAATAGAAAACACAGACAGAAATCCACAGTTCTCTGTTTCTAGACAAAGGTGCCAAAAACACACATTGGAGAAAAGATATCCACTTCAACATATGGTGCTTTGTAAACTGAAAATCCATGTATGTACAATTAAATTTAACCTCTTTTACCCTGCACAAAACTCAAATTGAATCAAACACTTAGGAATTAGAACAGAAATTTTGCAACCACAAGAAGAAAACGTAGGCCCAACACTCCAATAGTCAATACAGGATGCAACTTTCTTAAAAAGACTCCTAAAGGGCTAGAAGTAAAATTAAATTCAATAAGTGGGATAGAATCAAATTAAAAAGCTTATGCACAGGGCTGGGGTTGTCACTCAGCTGTAGAGTGCTTGCCTAGCGTGTGCGAGGCCCTGCGTTCAATCCTCAGTACAACATTAAATAAATAAGTAAAATAAAGATATTGTGTCCAACTATAAATATATACAAAAGCTTCTGTACAGCAAAGGAACAAAGTCATTAAGAGAGAGCCAACAGAATGGAAGAAATTTTTTCTTCCTGCTCTTCAGGTAGGATGGTAATATCCAGAATATAGAACACAAAAAAACTTGATAGCAAAAAACAAATGACTCAATTAATAAATGGGCAAAAGAACTAAATAAACACTTATCAAGAGAAGAAATGCAGACAACATACGCATGAAAAAAATGTTAAACATCTCTAGGAATTAGACAAATACAAATCAAAACTACACTGAGATATTTCACTCCAGTCAGAATGGTAATTATCTAAAATACTAGCAACAATAAATTTTGACCAGGATGTGGGGGAAATGGTACACTCATTCATACATTTCTGGTGGGACTGCAAATTGGTGCAACCACTATGGAAAGCAGTATGGAGATTTCCTCAGAAAACTTGGAATGGAACCACCATTTGACTCAGTTATCCCACTCCTTGATTTATATACAAAGGACATAAAATCAGCATACTACAGTGAGGCAGCCACATTGATATTTATAGCAGCTGAATTCATGATAGCTCTACTTTGAAGCCAACCTAAGTGCCCTTCAACAGATGAATAGATAAAGAAAATGTCATATATATACACAATGGAATGTTACTCAGCCTTAAAAAAGAATGAAATTATGGCATTTTCCAGTAATAGGATAAAGATGGAGAATATCATGCTAAGTGAAATAAGCCAATCCCCTAAAACCAAAGGCTGAATGTTTTTTCTGATATGCTAATGAACTGTAAATAAGGAGGAGGATAGAAGTAATTCAGATTAGACAAAGGGAATGAAGAGAAGGGAGGGGGAATGGAAATAGGAAATATAGTAGAATGAATTACTATCCAATGTGCATTTATCATTACATGACCAATGTAATTCTACATCATGTACATCCAGAAGAATAAGAAGTTATACGCCATATATGTATAATATGAAAAATATATTCTACTATCATGTATAACTAATAACACATAAAAAAAAATAAAAAATACATTGATATTGAGGCTGAAGTTGTGTCTCAGTGGTAGAGTGCTTGCCTACCATGTGTGAGGCGCTGGATTTGATCCTCGCACCACATAACTAACTAAATAAATAAATTAAAAATACATTGATATCAATTCATGAATATAGATTCATTTATATTATTTTATAATATAATCTTTGATATAGATTTATAAATATTAATTCATTGATATTGATTCATCAATATAATTTCACTGATGTAGATTGATATAGACTTGATATGTATTAATTAAAATAGATTCATTGATATTATTTCATTGATATAGATTCATTGATTTATATTACTCAAAATAGATTCATTGATATTTTATTGATATAGATTCATCAATATAGATTCATCAATGTCAATTTATAGATATTGATTCATTGACTTAAATTCATTGATATCAATTCATCAATTAGATCCATCAATGTGAATTCATATATATCAAGTCATTGATTTAAATTTATTAATATGGATTCATTGGTTTAGATTCATAATGTGGATTCATTGATAGCACTTCATTAATATTGGTTTATTGATTAAGATTCATTGATATAGATTTATTGATATTGATTTATCAATTTATATTAATTGTTATTGATTCATGGATATAAATTCATCAATGCAGATTTATTGATATCAATTTGTTGGTATCTATTTAACAATATATATTCATCAATATTGATTCATTGAGATCAATTCATTGATACAGTTTTATTGATATCAATTTATATATTTTACATAGGTTTATCAATATTGATTCATCAATCTAGTTTCATCAGTATTGCTTCATTGACAGATTCACTGATGTAGATCCATCAATATCAATTCATCAAATTTGATTCATCAATATCATTTCATCAATTTTGATTCATCAGTAAGGATTCATCATATCAATGAATTAATGTAGATTTATTGATATCAATTTGTTGATATAGATTCACTAATATAGATTTATCAATGTAGATTCATCAATATTCATTTGTTGTTATCAATTCATTGATATGATTCATCAAATAGATTCATTGATATAGATTTATCAATATAGGTAAACCTATATAGATTGATAAACATTGGTACATTGATATCAACTAATTAATATCTATGAATCAATATAGATATATCAATATTGATTTGATATCAATGAATAGGTACAGATACATCTATCAATTCATTGATATAGATTCACCAATATTTCATCACTATGTGTTCATCAATATCAATGTATCCATATAGGTTCATTGATAGAATTTTCAATATAGATTGATATAATTTCATCAATATCAACACATCTATATTGATTGATAAGAAGAGATTCATTGATTTAGATACATCAACATGTATACATCAGTATATATTTATAGATATTGTTACATGGGTGTAGATTCACCAATATAGATTGGCCAATATTGATTCATTGTTATGGTTTGGATGTGAGTGTCCCCCAAATCTCACATGTGAGACAATGCAAGAAGGTTCAGAGGAGAAATGATTGGGTTGTGAGGGTCTTAACCCAATCAGTGATTTAATTTCCTGATAGTGGTTAACTGAGTGGTAACTGAAGTGGTAGGGTGTGGCTAGAGGAGGTGGGAATTGGGGTGTGGCTTTGGGATATATATTTTGTATCTCTTTATCTGCTTTCTGATCATGGTGATATGAGCTGCTTCCCTCTGCCACCCTCTCCTGCCATGATGTTAGCTTCACCTCGAGCCCTGAGGAATGGAGACAGCCTTCTATGAACTAAGAGCTCTGAAACTGTGAACCCTCAAATAAACTCTTCCTTCTATACAATTGTTCTGGTAATCCTTTAGTCACAGCAGCAAAAAAGCTGACTAAAACAGTTCATTGATACCAATCCATTGATATCTATTCATTGATATCAATTAATTGATAGAGAATCATTGATATTGACATGTCAATACAGATTCATTGAATCAATTCATCAATTTAGATTCATTGTTGTCAATTCATGGATATAAATTCATAGATGTAGATTCATTGATAATGATTCATTAATATAGATTTATCAATCTTGATTTATCAATATCATTTTATTGATATAGAATCCTCCATGCAGATTCATCAGTACAGATACACTGATTTAGATTCATTGATACAGATTTATTGATATAGATTCATTAATGTTAATTCATCAATATAGATTCATCAATACAGATTTATTTGTATACATATATTGGTATACATTCATCAATATCAATTTGTTGATATAGATTTATTGATATTGATTCTTCAATATATAATTTCATCAATATAGATTCATTGATATCAATTCAACAAATAATTTCATCAATATAGATTAGACCATATAGATTCATTGAGATTGATTAATCAATACAGGTTGATTGGTATCCATTCATCATATTTTTTTATATTGATATCAATTTATTGACATTGTTTAATTGATATGGAATCATTAATAGTGATTCATTTATATTGATTATTGGTATAGATTTATTGATATAGATTTAGCAATAGTGACTCACCAGCATAAGTACATTGTTGTTGGGCTGGGGTTGTAGTTCAATGGTAAAGCTCTCGCCTGGCACGTGTGAGGAACTGGGTGCAGTCCTCAGCAAACCATAAAAATGAATGAATAAAATAAAGATATTCTGTCCATTTACAACTAAAAAGAAAGAATTAAAAAAGAAGTAAGTACATTGTTGTTGATTCATGAATATAGATTCATTGAAGTAGATGCATTGATATTGATTCATCGATATCAATTAATTGGTATTGATTTATCAACATATATTCTTTGAGATCTATTATTCAATAGTTTCATTGATATCAATTTTTCATATAATCTTTTATATAGATTCATCAGCACAATATAGCTTCTTAACATTGTTTCATCAATATAGACAAATTAATATAGATTCAATGAGATCTATTCATTGATTTGATTCATCAATAAGGATTCATCATATCAATTCATCAATGTAGATTGATTGATATCAATTTGTCTGTATAGATTCATTGATATAAATTAATAAATATATTTTAGAGATGTAAATACACTGATATTGATGTATTGATTTAGATTCATCAATATAGATTTATTGATATAGATACCTTGATGTAGATTTATTAATACTGACTCTTTTTTGTTTTTTTTTTTTTTTTTTTTTTAAGTTTTTTTTTAAGAGAGAGTGAGAGAGGAGAGAGAGAGATAGAGAGAATTTTTTTAATATTTATTTATTTATTTTTTTTTAGTTCTCGGTGGACACAACATCTTTGTTGGTATGTGGTGCTGAGGATCGAACCCGGGCCGCACGCATGCCAGGCGAGCGCGCTACCGCTTGAGCCACATCCCCAGCCCTCTTTTTTGTTTTTAATATATTTTGTTTTGTTGCTGATGGACCTTTATTTTATTTATTTATATATGGTGCTGAGAATCAAACCCAGTGGTTCACACATGCTAGGCAAGTGCTCTTCCACTGAGCTACAACTCAGCCCAATATTGACTCTTTGAGATCAATGAATTGATAATAATTCATTCATAATAATTCATCATATAATATATAATATTGATATTTTAATATCAGTATCATTGATACAGATTCATCAATATTGATTAAGTGATATAGATTCTCTGATGGAGATTCATTGATATCATTTCATTCATATAGATTCATTCATATAGTCATCGATATTGATAAATCAATATTAATTCATTAATATAGATTCATTGATATGATACATTGATACACATTCAGTGATATTGATTCATTGATATATATCATTGATGTAGATTAATTGATATCAATTTTTCAATATCTTATTTCATTGATATAGATTCATTGATAACTATGCTTTGATAAAAATTCATCAATGTCAAATCTTCAATTTAGATTCATCAATATGGAATCGTGGATGTAGATGCCACGCAGTCTGCATGGTGACCGCTGTAAAGAGATGCTTTGCCAATGGCAGCTCATCATGATCGTGGGGGTGCTATATGAATACAAAGAATAAGTCTTTGAAAAGCACACAGAAGGGGGCCTGGCACTTAGGTAGCACTCTCTGGGGGGCTGTTATACCAGTATTGAGTTCTATTAAACTCATTTGCTGAACCCTCTGCAACCATGTTGATCCCATTTGATGGACAATATCCCTGCACCTCCATTTGGGTAAGTGACCATGTGCTGAGCAGTGAGATGCTCTTTGGAAAGCAGACAGACGTCCTCCCTGTCAAGGGTAGGCTCATGGAGCCAGGGCCCTTACTTTCCTGGCTTTCATTCATGGCCAAGCACCACCTGGGGCATGGAGCAGGCTTGGGTGTCAGGTATTATGTCTCTTGGATTAGACTGTATTTTCACTCATGATATTCTTTCATGGCCAATTAGGATCAATGTTTGTGTGCCCACCTCACCCAGGTGTTACAGAGCCACTAGCCAAGCTAGTGCTGATCAGCATCAGGCTTTGAGCCCTTCCAGCCTCCCCATGCTAACAGGTCTCTCAAGTAGCCCTGGCTCCGAACCAAGTATGTTTTGCCCCAGTGTTGAAAATGCTCCATCTGTGAGAGTGAAGTTCCCCAGGATGTGAGTTGGCTTCTGTTTCATTTCCCAAAACCTGGGTTCCCACCCCTAAGGTTGACATGCATTATGATACCCCACTGGTGATCCTGCTAATCAGTGAAGGCCAGATCCCCTGGAGCTCTTCCCAGGAAATGCTTCCTGCAGATTTTCATCCAACAATTAATTTTCTCGCTCTTGCTGAAAGCAAGGCTGAATGCTGGATGCTCATTTGGGGTATATTCATGTTTTCCTGTTGGGAATCAGTGTGGCCAGAAGAACAGGCCAGCTGTGAACACCCACAGTCCTTGGAACTTTCCATTCTGGGCATGTTTTTTAATTGCAGCTCCCCACCTCAGAGAAAAATCTTTACCTGAAATGTTTTCTGGCCACCAGGCTCCCTTCTTCCCATCAGTAAGGCATGTTGGAAGTGTCAAGAAATCAGCATCTCCCTGGAGCATCCCTCAGTCCATGGCTGACAGTGTTGGTGTATAAATACTCAACTCCCTGGCACCTCAGATGAGCAAGCTCTGAAATGTGCATGCTTTGCACAGCCCCTTAGGGGTCCCCAAGAAGATTAGGCACAGTTGCCTCTCATGGAAACCTGCTTGTTTTCTACTCTTGATCTTTACTACCCTGTCTCACTTGACCTCCCTGATGCTGATGCTTCTTAGGAGCACCTCCCAAATTATCAACTTACACTGGGGTCCTTTTCTGAGGAAATCCTGATGAAGCAGTGAATTTAAGACAGGACTTCTTCACCTTAGCATTGCTACTGTGATGGCTGGAAGCATCCTTCATAGGATGGGGTTGTCCTGCGCATGGAAGGATGCCTGAGCAGTGTACCAGGGCTCCACCCCTTGCGGCCAAGTAGCAAAGCTTTCATGTTCTTCCAAGTTGTGACAACAAGAAATGTCTCCAAATATTGCCATGAGTCCTTTTGGTGGGCAGAGGGTTTGCAAAATTCCACCTACTTGAGAACCAGTGATTTAAAAATAAAACCATCACTGTATTCTGTTCTGTCACTGCAGGACACCCCTGTGACCCTTCCTGGTCAAGTCTCCTTTTCTAGTCTGGAGAACAGGGTAACAACACTCCCTACCCATGTCAAATTCTTAGGGGCCAGAGCAATGATTTGTGAAAAACCTTTCTCCAGGTGTAGGCCCTATCTTTGGCAGATGCTCAGGTCACAGTTGCAGGTTTCCTGTACCAAGCACCACATGTGTCAGAACCACTTCTGCATTCTCTGTCTTAATTCATTTAATCCGCACCACAGCCTCCAAGGCAGATGTCATCACCATCCCCTGTTGTGCAGAGGAGAAAACTGAGGCATGGAAATGTAAAGCAACTGATCCAAGGTCACACAGCTGATTTTTGTCATGGCTAGGCTTTGAACACAGGTGGTCTGGCTCCCAAGCCTGTGCCTCTAACCACCAGTCCAATGCACAATGGTTTGATGGTGAGGGAGGCGGCAAAGTGGCTTCACCCACTTCATCCTCAAGTCAGAGGCAGCCTCCCAAAATGGTAACCTCATCCCCATTCTTGTTTGAAAATTTCAGGGGCCTGAGCCACAAAGGGTTTACAAAAATAAAAAATAAAATAAATAATAATAATAATAATAATAATAATGATAATAATAAAATTTAAAAAGAAAATGAAAAAAAGAAGGAAAAAAAACAGAAGTCAACAAACCCTTTCCCATGGGCCATATTTTGCAAATAAAAATTTATTGGATCCCAGCTACATCCATTCATTTACATATTGACTGTGGCTACTTCCATGCCTTAATAGTTCAATAATTGTGACAGATATCATATGGCCCACAAAGCCAACAATATTTATTTTCTGGCCCTTTGTCAAGAAAGCATGCAGATGCTTGCCTTAAATGAGAGGACAATTATTTCACTGTGAACCATGGCCCTGTAAAGTTACCCTTCAAGGAAATGAAGCCCTTTATTATTCTACCCATAATATCACTTTAAATATTATTGCAACCATAATTTCAAAACAACAAACTCATGGATGGATTCCAGGTCTCCTACCTCTCCATAGCGCAATGTCTTATCTATACCCAATGATGAATTAATATTACTTAGTCTCAAATGTTTTCTTGCTCATAGCCACTATTATTGGTATTACTATTGCAGCAGCAATTATTCCTACAGTTGCCAGTGTGTTAACCACTTCCTTGCAAACAGCTCATAAATTGAATACTTATATGCAACACACTACATCAATCACAATTATGAGAACAGATGCATATTGATCAAAAAATATTAAAAAGATTATTAGCCAGGGAAGTTAAGATAAAGAAAACAAGAAAAGAAGGTAGAAAGGAAGAAATAAATAGTTTTGTTTTGGAAAATATAACAACAATACAAGGGAATAAAATCTTCAATATTTGTGGCAAATCTTGATATCATTAATGTATAAAGAGTTTTTAAAGACCTTTAAAAAAGAAGGCAAATACCGCAATAAAAACAGGGGCACTCAATCCATAGTTCAAAAAATAGAAAGAAATCTTAAGGGAGAGATAGCTGTAAATTGAGTAGCCATACAGCGGAGGGTTAGTTATTTCTTCTGGTGGGATCCCACTGCAGACTCTCCATTCCCTCTCATCTATATCTATACTCAAAATGCAGTGCTGGAGATAATGGGCAGGAAACAACAACAAACTTTTAATCTGTTACCTGCTGGGTGACACCTAGCCCTCTTGGTGATGCCAGATTGTGCATCCCTCCTCATGTCCATCCTGTCACCCCACCAGAGGACTGCTGCCCATCTCAAGAGCCTCCTCGGCCAGGCACAGTGAAGCTGGTTGCGTGGGAGGGAAGGCGTATGCCCCAGAATGGGTTGCCCATGTGTCTGTGTGTGCATGAGTCCATGTGCTTGTGGGTATGTGTACTTGTATGTGAGTGTGTTTGTGCTGGTGTGCTCATGTGTGCTCACACATGCATCTGTACAAGTGTGCATGAGTCAATGTGAATGAATGTATATGAATGGCCTTGTGTGTCTGCAGCTGAGGGAAAGGACTTTCGTACGTAATTGCTTGCCTGGTTCAGAATCTCAGTACAGGGGCTGTGTTACTTTGGGTAGAGTTTGTACCAAAAGTTTGGAACTTCTAGGCTCATAGGTTTTCACCCAGAGAGAATGCACATGGGTGAATTTACTTTATATGCTTTCATTCAAATAATTGGAGCATTTTCCATGTGTGGAGCACTGTGCTAGACTCAGTCCTATATAAAAAAAAATGAAGCAAATCCTTTCTTCTAAGAATTAGTTGATCATTTATAAAGCTGTGGTCATGAGGGTGGTTAAAAAGTATTTCTATGTCCAAATGCATTTGGCAAACACTGGAATAAACAATTAAAAAGTTTTTTAAACCTTAAAAAAAACAAGGGCAAAAAAAATGAACAGGCAATTCAAAAGAGGGAAAAATTCAAGTGATTTTTTATCAGCCTTTAAAGGTTTAACCTCACTAATGAAATAGATACATGAGCTGGGCATGAGGGTGCATATCTGTAGTCACAGTGACTACAGTGAGGTCAAGGCAGGAGGATAGCAAGTTCAAGCCCAGCCTGGGAAGTTTAGCAAGACCCTGACTCTCAAATGCTTTTATGTAATTCTGAAGACAGGGCAACCCAGTGTGAGAGAATTGGTAAAAAACTGACTTTTGTCATTGTTTACACCTAGAGCATGGGCTTTGTTAACTTTGGGGATCTCTGAACTCTTAGGCAATTTAAACATTTAAACATGTGTTTGTGTTTATGGGCTTCCTTTTCTTTTATTTTTGTTTTTTGGGAGATTACCTGTAGGTTTCCAAAGGGGTCTAAGATTCATGATTATAAGATTATTTAAGGGGTATGGAAAAGTTGAATACATCCATGTCAGTTAAAGCTTGAGGATCATGAAATTAAAGATGTACCTTTGAAGTATTTTATTTTGGAAGAGAATTGAATCAGGTATGCCTAGAGAGTTATAGAAAAACTAGACAGGAAAATTGAAGAATAGCTGAGAATTGTATTTAGACAGGCCCACAATATAATATAGGCTAACATTCTATTATATAGAATATTAAAAATATTAAAAGTGACTTAGCAAAATAAAAGTTTATTTCTCATTCACATAAAGATCAGTGTAGAAATTCCTAGTCAGTAGGCAGTCTTGTCTGCCATATTCAGAGAACCAGGCTCCTTGCATCCTGCCTCTGTCTTCTTGTATGGCCTTGGAGCCTTTATTAGAACCCTTTATCTAGACAATCCATAGGGAAAGAGAGAGAAGGTGTGGGGTCAAACGAAGGCAGGGCATCATTTATGCCCACATTCCTTCAGTTATTTTTTAGTGACATGACTAAATCTAACTGTAAGGGAAGTTAGTAGTCTAACTCTACACTTACAAGGCAGAAGAAATGAGTTTTGGTTAACGCATAGCATCTCTACCCACTTAAATGAAACAACAGTATCAGGAAGCAGCTGGAGGTGAAGAAGACACACTGCTTTAAACACCAAGATAAAATCAAATGTCATAGGCAGACAAGATAGTCCACAGATGAGGCAGAGTAGGCATGCTTATAGGAATAGGAAAGTGTACAAAGGATGGGATGGTCACAGTGACATTACAACCTATGAGCAAAGTGCTCAGAGTTTCAGGCATGGAGGAAGGAGGAGTTTGGGGAATCAGTCATAACTAGAGAAGACGTAGTGACCCAATAGGTATTTAGGAAGACTAGGGCTAGGAGTGGGGAATAGGAACAGGGTAAATCAGGAGCTGGGATGAAATAACCAAGCTCTGGGAAGATCACAGACATGGGAAACATAGCACAAGTATGGTAGCCAGGACAGGTTATCTGTGAGATGGCTTATTCATGAATAGCATGTCAGACAAGGGTTGGCCAAGTTCTTTTTGCCCAGGATCAGCATCAGTCCCGCCTGGAGTAATACAGAGCCTCCTGACAGTAGTCAGCTGTAAGGGGAGGCATAAGAGAACAGGTGAGACCTGATATAATCCCTCAAGTGTTACAGTAAGTTTTCTCAGCTTCTTGGTCACCAACAAGAGCCCTAACTAACCCTAACTTCTTCACAAATGTCTGGGATGAAACAGCATCATTTAAACAATCAAAGCAAGGAGACAAATCTTCTTCTTAGGTACTTGAGCCACTGTCAGTTGTTTTTATTTTAGTATATACTTAATTAGAATCCTGAAATTGAACTCAGACTTTCTCCTCATGTGCAAGAACACTGTAAGACAAAACTGGCTGAAAAAGAGACAAGAGAATTTCTCTAGGCCTTTTTCCTGCTCTCCTGCTAGGCTAGGGTGGTAACTCAGAATACATGTCTTTGTCATGGGGGATGCACTTTTCAAAGAGGCAAAGGCAACCAGTATAATTCTGCAGAGGGGCTCTGGGTCAGTGTTTTTGATAGGGACAACACTGCCCTCCAGGAAGAGGTTAGAAACTTGCAGAAGCAGTTTATGGTTATCATAATATGTGAGTTTCCAAAGGAATGAACTGCTGAATTGTTTTCTTTTTCTATTTCTTTTGGTACCAGAGGTTGAACCCAGGCTCCTTTAACTACTGAGCCACATTCCCAGTTCTTCTTATTTTTTATTTTGAGACACAGTCTTACTAAGTTGCTTATGGCCTCATTAAGTTGCTAAAGCTGGCATGAACTTGCGATTCTCCTGCCTTAACCTCCTGCACCACCATATCTGGTTGATATTTATGTAGGTGAAAACATCACCTTTTTATCATTTTCTGAGTCTAGATAACAACTCTGACTTACACAGTAAGAATCATTTGTGCGGTGTAGATATACACTAAGTATACTAGGTTCAGTTCTATCATCCACTGGCACCCTTCCTTATTTTTGTCTTTCGCACATGGAATAGCTTCTAACATTCTTACTTGTCTCACATCCAATATTTTCATTATCTGTATAAGCATCTGACAATTTTTATATCTTTTCTTATGAAGATGTGCATAATTGTTATATTGAAAGTCATATTATTAAAAATTGCTTTCTTCTTATTTCTTCAGCCTCAAACTAGTTCCTGAAGCAAGATTTATCTGTCCTACAATAATCTTTCTGCTCAGTCTTCCTGCCCATTCCTATTGTGTTTTTTATAAATGTTGTTAAATTCTGAGAAATTATAGCATTGTTATTGTGTAACAGGTAGCTTACAAAAATCTACTGGGCTTAAAGAAATAAAACAATTCAGTAATATTACTGAGGTAAAATTAAATTTGAAACTGTAATATATAAAAACTGTATAGTAGTTTTAATATAAAGGATCCTAGGATAACTTCTTCCAGAAGGGTCTTAAATTTATATTTCTTCAAACAATTTGGAAAATCATTGTTAAAACTGATCTCACTCTGAACTTTAATCTATATAATATACCATATTTATTTTAGTTAATGTGCATATTATTTGTCTACAAGTTTCGCTTAATTTTTGATTAAATTTAATGTAATGGGCAAAGTCCCTAATAGAACTACATTTTTTAACAGCTAATGAAAGCAGCGTGGATGAAAAAAAATATAAAATATCTAAAATGAGCCATAGAATGATACAATCAAGCCTTGAAAGCATCTTAATATTGATTTCAATTATGCAGATAATTTGCACAATAAACGTTTTTTGATCTTAGTCTTGTCCTTTTGCCTAGTCATGTAACTTAAGTAGAAAAAAAAATATTGTTACCTATGATGTAGAAAACCTGCACATATTTCTAGAATATGAATTGGTCAGAAATTTTTGGTTATGATTTGAAAGACTTTTATTAGCTACCTGTGCCCTTCCTTCTACTCAGCAAGTCTATTCATCTAGAGTCACCGTCATATAGTAGCTTGACAATACATGTTCAAGTCTTTTCATTGTAACTTTGTTTATAATAAAAGAAAATTATTAAAAAATGAACCTAGTATCAACTATATATAATTAAGACATGCATGTTCTTTAGTTCCAATCTTATTTTTTTACCCTACTTAAGTAATTGCCTTCTTTCCATGCAGTGCCTCAGAGGGAATATGAACCAGGTCAGCAAAGCCCACACACCAACAGTTTGACCCAGGGCTCAGGTGTCTGAATCTTCTAATCTTCAGAAAGTGGGCTTTTAGAAATCTTTTCTCCCACCTTATCTTAATGAGAAAGATTTTCTTGAGCTCATTCCTGCTTTAAATCTCATCTGAAACTTTTTTTCATGCCATGTATTCACAGAGAGTAGAGAATACATCAGGCCTTGATTCTTACCTGTGTGTATTAATACTATTTCAGTGACATCCAGGTCCTAGTATTAGCTCACATAGAGAAAATACTGGCGTGCTGACCTGGTTTTAATTATACCAGGTGTTGAACAGGGGCTCTGAAATTCTGTGCCAGCTTTGAGTCCTGGGAAAGCACAATGGCCACCTGTGGCAGCTTCCCTGAGTGGTGGTATCATACTTGTACAGCTTGGTCCTGTACCCCAGCAAGCTCAGATTCAGGGTTTGGTAAGTAAAAGAAAATGCAAGGCATGGTGGGAATATGGGCCCATCCTTTATTCAGAGGCAACCATAGCAATTAGCCAGTCCCCCCTACCCTTCAGCTTCAGCACCAAGCCAGTTCCATTTTAGCCCCTCCTCACACCCATTTCCATAGGCCCTTTTTATATGCAGTCCAAACAAAGAAGGCACACTGCCAACAGGTTACATGGGGTCAGGGGTGATGCTCACAAGTTCATGTTTATGACCTTGAGTCTATACGCTGAATCACAGTGTTTCTGACCTTGACTAACCATAACAGCCAATTTCTAGCCTTGACTATATTACATAACCCACCAGAATTCTCAATGAGGCAGCCTAACTATAGTCACTTCTGGCCTTCCCTCAAAATTTACCCTTTAGGATTCCTCACTGTATAATCTACACATCTGAAGTCTTCTACAATGATCCCTTTGCAAGGAGAGCAGAGCCCTGTATTCATAACAACATAAACTGCAACTATATACAACCAAAAGATAAGTCCTATCCCTTATGATTACTAAAAGTCATTGCCAGTTTCATCCCATACTGAGGTGGCAATTAAAGTCTTTCCAGCCACATTCAGTTGTTCAGGGACAGACTCAATTCACCAGGGTTGTCTAGCAAAACTTGAAAGCATTTTAGTGCACACCCAGAAAGAATCTCTGGTATAGGTGTGTGTCCAGTTCACAGTGATGTTGGTGAGGACACACCTACAGATGAAAAAACAAAGCAGTTACAAGCATTATCACAGGTAAATCACATCCATCTAGGAAAATCCATGCCAGCTTTGGGTCCTGGGAAAGCACAGTGGCTGCATGTGGAGGCTTCCCTGATGGTGATATCACACTTCTACAGCTTGGTCCTGTACCCCAGCAAGCTCAGTGTGCAACCATACTAGGAAACTCATAATTGGTCAAAGGAAAATAACAAATATGCACTTTAAAATCTGTGTCCCATCTGTGGTACCTGGGCCAAGTTATCAAGTGGGAGGGAATTCATTAGTTATTAATGACATTACAAGGAGATCAAACTCTAAACATGTTCCCTGTAGCTAACAGTGCTACCCAGTGAAAGTGGGAGAACTTTTCTGACTAGAGTCATGTCCAATCCACAGTCTGCCCCCTAGTCATTCTAGTGGGAGCAGGCAAAAAAAAACACCCCCTCGTTTCCTAAACCCAGTCTTAATCTCAGCATCCTTTGTTGTCACCTGGTTGCATATTGGTGCTGTTGTGTGACACAGCAAAGCTTCCATAGTAGCTGTTCCTCGTCACTGGGGACCCTCATTCAAAGCTTTCACAGCTAACCATAGGCACTGTGCCCACCCCCTATGTGGAAGGCGTGTTGGCTGCAGACTTAAGTCCTTACTGAAGCAGTGCATTATATCTCTCTATCGTGCCTGCAGCCTGTGGGTGAAATGGGAACATAGAGCTTTGGAATCTGAGTTGCCCATCGCTATACATCCTGACCTGTAAAATGTGTACCTTAGTCACTTTCTATTGTGTTGTGCTGGTTATACAAGGCTGTCAACACAGGGTGCAAATCATAGTGCACTGACTTGCTTGACCTCTGGGTCAGGCAAACAACAAGGCTGTGGTCATATCCACTGCTGTCAATGTGAACAACATAGGGTGATTGTCAACCTACCATTGTGTCAAAGTGATGTGTCTCCACATTACCTGGCAATATGGGAATCCAAGGCATGGTGGGTTTGTACACCCCTGAGCCCAAACCACACATGCCTGGCAAGCCTCTACTAGGGCATCCCATATTAAAGGCAGACCCTGCTGTTTGACTACATTCCACATGGTCTTCATACCTGTGTATTGAAGGTGACAGTGCAACTAAGCCACCAAGTTGGTGGGAGGCACCCACTCTAACCATTGCACCCTAGCCAAAGCATCTGCTTCATCATTCCCTGGGCTATCAGGGGGGCATGGCCCATAACATGCCCTATAGTCACCTGTTCTTGGTGGCTTAGCTCCCAAGGCTCTTGACACAGAACTTGTACCCAATACACAGCACAACTATCAGTACATATCACTATGGGGAATGCTTCATTTGCTATCACCATTTAGCTCAGCTCACTGGCTTCCTTGTCTTATACCTGTATCAAACCAGACAGTGCCTGTTTCTGACTCCAGAGCCACATCCACCCACATGGGCAGTTGTCCATGACTAGAATCACTAGTGTAACAAACACTGAAGAGTATGAGTGCCTTACTTCCGAGGTATGGGCTTGTTTCTGGTTCACCTACATAGGTAATAGGCCCTAGCACCTCTCTCTTTTTTTGGCTCATGCCAGCTTCTAATACACTTGGGCTCTCTTGGCACCTACTGGCTCCTGGCACATTTGGGCTCTCTGGTGCCTGCCAGCTTCTAGTATACAGGGCTCTCCAGGCTCCTACTGACCTCCAGAACATCTAAGTCAGAAGTTTGTGCAGGATCAATAACATGTAGCACATGGGGTGTCTTGCCCCTGTCGGCCAGCAGCACCTTTAAATCTCACAGGCATAACAACAAATAGGCCAGGGGCTCTCTTGGCCTCTTTCCAAATTATTTTCCCAAGTCCACCAACTCCAACTCTACTGGCAGAACAGGGTGAACTTGGCTACTGGTCCAGCCCTGCTGGCAGCTGCCTATAAGAGCCATCAGCTGTACTGTTTGATTTTCTCCATGACCGCTGGCTGTTCTTGCAGGTGTTAACCTTCCTCCTCCTACTGGGACTCCCTCAGTGTGAAGGGGGAGGCTGAGGGATATATTCAAGGTATGCAGATCTTCTTCTGGCAATAGATGTTCTGAGCACATCCACTGTATCCCCACTCACTGTTTTCCCTCTTGCTGCTGGGATTCAACACAGAGCTTCTTGCATGATAGGCAAGCACTCTGCCACTGAGCTACACCCCTGCATGTGCACGCGCGCATACAAACATACACACACACACACACACACACACACACACACACACACACACACAGTTCCTTCTTTTTTTTCCTTTTGGAGGCTAAAATGAATCTCTGCTCTTTGTTTTTACAATGGCTGTATGATCAATTAATCAATTAGTAATAGTACAATAATGAAAAACTAAGTTTTCACATATAAGTGTATTACTCATAGTAAACAAACAAACAAACAAACAAAAAAACCCCACCAAAATGCAAAGTGGTAAGCTTCCCAGAACATTACTGAACTGTTGAATATTTTTAACTTCTAGCAGCTAAATAGCCTCTCAAAAGTCATTAGTGTTAAGGAGAGATTGCATTAAATCACTGAGTCAGTCTTAAAGCAGGAGATGAAAACTTTATTCACCAGCCAGCATTCCAGATCCCTTATGTAACTTATTGGCAGTGTGACTACTTTGTTTGAGGTGCATATAAAAAGGGCCTATGGAAATGGTTGTCTGATGCATGAAAAGTGAAGCAGGAGGCATCACAATACCAGAACTTAAACTATACTACAGAGCTATAGAAATTAAAATGTCATGGTATAGGCACCGAAATAAAATAGATCAATACAGAATAGAGGACACAGAGACCAACCCACATAAATACAGTTATCTCATACTAGACAAGGGTGCCAAAAACATTCACTGGAGAAAAGTTGCCTATTCAACAAATGGTGCTGGTAAAAACTTCAAATTTATGTGTAGTAAAATGAAATTAAACATCTGTCTCTCACCGTGCACAAAATCAACTCAAAATGGATCAAAGACTTAGGCACTAGAACAGAGACCCTGAGCCTAATAGAAGAAATAATAGATCCAAATCTTCACCACATCAGCCTAGGATCTGACTTCTTTAATAAGACTCCTAAGTGCAAGAAGTAAAATCAAGAATCAATAAATGGGATGGATTCAAATTATAAACTTCTTCTCAGCAAAGAAACAATAATGTGAGGAGAGAGCCTACAGATTGGGAGAAAATCTTTACCACATACACCTCTGATAAAGCATCAACTTCTAGGATATATAAAGAACTCAAAAACTTAATACCAAAAAACAACAACAACAACAACAACAACAAATAACCCAATCAATAAATAGGCTGAGGAACTGAACAGAAACTTCACAGAAGAAATATAATTGATCATCAGATATATAAAAAAGTGTTCAACATCTCTAGCAATTAGAGAAATGCAAATCAAAACTGCTCTAAGATTTTATCTCACTCATGTCAGAATAGCAATCATCAACAATATAAGCAATAAATGTTGGTGAAGGTGTGGGGGAAAAATATACTCATATGTTGCTTGTAGAACAGCAAATTGGTACAACCACTATGGAAAGCAATATGGAGATTCCTCACAAAATTGGGAATGGAACCACCATTTGAACTAGCTATACCACTTCTTGATTTTCACCCAAAGAACTTAAAATCAGCATACTGAGCCACATCAATGTTTATAGCAGCTCAGTTCACAATAGTTAGACTACGGAACCAACACAGGTGTCCCTCAATAGGTGAATGGGTAAAGAAAATGTGGTATATATACTCAACAGAATATTACTCAGCTTTAAAGAAGAGTGAAATTATGGCATTTGCCAGTAAATGGTTGGAGTTGGAGAATATCATACTAAATGAAATAAGTCAATCCCACAAAACCAAAGGCCAAATTTTTTCTCTAATATGCAGATGCTAATTCACAATTAGGTGGAAGGAACTAGGAAAAATAGCATTACCTTAGATTAAGTAGAGCAAAGAGATGGGAGGTAAGGGGATAGAATGTGGAGATAGAAAGATACTAGAATGAAACAGACATTATTATTGTATGTGTATATAGGACTACATGACCAATATGATTCTGCAACATATATCCTCAGAAAAATGAGAAATTATATTTCATCTATGTATGATATATCAAAGTGCATAAATGCATTCTACTGTCATGTATAACTAATTAAAACAAAAAATTTTAAAAATGCAATGGGAGTTATATTTAAAGGGCAAGAGTGCTGATATTAATTAGAGAAAATAGAGTAAGGGAATTCTGACAACATGTTATTGGATTCTACTAAGTGTTAAGTGTTTTTTAAAAGCCATGGTTCAAATTCTCTTTTAGATAATTAATACAGGCAACTATAATGGAATGCTGTCTCATTAGGGAAGTAATCTTGTAGCACCTTTTCCACCATTATCCTATGTTTAGACAGTTATGTTCACAGTAGGTTTTGTGGAAACATAAGAATGTTTATGCCAGTTTTATAGAACAATGATGTAACAATATATTAATGTAATATTTAATATTTTTTTAAATTAAATTTAGGTTTTAAAACTTATACCATAAGAATGTTATACATTAAATATAATTTTTACATTAATTATTATATATAAGTATACAACAATATTGTTATGAGAAAATAAATTATTTATAATTTAACAATATCAAAATATGATAACATAAAGTGCTATAAAATAATTTTATATCATATTATTATAAGTAGAAGACTAATTAATACAGAATAATTTTTCCTTATCTCAAAAGGATCTGATAGTCAATATCTCCTTTATTTATTTATTTTTTAATATTTATTTTTTAGGTGTAGATGGACACAAACAATACCTTTATTTTTATGTGGTGCTGAGAATCGAACCTGGGCCCCACCTATGCTAGGCAAGCACTCTATCGCTGAGCCACAATCCCAGCAATTTCTCCCTATTTTTAAAGACAAGGAAAGGAATGGGTTCTTAGTTTAATGTAGTTCAGTCTATTATGAAGGAAAAAAGAGTAGGTTTGGGAAATAGAAAAAAAGAACTTTAGGAAGTCTAGGAAATTTAAAAAAAAAAAAAAAAGCAAAGTTGTTCCCTAAGACCAATAGGATACATGAGGATGAAGGAAAGAGAAAGTGGAATTTGTGAGTGGGCTGGGGCCTGGAAAAGTTTCTTAAGATGTTAGAGCTCCGCAGTATGTATCTGTAATTTCAGCTACTCTGGAGATTAAGACAGAAGGATCACAAATTTAAGATCAGCCTGGGAAAATTAGCAGGATCCTATCTCAGAAATTAAAAAAAAAATATGATAATAAAAAGGGTTGGGTGTATATCTCCATGATGGAATATCTATGGGTTCATCTACCAGTACCACAAGAAGATAAAGAAGGAGAGTGTTAAGGAGAAGGAAAGGAGTAGTTGGAAGCCATGGTTCAAACCTGTAATCAATCCCAATGACTCTGGAGGCTTAGGAAGGAGGATGGCAAGTTGGAGGGCAGACTCAGCAATTTAGTGAGTGAAGGGAAAGCGAGGAACAAGAGATGAGTAAGTGAGAAATGAAAGATGGAGACCAGGCAGAGATACACACAACAGTTTATTTGTCAGAACTGAAAAATAAAGACCAGCTCTCTATAGGAGAGAGGCAAAACAGGCTTGGGTTCTGGAACCTTTATAGGACAGACTCAGCAATCAGAGCTGAACGAGTCCTAATGTGGGCAGTTAAGGGTTGGGTTGGTATGAGGGAGTGGTGTGTCTTTCTCAGAAGTTCCCTTTAGCAGGAAAGAAACTTTTTTCTTAAAATGGAGGCTGTCACTTAAGGTGATTATCCAGATGCTAAGCAAGGACCTTAAAGTAAGACCCTAAGCAACTTAGCAAAACCCTGTTTCAAAATAAAAAATAAAAAGGACTGGTGATGTAGCTCAGTGGTAAAGCATTCCTGGGTTCAATACCCAGCACTCCCAATATAAAGAGAGTGGGGAGAATATCACCTAGGAAGATCTGGGTAGATGGATGTCACCAGTGGCACTATTAAATAATTACATGGGGGCAGATTGACTTTAAATGCAAGCATATATTCAATCACACCAATCATCAAATATAAACAATTAATGCAAAAGTGCTGACTGTGCTGAAGCACCCCAACTAGCATTCAATGCATACTAATTAAACACTATAAGCTAATGACACAATCCTAAGGGCAACCACGAGCCCCAAAATACCTCTGCTGCCGCATGCCTTCTCTTAGCCAAAGAGCAGAGTTGTCCTTGTCTGGTAGTTCTCTCCAGCCAACAACTGGATATCAGGAAATGGTGGAGTTGATATGGGGATGGGCAGCAAGGTGACCAGTCTCTCTGATGTCCTCAGAACAGCCTGGTTGATGTGGCAGGACAAGTGATTTAAATATAGTTCCAAGTTGGTGGTGTATATTGGTGATTGGTTTCACCCAGTGAAAGTCAATGTCCACTGGTTATGTCCAGTGACATAATGTGTACTTGCAACAGGACATGTTCTTTGTGCTCTGCTCCCTATCAATTGTAAGCAGTCATTGTTAAGTGTGCCTAATGCTAGTGCTCCTTACAGCTCCTTATCAATTGCAATCAGACATGAGAAAGCATGCCTATCACTGCTGTCCCTTTTGGCCAGCAACTTAATGAGTCCTAGCATTAAGTCCCAACAAGTCCATGGCAGATGCTCCTTACAATGGAGAAAGTGCTTCTATGAGTATTATTGGTCTTGCACCCAGGAACAGAGCCACCACCTGCAGTTGTCTTGCTTTCATTCAAGAAAAAGTCTCCAATACTTGTACTAAGGGACAGTGATAACTGCCTTCCCTTGGGGTCCATGAGGATGGCATACCTCCATCATCTACCCCTAGTAGGGCTAGGAGGACTTGCAGCCAACACCATCTCCTACTTCAATATCTATTGTGATGGGCAAAGATGCAAATTATGCAGTTGATGGGGATAAATAAAGAATCTCCACACACTTCTGCCCTTTCAATGCTTTATTCACTCAAATAACTCAATATGCTTTCACTCTATAAGTTCTTTTTAAAAAAATTTATTTATTTTATTCATTTTAGTTGTTGACAGACCTTTATTTTTTATTTATATCTGGTGCTGAGAATTGAACCCTGTGTCTCACACATTCAAGGCAAGTGCTCTGCCAGTGAGCCCCAACCCCAACCCCATCACTCTATAGGTTCTTAATCAAGAAAATGACAATCCTAATGCTAGGCACTACAATAGACATAATCAATCCACAGCAAACAATTCTAAATTAATTCTAAAACTGCAAACACTCTTAACCATGACAGGCTCATGACAGACATTCCCTCTACATTGAAAGGAAAGTGACCACAACACTCAGAACAACCAAGAGGTATTTATTGCAGCAGTGCAACAGAGGAGAAAAGAAAGAGAGAGAGAGAGAGAGAGAGAGAGAGAGAGAGAGAGAGAGAGAACACAAGAGAGAGATAGAGAAAGCAAGAGAGAGAGAGCAAGAGAGAGAGCAAGAGACAGAGAGGCCCAGTAGGAGGGAGTTTTTCTAGCCCAAATCTAATAAGGTCTCTGGTCTGCAAGCTGCCTTGTTGGCACAAGGGGGGTTAAGTGTTTGGCCTTGAGCAGGGGGTTGAGTGTTCAGCCTTGGGCGGGGGGCTTGGGTGTTTGGGCTTGAAGCAAATAGTTGATTAAGAATCAGACAGAGGGTTTGAGTGGCCAGGTCATCCTACAGCTAACTTTGTTTGGCATGCCCTGCAGACAGCTGACTCAGCCTGTCCTGCACCTAACATACATGCCAAGCTCAAGTGTCAGATCTAAATTCCCAAGCCTTAGGCTCTAAGTTCATCAAATGCACACACACTCAGGCTGTGGTGATCAGGTCAGGGAGTGATGTAGGCGTCTCCTGGGGTGGTACTGATGGACAGTTGAGGAGAGGGTCATAGGGAGAAGTTGCAATTCTCACCAGGGTCAAGATGTGGCTGTAGAGTTTGAGAGTGGTGAAGAAGATGCAGAGGAAAAGGAAAATTATGATTAGAGTTGGGATATCAGTCCAGGGCCTCATCAGACTCTCTAGTATGAGGAAATCAGTGTTGGCTGGCTAAATGTCTGTTCATTTGCTCCAACATTTATACTAAATTTAGGGGCTTCTGATCACCCTTTCAATCCCTGTCAGCTACTACCAGATGTCATTTGCTCTGAGGTTAAATCATCTGATGGTTAAAGTATCAGGTGGTCCCCACCCTGATATTCTTGCCTCTCCCCCTTAGGGGCAAGGGTAACATGACACAGACTTCACTCTAAGTTTGTCAGGTTGGGGAGAAGTGACTGGTTTATGTCAGGGCTATGCCTGAAGATCATATTGGAGGGCTCCTTAGGTGTGCCTGATGGGGCTGCAGGTTTCAAAGTGGAGTTTTAAAATGGGATTGCTTAGGCTAAGGCCTAAGGCCATCCTTACAATACTCAATGCACACAATACTACAGACACCATGAACCCCAAGTGGGGAAAATGACTGATGGGTCTGGACTGGGTCCCAGTGGAGCAGGAGTAAGAGCATATCCAACACCTCTAATTGGGAGAGAGTTGTAAATGAACACAACTTGACTCTGTAGGAGACTTCTTTAATCCTGACCTTTTCTCTCTGAAATGGAGCAATATTTATTGAAATATTGCTTACAACAATTAAAAATATTTACAGGGCTGGGGTTGTGCCTTAGTGATAAAATGCTCTCCTCACATGTGTGAGGCCCTGGGTTCAATCCTCAGCACAACATAAAGATAAATAAAGGCATTAAAATAAATAAAATAAATAAAATATTTATAAATATAAGAAAGGAAATGAAAATTATTTAAAGCTGAGCTAGGGATGTAGTTCATTGGTAGATCACTTGCCTTATTGTAGAAACAAACAAGGCAAGGCACCAAGAGCAGCAGGAAACAGTTTCATTTGGCTGCAGCCAGATTCAGAGGGCACAGCTTTTGCTATAATCAATTAATCTCCTAAACCTCGAGTTCAGGTAGTTTCAGAGTTTCATACCCAGCATGTAAGGGGAGGGGCTCTGAAGTTCACAGTCTGCAGAAGTTCACATAAAAGCAGCTTTTTCTTTCCCTGTTTTGGGCAAGTTAGCCCTTCAAGTTAGGACAACACCTGAGAAGGAGAGACCTTCTTCTCCCCTTTTTATCCTCCCCCTGCCATTTGTTACCATGAAGCCCAGTTGGTAACTTATCTTAAAAATGTAGATATCTCTTTGCATCCTCAGCTCAAGGCCAAAGCTCTGTTTGCACATTTCTACAAATTTATATACTGGATATGTTTGTGAAAAATTAATAAGAGGGTGTCCAGCATCTGGAGTGCTGTTTTTTTCTCAGCCAGAGACCAAGTAAAACAGGGCAATACAAAAATAGGAAGTTTATCTACATTGAACTATTTTGTAGAGACTCTTTGCTATAGTCTAAAAACAGCCATGGTGAAGATTTCTGGAAAAGCCCAAGTAAGATTTTTCTGTGAAGAAAGGGGGTGCTACTCCAGCCTAGAATTCACAAAATGTTGGGTTCAATCTTTAGCAAAGAAAAAAAATTCATAGTACTGAAGTCAATGGCTGTATGTTTACCTTTGATGTTTCAAGAGCCTCATGATGATCCTATCGTTTGTTGAAATATATGGACTTTCCTAGGTGTGATGGCACAGGCCTGCCATCCCAGTTACTCAAGATTGCAAGTTTGAGGTCAACCTTAGGAGCTTAGCTAGACCCTCAGCAATTAGGGAGACCTTGTCTCAAAATAACATTAAAAGGAGATGGGGTTGTGGTTCAGTGGCAGAGCACTTGCCTAGCATGTGTGAGGCACTGGGTTTGATTCTCAACACCACATATAAATAAATGAATAAGATAAATGTTCATCAGCATCAATAAAAATATTAAAAATATAATAACATAAAAAGGATTTTGGGGCCAGCAAGGTGGTTCATGCCTCTAATTCCAGCAGCTCAGGAAAATCACTAGTTCAAAGCCAGCCTCAGCAATGCTGAGTCACTAAGCAACTCAGTGAGACCCTGTCTCCAAATAAAATACAAATATGGCTGGGGATTTGGCTCAGTGGTTGAGTGCCCCTGAATTCAATCCCCAATACCAAAAATAAATAAAAAATAAATATAAATTTTAAAAAATTCTGGGGAGTGACTGTGGATATGGGTTCAATTCTTGGAAACTTGGGTTCAATTATTGGAACCTCTCACCTTGCTCTACTTCAGAAGTATTCAATCTGAGGTCAAATAAATAAAATATTTAGTCACCAAAGTAATAGATTAAATAATTCAAGTAATTTCCTTATTAGCAGAGACAGAATATTGATGAGCCTAAAAACATCTTTGTTATTATTATATGCTTATTAAAGACAGCTATGTTATTTTGTTTGGCATTAAATATATCTCTAGCCAGGCATGGTGACACATGTCTGAAATCCCATCTACACAGTGAGCTGAAGTAGGAGGATTATAAATTTGAGGACTGCCTGGACAGCATAGGGAGAAAAAAATGTGTATACCTTAATACAAAAAGATATGAATATATTAAGATTTATCTGAATAGTTACAAAAAAGTTTGAAGAGAATGACAAAGTTGAATATTTATGCAGCTGGTTGAGGTTACAGAGGATCCCAAATTGTACAGAATCAACTTGATTAATAGTAGAATGGTTTAAATGCAGCAGGGATATGCAGTGGGTATTAATATAACTTCTAGATAGAGATAGGCTAACTCAACCTCAATTCTGCTACACATTAGCTATGTCACTTTGGACAAATTATTTAAGCATTCTGGGTTTCAGGTTTCCTCATCTGTAACCTGAATCTCTATTCTTCATATAGGATTCTGGGAGAATGAAAAGCAATGATGTGTTCAAAGTACTAAATTTGGAAACAGGCACACAGTAAGTTTGCAGTGAATATTCATTATCATAGCTTTGTTTAATAAATAGTTACTTTGTGCATTCTCTAGGCACTATTCTAATTCACCAAGAATTTGTGTGCTAGACACTATTTTAAAATGGTGCAGAAATTAATTCATTTGATCCTCGTAACTGGCCTATGGGATGATGATCTTCATCATCACCTCTCATAGATAAGGAAATTAAAGTCCAGAGGTTAAGTAACTTCCTTGAGACAACACAGTCAATAAGAGTAAGAGCCAGGAATTCAAATTCAACCAATCAACTTCCACCAATTGTTCTTTCCCCACATCTTGCATGGCACTGGGGATTGAATGCAGGAACACTGTACCCTTGAGCTACAACCCCAGGCTCTTTAAATTTTGAAACAGAGGCTCTCTAAATTGCCTAGTCTGGTCTTGAACTCAACCTACATAATAGTTGGGACCATAGGAAAGCATCAACCTCTATGTCTGGCCACAGGGCATACTCTCAACTAAATCAGGCTTCATCATCATCCTTGCCTTCATCGTCATCATCATCATCTTGAACCATAGGTGAGGCATGAGGCATTAATGTGTACATATTAATTTATTATTAAAGTTTTGTTTATACAACAAATGTTTTCATAAAATGTGTACATCACTCAGGTAACCTAAATTATATTTTAAGTAAAAATTTTGACTTGCAAATGAAAAAGTACATATGGAATCATTCTAAAAGGTTAAAAAAATTGTTAGGTTAAAAACTATAAGAAGGGATGGGGTTATAGCTCAGTGGTAGAATGCTTGCCTAGCATGTGTGAGGAACTGTGTTGAATCCTCTGCACCAAATAAACAAATGAATAAATGAAATAAAGGTAATTGTGTCCATCTACAGCTAAAAATATTTTAAAAAAACTTTAAGTAAACTTAGGGCTCATTCCTTTTCGGTTTATTTGTTTGTTTGTACTGAGGACTTAACCCAGGGATCTTTGTCATTGAACTACATCCCCTGCCTTTTTGATTTTTTATTCTGGGACACCAATATTAAGTTGCTTCAGGCTTTGCTAAGTTTCTGAGGCTGGTCTTGACCTTGAAATCCTCCTGTCGCAGTTTCCCAAATCACTGGGATTACAGGCATGTGCCACTGGGCCCACCTACTTTATCTTCTTATAAATTTGCTACCAAAATTGTTTCATTAATAATTCCAACTCATGCCAGGCCCAGTGGAACATGCCTGTAACCCCAGTGGCATATGTCTGTATTCCCAATGATTGGGAGGATGAGAGAGGAGAATCACTACTTTGAGACCTCCCCCAGAAATTAGCCAGGACCTGAGCAATTTATCAAGACACTGTCACAAAATTTAAAAATAAAAAAGGGTTGGGCATGTTGGGGCTATAGCTCATCAGTAGAGGGCTTGCCTCATACATGCAAGACACTGGGTTTGATCCTCAGCACCACATAAAAATAAATAAAGATATTGTGTCCATCTACAAATAAAAAATAAAAATTTAAAAAAGGTGGGGGAGTGCTGGGGATGTGTCTCCATGGTTAAGTGCCCTGAGTTTAATCCCCAGTACTAAAAGAAAAAATAAAGAAAGAAATGAGAAGAAATAATTTCTACTTGCTCTCAAGTTTATAAAATTCTTGAGAGCCACAACTGCTGAGGGCCATTGTCAAGTAGGAATGACGCATCGAAATTTCCTTGCCAAGCGTACCCCATGCTGCTTAGAGGACATTCGATGGGACATTGCATGCATGCTTTAATAAGGTGACCTTGTTCAAGGACCAAGGCGGATCCGGGTTTAGAGTTGATCAGGTTTGAGGAAGTAACCAGCTCCTTGAGGTTAAGGCGTTGCCAGTTTAAGACAATGGGTTTTAGGGAAGTTGGAGATTGAAGGTTATTGCTGGGATTAGGGTGTTCCTGCTGCTTGTTCCCATTGAGTTCTGTGAGATTAAAATGGGATTTGGAGATAGCCTCTGTGGAGTAGGTGAATTATTCGGGTAGACGGCAGAACGCGATTGCCCCTGGACCTGTGTGGAGGCGGTGTGAGAGCGGGAATAAAGAATTGCTGTTTGAACCTACAAAGGTGTGTGGTGGCTCCTGATTCTGGTGCCAAGCCGAGACATTGGCCTTGGCAACAACCAAGTCAAGATCGCACCTGGCATTTTGCCAGAAGGAGTGGTTGAGAGGTAACACGATCGAGCCATTAAGATGATGATAATTAAGTTAAGCTGTGTATAATTATTAAGATAATGACTAATTGCTGTAACTGGATAATGCTAAATTGAAACAAGCTGTGTATTCAGTTGTGTATATAAACCTCTGCTGTCTAGCAATAAGGCGGCTCCTGCTACGTTGGGTGCCCGCTACTTTTGAGTTCCTGTTGAGTTCTTGTTGAGTTACAGAAGGGTTCCCATGGGGTTCAGGCAATAAAGTAGTTCCTGTTTGAACCTACAAGTGGCACGTGACCTCCCGGTTATTTTGTGCCCAGCCAGACTGCGGCATAAAATGACCAAATACAAAGCACTTTATAAGGCATTCTAAAATAACAAAAAAATATAGAAATATAAGCTACAATTATCTTCCATTTATACCCCAACAGAAGCAGAGCAGTCTTTATTTGTGTCCATCATAAATGGACACAAAGAAGAGTATGACTCCATATTAAGACATTATGGAAGGATATTAATATGAAATTAATTAATAATCCACATTTAAACTTATTGTGTAAATGGAACGATTACTGGGATATTGCCATTACTTTAAACACTTTGGTGTTTTTCCATATTATACATATCCTTGGAAAAAAATCTTAAAGCCTGGGGCTGTGGTTGTGGCTCAGTGGTAGAGTGCTTGCCTCACATGTGTGACTGGGTTCAATTCTCAGCACCACATATAAATAAATGAATAAAATAAAGGTCCATCAACACTAAAAATATATATTTTTAAAAATCTTAAAGCTTATATAATAATATTCAGTCCATGTTGATTGTCCCTGGGGAAATGTGATTACCACTCTGACAGGGACTTAAATTTTCTTGAATATCTCTCTCTCTCTTTTTTAAAACTAGATCAAATAATGATACAAAGAAATATCACCAGACATAATTTGACCAGAGGGACAATGAAGAATTCAATTTCTGGGACGGGGGTTGTGGCTCAGTGGAAGGGTGCTCACCTAGTATGTGTGAGGTTCTGGGTTCAATCCTCAGCATCTCATGCAAATAAACAAATAAAATAAAGGTATTGTGTCCAACTATGATTAAAATTAAAAAAAAATAAATTTCTGTGCATTGTAGTGGTAACCACCTGTAATTTCAAAATAAAAAGGACTGGGATGTAGCTCAGTGATAGAGTGCTTGCTAGCAAGTGGAGGCATTGATTTTGATCCCCAGAACAAAATAAATAAATAAATAAAAGTTATAATTTCAAAAGTTCCAGGCACAAATTTAGTAACTTATTTACATTATTGGGTATCTAAGGAACCAAAATATTGTCCGGAGCTTCTCATGGTCCACATTTTGGACTTGATATTCTTTTTTTTTACTTAATTTTTATTTTTAGTGGACAAAATATCTTTATTTTATTTATCTACTTTTATGTCATGCTGAGGATTAAACTCAATGCCTCACATGTGCTGGGCAAGCACTCTACCACTGAGCCACAACACTAGTCCTGTACCTGGTAGTCATCAAGTGATAATGGAATTAGAGGCTGTGCTCATCTGTGATGAGCAGCTTCCCATCCTGACTCCTAAACAGAGCTCCTGCCCTGGAGGAGCCCAGACTGTGATAAGAGGTGGTTGGGATATAGTGTGACACAACTATGTGGCCAGGATACTAGGTCCAACCCCCACTCAAGGCCGTTTATGTAAAGAGTATGACTCCATGTTAAGACATTATGGAAGGATATTAATATAAAATTAATTAATAATCCACATTTAATTTTATTGTGTAAATGGAATGATTACTGGGATATTGTTGTTATTTTAAACACTTGGGTGTTTTTCCATATCATAACTTTATTGCATTCAAGGATGTGATTTCTTCTCTCTCTGTGTCTCTCAGAAATGGAAAAAATACTGGGAGAAAGTGTTATCCTTTGATTTGGTCCTGTACTCCCTCCCACCTTAGGTTACCAAGTAATAAGATCCTGATAAGAATCTCTTAGTTCTTGGAGATGCAAGTCAGTGCTGTCTAGAATAGGCAGAGCTTTTTTTTTTTTAAATAAAAATTTATCTGATCCTAGTTAACAGAGTAAGGAAGACTTTATTGAGGACTATTGTGATAGGTCAAAGTGTTAAGACTTTTGCAGTATGGAAGTTTTTTTTTTTTTGACATTGAGCACAAGTACAGTCAAGAAACAGTCTGGTGGTAATTGTGGATGGAAAATTACTACAACACATTAAGGATAGGGAAGATTCTTTCTAGAATTACTAAGCAAGATGCTTGCTGAAGGCAGGCTAGGGTGATGAGACATCAAGGGTGGGGAGAGTGAAGAATTTGATTAAATATTGAGAGTGATAAAAAGTGAGGGTAGGGAAATTCTGTCTAAACTAGGCTATGGAAAGTAAGGCTTAGTTGAGAAAAGTGCTCAAAATTGATCAGAATGAGTCTCTGTTCAATTCAAATATATAGACAGCATTGAAACAGATCCCCTTTGAAATTAAGAGCAAGTCCTGATCAAGCTCCTGCCAAGGAAGTGAAATTCACACATTCTCTGGCTGCATAGTCAAGCTACATCTGTGTGTGTGTGTGTGTGTGTATATATAATATATATATATATATATATATAATCTCCTGTCTTTTGTTTCTATAAATTGTAACCAGTTTCTTTAGGGCCTGGAGAGAAATAATCTAGATGCTTCTTCCTAGTTTGGATCAACAGACATAAAATTTGTATTTCCTTGCTTCCTTATTTCTTATGCATTGGGGCTGCTGAGTCTTGCCTACAGGGTTGCTGGCCAGGCGGTTATCTGGCTGATTGTCAATAACAGCATCAACACCTAAAATTAAAGCAGAATCTGGCTGGGCCCTGTTGTCTATAATCCTAGTTACTCTAGAGGCTGAGACAGTGGGATCAGGAACTTCAAGGTCATCCTGGGCAACTTGGCAAGACCCTGGCTTGATATAGGAAAAGATGGGCTGGGTAGGTATAGCTCAGTGATAGAACATTTGCCTAGCATGCACAAGGCCCGGGTGGAATCCCCAGTACCACGCGTGTGTTCACACACACACACACACACACACACACACACACACACACCAAAACAACAACAAATCTAAAAAGCAGAATCTGGCTCACTTAGGGCATCAGTTTGAATTGAATTCTTGCCTGTCTTGGAGAAGGGAAGGCAATAATCAAAATTTGTAAGTGCAACATGCACTCCCTTTCCCAAAAGCTTTTAGCTGGTGTGTCACCAGCCACCCCCACACTTGGGTAGAACTCAGGGCATTTCCCATGCTAGGCAAGCACTCTACCACTGAGTTACATCCCCAGTCCTAGTTTTCACCAGCATCAGGGGTCCACTGAACTGTCCTTAAGTCTTGGGGTCTCAGAAGCTCCTCTACATTGTTGAACTCATTGTGAGCCTCCTATTTGTTCTGTACCATCAAGAAGCACCAGGCCCCATGTCCATAATCTGCCACACCTATTTATCCTCCTGACCTTTAGGACTACTAACATGTATATTACTCTCCTAAACCTCTCAACTTCTTATTTAATGGGCTTGACTTTCTCACTGAGTACATGGATTTCTGAAGACATAGTAGGCAGTTCTGAAAGGGTGAATAAACAAAAAACTAGTTAGAGATCTCCCCTCCTCTCCAAAGCACCCCTCCCTCTCCCTTCCAAAAAAAGTGCCCTTATATCCTCCAAAGAAGTAGCCTAAGAGAAGAGATGGCTCTGGATTACAAAGAATCTTTTCTATCTGGTTTTGGAATACCCTGAATGTACCCTCTTCCTCTTCCCCAACACACATGCAGCTTGAGTAGAGGGCAGGGATTATAACGCTTAAGCAATTTCTGGAGTTTTGCACTTCCAAAGACCTTTGAGCTCCTGGTTTGTAGACATGGGTTAGTGGAACTATTTCAGACCTCCTGGAGGGTACCTTAATGTAGTGATTTCTTCAGATAGTTTTAACTTTAACAGATGGAAAAGTGACTCCCTTTGGAGTTGCAATAACCAACTCATTTCAGGGAGTGGTGGAAAGGGATAAGTAATTGTTAGTGTGGAGATGATCATTTTGACATGAATGCAGATACCAGTCTGCCTTCATTCATCTTCAATGTTTAGCATTATTGTAATTCCAGCCACTCCAGAGGCTGAGGCAGGAGGATTGCAAGCTCAAGGATGAAAACTACGCTTATGCCTCAGAGTCTCAGCTGTCTGCCTTATTAAAACTATCCTTATGCCTCAGCTTTGATCTCCTCCTTGTTTGCCCCTTATAGTTCTTTTTTGCCTTTTGGTATTGGGGATCAAATATGCCTCATAATCCTAGGCAAGCACCCTCCCACTGAGCTATGCCCCAGTACCTTAGTAGATCTTAATGTTTGTGTCTCTGTATCATTTAGGAAATGAAATAATTTTATTTTACTAAATTGTGAAAATAAAAGGTTTATTTTAAAATTCAAGTGATGTAGAAAGGTCTCATTAGGAAGTAGTCATGGAAATCATAGTCGACTCCAGTATTAATATTTTCATAATTAATTTGAGAATATCATCCTAGATTTGTGTTTAACATGCACATATAATACATAAATTTACCTGAATGAACTCACATTTTGTTCCCTGGTATTTAAAAATTTTTATTCTTACTTATTTATTTATTGGCACCAGGAACTGAATCCAGAGGCACTTAAACATTGAGCCATATCCCTAGTGAATTTTTTATTTTTTAGTCAGAGACAGTGTCTCACCAAGTTGCTAAGAGCCTCATAAGTTGCTGAGACTGGCACTGAATTCCCAAGCCTCCTGCCTCAGCTCCCCTAGTGGTTGACTTGCAAACATGAGCCTCTACTCTTGGCCTGTGGGTGATCTTCTAAGAAGGGCTTTAAATTCCAGTGTGGGGAGAGATGCTGAATCTAGCACAAACTCTTGGCCTTTCATTTCCTTGTGAACACAAGGGTGGTGGTACCTGCATCATGCACTTCTTCAGTGGAGTGGAGGGATTATAATTAAAAATTTTTAGCATCAGATGATCTCTTGGTGGGTGCAAAGGGATGAAAATAATCCTTATACCTCAGGGTCTGAGCTGTCTGTCTTATTAGAAAACCTGTGGCTGTTCTGGCTGTTCCAGGAACATGCCCTCTCCCCTTAGATTGTGACCTGTGCTTCAACTCCTGTATGACTGGGTGGCTCCTTTGGAAATTTACATTATTTGCATAGTATTACTATTGCTAAGCATTCTCCTTAGGTCCTGGATATTTTGCTGCTCAATTTAGATGCAGCCTGCTCTTTCTTGCAAAAGGTTCTTGCAAAGTTGCTTAGGGCCTCACTACGTTGCAGACACTAGCTTTGAATTTGCACTCCTCCAGCCTCAGCCTCCCAAGCTGCTGGGATTACTCCTGTGCACAATTGCACCTGGCTCTTTCCCTGCTACTGTATGTGACAGTTTGTCTTAAGATTTTTAATGTCAGTAAATAGAAACATAAATAACTTAAAAAACATTTGGGGAGCATTTTATTTCTTTTTTATTTTTTAGTTTTGATAGACATAGTACATTTATTTTATTTATTCACTTCTATGTGGCTGAGGATGGAACCCACTACCCCATATGTGCGACACAAGTGCTCCTCCACTGAGCCACAATTCCAGCCATGGAGCATTTTCAATATTCACGAAAGTTGAGAGATTGTGCTTTTGCTACATTGCCCCTCTTCAATAGTTCTCCATGCATGGCCAGCCAAACCATTGCATTAAATGTTGTATTGTGTATCTCTCAAAGCTAAGTCTTCATAAATACTCAAGACTATCAACAGTAATTCATTATTATTGTCACATTGGTGATGTCAGCATTTCCTTAGTTGTCTCAAACCATGAAAAGTTTGTTTGCAACATAATTTCCCAAATGTTGAGTGAATTTTGTTTGGATGCTGTTAGGTGCAGGACAGGCTGAACTATGTTGTCTTCAGGGCAGGCTGAAAAATGTTAGCTGCAGGATAACCCACGCACCCAAAACCCCCTCTGTCTGGTCCTTTATCACTTGTTTACATCTGAACACTCAATTCCATTCAAGGCTGAACACTTAACCCTTCTTGTGCCAAAAAGGCAGCTTGCAGACCCAGAGACCCCATTAGATTTGGGCTATAAAAACTCCTTCCTGCTGGGCCCCTCTCTCTTGCTCTTGCTCTCTTGATCTTGATCTCTCCCTCTCCCTCTCTCCTCTCCTCTCCTCTCCTCTCCTCTCCTCTCCTCTCCTCTCCTCTCCTCTCCTCTTCTCTTCTCTCTCTCTTTTGCTTTCCCCCTCTTTCTTATCTCTTTCCCCACTCTTTCTTTCTCTCTCTTTTTCTCCTCTTTTGCACTGCTGCAATAAAGATTTCTTGGTCACTTTGAGTGTTGTGGTCACTTTCCTTTCAGATGCACTCTAATTTATTCCACCCTATTGAGAGTGGTGGCGCCAGAAGTGTGCTGAAACTTATCTCTTAGCGGGAGGAGACTTTGACCATGAGGGTGAAATCCACACCCTAGGATATGGATGTGGCTATATAAAGGAGGTCCCAAAGTGATTCTCCCTTTTATGAGGAGCCTGCAGGAAGGTGTCTTAAGCAATTTGGAAGCAGTCTTCAATCTCCAACTTCTATCCCTGCAAAATGGTAAGAAATAAATGGTTGTTTGTAAGATAGAGATGCAATGGGGTTTTGTTTTAGAAGACTGAATGAGCCAATGCACTGATATTTCCTCATACTAGTCTGCCATTGTTTGTTTAAATTATTTTTGCTAATGAGGATTGAGCCTAGGACTACTTTATCGCTGAGCTACATCTCTAGCCCATTTTTTAAAAATATATTTTTAGTTGTCAATGAACCTTATTTTATTTGTTTATATGTGGTGCTGAAAATTGAACTCCTTGTCTCACACATGGTAGGCAAGCGCTCTACCACTGAGCCACCCCCCCACACACACTTTTTACTTTTTAAGACAATGTCTCCCTCAGTTGCTGAAGCTGGCCTCAAACTGGGATTTCTCCTTCCTCAGTCTGCAGAGTTGTTGGGATTAAAGGAGTGTACCTCTGTAACAGGCTGAACATTCATTCAGGAGTGTGTGCACATGCTTTCGTGCATGCATACAGGTGTGTGTGTGTGTTTGATACTGTAGATTCAAGCCAGCGGAGTTTCACCATTAAGCCACAGCTATGCATTTGTTGTTGTTGTTGTTGTTGTTTTACTAGGGATTGAATCCAGGGTGCTTAAGCACTGAGACACATCCCCAGCCCTTTTAAAATATTTTATTTAGAGACAGGGTCTCACTGAGTTGCTTAGTGACTTGCTAAGTTGCTGAGGCTGGCTTTGAACTCATAATCCTACTTCTTCCCCTCCTGAGCCACTGGGATTACAGGTGTGCACCACCTTGCCTGGTTCAACCATGACAATTTTTATTGCTTATTTTGGCAAAAGGTCTAAATTCCCAGGCTGCTTTCTAATTTTATTCCTCCTTAGTGCCTTAGCTCCCTCTCAGTCACTGAGAGGGGATTACCACTGTGCCTGGCTCTTACATTTTTTAATGAAGACTTTTACTTTAAAGCATTTATGATAATCAGTAGTAATCTTTTGTATAGTAAGCTGTATTGGTAATTGGTGCTGGTAGTAATGTTTTCACAGGAGTGTCACTATTGTACATATATTTTTCGTTTGCTTATTTGTTTGTTTTGGGGCCTATCCTGTTGTGTGTGAACTGCTTTATAGTTCTATTATTATTATTATTATTATTATTATTATTATTATTATTATTATTATTTTCTGGAACTAGAAATTGCACCCAGGGGTGATGTAACACTGAGTTTTATCCCTGGCCTTTTTAAATTTTTTGTTTAGAGGTAGACTAGCCTGGAACTTTTCATCATACTGCCTCACCTCCAGAGATGTTATTTCATATTTGTTGTTGTTGTTTGCTTTCTTTTTCTGGAAGAAGGTCTTCCTATGTTGTCCAGGCTAACCTTAAAGTTTGGGGCTCAGGTTGTCCTCCTTGATGCCTTCTGAGCATCCTGAACTACAGGCTGGTACTTTCTGGGTCCAGGTGTAGGCTTTTGTCTTTTGTTTTACTTATGATTTTCATCCAAATAGAGGTTTGACTCCAGTTGGGTGAAGTTTTTTTTTACCATTTCAGGAAAGTTTTGCAGTTTTATAACTGTAGAGCTTTCATGAGAGTTTATTCTTAGGCGTTATATATTTTTAACAATTGCTGTTTTCTGTGCTGAGGGCATAGAGTAAATGTTGAGTATGTGTGGAGGCCTGGGTTTAATGTCTAGGGTTCACATGCAGCGCCAAGCCGACGACCCTCCCGGCTCACCCCTCACCCCCTCCTCTATTCCTAATGAGTTTTTCCCCATTGTGTTCTAACTGGTTTTTTTTGTTTATAAAGATATTTGTTTTCTAGCATCCTTATGACTTAATTTAACGAATCATAATATCACATGCTCTATTTTTGGCAGAACTGGGGATTAAATTCTGAGCTGCTCTCATCTGCCAACTTTTTTTTTTTTTCTGGTGGGGATTTAGGGGTTGAACCCAGAGATTCTCTGCCACTGTGCTAAATCCCAAGCCCTTTTTACTTTTTATTTTAAGATGGTGTCTCCTTCATTTGCCATGGCTGGCTTCAAACTTTGGTTCCTCCTTCCTTATTTTGCAGAGTTGCTGGGATTAAAAAAGTGTACCTCTTTAACCAGCTGGACATTCATTGTGTTGTGTGTGTGTGTGTGTGTGTGTGTGTGTGTGTGTGTGTGTGTTTGATACTGGGGATTGAACCCAGGGGAGTTTTACCACTGAGCCACATCCTCAGCCAGTTTTTTATTTTTATTAAGAGACAGGGTCTCACTGAGTTGCTGAGGGCTTCTCTAAATTTCTTACGCTGATTTTGAATTTGTACTCCTCCTGCCTCAGCCTCAAGCTCTGCTGGGATTACACATGTGTGCCACTATGCCAGCCTGTTATGTTGTGAATTGTTGTGAATTGCTTTATGATTCTTTTTTTTTCCCCTGGTACTAGAGATTGGACCCAGGAGTGATCTACCACTGACTGAGTTTCATCCCTGGCCCTTTTTATTTTTTATTTAGAAGCAGGCTAGCCTGCAACTTTTCATCCTTATGCCTCACCTGCTGAGTAGAGTTATTTCACATTTGTTGTTGTTAGTTTTTGATTTTCATCCAAATAGAGGTTTGACGCCAGTTGGGTGAAGTTTTTCATCATTTAAAAGAAAGTATCAGGGCTGGGGATGTGGCTCAAGTGGTAGCATGCTCGCCTGGCATACGTGCAGCCCGGGTTCGATCCTCAGCACCACATACAAACAAAGATGTTGTGTCCGCTGAAAAACTAAAAAATAAATATTAAAAAATTCTCTCTCTCTCTCTCTCTTTAAAAAAAATAAAAGAAGGTATTAGGAAAGTTTGCAGTTTTATAACTGTAGAGCTTGCATTAGAGTTTATTCCTAGGTGTTATATATTTTTAACAATTACTGATTCCTATGCTGAAGGTTTAGGGTTAATGTTGAGCACATGTGGAGGCCCTGGGTTTAATGTCTAGCATTTACGTGCAGGGCAGCACCACCTACCTCCATGTCTATTCCTAATAAGTTTTTCCCCATTCTGTTCTAACTGGTTATTATTGTTTATAAAGATATTTATTTTCTAGTATTTTTATAACTGAAAGGATGTCTTTTAATATTTTTTTACATTATAGATGGACACAATACCTTTATTTTGTTTGGATATTTTTTTTATTTGGTGCTGAGGATCGAACCCAGTGCCCCAAGCATGCTAGGCAAGCACTCTACCACTGAGCTACAACCCCAGCCCACATAAACAATTTAATGAATGATAATATATGTTCTCTGTTTTTGGCGAGACTGGGGATTGAATTTAGAGCTGCACTCATGGGCCAACATCCTCCCCCCCCCCCCCCGTGGGGATTTAGGAGTTGAATCCAGATATTCTCTGTCACTGAAGTCTTTCTTGCTTTCTATTTTAAGACAGTGTCTCCCTGAGTTGCTGAGACTGAGTTGCTGAGACTGGTTTCAAAATTTGGTTCTTCCTTCCTCAGTTTGCAGAGTTGCTAGAAAGGTTTGTACCTCATTAACAAGTTGGACATTCATTCTTCTGTGTGTGTGTGTGTGTGTGTGTGTGTGTGTGTGTGTGTGTGTGTGAGAGAGAGAGAGAGAGAGAGAGAGAGAGAGAGAGAGAGAGAGAGAGAGAGAGAGACTGGGGATTGAATCCAGGGGAGTTTTACCACTGAGTTACAACCTTTGAGTTTTTTGTTTTGTTTTGTACCAGGGATCGAATCATGGGGTGCTTAAGCTCTGAAGCATATCTCCAGCCCTTTTTAAATATTTTTTTTACAGATGGTCTCATTGATTTGCTTACTGACTCATTAAATTGGTGAAATTGGCTTTGAACTGTCAATCCTCCAGCCTCAGCTTCTGGAGCCACTGAGAATATAGATTTCCACTACCTCGCTTGGCTTGGCCATGGCAGATTTTATTGCTTATTTTGGCACAAGGCCTAATTGCCCAGGCTGTTCACTAATTTTCTTTCTTTCCTCCTTTTTTTCCCCAGTGACTGAGAGGGAATTACATATGGTTACCACTTGCCTGGCTTTCATATTTTTTTTTAATATTTTTTTTTATTTGTCAATGGACCTTTATTTTATTTATTTATTTATATGTGGTGCTGACAATCCAACCCAGTGCCTCACACCTGCCAGGCAAGCTCATTACCATTAAGCCACAACCCTAGCCTTATCATGTTTTTCAATTAAGACTTTTCAAGTGTTTATGATAATCAGGGGTAATCTTTTGTATAATAAGATGTAATGGTGATCATTGCTAGTAGTAATGTTTTCACAGGAGTGTTGCTACTGTATCTATATCTTTGTTTGTTTGCTTTTGATACTGGGGATTGAACCCAGAGGCACCTAACCACTGTATCACATCCCAGCCACGTTTTTAAATTTTATTTAGAGACAGGGCCTTGGTGAGTTGCTTAGGGCCTTGTTAATTTGCTGAGGCTGGGTTTGAACTTGCATTCCTCCTGCCTCAGCTTTCCATATTGCTGGGATTACAAGGTGCTGTGGGCTCTCTATATGATTTTATAGCCTGCTATAGAACTTTGGTCTTTGCCTCTGTTTTAAGGTTTAGTAATTAATTGAAGCTTTTATTTAAGCAAGGTATTAAAGCATTCAATAGAGACAATGGCAGTAGGATTATAAAGAATGTGGAAATTTCATCATTAGCCCATGAGTATGTAAATTTTTCCTGTGAGATGAGTGCCTTCACAACACTCAGTTGTTTGGGTTTTCATAAAAGGCAGTGTGTATTCTTGATGTCTTAAACCAAAAAAAGACTTCTAAAGTGCATACATAAGCCTTGTTCTGAGATGTAGACAGGTTCTAGTTGAACCATCTGTATGATCTGAAATTGTCCATCTTTAATTTACTAGGTGTAATGGAGATCTCCATACCTTAATTTGCTGGCCTGAGGATATATGGTGCCCTACCATGGAACTATAGCCCCAGTTCTTTTAAATTTAATTTTGAGACAGGATCTCACTAAGTTTCCTACCTGGACTCAAACTTGCCTCCCCCTGCCTCAGACTCCCAAATCACTGGGATTCCATGCACATACCACCATACTTGGCTTCCAACCTATTGTTTTATGTATACTATTCATTTAAAACTTGATAGTTTTACTGGGTGTGGTGGTGCATGCCAATAATCTCAGCAGCTCAGGAGGGGGAAGCAGGAGGATCAAGACTTCAAATCTAGCCTCTGCAACTTAGCAAGGTCCTAAACAACTCAGTGAAACCCCATCTCTAAATAAAACACAAAGTAGGGCTGGGGATGTGGGTCAGTTATTGAGTTACTCTGGGTTTAATTCCTGGTACATAAATAAATAGGTAAATAAAATTTCTAGTTTGTTATGATAGGGAATAGTTTCCAAATTTCAAAATGATAAGAATAAAAATAATAATTTATTCACTTACCTTTACATACTTATTGGTCAAAAAAATCCAATTATACCATCATCCTAAGATACTGAGTAGTGCATATATCATGATTTATAGTGAGAACAGGTTTATGGTACTCAAATAAATTTGAAAGATGTGTTTGTGAGCAAGGAACAGAATTCTTATAGTTTGTGCCACTTTCAGAAATTCTTCCCAGTTCATCAAAGGTGAAAATACAGTGGAATATTGAGAGTGAAGAAGAATGCTATGCAATTTCCCTTCTCTATATTTTCATTAAAATTAAAACTAAATTTGAACTTTGTTCAACCATTCACCTCTATGCATTGTGAAATCCTGCTGGCTGCCAATTGTTGTATATGACAGAAACAAGGAGATAATTTACTGAATCAGAGTTTATCGAAATACAATGAGAATTGTTGTGTAGGTTTACAATGCTCAGAGGGGAGAGAATAATGTGAAAAAACCTCATAGAATACACCATGTAGATGAAGTACTTTAACCACATAGTAGGGTTTCCAAAAATCTTAAAGCCCGTTTGTTCAATTAATATGGAAACAGGCCTTGTGAAAAGTAAAGTCTCATTGAAGCTGAGGTTTTCCTGTACAGGAGCAGTTCTTGAAGAAGTCAGCTTGACCACCTCGGTGGGCAGTCACAATAACAGGTAAGGTCTCTTATTGATAGTTGGTAGCAGGTGGTATTGGTGGGTGAGGCTTCTGAGATTAATTTGCAGCTGATGAGGCTTTGCCTTGTCACTCCTTGGTTCTAGGCTTTCAGAGAAGTGTCATAGGCTTTCACATGAAAGTGTGGCTTTACCTTAACCTAAACTCTCAAGATGTCTGTCAAACTCTTGAGTTAGGATCTTTTCTGAAGCTCAGTAGTTTAGGTCAATAGCTGACACATGGCGAGTCTGATGGGACATATGAGGTCTGGCAACACATCATGCTCTAGCGAGGAGGGAACATACTCCCAAAACATCAAACTTTAGAAGTATTTAGAATCATTTCATAGTTACATAACACACGGCCCAGCACCAAAATCAAGGCACCCTCTGCTCTGGTTCCAGGCTCAACCCATAGACAGGTGGACTCAAGGTGCTATTATTCCAAGCCTTTGCACATTCTGGAGTCTGAAAAGGCTACCCAGGAGCTATAAGGAAAAAGTGGGTAGAGAGAATGAGTTCTTAGATGAAGAACCTGACTGGCCTGGTGGACCATGCCTGTAATTCTAGTGACTTGGAAGTCTTAAGCAGCAGGTTTGCAAGTTGGAAGCAAGCCTCAGCAACTTACAAGATGCTGTTTCAAAATAAAAATGGCCACGGGTGTTACTCCATGACAGAGTGACCCTGGGTTCCATCCCCAGCACTGCCCTTACAACCCCCCTCCACCCCCCAAAATCCTGGTTGCTCTTGCCAACAGGGCTGTGGGATCCAGAAATAGACAAAGCATTCATACCGGGTTCCTACTGATCACAGCTACTCTTTACAAGGTTGGCCTTCTTCTCCACACTTCTTCAAAAATCTTTTCCAACAACTTTATCTCACCCCCAAAGTTTGTGATATCGATTAAAATTACATTCATTGTGACATCTTGTTTTCAAAATTAATGGTTTTTTTGACCCATGCAGGGCATGTGTAAACTCCAGTCACCACACGTGCCCTTTATTGAAGTTTGACTCTGCATATTTTTTATGTTGCTTGTTCCTGAGGACTTGAACTTTTTAATTTTTTATGTATATTGTAAAAGGGACTTTTTAAAAAATGAAGTTATTGCTGATTCAGTGATTTTTCCAATGATTTTCATGAGAATGAGGAATGAGGAATTTTCATTTTCTTTCTTTCTTTCTTTTTTTTTTACTACTTTGTGTAATTGATGCAGGTATCATCAGGTAATAGAAATGTTCTTCAGTACTCTGTCTGGTCCCTGAGTGCTTTTGACCTTTAGCTTGTAGCCATGAGGCTGGTTATAGAATTCAGTTGTTCATGTGTTAAACTCTTATATAGGTCAAGTGGGTGTTGGCCTTATAAAATATGTTCCTGAGGCTGTGAGGTTAGATTCAGGTTCCTAATGTTTACTTTTGTGGTCTTGTCTCTAGCTGGAAATGGCCTATTTATTTATTTATTTATTGTACTGAGGATTTGAACCCAGTGATATTTAACTAGTGACTCACCTACCCAACACTTTTTAATATTTTATTTAAAGACGGGTGTCTCATTAAATTGTATAGGACCTCTATAAGTTGCTGAGACTGGCATTGAACTCATAATCCTCCTGCTTTAGCTTCCTGAGCTGCTAGAATTGCAGGGAGGATCCCCCATTCCCAGCCTGGGACATTATTTTCAGGTTTTTGTGTCACTGTTAGACTTTATAAAACCTCTGCCATTGTTGTTGTTGCTGTTTGACAGGTCCACGCAACCATATCATGGCATTTTTCTCTGTACTTGAACTTTATTTCATTTAGGCAATGACTACCTGTGAGTCAAATTTTGCCTGCCACATGTTTTTCTAAGTAAAATTTTACTGGAACAGTCATGACTGCTTTCTTGGCATAGGAGCACATCCAGACTGGATGACCCACAAGGCATAATTATTTACTGGTTGGCCCTCCAAGGAGGCATTTTCTAGTCTGTGCATTCCTGTATCCTTCACCTCCTCTAGACAAGGCTTGTGGCCTGTGTTAGTCAGGTTTTTGTTACTAACAACAAAGTACATGACAAGAACAACTTAAAGGACTAAAATTTTATTTTGGCTCATAGTTTTAGAGGTTCAGTCCATGGTGGACTTACTTCATTGCTCTGGGCCCCAAATGAGGCAGAATGTCATGGTGGAAGGGCATGATGGAGGAGTGCTGCCCCATTGTTGTTGGCTAGAAGACAGAAAGGGGAAGGGGAAGAGGCCACAGGGAATATGGATCCATTCAGGACAGGTACCCAGTGACCCACTTTCTTCAATCATACCCCATCTGCTTATGATTTACACCCAATTACTCTACTCAAAATAAGGCGAACTGATTTAGGTCACAGCTCTAAGTATAATCATTTCATCTTTGAATAATTCTGCATTAACAGTTTTTCAGGACACTTCATGTCCAAATCATAACATGATCCTTTTCAATCTAGACTGTAGGGCCATTGCTTCAGTAGTTTCCTTATCAGGCAAAATGCTGCCCTTAACAGGGTATACTCTCTAGTTGGGGAGAGATTGACAATAGGAAATAAATTAGCAGATGGTGCAGTAAGTTGCAAAGTGGTTGAGCAGAGGGTTGAGAGGAAGCCGTGGGAGAGTGCAGTGGACACTGAGGTTCTTCCCAGGCCTGGCATCCATGAGCTCTTCCATTTGTCCTTCAACTTTGACCCTTCAAGTGGAACTGGACTGTTTTCACACCTCCCTCCTTCATCTCCCCAGCTATAGCCAGTACACTTTTTGGTCTCTAGAAACTGTGAGTACTCAGGGAAAGAACCTACTGGACAAGGTCCTAGGGTGAGTGCAGCTGAAAATGCACACAAGGCTGTGTGGTTGGGGGTGTGGAGTTTCTGGAAGAGGGAATTGGAAGGGAAGTGGTATTAGGTGGCCTGGCCCATGCAACAAGGTGGACCCTCTTTCTGTGTCAGACCCCTTGGTGGGTCTCTTGATAGTCTGCCTTGCTTTGGAGTTTATACTTGACCTGTGGGCATTGACCACATGATATTGACATGGGAGTTATAAGAATTTTGATAACTTGTGTGATCAAATAATGGACCCATATTAGGACTATAATGGAAATTCAGTAGAAGTTATTTGTAATGTCTGGCACATGATTAAGTACCAGCAACATTTGCCAAATGAAGTAAAATAGTTCTATTCCATATAGTTATCAGTGCTCAAGAACTTTGGTTTTTATGCTTAACTGTTAGTAATAATTGAGTTTTACCTTCTATAAGGTGGAAGGGAATGAACAACTATAATTTCCATTTATTATTAGCTCAAATTGTTGAATATAGGTTTTTTAAGTAAAATGAATATAAGATGTACTTAATGAATACATTTGTTATTGTTTCATGTTATGTTTTTAGCCACTTGATGAATGTTTCCTTTACTGGGAGGCACATTTATATTTTCAGTATAAAGATTTTATAGAAAAATAAGCCAAGTCCCTTTAAGATAACTTAAAACTAATAATAATTTCAGTTATGTATTTAAAAATTAAAATACTTTTGTATTGGTACTTGTCATCAAGTTTCTATAGGTTAAAGCCTCTAGGATATTAATTGTGAGGAACAGAGACTCAGGCAAATGGTATATTTCTGGTGGTATAACTAATAATTTTATTAAGTCATATTTGTGGTTATATAATTGAGGTTTTATATATTTGCTAAATATTTTTTAAGAATAACTTCAGGGCTTGGCTCAGTGGCAGAGCGCTTGCCTATCATGTGTGAGGCACTGGGTTCGATTCTCAGTACCACGTATCAATAAATAAAATAAAGGTCCATTGACAACTAAAAAATAAAAATAAATAAAAAATAATAACCTCAAATAAAAAAATACAAAGGTGCTTGTGGTGAGCCGTTCTTGCGGACTGTGGTCGCCATTACATGATGGCGCTGGCTCCGTTGTGGTCTGTGAAGGACAACTCCATATCAAAGAGAGTTGGCGTGTTCCCAGCTCCTTATCAGAGAAAGTTGGCGTGTCATTTTCTAGCACCCTGTGAGAAGGGTACACGTGGCAGCTTTGCATTGGGGTTCGCGGTGCTTTATTAAGGCTGGGAGGGGCATCCGAGGTAGTAGTAGTAGAAGAATTATTAGAAGAATATCAAGGGCCTGAATAAACTGCTGAAAGAAGATTCCTGAGTCGCGTCTTCCTTGCGGGCAAGGGGGGTCGTGACAAGTGGTGCCGAGACCCGGGAGAAAAGAAACAAAGAAACACCCAGGAACCAGAACTTTCAGCAGTCAGGGAGGTGCACCGGTAAGTCCCAGGTAACGTGGGATCCGCTGTTAAAAAGCGGGAAGCTCCTCTGTAAAGAGAGGGCGCTACATCTTATAGCAATTGCACTCTGAATTTTCCTTTTGTTTTCTGTGTATGTTCGTTTTGTTTTGTGTACTTTCACTTTCGATTTCTGTGTTTTCTTGTGTTGCGTCATGGGTGCCGTGACTTCAAGTCCACTCCTTCTAGCCCTCGATGGCCTTTTACATTCCAAGGGACTGGAGGTGAAACGCAGTACCTTAGAGAGATTTTTACAGAGGGTAGATACAGCTGCACCGTGGTTTGCATTTTCAGGCAGCCTCACTACACCCAGCTGGGATAAATTAGACAAAGACCTTGACTTTGCTCGTGAGCAGGGCATGCTAGAGGGCGGGGTGATACCCCTCTGAAAGATGGTCCGTAGTTGTCTTACGGATGGCAGATGCCAAAAAACGCTTGTTAAAGGGCAGGAGGTTTTAAAACAATTACATAAAAAAAAAATCAGAAACAACAGAGAGCGAAGTGTCTCAGGAAGAGGGGAGTGTGCGGGGCGTGGAGAACGGGAGGAGACTGTATCCAGATCTCAGTGTGCTGCGCACGCCCCCATGCGAAAGTGGGTCAGAGGTAGAAGATAATGAAGAGGAGGAGCTGGAGACGCTGTCTCGGCAGCTAGGGAGTTTAGGTACAGAAAACAGAGATAAGCAAGGGCTCAGGAACGGGCGGCCTCCCGATCTGCCTCTGGCCTCATAAAAGTAGAAGAAGCTATACAACATACTACTCTATGCAGGCTCCAGAGTGATAAACCTTTCCAGTTATGTGTGCTTGCCACTATGCGGCAGCCTACTGGAGTACTGTGGCAAGATGGGCCTTTACTATGGATCCACCCACATGTATCCCCAGGAAAATCTTTAGAATATTATCCTGATGCTGTTGCAGCATTAGCACTTAGACGGATTCAACAGAGCATTCAATTTTTTGGACAAGCACCTTTTTCTCTTATCATACCCTATTCTAAAGCTCAAATTAATGTTTTGTGTGCTACTCTAGACAACTGGGCTATTCTATGTTGCTCGTTTCAGGGGGATATCGATAATCATTACCCTTCTCATCCATTACTCCATTTTGTTAAAGAGCATCCCATCATTTTCCCTAAAGTAACTTCACCCACTCCGATTCCGGGGGCTGTTAATATTTTTACTGATGGCTCTAAGTCTGGAATGAAAGCTTATGTGATTAATGACTCTCCCCCTGTCCAACATCAATTTACTCCTGGAAATCCACAATGGGTAGAACTACAAATTGTCATTAAAGTTTTTAAACAGTGTTCTTTTCCTTTCAATCTCATTTCGAACTCCATCTATGTGGTGCAGGCGCTCAAAATTCTGGAGGCTGTAGGAGCTATTAGTGACACCCATACTGTGTCTGCTTACTTTAATCAGCTTCAACAGCTTATCCGTAGCCGTACTGCCCCTTTCTATCCAATGCACATTCGGGCTCACACCTCTCTTCCTGGCCCGTTATCACAGGGTAATGCCTGTGCTGACTCAGCAACTAGAAGCCAGTTGGTATGCTTGGCCTCCTCCTTAGAAAAAGCTAAATTGTTTCATCACAACTTTCATGTCAATGCTATGACACTGCGCAGACGTTTTTCCATCTCAAAAGCGGATGCTCGTCAGATAGTATTATAATGTCCCCATTGTGTCACATTTCTTCATCCTCCTACTTATGGTGTAAACCCACGAGGATTAAAGCCATTGGTCGTCTGACAAATAGACGTAACTCACGTGCCTGACTTTGGTAACCTCAAATATGTACATGTTTCTATTGACACATTCTCTGGAATTATTCATGCTTCTGCTTTATCGAGAAAAAAGACACATAATGTTATTACTCATTGCTTAGAGACATGGACAACATGGGGTGCACCTGCATCCCTTAAAACTGATAATGGACCTGCTTATACGGGCAGACAGTTTACATCTTTTTGTTCTACTATAAAAATACAACTTGCTCATGGGTTGCCTTACAATCCTCAAGGACAAGACATTGTTAAACGTGCCCACCGCACCTTAAAAAAAACCTTAGAAAAACAAAAAGGGGGAATAGGAGTTGACCACACTCCTAAAGAACGCCTGTCCTTAGCTCTTTTTACCATTAATTTTTTGAATTTGGATATTCATGGCCGCTCTGCGGCCGATAGACATGTGTCCCCTCAGCCCTCTGTGACTGGCTATGTTAAGTGGAAGGATGTTCTTACGGGCCAATGGAACGGCCCTGACCCCGTGCTGACATGGGCACGAGGATCTGTATGTGTTTTTCCCCAGGATCGCACGGAGCCACTGTGGATCCCTGAACGCCTGACAAGAAGAGTCTCGAGATCTACTAACCAGCAGCAGGAGGTGCCACAACAGTCCCATGATGAGGAGCTTCATTCTGATGAGTGCTCTGGCTCTGATGCTGGTGCCAACAGTACAGATGACACCAATGCAGTGGTGGGCAGTGGCACGGGCATGGCCAATGCCAATGCCAGTTCATAGTAATTCTAGTGTCCTCCCCACTCTTTTTTCTACCTCATGTGAGATGTCTGCTCCTTGTACCTCTCCTAGAGGGGACATGGAAAATATTTTTTAATCAGTCTCAAGTTAATCTCACAGGAGTTTTTTGTTTCAGCCTTGGGAACACTAATTGTATTAGCCTTAAGACCAAAAATTTGACTAACTGGGAGGACCCATTGTGGTCCAGTCGAGTCTCAGGGAGTATTCTCAGTGCTGTATTGAGCCAAGTAGTTTCAGGGAAGCAATCAGGCTCAGGGACCCCCGCAACTAGCTCTGTTTTAAACATAACTACTTTAGCTATTATCTCCGAGGTACTAATCCCAATGCCTCCTTCTTCTAATAGTACTTGCTATGCCACTCATTTCAAGGCCTCTCCTTACTGTACCCCTAATTTTGGTTTTCCCCCGACATTTACGCCTTGTCAGGATCATTCTTGGGAGAAACATCAAGTTGCTAAAGGTTTCTCCTTTTCCCCCCCTCTTAAGAGATATGTTTACAACTTTAACAACAATGCCAACTCCTCTACAGAAACAGGTTGGTCCTGGTTTCAATGGCTCATTTCCAATGAGAAGGGGGCTTCAGCCGATATTTCCGCATTGGCTCAATTACTAGGAGCCAAAAGTTGGCTGGCTAATGTTTCTGACACTACTAAGGAGAGTGAACGAGGTAATAGGCTTACATCTGTTTCGTTCAACTCTCTGTTACATTATGCCACATTGCCTCCTGCAATGTTCTGTATCCAATCCCCGTTCCTGTTCCTTTTAGCTAATCACACCTCATCGGGGATACTGGATTGTTCTATTATTACCTGTTTCTTATCTGAGTGTTGGAATGGTTCTTGGACTGTAGCAGTAATTATGAAAATTCCAACTTTTGTCCCAATCCCAGTCACTGCGGATCCAGATAAATTTCCTATTGTAGAACTACTTAGAGTCCGCAGAGATTTTGGAATCACGGCAGCTATAGTGACAGCCGTGGCGGCATCTGCTGCTGCAGCAGTTACGGCCGGAGTAGCCATGGCCAGTCAAGTACAAACTGCTGCCACTATTAATCAAGTTGTTCAACAAACGTCCACTATACTTGAATCACAAAATGCGATTAATCAACATATTTTGTCAGGGATTTTAGCTACCAACCAAAAAATAGATTTTCTTCAAGCTCAGGTAGAAGAATTGGCTGACCTCGTACTTTTAGGCTGCATTGACCAACGTGCACATTTATGTATAACCTCTGTCAGATTTAATGATTCCAAAAATGCTTCCCACATCATTGGTGGATATCTGGCCGGAAATTGGTCCATGGAAGCGGAAGACATGATCCAGTCTCAACTAACCCAGATAGCTGTCTTAAATAGTACCCGTGTCGATCCCGTGACTCTGGGTCAATTCACCAATTGGATATCTTCTGCTTTTTCCTTTTTTAAAGAGTGGGTGGGAGTAGGCATTTTTGGTGCACTGTGTTGTTTTGGTATGTTCCTCTGTTTGTGGTTTCTCTGTCGCCTTAAAGCTCGTAGTGCTCAAGATAAGGCTATGATCATACAAGCTCTTGCTGCTTTAGAAACTGGCAACTCGCCACAGGTCTGGCTTGCGCATCTTAAACACTAAACTTTTGACATGGTCATTGCACCCCAAGTTATTATAACATTGCACTGAGATTGACATGTCTTTCCTCGTTATTCTCTTAGTGTCAAAAAGCCCTTGCACTCTGCTGGTCTTGCTACCATTGCACGCAGATGGGTTTCTACACTAGTGCCTTTGACATGGTCGTTGCACCCCAAGTTATTATAACATTGCACTGGGTATGACATGTCCTTCTTTTGTCTTTCTCTTAGTGCTGGAAAGCCCTTACACTCTGCGGGTCTTGTTGCCATTGCACGCAGAAGGGTTTCCACACTGGTCTTTATCTATCACTTTAAAGTCCGTGCCTTTCTTTCAGGGTGCTGCCAACTTGTTTGTAGTTGTACTTCTGCATGGCCACAGTTCAACCTCAGCTATTCCCTCTTACTCACCATCGTCACGATACAGGATGCGAGGCAAGGCACTGCACTTGAGTGATCCATTGAGAAGAGGGACCTCAAGGGGAGCATGTCCTATTGCATGCGGGTTTGACATGTCTCCGCCCCGCCCCACGAAAAAAGGCGTCGGCTGATATGGTGTCAGATCTGGGGAAGGCGCCCCCTGGGGCTGGCCCATACTATGCAGCCACTTTTACACAGTGGGATAGGACCTCTACTCTCGCCTGTATTGTCTTAGTGAAACAAAAAGGGGGAGCTGTGGTGAGCCGTTCCTGCGGACTGTGGTCGCCATTACATGATGGCGCTGGCTCCGTTGTGGTCTGTGAAGGACAACTCCATATCAAAGAGAGTTGGTGTGTTCCCAGCTCCTTATCAGAGAAAGTTGACGTGTCATTTTCTAGCACCCTGTGAGAAGGGTACACGTGGCAGCTTTGCATTGGGGTTCGCGGTGCTTTATTAAGGCTGGGAGGGGCATCCGAGGTAATAGTAGTAGAAGAATTATTAGAAGAATATCAAGGGCCTAAATAAACTGCTGAAAGAAGATTCCTGAGTCGCGTCTTCCTTGCGGGCAAGGGGGGTCGTGACAGGTGCTATGTTAGCTTTTCATGGCTGTGATCAAAATACCTGAACAAGAGCAACTTGGAGAAAACAGAATTTATTTTGCTTCATGGTTTCAGAGGACTCAGTCCATGGTCAATTAGCACCATTGATCTGGGCTCAAATGAGGCAGAATATCATGGCAGAAGGGTATGGTCAGGGAAAGCTGCTCAGCTCTTGGCAGCAGGGAAGCAGGGTAGAGGAGGAAGGGGCCAAGGACAAATAACTCCTCAAGGGCAAACCCATAATGACTTACTTCCTCCATTAGTGCCCCATATACCTCTACTCTTTACCACCTCCCTGTGGTCCATTCAAATTATTAAGCCATCTATTAGATTAACCCACTGATAAAGCCAGAACCTTTGTGAACATTCACCTCTGAACATGGTGGCATTGCCTTAATCATCTGCTTTCCAGATTAAAAGAAAGTAACAGATTCTATTGGTTCTATTTTAGGATAATTTAGTTGTTATAACTGAATTTCACGATGTAATTTGTTTCATGACTTTGAATTGTACAAATGTCTAGAGTATCAGAAGAGATCCAGACTCATAAAGGGCAGGACATGAGGGAGGTTATGTTCAAAACATTACATAGTTCTTGACATATCATATTTCACACTTTGATTCAAGTGGGTTATGAACTCCCATTTTTACCCCGTATACAGATTGCAGAATCACATCGGTTACACATCCACTGTTTTACATATTGCCATACTAGTGTCTGTTGTATTCTGCTGCCTTTCCTATCCTCTACCATATAATTACTTCACTACTAGCCCTGCCCCCTTGCATTTGTCCCCTACCTCAACCCCTCATCCTGTGTGTGCCCATTGCACCAGTCATGGCATGTGTGGTTCCTGGCTTCTCCCTTGAGTCCGTTGCTACCCATCTTGTGCCACATGTTCCCTAGCAGGGGCCAATTGCTTGGTCCCTTTGCTGCATACCTCAAGCATCACCTCATACTTCCTGTGGCATAACCATACCTGGCCCCTTCCCTGAGCTTTTGGCTTGAGCTATGATTGCATGTCCCCTTGCATGGACTCTCTGTACAGTCGCTTGCCTGGACTCCTTGCTTGGGCCCTTTCTTTAATACACTGAGCCTCCCTATCCCTCCCCACTGTGCTGTCCTGCTGCCTTTTTTTAAGCCCCAGATCTATACCAAGCCCATTTGCCAGCTCCCAGTTTGAGGCTGCCTCCCTTCAGCAGGGGTGTGGTGTGACATTGGCCTTCTCCCTCCTTGGTATCCTTTAAGGCGACCTCAGCCCTGCACTTTGACTGGGCCCCTTGCATTCTGGTGCCCCTTGTCCCTGTTTTCAGACTACTGAGACCTGGCAGTGGACTGAGCCATCCCAGACCTCCTCCTGCAGGATTCCTTCCTTTCCTTGACTTTCCCCATGTATATGTTCCCTATCCCATGCCTGTGTCCTTCTAATTGTGCTTTCTGCCCTTGGTCCCTGACCTGGACTACTCACTTGAACCCTTTGATGCCAATATCTTGCCCAGGGCCCCTTTGTGGAGGACAACTTGCTAGGGCCCTCTGTTGCACCCCCTGGCATCTCCTTGCTTGCCTTGTCCTATTGCCACACTCAGCTCCTTGCCTGATTCTGGCTTGAGCCCTGGCTGCTTGTCACCTTGCCTTAATGTACTGTGTGGTCCCATGCTTGGGCTCCTTGCTCAGGTCCTTGCTCTCACACTTTCTGAACTGACCCTTCCTGTCCTGATATCATGCCCTCTTCTTGCTCATCTCTCAGCCCCAAGCCTATGCCAGGACATTTTGCATGCTCCTTGTTTAAGAATGCCTACCTCCACAAGTGAGAGTGGAAGGAGGGAAGATGGCCTGTCCAATTCTCAGTCTCCTATTGCAGGACCATAGCCTTACCCCTTGCCTGGTTGCCACATACTCCATTGACACTTAGCCCTGATTCCCACCCACTGAGACCTTGGAGTGGACAAGGCTTTCACAGACCTTCTCCTGCAGGATTCCTTCCTTTACCTCCCCCTGTTCTTTGCATTGGACCTCTACCCCTCCACCATGTCCTTCTGTATATGTTCTCTGTACAGATCACCTTGTGCTTGGTCCCTGGAACTGAGTCCTCCTTTGAGGACATTGTTAACAATCTACCCAATACATCTGGAGGTGAGTCCTTGCTTGGGCCTTCTGGTGTAATGTTCTGGAATCACCTTGGTCATCTCATCTGTTGCCCTGTCTAGCCCCTTGCTTAGATTCCTAGTTTGATCCTTAGCTGCCTGTCCATTTGCATGGAATCAATAAATCCTATGTTGCTGGGATCCTTATTTGGGTCCATTCTCTGACCCCTTGCAATAACCATTCCTTTTCTGACATTGTACCCTTCAATTTCCCTTCTTCCTACCCTAAAGCATGTAGGCTCCTTTACATGATCCATATTTAAGAATAGCTCCTTTACACTGGGAGGAGATGGAGTCGAAAGTGCTATGTCTATTCCAGGGGCTGTTGTTCCAGGACATTAGTCCTGCCACTAGACTGGGCCCCTTGGACTCTCAAAAATTAGCCCTGTTCTCCTTAAGCAGGTCATCCTCTGAGTCTCCTTGATTGAAGCCCTGATCACACATCTCAAATCACAAATCCCATTACCTGAGGGGGGAATTCTTGCTTTGGCAGCCTCGTGAAATCGCCTCAGTTTCCTTATTCTCCATCTGCCCTGCCCCTCTCCTATCTGTTTCCTTTTACCAAGGCCCTTGGACTTGCTCCCAAAGCCAGGCCCCCAGCAGTTGACCTGGGCCTTAACTTACCTCCCTATGCACCATCCACTCCCCTACTTTCCCTCCCCAGCCCTGTCCTTTCCCTTGAGCCCTGGTCCCAGCCCTCACATGTGGCTCTCCATTCCAAGGCTTGGCTCCTTGCTTGAGCCCTGGTTGCCCTTCTAGAGGACCCTGTCCCTATCCCATGATCTCAGGCCCCTTGCTTGGGCCCCCTCCTGTGTTTCCCCTCTGTTACACTTGTGCTGTATATCCTTACACTAGTTGGACCCTCCCTTCCCCTGCTTGCCCCTAGTCTGGGCTCCTCAATTGGGTCCTGCTTCTCCCACACCCACAGTGTATCACTACATGGTGCTCTCTGTAGGCCTTTGTTTGTTCCTGGTCTCTTAGTGAGGATCTACTCCCCTGGTGCAGCAGAATGAACTTGGCTGGCCTGTGAGCCCTGTAGGCTCCCAATGGGAAACACAAACATGCTCTTCAAACGGGCTCCCTTGGGTGCCTGAACACTGACACCTGGCAGTGGACATGGGCCTTGCGCCGACTTCCCCTGTACAATGTCTTCCCTACCCGTCCCCAGCGCTCTGGCCTTGCATGCTTCCCCCTATCACAATCCAGCCTTCCCTCAGCCCGACCCTTCACACTCCAGACCTCTGAGCCCCAGACCCCATTCCTCATGTTGTGTGGCTTGGTGTGGCATCCTGTCTAAGCTGGGGCCCACCTGCCTGGGGCCCTACCACTATCCCTCTGTTCTGGCAGTGATCCCTTTTGTGCCCATTGCACTGCCAGCCCGCAGTCTCTTTCTCTTCAGATTGCCCCTTCCTCTGCATCCTTGCTTTTCCCTCATGCAGTCTCCATGCTCCTGGGGTCCCTCCCTGTACTAGGTCAGGTAGATTCCTAGCCTGGGCTCCTTGCTTGGGTCCTGGCTCTTGCCCCTCTCCACACCCACCGCCACCCCACGCCGAGCACTCTCATCCCCTCCTCCTGGCCCTGTCCCTTGCCAGGTCCCCACTGCCAGGTCCCTGGCCTAGGATTCTCATCTGGTCCAGGGAGCCTAATGGGAAACAGCCCTGTCCCTCACCTGGTAGACCTGGGCCTTAGCTTACTTCCCCATGCACCATACCCTCCCCTTCTTTTCCTCCCTGGGCCTGGGTCCTGCACCCAGAACCCCGACACCTGGCAATGACTCTGGGTCTGGAGCCTAGCTCCCCCCTGCCAGATCTCCTGCCTTCCCTCTCCAAGCCTGTCCACTTTCCTGAGCCCCCTGCCCAAGCCCTGGCCCTTGGCTCTCCCTTCCCTGGCCTGGCTCCTCGCTTGAGCCTCCAGTAACCCTTCTTGCTCCATGACTCCCTGGGCTTTGACTGCGGCCCCTTGCTTGGGCTGCTTCCCTGCTCCTCTTGGTTTCCCTGCACTGCAGTCCAGTAGGGCTGCCCACCTGCCCGGCCCTGCCCTCCTCTGCTCTCCCTTGGCTGGGGCCCTCCTTTAGGTTCCTAGCCTGGACTCCTTGCTGGGGTCCTGTCCCCCACCCCACCAGCACCTGTCCTCCGACTCTTCCTGCTGGGCCCTCCTTTGGCCCTCCTTTCATCCCTGTCCCTGCCAGACCCCCTTTCCCCATCCCTTTCCCAGGATGTTCACCCAGCGCCAGGGGAGTGGACCTGGCCTCTTGGCCCTCCTGGCTCCCTAGGGGAAAAGGTAGCCCCCTTTTCTGGGCCCTTTGGTCTTCCTCAGCCCAGGCCTGCTCCCTAACCCTGCACCTGACAATGGACCTGGGCCTTAAGCTTTCCTCCCCCTGCACCACCCGTTCCCCTCTCTGTCCTCCCTCCCCTCAACAGGCCTGCCGGGGGCCCTGGTACATGGCTCTCCATTCCTGAGCCTGGCTCCTTGCTTGAGCCCCCAGCCACCTTTTTTTTTTTTTTTAAGAGAGAGAGAGAGAGGGGGGAATTTTTTTAATATTTATTTTTTAGTTTTTTGGCAGACACAACATCTTTGTTTGTATGTGGTGCTGAGGATCAAACCCCGACAAACGCATGCCAGGAGAGCGCGCTACCGCTTGAGCCACATCCCCAGCCCCACCCACCTTCCCTTCTTGAGGACCCTGTCCCTTGATTTCAGGCGCTTTGCTTGCACCCCCTCTTGGGCCTCCCCTCTGTTCTCCTTGTGCTGCGGTATCCTGGCACTGCCCAGACCCTCCACTGCCCCTGCTTCTTCCTAGACTAGGCTCCTCCAATGGGTGCTGGCTCCCACCCACTGAGTCACCCCGACCCCTGAATGCAGGGTTTCCCCACACAGTGCCCTCCTTTGGCCCTCCGTTGGTCCTGGTCCCTCTCTGAGGATCTAGTCACCTGGGGCAGAGGAGTGGAATTGACTGGTCTCTGCACCCTGAAGGCTCCCTATGAGAAACAGCCCTGCCCTTCGCCTGGGCCCCCTTGGCTGCCAGAACCCTGACATCTGGCAGTGGATGTGGGCCTTGCGCTGACCTGAGCCCACGCAATCCCCCTCCCTTCTCTCCCCTGCCCTCTCACCTTGCATGCTGCCCCTACCCCAACCTAGCCCTCTAGAACCCTGACCCTTTGCGCTCCAGTCCCTAGACCTGGCTCCTTGCCTGGGCCCCTGACCAAGTTTGTCATGTCGCTTGGCATCGAATGGCATCACGTGGTATCATTCCGTGTGGGGTCGGACCTGGGGGCCCCTTGCTTGGGCCCCATAATGTGCTCCCCTCGTGCCCCTTGCGACGCCCACCCACTGTCTTCTGGTCCTCGCACCGCCCCTTTCTCCCCTTCCCCGCTTTCCCCTTGCTGGGTCTCCCTGCTCTGGGGGCCTTCCTTGTCCTAGTCTGGGCTCCTTGTTTGGGTTTGGGCTCTTTCCCCTCTCTGCACCCACCGCCACCCCATGCCAAGCTCTCCTGTCCCCTCCTCCTGGCCCCCATTTCTTGCCAGGTCCCCTCTGCCAGGTCTCTGGCCCAGTATTCTCATCTGGGCCAGGTTGTCTTAATGGAAACAGAGCCATGCCCCTCACCTGGGACCCTTGCTCTCCCTGGGTCCTTGGGCTTGCACCTGGAATCCTGACACCTGGAATCCTGACACCTGGCAGTGATGCTGGGTCTGGAGCCTGCCTCACAGCTGCTAGATCCCCTGCCTTCAGTCCCCAGCCCTGTGTACTGTCCTGATCCCTCTGCCCCAGCCATGGCCCTTGGGTCTTTATACCCTGGCCTGGCTCCTCGCTGGAGCCTCTGGTGGTCCTTCTTGCTCTGTGCATTTCTGGGGTTGGCCTGCGGGCCCCTCAGTCTGGCCACTTCCCCACTCCTCTTGGCTTTTTTACACTGTAGACCCCTACTGCTTCCTGCCTGCCTGTCCCTGCCCTTCCCTGTTCTCCCCTGGTTGGGCCCTCCTCTAGGTCTCTAGCTTGCTCTCCTTGTTGACTTCCTGGCCCACACTCCACCAACACCCATCCTTCAGCCCTTCACGCTGGCCCTCCTTCAAACTTCCTTTTGTCCATGTTCCTGCCATGACTCTTTTCCTGATCCCTTTCCAGGTTACTCACCAGGACAGGGGAGTGGACCTGGCCTTTTGGCCCTTCCCCTCTGGGGAAATGTAGCCCTGCATCTTGCCTAGGCTCGTTGGCCTCCCTAAGCCCAGGCCATGCTCCTCAACCCTGACACCCAGCAGTGGACCTGGACCTTGAACCCTCCTCTTTCTGCACCACCTGCTCCCCCTTTTCCCTTCCCTCCTCTCTCTAGCCTTGTCTGTTTTCACAGGACCCAGGCCCTGGCCAAGGCACTTGTTTCTCTAATCCTGGACCTGGCTCCTTGCTTGAGGCTGCCCTTCTCCAGGACCCTGTTCCTTTCCCTTGATTTCAGGTCCCTATTTCAGGCCCCCTCCTGAGCCTCTCCTCTGTTCTGCTTCTACTGAAGTGGCACTCCCTTTCTCCACAGAAAAGTCTGAACTGGGCTTCTCCTGAAATCTTCACCATGGCTGATTTTAGGACTGTCAGCAAAAGAGTCTCCACAAAAAAGTTCAATGTAGATAAACTTCCTAGTTTCGTGTTGCCCTGTTTTACTTGGCCACGGGCCGAGAGGATACCAGCACTCCAGTTTTTCATAGGCGTATCCAGTATAGTAGTTGTTAGAAATGTGCAAACAAGGCCTCTGGCCTTGAGCTGGGCTTCACAGAGATTTCTACATTTTTAAGATAAGTAACCAACTGGCCTCCATGGTAACACCTGGCAGGGGGAGAAAAAAAGGGAAGAAGAAGCTCTCCCCTTCTCGGGTGTTGTCCTTGAAGAGATAACTTGCCCAAAATAATGAAAGAAAAAGCTGCTTTTATGTGAACCTTTGCAGACTTCTGATCCCCTCTCCTTACATGCTGGGTCTAAAATTCTGATGAAACTACCTGAACTCAGGATTCATGAGATTGATTGATTACAACAATAGCTGTGCTCTCTGAGCATGGCTGCAGCCATATAAAACTGTTTTCTGCTTCCTTAGGTGCCTTGTTTCATTTGTCCCTACAACATTTTTGGCAACCCAGATGGGACAGAGGAAGTAGCAAGGCTATTCTGCCTCTCTTGTCTCCGGGGCCTGGGTTGCCTGGGGTGGTGGGAGACAGCCTTAACCTTGGCACACCCAGGCAATCTTGGCCTGAGGAGGATCAAGTCACTCAGCACCCTGGAGCTGCCACCTCTGAGCATGCTGGGACCCACAGGCATCAGGAACCAAAATTAGGGTTTTGGAGCACTGCTCAGCTGAACAGATAGGACCCAGTTCCATTTGTTTTTGCAGCCCACCTGACTTCCCCTGGAGGACTAAGAAGGTGGACGAGAGGCTTGATCAACCTCTGTTGGGTCCCAAGTACCCTTCAAAGTGGTTGGAGCTGAAGCGGACCCAGGGAGTTGCCCCAGTATTCTCTGTTCAGGGTCATCAAGCAGAAGGGAAACCGTGATGCCCTTTATGTTTGGTTTGGAATTGCTGGAATTTTGAAGGTATAGAAATTTTGTTCTGACCATGTCTGGGGGAAAGTATGTGAAAGTATGCAAATGAGACAGACAAAGGGAAGGGCTCCAACCCAATGCTAGGATTGAAGCAAGTATGAAGTCTCAATCCGTGGTTCCGTGGCACCTCATACATTTCACCAACCAATGTCTAGGTGAAAGCTCCAGGTCCGGGGCTGATACAGACCCACAAGGCTAAAAGGGCCCTAAGTCCCCACTAGGGGAATAGCTGGAGATGGTAGGGAGTCTTGTCCTAAATGTGTGACACTGATGCAGGGTGGAACATGGGAGGCACACAAAGGAAATTGAGCCTTCTGAAATGTGTGTTAGAAACCTTTAGGAAGGTAACTGTGGGGTGAAACTCACTCCACTAAGGTTTTATACTTTCTGAATTAGAATGGCCCACCCAAAATGTGAGCTGGCTACCAGAAGGATCTTTATATGAGAGAGTCATTGCTGAGGTTCTTTGGATTGTTGTTGGAACCCCTGAAGCAATTAATTCTCTTACACTGATTGCTGTCAAGAGGTAGTTCAGAAATAGCTCCCTTGATTGAAAGCCTGTCTAGATGGACAGTCCAAGCTGATGTTATCCAGAAGCATAGTGGTCTTAAGGCCCAGCAGAAAGCAGCTAAACAGAAAACCTGATGGAGGAAAAACAAGAAGGGAAATAGTTTTCCCCATGAGCCAGAAGAGGACCCACCACCTTATGTGCAAACTGTCCCCTCAGCCCCCTCATCCTCAGAGGCAACAAATGATGGTCCCCATTACTGGCTATTCCTTCCTCTGTGATGTCCTCAGTGTCAAAGGCTTTCTAGAACCAAAGAATCTTTCACCTACCAAGATTAAGGTGGGAGGTTTGTCCCAAGACCACAGTCACAACTCAGATAAGAGCACTCCAGATGCCCCTATAAGGGACTCAATGACCTGCCCATAATGAACAGAGGGAAATACCTGAGGGAGACAAGGCAGTTTTGTGTGCCAGCCTTTCACCACCATTGCACTCATAAGCTGGGAAAATCATATTCCCTCCTACATGGAGAAACCCTGGACCATGACTGATCTGATGAAGCCCATTATCCAGACCTAGGATGAGGCCCCAACAAAGAAGAAGGGCTAAAAATAAAGAGATATCAAGAAGCCCTCATAGGAAATCTAAGAGAAAAAAGAAAAAAGAAACTGTGCCCAAGAGTTAGAAGGAATTGGAGCCAGCCCTAGGCCCTAGCCTAAACCAGAGTACATCTGCAGACAAATAGAGCCCAGCAAAACCTCCTGCTGCTCCAGCATCTCCCCTCTTGCACCTTTGATATCCCTGAACACTTCTCTGGGCTCCATATCTGCCTAAGGCCCCTTTGCCTTTTGAAACTGGCAGTAATGATCAAAAGAGATGTGCCCAACTGACTCAGAGCTGAGTGTCTGGACCACTACTGCTGCTGCCCCTCTCCAAGCCCAGAGGTGCCCGGGAGAGGAGGGGCACCATACAAGCATAGCTACCACAAAGCAAGTTTGTCAGTGAAGAGATGCAGAGGCTCAAGCAACAGGTGACCAATGCAGCCTTTGGGGAACAGGCTCAGAGTGACATTTGCCAAAAATTACAAACCTAGAGGACTTTACTGAGAAGTGTACCAGAGAGCAGATGAAGATGGCCACCACAGTTTTCATCAATCGAGACCCAGAGGCTCAAAGACAGGCAGACCAAAAAGATAAAGAGGAGGATGGATCTCCTTACAGCTGCCTCACCACAAACCCAGAGTTCACTCAAAGGAGGGGTCTCACTAGAACAAAGTCAATGGTCCAAATGTTTATCAGGAAAAAAAAAGCATGGCCAGACAAAAGAGGGAGGCTCCAGTAGCCCCAGCGGGCAAGCACCCACTGCCATGCTCAAATACTAAGCCTTGAACAGAGAAGAAATGAATGTTTTTCCCCAGCGTTTGGCCCCAGCCCCTCCTTTCAGTTTCTTCCCACTTGCCTGGAAGCTGATGGTTGACAAAATGGCAGGGGTCTGATAGACACACACAACTGCATCTGATGCACGGAACCCAGTGCCTCAGCTGCTGCAAGCCCCAAAATGAACTAGAAATATATTCATGTTAATACCCGATAGTGGATTATAGGGTGCACACTCCAAAAGGACATGCCACTCTGGCTCCAAGCCACAGGCTATGAGCCACCAACAGGAAGGGACACAGAGCCCCATGCACCCAGGCATAACGGAAAAAAAAAAACACAATTGGGGAAGCTACTATATACAATTAGGGCAGGCTCCCACCTGACAAGAGGAGAAAGCCATGCAGACAAAGAGCAACATGTAGGTGAGCACAATGTGTCTACCACACCAGAACCTGCACGGAACCTGCCCTCCAACCTTAGCAGATGGCCCATGGCAAGATTGACATGGGTGCTTTTATACAAATGATGTCCCAGATCATCAATTTCTGCTAAGATTTACATTAGATTAGATTAGAGAGTTGGAGAATCCCAGCAGCCAAGATCCTGCACCTGGAGATAACCAAAAAATTCCTGCATCTTAAAGCACCAGAAGATCTATGTATGCTCCCCTTCCCTAAATGACAGTTCTTCCCAGGGGCTTGAGTACACCATCCTTAGGACAGCACTGGACTCTGACTTAAAAGCCCATATCTATCAAGAAAAAGGTCAAATGCTTTGGTTACCATCTGACTCAGCAACAGAACAGACAATAGCCACTGGGCCTGAAAAGAAACAGGAGATCTGCTCAATTCCAGTCCCTTCAACCTGCCATCAGACTAGAGAATTCTTGGGGGCTACCAGATTCAGCCATATATGGATCCCCAAATTTCAGTTATGGCAAACCCCTCTATGAAGCCACAAAGGGAGGAGAATGGGATCTTCTACTGTGAAGGCCAACTAAGCAAAAGGCCTTTGAGGACATTAAACAAGCACTCCCAGTGCATATGGACTAGGACTCCCTGACCTCACAAAGCTTTACTTTCTGTATGTCATGAATAGTCTGGAATGGCTGTAGGAGTCTTGACTCAGGTGCTGGGGACATGGACATCTGTCCAAATAGTTGGGCTCTGTAGCCCAAGACTGTCCACCTTGTTTACGGGCCCTTGCAGCCACAGATATTCAGGTGTTGGAAGCTGATAAACTGGCTATGGGGCAAAAATTGGTTTTCAAGGTTCCTTGTTATGTTTTGACATTGTTAGAGTACAAAGGACAATATTGGTTGACTAATGGTCAATACCAGGGCATGTTATGTGAAAACCCATGGATCCATGTGGAAGTCATCCAGACTCTAAACCCATCAACCTTGCTTCCCATTGGACCTGGACAACCTGATCACACTGTATTGAAGTCATGAATGAAATGTTCTCCAGCAGACCAGACCTGGAAGACTAGCCCTCAGGGACCCTGATGTGGAGTACTTAACAGATGGAAGTAGTTTTATAAATGATGGGGTATGTTTTTCTGGATATGCAATGGTCACTCTGAACTCCACTGTTGAGGCAGAACCTCTGCCGCAGGGAAATTCAGGACAAAAAGCAAAACTTATTGCTTTGACTCAAGCACCTCAGTGGACAGCAGGAGTCTGTGTGGATATCTACATATTTACAAAATATGTGTTCACTACCTTTCATGTCCATAGGGCTTATGTAAGGAAAACGGGCTCATTAACTCAGGAGAGAAAAAAAGGCATGATCTATGGGCAAGAAATTGTTAAACTTTTGGATGCACTGTGGGCTCCGAGGAAGGTTGTGATTGTATATTACCAAGGTCATCAAAAGGAAAGCACTGTGGTTTCTCAGGGCAACCAGAGAGCTGACAGAGAGGCCAAGTTAGTTGTCTGCAAGAAATGAGAAGAAAATCCAGTCTCAGGTTTAAGTGCTGCCCTTCTGCCTAGCCGACTATCTAACGGAATGGGAGCCAACATACTTCCAACATGAAAGTAAATGGTTTAAGACTGAAAAACAAAATTTTCTCCCAGGTGAATGATAGAGATTTTCTATGGCTGGCATAGCCATCCCAGAGATTCTAGCTCCAGCCTTTATCAAACGGTTCCACAGGAGAACCTGTTGGACATACAGCACTTGAGGTAATTCAGATTCGACATTTCTATGTCCCCTCGATCACAAATATCACCTGGATGATTTTAAAACAATGTAAGGTTTGTGCTCACAACAATCCTTGTCAGGGGCCAGAGCTCCCACCAGGAATCAAAACTATAGGAGGAGCACCTTTTGAAGACTTGGAAGTAGACTTCACTGAACTACCACGCTCACGGGGCTATAACTAACTTTTGGCTTTTGTGTGTTCCTACTCTGACTGTGTGGAAGCCTTTTCCACCCACACTGAAAAGGCTAGGGAGATAGCCAGGTTGCTTCTCTGGGAAATGACTCCCAGATTTGGTATCCCAATAACTATTGGCTCAAACAATGGGCCAGCTTTTGGGCATAGATGATATCATTAGTGACCAAGAATTTAAACATCAGATGGAAGTTATATACTGCCTATAGGCTGCAGAGTTCTGGTAAAGTTCAAAGGATGAACAGGACTTTAAGTCTCAGTTGGGTAAGCTGTGTCAGGAGACTCACTTACATTGTGATTAATTTCTCCCTATTACACTGTTGAGGATTATATCCACTCCCACTAGGAGGACTGGATTCTCTCCTTATAAAATAGTGTACATGAGGCCCCCCCTCTTATTAGGGGACCATTGGGAGACTTAAGAGAGATAGGAGAATTCACCCTGAGATGACAGTTTCAGGCCTTATGAAAAACTTTATAGATTCTCAGCCAATGGGTTAGAGAAAGATTGCCACTAAGTTTGACCACAGGCGCATACTCCTTCAAGCCTAGAGATTGAGTCTGGGTCAAAGAATGGAATATTCAAACACCTAAACTTCTTTGGAAGGGCCCTTTCCCTGTTATTTTATCCACCCTAACTGCAATCAAGTTTGCAGAAATAGATCTCTGATTTACTACACCGGACTCAAGTCTATAGCTGTGGACTGGGAATGCACTCCAGATGCTGCTACGCCCTTGAAGCTGACCATCCCAAAGAAAAAAAAGCACCAGAGAAGCTTGAGGATCAGAAGGACAACAGCCCTGCTCCAGTCACTCCAGAGCTGACTGGTCTACGCATGGCTGAAGCTTGAGGAGACTATGGCCCTGTTTCAGCCACACAGGAGGGACTGGCTGATCAATGCATGGTGAAAGATAAACTTCCCACCAGGAATAATGAACTCTTTCAACCTCTTAGATAGTTCTTATACTATAATGCATTGCCACTCCTTGCTTCTAGATATATACATAGTTCTCTGTTTTTTTTGATACTGGTTTGAGAACAGTAACTCCTACTGACTAGACACTGGAAAAAAAATTCATTTATACTTTTTTTTAATCTTGCTTATATAAAGTTTCTAGGATTTGTTTGGTGTTATTAGTTTGGTTTTGTTAATTTAAGCTGTTTAACCTATGCTAACCAAAATGTTATTCTATTATTTAGTTTGGTTTCCTTTGATAACCTTAAAGGGTTCTGTCCTACTCCTTTTCCAACAGATCATGTGAACCATATGTCAAGATCATGTGAACCATATGTAAGACAATCCACAATAACCAAGAGGTGGTAGAACATATATTTTGAACCTGTCCCGCCAGAGAAATGCAATGAATGGATGACTGTTTGGAAAGACAAAAGAGGTCCATTGGAAGAAACTTGATTTAGGAGGTTACCAATCTTGGGGTGAAGATAACTGGCTACACCAGAGGATTATTTCCTCTTATGGTCCTGCTACCTGAGCACAAAAAGGCAGTTGGAGTTATAGAACTCCTACTTACATGTTAAATATTATTATTCACTTACAAGCTGTACTTGAAATTATTATTAATCACACCACCACAGCCTTTGACTTCCTAGCCACACAACAGACCAGATGCGAGTGGCTAACTATCAAAACCACTTGGCATTATATTACCTACTGGCTGAGGAAAGAGAAATATGTGGAGAATTCAACATCTCAGATTGTTGCATCCAAATGGATGACAATAGACAAACAGTTAAGAATATAGCCAACAACACAAGAGAACAGACAATGAACTAACACATGTGTTAGTTCATACTTAGAAGGGCATTAAAGTTTGGGTCCCAGACACGCTTTTGGGAGATGGCTGTCAACTCTTTGTAGATTTAAAAGCTTAACTGGTGTAGTGGGTATTCTGCTGTTAAACTGTTGATTGTTCGCATAGTTGGCTCCACTGTGTTTTAAAATTATTGGGTCCACTATAGAAGCTGCTATTGAAAAGATGATAACAACTAAGGTTTTGACATTATATAAGGCTTTAAGTCAAGATAATGGTAATGATGCTCTTAAATTTAAAGAATTAAATTATGGGGAGTATCATTAAAGGGGGAATCAAAATGGCACTCCCTTTCTCCACAGAAAAGTCTTACATGGGCTTCTCCAGAAATCTTTACCATGGCTGATTTTAAAACTATCAGCAAAAGAGTCTCTGCAAAAGAGTTCAGTGTAGATAAACTTCCTATTTTCATGTCGCCCTGTTTTACTTGGCCACTGGCCGAGAAGATACCAGTACTCCACATGCTGGACACTCCCTCACTAGTTTTTCACAAACATATCCAGTATAGTAGTTGGTAGAAATGTGCAAACAAAGCCTCTGGCCTTGAGCCAGAGATGTCTATATTTTTAAGATAAGTTACAAACTGGGCTAAATGGTAATAACTGACAGGGGGAGGGAAAAGGAGAAAAGAAGTTCTCCCCTTCTCAGGTGTTGTCCTTGAAGAGTTAACTTGCTGAGGTCCTGGCCCCTATCCCACCCACACCATTTTCCTAGCCCTTCAGGTTGTGCCCTCCCTAGGCCCTCCTAATGTCCCTGTTCCTGCCAGGACCCTTTTCCTGATCCTCTTCTCAGGATGCTCACTGGGGCCAGGGCACTTGACCTGGCCTCATGTCCCTGCAGGCTCCCTTTGGGAAAAGTAGCCCTGCCCCTTGCCTGGGCCCTTTTGCCTCCCTCAGCCCAGGCCCTGCTCCTGAACCCTGACACCTGGCAGTGGACCTGGGCCTTGAGCCTTCCTCCTCCTGCTCCATCATCTCCCCTTTCCCCCCTCCCTCCCCTCCCCAGCCATGTCCCTTTACATGCACCTTGCCATAGAACTTGCAGTTGGCTCTCCATTCCTGGGCCTGGCTCCATGCTTGAGCCACTGGCCACCCTTCTCGAGGACCCTATCCCTGTCTATTGATTTCAGGCCCCTTTTTCTGGCCTCTTCCTGTGCCTCCCCTCTGTTCCTCTTGTGATGTGGTATCCTAGCACTGCCTGGACCCTCTGCTCCTGCTGTTCTACCTAGCCTAGGCTCCTAGAATGGGTCCTGGCTCCCCACCCACCCTCCTCAACTCTGCAAGCCAGGTATTCTCTCACAGTGCTCTCTTTTGGCCCTCCTCTGGTCAAGATCCCTCTCTGAGGATCTACTCACCTGGGGAAGAGGAGTGGTATTGGCTGGCCTCTGTGACGTGAATGCTCCCTATGAAAAATACAGCCCTGGGTCCCCTTCGCAGCCCGAACCTTGACGCCTGGCAGAGGGGGTGGGATTTGCACGGACTCAGCCCTGAGGGATCCGCTCCCTTTCTTCACCTGCCCTCTTGCCTTGCATGCTGCCCCTATCCCAATCCAGCCCTCCCTAACCCTGACCCTTTGTGCTTCATTCCAAGGGCCTGGCCACTTGCCTGAGCCCCTGACTGCGTTGTTCCTTATGTCGAGTGGTGGAACTTGCCTTCAATTTGTGTTGGGTTTGACCTGGGGGCCCCTTGCTTGGGCCCCATGGTGTGCTCCCCTCTGTGTCCCTTGCACCTCCCTGTCTCTCCTGGTCCCCATGCAGCCCCTTTATCGCCTTCTCCTCGTGCTTTCCCCTGGTGCTTGTGAGTCTCCTGCTCCTTGGGTTCCTCATCCTTGGTCAGTTGGGTTGGTCCTTTGCCTGGGCTTCTTGTCTCCTGGCATTTGCTCTTCTCTGCAAACACTGTAACACCCAGCCATGCCCTCCTGTCGCTCTTCTCCTGGCCCCCTTTTCTCTCCAGGTTCCATTTGCCTGATCTCTAGTTCTAGATTCTCATTGGTGCCAGGCTGCCTTATGGGAAACAGTGCCCTGCCCCTTGCCTGGGCCCCTTGCTCTTCCTGGGCCCTTGGTCCTGTACCCAGTACTCTGACACTTGGCAGTGTTCCTGGGCCTGGAGCCTAGCTCCCCCTGCTGGATCCCTTGCTTTCCCTCCCAAGCCTTGTCCACTTTCCTGAGCCCCCTGTCTCAGCTTTGGCCCTTGGCTCTCCATTCCCTGGTGTGGCTCCACACTTGAGCCTCTGGTGGCCCTTCTTGCTCCGTGTGTCCCTGGGATTTGCCTGTGGGCCCTTCCTGGGGCCACTTCCCTGCTCCCCTTGCCACCCTGCCTTCCCAGCACCACCTTTCCCTGCTCTCCCCTGGCATGGGCTCTGCTCTAGGTATGTAACCTGGGCTCCTTGCTAAGGTCCTGGCCCCCACCCCACCCACACCTATCCTATTCCCTTAAGGGTGTGCCCTCCTTTTGCCCTCCTGTCATCCCTGTTCCTGCCAGGACCCTCTTCCCTATCCCCTTGCCAAGATACTCACCTGGGCCAGGGGACTTGACCTGGCCTCTTAGCCCTGAAGGCTCCCTTTGAGAAACTTAGCCCTGCCCCTAGCCTGGGCCCCTTGCTATCCCTGGGCCCTTCCTGTACCTGGAACTCTGACACTTGGCAGTGTCCCTCCCTGGGCCTGGAGCCTAGCTCCCCCGACCGGATCCCCTGCTTTCCCCCCCGCAGCTTGTCCACTTTCCTGAGTCCCCTGCCCCAGCCATAGCCCTTGGCTCTCCATTCCCTGGCCTAGCTCCTCGCTTGAGCCTCTGGTGGCCCTTCTTGCCATGTGTGTCCCTGGGATTTGACTGTGGGCCCCTCCCTGGGGCCGCTTCATTGCTCTCCTTGGCTTCCCTGTATTGCAGTACCCAAGGGCTGCCCCACCTTCCCAGCCCAGCCCCACCCTTCCCTGCTCTCTCCTGGCATGAGCCCTCCTCTAGTTTTCTAACCTGGGCTCCTTTCTGAGGTCCTGGCCCCCACCCCATCCACACACATCCTAGGCCTTTTAGGCTGTGCCCTCCTTTGGCCCCCCTGTTGTTCCTGTCCCTGCTAGACACTTCTTCCTGATCCCCTTGCCAGGATGCTCACCCAGGCCAGGGTACTGAATCTGGCCTCTTGGCCTTGCAGGCTCCCTTTGAGAAAACATAGCCCTGCCCCTTGCCTGGGCCCTTTGGTCTCTCTCAGCCCAGGACCTGCTTCCAAATCCTGACACCCGGCAGTGGACCTGGGCCTTGAGCCTTCCTCCCTCTGCACCACCTGCTCCCCTTTCTTCCTCCCTCACCTCCCAATCTATGTTCACTTACATGCATGGTGCACCAGCCCTTGCACTTGGCTTTCCATTCCTGGGCCTGGCTCCTTGACTGAGCCCCTGGCCACACTTATCAAGGACCCTGTCCCTGTCTCTTGATTTCAGGCCCCTTTTTCTGGCCCCCTATGTTGTCCTTGTGCTGTGGTTTCCTGGCACTGCCTGGACCCTCTGCTGCCCCTGCTTCTCCTTAGCCTGGCCTCCTCAAATGGGTCCTGGCTCCCCAGAGAGCACTCCCCCACCTCTGCACACCAGGTTTCCCCTCACAGTGCCCTCTTTTGGCCCTCCACTGGTCCAGGTCCCTTTTTGAGGATCTATCCACCTAAGGCAGAGGAGTGGAATTGGCTGGCCTCTGCACCCTGAAGGCTCCCTATGGGAAACACAGTCCTGCCCCTCACCTGAGTCCCCTTCCCACCTAAACCTTGTCACCTGGTAGTGGAGGTAGGTCTTGCACTGACCTTGCTTTGTGTGATCCCCTCCCTTCAATCCCCTGCCTTCTCACCTTGCATGCTTCCCCTATACCCAACCCAGCCTTCCCTAACCCTGACTCTTTGTGCTCCAGTCCCTGGGCCTGACCGCTTACCTGAGACCCTGACTGCATTCCTCAGTGTTGCCTGGCTTAGCGTGGCATTGCTGCATGTCGGTTCTGACCTGGGGACCTCTTGCTTGGGCCCCTTAGTGCCTCCCATCTTTCCCCCTTGTGCCACCCTCTGTCTCCTCATCTTTGCACTACTCCTTACTCCCCTTCCCCTAGTGCTTTCCCCTGGTGTGGGAGGGCCTCCTGCTTGCTCCTTGGGTCCTTCATCCTCCGTTGGTTGGTTGAGTCCCATGCCTGGGCTCCTGGCTTGTGTTCTGGCTCTTGCCCCTATCTGCACCTACTGCGACCCCCTGCATGCCCTCCCATCGCCCTCCTCCTGGCCCCCTTCCCTTGCCAGGCCCCCTTTGCCCTGTCCTCGGCCCTGGATTCTCACTGGGGCCAGGGTGCCTCATGAAAAACAGAGTCCTGCCCCTCGCCTGGGCCCCTTGCTCTCCCTGAACCCTTGGTCCTGCACCTGGAACCCTGACACCTGACAATGGCCCTGGGCCTGGATCCTGTCCCCCTTCTGGATACCCTGCCTCCCTTCCTCAGCTTTGTCCACTTTCCTGAGCCCCCTGCCCCTGCCCTGGCTCTTGGCTTTCCATTCCCTGGCCTGGCTCCTTGTTGGAGACTGAGGGCCCTTCTTGCTCTTTGAGTTCCTGGGCTTTGTCTGTGGGCCCATGGCTGGGGCTGCTTCCCTGCTTTCCTTGGCTTCCCAGGACTGTAGAGCGCTATTGCAGCCCCACCTTCCCAGACTTGCCCTTCCCTGCTCTCCCCTGGCTTGGGCCCTCCTCTAGGTCCCTAACCTGGGGTCCTTGCTGGGGTCCTTCCCGTCACCCCACCCACACCTGTCCTCCGACCTTCAGGCTGTGCCCTCCTTCGGCCCTCCTGTCTTCCCTGTTTTTGCCAGGCCCCATTTCTAGATCCCCTTCCCAAGATGCTCATATGGGCCAGGGGACTGAACCTGACTCTTGGCCCTTCAGGCTCCCTTTGAGATAACGTCACTCTATCCCTTTGGCCTCTCTCATTGCGAGCCTTGCTCCCCAACCCTGACACCCAGCAGTGGACCTGGGCCTTGAGCCTTCCCCCTCCTGCACCACTGGCTCCCTTTTCGCCCCCTTCCTTCTCCCACTCTGTTGGTTTTCTTGCACCTTAGCCTAGGCCCTTGCACTTGGCTCTGGATTCCTGGGCCTGTTTCCTTGCTTGAGCCCCTGGCTGCCCTTCTCAAGGACCCTGTCCCTGTCTCTTGATTTCAGTCCCCTTTTTTTGCCCCCTCCTGTGCTTCCCCTCTGTTCCTTGAGTGCTGTGGTATCCTGGCACTGCCCGGACTCTCTGCTCCTCCTGCTTCTCCCTAACCTGGGCCCCTTGAATGGGTCCTGGCTCCCTACCAACCCTCACACCTCCACATGCTAGGTATCCCCTCACAGTGCCCTCTTTTGGCCCTCCTTTGGTCCATGTCCCTCTCTGAGGATCTACTCACCTGGGGCAGAGGAGTGGAATTGACTGGCCTCTGTGCCCTGAATGCTCCCTATGGGAAACACAGCCCTGCCATTTGCCTGGGTCCCCTTCCCCACCCAAAACTTGATGCCTGGCAGTGGACATGGGACTTGCGCAGACCTTGGTCTGTGAGAACCCCTCTCTTCAATCCACTGCTTTCTCACCTTGCATGCTGCCCCTACCCCAACCCAGCCTTCCCTAACCCTAATCCTTTGTAGTCTAATCCCCCAGCCTGGCTGCTTTCCTGAGCCTCTGACCAGGTTCCTCGTGTCACGTGATGTAGCGTGGCTTTACTTTGTATTGAGTTTGACCTAGGGGTCCCTTGCTTGTCTCCCTAGGGCTCTTCCCTTTGTTCCCCTTGCACTGCACATTGTCTCTTTATTCTTGCTCCGCTCCTTACTCCCCTTCCCCTCAAGTTTTTCTCTAGTGTGGGAGGGCCTCCTGATCCTCGTAGGTCAGATGGGTCCCTTTCCTGGGCTCCTGGCTTGGGTCCTATCTCTGGCCCCTCTGTACACCCACCATGACCCCCTGCCATGTCCTCCCATCTCCCTCCTCCTGGCCCCCTTCCCTTGCCAGGCCCCCTTTGCCTGGTCCCTGGCCCTGGATTCTCATCTTGCCCAGGGTGCCTTATGGTAAACAGAGCCTTTTTCTATGCCTGGGCCCCCAGCTCTCCCTGGACCGTTTTTCCTGCACCAGGAACCATGACACCGGGCAGTGGCCCTGTACCTGGAGCCTGCCTCCCCACTGCCATATTCCCTGTTTTCTCTCCCCAACCCTGTCCTCTGTCCTGAGTCCCCTGCCCCAGCCTCAGCCCTTGGCTCTCCATTCCCTGTCCTGGCTCTTCACTTGAGGCCCTGGTGACCCTTTGTAATGCCAGATTTATGAGACCCCAATAGACCTCCAGGAGCCGAATATGATGCAATCACACAAGAGTCTTTATTGAAAGCTTGAGCCTGGACTCACAATCGTTTCAGATGCAGTGGTCCTGAGGAGTGAGTCCAGGTCCTTTGTTCAGTGAGATTTTATAGGTTTGGGGGGATACTCTATGTGTCACAACATCACACAGCAAATCATTTCACACCGCGGGAAAATCAAACAACAACTCTTAACATTGATTAGCACATTCACTGGCAGGAAGAAGTTGGGTAGGGATGATTGGTTAGCACAAGAGGGGGATTCATTTGAACTGATTGGTTTAATTTGTGAAGGATGTACGTGCTAAACCACATGGTTTCCTAACATGTTATCAACCACCAAGACTACGGGTTGGGGGGGGAGGGAGGGTCATCTGGCATTCCAGGTATTTTCCCCATCTCATGCTGATTGGTGGTTGCTAGGGGGTTGCTATGGGTCCTCACCTAGCCTAACTGAGTCAGGGAAACCTGACACTGCAGATCTCTCCCTTATTTACAGACAAACAACTCAGCAGGGTGGCTATCTGCCTAGGAGTGCTCTGTGGGTTTTTCCAAGGACAAGGGTCATGCCCCCTCCCTCTGGACACGACTTGAGGTAGAAGCTGTTTTAAAATAGGGAGTCACATCAGTTTCTCACCTTGTTGCCCAGCACATCCCTGGGCGTTGACTTCAGGTCCCTTGCTTGGGCAGCTTCCCAGCTCCCCTTGGTTTCCCTGCACTGCAGTTCACTAGTGCCATCTGCCCACCTGGCCCTGCCCATTCCTGATCTCTCCTGGCCTGGGCCCTCCCCTAGGTTCCTAGCCTGGGCTCTTTGCTGCAGTCATGGCCCTCACCCCACCAGCATGGCCCTCACCCTGCCCTCACCTCACCCCACCGGTCCTTCCTGCTCTGCCCTCTTTTGGCCTTGCTTTTGCCCCTGTCCCTGCCAGAACTCCTTTCCTGATCTTTTTCTCAGGATGCACACCCAGGCCAAGGGAGTGGACCTGCTCTCTTAGCCCTTCTAGCTCCCTGGGGGAAAACGTAGCCTTGCCCCTTACCTAGGCCCTTTGGCCTCTGTCAGCCCAGGCCCTGCTGCCCAACCCTGACACCCAGCAGTAGACCTGGGCCTTGAGCCTACCTCCCTGTGGGCTACCTGCATTTACCGCAACCCTGCCCCAAGCCCTCCTGTCCCCTCCTCCCAGCCCCCTGTCCCTTGCCAGGCCCCATTTTCCTGGTCCCTGGTTCTGGTTTCTCATCTGGGCCAGAGTGTCTTAGGGGAAATAAAGCTCTGCCCCTTGCCTGGGTCCCTTGCTCTCCCCTGGGGCCTTAGTCCTGTACCCAAAACTCTGACACCTGGTAGTGGCCCTGGGCTTAGAGCCTGCTTCCCCCTGCCAGATCCTCTGCCTTCCCTCCCCAGCCCTGTCCACTGTCCTGAGCCTGCTGCCCCAGCCTCAGTTCTTGGCTCTCCATTCTCTGGCTTGGTTCCTTGCTTGAGCCTCTGGTGACCCTTCTTGCCCAGCGTATCCCTGGACATTGACTGCAGGTTCCTTGCCTGGGCCACTTTCATTCTCCCCTTGGTTTCCCTGCACTGCAGTCCACTAGTGCTGCCTGCCTGCCCAGCCCTGCCCTTCCCTGCTCTTCTCTGACAAGTGTGTGGTGGAGGAGGCTGCTCACCTCATTGTGGGCAGAAAGTTTGAGGTGGAGGAGGCTACTTACTTCATGGGCAGGAAGAAGAGATAGGGAGTGAGTGCAAGGGCCTGAAGCCAGGAACAAGATATACCCTTTGAGCACACACTCTCAGTGACTCACCTCTTCCAAATAGGCCTCACTTTTTAAGTTTCCACCAATTCTTAATGGTACTACTAACTAGGAACTAAGCCTTCAACACATGAACATTTGGGGGACTTTCCAGATCCAAACCATAACAATTACCATATAATCCAACAATCCCACTTTGGGGTATATCTCCAAAAGAAATTAAATAAGTACATCAAAGAGACATCTGCACTTCCATGTCCATTGCAGCACAGTTCACAATAGCCAAGATATGAAAATAACTTAAGAGTCCATCAACTAATGAATAAAGAAAATGTGGCACATATATATAATGTAATATTTTTGAGCCATAAATAGAATGAAACCTTCTCACTGGCAGCAGCATGGATGTGATTGGAAACCATCCTGTTAAGTGGAATAAGCCAGGCAAGAAAGTACCACGTAACCTCAGTTAAATGTGAAATCTAAAAAATCAAGCTCATAGAAGTTGAGAGTAGAATGGTGGTTACCAGAGACTAGGGAGAGAAGGTGGAGTTGATCAATGGGTACTCAGTTACAGGAATGTAGGAGCAAGAAGTTCTGGTGTTCTATTAGAGAGCCTATAGATAACTATAATGGACTATAAATTTCAAAAAGCTAAAAGAAAGGATTTTGAAAGTTTTTTTTTAACCACAAAAGAAATGACAGACATTTGAGGAGATAAATGTGTTTAACTTGATTTAAGCATTCTACAATGTATACACTGAAACATCACATGGTATCCCACTAATATGTATATTTTGTGTGTGTGTTAATGTATAAGTTAAGCAAATACATTTAAAAACCAAAATATTAGATTTCTGTTATGTAAGTGCTTATAATTGACCAGGATCTTCCTACTATTCTTGTATTCACTTGGTATTACAGCCTGATATTCATTAAGTCCTTTGTTTTTATTAAATTTTAAATGGAAAGCAATATGGGTAAATTCATTTCTTCTTGTTGCTTAAACAAGTAAAAGGGGAAATTCAATTTCAATGAACTATTAAAAGTCATGTACAACATAGTATATGTTTGCAAGGATTATATTTGTGTTTTCCTTTGTAACAAAACTTCAGAGTGCTTCTCAGAACTTAATGACTCTTTCTTGTGCCTCTTTCAGGTCTCTGTACCTTTACAGAGACTTTTACACATGAACTCCCCCAACAGCCTGCCTCACATTTTTGCATTCATATGTTCATTCTAATCTCCCTCATTCCAATCATAAAGATATCCCTTCTGCTATTTCAGGTTAATTTTTTCTTTTGTACTTTTGGTCTCATTTCCCTCCAGGATTATTTGTATCCCTTCTTTTATGTCTTCAACCACTGGTTTTTGCCCCAAATATACCACTGAAATTTATAAAGACTTCCACATTGCTGAATCCCATGAACAATTTTCTATACTGATTTTACTTAATTTGCCAGCAGTGTTTACTCCTGAATGACAACATTTTCCCTCGTTGATTACCCCTCTTTCTGGCTTTGTGATACATATTCTGGAATTCCTCCTATACCCTTTGCTGAGCTCACTTTCAAACTTCAGGATTCCTTATGATCACTTCCTAGGCCTATGTCTCTCATTCTGTACTTTCTCCCCAAATGATATCATCTATTCCAATATCTTCTATTGCTCTCTATTCACTAATAACTCCTAAATTTATAACTCTGCTAATCTGTTATTCAACTATCTTGTTGCATTTGGAACTTCCCTATGAGTCTTGCAATGTGGTAGATTGTATTTTCCAAAAATGGCTGTGACTATGTCTTTCATCCAACAAGCATTTCATAAAATGGGATTTTGATACTCTTCCAGTGAGCATGACCTCTAAATCCCCTTGAAATTAGACAGCTTTTGTAGCTATTTTAACCAACAGAGTACACAGGAAGTAGTGCTATGTGACTTCTGAAAATAGGTCAAGGAGAAGTTATCAGCTGCTATAAAGAGTCAGCTGTCGTACTGGGAGAAAGCCCAAATTAGCCCATGTAGAAAACCATATGGACTATATGAATAAAGAGGGATGAATAGACCTCTAGCCTTCCCTCCATCTTAGCTATCTATTGCTGCATAACAAAATGCCCCAATATCTAATGACTTGAAACAGAAAACATTTATTACCTCAGAGTTTCTGGGGATCAGGAATTCAAGAGTGGCTTTAGATGTGTGATTTGCTTAAGGATTCTTGTAAGGTTGCAACCAAGATATCAGCCAAGTGTACAATCGTCTGGAAGATGGAGTGGCAAGATGGCCCATTCACATGGTTGTTGGCAGGATGTGTCATCCCTGGTTGTTGGCTGAAGGCTTCAATTTTCCACCAAGGTAGGCCTTCCTGCAGGATTACTTGACTATCTACACAACAGGGGAGCTGGCTTCTTCAAGAGCAAATGATCCAGGAACTAAAGCAAATAGGAAACTGTAATGCCTTTATGACCTAATTTCAAAGTATACTTACTGTTACTTCCACTTTATTTTATACATTTGAAGTGAGTCACTAAGGCCACACAAGGGGATAGAGATTATCTTTCATTTTTATTTTATTATTTAAAAAAATATTTTCTTAGTTGTCAATAGACCATTATTTTATTTACATTCAGTGCTGAGGATAAAACTTAGTGCCTCACACATGCTAGGCAAATGCTCTACCACTGAGCTACATCCCTAGCTCCTATCTTTCAATTTTAGTTCACACACAGTAGTTACACATCTTTACACAGTGTGACATTTCAATACATGTATATAATGTGTAATGATCAGAGATAAGGTTAATAAGGTTAACCCCAAACATTTATTCATTTATTATTTCTTTGTGTTGGTAAATCTTATTAGCACCAAGGGGCAGTGTTGCAAACCTGTAATTTCAGTGACTCAGGAGGCTAAGGCAGGATAATTGCAAGTTTGAAGCCAGCTTGGGCAACTAGTGGGATCTTGGGGATCTTGTCTCAAAAATAAAAATAAAAAAGGGCTGGAGGTACACCTTGGTGGTAGAAATCCCATGAGTTAAATCCCCACTAACACACACACACACACACACACACACACACACACACACACACACACAATCCTATTAGTTATTTTGAAGTATCTACTTGTCAACCATAGTTAGCCTGCTGTACTATGGAATGTTAGCAGTTATTCCTCCTACCCAACTGTACTCCTGTACCCATTAACCATCTCTGTCCATCACCTTCTCCCCCACACCCTTCCCAGGATCTTGTAATCACTATTCTACTGTATACTTCAACAAGATCAACTTTTTAGCATCAACATATAAATGAGAACATACAGTATTTCTTTTTCTGTGCCTGGCATATTTCACTTAACACAATGCCTCCAGTTTTGCCCATTTGCTGTAAATGACAGAATTTCATTTTTTTATTGCTGAATAATATTCTAGTGGGTATATATACTACATTTTCTTTGTCTTTTTTTTTTTACTGATGAACACCTATGTTGATTCCATATCTTGGCTATAATAAATAGTGCTGTAGTAACCATGTAGTGGAGATATCTTTTTAACATATTAATTTCATTTCCTTAGGACATATACCCAGTGGGATTGCCAGATCACATGGAAGCTCTATTTCTAGTTTTTCTAAGTAAACTACACACTGTTTTCTATAACAGCTACACTAATTTATATTCCCACACAGGGTGTAGGAGAGTTATTCTTTCTGTGTATTCTCACCAGCATTTATTTATTTGATTTTATTTTTTTTGATAATAGCCATTCAAACTGGGATGAGATGGTATCTAATTGTGGCTTTGTTTTGCTTTTCCCTTATGATTAATGATTTGTTAAACTTTAAAGTATATATTTGATGCCATTTAGGCTCCACTTTTGGAAAGGATTTGTGGATACTTCTCCATACACTGTTACAGCTCCAACCATCTCACTGCAAAAACATGAGAAACTCACAACTTGGAACTGCTTATCTCAGCCTTTTCCCAAATCTTGATACATAGAAACTATGAGCAATAATAAAATGATTATTACTGTTTCAAGCTACTATGTTTTAGAGTAATTTTTTTTCAGTACTAAAAAGCCAAAACATGAAGTCTTATGGACTAAATACCAGAAATGTAAATAGTAGTCTCTTATCTTTGAGATCTTTGTAAACATATCTGGTGTTTCTAGTCCTTTCTGTCCCTCTGCCCTATGAATTTTACTCCAAAAAGGGAGCAGCATATGGGGGATACTGTTTAGGTACCACCAGTACTTGTCAGCTTATCAAAATTTTCATATTTTGTTAGGAAAACTGCTCTTATGTCTTCAGCATTCTCTTCATGATTTGATTCATGATATAAATTCTGATCTAGGTCATTTCATCCCTTCTCTTAGTTTTAAAATTCCAAAACCCAATTTTTCACTATGCTTCCTGGTTCTTAAATATCAAATGTTCTAGATTTTAATATCATTATCATATTAGTTTATAAAAATTTATTGAAGGGCTGAAAATATGGTTCAGAAGTAGAGCACTTGTCTACCAGGGTTGAAGTCCTGGATTCAATCCCCAGTACAATAGAAAAAAAATTTAATTTATGCCTGTTTTACCTCTTAGGCAATGTATTGAAAAATTATCAAATCTTCCTTCCTGGTATATGGAAAGAAAATCAGTACACAGAGGTATAGTAAGGAGTAGCTATAATTAATAGCTCAAAAATTATGCTAGAGGACAATTTGACACACAATATTTATATTATTTTCTTTTATATAATTAATAAAAGTTTGGGGTTGGGGTTGTGGCTCAGTGGTAGAGCACTTGCCTAGCATGTGTGAGGCACTGGGTTCAATTTTCAGCACCATATAAAAATAAATAAATGGCCACCAACAACTAATAAAACATTTTTTAAAAAGTTTGCAGAAAGTATGTATATATGTTATAATCCATTATCTTTTTTGTGACATATTTCTGAAATTTGGGCAATTTGAAATGATACTCAGGACTGGATTTCCAGTTTATATAACTGCACCACAGTAAGTGGAGACTGGAAGAAGCATGTTTCTGGAAAATACCAGTATTTTTAGGAGTGAGCAAGTTGAGGATATTCCAGAGGGCTGGAAATAGAATATTCATCTGAGTTTTTTTTTCTAATAACAGAGGATCAAGACCAGAAGTGGTTATGGGGAAAAAGTTAGAGTTATATTTTCACATCACAGGAGATGAATGGATTAAAAGTATTAGAATTTTGTAAGTGTTATATGTTAGAGGCTGAAAACATTGTTGCATATTACTTTCAACATATTTTTAAAATAATGGATGCAAGCACTTACATGCCACAGTATGTGCAGAAAAGGGATGTCATCAGTGTAATAAATATTCTTATATTTATTGCCAATAAAGTAAAACATTTATTAAAAATTAACTTATTTTAAAAATTTTTTAGTTTTCAATGGATATTTATTTATTTATATGTGGTGCTGAGAATCGAACCCTGTGCTCTACCACTGCGCCATGATCCCATCCCCAAAATTACTTTATTTCTATAAATCAGTAATAGCACCATAGAGGTAACCTGAATATCTGGACAGAAAACCCTACTACCCACCAATAGCTCTAATAGAATGGTAATGTTCAGCATTTCTTAGTTGACTAGATACTTTCAACTTTGGTTCTCCGATAGATTATATAGGTGACACTGAACTAATTTGTTCAACAAGGAATTTCTTCTATAAGGGCTGCCTTGTGTTAAATCTAGCCAACACATGAAAGATCACTTTTTCATCACATGGAGACTTACATAGGGTTTTTCTGATAAAGTTTGTTTTAGGTTTATTTGAATCTAAATTATCTGTCTCCTTGATATCTTCTATTGACAATGAAGCCTATTCAGCAATGAATTATTTTGTAGCCAGGCATGTTGCAATCTGTTAGAAGTACACATTAATCCATTTGTTGTATTGTTCCCATTAACAGTAGAACCATAGTCCACTTGAGCTCTTTTGAAAAGGTTGGAAATTGACCAGTTCATCCTGTTTCCCTTACTGATGTCTCAGTGTCAGTACACAAAATGTGGTTGGGGAAAAAAAAATTAGGTGATATTCTTAAAATCTGTTTTCATTTAACCTACATTTCAGTTAAGAAAGGGATTCATACTTCATGTCTATTTTCAGTAGCTAAAATAAACTCTATGTTAAGTCTAGCTAAAGCTCTCTTAAATTGCAAGCTTTGTGGTTGTTATAAATAGCATAATTAGGAATTCTATACATAATTTTGAAATTTTTTTCATCTATACTTACTTTTGCTTTTAACACTTGTTTGTTTAAATGTTGTGGCTTTAAAAAGAAACTGGCAATATGCAGATGTCTGCTAGCACCTCCTGTCTTCTACCTCATAAAAATCAATGTAAGGGTTTTTTATTCATATTTTTTACTGATACACTATAATTGTACATAGCAATGTAAGCTTTTCTTTCTTTCTTTTTTTAGAAAAAGGAAAAAGAAGTTTTATTGCATTGCTGGTAAAGAAGAAACACAGTGACTTCTTCCCAAAGGCTGTGATTTTGCCCATCAGCAGGAACAGGGTGCTTTTAAAGAGGTGATTCAAAGGCTACATTTCATATGTTCTCTGTTGGAGTTATAATTTACATGTTAATTTGGGAGATAGTCATTTTTGAGATCTTCCACTCTATTTTTGAGATCTTCCCACTATTTCAGTGTGAAGAGTAACACAAAATTGTATATATAACTTATTGAGAACAGGTTACTTTTGTCATCAAATCACATGAAAATACCAAGCAAATTTGTTATTTGTATACAAATCTGAGACTATTGCTATAGATAATTTTTGTTTGGAGAATATCAACTTGGTAAAGTATTCTCCCCTAAGCTTTATATTTAACTAAGTTTAACTTTAAAGTACAATTTAGAATCCATAATGTACGGTAACAGTAAACACAGGTCTACATGAGTTAGCATTACCAGTAAAAATCAAAGGATAGCCTTAAGTCTCTTATACATTTAGGAAACAGTGTTAATGATCATAGATTGACTTAGTCAAAGCAAGCATATATAAGACAGGCCTTTAAATGACAATATGGTCCTTTTATGTCAGATACAAAGTATAAAAGAGAGCACTTATTGATTTTCTTCAAGTAAACTTACATAAGCTTTCATTTTATAGACTTTTACATAACAGACAAGGCTTAGACTGATATAGTTCTAAGATGCATACATATACCTAGTTACATATAGTTTAGTTTGATGGGATACTGTTAAAGCAAGAACTCCTTTTCCCAGTGATAAATATTTCCCACCAAACGGGGTGTCCTGTCAGGTCTTAAAAGGGGATACTATTGCCATCTTCAGGTCATCAACTAACAGTGCTGAAATCTACTGCAACATCATTTGTGGCCAGGAGCTGCTACCCTCCATGGGCAAAAGGGGCTGGAAGACAAGGAAGAGGCCAGTTTCTCTCTGGGCATTTTTCTACAGCCCAGGTAGTTTTTCTGGGATTTTTTTTCCCAGTTGAGGGCTATTTGTACACAAATCTGAGACCACAATGAGATGATATGTGGCTATCTGGGGTCAGGCTGAAAAACAGTGCTGGGTGTACCAGCACTGGGTTTTAAAGATTTAAATCTTTTTTAACCCTTTCTTCTGGTGTCCTGCTCTCACACCAGAGGCAGTGCCTTTTGGCATTAGTTCCTGATGATTCAGGTTCCATACCATGCAGCTGCATAAATGCATCTACATACAGAATCTCTTTCATATACTTTATTCCTGACAGATCAACTATAATGTCAAGATTATTAAAATCAAGAATCAATAAATGGGATGGACTGAAATTAAAAAGCTTCTTCTCAGCAAAAGAAACAATCTGTGAGGTGAAAAGAGAGCCTACATCTTGGGAGCAAATTTTTACCCTTCACACATCAGATAGAGTACTAATCTATAGAGTATAGAAAGAACTCCAAAATCTAAGCGCACACACACACACACACACACACACACACACACACACACACACAAATAACCCAATCAATAGCTGGGCCAAGGACCTGAACAGACTCTTCTCAGAAGATGATATACAATCAATCAACAAATATATGGAAAAATGTTCATCATCACTAGCAATTAGAGAAATGCAAATCAAAACCATTCTAAGACTTCATCTAACTCCAGTCAGAATGGCAGCTATGATGAAGACAAACAACAATAAGTGTTGGTGAGGATGTGGGGAAAAAGGTACACTCATACACTGCTGATGGGACTGCAAATTGGTGCAGCCAATATGGAAAGCATATGGAGATTCCTTGGAAAATTGGTAATAGAACTACTATTTGACCCAGCTATCCCTCTCCTTGGTCTATACCCAAAGGACATAAAAACAGCTTACTACAGGGACACAGCCACATCAATGTTTATAGCAGCACAATTCATAATAGCTAAATGGTGGAACCAACCTAGATTCCCTTCAACAGATGAATGGATTTAAAAAAAATGTGGCATATATATACAATGGAATATTACTCAGTAATAAAAGAGAATAAAATAGTGGCATTTTCAGGTAAATAGATTGAGTTAGAGAAGATAACTAAGTGAAGTTAGCCAATCTCCCAAAATCAAATGCCAAGTGTTTTCTTTGATATAAGGAGGCTGATTCATAGTAGGATATGGAGAGGGAGCATGGGAGGAATAGATGAACTCTAGCTAGGGCAGAGGAGTTGGAGGGAGGGGGCATGGTTATTATTAATGATGGTAGAATGTGAGGATCATTATTATCCAAAGTACAGGTATAACAACATGAATTGGTGTGAATATACTTTGTATACAATCAGAGATGTGAAAAAAATTGTGCTCTATATGTGTAATAAGAATTGTAATGCATTTCGTGGTCATATAAAAGAAAAGATTATATAATAATCCAGAAAAACCATTCAAAGCCCATATTGTGTTAAAGTAAAATGTCTTTCTTTTAGACAGGCTTATACCTACAGGTGGCCCATTAAGCCAAGAGCACTCTGCTCAAGAGACTTGGTCAACACAGCATGACTTAAAGGGCCAGTAACAGAAGATACAAAAAAAAAAAAAAAGAAGAAAGAAAAAAAGACAAAAAGACAAAAGAGAATCACCAAAACCAGGGCTGACAGATGGAACATTTAAAACAGACAGACCTGACAGACCAACTCTAACTGCAAGATTGTATGATAATCCAGAAAGCTATTCAAAAACCAGATCATTACAGTAGAACATTATCATAGACAGGCTTATACCTAAAGATAGCCCTTCAATTTTCCTATGACAGACCAACTCCAATTTCAAGATTGTACAAAAAAAGAAACACAGAGACAGACAATGAGAGAGGAGCTCCCAAACTATGGCGAAAGATGGGAACCTATAAATTGACCAGCCAAGATCTTTCCCAAGAGACTCCCTATAGGATCAATGCAGTATTAGCTGTGTCTTAAAAAGGGAAGTAATAAATACAAACAAAGCAAAAACACAGACAGACCACCAGAGGGACTTCCCAAACCCAAGGCCAACAAACAGATGAGAACTTAGAACAGAAATATCTTTAGGTGCTTGAGTACCACTTAACCATTATTCATATAATAGTGACACCACAGATGTCACCAGAAAGAGGGACCAGATATGTGGAATCAAGGGTCTTGTCATATACACTGGGGGACTTCCCAAATGGCCAGGTGTGTTGTGAAATTACTGAGTTCTGTTTCCTTATTCTCAAAGCAGATCATGATGGAGCAAACTGTACCATTCAGGAAGAGAAGGTGGGAGTTCTCTGAAGCCAAAAGTAGTGTTGGCAGCTGCTAGGACAGTCCTTCAGTCCCTCCCTTTACTCACAGGAATAGCTTCTCTGGTTTGACAAGTGGCAAACTCACCCATCTCCAGTGGGTGGTTATCCTACAGTGGCTCTCAATAAGTTCTCCAGCTACCTTGCATCCTCAGCATGGGATTCTTCAGAAAGCCAGGCCTGCCCAAGAAAGCTGGAACAGGCTGCTCTCAGGTGTCACCTGGGGTACCAAATTTGTTGCCAAAACCTCAGTCCTTGTCTCTGATGCCAATTCAATAATGAGTACATGGTTTTGAGGAAAAGGAAAAAGATGGTTTATTGCTTTGCTACCAAAGGGGAAACACAGGGACTCCTATCCCAGAGGCTGTGATTCTCAACAATGGAAGATTTTCTTAATGCCCAATTTTAGAGTTGAGTTATATTCAAAACTTTCCATAATCTTCTGGTTCTAAAGTTTTTATGCTATTATACTCTCTCTTTCTTTAATTCTAGTATCCAGACATAAACTCTATTTTACCTTGAAGAATTGTCTCTTCAGTATTTACCACAAGTTTTCTCATTCCAAGGATTTAGAATGAATTCATAGGAGAGTTGGAGGTGTCAAGGGGAACATAGCCTTCCAATATTTCTCTTGCTTCTTTCTTGCCTAATCTCTGTCCCACTACTCAGGAACAATATCAGTTCATCTTCCTACCTTATATGTAGTATTTTAGCAGGCCAACATATTTGCATTTTGTTATGGTTTGGATACAAGGTGTCCCCCCAAAGCTCCTATGAATTGTAGGAATATTCAGAGGTAAAATGTTTGGATTATGACAGCTGTAACATGTTTGAATGGACTGACTGGGTGGTAAGTGTAGGCAGTGGGGGATGGCTGGAGGAGGATCACTGGAGGCTTTCCATAGAAGGGTGCTTCTTTCCTGTATCCCCAATCTGCTTTCTGACCCCACCATGAACTTTTCCTTTGCTGGGCTCTTCCCCCATGATGTGCTCACTCAGCTTGGGCCCCCAATAATGAAGTCAGCAATCTATAAACCTCTGAAGCCATGATCCTCAAATAAACTTTTTCTCCTCTAAATTATTCTTTTCAGGTATTTTGATCACATTGATTGAAAAGCTGACTAAAACAAAATTGGTACCAAGAAGTAGAGTGAGTCATTGCTGTGTCTAAGAGGACCATGTGGTTCAGAAACTTTTGGAGCTGATTTTGGGAAGAATTTTGAAAAGTTTAGAGATACAAGCTGGTAAAGTTTTAGAATGTTCTAAGTGGAGCCTAGTGGGTGATTCTGGTGACAGCCAATAGGAATGTATACTATGCTCATGAGGTTTCAGAGGGAAATGAGAGCTCTGTTGGGAATTGGACTAGAGGCTATTCATGTTATATTTTGATAAAGAGCTTGGCTACATTTTGCCCATATCCTGAGACTTTGTGTGGGGCTACATTTAAAAGTGATTGACTAATTAAGCTGGCAGAGAAAATTTCAAGGCAACATGGCACTCAGTAGCATGGCTATTTCTTCAGCTTTTAGCCAGATTTGCTAAGAGAATTAGTAGCAGAAAGCTGAAGAATTTTAAAACTTGCATCTTGTCTAGAAGAGTGCATGTAAAGCTGGGACCAGGGAAAGTGTGATTGTGGAAGAGATTACAATCCCCTAAAGAGATGGCTAAGTACTTTGCCCAGAAACAGTAGGAAAGACTCCTCAAGGCAGCTCAGGAATTTTCAAAACCACAGTCACTACAGGATCCATGGTTCAGAAGAGAAAATTCTTTTGAGAAGAGATCATGGGGGTCCCCTGCTCCCACCTGGGGGCCTAAAAAGTTATTTTACCATGCTGAATTGCACAGGCACTCAGAAGCTGCTGCAGCCTTGATTCCAGGGGCCCCTTATTGCGTCAGCTGACAGCAGACTTTGATATCTTCCTTGAAGTACTGTCTTTACAGGAATGCTGGATGCTAAGGTTAAGAGGTTATTTGACTTCCACTGAGATTTCACCGGAAGACCTGGGAGGCCAGGCAAAACATAGCAAAGCTGGGGTTCCTACAGGCTGCCCCTGAACAGGCAATGTGTAGAGCTGTAATGGTGAAGCTGAAGGTGGACTGGAGACCCCAGAAATTAAGAGATGCCAGTAATGTGGACTGTTCACAGAGAACAGCTGCTGGCTGCAGAGGAAGGTTGGCTAAAAGAGAGTCCATGTGCACTGTGACCAGCAAAACCAATGGAGTGGGGCAGCTCCAGCCCTTTGGAAATAACATATGGGAGTCAATTTTCCTAGATGCAATACAAGGAGTTATATTAGTGGAGTTACAGGGTCTGTTTCCTTGGCTGGGTTTTGTTCTTCCTTTGGCCACATCCTTTTTTCTATGCCCTTATTCTTCCATTTGGAATGAAAATGTGCCATTGTATACTGGATATATGTAATTTGCTTTTGATTTTTACAGGGGTTCACAGCTAAGAATCTGCCTTGTATCTCAAAGGAGATATGGAGTTGGACTAGACATTTGAGTAATGCTAAACCTATTAAGATTACAAGAACTCTTGGAGATGGATTAAATGTGTTTTTGCATTGTGACATGAACATGAACTTTTGGGGGCCTGGGCGGAATGTTATGATTTGGATATGAGGTATCCTCCCAAAGCTCCTGTTCATGCAGAAATTTTCAGAGGTAAATGATTATGCGAGGACACCCTAGACAATTCATCCTAGTTTGAATGGACTGACTGGGTAGTAATGTAGGCAGGTGGAGCATGGTTGCTACAGGTGGGTCACTAGGGGCTTGCCCTAGAAGGATGTATCTTCCTTGTGGCCCTCCTCCCCACTCCCACTCCCTGTGCTTCCTGACCTTACCATGAGCTGATCTGCTTTCCTTTCATGATGTGCTCATTTTGGGTCGTGTACAATGGAGTTGACTCTCTAAATATTAAGACCTTTGAATCTGTGAACCTCAAATAAACTTTTTCTCCTCTAAGTTGTTTTTCTGGTATTTTGGTCACAATGATGGAAAAGCTGACTAAAACACTCTTGCTTGTAGTAGTGATTATATTGATCTCTGTATTTATGCTTCCCTTCTATACTAATGGGACATTTGAGTGCCAAGGTAACAGTTACATTTCCTATATTTCTGTGCAGCCAAGTCTATGACTCTACTCTGGAAAATGTGATATAAACATTTCTTTTTTCCCTAAAGAAATGAACCTGCCCTCCTTTTCACTTCTCTGTCTTCCTTCTAGCTGGATTATGTGAATGATCATAATGGGGTATCTTGAACTTTATAGATAAGAGCAATGGGAATAGAAGCATATCTGATATCCTTTATTATTAAAATATTGCAATTATATGGTAAATTTATAATAATTAATTAACCAATATTGATACAGTATTTTTAACAAAAGTCCATACTTTATTTAAATTTAAGTTTGTTCAAGTTTGTGTGTGTGTATGTGTGTGTGTGTGTGTGTGTGTGTGTGTGTGTGAGAGAGAGAGAGAGAGAGAGAGAGAGAGAGAGAGAGAGAGAGAGAGAGAGAGACTGAGGATTTTATATGAATTGGAGATAATAAGAATCAGCCCATTCCAGTAGATTTTAAGGCTAAAGATATTATCAGGGAAAAGACAGATTTTGACTATGCTATTATACCTGAAAGAACACTTTTAGAAAAGTCTAAAGATGTAGAGAGTTTCACAGTTGCATAGAAGTGCAACAGAATGCAATAGGAGCTAGTGGAGTGTTTGGCAGAGGTAGAGATTTAGTGCATTGAACCCAAAGGATACTTGTAAGAAGTTCCAATATTTTAGCTTTAGCCTCACACTAAGGATTGGACGGTTAAATAAATAAATAAAATACCTTCTGAAAAATGGCAAATTAGTAACTAATAATTGTTTGCTCAAATAATTATTTGAGACAAAAATGAATGAAGAACATATGCTGTTTGTTTGATCTGTCAACACTGAGATGAGCTGTTAATAAAAATGAAAGCATATTAAATCATGCTTTCATTTTTATTATGATCTTGCAGAAGGTATTCAGAGAATACTGTGAAGACATTGGCACTTTATATATTCAAATGAAAAAGTCTTAATGAAGATTACCTTTTACAATATGTAAAAAAATGTATAGAATTATATATGGGCCATGTCATTATACTTTTTAGGTTGATGAAAAGGAAATGTAATACTCTTTACTATACTCACACATCTGGGTACACAACCAGCTTGGGATTTTCATTTTGGGAAAATGTTGGGAGATGGAAGGTGGGAAAATTGTTGTGAAACAGAAACCGAGTTAAATTGGAGAAAAAGAATACCTTTCCTTATTTACCATCTCTCTTCCCGGAAGCCTCTCCCTGCTATTACTGGCAAACTGGATTTGGATGACCTAAACCTCAAGAGATCAAAGATCTCCATATGCTAGCTTTGAACAACACAATGAGAATAGAATTAGAAACTAGATTTAAACTCAACTTTGAAAACAGAAACACTTGAAATTTTTTGAGAAGGAGGCCTGGACAATTTTAAATGACCCCAAATAATGTAATAGAGTTATCTCTTACAGGGAAAGATCTTTATGAATCTAGTCCATAAGTTTTCATCTGTTATTTAATGGAATATTCTGTCACTTTCTGGTTACTTACTGTTGGACAGGTTAATTTGCACTTGAAAGTCAGTTTTCTATTTTGTACAGTTCTAAAAACTTAAAGATAACTCACATATGTTGGTCCCCCATTTAAAAAAATATTTTAAAGTTGTTGATGGACCTTTATTTTATTTATTTGTATGTGGTGCCTCATGCATGCCAGGCAAGTGCACTACCACTGAGCCACAACCCCAGCCCTTGTCCCCCCAATTTTTAAAAATTCAAAATAGAAGAGTTGCAACTATAGTATAATGAACTTTTTTATCTAAGATAAGAAAATAAGTGGCTTATACAATATACCATTACCCATGAATATCAATGTATATTACCTATAGTGTATTTTCCTTTATAACTATAATCGATATATTACTACCTTCCAATCTTTAAATTTCATTCAAATTTCATCAGTTTTTCTAACATGACTTTGATAAAAAGAATTTAGTTCAAAATTTATGCTGCATTTAATAGTCATGTCTCTTTAATTTCCTTCAACAAGAAAAAGTTTCTCGATCTTTCCTTGACTTTCATGACCTTGACATTTATGAAAATTACAAACCAGTTATTATGTAAAATGTCCTTCCATCTGGGCTTGTTTAATGTGTCCTATATAACTAAATTTTGGTTCTGTGCCTTTGTCCCATATATTGTAGAAGGAATGCCCAATTCCATCCATTGAATCCTATCAGATGGCATAAGATTTTAGTTTATCTTATTGCATTCACTTATTGCTGCTGTAACAAATTACCAAAAATTTAGTGGATTAAAACTACACAAATGTGTCAGTAGAGGAAAGGGACCAGAAGGTGGGAGAAGGGGAGAAAGCAGGAAAGTGCTGGAGAAAAAAATACAAACAAAACAAGGACACAAATGTTTTATCTTACATTTCAGAAGATGGCAAGTTTGAAATGGGTTCACTAGTCTAAAATCAATTTATCTGTGCAGCTGTGTTTCTTCCAAAGTCTCTACTGCCAAATCTGTTTCCTTCCTTTCTTAGCCTGTATAGGCTGCTTGCAGTCCTTAACTTGTGGCCCTCTTCAATCTTCAAATTCAGTATCATATCTAAATTATGTTTTCATTGCATTTTCTTCTCTATTTCTTTTGCTTTTCTTCCCATTTTTAAGGACCATTGTGATTATATTAAAACTACCTGATAATTCAGGACAGTCTCCCCACCTCAAGATCACATCTGCAAAGTCTTTTTCCCATCTAAGGTAACATATTGATAGATTCTGGAAGTAGGTGGACTTCTTTCAGGGGCAGGTGGGGGCACATAATTCTGCTTACCATACCCGTTTTTGCTTGATGAAGGTAGTGTCTTTCAGTTTTCTCCACTGGAAAATTACTTTCTCCCCCTCCACTGTAATTAATAACTTTTATCGAGGAAATTTTTTGAGACTATGTAAATATTCCATTAATTATAGAATTATTTATTTATTTCAGTATGGATTCATGATCTTTTATGTATTGTAAAACAAAATTTTAAATTGTTATTTAAAAAATAAATGTATCAACAAACCTGTTGTTTCAGGTTCACTTTCTCTGTCTCACACCTTAAATCTGTCATTTCTTTGAGAAACCCTGATTTTCTTTAGTGAAGAATGGAGTTTAGAAACAAATAAATGGACACTAGATGTGATTAGTACTACTGGAAAGTTGTTATTCCCAGGCCTTCTCCATGAGCAGAATCTTATAAATATCTTTGAAAGAGTCTGGCACAAGAATAGTTACATATCTTTATTCATAAAAGCTCAAAGTTGGAGGCAGCACAATTGTCTTCACTAGGAGAATGCATAAAACTTGTGATATGTTCATGCAATGAAATACTGCTTAGTAAAAATTTTTTTATAAAGACAAAAGAACGAACAAATCATACATGTTATTATATAAATAAATTTCAAAGTCATTATATTGAATGAGTTGGGTGTAATCCTCAGGAGGATTGGGTGTAATACTCAGGAGGTAGAGGCAGGAGAATGGCAAACTTGAGGCTAGTCTCTACAGCTTGGAAGACTCTGTCTCAAAATTTTAAAAAATAAAAAGGTTTGGGGATTTAGCTCAGTGGGAGGGGATCCTTGAGTTCAATCTTCAGTATTGGAAAAAAAAATCATTGGGGGCTGAGGTGGTGGCTCAGTGGTAGAGCATTTGCCTAGCATGTGTGAGACACTGGGTTCAACCTTCAGCACCACATATAAATAAATTAAAAAATAAAATAAAGGTCCATCAATAATTTAAAAATATTTTAAAAAATAATTATGTTGAATTAAAAAAATCCAGACAGAAAGGAACACTCTCCTTGAATCCATTCATATGAAACTCAAGGTCAGGCAAAATTAAACTATGGTGACAGATCAAAAGAGTGCCTGTCTAGCAGGACTGGAATTGAGTGGAAAGAGAAAGTAATTTGTTGCTTTTATTTCCATAAAGGTACTTTAATCTCTTGGTAGAGATGTTGGCTATATAGAATACCCATTGAATTGTACATGTAAAATTTGAGCATTTCATGACATGCAATGTAAATTTCAATACAATTAAAAACAACAAAGGTGCTGTGCCGCAGTCCACAAAATAACCGGGCGGTGACGAGCAACTTCTGTAGATTGATACAGCTGGAGTGGGAGCCGTTTATTGTAGGACCAGAGGGGTTATCTTAATTAGCATAAACTAGATACAGCAGTCAACCAATAAGGAATCTCCACACTTAATGGCTCGATGGCGCGTTACTTCACAAACCATTCCCTCTAGCAAAATGCCAGGCACCATCCTGACTTGTTTACAGACTCTAACAGTGCTGGGTTGAATCAACTTGGAGGAGAGGTTTTCTTGTCCTTTCTGTCTGACCACCATTATGTACTTCAGAGTATGAATTAGGGTTCTCCAGAGATACAGAATCAATAGGTGATTTTTATTTATATGTATTATGAGGAATTGGCTCATGAGATTATGGAAGCTGTGAAGTTTGGAGACCTAGGAAAGAGATTGGTGGTATAATTTAGTCTGACTTGGAAGACCTGGGGAGCTGATGGTGTAATCTCCAATTCTCTTGGACCCCTAATTGCCTGGATGATGTCTGCACACACTAAGCAGTGTACTTTACTGCTTAGCTGACTTAAATCTCATCCCCAATCACCCTCACAGACACACCCAGAAATCATGCTTAATCTGGCCACCCAATGGCCTGGTTAAAGTTAACCATCAGAAAATGGAAGCCATAAGATAAGAATGGTGAAATACAATGTTTAAGTTCCTTATGACTTGGTAGGATCACTTAGTGTTACCTAACTGCATGCTCAAAACATGAAAGAGATTGAGATGTTTGTGAATTTAAGCCACTGTAGTTTGACACTGTAGTTTTTTAGACAGTTTTGGTTCTTAACAGTCCAAAACTTTCTTATTTGAATTAATAAATTTGTTTATTTGTTTTAAGAAAAGAATTCAACACCAATTTTCCTGAAATAGATCTTTTGTTTTCTTTTTCTGGAAAAGGAAAGTCAGGTCTGGTGGCTCTACACTGTTCTTCTAGTCCACAGATCTTCAAGCTTATTGTATTAAAAGTATCATTTGGAGTCAGAATCTCTGCAGGTTGCTAGTTAGATTTTGGGATGCAATTTTCTGTCACAAACTTAGGTGTGAAAGTAGGAAATTAATAGTTTATTCACTTAAAATTTAGGCAACTGAGTTTTGCTGATTTTTTGAATCCATATTGATAAGAGAAACCTACTTGATTTGATTATATTCCAGCTTTTCTTCATGGAAACATCTGAATCAAAGTGCAACTTGTAACATTGTGACCATCTTGTTTGATATGGATCATCATTCAATCTCTTCAGTGTCACTGGCAGTTTTCAAATTGTCACAACGATTATCTTAGTTATTATCATGCTATTCAGTGACATTTGGGGACCATAAGGAAATTGTTTAAGCTTTAGTTTCCCATAAACTAAGAGCAAAATAGAGTAATTGGGTGGATTAACTGACTGCAATTACAGCGTTCTTTGGATTTGGGGAAGGACCATATTTCAAGTCATATGGAAAAACATACTTAGGTTAACTGTCAGATGAGTTAAGTAGAATCCTTAAAAATTACCTGAGAAAGGGGATGGGGTTGTTGCTTAGAGGTAGCACATTCAAGGCTCTGGTTTCAATCCTCAGCACCACATAGAAATAAATAAATAAAATAAAGGTATTGTGTCCAACTGCAACTAAAAATTACACAAGAAAGAAGCACCTGTAGGAAATCTGCAAGAACAGATGTGGTTTTATTCATGTTGAAAAGTTAAACTTTCCAGGCTGAGTAGCAACTATTCAGTAGTAACAAATTGTCACAATTTGTTTTTGTTGTACTAGAATCAAGAAAACTCAGAAGGGCAGAGCCTGGTCTAGGGCTTGCCTTTTTGGCTTTCTAATGCCTGCCCCAGAGTAATTTCCCTTCGAGAGCTTTTTTAGCTCAGGCTCCAATCTGATCTTATTCTGATTCAGAGAAAATTTAAGGAAACTGGCACAAGTCTCAATATTCAAGTATTAATGTTGTGTAGTGCTTTCTCATACCCATGTAATTTCATCAAAAGTCCCTTTCAAAAAAACTTTCATGGCCTCTTGGTGATGACAAATGTTACTCTATAAATGCAACCACAGAACTAGACTTAACCTTATGCACATAGATGATACACATTTATAAACCCAAAATGAATTTACAAATTAAATACAAGAAATTCAACAAAACCAAGTGAGTCAAACAACAAGCGATAATAAGGTGATGTTGTCATAAATGGTATAGATTCTTTTGAATTTAGTATCCCTATCATTTGATATTTTAACCCGTTCACTAATTTTCCCTGCTAGTATCATTTTGCAACCTCTGATAGCATCTCTACTGTTCTTGGTGAGCTGCCTGGTGGTGACCTCCTTTTTCTATGCCACCTACCATTCCTGAGGGATCTGAGATCCTGGCAATCTTTCTCAGGCTAGAATTGCTGCACTCCTCCATTCATTGTCATAACTGGGAAAGAGAGAGAAACTGAGAGGTACCCAAGTGAATTCCTGAGGTTTATATTTACTCCTTCCTATTGTGACTATGTCACAGAGCCCTAATCTCTTGTTGACTGTAGTCATTTGCTTATAATGATATGTAACACCTTGCCATGTTTGCTGGTTCTGAGACACAAAGAGCTTCAAGAGCTCAGGTGGTGCTTGTGACTTTTAGTTCAATAGGATCCTTAATTGTGTCCCCTGGCAATAGTGTGCTTCCTGTAGGACCTAGAGGAGAGAATAGAAAGCCTTAAAGTCCTCTGTGGGTCATTGGAATTGATGAAATGGGATCATTGTTTCTTTCATACTTGGTTCCTATATCTTTGTCTTTTATTGGGGATGTAGAACTATGTAAAGATCTCTGACACAGCATGCCATTGTATCCCAATAAAATGGTACTTCATTCTAACAAATTATTGCCTTCAACCTTGTGTTTTAGCTGTGCCTTTAAAAGGCTGTTTCATAATGCCATCTGAATAATAGATTTGGGGTGGTCAGTGTATCCCATGCTCAGTATTCACCTACATAATCTCTTTGCTCTAACATGAGTTCTCTAGTCAGATGCTATGCTATAAGAAAACCCATGTTTTTACATCTGGCATAATGGTGCTGACTAGGTCTTTGAGGACTGTAAAAGCAAATCCATAAGATGATTATTACCATGAGAAAAAAAATTGCTGGCCTTCTAGAATGAAAGGGATCTAAAAGAGTCAACTTGCTACCAAGTGGACAGTTGGTCTCCTTGAAGACTAGTGCTATACTAGGGTCTTAACTTTGGTCACTGGTACTGCCAGGAAAGTGTTCAGAGTTAGCCATGGGAGTTTATTCAATAGGGCAAGGCACAGCTTCCACTTCTGTTATTTTGACTCTTTGATGTTGAAGCTATTAGCCAGCCTTGGGATGTCTGCTGAGAAAATCTGGCTAATATCAACCAGTCAGCCCATTTTGCCTAAGTTGTTTAGTCCCTTCTGCGAAGTTAATACTTTCTGTTGGGTCTTAATACGTACTAGTAAGATCTTATGTGCTCAGTCCCATATGCCTATCTACACAGGTTTTCTTGGATGACTTCTGGTATAAAATATTGGGCTTTCCAGGAAGTGGATGATGAAATGGAGTAGAAGATTTTATTGGAACATAACTTTGTGAAGGAGAATGGAGGAAGCTAGATTGGACAGGGAAAGCTTTGATACCATGATACAGAGCTGACAGAGCCTCTGTTGGCCCATTGGATAGTGATGGAACAAAAGATTATCTGTCAGAGGAGATCTGTAGTGTGTGGATATGGACAGATCTTTGTACCATTACCTTGCTGCATCATCACTGTTATCCCAAGAAAAGTAGTCTTTTGCCTTGAAACCTGCAATGGACCCTGATGTGGCCAAGAATCAAAGGCCATCAGCTTGCCACATTCTTTGCAGCTGGGTAGTGGGTTATTTTTTGAAGGGAGTAGAATCTAAGCTTAGTGTTTTCCACAATTAGTTAACAGGTTTGGGAATCAGATAACTTGCCCAGTATAATGATAGACATTGCAATCCATCTTCATGCAATAGGGTATATAAAAAGCACCACATATGCATGACATTTCCTAGAAAAGAAGTGAGGAATGAGATGAAAAGAGATTCTAGGACTGACAGACATTGAAGGAACACCAGAATTAAATGGCCATGTAGAAAAGAATAAGCCTACAACACACACACACACACACACACACACACACACACACACACACACACACACGATGGAGTGGTTAGAGAGATAAGATCACATTACAATGTGGAGTCAAAAAACTGGTTCATCAAGGGTAAAAGCCCTTGAGAAATCAAATAATGAAATTTAAGAACCTAAAAATACCAGTTGAATTTAATGACAAGGAGCTTACTGGTGATAATAATGATGGAGAAGAAGTCAGATTCTAGGCAGTTAAAGTATGTGTTGGAGGCAGGGAAGTGAAAATAGGAAGCATAAATAAGTCTTTTGAGAAATATAAATTTTAAGGTTTTATTTTAATGAAATTTAAAAATGAAGTCCAAATGTATTTTTTAACTCTAGGTAACCCATCAAAAATGTGAACAGGAATAGCATTATACCATTCCTCTGTGAAAGGGAATCACTTCACATTCTGCTCTCTATTATTTTGGTTCCTTTGAAAATTATTTATTCCAGAACTTTAAATTTAAACTCAAGTATTTAACTAGCATATTTAACTCAAAAATACATAAAATAGGTGATTCTTCTTGTAATACAAATAAATTTGTAGCTATTTAATAGTTTGATATTAAATGAGATAACTATATTGAAATTAGAATGTTTAACATGGTCCTCAGGCTGACTTCCCTGATGGTAAAACAATAACCACATTAGACAGATTCTATCTGGTAAGACAAATAACTGAAGATGAGGCTGAATATAATGAAGAAAGAAGTTAATAATTAGAATAAAGTTTTGTTAGCTTTATTTTGTATGTTAGAGTTTTGAAAAAGCATTAAGAAAAAACTCAGATCTCTTAGAATATAAGATAAAGGTTGACTTATTAGTCCAATGATTTATTGACATTCAGCTGTTTAAATCGCAGTGTTCAACAAAAATAGCTTATTTCCCAGGAAAAGATTTATTTAACAAGAAATTACTTATATTAGTAATTATCTTGGATTTTCATTCTTTTTGATCTCCTAATAGTAAAGAGATATTACAGTTCTTAGACATATAAGACAATGAAAAACAATATATCTCTGTAAGACATCATTGTTTTCAGTTAATCTTAGATTTATTTGTAATAACCCACACTTTGTTACTTCTTTTTATATTTATTTGAATTGCATATTTACTATAATAAACTCAAATGGAATAAGCAGTCTTGAGCAAACCCAACTCTGACTTGGAGACAACACAATTCAATTGATGGGAATAAAAGTGTGGAGCAGAGAGGAGAGGGGTTCAGGGGGACAAGGGCCTTAGTATTTTACAGAAGAAAATGGAGAAGCTGTTTTTGAGCAGGGCAATTAAATGTATGATGTTGAGAGACATTACTATAGGTCTGTAGGGCATTATTGTATGGCCCTGGTATTGTGGTCTTTCTTATGTAATGATTTTAGTGGAAAGGTGCCGGTAGGTAACTTCAGGTGTGACTTTATCTGGGCTGTTCTTTCATTAGTAATTATCTTGGATTTTAATTCCCCTATACCGTGGCTTCATCTTTAGGCTGACTGCCCTGATGGTAGCAGAACAGCTGCAGTTCTAGTTTATCCACATTTCCCACTGACCAGAAGAATCAAGATTACCCTACAAGTAACTTCAACAGGAGAGCAAGAAAGAATTCTTCCCCAAGCCTCCAGAAAACATTTGTTGTTTCACCTGAACTGGATGATGTGCCCTGCCCTGAATTAATTACTATAACTGAATGATGAGACATGGTATTTGACCTAAACTAAGGAAGCATGGACTTCATGGGAGAGGAAGTATATTGGAATGAAAACTGTGAAGCTCTAAGGAGGAAGAAAGAGGGAATTTCATTATTGGTTGCAAACCAAGTTTTTAAGTTCCTTAACAAGTTCACAAACTTAATCAAATATCATCTTTGAAATGACAGATATTACTTTTTAAAGCAGTAGAAATCTATTTAAGATTGTTTTTCTTTTATTATTGTTCCTGATGTGATGTAGCTTCTGGAGTGTAGTAGAGATAAATATTAACATTGTATTGAATAATGAGAAAGTGTTAGTATGTCAATGAGTGTCTCAGAGAAGGGTATGGCTTATGGCAAAGAACACGGATCCCAAAGACTCAGGATTCCGGTTGCCACTGTAGCTCAGTGGCAGAGTGCTTGCCTAGCATGTGTGAGGCACTGGGTTTCATCCTCAGCACCACATAAAAATAAACAAATAAAGCCATTCTGTTTGTTTACAACTACAAAAAAAGAAAAAGAAGAAAGAAAAGAAAGACTCAGGATTCATATCTCAACTATACCATGCAATAGCTCTGTGGCCTTAGAAAAATCTCATAACCTCTTTAAATTCTCAATTTCATCTTCTATAAAACAGTAAGCATCTAAAATTTTGAGGATTAACTAAGCTAATCTATATAAAGTACTTGTTACAATTTTTGACTACACTTAATAACTTAGCTGTTATCCTTAGGTCTGAATAGAGTGGGCTGAGCTCATTGCCATCTGACTACCTAGAAGGCTTCTGGAGCACCAGTATCAAATTTAGTGCTGCATCTTTGAAAGAAGTTTATATAATTTGAAAACCCAACCTGTTTATTTTGCTATGTGAAATGATAAATTCACCAGTTATTTTTCTTTATCACAATATAAATGAGATTGAATGAAACTATAACTACATAAAACAATATAATGTCAAACTAAAGATGTTGGGCAGAGAAGATGTAGTGTGGTTCTATTTAATATAAAGTCAGTATAGGCAAAACCTATCTATGGTGCAAGAAAACACGATACTAATTGGTCTTAGTAGGATTTAATGCTTGGGAGAGGGCATGTGGAGCGATTTCTGGGATTGTGCATATGTTCAATACCTTGACTTATATGGTGGTCACAAAGTGTGTTTGAGAGATGTCAGCTATAAATAATGATTTGTTCTCTTTTCTCTTATTACACTTTTTAAAAGGTTAAAAGTGAACATGCATGATTTCATTTGGATCAATAGATGGGTTCCTATCTGTGTTGAAAGTGAAAGTTATACAAAGACAAGTCAATAGGTATCCATTTCTTTGGACGAAATGTGGTGTTACAAGGACAATGTTTCCCATAATCCTTGGTGTTGAAAAGCTGCTCACTGATATGGGCTATTTATTTATGTTCTGGGGATTGAGCCCAGGAGTGCTTAACCACTGAGCAACATCCCAAGCCCTTTTTATTTTTATTTTGTAACAGGGTCTCACTAAGTTGCTTAGGACCTCTCTAAGTTGCTGAGATTGCTTTGAACTTGTGATCTTCCTGTCTCATGAGAGGCTGGGATTACAGGCATGTACCACCACTCTTGGCATATGGGTAATCTATATAGGAAAAGTGAAGCATCCTGGGAAGGTAGAAATTGAAATATCAAACTCTTCTTAATTGGATTGCATTGGTCCTGATGGAGCACATTTGATAGGCTGTTCCCACCATCCCCAAAGCGTAATTAATCATTAGAGAAGGAAGAAATGGTCTGATAATCAAAAGGCAGAGGTTCATGAGTGCACACTGGAGCTCAAAACATATCTGTTGTGCAACACGTAGTCCATGTTGGGCTAAGGTGATCAGTGTATCACATCCTCTGGTCATAGTGATAGTTTCAGACAGTGGTGCATAATTGTACTAGAATAATAATGTTTAAGATGACACTTTCTGAGATATCTTTCAAAAAGAAAGATAACAAAGTAAAAAAATCAATTCTTGGGAAAATGCCAGAAAAGGCATCTTTTTTTTTTTCTTCTTTAGATACTGATGTGCAAAATAAAGTTAGTTTTACTGTAGCTATATACCACTATCATCAGGGAAACACTAAAGTTTCTCAGTAAGACCATTACATAGACTGGAGGATAAAACTTGTATCATATAAGGCAGAGTGGAGAGATGGAGAGAAACTGAGTCTTTGATAACATGGACTGCTTTGTTGTTAAAGCCATGTTGAGTTAGTTTCTCTCTCACATGTAATTATTGTTAATGAATTCAATAACTAAATTATTTTTAAGGATGTATTCTGTATAATTCCACCTGTATATTAATGTAAGCATAGGAAGCTGTCACTTAAAATGATTGATTTGAGTTCCTTCATCCTCTTGAATAGATAGGATCTCATGTTCCCTAACATGTCCCTTCTCCTCCTGTGTAATTTTGAAGAACTTCCTGAGATTATTATACCCTTACATCTGATTTACTATTGTGTGAGATCTACTATGTTCCTTCACATAGGATTCAAGGCAAAATTTGGTCAATAAAGTGTTTGTTGAATAAAAATTATTTATTTTAAAGTAGATTTTAGTTTCTTTTTTTAAAGACCGGAAGAAATTACTTCATGCAATCTCTTCTTAAGTAACTGTAATTTGAAAATCTATGAGACCATGGGAGAGGATTTCTGTTGAGTATCATGGAAATCATTAACAGTCTGGCTTGTCTCCATTTTTCAGTCAACATTCTCAAAACCTCCCCCATATATTTCCAGTATGTTCACATTTTCCCAGAATAGCTATGAAATCATGTAATTAGCCTCCAAATAAGCCATGCTGACATAGCCATTGGCATAAACTACAGAAGACTTGATCAATTTATTTCTAAGAAAGTATTTCAAAAGAGTCAAGTCTGTTTCAAACACCAGGGAGAGTCTAAGTTGTCCTCTAATACTATCCTTCTGTTACTAATATATGAAACAGCTACTGAAAACTGCCCCACATGAACTCCAAGAATACTCACTTCTGTATGTAGTCAACATTACTGGCTCACATTTCTACACATGTACCATGGTTTGCCCATTACCAGGCACAAAAGCCAGAGAGTGGGGGCTTCCAGCCTCAGAAAAAGTCCATAAAATTTCATATTTTAAGGTAAAAGTAGTCAATAATCAGGTGAGCAATATATGGAGGCAATGGTGGATTGACAACCAAGAAAATTTTAAAATCCAGGAAATGAAATTTTCTTTAGAGATTTAACCTATGAAATTCATACACACACACACACACACACACACACACACACACACACACACACATATATATATATATGTCAGACATAGAAAAGATTATCCCAAATGACATAAAGATTCTCAAATAAAAGATATGATGAAAGCCTAGTACTTGTTAATGGTGTGGGTGTCTATATAAATGGAGTGAGTCAATTCAATTTTCATGCAAATAATAACTGTACCTATTTCATAGTAGCATTGGGATGCTTAAATGGAACAATATTGTGAAGTATTTAGTACAGCACCTGCTGCTTAATAGGAACTCAGTAAATGTTCACCATGATTAGAGGGAATGGAGCAGGAAGGGGCAAGTGCAAGAGTCTACAAGAAATGCTATCTGTTTGCCTTCTTTCTTGCAAAGTCCATGGTCTCCCAAAGAACTGTTCTAAGTTCTACACTTGTTTTAATTCCCTTCACCCTACAGAACTCCTATAAGGTAATGACATTGTTATCTACATTTTATAATATAAGAAACTGGCACCTAGAAGTTACTTAAGAGTAGCTCTATGATTATAGAGTTGGCAAGTGGGCAGACTACAGAGCTGGCAAAGGAGCAGATGTTGGAGCCATGATATCAGATAGCAGAGTCTGGGTCCTTAGGCCCAATCCTGTATTGTCAGTGTCTTGGAGTGTGAGCACCCTGAGCAGGCTTCCAGGTCCTGGTGGTTTCTAAGAGTTCTTGCTTTTTGATCAGAAGCTTTCTTATCATGGTTCTTGGTCTGTGAAAACGTTTAATAAAATAAATTTGTATAATTGTAGATTTACAGGAAACCTCTATATTCTTTAATCTTTCCATCTATTTCAAAGCAAACATTTATTATTTTAGATGGGTGGGATTTTATTTTTCATAAATTTTTGTAAAATACTTTTTATTTAGTATCAAGAAGGTCATATATATTTTCTTCTTTATTCTGTTAATATGATGAATTACATTGATCGACATTCAAATTTTATAGCATTCTTGAATTTCTCTAAGAAAGTACTTTTGGCTCAATATATTGTTCTTTCTATATATTACTGGATTCTTTTTGTGTAAAAAACACAGGAATTGGTCTGTTCCACCAATTCATTCTGTTAATGAACATATAGTTGCTCATAATACTACTTTATTATTTTTTAAATGTCTGTAAGCTCTATAGTGATATTCCTTCTGTCATTCTTGATTATTAAACTGTCAAGTCAGAAATCATGAAGGATCTGAGACTTTACTTGTAAAGTCTGTTATAGTTGTATAGATCCTGGCAAGAATTTGTCTTGGAATAAAAAATAAAAAGGTTGGCCCTTTTTAGATAGCTTGGTGTTCAATTTAAAGTACTGGGGGAAAAAAAGTTTGTTAGAGAAATCACAGTAACCAAAGTAGACAAACAAACTTCTTGGAGATGATTACAATAACTTCATTAAGACATTTATCCACTAACATCTTGGATTTTGCATCTTGATGTTGGCAATTTCTCTTGAAAGCTGTTTAGATTTTCTTGGTCCTGTGTATACCAATCATTTTGGATTTCACCCTGGACATTTTGAATTTTGTTATATTATGAGTTTCTGAGTCTTGTTAAAATCCTCTGGAAGTTGTGGATTTTGTTATTCTTGTTGTTTTAGCAGAGAGCTGACCTGATGTGACTGCCTATGGCAGTGTTCTTTAGAACCTTTACAGCTGTTTGGATCCACGTGACAATGGCTGTGTGTGCTGTTGGGTGCCAATCTGGAACCTGGGTGGGGCCTACACTGTGGTTCAATTCTAAAGCCTTCACTCTGTTGTGTTAATTCTGTCTTAAGCACATACATCTCAGGAGTGTGCCCAAGACTTGCATCGCTTCATACAGAGGTCCACGTATTCAGAGAATCTCCTTCTTTGGTTCCCTTTCCTGTGATTTCCCCAGCCTCCAAGGTGTTATGGTTTGGATATGAGGTATATTTCAAAACTTCCTGTTAATGCAGGAATATTCAGAGGTGAAAAGATGAGACTGTGAGAGCTATACCTTAATCAGCCCATCCTAGTTTGTATGGCTGAGTAGGTGGTAACCTAGGTGGGTAGAGCATGGCAGGATGAGGTGGATCACTGGGGGAATGCCCTGGAAGGGTATATCATCTGTGGCTCCTGAGCCACTGCTTCCTGACCCACCTTGTACTGAGCATCTTTCCTCTGCTAGACCCTTCCCCCATGATGTGCTACCTCATCTTAGGCTCAAAGCAATGGAGTTGGCCATCTATGGGCTGAGACCTCTGACACTGTGAGCCCCAAGTAAATTTCCTTCTGTAAGTTGCTCTTATCAGGTATTTGGGTCACAGTGACATAAAAACTAACTAAAACACCAAGATCCCTTATCTCAATCCCCTGGTTAGACTACTATGCTATCAGAGTTTTAGCCTCCTCACACTGTCTCACAATTCCTGTAACTAGATTTTTTGGGGGGACATAGTAGCAAGAGAGAGAAAAGAAAAACCTGTCCCCATCCTACCCTGTAAGGTAGGGAGTGGGCTGTTTCCTGGTCTTCTGACTGGAGATAAGATATGGGTTTTGGAAGTCAATATGACCACAACTATCACTGCCTTCATGCTGGGTCTTGCTTTGAAACAAGGCTGGGATGGAGAAAAATAAATAAATAAATAAATAGACCAGAGAATTCGCTCTTGTTTTCTGGCATATTCCTACCCAGTCCTCTGATTCAGTGTTTCTCTTGGAGATTTTCCTTCCCACAATTGCTATACACTTCTAGAAATTGGGATATTATTAAGACTAAGTTGAGAAAACTCAATGCTGTTTAGGTTATTCTTTGAGGTTTGGTTTAATTTCTGAATATACTTGTTCTTACTTATTTTCAGAGTCCTCATAGAGTTGCTTTTTGTATTGTTTGAGGGGTTTTTAATTGTAATAAGTAGGAGAGTTAGGGTGTAGTGGGATACTCAATTTTAAATGGAATCAGAAAGTTCTTAATTATCTCTTAAATTGAGATGTCCCATTCCTGGGTGATCTGATAAATTCAATATGACATGATGATATCAGAAACCCTAATTCATTAGAGTTACTTATTCATTGATTTATTTATTTACTAAACACTTGAATGACAACAATGTTCCAAACTCTGCAAAATGTGTTGGATTACATGTAAATATAAGGCCCAATTTCTACCTAAACTTCTTATTGTTTGGTACAGAAGACAGATAAATCAGTAATTGTAGTACAGAGTAAGTGCTCCAAAAAGTCTTGTTTTGTTTGACAAAGATCAAACAATGAAATTTCTTTTGAAGGCTCTTTGGAACAAATGTCTTCTAAATCTTCTTTTGTCTTATGGCTCCTCATTTTTCTCTGTGCATTTTTCTTTAATTTAGTCCAGAACAATTGGTTCCAGGACACCATTAAATGTTTATATTTCACAAAGAAATCGCAAGGCATACACTTGAAGCAAAATTAAAAGTGAACTCTCACCTTACTGAGTTATTTGTGAAGGTTGTAGAATCTAGATTCATCTTTTTCTATTTTTTTTTTTGCCACAATTCCCCCTCCCCCCTTTTTTCAGGGTAAATGTCCTATATTTATTGTTGAAATTCACATTACAGGTTATCTATCAAAAATAAAAGTTTAGTTTAGTTCAGTTTAAGAGTAGATAGAATTTTATTTCCCCACAGTAAGTCAGGGTGTCATTCAGTATTCATCTCATTTAAGGAGATAGGAATAATTGTTCCCTGATTTTTTTTTTTTTACAGATGAGAAAACTGAGGCTTAGTCAGGTGAAGTAACTTTTCCAAGGTCTAGAAAGAAGTTTGTGATTAAAACCCTGGTAATCTAGTTTCAGAACCCCACCACTCTTAACTCCAGTGTTGTTCTTTCCTGGAGAGAATGATAGAAACTGTTTTAGCAGGCCAGGCAGAGACAACAGTGCAGAAATAGTGGTTTATGCCTGTTAAATCCAACCAAGTTTGGTCTAAATCTGCCTCCATACATATTTTAAGTTTGACCTAAATGTCCTTCATATATAGTGAACTGTCACTTCATCTGTAAGACTGTAACCTACTGTTGTAATGGAGTATCAGCCAATCACAAGTTGCCAGCTGTTCAGATCATATTCATATAAGACAGAAGCTGTATCCAGTTAAGCTACCTCTGTACCTTCCATTTTTTTCCCACTTTCTTGCCTCTGGCTATAAATATAATCTGCTCTGTGGTGGGATGGGGTGTTTTTAACCCACCGTTATCTTTTAGTCTTAGATCTCTTTCTCTCTCTTTTAGGGATTGATCCTTTGAGTTGCATACATCAAAAATACATTCTCCTTTTAACCTTTGAGTCAATGCTAAGCTATAGTTGTGAGTTCTATTTTAGCTTTTTTAAAGGACTTCAAATCACTCCTTATTTCACTTTTCTGTCATTGCTTAACAAACTACCTTTAAAACTTAGTGACTGAAAATAAGAAACATTGTATAATGCTTTCTGTTTATCAGGTGCTAGATGCCTTGAGTTTCAGGTCTCTCCTGATGGGAAGTAAGCAGTTGGATGGGGACACAGTCTCATCTGAAACTCCACAGGAAGAACCTCATTCATGTGGCTGTCTGCAGGATTCAGTTCCTTTTGGAATGTTGGTCTGAGTGTTTCTGCTTTTTGCTGACTTTGGTCTCCACCTGTTCTTTGATATGCAGGTCTCTCCAGAGAACGCCTCCTACCACAGCAGCTAACTACCCTAAGAGTGAGTGTGACAGAGCATCCAAGGTGGAAGCCACAGTCTTATCAGAAGTGATATGTCACCATTTTAGCCATATTCTATTTGTTAGAAGCAAATCGCTGGGTTGAGCCCACACATAAAAGAAGGCTTTGCAAACTTTGCCTGGAACAGTGCATTTCTTATTTGTTTTAAATAGAACTTCTTTGTCCTGAGCCATAGGCTGAAATAGCCTTTGGATGCTGGCTCTAAGAATGTGTCTTGAATTTCATAAATATTTATCTTTGCCTTTTAAATTTTGTTTATTTATCTTAGTCCTGAGCTAATTTTTTTCAATCATCTGGATTGAATCAAATTTGATTCCCCTTTTAATATAGATTCTACAAGAAGTCATGATATATATTTTTTAAAAGTAATTTTTTAGTTGTTAATGGGCCTTTATTTTTATATATTGATATGTTGAAATGCTGAGGATTGAACCCAGTGCCTCACACAGGCTAGGCAAGCACTCTACCACTGAGCCTCAGCTTCAGCCCATGATATAAATTTTTATGTTAACAAAAATAACATCTTTTTGTCTTTCAAAAAGTAATATTATAGTTAAGATTTTATATTTGTATTTGACTAGGACTTGCCTTATCTGCCTCTTGTTTGGTTGTTGCCCTTATTTTTTAACTAATTTTGGAGGAGCTGAACATTTTTTCAGGGTAGGAAATCTTTTATCACTCAGAATCACTTTGGGCCCAATTTTTTGAGCAGGTGGCATTCTTTCTGGGAGAACTTAATGAATTCAAATCATATAGTTATTTATGTGTTAATGCATATTTAGAAAGTGCTCACCAAAACCATAGCAAGGACATTGCCATCATGAAAAATAAATATATTCTATTTCAATTTGAAAGCTTTACTGGTAAGACTATCTTTAGTAGAAGAGAATTAGCAATCTTAACATTTCAGCATTGTATGAATTAGAATGAGAACAGTACTTATAGTCTTGTACTTATTAAATTTGTGCCCACTTCAGATTTTAATGAGTTAGGTGTATTTAACACCTTATGAAGAATTGTATTACTTTAATTTTTTGTATGACATTTTAAAAAATTCTTGGAAATTCTCAGTCTAAATTTGGAATGTCCTCTTTTATTTGTTCAGGCAATAACATAATTGTCCATATTATCTTCCCAGTGATCCAGGCACACATGGTACTTATGTTGTGAGCCATGTGAGATAAGGGAATGAACATTTTGCACTGAGGAATTGAAGAGTACAGAGATAAACTTTAAATATAAGAAAAGTGTGCACAAAAAATGCAGAAATACAAAAACATATCTCACTTAAATCCTGGAATAGGTTGTATTTTGGTTATCCTTTATAGAAAATTTTCTTCTTTGAACCAAATATATTGAATATCTATATGCACCAGTACTGAGCTGAGTACAGTTGCTTCCTTTAGAGTTCATAGCACAATTTGAGAAAACAGAAATAAATGCTAAAAAAAAGAGTGTCACATCCCTTTTACATCCTCTTTTATTCTCTCTATCCTCCAAGGCTCAGCTTACAGCACACTTTCTTCAGAAAGTCTTAAAAATAATTTTTCCCCACAGAATTATTTTCTTCCTTTAATATTGTTATGTAGAGGTCCTGGGTATTGAGCAATGGTTCTCAAACTTGAACAGACATCATAATCTGGTGTGGAAGGCTTGTTAAAACCTAGCTTCCTAGGTCCCACTCTAGATCTGGTATATCTGAGAGAAACCCAAGAATATGCATTTTTAGCAAGTTCCCAGGTGATTTTGATGCTGCTAGTTAGGAGCACTTTGAGAACCTCTATTATAGGAGCATAGAAAACCAGCCTGGGAGCCAGGTAGATCATAATTTATATTTCTGTTCCTCTATTTACAAGCTATATGACACTGATGGAGTCATTTTATCTCTCTAAATCTCAGTTTACTGATTGTTAAAAAAGGAAAAATAATTATCTCATAGATTAGCTTGTTAAAATTAAGAAAAATACATTATGTAAATATTATAAAATGCTGGATATCTTCAGTATCATTTTTGTGATTGAATGGAAAATACTGAAAAAGTTCAGTTGTTGTTGTTAGAAAATATCAGGTTAGGGGATAGAGATTTGTTGACTCATAGGCCAAAACTAAAAGAGAATAGCCAGCACATCCAAGACTGGCATGTGAGCAAGCTTCATAAAGAAATGGAACAGGTGTTTATCATACAGGGGTGTCAGTGTCTCACTTCTGTGTGATTATGACTTTCTCCTTAATAAGAGGAATAAATTATGTTGATATTAGCATCTGACACAGAACATCCCTCTTGGGCAGAGTTTCACTCCAACCTTCTTGAAGGATTAGCTCTTTCTAATATTCAGTGTACTATGTCTTCCTTTGGAATACACAATAATATCTCCTTCAATTTGCTGTGGTTGTGCTTGGTATGGGGTAAGTCACAGCAACTTTGTGCGGAGATAGCAGGGAGCTGCTCTCCTCACAACAGTGCAATGAGAATGGCAAGCTAGGACCTTTGCAAGGGACTGTCTTTTGAGGTCTGTCATCCATCATTCTTGGATAGGCCTGGCTGCGTGGGTTCTGTCTCAGCATCTGTCTCCAGATCCAAGTGGCAGCAGCTTGGGAAGCTCTTTCCATGGTTATGGTGAGAGTGCAGGACAATAAGCAGAAAAAATCAAGACATATTGAGGCCTAGGCAATAAATTATCATACTACACTTTTTCCTTGTTCTTTTAATCAAAGGAGTTTTCATGAAATGGGAAAATGTGGTCTTCCTTTTTTAATGTCATTAATACAATCAATTTACCAAGATTTTTTTTTTAAAAATAGAAGGCTATACAAGAAAACTATAGCATTTTCTGAATATTATATACTCACAGTTTTATATGTATTGCAAAATCAAGTTTCAAACAAATGAAAGGTATGCCATATTCTTAGATAAGAAGGTTTAATTATTAACAAGTTAAAATTAATTTATACATTTCTTGCAATTCCAATTAGAATACCAACTTGGATTTTTTTTTGTGTGTGTGGAACTGATTCAATGACTTAAACTTCAACTTGAAGAAAAAAACTTTAGAAATAAACAGGTAATATATCTAAAGAATAGTGAGAGGCATTTCTTAGAACTCAGAACATAGTTTGAAGCCACTGTAACCCAAGGATATAGAACTGGTATTGAGAAGATACAGAGTTCATCCAAATATATATCAAGAAACATGAAAATTTACCATATGACAAGATTATTTCAATTCAGGGAGAAAAGATTTATTGAACAATTGGTGCTGATTCAACTATTTATCAGAAAATAAAATTGGACATTTGTGTTTCATACATACAAAAATAAATTACTGTTAAAAGACTTAGATATAGATTGGGGATATAGTTCAGTTGGTAGAGTGCTTGCCTCTCATGTACAAGGCACTGCGTTCAATCCCTGGCACCACAAAAAACCCAAACAAACTTAGATATAAAAATTAGGAAACAACATATATGTTCCAGAGGATAGAATACCTTAATAAAAATAATAAAAAAGAGTTCTAGAAGCTATTTTAAAAAATTGACACATCTGAGCATATCAATACTAATAAATTTTATGGCAAAGAAACTATAAGCAATGTCTAAAGATAAGCATTAGATTTGTAATAAACATTTATAAAGCAGACCTCGTAAGGGTTTGAAACTAAAATATACATAGAGCTCTTATAATTTGAAATAAAATCAAAACAACTCAGTAGAAAAATAAACACAAATGAATATGTATTTCACAAAATAGACAATCCAAGTAGCCAATAAATATATTAAAACATGCTTTAATGCATTAGCAGACATAAAAATGCAAACTAAATTAACATATTGCTTTACATATCCCAGATAGGAAAATATTAAATTAAGCAATTTAAAAACTATAACAGCTATTGCAAGCAAGGATATAGGAAGCAAGATAATGCTCATAACATTGCTGGTAGAAGTGAATTGTCATGGTCCACTTCTTTGATAGTCCATATTTCTTCCTATTTATGGAACACTCTTGTCTTCTCAAAGTTCAAGCTCTCTGTTCATTCCTCTCCATTAGGTCTCCTTGTGTTTTACTAAGGTCAGTTGACAAAAATAAACTTAAATACATGTTTCTGGTTCCCAGCACAATCATATACAATGATTAAGAAACAGGAGAAAATGTTAACAATAAGCTTCCATTTGGAAAGGGACATCCAGCTGTCACTGGTCCGTAGAAAATATCAAATTCTAATGGGCAGAAGTGGCAAGGATTCTCTGCGATGGTAAGCAGGTTGCTGCCAATCAAACAGGTTCTACTTCTATTTCCTGCAAAATACCTCTTTGGGGCTCTGTTCTACAGCCCCTGATACTTTTCAGGGTGGATACAGAGGAAACTACTAGTTCATTATAATTAATAACAATGGGTAAGTTCAACTGTCCAGTTTTAACAGTTCTCTTCCAGTTGGTATCAGTTTAGAAACCCGGGGCTGGCTTTAGGGACTGAATCATGGACATTAATCCAGTGTGGGGGTAGGTGTTTGTGGTACGTATATGGAATTAGGGTAGGGGGTGGGCCCAGAGGTGTGAGCTTATTTGCTGATTGCTGTATGTGTTTCATCTCTAACAAAATGTAACTTGTGTGTTGCATTTATCAGGCCCCTGCCCCGTGGGAACCAGATCCCATGCATCTCTTTTGAGCTGAAGTTGTAGGAAGAGCCAGAACCATAATGGGTGCTGTCAGTCTGGCAGGGATACAAAAACTTGAGCAGCTTTGTTGTTGTGGACAAAATGGCCAGCATGTCAGAGGTTGTCCCTTACTTCTGGGGAGGCTGAGTCATCCAGTGATATTGGGAGATGCTGCCAACAGTTTGGATTGGTTTGGACACAGATGCGACAGTGTCCCAAGGGAGGGAGGCTGGAGCAGATCTGTTACTATCCACTGCCACTCATTGGAAAGGTTGGGTCATAGGCATTTCCCATACTTCTTGTGCATAATCATATTATAAAAATGGCTGTAATAATAGAGCACATAATATTTAATATTTGTAAGTGTGTATTTAAATTTGTCCAGAATCTTACATTTTAATTGCATATTTTTATTTTGCTAATTTTAAGAGTTGCTGAGGTGGATAATAAGAAGGAAAACAGCTAGTCTGTGCTATAAGTGGAAAAGAAAAGGGTGAGGATGACCCTTTTTAGTGCTTGCACATGCCAATAGTGGCATCAGATTGGATGAATATATTAACTTGATAGTTCTTGGCTTTAGTCAGATATCAGAATCATATGGGAAATTTGTTTAAGATGCAGCCATTTAGGTTTTATTCTACTTTCCTGAGCCTGTGTATTCCTTATAAACTTTCTGAGTGGTTTTAATATACATTCAAGTTCGAGAACAAGTGCATTAACAAATCATCCCTGTGGTAGATATTATTTCCTGCTTTTCAGAAACCCAAAAGATCAAGGAGCTTAAAACAGTGATTTTTGCATTAATAGGTGGAGATTTAGAAAGTTGAAGATATTAGTTGAAGTTAATATGACATTATTCTTGTGCATAGTCTGATAAGAACTAATGTTATTATAGGTATGCTTAGAAAAAAACATTGAATATTAAACCACAAAGAAATAAAATTTCTCAGGGTTAGTTTGTCACTTTTTATATTTTCAGACCTCTTTTTCATTAAGCTTTTCAAAATTAAGTAAATATAACTTCAAAAACAACAAGGAAAAACTTTTTCTCTCAACACTAATGTTTCTGGTGTATCCCTAAATGCATGAAGCTATTTATGCATTTTAAAAATATGTAAGTAATTTTGGGTTATCTTTCTCTAGCCACAGTCTCATTAGCTTCCCACTATATATGAAATAAAAAGTCAGATTTTCCACATGATCTAAAAGATACTTCATGATCTGGCCTTACCTGCTTCTTTAATTTCTGCCATCTTCCTTGGCTATATACCACCTTGCTGCTTTTGTGCTGAGCATCTTATAGTCGTGCTTTCTTTGCCTGAAATAGGCTTCCCCAACTAAGTCTGGCTTTCAGGTCTTACCTCACTATATTTTGTATGGTTTATCCTATAAGTCCATGTTTTTTTTCTTTATAGCATTGATCACTATGTGAAAGTATCTAATTTTTTTTTAACTTTTTGCCATCTTCTCCACTTACAAGAAAACTCTGTGTGAATAAGGATTTTGTCTTATTCCATAAAATCTAGACAGGAACAATGCATGGCACACAATAGGGCATGTTACTTATCTGTTGAGTTAATTTACATACCTTTATGAGGACACATGCACACTTTAAGACATTTGCACCTATGGGGTCATGATATGTTTTCTTTAAAAATTGGGTTATGAAAATTTTCCAAGAAACATATATAGATCAATCTAGTTTTTAAATTTTTTTGTTTTGTTTTTATGACTTTCTTTGTTGATCTGGATATTTTAGATGTTTCTAGGTTTTCCATTTTTTTAAATCATGGCAATGAATATCCTCATACTAGTATCTTTTGATTCTCTCTTGTAAAATTTTACTATTTCAGATACATGTGTATTTGAATGACATTTTATCAAAATAACTGTGTTATGTGATTGATATTGCTAGTAGGAGGAAGTTATTACTATTCATTAAAATGAATACCTGAGGATTTCCAAAGATCAGTAGAAATATTATTATGGAGAAGACTTTGCTTCTCTTACTGTAGCTCCAAACTTATTGTAGGTGATATTATTATGTGTAAAGTGTCAATTCTTTAATGAATTTCTTGGAAAAGAAAGAAGTACTTTTCTTATTATTGAGACTTTTGAAGTGAAACAAAGAATTGGTTAACATTTCAAGTGTAAAATTCAGTGGACTCCATGCCTGCTGACCCTTGAGGAATTTCAAAAGGCTGGCTGATGTGTTATTGATTGCACTGGTTCTAATTAGTTCTAGAAAGTGGGCAGCCCTTGGACCAGGGTAGGGGATACAGGGCCCAGGGCAAATCATAGTATGAGTCCCTTTCTCTGCTCCACAAACCTTGTCAATCTAGTGCTATCAGGTTGTGAGGAATACAGATAGTCTTGTTGATGAGTTTCTAAAAGGACTGTGGATGGTACAAGGAAGTGAGTGAGAGGCTGTTACTCTAGCTGAGCTCTGTAAAGGAGGATAAAAAAATGCACTTTGATACACTCAATGTTCATGTAAGATTTAGGCCTGAATAATGAATTCCACTTATAATTATAATGCACTAATAAAATTATTAGTAGTAGTAGTAGTAAAATAGAAAGGTGATCAGTAGAGTATATCAATAGAGTAGAACAAGTGGATTGGGGAAGGAGAAGGAGGGAAAAGTACTGGGGAATGAGATTGATCAAATTATGTCATAATGCATTCCATGATTATATATAATTATAGTACACCAATAAAAATAAAATTAAAAAATATTTTTTAAAAATTTAGGTCTGATCAGTCAGCAGAATCAATTTCTGCTTTGCCCCATGGCTGTTGCCTTGATTTACAGTTCAGTTTTACCTTTCAGTAAGAGGAGAGGAGAAGGTGAATGGCAGTAAGCCCAGGAAATTTATCTGATCCATATAACCTAGATCAGTATTTTTTTCAAAGAATTACTTTCCTCTGGACATCCTCCAGTTTATCAGTGTTTGTTTTAAATACATCAGTGTAAACCTAAGCAGGAACTCCCACCTGCTGTTCCCACCCCAGCCTATATTTTGGTATGTTGTCACCCTCTGGGCAGCCACAAGTTACAGTAGCCAAGAACAATGGCCAGCTCTTTTAAGACCTGGCAGGGCCTGCCTCTGCTTGGTGGTAATTCCAGGTTCCTTTACAGAGCCAGCCCCAAGCAGAAAGAATGTCAAGGGAGAATCTTTGCGTAGCATATGCATTGTATTTATTTATTTATATTTAAAAAATATTTTTAAGTTGTCAATGGACCTTTGTTTTTTTATTTATTTATATGTGATTCTGAGAATCAAACCCAGTACCTCACATATGCCATGCAAACGCTCTACCACTAAGCCACAACCCCCGCCCAACATATGCATTTTAAATGCACAGTGAATTCTTTTTTTAAAAAAAACATTTTTTAGTTGTAGTTGGACACAATACATTTATCTATCTATCTATCTTGAAAGGTTAAAAGAGATTGGAATGTCAAGGATAAGATTTAAGATTAAGTTCTGTTTTCCTGGAACCTGAAACTCCTGTAGAAGTCAAAAACAATTCCCGGAAATGCCCACTAGATGTATGTTGAAATCTCCTCTGACTATCTGGCTGCTCTACGAAAACACCCCCTTCCAGAAACCGTGCAGTTCAGCATGTACACACCTCAGGGCTCAGACCAATCAGTTCTAATGTACACCTTTCTTTGTACTGACCAATCACCCCTACCTGACCTGTTTCTGCCAGTGAATGTGCTAATCATGTTTTAGAGTTGTTATTTGATTTTCCTGCAGTGTGCGATGATTTGCTATGCTGTATGCTAAGTCCCTGCTCTTTCCAAGAAATGTATATAAGCTCTGCTTAAGTTGTACTCGGGGCTCTCTGCTCTATTCAAGTGAGCTCTGAGCCCCAGCATGCTGGACCCCCAATAAACCCTTTGCTGTTGCATGAGACAGTCTCTTGGTGGTCTTTTCCTTCGACGTTCGCCTGACCTTTACAATCTATCTATCTATTTATCTATCTATCTATCTATCTATCTATCTATCTATCTATCTATCTATTACTTGGTGCTAAGGATTGAATCCAGGGCCTCCCACGTGCTAGGCAGGCACTCTACTACTGAGCCACAATCCCAGCCCCAGCACAGTGAATTCTTTTAATTATAACCAAATAAATACTTTCAGCCTTATCATTCTGATTAGCAAGTCCTCTTCACGTTGGAAGAAGGGAATTGGCATAAAGTGGGTAGACTGGCAAATGGAGTCTTTCCTCTACATATCTAGATTAAGTTTTTTTAATTAGTTGCTCAAGACAATACAATGATCTTGACATATCATACATTTGATTCAAATAGGGTATGAATTCTCATTTTTCCACATGTACAGATTGCAGGATCACATTGGTTATACATCCATGTGTATACATACAGCAATCCTAGTGTCAGTTGTATTCTGCTGCCCTCCCTATCCCCACCTCCCCTCCCATCCCCTCCCATCACTATTCTCTACCCATTCTACTCTGACACTTATCTTTCTCTCTCTCTTTTTTTTCTTCCCTTCCCCCTGACACCATCGTATATGTATTTTGTGAATCCAAGAGGGTCTCCTTCCATCTTCTGTGCAATTCCCCTTCTCCCTCCCTTTCCTTCTCTCCTCTTTTCCTTGTTTCATGGTAATCTTCTTCTCATGCTCTTCCTTCCTACTCTGTTTTGAATCACCTCCCTTATATCAGAGAAGACATTTGGCATTTGTTTTTTAGGGATTGGCTAACTTTGCTTAGCATAATTTGCTCTAGTGCCATCCATTTCCCTGCAAATACCATGATCTTGTTATTTTTTAGTGCTGAGTAATATTCTATTATGTATAAATGCCACTTTTTAAAAATCTATTCATCTGTTGAAGGGCATCTGGGTTGGTACCACAGTCTAGCTATTGTGAATTGTGCTGCTATGAACATTGATGTAGCTGTGTGTTTAGAGCCACAGCTAAGTCAGAATGGCCCCTGGCATTTTGCCAATAGTATTGGTTGAGAGGCAAGCCATTAAGATGATGCTGGATTGATTCGGTTGTATATTAGACTTTTACTGTCCACCTCGGCCTGCTACTTTGGAGTTCTCGTGGGGATTCCCAGAGAGTTCCCATTGGTTGGGGAAGTGCGGGAGGAGGGATTTCCGGAAGAGAGATTTCCGCTTGTGGGTTCCTGGAGGAGCTGTGTGGCATTCGGGAGAGTTCCCAGGGAGCGTGTGTGGAGTGTGCTGGTGGAGTTCAGAAATAAAGTTTGTTCCTGCTTCAGTGGCTCATGATTTGTGCCCAGCCAGACTGCAGCAGCTGTGACCCTGTAGTATGCTCTTTTTAGGTCTTTTGGGTATAGTTGGAGAAGGGGAATAGCTGGGTCAAATGGTGGTTCCATTCTCAGCTTTCCAAGGAATCTCCATACTGCCCTCCAAATTGGCTAGACCAGTTTGCAGTCCCACCAGCAAAGTACAAGTGTACCTTTTCCCTCACATTCCTGCCAGCACTTGTTGTTGTTTGACTTCATAATGGCTGCCTTTCTTACTGGAGTGAGATGGTATCTTAGAGTGGTTTTAAAACCGAGTTTTCAAGTAGAAATATTAGTACTCAGTTTAAGCAACAAATGACTACAGATAGGGGATAGTTTGATTCCACCTTGATTCCTATTACTTTTTACCTTTCTGTGCTGATTTATGTAATTTTGGTGGTTCTTTATTTGTTTTAGTTTTTCTTTTCTTTTTTCTTTTTTTTTAAGCTAAATATTGGGGGAAGGAAGCATATAGAGATAGGTGATAACGATGTCAGGAGTGTTCTCATCTATCTGGGAAAATTCTGGTACTAATAGCACCAGATTTCATTAGATGTCAAAACACCTTGGAAAGAAGATGAGGCTGGTGGCTGAGAGCCCCACTACCCAGTAAGGACAATGTCAGAATGATAGATGAAAACCACATTGGGATTTTTCCCTTTCTTTCTTTTTAAATCCCAGTGCTTACTGTAAAAGAGTGTAACGACAATGAGTAGAGTATTGAATTTTTAGTAAAGAATGAAATGTGGGAAGGTTTCTCACCTGTATAAGACACTTTTTAGGAATGTTTGCCTTTGAATTCTGCTTGAGGTATCTCATTAGCAGTTTCCATGTTATCAGTAGGCTGAATTGTATAATAACTTCAAAAATTCCACCTGGAAGACTCTTGGATAATTTTTTTTTTTTTGTACTGGGAACATGCTATCTGTGAGCTTAACCCCAGACCATTTTTTAAAAACGTCAGTTAATAATTAACTTATTAGAGCATTATAATTTTACACAGTATTTGGGTTCATTTTAGCAAATTATACATGCAAAGAATTTTATTTCCCACTTTTTCTTTCCTTCTCCTTCCCACTTTTTTTTCTGTTGATCTTTTTACTCCTTTATTTATTTTTGATTGTTATTTTCTACATTATACATAAGGGTAAGATTCCCTTTGATAAACACACACATACACACACACAGGTACATATATATATATATATATATATATATATATATACATAATATGCATATAGCATGGGATATACAGTATGTGTGTGTATATATATATCTAACATGATCTTGTTAAATTCATTTCACATTTCTCTTTCCTTTACCTCTCACTCTTTTACTTCTACTCCACTGATCTTCCTTGTGTCTTTATTGTATCTAATCCCTCACACCTTCTTTCCCTTATTTTTTTCTAGCTTCCACATGAGAGAAAACATTCAACCCTTAATTTTCTGAGTCTGACTTATTTCATTTACCACAATTTTCTTCGTTTACTGACAAAAACTCCATTATTTCATTGTTTATGGCTGAGTAAAACTCCTTTGTGTATACATGACACATTTTCTTCATCCATTCATCTATTGATGGGAATTTGGGTTGATTCCATAATTTGCTATTGAGAATTGTGCAGCTATAAGCATTGAGCTGGCTATATTTCTATAGTATGTAGAGTTTGGTTCTTTTGAATAAATGCTGATGAATGGGATAGCTGGGTCATATGGTGATTTCATTCCTATTTTTTTTTGAAGAATCTCTATACAACTTCCAAAGTGATTGTACTAATTCGAAGTTTCACCAACAATGTACGAGTGTGCTTTTTACTGCAAATTTTTGCCAGCATTTATTAGTATTGATATTCTTGATCATTGTCATTCTGACTAGAGTCAGGTGAAATATCAGTGCAGTTTTGATTTGCATTTCCATGATTGCTAATGATGTTGAACATTTTTTTTCATATATTTCTTGGTCATTTTTGTTTCTTCTTTTGAAAAGTTTCTGTTTAATTCTTTTGCCCATTGATTGGGATATATATATATATATATATATATATATATATTTTGGCACTGAGGGGTTTTTTGGTATTAATTTTCTATCAGAGGAGTAGCTGGCAAAGTGCTTTTTTTTACCATTATGTAGGCTCTCTTCATGCTCTTATTTCCTTCACTGTGCAGAAGTTGATAATATTCTGCAAAATTTGATAATATCCTACTTATTACTAGTCTTATTTCTTGAGTTTTAAGGTTCTTGTTGAGGAAGTCCGTGCCTGCATCTATATGATGGACCCATGTTTTCTTCCAGCAGTTGCAAAGTTTCTGATCTAATTCTAAGACTCTGATCCATTTTGATTTGATTTCTTTATAGTGTGAAAGATAGGGATCTAAGTTAGTTTTTCTACATATAGATATCCAGTTTTCCCAGCATCATTTGTTAAAAAAAGGCTATCTTTTCTCCAACATATATCTTTGATAAATTTGTCAAGTGTCAGATGGCCTTAAGTATGTGAGCTTCTTTCTGAGTCATCTGTTTTATTTCATTGTTTTTCATGTCTAGTTTGATGCCAATACCATGCTGTTTTTGCTACTATAGCTCTGTAGTATACTTTGAGATTGGACATTGCATCACTTTTCTTATTCAGAATTTCTCCAGCTATTCTGGGTCCCTTATTCTTCCAAATAAATTTAAGGACTATTATGATTTAGATATTAGGGGTTCCCCCCAATTTATGTATAAGATAATGCAAGAAAGTTTAGAGATGAATTGATTGGGTTATGAGAGCCTTAACCTAATCAATGAATTAATCCCCCTGACAGGTGGTATCTGTAAGGCAAGAAGGGTGTGACTGGAGGGTGTGATTGGAGGCATGCCTTTGGGATCTATACTTTGTTTCTGGTGAATGGAGTCTCTCTCTCTCTCTCTCTCTCTCTCTCTCTCTCTCTCTCTCTCTCTCCATCCTAATGCTTTCCTCTCTCACACTCTCCTACCATGATGTTCTGCTTCATCTAGAGCTCAGAGCAATGGAGCTTACTGACTGTGTATATGGACCACTGAAACTGTAAGCACCAAATTAACTTGTCTAATATTGCTATTATCAGGCCTTTTGTTCACAGCATTGAAAAAAGCTAACTAAAATTGTTTTTTCTAGTCCTATAAAGAATGTCATTAGCATTTTAGTGGGAATTGCATTGAATCTGAATATTGCTTTTGGGAGTATGATTATTTTTACAGTATTAATTCCACTTAGCCAATAACAAATCCCCATCCATTTTTAATTTTTATTTTGAGGCAGGATCTTGCTAAGTTTCTGAGGCTGGCTTTGAACCTGCATCCAACTGCCTCAGGTTCTGAAGTTGCTGAGATTGCAGATGTATCCCACTGCACCTTGTTTAGATGCTTGTCTATTTTATGTTGTATTCCAGAGAACTTGGAAGAATCTGAATATTAAGAGATAGAAGGCCAGTTCTGCTAGTGGTAACCAAAGGCTTTTGTTAATACTCTATTTGGGGAAATTGCTACAATCTCATGAAGATTTTACTATATTTTAAAAAAATGGTGCTTATTCAGTAAATGATATGGTAGCACTTTCCCTTGAACATAGGAAAGAAACTTTATAGTATACAACTTTGCCCTCAACCTAAGAACATATTATTAATGTTAATGATTTCTAAGTCACTATTATTTTGCCTGATGCTGGTAGGGAAGGGTCCCTCTGGAGGTTCCAAATACTTACTTCCATCATTATAAATAATACTTCTAATAATCATTGAAAATTCTTTTGTAAATGTAATTTTATAAATTGAGTAATAATTAAAACTCTGGTGAATTATTTCATTTCATGTAGATTTCCATTTTATGGTATTGAGCATCTTTATTTTAAAGCCAGGTATACTTAATGAGTAGTTTCCACTTAGGAAATGAATAATCCTAATCCTTTCATCCTTAAAGGAGGGGAATAAAGAGGCAGACATCACAGGAAACAGGAAAAGATTGAGTTATTCACCCTTTCTGTGGGTAACAAAGAGAGCTTAGAGACTATAGTCCAAGGATGAATTCATTTTTCCAAAACAGAGACTATTTCTTGTGTCTGATTGTAGACATTCTTTCAGAAATAATATGAGTGAAAAGGAGCACAGTAGAGAGTACACAGTTATCTCCTCCAAAGAAGTAAAATTTACATCAAACACATATTTATGCTTAATTTTTGGGTCTATTTTAAAACTCCAGAATGACTCTAAAATTTTATTGGATTAATTTTTAAAAACATTTTAGTTGTAGATGAACATAATACCTTTTATTTATTTTTTATGTGGTACTGAGGATTGAACCCAGTGCCTTGCATATGCTAGTCAAGTGCTCTATCACTGAGCTACAACCCCAGCCCTGGATTAAAGAATTTAAAAGGCATATTGTGCATTTTTGGAAAGTTAGGATCATAAGTTGAATAGGACCTGGAAAATCATTGGAGATGTGGTAAGATTATCCAAATCTATGACACAGCATTTTCGAGCTTTGACCAAAACTAGATTGACAGATGGTAGCATAATGAAAGCAGGGAAGCAGATACTGTGAGGCTGTAAGGAAGGGTCAGTAATGGGAAAGAAGAATATTTTAAGTGGGACATTTCATTCTCTTACCCTGAAATTGCCAGAAAAAAATATTTTCTAGAGCATCAGGAAACAATATGAAGGATGACAACAAGGCCTTAGCAACAATCAACACTCTTGCACTGGGAATTAAGACCCAACCTAACACAACTCAGAGTGGTACAAGTGAGTAAGCATGGGATATCCCTGAATATGTAGGCCAAGTTCCTCTGAGGGCTACCATGTCTAATTTTATGTTGTCATGAAAAGATGGCAACAAACAAATAACAAGGAGATGGGTCCATTTATTTTTTCTTGTTAATTTCATTGCGGTTTCTTCCTGTAAGACCCTTAATAAAATGAACAGTACCACAGCATAGTTTGAGTTTTCTCAAGTTTTACATTTTTTTTTCTCTCATTCCTCTCCTACCCTTTTGCTCAGTCATAAGACATAATTATTAAATGCTCCAGTTGTTTACCCCTTGAATTAATTATCATAAGATATAGAGACACAAGTTCTGCTACCTGTTACACATCATTAAGTGAGTTCATTAAAGCACTAAATTATATTAGGATGGAAAATATTTATGAGTTTTGCTCATTTATATACAATGTGCTGCACACTTTGTTTTTGAACAACTATCTGTACAAAGGTCTTGAAGAGAGAAGTAAAACCTACATATTATATAGCCTCTTAAAAAACACAATTGAGTAACTCATCTTTGTCTGGTTTGTGTTGCTATAACAAAATACCAGAGGTTTAGTAACTTATAAAAAATAGAAATTTATTTGTTTCATAGTTCTAGAGGTTCAGAAGTTAAAGATCAAGGGGTATATCTGATAAGGGCCTTCTTGATATATCATAACATGGCTGAAAGCATCACATGGGGAGACAGTGAGCCAGAGAAGGTCAAACTTGCTTTTCTAATAAACCTGTTTTGTGATAATGAGCCCATCCCATGATAAAGACTTTAATTCATTCATGAGGGCAGAGTTCTCTTACCTAATTGCTTCTTAAAAGGTCCCATCTCAACACTCTTGCACTGAGAATTAAGAACTTTGAGGGATATCTTCAAACCACTGCAGAACTCCACAGTAATTATTGATCCACAATAAGTCCCCATAGTGCTCAAGTTTAGTTTGGGTGAGATTACAGAGCTCCACTGCTTGGACCTTTAAGAAAACCATGTTTGTACATATGCCAATTTCTATTAACAGCAACTGTGCTACAGTTTCTCTGTTAGAAAGTTACTAACCCTAGCAAAAGTGCTATTCCAAAGAGCTCCAAATTCATTCTCTAGGTAATTGGTGGGAGCATGGGTGGTCATCATGTTGGCAATCTCTGAGGGAGACAGAACGGATCAACCTGAGGCTTGTTTGAGGGTCCTTGTGTATGTAGAGATCATCCCACCCTGACAGAGTCTGACAACTGGCTCTAAGATATATATCTTTGATGCTGACTAGAGCTTTAGGTCTCAAGGCTCTGATGTCAGATTTATCTGGAAGTAAGTCTTGGGTTTGTCACTCACTAATTATGTGAAGGCTGAATCTCAATTTTCATATCTATCTTGCTTTCTAGAGTTGTTTGAAGGTTAAATTAATCATGTCTATAACGGCTCCATTAAGGATAGTTATTGTTATTTTAGTGATGTAACCATGGATGTTTCCATTCTCTCCTAAAGATTGGGTATGAGGGTTAGGAAGTAGAAGAAGACAGTTGTGTGCCTAGGAGACAATATGGCTACACTGCCTAGAATTTTACACAACCCTTGAGTTCCTGTGGCCCCTGACTTCTTAATGTTCTTTGTTTCCTTCCTTCCCAGAGCCTGAGTTTAAGAGTTAGAAATAATGAACTGATGAGTAGACAACACTGAGATGAGTATATATCCCCTCTACAGGATATTTGTTTAAAATAGTTATAGATTTAAATATTCTCAAAAAGAGGCCAGAGTCTGTAGACCAGCACTGAGTCCAGAGTAGAGATTCTGGGATTTTACTGTGTTCAAATTTCTCTAGGATAAAAGACTGAATCAAATAGGAAATTTAGCAAACGTGGTACTATGGGTTGATTTGTGTCTTTCCTCCCAGTGTTTTCATATGTTCATTTCATCCTCCAGCAACTCAGAATATGACTTTATTTGGAAATGGAGTGATTATAGATGTAATTATAGTCATGCACCCCTTAATGGCAAGGATAGTTCTGAAGAACTAATCATTAGGTGATTTTATTGTTATATGAACGTCATAGAGGGTATTTGCACAAACCTAAATGTTATAGCCTACTACACACCTAAGCTATATGATATAATCTATTGCTCCTCAGCTATAAACACGCATAGTATGTCACAATACTGTATACTGTAGGAACTGTAACACTATGGTAAGTATTTTGTAGCTAAACATGGAAAAGGTACAATAAAAATACTAGGTGATGGGAATTTTTTAGCTTCATTATAATTTGGGACCACTGTTGTATATGTTGTCCATTGTTAACCAAAACATTATTATATGGCATATGATTGTTAAGATGACACCATACTCCTGTACGATCATCTAATGATCATTTTAATCCTCTAGTTCAACACAGGGACCCTAATGCAATATGGGTGGTGTCCTTTATAAAAAAGAAACATTTAGAGGCAAACACATACACACACAGAAAGAACATCATGTGAATGCAAAAGCAGATATTGGGTAATTAATCTATAAGCCAAGGAATGACAAAATATCCAGCAAACCATCTGACCCAGAAGAGAGGCATGGAATAGATTTTCAGCATAGCTCTCAGAAGGAACCAACTCTGCTGACACTTTAATCTTGGACTTCTAACCTCCAGCCTGAGAGATAATACATTTCTGCTTTTTGGGACATCCAGTTTATGGTACTTAGTTATGGCAGTGCTGAAAAACTAAAGCGTGTACACACACACACACACACACACACACACACACACACACACTGTTATCTAGATTTCTCTTAAACATGGTTTGCACTAGGGTGAAGCAAGTGAGGCATTTGCCTCAGGCATAAAATTTAAAAAGCACCAAAATGCCTCTCAGTAATAATAACATTCTAATACAATAGTTAGGACTTTAACATTCAATTTACAATAACTAAACTATGGAATCAACCTAGATGTCCTTCAATAGATGGATGGATAAAGAAAATGTGTATATATACACAATGGAATATTACTCAGCTTTAAAGAAGAATGAAATTATAGCATTTACAGGTAAATGGGTGGAACTAGAGAATATCATGCTAAGTGAAATAAGCCAGTCCCCAAAAACCAAAAGCGGTATGTTTTCTTTGATAAGCAGAAGCTGATGCATAGTGGGGTGGGATTGGGGTGGATGGGTAGGGAAGAATGAAGGAACTTTGGATTGTGCAGAGGGAAGTGAGGGGAAGGGAGGGGCTGTGAGATGGGAAGGACAGTAGAATGAGACAGACATTATTATGCTATATACATGTGATTATACTACTAGTGTGACTCTGCACCATGTACAGCCAGAGGAATGAGAAGTTGTGCACCATTTGTGTACAGTGTGTCAAAAGGCATTCTACTGTCATGTATAATTAGAACAAATTTTTAAAAATTTTAAAATATTAATTAAAAAATATATACCAAATGTAATATCACTTTTCAAATAAGGACAGGATATTTTTGCTGAATATTTTAAAACATGGTGCAAAAGTAACAAAAAATTAATACTGATCCTTCCTTTATTTAAACTTTTGATATTTTATTGTGGATTTTTGCATTATTTTTATTCCTTAAAATGTTGTATAAAATATGATTCATCTTGATTACTGAGATTATTGGTATGCCTTACATTTTACACCTGATTTGCCTCACCTTAGCTCTTGCTCTGCCTCAAAACCAGGCTAGGACGTTATTTTCAGCACACTTAGCTGAAATCTCTGTGACTCCTACATTCATCATTTTGTTGTGGGCCCAAGGAATGATGAAGTGCTTGCTGGATATTTCCATTTGGTTTTCATGTCACCTCAGATATAAGGATTAACATGATACTCAACATCTCAATTCAAAAGTGATTCCTTTGCTGTCACCATCTTTAGTTATAATATTACTCTTCCATCAATTCAAAACTTCATTACCATTATTAACACTGCTGTCTCCTGTGTCATCCATATCCAGTTCTTAAGTCAGGCTAATTCTTTCCCTTGCTTCTGAGTAAAAACGATTTCATTGGGTTTTTTGTAAATTAAAACATTGAGAAATAAAATTGTATATATTTTAGCACCTATTAAAAAGAGAGTGAAAATTTATCATTAATCTCACCATTCAGATAATCTCCCTCTCTTAATATTGCAGCATATATTCTTCTAGATACTTTATATTTGCTCTTCCAAACATATTTTTAAAAATGGACTTAACCTACAAAAATTAACACAAAATGGATCAAAGATCTAGTAATTAAACCAGAAATTATGCAAATCCTAGGAGAAAACATAGGGCCAACATTCCAGCATTTAGGCACAGGCAATGGCTTTCTGTATAGGACCTCTAAAGTTCAGGAAATAATGCCAACAGTTAATACATGGTATGGCATCAAATCAAAAAGCTTATGCACAGCAAAGGAAACAATTAGGAATGTGAAGAGAGAACCTATAGAATGGGAGGAAATCTTTGCTAGTTAGTCTTCTGACATACTAATATTCAGAATATTAAAAAAACTCAAAGGACTTGACATCGCCACCACCACTACCACCAACAACAGCAACAAATAATCTTATTAATAAATGGGTAAATGAAGTAAACATACACTTTCAAAAAGAAGAAACACAATGTCAACAAATATGTGAAACATGTTCAACATTATTAGCAATTAGGGGAATGTAAATCAAAACTTTGCTAAGATTTTATTTCACTCCAGTCAGAACAGTAGCCATCAAGAATATAAATAATAATAAATGCTGGAGAGGATGTGGAGAAAAGGGAAATTTTACACTGTTGTTGGGATTTTAAATTAGTACAACCATTGTGGAAATCAGTATGGAGTTTTCTAAAGACTAGGCATGGAACCACCATATGACCCAGCTTTACCACTCCTCAGTATTTATCCTAAAGAATTAAAGTCAGCATACTATAGTGATACATGTATGCCAATGTTTATAGCAACACAATTCATAATAGCCAAACTATAGAACCAGCCTAAGTGTCCATCAACAGATGATAAAGAAAGTGTGTGTATGAATGTGTGTGTATGTGTGTGTGTGTGTGTGTGTGTATAATTTTTTTCAACTATAAAAAAGTTAAATTATGTCTCTAGCAGGAAGTTAAATGGAAACTGAAACCATTAGATTAAGTGAAATAAACCAAACTCAGAAGGTCAAAGATTACATATTTTCTCTTATATGTGAAAATTAGGAAAAAGGAAAAGAAGGTGTTGGTGGGGGCAGTTTTATGAAAATTGAAGGGAAATCAGTGGAGTAGAGGAGGGGAACTAAAGGGAGGGAGAATGGGAGAGAAAGAGAAAATATTGGAGAATGATATTGATCACATTATATTGTATGCATGTATGAATATGTAAGAATAAATCCCACCATTATGTAGAACTTTAATGCACCAATAAAAATATGGAAAAAATGGTCTTAGGCTATATATGCTATTTGGTAATTTTCTCTTGTTAACATGTTAATTGTTAGTTGTGGATAGTTTTCATGTTAGCTCCATAACATTCAAATAAATGGATTTACCTTATTATAATTAATAATTATAATAAGGTAAATCCATTTAGAATATTTTAGAATATTAAGATTATATCTGTGGTTTACTGCTATACACAACACCACAATATACTTGATGGCTTCCTTAAGCTAAATTGTTAAAGTGAAATTATTGGCCCAAAATCGTACACATTACTTTTTTGTACTTATTGCTAAATTAAAAAATTATCTCCTTCACCATTGGTTTATAGAAGTGCCTCCTTTCTCCTGGATATCATTTAGTCTTTTTAATATTTCACTTGTTTTGTGAATTGTCTATTCATGTCCTTTATATTTTTCTCTTTTGGATTATTCATCTCTTTAAAAATTAAATAGCTTCTATATTTAGGATTTATCTGTGCATTGACTCCTAGTTAGTATTATATATATTGCTAATCTTTTCTCCAATATGCTATTGATCTTTGAACTTCATGTTGTATTTTATCCAACTGGAAGTTTTATGTAGTAATATCTGTCAATATTTTTCTTCATTTCTTACTTGAGAAATTATACTTAGAAAATCCTTCTCCACAAAGGGATTTAACTAAAATTTCTTCCAGAATAGTCATAGTTTAAGTTTTGAAAGTACATTATTAATCCATTTAAAATTCATGTGGTGTAAAGGTTCTGAGGGTTCTTTCTTTCTAATCCTCTTTCTTGTTTCTAATCTTTTTTTGGGCCAGGTATAATTGTAGTTATTTTCTAATTTGTCTTTCTGTCTTTCCTTATTTTTTGATTAAAAATATTATTCATGTTACCCTTTTAAAGACTCTAAAGATTTTCCATTGTTAAAAAAAATATAAAAGCTAAAACCTCAGAGGACCCTAGCCATTCCTGTTTCTCTAAACATATTCCTCAATCTCTAGAGAAGCTTCCTACTCATGATGGGCTGATACAATCCCTGTCTCCTCACCAAGCTTCTGTCCTTTGTGCATCAGAGATGCTGTTTTCTTCTGAAATACCCTGCCCAAATCCAAACCATTTTTTGAGGTATCTCTAAGAAGTCCTTTCTGGTGCACAGTATTCACAGAGTCTCCCTGTACCTCCATCTTAAACTCCTATATATCTTGGATATTTCATTTTTTAGTTGTATACTAACTTATTACTTAACTTTCCATTCATATATTTAAAGTCATGAAGTTACAGAGTTGGAAGAGACTCCAAGATCTGTGCCATTCAATGTGATATCTGACATGGAAATGCTTCCACAATATTCTTGCTGGACCTCCATAATGGAGAACTCACTATATCCAATGAATGCCCATGCCATTCCCAGCCATAATACCCTAAAATCTGCCTTCTTTTGTCTTTTACTCTTGTGGGGAGTTATAGAAAGGACAATAAATGTGTTTGGAAAAATCACCTTTGAATCTTAACTCTATAACCAAATCATTTTGTGATCTTAGGCAAAAAGAAATTTGTTCTACTTCTGTTGGGCTTCCGTTTCCTCATTTACAAAATAGAAATAATAATACCTAACTCATAATATTACAGTATGAATAACATTGAGACTTAAATAAATTGGGACATACATGAAATTCTCTGGCATAGATCTTAGTATTAAGAGACTGTTAATAAATATTGGTTGAATTAAAATTTGCTATACTTTTGTGTTAACAGACAAAAGCAATTCCTACATGTTAGAATTATAAGCAATTTGCTGAAGTCTTCTCCATCATATATTTCTAGTTACTTGAGTTATTTTCTGATATCATAACTTCTCAAGTCATGATTTCCTGCTTCCCTGGTTACTCTCTTCTTAATATAATCTACTTTTTTTTTCACAGATTCCATTTAAAGAAAGGAATTCTTACCTCCAGTAGGCACCCCAAAAGTTACCTCACCAGTATCCTGTCATTCCATACCTAATTTTGCAATTATAGCAGTTCTCAAACTTGGAAAGCTTTTTAAGAGTATTAATGCTACATCCATCAATTCTGTTCTAAAAGATGTCTACAGGGCCAGGGAATGTGATTCGGCAGTAGAACACTTGCCTTGCTACATGCTCTGCAAAAAGGGAAAAGATCCTGAGTGAGGACTGAGCACTGAAAATTCTTAACTTCTGATCAGGTGATTCTGATATGCATGGGTCTTTTCTTTTTTATTGATTTTTAAAATACATGGCAGTGGAGTGTATTGCAATTCATATTACAAATATAGAACACATTTTCATATCTCTGGCTGTAGATAAAGTATATTCACACCAATTTGTGTCTTCATCCATGTACTTTGGATAAGGATGTTCATCACATTCTACCAACATTTCTACCTCCTGCCTCTTCCCTTCCCCTCCCACCCCTCTGCCCTATCTAGAGTTCTTCTATTCCTCCCTGCGTGGGTCTTTTCTTTAGGAACATTTTCACAATCTCCACTTGAAATGCTTAAAGCCAGAAGTGTTTCATACCATGATTCTTCTTCCCTTACCTCTTGGAAAATTTACATACACTATTATGAAACATCTTCAGTGGGTATGGATCTGCACCTTGCAGTTAAATACATAAATATTTTGGCAGTGAGATACATAAGTATTCAAATTAAGAGGAAACAGTAAAGTCTATAAATAGCCTCATTACTAGCTGAAACCAAGTTTGGCAGGCAAAAGAACTGGTCATGAAATTGAAGAAGAAAATCGCAGTTTTTAGAACTTCTAACTAGTCGATAAGGGTGAGCCAGATCTAAGTGGCATCTTTCCAGTTTTTAGCCTGGTGTGCTCTCCAAACCTACCAGCTTACAAAATGTATGCACCAAATAAGTGAATGATACAAACTTTCAATGTGGTATCTCCAGTTCTATTGGTTATTTCCTAAAGTTGGTTCTATTCCAACAAAGAGTGCCTCTGGATCTTAAAACTGGAAAAAAATTAACTTAAAAAACACTGAAGGATGACAATAAAAAATCAGTTTGTTTTGTTATTATTTTCTTAAGATTTCTATCCCATAAATAAATACATATCAACTCACTGGGAAAAAAAAGGAGATTTTTCTTTTATGAGAGTTAAGAGGACCAATAAAACATTGACTTCCCTATAGTATTTTGTGCAAGGCATCATATCAATATCAGTAAAAATTGAGAAAAAGATACATGCACAGTTGGAAAAATGTAAAATTCACTAAAATCCACAATGAAGCATTCTTAGTAAGAATATACTTTCTTTAACTAGAATTGTTAAATCCAAGTTTAATTGATATTAAATAAGATTTACCAGGGTCTGCAGCATACATAGCATTAGGCAATAAATAAATAATTAAATAAACAACTCAATCTCTAGTTTTGTTTAATTTCAAATAGAAGGACTCAGAAATCAGAGTTGTGTATACACATTTAAATAATTAAATAAACAACTCAATCTCTAGTTTTGTTTAATTTCAAATAGAAGGACTCAGAAATCAGAGTTGTGTATACACATTTAGTTGGTACATAACAGCACACTTCCCGCAGTTTGTAAAAAGGAAGCACTTAAGAGACATTAAGGTAGTGAGGTTTACTGAGTGGTACTCTGAATCCTATTTACAAGGAGGAATACTTTGTGTGTGTGTGTGTGTGTGTGTGTGTATGTGTACATATTCGTATGTATAAAAAAGATTAATTATAAAGAGCTGGCCCATGTGATCATGGAGGCTGGCAACACTAAAATCTGTAGTATGTGGCAGTAGGCTTGAGACCCAGGAGAACTGACAGTGCAGAAAATGTCCAAAGTGGTCTGCTGGAGAATTTCCTGTTGCTCAGGGAGATAGGTCTTTTTGTTTTGTTCAGGCCATCAGCTGATTGAACAAGGCTCTCCACTGTTTTAAAGGATAATTTGCTTCACTCAAAGTTTACTGATTTAGATGTTAAGTCTCATCCAAAAATATCTTTCAAGTAGATATGTAAAATTAACTAACACAGACATTAATTCAAAATAACATTCCCCCATCCTCAAAATTTAGGTTTAATTATTTATATTTAGATTTTTTAAAAGCTTCAAATGTGTAATGCTCCTTTTCATATACACATTATACACATATAACATATTAACATATATAATATACATTATACAATATATCATGTATATATTTAATATATATTATAATATCATAATACATATATACATTATATTTAATATGATAAATTTAATATATTATAATACATAGTACATTATACATACATATATATTATACATACATATATATTATATATGTATGTATAATGTATATGCATATATAATGATACATAAACATGAATGCATCTTAAAAATATACATATAAAATTTATAGATAAATCTTATATATATATATGTGTGTGTGTATACCTTAAAAAAGATACATATATATCTTTCTAAAGGAACACACATTTTTTTTAAATTTTTTTAATTCATTCTAATTAGTTATACATGACCATCGAATGCATTTTGACATATTATACATAAACAAAGTATAACTTTTCATTATTCTGGTTGTCCATGATATAGGATTATACAGGTCATGTAATCATATATGTACACAGGGTGATAATGTTCAATTCATTCTACTATCTTTTCTACCCTTGTGTCTCCTCTACTTCCTTCACTTCCCTCTGTCTAATCCAAAGTATCTCTGTTCTCCCTCCTCATTGTGAATTAGCATCCACAATATCAGAGAAAACATTCAGCCTTTGGTTCTTTGGAGTGGCTTATTTGGCTTAGCATAATTATCTCCAGTTCCATCCATTTACTGGCAAATGCCACGATTACATTCTTCTTTAAGGATGATTAATATTCCATGTGTATATATACCACATTTTCTTTTTGCATTCATCAGTTGAAGGGTACCTAGATTGGTTCCATAGTTTAGCCATTGTGAACTGAGCTGCTATAAACATTGATGTGGGTACATACATTTAGAAAGTTTCTAAGTGGGGCTGGTGTTGTGGCTCAGTGGTAGAGCACTTGCCTAGCTCATGCAAGGCTCTGGGTTTGATCCTAAGCACCACATAAAAATAAAATAAATGTATTGTGTCCAACTACAATTAACAAAAAAGTTCCCAAGTAAGCACCACAGTTGGAGTACCAAGTGGCCATTATTTTATATTCGTAGTTCAGATGGTGTTATGGTTATATGTAAGGTGTTCCCCAAAAGCTCACATGTGAGAGAACGCAAGAAGGTTCAGAAGAGAAATGATTGTAAGAGTCTTTACCAATTGGTGACTTAGTCCTTAGATAAGGAGTAATTGAGTGGTCATTGAAGTGGTAGGGGGTGGCTGGAGGAAGTGGTTCATTGCAGGTGTGGCTAAGGGGTGTATATTTGTATCTGGAGCATGAAATCCCTCTCTCTGCTCTCTGATCATGATGTGAGCTGCTTCCCTATGCCACTCTTTTCCACCATGATGTTCAGCCTCACCTTGAGCTCCAAGAATTGGAGCTGGCCTTCTATGGACTAAGACCTCTGAAACCATGAGCCCTTAAACTTTTCCTCCTCTACACTTGTTCTGGTTGGGTCTTTGAATCACAGCTGTAAAAAATCTGACTAAAACAGAGGAAAAGAATATAGAGAAAAAATGGGGAAGAGGAATCTTTCCTGTCTAAAAAGCCTCTGGGGAAACAGGAAAGAACTTAGTTAACTAAGACTTTGAAAGACTAGAGGGAGACCCCGAGGTAAGGGAAACATCCTTTGGACTGGACAGCAAAGAAAGTGGGAAGGAAGATCAAGGAGAGCTTCCAAGCTGTGTCCCTGAGGAGATCCCCACTCCCCACCCCTTGTCCATTCACCCTGTGGAGAGAAAGACTCCAAAAGAAATGTGGGGAAACTGTGGAGTTACATAAATCATTCCTGTGGAAGATGTGGAGATTCAGCAAGGAAATTAATCTGGCCAGTGTAAGATGTGCCTGATAATTCTCTTTTTTAACAGTATTGATTTGTTTTGTGCTTACTCTGTGCCAAATGCTTTACATATTTTCTTATTTCATCCTCACACGAACCCCATGAGCCATGGGGTTGATATCTTCACTATGTTTATTTTACAGCTGATGCTCACTGGCATGAGAGGATTTGCTCCCATTCCAGTTAGTAGGGGACCAGAACTAAAATTTTTGTGGATGGAGTAAATTGACATCTGTAACATATTTGGAGCAGTGCTTGAAATTTAGCAAATATTCTATAAATATTAGCAATTATTTTTATGATTCCTTGATGTTAGATTTGAGAAGATCCCCTCCCAATTCTTTCTCTTCTATCCATAGACCTAAAATTTTCTTTCTGCCCCTATTCCCAAAGGAGCCAACAGACACTGTGACCTGTGGTCACTCCTCCAGCCAAGCCAAAGGAATTCAGGTGGGAAAAAACCACATTCCCCAAAATTTGTAAGAAACAAGAAGAGAGGGAAAGCACCTTTTCAAATTTATGGAAACAGGAAGTGGTGACTCCAATAGGGTGAAGGGATAAATGAGGGTGTTTTCCTAGGAATTTCTGGAGAGAAGGAAGAGAACACAGAAAGGCAGAGGCCCCGGGCTGGTGGGGAAGCTTCTCCTCAAACTAGCGCAACAGAAGGAAAGAAGGACTGCATTGGAGACCCAGGAAGCACTCCAAACTCCCTGTGATGAGTGATTTTCACCTGAATCATTGAATAAAAAACTATTCAATCCATCCTTGGGGTCTAGTGTATAGATATTCATTTGAGCACCTTATTTGATAATATGAAGTCACTGCAGCAGAGGAGATGATCATGGGCAAACTACTGAGCATCCAGGGCAGACACCTGAAATTGACAGTAGGCGAGAACAGTAGGAATTTTCACTATGCTTCTCTCTTACGCCTCGACAGCAGAGTGTGTTTGTATGAATTAGTGAATTCTACTTTTTAGCTTAAGCCAGTTTTACTTGAGTTTCTGACATTTGTAACTAGGAAGATTCCTGACCCGTCAGTCCAAATAATTGGGGGGAAACAAAATCTTTTTATTTTCTATTTAATAAAAAGAAGAGATTTGAGAAGAAACCAAAGAACTGGAGAAGTAGAATTCATTATCCTGATTTTAGAGGGCAAAAGCCCAGGTGATATGTACTAGGTTATGTAATTAAAATAAGAAGATAAATCTTGATTTTGAATTATGAAAGTTAGCTAGTATTTACACAACTTTTGAATTCTCACTGAGGGTGAAAACTTCTTTTGTTTTCCCTCAAGGACAACTGCCTCTAGTGAGAGAACTTGCAAATTATATTGACTTTAGACATCCTGGGATCAGGGCAATTATTTTTTATTGTATAATAGGAACTTGGCATTTGGATTTTAATGCTTCAGTCTCCTTAGTTGGTTCATGGGCATCCTTGCTGGCCAGGTGGCTGTGCCCTCAGCATGCTAGGCAACAGGACCTGACAAATCCTTCAGGTGGAATAGTTAATCTGCTGGCTTTTCCACTCTGTGTGAACGCACATCACTATGTGCCCGAGAAAGTTCATTTTAAAGAATATGCCTATGAGGCTGTATTTTTTCCTTTGGATCTTGTACTGATGGCTTAAAAGTAAAAAAAAAACTGTTGTAATTAAGATATTATTGCAGAAAAAAATTATAAATTGTCTTTTGAGATTTTTTTCTATAGAGAGATTTATTATGTATTTTAATATAAAAGTAGAATACATTTAATATGTAAAATAGTATCCAAAAATAGTGTGGCAAAAAAGTGAGTCATATATTAAACTTCCAAAGACGGTTGTCAATTTTCTCATGTCTAAGATGTCATTGATTTTTTTACATTGTAGTAGAATTTAGATTTATATTCAGGGAAAAAATACCAGTTTTAGGTATACAACTTAATAAGTCTGATAAAGGTCTGATAAATCCCAAAGCAATTATAGGTTTTTATCATTACCTCTTTTTTCTTGAGTGGAATCATATAGTATGCACTCTTGTGTGTGTGTGTGTGTGTGTGTGTGTGTGTGTGTTCTATTATGTTTAACATAAAGTTGAACAAATTATGTGGTGGGCATCAGGAGTTCATACTTGCTTATTGCTGAGTAGTATTCCATTGTATTAATATAACAATATGTTTATGCATCTCCTGATGAACATTTGGCTTGTTTTATAATTTTGGTTATTATGAGTATTGCTTTGCTATACATTCTTGCAAATGTCTTTTTTTAGTAGATATATACTTTCATTTCATTTGGATAATTACCTAGGGGAGGAATTGCTGTGTCTTGGCATAAGTATTTAACTTTATGTGAAACTTTCTGTTTTCTTCAATGATTATGAACTATTCTGTACTTCTAACAGCAATATCTGAAAGTTTCAGTATAACTTTTCAGTAATCATTTTTAATATTTTTATTTTTTATTTAATTAGCACATAATACTGATATGTATTTATGAAATACAGTGTGGTAGTTCATTACATGTGTGTAATGTGTAATGATCAATCAGGATAATTACCATTTCTATTGCCTTATCATTTCTTGTTTGGAGCATGCGATGCCTTCAAATCGTCTCTTCTAGCTCTTCATAAAATCTGTAACAAGTGGTTATAAACTGTGTCACCCTATGTGCTATACAACACTAGATAGTTCCGCCTATCTAACTATATTTTGGTACCTATTTTATAACCTTCCTCCATCTTCCTTCCTCTTTCATTCCCTAGTCTCTAGTAATCATTTATCTATTCTCTTCTTTGAGATCAACTTGTTTAACTTGCTCATATGAGTGAGAACATGCAGTATTTACCTTTCTGTGTCTGGTTTATTTCACTTAACAGTATATCTCCCTCAATTTCCAACAATTTTGCCACAAATGGTAAGGATTTATAGTGAATAATATTCCATTGTTCTTATAAGCCACACATTCTTTATTGGTTCATCTGTCAATGGATACCTAGGTTGATTCCATATCTTAGCTGTTGTGAATAGTGCTACAATAAGTAAGGGATTGCAGGTTAGCTTGGGTAGCTGATTTCATTTTCTTTGGATAGTACCCAGAAGTGGGATTGCTTGATCATATGATAGATCTGTATTTAGTTTTGTGAGAAACTTTCATGCCATTTTTCATAATGGCTATACTATTTGACATTCCCACCAATTTTGAATTAAGAAGTCTCCTTTCTCTACATCCTCACCAGCAGTGACAATATTTTTTTTATAATATCCATTCTAACCGAAGTGAGATGATAAGTCACTGTGGATTTTATTTTCATCATGATGATTAGTAATGCAGGATATTTTTTTCATTTGTTAGTTATTTTTACATCTTCTTTTGAGAAATGTCTATTCAGATCATTTGCCCATATTTATCAGATTGTTCTTTGTTTTTGAGTTCCATGTATTCTAAATTCATAAATATTTTGTGGATATTTTCTCCCTTACTGTACATTGTCTTTTCCCTTGGTTGTTTTCTTTGCTTGGCAGAAGCTCCTTAGTTTGATATAATTCCAGTTGTCTGTTTTTGCTTTTGGTGTCTGTGCTTTTGGTGACTTATCAAAATAATAATAATAATAATAATAATAATAATAATAATAATAATAATAATAATTTCCTACATCAAGGTCCTGAGGTGTTTCTCCTATATTTTCTTCTGGTAGTTTCATAATTTCAGGTCTTACATTTAGGTCTTTCATTCATTTTGAGTTGATTTTTTGTATATGGTGAAAAATAAGAGTCTAGTTTCATTCTTCTGTATATTGATTTCCAATTTTTCCTGAGCCATTTATTGAAGAGGCTGTACTTTTTCTTCAATATATGTTTTTAGTTGCTTTGTTGGAGTTGGTTTGATGTGTGGATTTATTTCTGTATTATATTTATTGATTTGGAATGTTGAATCATCCTTGCACCTCTGGAATAAATTCCACTTGATCATGGTATTTTTAAAAAGTCTGTAATTGGGGACTGAGGTTGTGGTTCAGTGGTAGAGCACTTGCCTCACATGTATGAGGTACTGGGTTTGATCCTCAGAACCACATAAAAATAAATAAATAAAATAAAGTTATTGTGTCACTCTACAACTAAAAGTATAAAAATATGTGACTAGATTCAGTTTGCTAATATTTTTGTGAGCATTTTTGCATCTAGGTTCAACTGGGGTCTTTGTTTTGGAGTCTTTCTTTTTAGTTGTGTTCTGTCTGGTTTTGATATCAGGAGAATGCTGGCCTTATAGAATGAGTTTGTGAGAGTTTCATCTCTTAATTTTTTGGAATAGTTTGAAAAGAATTAGTGTAGCTTTTCTTTAAAAGGTTGGTAGAATTCAGCAGTAAAGACATCTGAACCTAAGCTTTTTTTTTCTTTAGAGAATTTTTACTGCTGAATCACTCCTTATTAGTGTGTTCTAGGTTTCAAATGTCCTCTTGTACATACACACCTATTTAACCAATTCCTTATATTTAATTACCTCTGTTGAAATATTTACTCTGTTGTCTGTTTTCCTGGTTAGAACCTAATGTACAATAATAGGAATGATTTCAAGAAAAAGACTCTAAAATGTGGGATTGTGGAATTGGTTCTGTTACGCCCTTAGCTTTAAATGTACTGCTAAATTCCTTATCAGCAAAAATTGAGTTTAATAATCTATGACATGCATTAATATCATGATTGATTAAATGATCTCTTATGGTTGATTGTGAATAAGTGTTTATTGAAGAAAATGTCTTCAAAATCAGGTAGTATATGCATCTTTCTGGTAGTATAGTATTCCTCACTTATCATCAGGAGATATATACCAAGATCTCTTGTGGATGCCTGAAACCAAAGGTACTAACTACTAAACCCTATATATACCACATTTTTTCCTACATATGCATATTTATGATAAAGTTTAATTGATAAATTAGGAACAAAGAGATTAATAATGAATAATGAAATAGTATAATTATAACAATATACTATAAAAAATTTGCCAGCATTATTCCCCATGCTTTAGGGTCATTATTAAGTAATTATATTTTATCAGTTACCACTTTTAATATTTATTTATTAAGTAATTAGTCATTTAGTAGCCAATTTGATCATCAGGTTGGCTGTCTCATATCTGATATGATGATGATCAAATTGGCTACTAAATGACTAATAGGTGGTAGGGTATACAGTATGGATATGTGGAGCAAAGGGACAATTCATGTCCCAGGCAGGACAGAGAGCAATGGTGTGGGATTTCATATGCTACTTAAAACAGCACATACTTTGAAACTTAAGAATTGTTTATTTCTGGTATTTTCCAGTTCACAATTTCAACTGCAGTTGACATTGGGAGACTGAAATCATGGAGAGTGAAACTGCAGATGGGTGGGTGTTGGAGAACTACTGTAATTAAAACCCCAAATCTAGAAGTTAGCATTACTGACTTCAACTGCACTGGAGAGTTTGCAGAGAGAAAATGGTAAGTCCAGCTTCTTAAATTCTCAACAAAAGACACTGCCAGCAAACCAGAGTCTCTGTAGCAGCCACAAAAGAATTTCTTATCTTTTTGTAGCCACTGAGCTGACTTTGCAGGTCAGTCCAGAATTTGATGGTGTAGTTTGCAGAATTACAACTCAGATTTAAAGATTTGCCAATCGGTTACTTGAAAGTTAAGATATTTGTTGGGAAGGAATGATACTTGAAATAGGGTATCTGGGTAGACTCAGACAAAGCTGAAATCATTAACCCTTCAGTTTTTCTGAGCCTCCCTTGAAACAGAATGAGCTTCTCCTAATGTATTTGAGCAGACTGGCCTTCCCTTCCTGGAAGTCCTGGTAATAATCCTGCCTGAGGCAGCAGCCTTACAAGGGAATGCCTGGTCTTGTTAAGATCCACCAGCACCACCTTTCCTGGCCTATAACTCCATAACTTAAGTTAGATATTGTACAAGATATGATTCAGGGGATATAATTTATACTTGAAACAATTGAAAAATTTTGCTAATATATAGTGTTATGGTTTGAACATGAGGTGTCCCCTGAAAGCTCATGAATAGATTATGAAAGCTGTAACCTAATTAATGGATTAATCCACTTGATGGATTAAAATTAGCAAAGACTATTTTAATGGGTGATAAATGTAGGCATGAAGGGTATGACTGGAAGAAGTGGGTCACTGGGAGCCTGTCTTGGGAATAATGTATTTTGCCCCTGGTTCCTTGCGCGTGCGTTCTCTCTCTTTCTCTCTCTCTCTCTCTCTCTCTCTCTCTCTCCCATCTTTTTGTGATGAGCTGAGCAGCTCTCCTCTGCTATGCCTTCCACTTTGATGTTCTGCCTCACCTTAAGCCAGAGCAATGGAGCAGGCTGACCATGGATTGAACCTCTGAAATTGTGAACATAGATAAACTTTTCCTGCTTAAAGTTGTTCTTACAAGGTATTTTGGTCACTGTAACACAGAAACTGACTAACATATATATGTTGGTAGAAACCTGGTGAATTTTTGTGGGAATAATTTTTTTGTTTTTAGATTAAAGTAGATGAAATATAACACTGAATTAGGTTCAATTTATCGATATTACTTCATTGCTATCTAGAAGTGGCTGTAACTGTTTGCTTGCTTAAAACATGGGTTCTGTGGCAGTCTACATTCAATAAGGTTCAATGTGTTTGAACTTCTGGACATAAAATTGAAGAAGGAATTAAAACGTTTAGGGAGGTAGGAACATTCATATTTCCCCATGCCCTCCACCTTACTAGAGAAGACTCAAAGATAACTTTCTTCATGAAGGCTTGAGAAATATGTTAGTGAGAGGGGTTCCAGCATCTATAAAAGTAACTGTGGTGATCTGTTTTTGTAGATAAGAGATGCTGGTGGTAGAGTCTTCCACTGAAATAGTGAGGATATTGGCATCCCAGAAAGGCAGAGTACAGGTAGTAGTACTTAACTACCAGAGATAAGGTAGCACAGTTGCTATAATTGGCAGCAGGAATTAAGTAGAATCAGAATGCTTGACTTATTTCACACAGGAAGACACTGAGGCCCTCCAAATTTAAATTTGGAGAATTAAATTTGGAGATATGGGTTCCAGGTAGAACTGGAACCCATATCTCTCAACTTCCAGTCTGAAACTTCTCTTCATTTGTCCTTTACCTTATTTAAGCCAAAACCCATTTTATTGTTCTGGTCTGTTCTTCAATTCTGAAGTCCACTTTGACTTTATTAATATGTTAATATTGACTTTGTTAATACGAATTGCACTTTGACATCTTATGATTCATGCATAGGGCTTATGGATAGAAAACAATGAGAAAATTCTGTTATGAACAAGAACACAAATTGTGATCCATTACAGTCATAGTACTTTTATGCTCTTTTTAAGTTACAAAGGCAAAATTAAGTAATTGCAAAGCCTAAAATGTTTATTATCTGGCCCTGTACAGACTAAGTTTGCCTATCCTTGTTTTAAAAATTAAAAGCATTAGAGGTAAAGCTTAAGTTCCTTGTGATCACCCCTCTTTTTGTCAATATAAATTCTGTGAGATTATATTTTCATATTTGTAGATTACTTATAGATTTTAATAACCTATCATTTCTCTGGTTGCCATGGAAGATGGGCAGATTTACTGGAAGACAAATTGGAATGACTCTTTGCTAAAGAATGTGGGCTACTTGGTCTCCTTTTTCAAAGGTGTACTTTAAAGAATTTAGTTACTGTAGAGAACTTTTACAGTTTACTGTAAAGTGACTTCCTAGTATTAATTAAGATGAAACTTTACATTTTCAATTGCTAACATTAACTATATTAAAAACTCTTCCCTCATTAATTTTTAAGGCCTATTAATTTGTCAAATTTAAAAATAACATGCAATTGATAAAAACATACATATGCAATAGGTATTTGAAAAATATTCTCAATGAGAATAGAAATCAGGGATTTGCAAATGAAACCTACAAAGAGATGTTTTCTCACACGTGTTAGAATGGCTGTTATCAACCAAACCCCAAAGACGACAAGTGTTAAGAAAGATGTGGGGAAATTAGAACCTTTGCGTACTGTTTAGGAATGCAAAATAGAGTAGGTGTTCTGAAATATAGTATGGTGGTCCCCCCTTTTTTTTTTTTACTATTGCTATCTTATTCTTTTTTACAAATTTTCTTATTTATAATTATACATGATAGTAGAATGTGTTTTGACATATTATACATACATAGAGTATAACTTTCTATTTTTGTGTTGTACATGTTGTGGAGTTACACTGGTTGTGTATTCATACAGGAACATAGGAAAATTATGTCTGATTCATTCTACTGTCTTTGGAGGTTTCTTTTGTTAGTCAACTTTTGCGTCACTGTGACCAAAATACCTGACAAGAACAACGTAAAGTAGGAAAAGTTTATGGTTAGCTGACTTCATTGCTCTGGGATCAAGGTGAGGCAAAACATCTTGGCCGAAGGCATGGGAGAGGAAAGCAGTTTAGGATATGATGACCAGGAAGGAGGGGGGGGGAGGATTAATTAGGTTACAACTATCATAACATAATTATTTCACATCTGAATATTCTTGCATGGTCTCACACATGAGCTTTTGGGGATATCTCATATCCAAATCATAACATTCCTCAGAAAATTAAAATAGAATGGCTATTTGCTCCAGCAATCAAATGTCTGGGTATTTACCCCAAATTGAAATGAGGACTTCAAAGAGATATTAGCACTTCTATGTTTATTACAGCATTATTCATAATAGCTAAGATTTTAGAAACAAATGCCTATTGAAGGATGATGGATAAATAAAATGTGGTATATGCATACAATGGAATATTATTCAGCCTTAGAAAGGAAATTCTGCAGTATGTGAAGATGTGGGTGAACGTAGAGGACATCATGATAAGTAAAATAAGCCAAACACAGGAAGACAAATACTGCATGATTGCACTTAGATGAGGCAACTAAAATAATCAAATTTTTAGAATTGAAGAGTAGAATAGTGATTACCTAAGGCTGAGGAGAGAGAAAATGGGTAATTACTAAACAACAAAATATACCTTCAGTCAAACAAAGTGAATAAACTCTAGAGATCTGGTGTACAACATTGTATCTATAATCAACAACCGTTTACTGCACACTTAAAGTTTTATCAAGTGTTATTAGGTTTTCCTATCACAATAATAATGATAAAAATACACATTTACTATATAAAATTGGAAAAAAGATATCAAGAAATATAAAGATGAAAAAATTATAACTATTGATCCATCACTTAAAGAAAATTATTTTTAGAATTGTTTCTTTTTCAGCATCAATTTTAATTAAAATGTTTAACTTTAATTTAAAAAGGTTAAATAAATAAAAATTCATTCATTTTTATGATTGTTTCTAAATTATCCTCAAATGTACTATTTATATTTAGTCAATAGATAACTAGTTATCATCTCCCCCTTTTTTTTTCATGTGAAATGTCAAGCTGTATATATTTTCTGAAAACCAAGAAGCATGCCTATGTCTAGGACAGGTTGTTACTTCCTAAATTATTGAAGTCATACTAAAGGTACAGTTGTTCTGAGATGATTGATTTTTTTCATTATCCCACAGGCCTGCATATTTTTCTAGGTTGTTCCTTTCCCACTATTCATATTTTCAAAATCTTTTATGGGAACAGAAACATAAAAAAAATCATAACATGATTTTCCATTTTGGTGCCTCAGTCACCTGCCTTTATCTTCCTTGTGGAACCTTGCCACAGTTTCTCAGTTACGTTTGTCCACAAGATAGGGCATGGCTTGTTGGAATGCTTTGCAATGAATGTAATACCTGGAAACGTGCCAGCCTTCAGACCTATTTCAAAAACCTCTTTTCCAGTAATTGAACAAATATGTTGACTGAATAATGATTTGATTCTTACTTAAGCCTTATTTTATACAAAATAAGATTATGTTTACATTTTTAAAGAGGCCTTCATTGACTACTGTATTAGTTTCCTATTGCTGTTATAACAAATGACTCAAATTTAGAAGCTTCAAACAATGCAAATCCATTATTTTGCAGTTATGGATGTCACAAGTCTTAAATGGTTCCCCTAGGGTAAAATCAAGATGTTGGCAAGGCTCAGCTTCTTTCTGGAGGCCCTAGGGGAGTATCTGTTTTCTTGCCTTTTTCAGTTTCTAGGGATCTCTCATAGCCCTCTTCTGTTTTCAAAGCCAAAGATGACCTTTCAAGTGTTTTTTGCCTCATATCTCTGACCTTGACATTTCTGCCTCCCTCTTCCACATATAAGAAATCTATGATTATATTGGGTCCACCCTGAATAAAATTCAGGATGATCTTCCCTGTCAAGGACCTTAAGTTAATCACAATCTTAAAATACTTCTTGGATGCAAGGCAATATATTAATAAATTCTGTGGATTAGTACACAGATATCATTGGGTTTACAGGGTACATTACTTTGCCTACTACAAATGCTTTCAAAGAGGGAATAGTATCTGAAACAGTACAGAACATATTTTCTGGGGTCAAATTTTAAGGTTCCCAGAGGTTGCCTGGTGGTGTTTGCAGACAGTCCTCCATGTTCAATAGCTAGGGCAATAGAAATAGGAGACCTAGGTAATGTAGGAAGTCAGGTATACCAGTAGTAGGTTAATTCTTTTCAGAGGCACAAAAGGAGATATTGCACATTCAGCAGAGCTTAGAAACCTAAAGGAGGATCAAATTAGGAGTTTGGGATCTGCATCATGAGAAAATTTTATGAAAAAAAACAGGAAACAAATGACAACATGATGATTATCACCAAATTGTCAAAGGACTGTTATATAAAACAAGGAAGGAAAATCAACTTGATTATTGAATATGTAGTGATATTTATTGCTAAGGAAAAGGACACATAAATTAGTATTACTATGACTTCTTTTTTTGGTTACAACAGATTTTTAAATATATTTAAACAGAGTTGGTGCCCTCATAATTATGGAATGAGAAAAAATTAAGCAAATGCTTGCTTTTTGAAGTCCAATTTTGCTCTTGTTTTTTATTTTTAAATGATTCATATAATCACTAGTATAGTAACAGAAGTAGGAAATTGATATTTTTTTAGATTCTATTTATGTTAGGCATCACACAGGGACTTACAAAAAAAGATCTATGTTTACTATTGTAATTATTTACTATTTTTTTTCAGAGAGAGAGAGAGAGAATTTTTTAAATTTATTTTTTAGTTTTCGGTGGACACAACATCTTTATTTTATTTTTATGTGCTGCTGAGGATCGAACCCAGCACTTTGCACATGCCAGGCGAGCACATTACTGCTTGATCCACATCCCCAGCTCTCTTTTCTAATTTTTCTAATTTTTTAATTTTTTATTTGTTTAATTAGTTATACATGACTATAAAATGCATTTTGACATATTGTACACAAATGGAGCATAACTTCTCATTCTTCTGGCTGTACATGGTGTAGAGTCACACCAGTAGTGTAATCATACATGTATATAGGGTAATAATGTCTGCTCATTCTACCATCCTTCCCATCCCCACATCTCCAACCCTCCCTATAATCTTTCCCCTCCTCTGACTTTCCTCTATACAAACCAAAGTTTCTTCCTTCTTCCCTACCCCCTGGCCCCATTAAGGATCAGCAACTGCTTATCACAGAAAACATTCAGCTTTTGGTTTTTAGGGACTGGCTTATTTCATTTAGCATGATGTTCTCTAGTTCCACCCATTTACCTATAAATGCCATAATTTTATTCCTCTTTAAGGCTGACTAGTATTTCATTATGTATATGTATCACATTTTCTTTGTCCGTTCAATCTAGGTTGATTCCATAGTTTAGCTATTGTGAATTGACCTGCTATAAACATTGATGTGGCTTCGTCCCTGTAGTAAGCCGATTTTAATTCCTTTGGGTACAGACCGAGGAGTGGGAGAGCTGGGTCAAATGGTGGTTCTATTACAAGGTTCTGAGGTATCTCCATACTGCTTTCCATAGTGCTTGCACCAATTTGCAATCCCACCAGCAATGTATGAGTGTATCTTTGTCCCCATATCCTTGTCAACACTTATTGTTGCTTGAAATTTTGATAATTGCCATTCTGACTGTCATGAGATGAAATCTTAGAGTAGTTTTGATTTAGATTTCTCTAACTGATAGAGATAATGGACATTTTTTCATATGTTTGTTGATCAGTTGTATTACTTCTTCTGTGAAGTGTTTTTTCAGTTCCTTAGTCCATTTATTGATTAGTTTATGTTCTTTTTGGTGTTAAGTTTTTTGAGTTCTTTATATGTCCTGCAGACTCATTCTCTGAGGTATGTGTGGTAAAGCTTTTTTTCCCATTCTGTAGACTCTCTCATCATGTTATTGATTGTTTCCTTTGCTAAGAAGGTATTTAATTTGAATCAATCTCATTTATTGATTATTGATTTTACTTCTTGTGCTTTAGGAGTCTTGTTAAAAAAGTCAGGTATTAAGCAAACATAATGAAGATTTGAGACTACTTTTTCTTCTATTAGGCACAGGGTCTCTGTTCTAGTGTCTATGTCTTTGATTCACTTTTTAAAAATTAAATTATTTATTTATTCTAATTTTTTATACACAATAGCAGAATGCAATTCATTTCATATTACACATATAGAGCACAATTTTTCAAGTCACTGATTGTACACAAAGTATTTTCACACCATTCATGTCTTCATACATGTACTTAGGGTAATGATGTCTAACTCATTTCATCATCATCCCTACCCCCTTGCCCTCTGTCTTCTCCTCCTTCTCCTTTGCCCTATCTAAAGTTCCTCTATTCCTCTCATGCTCCCCCTCCATCGCCATTATGGATCAGCATCCTCATATTAAAGAAAACATTCGGCCTTTGGGTTTTTGGGACAGGCTTACTTCACTTAGCATTATATTCTCCAACTCTATCAAAATTTACCTGAAAATGCCATGATTTTATTCTCTTTTAATGCTGAGTAATGTTTCATTGTGTATAAATACCAAAGTTTCCCTATCCATTCATCTACTGATGGGCATCTGGGTTGGTTCCACAATTTAGCTATTGTGAATTGTGCTGGTATAAACATTGATATGGCTGTGTCCCTGTAGTATGCTGTTTTTACATCCTTTGGGTATAAACCAAGGAGTGGGAGAGCTGGGTCAAATGATGGTTCCATTCCAAGTTTTCCAAGGAATCTCCATACTGCTTTCCAGATTGGCTTCACCAATTTGCAGTTCCACAAACAATGTATGAGTGTGCCTTTTCCCCCACATCCTCGCCAACACTCATGGTTGTTTGTGTTCTTGATAGTAGCCATTCTGACTGGAGTGAGATGAAGTCTTAGAGTAGTTTTGATTTGCATTTCTCCAATTGCTAGAGATGTTGAACTTTTTTTCATATATTTGTTAATTGATTGTATATCTTCTTCTGAGAAGTGTCTGTTCAGTTCCTTGGCCCATTTATTGATTGGGTTATTTGATTTTTGTGGTGTTAAGGTTTTTGTGTGCTTTATATATCCTGGAGATTAGTGCTCTATCTGATGTGTTTGTGGTAAATATTTGCTCTCATTCTGTAGGCTCTTTATTCACCTCACTCATTGTTTCTTTTGCTAAGAAGAAGTTTTTAGTTTGAATCCATCCCATTTATTGATTCTTGGTTTTAATTCTTGCTCTACAAGAGTCATATTAAGAAAGTTGGGGTCTAATTCGACACGATGAAGATTTGGGCCTATTTTTTCTTCCATTAGGTGCAAGTAATGGTTTAATTCCTAAGTCCTTGATCCACTTGAATTGAGTTTTGTGCATGGAGAGAGACAGAGGTTTAATTTCATTTTGTTTTATGTGGATTCCCAATTTTCCCAGCACCATTTGTTGAATAGGCTATCTTTTCTCCTATGTATGTTTTTGGTGTCTTTGGTATGAGATAACTGTTTCTGTGTCTCCTCTTTGTACCTTTGTACCATTGGTCTACGTGTCTATTTTGGTACCAATTTCATGCCTTTTTTTTTTATTAACTATTGCTCTGTAGCATAGTTTAAGTTCTATTATTGTGATGCCCCCTGCTTCACTCTTCTTCCTGAAGACTGCTTTGGCTATTCTGGGTCTCTTATTTTTCCAGATGAATTTCATGATTGCTTTTTTTTTAGTTCTATGAAGAATGTCATTGAAATTTTAATAGGCATTAAATTAAATCTATATAATGGTTTTGGAAGTATGGCCATTTTGACTGTATTAATTCTGCTTATCCCAGAGCATATGAGATCTTCCCATCTTCTAAGATCTCCAATTTCTTTCTTTAGAGTTTTGTAGTTTTCACTGTAGAGGTCTTTCACCTCTTTTTTTTGTACCAGGAATTGTACCCAGGGATGCCAAATCACTGAGATACATCCCAAGCCCTTTTTAAAATATTTTATTTATATATAGGGTTCCACTGAGTTGCAAATGTCTTTCTAAATTGCTGAGTCTGGCTTTGAACTTGTGATTCTCCTATCTCAGCCTCCCTAGTGCTGGGATTACAGGCATATGACACTGCACCCAGTGGTGTCTTTCACCTCTTCATAGACTGATTCCCAAGTATTTTTTTTGAGGCTATTGTAAATGGGGTTTTCCAAATTTCTCTCGGAGTGGATTTATCGCTTATGTATAGAAATGCATTTGATTTACGGGTATTGATTTTTATCCTGCTACTTTGCTCAATTCATTTGTTAGTTCTAGAAGATTTCTGGTGGAATTTTTGGATCTTCTAAATATAGAATCATGTCATCAACAAATAGTGATAGTTTGAGTTCTTCTTTCCTTTGTGTGTCCCTTTAATTTATTTCTTTTGTCTGATTGCTTTCACTAGAGTTTCAAAGACTATGTTGAATAGAAGTGGTGAAAGAGGGCATCCCTGTCTTGTTCCAGTTTTTAGAGGGAATGCTTTCAATTTTTCTCCATTTAGAATGATGTTGGCCTTGGGTTTAGCATAAATAGCTTTTACAATGTTGATGTATGTTTCTACTATCCCTAGTTTTTCTCATGTTTTGAAAATGAAGAGGTGCTGTATTTTGTCAAATGGTTTTGCTGCATCTATTGACATAAACATGTGATTCTAAATCTACCAATGTGATGTATTACACTTATCGATTTCCATATATTGAATTTACCTTGCTTCCCTGGGATGAACCCCATTTGATCATGGTGCACTATCTTTTAAAAATGTTTTTGTATGCAATTTGCCAGAATTTTATTGAAAATTTTTGTGTCTATGTTCATCAGGCATATTGGTCTGAAGTTTTCTTTCCTTGGTGTGTCTTTGTTTGGTTTTGGTATCAGGGTGATACTAGCCTCATAGAATGAGTTTCGAAGTGTTTCCCCCTTTTTATTTGGTGGAATAATTTGAAGAGTATTAGTATTAATTCTTCTTTGAACATCTTTTAGAACTCTGCTGAGAATTTGTCTAGTCCTGGGCTTTTCTTGGTTGGTAGGCTTTTAATGGCATCTTCTATTTCCTTGCTTAAAATTGATGTTTAAATTGTGTATGTCCTCCTGATTTAGTTTGAACTGATAATATGCCTCTCATATGCTGAAATTTGCCAGTGTCTTTGAGCTTTTCTACTTTACTAGAGAATAAATTTTCAAAATAGTTTCTAATTATAGTCTGTATTTTAGTAGTATCTGTAGTGATATTTCTTTTTTCATCATGAATTTTAGTAATCTGAGTTTCTCTCTCCTTCTTTTTGTTAGTGTGGCTAAGGGTTTATCAATTTTATTTATTTTTTTCAAAGAACCAGTCTTTTTGTTTCGTCAATTTTTTTTCAATTATTTCTTTTGTTTGAATTTTATTGATTTTAGACCTGATTTTAATTATTTCTTGTCTTCTACTACTTTTGGTGCTGATTTGCTCTTCTTTTTCTAGGGCTTTGAGATGTACTGTCAGGTTGTTTATTTGTTGAATCTTTATTCTTTTGATGAATGAGCTCAATGCAATGACCTTTCCTTTTAGCAGTGTCTTCATAGTATCCCAGAAACATTGGTATGTTGTATAGGAGTTCTCATTTACCTCCAAGATTTTTTTTATCTCCTCCCTGATGTCTTCTTTATCCATACATCATTCAATAGTGTATTGTTTTGTCTTCAGGTTTAGAAGTAGCTTCTATTTTTTATTTTATCATTGATTTCTAATTTCATTCCATTATTATCTGATAGAATATAAGGTAGTATCTCTATTTATTTGTATTTGCTAAGACTTGATTTGTGGCATAACATATGGTCTATTTTAGAGACATCTATTTGCTCCTGAGAAGAAAGTGTATTTGGGCGTTAATGGATGAAATATTCTACATATGCCTGGTAAGTCTAAATTATTAATTGTATTATTTAGTTCTATAGTTTCTTTGTCTAGTTTTTGTTTGAAAGATCTATCTAGGAATGAGAGAGGTGTGTTAAAGTTAACTAGTACTATTGTGTTGTGGTGTACTTGATTCTTGAAATGGAGAAGGGTTTATATATATATAGAAACTCCATTGTTTGGGGCATAGATATTTACAATTGTTATGTCTTGTTGATGAATGATAGCAATATGAAATGACCTTCTTTACCCCTTCTGACTAACTTTGTTTTGAAGTCCACTTTATCTGATATGAGGATGGAAACCCCTGCTTGTTTATATAGTCCATGTGAGTAATATGTTTTTTCCCATCTTTTCACCTTTAGTCTGTGGGTGTCTTTTCCTATATGATGAGTCTCTTAAAGGCAACATTATTGTTGACAGACACTTGGATTGTTTACAGGTTTTCATTATAACCAACAATGCTCACGTAAACATTCTTTCACAAGTGTTGTGAAGTGAGAATATTTTTGTAGGGAATATCTTTTTAGGAGTGTAATTGCTGGAACAGTATGAATGCATTGATTTTATTGCATAATGTCATAGTGTTTTTTCCATGGTATTTTACCAGTTTGCACTCCCATTGATCATGTAAACATTTTCACTTGCTCCACAACCACATTATACTTAGAAATTCAGTGAATTGTCACTTTTTAACTCTTGTTTTTCTGGTGTCTAAGTGTAGTTTTAATTTGTATGCCCCTGAGTTCTTGTGATTTTTTTAGTCATTTATGTTTCCATTTCTATCACTTTTCAGGACCTTTGCCCTTTTTCTACTGGCTTATTTGTATTTTTATCATTAATTTGGATGGATTTTTTTGTTTTAATTATGTTCTGTTTTTCAATATACCATTTGCCAGTACTTTGTGATGCAAATATTTTATTTCAATTTATGATTTACCTATCACTTTTAAATGGATTCTTGAGAACTCCTAGACATTACTCGGCTCCCATACAGGTCACTCAGCTGCTATCTACTCTCAGCACAAGGCGATCATCAGGCTCCCCCCAGCCCACCCCACACCCTGGTGCTGGAAGCAGACTGCCTCCATCTTGGCTCACCTTCCTTACCATATTTGGTGGGGGCAGCTCCCAGATTGGAACTCAAGCTTGCCAGGTACCAGGTTTCCAACTACCCTCTTTCCCCAGTGGTGGTAACTCAGCACCGTAGCTTCCCAAGAAAACAGCTCTCAGTGGGATGGGTGTGCAGTGTGACTAGAGCACCACCCAAAGGAGCTCCAGGGAGAGAGGTCCCTCAGTTAAGAACTGCTAAGGGAGAGGGAAACAGGGCAAAAGTTTGGAGACTAACAGAGAGAACAGGAACTGGGAAATCTTCAAGCAAGATAGGAAGATAGGACCATGAGATCAAGTCATATGAGCAGACTCAAAGAGACTCTTGAGATGTAGTTTCCCTGCAGGGACTAGCAGGTGCCATTCCTCACTTCCAGGTGCCCTGCACCAGGAACAGTCTTCCTACCCTGGTTACCTTTACCATCCTGAGGGTAGAGATACCAGCTAACAACAGACAACCCCACCTACTGGATGAAAAGGGAAGCTGGAAAGACAAAAATCTCTGAAACTAGCAACAATCCTGGTTTCTTCCTTCAAGAAATTTTTTTTCTAAATACATATGTGTGTTTATTTTATGTACTTTACTGTCTTCCCACGTACTTGTCTACTCCAAACTACTTCTTGTCTATTCTCTTGCTACTAACCCTCTTCATAAGATTTCTCTTTCACACTTCCTAAGATATATTATCTCTATATTCTCATATCCTATCTCCTCAGCATATCATCCTATGCTTTATTCCCAGTGCATTGTCCACCATCAGAAACTGTAAACCCTTTTACAAATCTACTGATTATATTATAGATAATAACTGAATCCAACATTTCTGTACATTGTGACCAAACTGTAAACGTCCTAATAGGAACCAATTGTTCATTGATAGTATTATCTACACTGAGATCTGTTAACATTGTCTTCCCCACAAAAAAAGGGGTTTTTAAACCCTACAGGAGCACTACAAACCTATAGGGTAAAAACAATAACACACATGACCCACAGAGCTAGAAGGGAAGACACCTGCGCAACATGAAAAGACAAGGGAAGAAAGTGCCCCAAACAAATCAACATACCACATCATTAGAATCCATGGCAACCCCAGCAGAAGAAAATACAGAGAAGGAGTTCAGGATGTACACGATTAAAATGTTCTGTGAGCTGAAATAAAATATAAGAGAGCAAATAAAGGCAGCAAAAGATAATTTTGACAATGAGCTAAACAAACAAATACAGGAAGCAAAAGATCACCTCAACAGGGAGATAGAGTTTCTAAACAAACAAATAAACAAACAAAAAACAAAACAAAACAAAAACCCAGAAATCCTTGAAATGAAAGAAACAATAAAAAAATTAAAATTTCAATTGAAAACATCACCAACAGAGCAGACCACTTGGAAGACAGAACATCAGACACTGAAGATAAAATTTACAATCTTGAAAAGAATGTAGACCACACAGTGAAAATGGTAAGAAACTATGAGCAGAACACTCAAGAAATATGGGATAGTATGAAAAGACCAAATTTAAGAATTATTGGGGTAGAGGAAGGCATAGAGTTCCCAACCAAAGGAATGAACAATCTATTCAATGAAATAGTATCAGAAAACTTTCCAAACATGAAGAATGAATTGGAAAACCAAATTCAAGAAGACTACAGGATGCTGAATGTACAAAATCACAATAGATCCACACCAAGGCAAATTATAACAAAAATGCCCAACATATAGAATAAGGAGATAATATTAAAAGCCACGAGAGAAAGGAGTCAGATTACATATAGAGGGAAACCAATTAGGATAACAGCAGATTTTTCAACACAGACCCTGAAAGCTAGAAGGTTCTAGAACAACATATATCAAGCTCTGAAGGAAAAGGGATGCCAACAAAGAATTTTCTATCCAGCAAAATTAAGCTTTAGATTTGATGATGAAGTAAAAACCTAACATTTTAACAAAAGTTAAAAGAATTTACAGCTAGAAAACTGGCACTACAAAACATCCTTGGCAAAATATTCCATGAAGAGGAAAAGAAAAACAATAATGAAAATCAGCAGAGGGAGGTAGTATCCTAAAAGAAAAAAAAAAACGCTAATAAAAAAAGAAATCAAATCAAGTTAAATACCAAAAATAAACAAAAATGGCTGGGAATACAAAAAATGTCTCAATAATAATCTTTTTTTAAAGAGAGAAAGAGAGAGAGAGAGAGAATTTTAACATTTATTTTTTAGTTTTCGGCAGACACAACATCTCTGTTTGTATGTGGTGCTGAGGATCGAACCGGGGCCGCACACATGCCAGGCAAGCGTGCTACTGCTTGAGCCACATCCCAAGCCCAATAATAATCTTGAATGTTAATATCCTAAAGTCACCAATCAAAAGACATAACAATTATAAATATATACGACCCAAACAATGGAGCGTCTATGTTCATCAAAAAAATTCTTCTCAAGTTAAATGGATTTCTCTTTTATTTACACAAGTATTACATTTTAATGTAGTCAAGTTTATCCCTTTTCCTATATAGTTTGTTTTGATTGTGTCCTAGTTAAACCTCTTTTACCCTAAGGTATTAAAAATACTTTCTTCAAAAATGTTTTATTTTAACTATTTAGTCATGTAATTCTTAAAATATCTGGTATTTTGGGGGAATATAATTGTATTTTTTTCACATGGTTATCCAACTTGAGTGTACACGTTCTCCACCAAATTGGGCTTCTCTGTCATATATCAAGTTTTATGACTTGTATAATCAAAAAGCCACTCTTCATTTCTAGATCAATCTCAACAATATGTTTCAATTAAATTGTTTTCATTTAAAAATAAATTTTGTCTATGATGGATCAATGTGCAACTGTTTAGCAGAAAATCTGAGGCAGGGAGACCAGTAAGAAGTGTGTCAGTTTCAAGAAAATAACACTCTGAATCATGACAGTGATATGGAAGACAACAGGACAAAAATGTGGAAAGTAGCAAAGGAAGAACTCATCGCACTTACTAGGGAATTGAATATGGAAAACAAAGTAATTTAGGTATTAAGTATTGCTGCAAGTTTGGGCTTATATGACATTGGCTTTAGAAAAAATAATTTCAATGCTAAATTTATTGAAATTGATGTGGCTCTAGGACACTGAGGTAGAGATTTAGGAAGCATAAGTGTGTAATTGATAGTTAAATCTGTTGGAGGGATGTTTTTAGAATTCTTGTTGTTTTCTCAAAGTATTCCTATTGTTTCTGAAGTATTCTTTATATATTTTAGATACTAATCCTTCTCCCACACATATCCTCTTCCAGTTTATGTCTTTTTGTTTGTTTTAAATCTCTTTATGGCATCTTGTGAACAGAAGTTTGAAAGTATTATGTAGTTAATTTTATCAATAGTTTTCTTTATATTTGAGCATTTTATTTAAAAGATCTTTCCATAATGATATCATGAAAGTATTTTCTTATATTATATTCTAATTATAGTTTTTGTAGTCACATATAGTTAACAAAACCAACTGAAAATAATTGATATTTATGGCATCAGGTAGGAAGGAATACAATATAATTTCCCCCAAATGATACCAAATTGTCCCAGCACCGTCTAATGAAAACCTAATTACTGTCAATTAATTTTCAATATCTTTATATATAGTGATAGATATGAGTCTGTTTTTTATATTTAAGATATCTTCTATTATTTCTCTATTATTTATTGGACATTTCAGTACCACTTGATTTTAATTTTGTAGTTTTATAAGGTATCTCAATGTCTGGATAGGCAAGTCCTTAAACCTTATTTTTTCCTCTCTTCATAGAGTAGCATTATGACAATTTTTTGACCATGGACCTTGATATAAATTTAGACTTAATATGTTAATTTATATTTACACATGGGAAAAAACAGAGTTTTTATTGCATTGAGTTTATATATGAATTGTAGAGCTGGAATATTCATGATATTGAGTCCTTTAGTTTTATGAGTATTGTGTAACTTGTGATGTACTTAGGTCTTCTTTAATATTTTTAAGTATAGTTTTATATTTTTGTCAATAGTAGTTTTCCCTATTTTTTTTTTTACAAATTTGCTTTCAAATTTCAAATTTATTTTCAAATGTTTTTTTTTTTTTAAAAAAAAACTAGGTATTAAACCCAGGGGAGCTTACCCACTGAGCTGAGTTGCTTTAGGATCTTCCTAAGTTGCTAAGGCTGGCTTTGAAATTGATATGCTCCTTCCTCAGCCTCCTTAGCCTCTGGAATTACAGGTACGAGCCACCATGCTTAGCAAATTCCATACATTTTTAGTTTGGTTTAAAAAACCACCTTTTCTATTCTATCCTCAGCACTATAAAAACTAAAACTAAATAAATAAATAAACAAACCCCTCCTTTCCAACTTCTAATTGTTGGTATGAAAAAATGTAATAGATTTTTTACTCTGCAAATTCTTTTCTTAATTCTAGAAATTACCTATATATTTTGTTGTTATTTTTAAATAAAAAGGTTATATCACTTGAAAATAATATTTTTTTTCTTTAATTCTTTCTTCTGTTTATTTCCTTTTATTTTCTTTTGGTACTGGCTGGAAACTTCAGTACAAGGTTGAATAAAGTGAACATTCTGATCATTTTCCCAAGATGAAAAGAAATGTTTTACCATTAAGTTTAGTGCTACTGTGTTTGTTTAATGGTAGTTGTTTTTGCAGCTATTCCTTATCAGGTAAAGAAATTTTGTTAATTAAAAACCAAACAAAAACCAAAAAAAAAAAAATACATTTCTCCATCTGCTTCCTGGTCGCCATGTCCTGAGCTGATTTCCTCTACCTTGGTTTTATTTTTTTGCCATGATGTTCTGCTTCACCTTGAGCCCATAGCTATGGGGTTTGCTAACCATGGACTGAACGTCTGAAACCGTGAACCAAAATATATTTTTCTTCTTTTCTGTTGGTGACCAAAAACCTGATAAGAACAATTTGAGGAAGAAAATTGTATTTGGGGGCTCATGGTTTCAGACGTCTCAGTCTGTAGATGGCCAACTTCATCCCTCAGGGCCAAAGGTAGGACATCATGGTGGAAGGGTATGGTAGAGGAAAGCACCTCAGGACATTACTAGGAAGGAGATAGGGGGAAGAGAGAGAGAGAGAGAGAGAGAGAGAGAGAGAGAGAGAGAGAGAGAGAGAGTGAATCTACTCTTCAGATACAAAATATTACCCCAAAGGCATACTTCCAATGATCCGCCTTCTCTAGTCACACCTTCTCTGCCTACAGTCACCACTAAGTTAATTTCTATTAGGGGATTAACACACTGTGTTAAGGCTCTCATAACCCAATCATTTTGCTTCTAAATCTTCTTGCATTTTTTCACACATGAGCTTTTGTGGGACACCTAGTATCTAAAGTGAGCAACTTTGTACAATGAGAATAGGAAAAATTGCTTGAGGGCATGTCAGAAATTGGCAGGACCATACCCATCTCATGCCCAAGGGGATAACAGTAAAAATTCCTTTGATAAGAGAACATAGGAGCACCTTGCCTACACAGGTGGTCCATGGAAGTTGTTTCACCATGCTTTGCAGCCGAGGTACTCAGAGACTGCTACAGCCATGCTTTCAGGAGGTTTTCCTACCGCTCAAGGTGGTGGCAGACCCTGGAATTGAATACATAAGTCAGGTTCTATGGGAATGCAGGATGCTGGAGTTATGGGGTCAAGGAGGCTTCAACTGATATTTCAAAGGAAGACCTAAGAGGCTAGGCAAAATACATCAGAACTGGAATCCCTGCAGACAACCAGAGAGGGTGATATCTGAATATGTGAAAAGGAAGTTGATGCTATAGTGGATATCCCTGAGATTAAGAGATGTCAGTAACACAAAATGTTTGTTGAGGAAAGCTGTAGGAATTGAGCAGAGATAAGCCAAGAGAGAATCCATGAGGGCTGCACCCAGCAAGGCCATAAGGGCAGAGTTAGACAAGCCTTTGGAGAGAACATCATAAGGTCATGTGCCTTAGGTACTGGTCATGGAGCTACAGGACTTGTTTGCTGAGCTGGATTTCACTCTTGCTTTGGTTCCATTCTTTATTTTTATGTCCATATTTCTCCACTGTGAAATGGAAATAATTTCTCTGTGCCATTACATATAGTATGTGTATAAATTGTTTTTGATCTTTATAGGGAAAAACATCCACGAGTTTGCCTTGAATCTCAGATGAGATTTTATTTTCTTTTATTATTTATTTATGTAACTCAGCCACATCCTCAGTCCTATTTTGTATTTTATTTAGAGACAGGGTCTCACTGAGTTGCTTAGCACCTTGCTTTTTGCTGAGGCTGGCTTTGAAGTCATGATGTTCCTACCTCAGCCTCCTGAGCTGCTGGGATTACAGGCATGCACCTCTGCATCCAGCTCAGATAAGATTTTAGACTTGGACCTTGGGCAATGCTGGAATTGTTAAGAGATTTTATTAATTTTTAGTTAATGGAAATTAACTAAAAATATTTTGTATTGTTCATGTGCATGAGCTTTTGGGAATCAGGGCTGAAATGTTATGGTTAGGATATGATGTATCCCCAAAAGCTCATGGGTGAGGCAATGCAAGAATTTTTGGAAGTGAAATGATTAGCTCATGAGACCTATAACCTAGTTAATGGATGAATCCATAGAAATGAATTAACTGGGTGGAAATTATAGGCAGTTAGGGTATGGCTGGAGGAAGTACATTATTGGAAGAGTGACTTTGGGGTTTAATTTTTGTCCCTGGTGAGCTCTCTCTGCTTCCTGGTTGCTGTGTCCTGATCTGCTTCCTTCTGCCATGCCCTTTTCCCATGACATTCTTCCTTAGCTTGGGCCCAGAGCTCTGAAGTTGGTCTACCATGGACTGATCCCTGAATCTGTGAGCCAAAAAAATTAACTAACTAACTAACTAACTAACTAAGTAACTATCAGTGCTGAACTTTGAACTGGAACAAGGGAAAGAGAAGGAAAATGTATTCATTTTAATTTCAATTACTATTTCATTTTTTATTTCTTATTGTTCTATGTTCTTCCGTATTCCCTCACTCTTTTATCTTTCTCCTTCCTTCTACTCCTCCCCTTTCTTCCTCTTTTCCTTTCTTTTAAACCAGTTTTGTCTTTTTAATGTTCTCTTATTTTCCCTTTATATTTTCAGGGACTTCTAATTTTTTTAACATTTTTAAATATTTGACATTTATTCTTTTGTTTTATAATTTCAACATTTAAAGTCATATGTGTCTAATCTTGGTCTTTGTTGCTGCTTCTATTTTCCACTTGAGGTAACTTACTTCCTCGTGCATTTTTGCATTTTAACTACAAGTTCATATTGTTTTTGGAGTTCCACCTGTTTGAAGTTTTGAAGACCTGTATTGACAATTTATATCTCCAGAGAACACTTATTTGTACTTGTTTCTGCCAAACATGGGATGAGTAGAGGTGGTCATGGAGCAGAGTTACTCTATTAACAGAAACATTTCAAATTGTCTTGTCTGATGATTTTTGGAATATACTCATGACATGAGATTAGGCCGCAAGTTCAGGTGAGTGCCAGTTTGTGGATATGAATTCCAAGGGGCAGTTTTGGATTCCCTCTATCCAATGCCATTTGTATGTGTTTGTTTGTGTGTGTGTGTGTGTGTGTGTGTGTGTTTTGTGGAACTGGGGACTGAACCCAGGGGTGCTCCACCACTGAGCTTCATCTGAGTCTTTCTTATTTTTTATTTTGAGACGTCTCACTAAATTATCCAGGCTGTCTTTAACTTGTGATACTCCTGTCTCAGCCTCCAAAGTTGTAGAGATTATAGGTCTGCACCACCATGCCTAGCCCTGATGCCATGTTTTATAATAGGCAATTTTCTTTACTGTCTTCTGAATTTATTTCTCATTCACATATACCTTGAGGGTTCAGACCTTTGGGGTTCCTGATTTATTAAGGCATATCTTACCAGATTCCTCATCTTGGGCAAGTTGTTCCCAGGATTTATCTCCTGTTATCTGTGAGTACAGAAGCTCAAGTTCACCTTCATGGGCAAATGTCCTCAAGGGGAAAGTCAGCTTCACACTTAGCTTACCTCTTTGGATTCCTATTTTCACTTAGCTTTTGGTTAAATTTATTTTTAACACAACAATGCATTTAAAATAATTTTATTATTTCAATTATTTTCAGTAAGAGAGGGGGTCACAGTGTCAAGTGTGTCATGTTACTGTAAAATGGAATTTTTAGAGTCTTTGAAAATTATTTACTTCTGTGATAAATTTAAGATTTGGCATAGAAAGAATGGGATGATTTTTTATGAATAAAAGATATTATAAACACAAGATCATAGACCAGATGCTTATCTATTTTCTCACTCTCATATATATTTTTACTGAGTACTCTGTTATGTAATGAGCCATGTTGCACTGTATGAGACACCAATAAGTACATTGAATAGCTCTTGAATTTCAAGGACTTTATAGATACATGATGAATTTAATAAAAATGATATAATTTAAATAATCATACCCCATTGATGAAATAAAGCAAAGCATTGGGTGATATTTTATCTCAACCTACAGGTTAGATGTAGGGAATGAATGGAAAGTCATTCTAGGTAGAAGGAACAAAGAGTCTGAGCAAAGATATGGAAGTAAAAAAGCATGGAATGATTTTAGATAACTGCATGCCTGGCTGGGATTGCAAGTGATTTTAGGGCAATGGTTAATGATAAGAAAGAAAAGCCAGACTGAAGTCAGATTATGAAGGGCCATGAGTTCTAGGTGAAGCAATTTGAACTTAAATTAGCAGGAGGACTAATTTAATATTTAATTAAATAATATGTGTTTATATTATTTACAAAATAAATTTTACAAACATTTTATTTAAAGAAATTTTAAAACAAAGTATGTTTAATATAATATTACTTAATATTAGCTTGAGTTACTAATAGACACATAAATCTCTTAATTTTTTACCATCTGTAATATGTCATTTATACAAGGGTGACAGTATAATGAAGATAGATTCAGTTGAACTCTAGCAATTATATGCAGAGATAAAAAGAGAAAGGAATAAAGTACAGGAGTGTGAAACATGTAAAATATTGTTGCTTTATTCAGTTTCTGATATGAATAATCTTTATTTCTGATGATGGCTTTATATTGTTTACATAATTACTACTTTCTCCTATTTCTTAGAAAACAAAATTATTTTCTTAATAGGTTTGAAACCACATCTTGCTATTTCCTTCTCTGAAAAAGATTCAAGCCTGAGTTGTAACCTTGAGGACACAATATTTAGAAGCTCTTTTTTTTTTTAAATCTTATTTTAAATAGAAGAGCAGAACTGGTTCTTGATCAAATAGTTTTGGTCATTTTATTTTATTTTAATAGGTTATGTGATTCATTTCACAGGTCATTCCTATAAATTTCTTAGGCTCCCTTATTCTGTTGCTCAGAAAAAAAATCATTAAATGCCAATCAGGATTTGCGGTATCCAAATTCAAGCTTCACTTTATAAATGCTAAGGATCAGAGAATTATCAAAGGAACACTAATAGGCATACCACAAATGGATAATGTAATTTTTAGTTCTGAACTGAGATGAAAAATGAGAATGTGTGTCTTTCCCCACTCAATTACCCGAACCTCATTAGGGTCTGGCCAACATGTGGGGAAATGATACAGCTGAGTCTTTCTCAGGCAAAATACATTAACATTACAAATGAAACTTGGTCTGAATGTATCTCAAGGAGAATTTTCTCTCAGAGGTGTAGTAAGAATTACATTATCAGTGTGGTTATTAAGCTCTATTGAATAATTCTGTGTTTTAGAAAAGGAAAGTGACCTCTTGTATCTCCCAGAGGGATAATCACATTACAGATATATTTAAGATAAAGCTAATTGGGATAGGACAGTAGTTGTAACACTAGCTTTACAAAAATACATGGGGGAAGTTTGATTTTCAGTTAAAAAATACAAAGTATTTTAAATGAAACATTTCACAATATTGGATTTAGATGCATGACCTTTATTTCTTCTTAGTCAAACAGCTCATATTATGTTTTAGCTTGTAGGTGGAGAGCAAAGAGCAAAAATATACTATTCAAAATTCTCAATTTTGTATGTCTTCAAAATATGGACACAAAAGTCCTCCATAACAAGAATAACTATTATTTTTCTTCAGTTGTCAGAGTTACATATTTATGACATTTTAACTGACTTGAAATCTGGGTATTTCCCAAAATGTAATGTCAAAAGAAATTTATGAGGTCATTTTTGTAAGCATTAATAAAGTTATATGTGACAATACTCAGATTATTGAATTTTAACTTAAGTTTGCATCCTAAATGTTGCTTGAATTGTTTTAAAAAGAGACAAAACTGTAAAGTAGAACTGAAAAGAAACATTATTAAAAGTCTATTAAGTGCTAAACAATGAAATTAAAGATAATAGAAAATTGTGAAATCTCTTGACTGTATTATGGCATGTCAAAGCCAGGAAAGACTATAGGACAGGTTTGTGGTCTTTATGGATTAATACTGGGCTGCCAAGCATCTATGAAAAGTTCTGGATAACCTTCTAGAAAAGGTAATTCACTTGGGATGGTTAATTCTATAAAGGAAAAAGTAAAACTATTAGTTTGGCTAAATAGATAATGTAAACAAAACCCTACAATTATACTGTTGATCTTAAAGATGTCCAATAGGTCAAGATCACAAGCATGAATTCCAAAAAGCAACATGTTATGTTTCCTGGCTAAAATAAATTCAGAATACTCTTTAGACTGAGAAGACATGGGGACTCAAATCTGATGTGGATGCAGAAAGCACTACATACAATTATGTGAATAAATATATGGTATTATGAATATAAAAATAATGTAAAACTAATAGTGCTTTGTTTTTCAAAACATAATGAATACTGAATATAGGTAAATAATACTTAATAAGTAGTTAATACAAAACATTAAATACTTAAATGGTAATCGCTAAGATCTAAAATAGATTTACTATCTGTATATTATTTCAGACTAATATGATATTTTTTTGATAGAATTACTATATATGAGCTGGGATGACAAATCTATATTTCAGTAGGATACTTAAACGTATCACATCCTTGTGGAAAAATGGAGAAATATGGACTGAACAAGTGAGTGTATCAGGGGTTGAATGATTGTGTTGATACTGTATGATGTGTGAAGTGATGGCATCTGCAGAAAAGGTTCTAGCAGCTTATGGCCTTCTTCCACATAATGAAATTTATTGGTAACTAGAACACAGGGAAACTTTTCTTATAATATTTGCAGTTATAAAAAGTAACAGGGGTCAAAACACTTTAGATCATGAATTCAGTATCTCTAACAATTTTGACAGGGTAGATCAAGGCACCGAATCCAGTAAGATTACTTTTGAAATATAGGATCCTGAACCTGGGGATGTAATATAAACTTATTCTGATAAGCTAGTTCTAATGTCTAACCATATTACTATATTTCCCTAAGCCTCAGTTTCCTTATGTGTAAAATAATAATTGTTCTCACTGAGATAAAGGCTTAGCATAGTGCTGGCCTATAGTAAATGTTCAATAGATGCTAGTAATTATTTTTCCAGAAATGCTGGAATAGAATACAAGTTTTGCCAGTTATGGGGTATTTGAACTTGGGTAAGCTATTTGTCCTTTGTAATCTTCATTTGCAAATAAAGATAAAAATAGTTCCTAACACATAGGTGGTTGTCATGAGAATTAAGTGAGAAGATAATGTGAGGCCCCTTTGAAGTGCTTGGCACCTAGTGAGCTCTTAATGAATGCTATCAATTATACTGAGCATTAGTGTGACTTCCAGAAAATCCACTTTGACATTAAACTTCAAAGATAGAACAATAACCTCTCTATAATAAGGGAAATTATACTGTTTCACAGATTAAATCTGTGCCACTATGTCAGTTTGAGTGTAAATTTTAAGAGGAATATTGGAAAATTTAGGTATACACAAAATGAAATCCTGAAAATAATGGGGAAAAGAGAGAAAATTTATTAAGAGAAGAGATTATGAAGTGAGGAAGCTCTCTGAAGTGTTGTAATTGGAAGAGCAATGAATCTTGCCCTGTGTGAACCCTAGACTTAGACTGACAATAGGGAGATTTTTGGCCCCTCAAAAGAAAGGCTTACTATGAGAGCTGTCCAATGGTGGACCTCTGAAGAGAAGAGAGTAACTTCTCAGTCACTGAAAGTTTTTTGTTTTTATTTGATTTTATTTAGTTTTTGGTTGAAAAGTCATTTGAGGGAGAGCTGCAGAGAGGATTCAGGAATTTGAGATGGGATTTGCTCAGTGAACTTTAAAGGCCAATCCTTCTCTGAGGTTCTATAGCTGTTGACTTCCTTACAGTGCTTAACATTTAAAACCTTTTTAAAAACTTGTGCTCAGTCACCTAGTCTTTTCTTTCAGATTATTTGACTGAAGTATTCCATACTAAGTAAAAATTGCATAGCCCTGACCTTTAAGGGCTAAAATTTATTTCCTTCATTGCTTTTATTTGAGATATCGGGGGAAATGGATTTGCAGAATCTGTGCATGTCAATCATACTTACATTTCTTTTAAAACAGGAAAGTTGGTAAAATGGTTAAAGAACTCTTGGGTCACAAGATTTCTAATGGCTCAGCTTTACTATCCTGCATTGCTCCTGTGTCCCCAGCAAGGTCAATATTAGCTAATAGGTATGCAAATATTGGGCATATAGTTCACAAACAAGCTTGTTATTGAAAAGCATTCTTTGAACAATGAGTCTCATAGGAAAAATTGTATTGACATTTACTATCTCATTCACCATTACATTCTGCTTCCAAGTGATATAATTTTTCTTGCTTTTTAGTTCATGCTTCCTTGCCTAAGAATTATGTTTTTTAAAAAAAAAAAACTCAAGGATTAGCCCTCTGCTTTTGCATAAATTAACAAATAAATCTTAAGTGGCCCTGAAGGGCAATGGAGAAGGGAACTTCTTGTATACTTTTCCTAGAAGAAGGTAACCCGATAGTAGATCATACCAACCAAATCATGGGCAGTAGCTGAAGGTTTGGTTAAAGAATGAAGGAGTTGTGAGCAAGAGGATTAGAGTTTCTCTGAGAAGGAAGATTGGGGCATAATATCAAGTAAACCTCTTGAGAAGGGCCCAGCATGTGAGAATATTAATGTATCATATGAATTTTCACCACCTGTTCAACAACCAAGTGAACTAGATCACCCACTATGTTGATTTAACTCCTTTCCCTAATAGCCTATGTTAGTGAGGTCATAAACAATGAATGATACATCATAGCAGTGATGAAGTGGCACATGCCTCCATAAAAATTGATGAACTCTCTCCCAGGGTTATCTAGCTATGGCCATGGCTGAATGCCTAGTTTGTCAATGGTGGATACCAATAGAGTGAGCCCTCAATATTGTATGCCACAATAAGGGGACAAGCTTTTCTTCTGATTGAGTTTCCTCTATTATACAGTGAATAGCATTTTATCCTCACTGGACTATTTACTTATATTGGGGGCTACCATGCTACTTTTGTTGACTTAATGAATTCCTCACTCATTTATTGCTTTCTTGTTAAATATTACTTTTAATCAAGAAACTAATTTTATAGCAAAATAATTAAGTTCAGTGTTTTGGGGATTCCCACAAAACCTCCATTCAGAAGCAGCTGGTTTATGGCACAGCAGAATAATTTAAGGAAGAATTCTTCACAGCATCAACTTGTAAACAATACCTTTTGACATTGGGGTGGTGTCTTTCAGAATAAAATGTATTCTCTGAACTGATAAATAATAAATGATGCTGTTTCTCTTAGAGCCAAAATCTGGGAAGTGAAGTAGGGATGGAATTTCTCATTATTACACTAAATGGACATTCCATAAAAATTTTCCTTTCCAATGCCATTACTTTAGCCTCTGCTAGTTTGGAGGTCTTGGTATTCATTAGAGAAATATACCACCAGAGGATAGAATTGACATGGAAGTTAAGATTGCCATGTATCCTTTTTGGACTTTTCTAACCAATAGACTAGCAAGTAAAGAAAAAAAAAGTTTACTATCATAGTTTCCTAAAATTCTCTATGATTGAAAACAGGGATTCTTTTGGAGTGCCTTCTCCTGTTGTAATATCCCGTGATAATAATAAGTGAAAGACCACAGCTTATAAATTAGGATCATTAATGGTCAGATCACTCAGGAATTAAACTTTGAATTACTCTTTCAGACAAAGAATTGTGACCAACTGAGATGATGACTCATTATATATTGGAAGAAAGTTATTGATAGAGAATTCCAAAAGTAATTATAGAAATGAAAAATTATTGTAGTTACTCATATTTTCTTCCTTGTTCTCCTATATGTATAATTTATATATTAACATGTTTCTTCTTTTGGGTCTCTAGTTTTTTCCAAAATAATTTTTTCATATCTATAAAACTTAATATATTGTCAGCTTTAGTGAATGATAACTTTAGATCATTAGGTTGTGATACTTTCCTAAGGTTTTAATTATTAAATAAACATATAGTGAAATTAACTTTTTGGTGTATAGTTTTATAAATTTTAACAGATGGGTATAATTTTAATACCTGTGGTACCCACTTCTAAAATCAAAATACAAAATAGTTTCATCATCTCTATGAATCTCCTTTGTGTTATTCCTTTATGGTTATTTCTTTGTTTTACAATCCCAATCCTTGACAACCACTGATTTCTATCATTAGAGTTTGTCTTTTTGAAAATGCCATATAAATGGGATCATATATTCCATAATCTTTTGATACTGGCTTTCTTTTCTTAGCTCAATGCCTTTGAGATTCATTGAGTTAAAATTTCATTCCCTTTTATTGTTGAATAATAATCCCCAAGTTTTTAATATGTGGTGGATTGGGGGTAGGTATTTTTATAATTTACCCAGTAGGTTTCAGGATATTAAGATTGTATTGTCGCTGAACTAGAAGAGAAATGAACATTGCCTAGAGATGAAAGTTTTAATTCAGGAATAAGAGTGTGTATGTATGTTGAATGGCAAGAGGGTGAACTGCTGCAGAAATTGTAGTTTGTTTCTCTTTTACTTATTTTGTCCCTTTCTAAGTGTGCCTTCCTGAACCAAACATCACCAAGACTCTCTCTCATCTAGATTCTACAATAAAAGTAGGTTTTGTTAGGAAAATTTGGAAGGAGTAAATGAGGAACATGAGGCAGCAGATTCATAAGCAAAGATTAATTCTTCTGGAAATCATGGCAACAGGGGCATTTGATTCTTCTATTCTAGTAGGCACAGAAGTTTGAGTGGCATGTGAAGTTTGCAGGGGAATTCCCACTACAGTAATTTTGTGGCCTGATAAACTATGATTCACTTGATTATAGAGATGAAAGCTTTGTTCAATGTCTTTCCAAGAAATTCTATAAAGCACCCATATATACTGTATAATGTAATGTAATAAATATGCAATAGTTTTCTTTCTGTTTAAATTGGATAAAATGGATTCTGTTATCTGCAATTAATTCTCCATCTCACAAACTGAGAATCTGGGGATTCCTCCCTAACTCATCTTTGGATACATTTTAGAAAGTACTAAATTAATTGTAGTGTGTTTGAAGTATTTCATTTTAACAACGAAAAATTACTTGCTCTCATGTATAGTGACCACACAATGCATTTATTCATGCAACACATATTTATGGAATGCTTGTGTGGTAGATCTGCAATTACAACAATTAAAAGCAAAACAAAACCCTATTTTCATGGAGCTTCAATATACTGTGGAGAAACAGGCAAATAAGTAAAATATGCAGCATGTAAGATGTTGATAGTCTCAGGGGAAAAAGAAAAGCAAGAAAGGAGACAGGACTTTTCAGGGATTTTAGGGAAAAAGTCCCTGAGAAATGACATTTGAGTAAAGATCTGATAAAAAGAAGAGCATTTTGGGCAAAGGAAACAAAAATGCAAGGCCCTGAGATGGATGCAGATTCTGCAGGTTGAAGGAACAAGGAGGCCAGAATGGCTGGGAAGCAGGAAATTAAGTGCCTTTGAGATCATACACCGAAGTGCAAAGGAACTAAAATTTTATGCTAAAGATCAACATACAAGTATCCTAATATGTGTAATTTCTTATCACCAAAAAATGTTAAAAAAAAAACCATAAAAATTCTTAGAGAAAACTCCTGGTCTAAGAAGACACTGGAGACACTGTGCATCTTGGGAGTCGTTGGACACCAGAGGAGAAACACAGGTGTATATAATGAAGGAACTACACTTGAAGAAAAACCATGGCAGATGTTTTGTGAACATGAACTCATTATGTACATGAACTCATTGCACACCAACTTATGATGTCAGGTATTTTTAGCTCTAGTTTTCAGATGAAGAAATTGAAACTAAGGGTGATTAGGTAATGTTCTTGAGATCACACAGCCAGAAAGAGAGGAGTTTCAATTTAAAACACAGGTTTATCTGATCTCACATTGTAATTATAAATTTTATGTGTCAGCTTGACTAGATCAAGGGATACCCAGACAGCTGAGTATATCTAGGTATCTGTGAGAAAGTTTCTGGAAGAGATTAGCATTTGGATCACCATCCTCACCAATGTGGATGAACATCATTCAGTCTATGGAGGCCTGAATAGAACAAAAAGGTGGAGGAAAGGTGAATTCTCTCCTTTATTTTCTCCTGCCCTGAAACATCCCAGCTCAAGGCCTTCAATCTTGAGCTGAATCATACCACTGGCTTTTCTGTATCTTCAGCTTGCAGAGGACAAATTGTAGGACTTATTGACCTCCATTATTAATGTTAATCAATTCTCATACGTCTACTTACATTTCTCTCTCCTCTGTTAGTTTCTATTAGATCTGTTTCTTAGGGGAACCCTAATGCAACATTTTCCTTGAATAGTTCCACAAACTCTCACAGCAGATTCAACTCTCTATTCAAGGTAAATACTTCTTCTTTATCTACAAATAACTTTGTTTTAATCCTTGAGGGAAGTGGAGAGCAAGGTAGATACATTCCACTGGTAAAAGGCTTTCATGGACTTAAGAGAAAGGAAATCAAGGCACTCTGATTTAGCCTTTCCTCATATGACCTGTTTTCCATTTTTTAAAAAATCTCTTCTGTTCCTTTTAAAATCCCCTCAATTTATCTTTCTGGGTTCCCCATTCCTCTTTTCCTAGAAATAAAAATTAATGATGTATAAAATTCAGAATATGATAGGAAAAATAGCTTAAGTACCATATTAACTTTTAATGTACTCCAGTTTTCTTATTTTAAAAAATTGAACAAATATGTTTTCTGTAAAAAATCTGAAAGTGTAGAAAAAAAATAAAGTATTGGCAAAAATTACCTACTTCATATTACACAGAAAATACCCCTATTAATCATTTTAGCTATCTTCTCAGTCTTCTAGGGATTGAAATCAGAGGTTTCACATACTAATGATGCACTTACCACTGACCTCCATCTCAAGCCCTTTCACTGTTTTCAAAAATTTTTAAATTTTTTGTAGTATGTGGATACAACCCCTTTATTTTATTTTTATGTTGTGCTGAGTATAGAATCCAGTGCCTTACACGTGCTAGGCGAGTGCTCTACCAACTGAGTTATAACCTCAGCCCCTCAATATGGCTTTGTAAACCTAGTTAAGATCATATCCTATGCAATAATTTAAATTATTAAACATTTTAAAAAATAAAGAAAAGTACAAAAGACAATAAAACTCTTAAGTGGGTGAATGCTACAATCTAACTACCTGTGTTTGAAAATCCACACTGTCTCTTCCTGAGGAATTTGCATCTTTGTTTTCTCGTAATGAGAATAATAAGAGCATCTACCTTAAAGGGTTGTTTTAAGGGTTAAATGAAGTAGTACTTGAAAAGGTTTCAGAACAGTGCTAGTACTTCTAGTAGAACAAGTACTACTAGTTCATCTGTGTTCAACAAATGTTAGCTATTATAGTAATTGCTACCCAAACTAATAAAACATGTGTGCTTCAACTTTTTTTTTTATATATCCTCACTTCTTTCCTCCTTCTCCCTTTCATCCTTCTTCCCTTCCAGAAATAAGGCATTAAAGGTACAGATATGCCCCCCACCCCCTTGTTTTTAACTCCTTCCCAATCTCATTTTTCTTTATTCTCTTCTAGGAAATTGCTATCCTGAAATTGATTCATATCCATCTGCACATGTTTTTATACTTTTATTATATTCAGTATAGCTATTCTGCATAAATTTTGTATCTTGATTTTCCCCACTTTACTGAAAGCATTTTCTTAAGCATTTCCATTTGACAGACACCTTCCATAAAATATTTCTTTGTGTTGGGATAATATATGATTGAACATATTAAATTAAATTTGGCTTAATGCTGCCTCCTTATGTACTAAACTGTAACCTAACTTGAGAATATATTTTTGTAACAAGTAGATGAGTCTTGGCTAATTATAGCAGCCCATTTTTCAGCCAATCAAGGCTACAAACTATACAAGGCAAATGCAGAGCTAGAACCAATCAGGCTATTTCTGAAAGTCACTTCCTTTTCTATTAATATAGCCTGCTCATGCTGCTGAGTGGAATTCTCTGAACCTTTACTGTTTCAGGATGCTGCCTGATTCATGAATGGTTTCTTTGCTCAAATGCTGCTACATTCATCTAAAGATTTTCTTTTATCACGTAGCATTATTTACTTGTTTTCCTACTATTAGATATTTACGTTTCATTTACTGTGTTACAAGTGCATCTTTGTTCTTATGTTTTAGTATACAACTTTGATGGTTTCATCAGGTAGAATTGATTGACATCAAAGAACACAAATATTTTCAGTAATTTTTAATGATTATAAAAAGAACATGATAATTATGGAAAAAGTGAAAACAGAGTGTCTGTAAAAATTAAAAGAAAAACATCTGTTTTGCCATCAGTTAGTAGAGAATATATTTTTGTAACAAGTTTGGTTTATTTTATTCTAATCATATTCCTTTCACAAAACACACTTGACGTCTTCACTTTACCACCATATTCCTTAAGATTTGTTTCTGGCTTTTATTATATCAACACATTTCTTCAATTCATTTAATATTCTATGGAAAACATAATTTTTAATATCTGTGTATTTCTCCCACATGAAGTAGCATAATTTATTTAGCCATTTGTCTTTTGGGGCACTTAAGTTTTTTTTTTTTTTTTTGGTACCAGCGATGGAACCCAGGGGCACTCTACCACTGAGTCACATCCCCAGCCCTATTTTGTATTTTATTTAGAGACAGGCTTCTCACTGAGTTGTTTTAACACCTCACCTTTGTTGAGGCTGGCTTTGAACCCGCAATTCTCCAGCCTCAGCCTACCAAGAGGCTGGGATTACAGGCGAGCACCAATAGTGAGTATTCCTATTTAGTACCTTTGTTTTCATTATTTACTGGTTCCTTGGACTCCTGTAAGTAAAAATTACTAGGTTAAGGCATAAACATTTTAATATGTTGTCAAATTGTTCTCCAGAAATACGTGTTCTCATACATGTGTAATCTATAATACACATTTTCCATAATTATTACATTTTTGCTAATTTAATGTAGAAATACTTTATATTAATGTCTTCATTCTGACTTTATACAATTTATTTTTTTTTTAGAATTTTGTTACTTGAACTTATTTAGATTATTTTCCTAACTTTGTGCTTAGCCAATCTTTAAAAATTTGGGGTTATATATAAACTTATTTATAAACTTAAAGCAATCAGCTTTAAATTTTAAAAGAAATAAAACAAACTTACAAGTATAGCATCATATTAGCTAAGGTTTTGTTGATTTTTTAACAAAGTTAAGCTCAATTTTCAGATACACCCTGCAAAAAAGAAAATTGATGATCATCTAGTGCCTTTAAAGTGTTTAAATCTTCATAGTTAAAAACTCTCCCAAAGAATTCCATTAGGAATTTTTTATTAAAACATATTTAAAGAAACTAGACTTTTAGGAGTAAATTATTGGTTAACCACCAACTATTTGAATAATCTGCTGTTAGATTATAAAATAATAGTTTCAAGAAGACTTTAGAGTTTTGGGGGGAATTTGTTTTCTCTGTATGCTGATTTTAATTACCTAAAGTTAAGATTTTTTTTTCTATAGGTGACATCAGTAAGAGAAAATTATTTGTGAGTTACAAATTGACCTACTTAGGAAAATCTGTAATTATCATTTAACCTAGGTACACTGACTTAAGATGACCTTAATTTTTACAAGGGAAGAAAATGTCTTCAATTCATTAGTTATGTTGGTAGTTATGTTCCAAAATAATAGCATAATTTGACTCATGTAAATTTCCAATGAAGTAAAGAATAAAAATAATACATAAAGAAAATGACAAAGGAAGAAGATATAGGCATCTGTATGATTTTGTAGAGGTCCAGGTACTTATAAATGTAAAATAAAGGAAAAAATTACAAAAGGAAATGTCACTATATTTAAGAACATAAAAATGAAGTCTTCTTCAGGAAAGGTTACCAGAAAGTATATTAAAATAAAGATTATAAACTGAGGAAAATGCTTTTGACATATTTGGAAAACATGCATAAAACTTATAAGGATTGCTTACAAATCAATAAAAAAGACAAAACTTTGATTCAAAAATGGCCAGAGTACCAACAAAAAGTTTATACATGCTGACATGAGATACAAATAGATACAAGTAGTCAGTAAACATATATTAAAGGTTATTCAGTATCACTGTCATGGTTTGGATCTGGAATGTCCCTTAAAGTCTCATGTGTTGAAGGCTTGATCCCCAATGCAGCAAGGTTTAAAGGTGGGGTTTAAGGGTAGTGATTGTATTATGAGGGCTTTGACTCATGAATGGATTAACCCATTGATGGGTTCATGATTGAATGGATATTGTGGAGCCTAGTCAGAGGAAGCAGTAACTGGGAATGTGCCCTGGAAGGGTATATCTTGTTTTTTGCCCCCTCCACAGTTTCTCTCTCTCTCTCTCTCTCTCTCTCTCTCTCTCTCTCTCTCTCTCTCTCTCTCTCCTTCCTGATAACCCTGGATGAACAGTTTTGTTCTGCCTCACCCTTCCTGCCATGATATCCCTCCTTGCTTCAGGCCCAAAGCAATGGAGGTAGCTGCTCATGGTGTACAACCTCTAAAACTGGACCCCAAATAAATTTTTCCTCCTTTAAGTAGATGTTCTGAAGTATTTTGTCACAGTGCCAGAAAGTTAACATAATCACTAATAATAAAAATACATTTAAAAATACTAATAAGAGCATATTTCTCTTCTACCAAAATGGCAGATATTTAAAGTATCATAATCTAATGTGATGTGACATAAATACTCATAAACTACTGGGAACAGTTGATAGTATTGTTTTGGAGAGAATTTATGCATTGTTCATGAAAAACTTTAAAAATGTACATACCCTATGAACTAATGATATCAATTCTGGAAAAGTATCACGAAAAATTGAAAAATATGAAAAAAAGAAAGTTTAAAAATATGCACATAGTTTATGTATTAAGGACATTCATTCTAGAATTATTTATAACATTGAATACTTGAGAAACAATGCCTAATAGCCAATAGTAAATTATATATTTCCAAAAAGTAGAAGATATTATGCAATTATTAAAATTGTATTGTTGGAGACTTTAATCACTTGAGAAAGTACTCACGTTTTTAAGTAAAAAGTATAAGCAAAATTATTTACAAATTATTATTCCAATTTTGGAGTACACACAGAGTTAATAAAACAAGAAGGAAATATCTACAAATATTAATACCATTAATAATAGTGGCGTCTTCTTTGGGTAGTGGGATCCATGGTGATTTTTATATTCTTCCTAATATTCTTTAGTATTTTCCAAAATGTTTACAATAAACAGAATACATATGCATCACATATATTTTGCACTATATATCTACATATTTATAACTATATGTTTATACCTACATCTAGGTATATTTATTTTTCTCTCTCCCTATATATCTGAACATACACATATGTATATAGAGAGTGTTTCACTTGAAAATGTTTATTAAGCTGATATTAGAGAGAAGGCTGCAGACAGAATCAGGTCAATTTATGTTTTGTGTGACAGGTAGATTTCTTCAGGTAATCAATTGTCAAAAATTTGGGCTTCTTTTTGAACAGGATAACTAACTCATTCACAGAATTTTAGACCGAGAAGGCACCCTGGAGATCCCAGCTACCAAGGTCTGTCCATCATGTTCACACTTGGTTCCCACTACCTAGTTCAGTTACCCCAGTCTTTCTACAGGAGAAGCTGCTTTCTCCAGAAACAAAACGGCTTACTTGCCCAAGGTTACACATCCCGGGGAAAATAACACCAGTATCAGCAATAATTAGGATTACTATTATTATTAGTACTTATCACATCTACTATGTTCCAGGCACTCTTCTAAGTGCTTTATGTGCATCAACTTATTTAACACTTATAACAACTCTCCAGTATTGTTATTATTTTCACTAAATAGGCGAGAAACGGAATCACACACTACATCTTTTACCTCAGTCCTCTGTCCTACCCGCCATTTCCTACAAACCCTAATCACCTAGAAATTGGATCCAAGGCTGGCCCACATGGGTCTTTCAAGTGCGTCCCTAGGTTACTTCTCTCTGTGTGCATGACTGGGGAGATTTTAAAGACCCGCTGTATGAAAATAATGTCCTGATGACCTGTATTACTCGGGCTTCATCCCTGGAGCGTCCCTACTGCTGCTCCGTGGGGACCAAGATATAGGAAACACTCCGGGGGTCACCGGCCTGTCTCATCCTCTGTCTTGCAACGAAGCTCCCCGCTCCGGCGGCAGGGCATCCCCTCCAGGCAAGCGGCGCTGGGCCTTAGCCCCTGCCCGCGCCACCTGCTCCCCGGCGCCCGCGTCCCCGCCCCGCGTCCCGCCCCCGCGCCGCGCCCGCGTCCCGCGGTCCCTCCCTCCGGCGTGACGGGAGCACCGGCGCCAGCTGCCCGGGCAGCCAGCGCAGCGGAGCTGTCAGCAGGCGCACTGACAGGGGCGAGCGAGCGCGGAGCCCAGGGAGCGCACCCTCCTCGCAGCCAGGGAACCGGAGCTGCCGCCCCACCTGGGGAGGCTGCCTTCCTGTCCGCCGGCCGACCACCGCGGGACGGAGATGCTGCTGCTCGCCCTGCTGCAGGAGCGGGGCGGGGGCCGGGGGCGGCCGGCGGGGATGCCCCGCCGCGGGCGCGCGCCGCCCTGGAGCCTCGCCTGGATTTGCTGCTGGGTTTTCGCCGGCTGTCAGGCGGCCTGGGCTGGGGACTTGCCCTCCTCCTCCTCCTCCTCCTCCAGCCGCCCGCTTCCTCCTTGCCAGGAGGTGAGCAGCACCTGGTCCCTTACCTGGAGTTTGCCGAGAGGGCGGGGGAGGGGTTGACTGTTTATTTCTTCATTTGCCTTCGTCACCTTTTTCCTTGTTGGAGGACAGGGTTTTCGTTTTGTTTCAAGGGATGAAGTTGACCGCCCCTGGTAGCTGGCCTGGAGAGGGTGTGTGGCTTTGATGCCTATCTGGTGATGTTTTCTGTTCGCGCTTATTTTTTTCGGGGGCGGCTGCGGCGGGGGGGTCGGCTCTGAAGGACTTTGCGGTGCCCTCTTTTGGAGGGTCAGGTTTGAGGACTTGGGGTCGAGGGAGACGTTTCGACAAGGGGAGGAGACTGGGGAAGCCCCGCCAGTGAGAATTGGAGAACTATCTCATTACAGTTTTTCCTGAGACCCAGATACAGACTCAGGAGGGTTTCCCGCGCCTCCCCCTTTTCTCCACTCCCAAGTGTCTACAAAGGTTTTCGTCTTACTTCCCTGTGCTCACCTTCCTGATAAGGCCCTGGGGAACTGCTAAGCCTGTGTGTAGTGTCATTTGGCATTCTTCTGGCAAAATATGGATATAAATTGGTTAGGAAAAAAAAAAGAGTATACTTGGAGAAGAGGCGGGCTGGTGATGTAGAAAATTAGAAAAGACAGAGTGAATATGCTCCTTTTGGGAGGTGCTTAATCACCTGGCTGAAGCTGTGCAGCTGTGCATTTTATAGATTGAGATTATTGTGAATTTACATCCAAGAAGGATAATTTATGGGTGATGAGATTTCCTCTAGGTTTTAGGGGAACATGACTTAGTGTACCAAAAATTTACAGGGGGTGTCATCGTTTGGTACTTGTATTAGGTGTTTATCATTTAAATGTTCTAGAAAGTGCATCCTCTTAATAAAAATCAATGAGGGGAAGGAAGCAACATTTCTGACCTACTTTGAATGATTACATTGAAGAGGATATGAGAGGTGGGTCCTGTTTTTAGGAAGATTGCTAGGAATCAGGGTGATGGGGCATTTGAACTTAAGCAGCAAAAATAAGTTAGCCAATATCCCCTCTGGGAAGAAAGCCCAGAGCTTATTTCTTGTGTAGATTGTTATAACTTCTGAATTTTACACAGGTTTGATTGAGAGAGGATCTGCATTCTTGACATCACCATCATCCATGGATTTTCAGCTTCCTTTCTCATAATACAAGTCCCAGGACAGCCTGAAATGAAAGAGAATTAGATCAAAGGCTTGTGTGGGAAGACACAGAAGTGTTGTGATAGGGGAAATCAGGGCATGCTCTCAATAAACAGCTGTATTTAATTTCAGAGTTTTTAGTATAATTAGTTTAATATGTATTCCACAACTTTATCACCTGAGAATAATCCATTCTTCCAGGTTTCTACGGAGAGTGCTCCTTGGACATCTTCAGTTTGAGCAGTTGTGACAGTAGAAACTTTATCCTTTACCCCCATCCTCCAACACCCATCAGTCCCAATATGCAGAATGTGTGTTTTCTGAAGTGAAAAGTCTTCAAGCTTCTTGTAACATTAATTCTTAAGTAATGAAGAATCTGTTCAAAATAGGTGAAGGTCAAGGGCAGTAGAGGATATACTTTGGTCACTACAACCAGACTAATCCTTGAGATGAGCAAATGTTCTATACACATGTACCCAGTCGGAACAGAGTATAAGTCTACAACCCAAGGCAGAAGCATGGAAAGAGAAGTAGGGAGATGATAGAAGGCTCAGGAAGGCCTTGTTAAGTCAATCCCAGCTTTTTATTGGTTTTAGAAATTGCCTGTGATTTATCCTTTTAGCTCTCAAATTTGACTTTTCCTTCTGACAATAGGAATAGTAAAATGTACAGGAGGATGCTACTGAGCCTGCTTGTGGCTAGCTGTGTTTTTAGAAATGGTCACAGTTCCATTTATATTCCTCTTGATGACTAACAGAATTATAAGATCATTAACTGTGAATTGAGTTCCTTTGGAAATAGAAAAGGCCTAGTGGCCTTCCAGGGACAATATCTGCTTTTCCCTAGTCTTACCAGCTGAGCTAATATGCAAACTTTATTGTTTCACTGTGGCATTGTTTTATTGTTTTATTGTTTCATTGTGGCAAGAGTAAAGCACGGAAGGCAAGGGATTTTCAGGCTTTAAGGGTAAGGTTATTTGGAGGGGCATGCCCTTGAGCTTAGTGCTTTCTTCTGATATACAGCTGTGGAAGTGTGGGCCCAACTCCTGTGAACAAAGAGACAGTTACAGTAACTGCTGTGTGTCACTGCTGCGAGTTTGTCCCTTTGCACTCTTTGTTAATATTAGAGGAAGTGAAAGCTGGATACAAAGGATAGGGCTATGAGGTGGGGAAGAGAGTAAGACCAGTTAAAGTGAGAGGTTTTGAGGATGGAAACTAAAGCCAACTCTTGATTTGAGAGCATGTTGAGGAGTATGGAAAAATCTGGAGGTCATTCTAAACCTTGTTTGTCTCATCATCATTTATAAAAGTACTCCTGCTTACCTAAGTTACAAAGTCTAGCAGTTTCTTTGCCTAGTTGTAGAGAAGAGCAATGAAAGGAAAGGGAGCACAGAAAATTGGCCTGGGAGTAATCTAGTGATGATTGCCTGAGAGCAGAAAAAGGCCCTTCAAAAAGACAACTGGGTATGAGTAAAAGTTTCACTTAAACTCTTGCAAAGGATTGGACTCTGGGGTGAAATTCATTAAAAAAAAATCAGCTTCCTTTATCAGTGTCCTTGGATTATGGAGTTGAAAAGGAGAGAAAAATATGATTGCTTTGGAATGTTCAGCTGGTGATCAAATCAACAGGATGGAAGTATAGGCACAAACAGGAAGTGATAGTTTGGAAGAGAGAAAAAAAATGTAAAGTCAATGTACCAGCAGATAAAGAACAAGAATGGGATGTGACTTTGGTAATTGGTATTCAAAGAAAAAAAGGACCATACATCAGAAGTACTTGAGCTTTCATATGGAGGAATTTACAGAAGGTATTTTCTGGGTATCTGTTTTTCAATTGTAAAATAAAAGTAATACAAAATGACCTACTTACTTTATTGTGAGGATGAGATTAATATATTAAAGGAAAACATCTATGTAAATATAAGAGTTCTTTATTGTTAGATTAGCAGAGCTAGATGCTATTATTTCAGCAAGGGTCTACAGCGAGCCTTCAAAGGTTCAGAGGATAGGTCTATCTGAGAATTGAAATGGGATTTTTGACTCAGTGAATAAAAGGACTTAATTGGGCTGCCAGAAGAAAAAAATAAAAAGGCCAGAAGATGATTCAGAGTTGGAGTAGGGTATTAAAAGATAGAGTACATGAGAGGAAAAAGAACAGAACTAAGTGGATTATGTATGCATTATTTAAATTTGGTAAATTAAATCACGTGATAGCTGATTCTTAGTTCACTGCTCTAAAATCTTGCATAATGTGATTCTGCTGGTCTGTTTGAATCTTTATTGAATGATGACTTTCCAACAGTTTTTTATTTCACAAATATTTATTCTGCTTATACTGTATTGCAAGCAAAATGTCATGATGTAAAATCACACACACAAAAAATATGCATAGGTAAGGATGAGACAGATATGTAAATGAACAACTGCAATTAAGGGATTTGGTGCCACAAAAGAGGAGAGGGGCAGTCAAATCTCCTGGGGAGGATCAAAAAAGATCCTACTCACACTTTCTACAGAGGAAGCGAATGACGCATGAAAAATGAGTAGGAATTTGCCAAAAGACAAGGTTCAGGTGTGTTCTGGTTTGGGGAAAGCTGTTTCCATATAGAGCATAGACTGAAAAAGGACAGAAGTACAAAACTGCTTTGTGTTATAATTGGTTATCACTGGAGTACAGTGTACAATGAGAAGCTTAATGAAAATGAATCTGAGAGGCAGGCAGGAGCTGATCCCAAGGGACCTTTTATTATGCTGAGAAGCTGATCTTCATTTGGTAGGTAAGGATTTAAAAAGCAGGAGTAACATGCTTTAGTTTGGCAATGGTATGGAGGCCCCATTAGAACGGAGGAAATAGGAAGAGGTGTGACTTCTTAGGAGGTGATTGTAATAGTTCAGGTAAAGAATGGCAGATCCTCAATTAGGGAGTAGCAATGAAGGGGGGTAAGAGGGCTTAATTTAGGAGATAGAATTGACAGTAAATGGATATAAGATTGAAGGAGTAAGATACTCTGGCATGATTAGAGAAAGTTGCTTCTAACCTCCAGGTGATCCAGTATGAGGGAGATGAGATAAGGAACTTCCTTCTGGAGAGTGTGACTTTGAGTGGTTCAATCAGCAATTAGGGTGTCAGGCCCTGTTGCTCCGGAGCAGAGCATGGTCTGGACTGGTGCAGAGATCTCAGAATCACTTGATGGGAAGGTGCACTGAAACTACTGTGTTAGCAGAAATCCAAATCATCCAGGGAGAACAAAGGTCAAAGATAGGACTTGATTTTTGGCTAATGTTAAAGAAAACAGAAATTGAGGAAATGCAAAGGCAATGACTAGAAAGGAAGAAATATGACAGGATGAAGTTTTGAGGTAAAGGAGAACAGCTTTGAAGAAGAAAGGGCTGGTTTTGTGTCAGTTGCCCAAAGAATTCCTGATAAAATGAGGACTGGAAAGAGAAGATTGAATTTGCCAATTATGTCTCTGGTACTTTGTGCCAGAATAATTCCTGGGGGGTAGAGGAGATGAGTTAACATTAATGGGAGGTAAGGCCATGGAGATAGGGTAGAATTGTGTTACATGGCCTCCCTAGATTTGGTAAGATAGTGGGGCTTCTAAGTCTACATAAATCAGAAGGATGATAAATGGCCATGTTTTCTATTCCACACTATTCCTCAAAACAGTTGAGAAATATCCTTTGTGCAGGAAATCCCTGTAAGTCATGGGCTATGGGGAAAGGTGACAGAAATTCTAGAGTCATACTGTCACTGAAGGAGTTAGGACTCTGCTTCTGTTTTTAAGCAGTTAACATAATTAATCTTGCCTGTTACCCTGTGGAGGTGAATTTTCCATTTTGAGTTCTTATGCTCAGAACCATTTCTCATGTTTTAGGCAAATGTGAGCAAGTATTCACACCATCAATATTTACAATGTAAAACTAAGAGTTGACAGATCTGTGAAGTGTCATATTTTAGCACAGGGGATGGAAATAGCAGAACATAGTACAGAGTGGCACGCTTTCCTTTCACAGTGTATTCTTCAGCAATGTCTTGGTTTTTATTCTTTATTGTTAGAAAATACAAGTGAAATTTTGGTTGCCTTTTAATTCCCTTTGAAGAAACCATGCATAATTCTCTTTTGTCTTTCTGAATATGTTATATATAGTATTTTAGTATTCAATACATATTTGTTATGTAATTATGTACCAGGTATGGATACTAAAATAACACACACACACACACACACACACACACACACACACACACACACACAGGCCCTGCCCACATAGAGCTTTGTAATCTCTTGGCAGATTAAAAACAAGCCCACATATCCTGTATTTACATTTGCAAGCACAATAACAAAAAAATCACTGTGTGCAGTGGGAGTGTAGCCACCCTAGTTGGGGTAAGAGACCAGAGATTCCTCTGGAAAAGCTAATACCCAAAGGATGAATAGGAGTTTATTGTATGAAGGTCATTGCTGATGGTGAGAGAGCTTCTCAGACAGAAGAAGCCTCCTGGCCTAGATCAATTCCAAGACCCTCCCTTAACTCTTCCTGAACTACAAAAGGCAATAGATCTTTTTTCTTATCTGAATTTTAGTCAGAACATTTGATTTACTCTTTGGCATCCATATACTGTCCTACAGTGTTGCATATACATAGGGTCACCCTGTATGGATTGGTGAATTGTGTTCTGTATAAGGGCACACAGCTGAGAGGAAGGAGGAACTAGAAACCATTCAGGGCTCGGTGTGCCCAGCCATCTGCCCTGGCATAGGCCAGCATTCATTGAGAGGAAGGGGTACCTTGTTCCAATTCATATCCCAAAGGGGGCACAATTTTAAAAATCACACAGAGATACCATGTATTTCACCAGAGACTTTGAACACACATACATTGTTTTCCCCAAATATGTATAGTATATATACACACATATACACACACACACATACATACCTTCATATGTATGTGTGTGTGTGTATTTGGTACCAGGGATTGAACACAAGGGTGCTTAACCATGGAGCCACATTCCCCAGACCTTTTTATGTTTTATTTAAAAACAGGGTCTCATTACATTGCTTAGGGCCTCATTAGGTTTGCTAAGGCTGGCTATGATCTTTCGATCCTTCTACCTCAGCTTCTAGGGCCGTAGGGATTACAGGCATGTGCCACTGCACCCAGCTCCATATATTTTTGTTTAAGGCACTTTAAGAGTTTTAAAACTAAGTAAAAACACAGGTCTTCTTCTCTGGAAGAACTAATCATTGCCTTAAAATTGCAGTAAGTAGTTGGTTTATGATTTTTCAGCTATATGAAGGAATTGATCTTTATGGTACATTTAATCATAATTTGTACTTCTCTCAATTGAACCAGATTTAAGACTCTGAAATAGATACCCAGGGATCAGAATATACTGAAATTTATTCTTAGTTTACAACTTTGGATTTGAAGATACTATGTGTTACCCTTACTCAAAGCTTTGCTCTTATAGGCTCTTTTCTAGGTCATTGATTCTGAAAGTGTGGAGGATCAGTAGAGTCAAAATTACCCCCAGATTATCAAAAATGCAAATTCGTGGGCTCTGCACACAACGTTCTGAAACAGAAACTCTGGGGTTGAGACCCAGCATTCTGTATTACAAGCAGCTCATCTGGTATATGCTTCACTCTGAAGTAGAAGGACCACTGAATAAAGATACATAGTTTAGTGGCCTGAAACCCAGGGAGCTGTTTCATTGCTAGAATTCCTTAAATTGTCACCCACCTGATTTCCGGCTTCTGCAGGGCATCTTAGAAATTTGTTAAGTAATTACATCAAGTGGACCATGAGATCTCCTTTATTTAAAAAAAATTCTTTTAGTTGTAGATGAACACAATATCTATATTTTATTTATTCATTTTTATTTGGTGCTGTGTATTAAACCCAGTTCCTCATATGTGCTAGGCCAGACTCCACCACTGCGCCACAACCCCAGACCTCTCCTGTTCTTATGAAGAACCTCAGCCAGTGTTTCTGTGTTACCTTCTATATACCAGTATCCATGCAAAACACTTAAAATAAGACGCAGAGGATTTCGTTACTAAGCTGTAGGAGTTCACAGGCTGATAGAAGCAGCAATCATGGAAATCAATAAATATCTTTCCCTAGAAATGTATTAGAATAGAAATACCTAGTAATATTAAGAGAGGATGGGCAGTCTTCTTGATAAATATTTTCCAGTGTTTGCTACTTACAGGTGCGTGCGTGTGTGTGTGCGTGTGTGTGTGTGTGTGTGTATGTGTGTGTGTTTACATTTTTTCCCTGATGCAAGTGTCTTTTGATGGACTATAAGCAGTATTGATAATAATTAAAGAACCTGATTCAAACCTGAGTCTTGCCGCTGGTCTATGCGCCTTTGAGCACATCAACCTTTCTGTATCTTTCTTTGCTGAAAATGCAGATAATAAATCCTACCTCTTCTATGTTAGAGTTGCTGTGAGGATCAAGCTAATGCATTTGAAAATTCTTTATGAATTCCAGTGCAATGGGTAATATTGGTTATAGTTCTCATAAGTGAAGAGCAATGTTTCTATGGTATTGGGTTGAAGAGTGAAAGAAAGAGAGAATATAGGTAGACTAATTTTTTATTTACCAAAGTATTCTTTAGGAGTACTCTTTCCTAACTATAAAAGTTGTGAGTAAATTGCCCTGTCTTCACTAAAATGTTCACTTGGTTTCAGGCAAACAATACTCCTGGTTTTTCTCTTACCCCATTATCATCCCTTTTAGTCTTTGAAGGGCCTCCTTGTCTCCCTGACTTCTTTCCATGGGCACATTTCAGGGCTCAATCCTTGGCCTTTCCATCTTTTCTGTCATTCTCACACTATTGGCGATGTCACTCAGCCTCTTGGATTTAAATAACACTGACTTGTGGATAGCTCCCAAATTTACATCTCCTGTGTGGACCATCCCTGGATTCCTATCAAACATAGCCTTTTAACACTTGGATAGGTAGCTCAAATCTCATATTCCCGAACTGAGTTCCTAATACTTGCTCCAAACCTACTCAGAATTTCCCTATTTTATTTAGGTGCAACTCCTCCCTATTTTATTTAGGTGTAGCTCCCTTGAGGCTCCATCTACTTGTTTGTCTTCAGTATCTTGCATCCAACCTATTAGCAGTTTCTCTTGTCTGTGCTTTAAAATAGATAGATTGGGGACTTGTACCACTTTGCCTGTGACTTCTGGATTACAACACTATCATATTTTACTTGAGCTTTTGTGATAACTTCCCATTTTGATGGTTCAGTACAGCCAAGAGATCACATTAAAACCTATGTAAGATCATGTTACTCTTCAGCTTGAAACCTATGTAAGATCATGTTACTCTTCAGCTTGAAACCCTTATAAGACTTCATTCAGAATCACAGCTCTGATGGTGGTCCTTTGGGCCTTCTTGAAGCCTTGAATATTACCTATTATCACTCTCCCTGTCTTACTCTGTTTTGTCCTGCTACATCAGAATATTACAGATGGGTTGATTTATAATAAATAAAATGTTTGGCTAACAGTTCTGGGGGTGAAGAAGTTGAAAACCAAAGAGCTGCATCTGGTGAAGGCCTCTTGCTGTACCACTGAAGGTGAAGTGGTAAGAGAGAGCAAGAATGAGCAAGAGGGGCCTGAACTTTCCCTTTCACAACAAACTCATTCCTGTGATAATAGCATCGTCCCTTCATAGAGTGGAGCCTTCATGACCTGGATGCCTCCTGTTTAGGCCCCACCTCCAGAACACCGCATTAGGGATTAAGTTTCTAATGCATGAATTTTGGGAAGCACCTTTAAACAGAAGTGCCTCCTATTTTTCACTCTGCTTAACCTACCCTGGTCTCCTTGCTCTTTCTAGAAAATGTTATATGAGCTCTTTTCTCATATAACATATTTTCTATTGTCTCTTTCTTCTACCTGGAACACTCTTCCCTCAGGTATTGTAGGAGGCTTTTTTCATCATGTACTTCAGGTTTCTATTCAATCATTACCTTCTCAGTCAGGCTTTCCTTAGCCACCTGTTTAAAATCCCACCCCCTTTCTCTCTCCATCCATTTCATGCTTTTAGTTTTCTCTGTAGCACTTTCAGTATCCATAATAAAATATATTTGAATCACTTATACTATTTATGACTCCTCCCTCTCTCAGTAATTGTAAGCTCCATAAAATGCTTATGTATGTGTAAACACAAACACACACACACACACCCCCCCCCACACACACACACACTTGGACAGTGCCTGGTACTATATGTATGTATGTTTGTATGTGTGTGTGTGTGTGTGAATAAATTTAATTTTTGATAAGTAGGTTGTTTTTAATTGTAGTATAAGATGTTTACAATAAATAGCAATGTGAAAAATTACCTGAGTTTCTGTGTGGTGGTGCCTGCCTGTAATTCCAGTGGCTCTGGAGGCTGAGGCAGGAGGATTGTAAGTTCAAAGCCAGCCTCAGAAAAAGTGAGGCACTAAGCAACTCAGTGAGACCCTGTCTCTAAATAAAATACAAAATAGGGCTGGGGATGTGGTTCAGTGGTTGAGTGCCCCTGAGTTCAGTCCCCAGTAACATCCCCCTCCCCAATTATCTGGGTTTCTAATTATCGAAATAGATTACTAAGATTTATTAAGATAGATCTAAGATTACTAAGATTTAAGATTTCTGCTGGATATGAATGATAGCCTTACTCTGGAGGATATAAACTATAGCCTAGCCAATATTGAAAACTGTTACTTTTTTACTAATTTGATGGTAGAAAATGCTATGTCATTGTAATGTAATCACTTGTTAGTGTGCTTAGAGAAATGTCACTTAGTTTTTCATATTTCCCTTTTATAGAATTTTTACTTAGGTATTTTTGTTTTTCTTATTATGTGGCTCTTATTTTATAGTACAGATAACATATGTGCACTGAAAATATTCCTTAGATTTTTCTTCTAGTTGTTTTGAGATATATAAATCCTAGAAAAAGCAATTATTTATTTAGACTATACAATAATATGGAATTATATTCCTTAACATATCAAATTGACATTAAAAATATTCTAATCTTTTAAAAATAAATATTTGGTACATAGTACCTTATTAAATTTCTGAAATATATGAAATTTTTCGTGTATTTGGGTGAGAAAAATGTTGAAGCCATTGCAGGGTGTCTAAGAAATTTTGGATTTGGGTTGGCATTTTTTTCTATAAGTGTGTTTTTGAAATTTCAAAGTAGAACTATTTCATTCTTTGTTATTTCTTTTTCAGTGGTCATATGTTTATTTGCCTATCTAGCATTTAATAAGTTCATATCATATATTTCTCATAGAAAAACTCAAAATATGTGATTATGGGACAGATGGTTATTAAATGCAGATATGAAGTTGTGCACAGGGTTGTAAAGAACCACAGAAGGAGCAAATGAATCAAACTAAGGAGCTCTGCAGCACAAGTGATGTTTCAACTCAATTTTGAAGGATTTTCAGAAGTGCTTTATAGGATATGCAGCAGCCCACATATGGCAGTTGAAGATAAAGGTGTGCAACAGTAGAAAGGAACTAAATAATATGACCAGTTCAAGGGCCAGTATGAATGGCATGTGGGTGGGAGTGGCAAGAGGTGCCTAGGTGAAGAGGAAGGCAGAGACTGAGGGGTTTGGAAGGCAGAAAGATTGTTGTTTCTGAGAGTAGAGGAAGATAAAAAGGGTATTATATTTAAGGCAGGAAGATCAGTTAGGCGACTGTTTTATTCTCCTTATGGGAGAAGCAGCAGACAAATGAAAACCCAGAGCTCAGCAAATGGAGAAGGTGGGAGGAGATGGATTTGACAGCTATTAAAGAGATCCCATCTTTAGGAGTCTGTGACTGAGTGATAAATTTCAGTCTCCCATGACTTCTAGGTAGGAAGAAGCTGGGCAAAAGTGGAATGAGTTCAGTGTTGCACATTCAGAGTTTTAAATGCCCATGGGACACTTAAAATATGGTCTCCTGGAGACAGTTAGAGGTACAGGAATGCAGCTGGGACAGCTTGGGAGCCATGAGTTCACGAGAGGCAATTAAAGCTATGGGTGTTGACGAGATCACCTAGGCTGTGAGCACATAGCAAGAGCAGTGTATTGAGGAGGGTGCTTAGGGAAATGCCAGCATTTAAGGAGCAAGCAGAGTGAGAAGCATTTGATGATACTGAGGAGGCACAGCTAGTGGAGTGTGATTAATTAGCATAGGAACTTGCTAGAGGTTGATGGGGAGGGCACCAGTAAATCTGGAGTATGATATAGACATGGTTTTTCTCATATTCAGCAAGGCATTTGTATTGGTCTCATATCCATATGGTCAAGATATAGAAATTTGTGATCAATGGTGGGATACTGGGCAGATTCTTGGCTTTTTAAACAAATGTACACTGAGGTTATTAATTTAAGGAATTGATGCTAAGCTGGAGGAAATTTGCCAATGCAGTATTTTTAGCCTTATTATCTAATCTCTGTCCTGTAAATGTTTTACTACTACCATTTTAAACCAATACTTTCCTTTTGAGAAGGCTATCCAATTTTTTTTTTTAAAATCAAAAGCTGGGAAGCATGCCTAATGAGTTGGAAAGAAGAATTGGGATTCAAAGTGATTTTGAAAGGTTAGAATAATGAGCAAACAAACATAAATATTTTAAAAGTAGACTGTTCTTTTTTATTCTGAAAATTACATGTTTTAGGATGGGGAAATCTTACTTAAAAGTACTTTTGAAGTCACAGATGTCACACGACTGCTAGGAGCAATGATGGAGGGTCTTCTGTTCTGTTGATATGAACAGGGTGATTGATTCATGGAAGGTAGACATTTAACTTGGGTTATGAATTCAACTTAGGTGTGATATTTGCAGAGGGATATTGAAATAAGATGATACTGGCTTCAGATATAAATTAGGTGACTTATTTACAAAGTGTGTCACGTGAGGACTAGTCAGGGGAATTGGGATTTTAGCTTAGAGAAGACTTAAGGGGCCACAATAATGAGCTTCAAACATATTAAGTGCAGTATGGAAGAGGCATTGGTATAATGCTAATTTAGAGTACAAGATTTGGATTAGTAGGTAGCAGACAGAAGAATGCAGGACTGAGTTCATCCAGGAAAGTGTTGTATATCTGTAGGAACTGCTTCTTTGTACTCTAAACATTCAGGGTTCCTGCTTTGAAGGGCCTTTTGGCCTGGGTTGGGTCTATGGAAACAATGAATTTTGGTTACTGCCCTGTGCCTCTATTACCAGAGTGCATTCAATCTGTCCTTGGAGCTTTAATCCTAGAACATTCTTTTCTTTCTGTCATGCTTAGCACTTTATTCTAAGATTGCAACAATGTAAACATAAAACATGCCCTTTTGACATTAATCTCATATCCTAAAATTGAGAACGGAAAGAATTGGCTCTGTCAAATGTAAGCTTAATATATACTTCTACTTGATAGTTCTTGAACTTATCAATAATGCTTACTAGGAAATGACTTGAGCCAAAATAATAATTGATGCTTTAACATATCTGAGCCTGTTATGCTAGGAAAGTGCCTCTCTAGCTAAAGAGCACATAAATATTAGCACAATCTGCTCTTTTTTGTTTCATTTTTTTTTTGCATTTGTCACTTTTTAAAATTAAAAGCAATATATGAGCATTCTAGAAAAATGAAGCAATAAAAATATGCATAACCCCACTAAATAATACTAATCTTAATAGTTTAGCATTTATTATAGGAATAATAATTAATAAAAAAAACAATAGCCAGGTAAAATTTTAAGTGCTTTTTGTGTATGAACTCACTCATCCTGCAAACTATAATGAGTGTGATCCTAACATTTTCTAGTATGACTATTACTTATGATCCCAAGCTGCTACCTAGCATCTACTCTTAATCTGTATTGCCTCTATCATATGTTATCAAGTGTTCTTTGCATATATTACATTACACACATCTACACATTCACAAAATGGGAATATTCAATGAATATAGTGTGGTGATTTTCTTTTGTATCTAAAAATATACTGTAAACTTATTTCCATATTTTGACTCATTAAAAAAATTTTTTTAGGGATACTATGAGTCTCTTTGTCCTCTGGATAGTCAGTTTTTATAATCAGTAATTTGAACAATATATAATTCATTCTTTCTCTTTTGACTTACTTTCTATGCCATGTTTTTATATGTGAGTATATATGAACATATATTCTTTAAAATCTATTATATATATAAAACACATGATACTATTATATATATATATATAAACACATGATACTATTTTATATATATGTGTGTTATATATTGATATATATATATATATCACATGATACACATTAATATGATTTCTTTTGGACTGTTTTTGGGACCAAGATAGCACAAAAAGCTGAGCATGGTGGAACATGCCTATAATCCCGGGGACTCTGGAGGCTGAGGCAGGAAGATTGCAAGTTTAAAGCCAGCCTCAGAAACTTAGTGAGGCCCTAAGCAACTTAGTGAGATCCTGTCTCAAAACAAAAAATAAAAAAGGGCTGGGGGTGTGGCTTAATGGTTAAGTACCCCTAGGTTCAATCCCCAGTACCAAAAAAAGATTGCATGCAGTTTTATAATATGGTTTTATATGATACTGCATGCTTTTCTTTCATTCAAAGATTTCTCAGCTGTTCTTGCTCATTTAGTCTTCTGGTTCAAACTCAGAATACTTTTGAAAAGTTTTGCAATTTCCTTTGGATTTTCTTAAGTCTGCTTATTTAGGAAAAATGTCATCTTTGTAGCATTATCTTGGTTTCGAGGGCATAGTCAGCTTTAGTATTTATTGAGACATTCTGTATCTCTCAGCCTTTGTATTTCTCACTATTTTATTTGGTTAATACCCCCTACAATTTAACCTTTTAATTGATTTTTCCCTGAAAAATCATTGTTATTTTTACAAATGAATATTTAGTTTCTTACAGAGCTGTCTTGTTAATTCTAAAGTTTTGATTAGTTATCTTTGTTTTTCTTGACATCATGTACCATTTATTGAGAAGTTAAACACATGAAACATATTACTTATATTAATAGTACCTCACAGCAATACATATCTCTACATTTAGAGATGAAGAAAATGAAACTCAAAGGTAATTAATAACTTGCAAAAAAAAAAAAAGACAAAACTGGCCAGCCATAAAGATTGGATGTATTTGTCTTCCTGCTACCTCTCCCTCTACAGAACTGATATATGTTCACCATTTGGCATAATTGATTCTTAGAAGCTATGTATTGTGCACCAAGCAGCTATTTACAACTTTTTCCCTGGTAGTCAGTTTCCAATCATTCATTTTTCTCAAAGTAGTACTTCCTTTCTCATGTGTTTCAGAAATCTTTTGTCTCCAGGGTAGATGCCAGTTTTCCACGTTTCAATAAGGAGAGCTCTGTGTACTGCTGCGCTACCCAAATACAAGGTGTGAGGTGGCTGTTGAGCCTCTTCTCTTGAGGATGGCTTCTCTGTGCAGAGTACCTAGCCCAATGTCTTTTGGCAGACAAACTTCCTTCTCATGCTTTGCTGATGAGCTGAGGTAGTCTCATTCTGTCTCTACCAGATTCTTAATTTTGGAGAATTTGTTCTAAAAAGCAGAGCTGTCTGTGGTTCTACCGTGTAAGCAACGTGTGACAAGTACTAGACTAAGGGCATTTTCTGGTACTGTTTTTTTTTTTTTTCTCTACGGTTCTGGAAATAAAGGATGTAATGTAAAGGTAAATTAAGTTGGAACAAGTGTGTGATAGGACTATGTCATATGAAACCAGACATGCAACATTTCAAAACCAAAAAGGCAGACCACCATCGTTGAAAAAACAATGTATACTAAGGAAAAAATCAGAGAAAAAAGTTGGTGGTCTGTAGTTCTTTTTACCACATTTTAATGTTTTTGTTATTTTTATTCCTTTTTTCTTTTGAGATTTTTCCACAGTAATTATAGTCCAGGCATTATTCTAAATGTTTATTCACTGTTTCAAGGACTTTTCAGGGAAAAATTAGTTAAAAGGTTAAATTGCAGGGGGTATCAACCAAATAAAATAGTGAGAAATACAAAGGCTGAGAGATACAGAATGTCTCAATAAATACTGAAGCTGACTATGCCCTCAAAACCAAGATAATGCTACAAAGATGACATTTTTCCTAAATAAGCAGACTTAAGAAAATCCAAAGGAAATTGCAAAACTTTTCAAAAGTATTCTGAGTTTGAACCAGAAGACTAAATGAGCAAGAACAGCTGAGAAATCTTTGAATGAAAGAAAAGCATGCAGTATCATATAAAATCATATTATAAAACTGCATGCAATCTTTTTTTTTTTTTGTACTGGGGATTGAATCTAGGGGTACATAACCACTGAGCTACATCTCCAGCCTGTTTTATTTATTTTTAATTAATTTATTTATTTATATTAAATTTTGAGTCCTGGTCTTGCTATGTTGCTTAGGACCTTGCTAAGTTGCGGAGTCTGGCTTTGAACTCACGATCCTCCTGGTTCAGCCTCTCAAGCATTTTGTATTATTTTGTTGTTGTTCTGAGGATTGAACTCCAGGGCACTTAACAACTGAGTCACATCCCCAGTCCTTTTTTCACATTTTATTTGGACACAGGTTCTCACTGAATTGCTTAGGGCCTAAGTTGCTGAGGCTGGCTTTGAACTTGAGATCCTCCTGTCTCAGCTTCCTGAACTGCTGGAATTATAGACATGCACCACTGTGCCCAGCTCCTTATTCTTAAGTGAATGATAATAATCCTTGAAAGTGTTAGTTGCATAAATTATGGGTAGACTACACCATTGCTTCAATTTAAAAAGAGGTTATTGAAGACTAATTGAAGTATACTAAACTCTGAATATTGGAGTATACATTTTGGTCAGTTTTGACATTGTATACACTTATGAAACTATCATTATACTCAAGATAGTGATTTTCAACATCATGAAAAAATTTCTGGCTCCTTTTGTAATCAAACCCTCCCTCTATTCCAGGCAGCCAATGATTGATATATGCTTTCTGTTATTCCAGATGCAGTTGCCGTTTCTAGAATTATAGATAAATGGAGTCATATGGCATGCATTTTTTTGGGGGGGGGGCTGGCTTCTTTCAATTTGGTCTAATGATTTTGAAGTTTATTCTGTTGTGATGTGTATCAAGTTCATTTCTTTTTATTGCTGGCTAGTATTCTTTAATGGTTGTACCACAATTTGTTATTCCATAAGCTATCTATTAAACTCCTACATGATAATTTAATCCATGAACATTCATTATCCAAATAGGTTGTTTATTAAGTTCAACAGCAGCAGTCTACAATATGTAAGCCCTGTGGGAATGATGAAATTCTGGGAGTCATTTCTGGAGGGAATTTTATACTTCACTCTGTATTTAGTGCTTTTCAGATATATTCTCTTGCTTTCTTCATTTTTGAAGAACTAATCATTCAGTTAGTCAGTGTACATATGCTTGTTTTGAGTAGTCTGCCTGGCTGCCTATATATCATTTCATTATCAATTAATGAACACATGCTCTCAGAGTGCAGGTAGGTATGAATGGTGGATCACATAGCACTCTTTCAGAGGTTAAAAGGAGGACTTTGTGTAGTTCATGGTAATGTAATGGGCAGTTGCATACTCTGGATAATGAAAGCAGATTTTGTGTTTAATTGGAAGGACAACTAAATATATATGTATATTATTTGAAATTATATTGCTATAAGTAAATACAGCAAAATAGCTAGGTTTTATTTAATTTTGGTGGAAGTGATAAGCGTTTGGTTGATATGTTTGAATTTAGAGCAAGATAAGAATTCTTTTAGATTAATGATAGTTCTGCAAGTTTGGGAGTTCCAAAATGGTTTTCTTCTTCTTATTATTATTTTGTTTCTGGAAAACAAAGCATATTGGTACATATCCTATGACTGGATGACATGTCTCAATCTAGGTTTATCTCTTCTTAGAGTTCACCTTCTGTAGCAGAAGGTGATGACCTTGGCAGGACAGGGAGAATGTGTGTAGCTCACTTGACATGATGGTGGTGAGTTCTGCATCTCTATGGTGAACGTAGGTAAAGGCAGGCTAGTATTTAACCTGACCTTCTTTTCAGTTATGAGTCTTGGCCATCCTTTCAAAACCAGACTCTACCTTTATTTCCATAATTTGCTCCTCTTTTTCAAATCCTTAAAGTCTGTTTTTTAATTCTGGTGGTTTTTTCCTAAATCTCCACCAGTGGGTTTTTTGTTTATTTGTTTGTTTTAATGCTCAGTGTACTCTATCTCTCTGTAGCACTTGCTCCTGCTTCTAGGCTGCTCCTTCATGCTTTCCTAGTCTGCAATTTTGTATCTCTCATTGTTACATCCTATTTTTCTTAGCTAGCCATAGTTGCCTTGCGTTTTCTAAAATGTCAGTTATGTCAGAGTTGCACTTTTGGTCTTTTTCTCTTTTTATTGTGTATGTCTTGTCTGAGTGATCATATCCACATTTACTTTTATTAATTCTCATTTTTCTATAAACAGAAGTAATATACTTGTTATAAACAATTTGAATAATTTGAACAAGCAGAAGAGATGACAATCACCTGCAATCCTACCCATGGAGAAGCATACTTATAATTTTTCATCTAATTGTGTGTTTTACCTGCAACCTTTGTTTAAATGACTGCTAAACTGAACATCCAATGCTTAGTTTTATCAAGTTCCAAAAGCAGATTTATAACTCCTTAAACTATGAAAAGAATTGTGAAAAAAATAATTCTTTTCTTTTAGGAACTTATAGTCTAAATGAAGTGATTGTCAGCTCAACTGCATATTAGAATGATAAATCAGTAGTTTATTTCCAGATTAGAAATCTCTGAGGACAGGGTTCAGGCACCAGGTTCCAATGTGTAGTTAGGGTTAAGAATCTCTTGTCTAATGGCTAATTTTCAAATTGTTGTTTATTTAACACTGAATCTAGGCCAAGCCATGTGGTGTTCACTCATTTTTCCAGCAAATATTTATTCAGTCCTTCTTATGTTTATCCCTGATCCAGATACCAGGAATACATCAGAGACCAAAACCACAAGAGTTCCTATTCCTATAGACTAAGATAGAGATTATACAAATACATGGCAGGTGGTGATAAGTCTAGAAAGAAAAATAGGTTACAGAATGGGGTGATATCAAGGAACAATGCTAGAGTGTTTGAGCAATGCCTGAGTGAGGAACAGAGTCAAGCCATGCAGATAACTGGAGAAAGAGCTCCTGGACACAGGGAATGACAAATACAAAGGCCTGTAAGGAGCATACAGATGGTGTGGTCAAAGAAAAGGGAGACATGGTAGGGATGAGGACACAGAGGTCAGATGGTTGGAGTGTGGCAGATCACAAGGTGCTTTTCAGGACAAGTTAACGATTTTGCCTTTTCATCTGAATGAGATGAAAGCCATGGAGAGTTTGGAGCACAGAAATAACATGAATTACATGTAAAAAGATCATTCAAGCTGCTATGTGTGAAATAGGCTGTCAGAGATATGGTTGAGAACAGATGAGTGAGATTATTATAGGAATCTAGATGAGGCACTATGGCATCTTAGAGGTTTTAGGAATGAAGTGGTAAGAAGCAATTTGATTCTGGATGACATATTTTGTATGTCAAATGTATTTCACACGTATTGAAAGAGGTCACAGGCTTTACTAAGATCTCCCTTAGAGTGACCTTAGCTAGAGAAAGGAGAGGTCAGGAACCAAGCACTGGGTCACCTTGGGAGCGTTAATTAAGAGATTAGAGCGAGAAGGGGATTCTGGAGGCCAAATGAATGGTGTTGATGAAGAGAGTTTTAGAGTGAGGGAAACTGGTTGCTAGAGCTAGAAGAGGAATGTCGAGAACTGATTCTTGGATTTAACAAGGTGGAAGTCTTCAAAGGTCTTGAAGAGAGCAGTTTAGGTCAAGTGATAGAGGCAAAAACCTGATTGGAGTGTATTAGGAGAAAATGGGAAGGAAGGAGGTGGACCCTGGGAACAGGCTGTTCTTTGCAGGATCTTTGATAGTCAGGGTGAAGTTGACTGAAGAGGAAAGTATAGTTACTTGATGAGAGTAATGCTGAGTATAGTGTACCTTAATGTTCCTTACAAATGCAGGATTTTATTCTAAGAATATCAACTCTAGTTTTATTTTTTAAATTTATGATATCTTGTTTAAGAATCTCCTAAAATGAGGTATACCTATAATTTTCAATCTTAATCAGAGACATTTTAATCATTTCAGCCACTTTATGTCACATGACAGTTCCCCTGCATTCTAGTTTGGATATATCTTTTTGTATTGCTTTTCTAGGGTAGTTATAACAAAATACCACAAAATGGGTGGCTTAAGGAACACAATCTTATAAAGTCAGGAGGCTGGAAGTCTCAAACCTAGGTACTGGAAGGGCTGGTTCCTTTTAAGGGGTGGAGGAGGGATCTATCCAGGCCTATTCTATTTGCTGTAGGGGATCCTCTTTTCCTTATGTCTCTTCACATCTATCTTCCCTTCTTGCCTGTCATTTGATTCAAATTTTCTTTTCACAAGGTTCTCAGTCATATTGGATTTAGGCCTGTCTTATAACTCCATTTTAACTTGGGTTGGTCTATAAAAGCCAAATAAGGTCACATTCTAAGGTACTAGAGGTACCTTAGAATTTTGGGAAATACAGATCAACTCATGAAACCTTCACTTTCCCAGATGCTTATTTCTGTTTTATTTTAATAACATTTACAATCATTTCTGCTGTGATATTTAGGCATAGTTACTGGATTCTTCATCCAGTCTTGGTGACATTAGGTGACATTAGAGACAACTTGGGAAGGAGATAGGTTTCCTGCTATAAAATGAACACTTGCTAAATTAGAAAATAATTTTATCTTAAAAGAGAAACATAAAATGAATTGGGGAGGTGGTCTCTTAATAGTTTCTATGAACAGATGGTCAGATCTTTCTTAGACTTTTCATTTATTCTTAAAATTTAAACAGTAGAACCAGTAAGCTAGTGGATGGAAACTTTTTCCTGCCTTGGGAAGAAGAGATAAAGTGTCTTGCCTATGGAAAAAAATGTATTAAATAATATACTGTCTCTCTGCTCTTATCAGGATGGCAGCACAGTCTAGTTCTAAATAAAGGCCAACATCTCACCTGAAAGTACATCACTTTCATTATGGAGAGAAATTAGGCTTGTTATAAGAATTTTTTGTTGTTGCACCAAGGAGAAAGTATTATAGAAATTGGGTCATATTTGTATAACTAGGTGTGTGATCTCCTTTTCTCTCTGTAGAGTTGCTTCTTTTCCAGCACTGTGTTGGAAAATATAGGCCATTAGGATGCATCCTTATGAAGCAGTTTATGACTCTAATAGGATTTATTTGGAAATTGTAAAACACAGATCATAACTGATGATTGTGGATGTCAGCACACATACCCATTAGCTCTAAGTTCTTTAATGCAACAAGGAAGAGAGAATCTAAATTTAATTGTGAAATAGAGGATACATTTTTTATACTTATCATTTTCTTATATTCTTAATAATATAATACATAAATGAACAAAATATTTGTGATGAAAATACATATTAAATAGAATCCTTATTTGGATATTTTTCACTTACTTTCTGACTTTGCAACCTAACCTTTAGCAATGCTCTAAAATAGCCACTGACTAAATCTCTTGAGAGAGTCTTGATATTTTAATTTTGTATACTTGGTTTAAATATTTTTTTTAAAAAAATCATATTATTTAACTTTAAACTAAAGAAAATTGACTCGTGAGACCAAATTCTTTAGCATTAAGATAGCTTGAACATATTATCAATGGTTCCTTTACAGATGAAACCTGGTGTAGAGCTGTCTATGTTCTTTTCAAGTTGAAACTGATGTGATTCTGCAATCTGTATACGGGGTAAAAATGGGAGTTCATAACCCACTTGAATCAAAGTGTGAAATATGATATATCAAGAACTATGTAATGTTTTGAACAACCAATAAAAAAAAAGAAAAAAAAAGAAACCTGGTGTAGAGGAGATGCTAACTGAGCAAGCAGACAAGATACAGTCTTGCCTTGGCTTCATTATCTACCTCATCAGGGACACTGTCCAGTGACAGCTGAATCTGATCTTCTGCATTCATGAGATCACAGCCTTGCAGGTTCTCCCTTATTTCCTCATGTCCAATGACTCTGCAGAGACATGTTTTCCTTACTGCTTTCTCAGGGACTGTACTGATGGAACTTCAAAGAACATATGGAGGCAGATATATGCGTAGGTCTTGATTTTATGTTTTGGTAGACTGGTTTATTTAAGCAAATACACAGGAGAACATGTTTGTTTAAAGTTTTCTTTTGTGCCAGCTGCTGTTTTTTCTTTTTCCTGGCCTGGCCTGCCAGAAATGTGCACCTTTATTTCTAGAACATTTCACAGAAATTTTCAGTTAATAGTTTTTTTTTTCCCTTCAGAAAATTAATTGGCTCTTTAGAAAATGTAAGATGTATGTCTAACATGTTGAGTTTTTTTGAAAAATTGTGCTCAAGTTTGGTTTTGTTTGAAATTGAATGTTTTTAATTTAGTAGAATTAATTGCTGAGTGTTAGAAACTTAATGATTTTTAAATACTATCTACAGAATTGGCATTACAGCAGCTTGAAAAACAGCCTAATTTCAATTACTCAGAAGAAAAATTTTGCTTTTATCACTTTTTTTTTTTTTTAAATGAATTGATGGAGAGGTGTTGCACAGTTGGTTATGTGTGCATGAGAGTGAGATGGGATGACCATTGGACTCTGAGTTAGGAGACCCTGTTATGGGCCTTTTCTTGTTGCTAATTGCTAATTTCTTGCTTTCTCTTGGCTCCATCTTTTTATTTGGAAAAGAAGAAAATTGATGTAGCTCATCTATAAAGTCTTGTTGAGCTTGACATCTTGTGACTTTTTCCCTTCTAGTTTTATATTGTTAGAGAAACAGGAATTATGTCTGCTTCTCATTAGGTACTCTTAGCTGAGTTCTGTTCATTATGATTCTACCAGGATGTAGCTTGATAGTGTATAGAAAACAAGTGTTTTCTACAAATAGTAGGAAGGCCTCTCAAATCTGGCCTGTGTTATTTTTTCCCTGACCACTCTTTCTCTTGTTTCTCTTTTCTCTCACTTCCTCCCCCTCCCCCACATTTACGACTTTTTTCTCCAATAGATGATTGGTTCTTTCATTTCATTTAGTCATCTAAGTCATTTGAATTTAAACATTTAGCATGAGATACTTAATATTCTTCAAGACAAGGTTTGGGGCCTTAGAGGTCTCAGGCTTATATAATTCTGCCTTGGTTTATAGGGTGACCCCATAATAAGGAGTATTCACTTTAGTAGTAAATTATATCCATGAAAGTTGGCCTATTTTTTTTTTCCTATAGGAAAATATTTGGGCTAGTGACTTGAGGTAGGCATCTGGGTGATACTTGCTTTTCATTTGAATCCTCCTTATTCAATAATCTATGGTCTTCAACTGCTGAGCCCTTATCTTCTCATTTGAAAGCGATTGTAGCCCACAGGGAAGTTTTAAAAGAATGACTCCTGAGTAGAGATTATACAGTACTCTTAACTGGAAAGGCCTAACATTGTAGGGGTATGTGTGCATCTCAATTTTAAATTACACATGAAAAAATAATTCTCGAAATCCGAATACAGTTATATGTTGGAGGGTTGAAATAGAAAATAAAATGATCCTCAGATTCCTAAGATGATCTTTGTTCCAAGACTAGCTGAGAAAATTCTGAGAAAGAAGGGTGCTAAGGGAAAGAACTCCCATAGCCTACAGACAGGAGTATTATAGACTTTCCATCAACAGCTGGGTAATATTCACCAAGAGCTTTAAAACACATAATGCCACCAAATTTTCTACATCTTTTTCTTTTAATACTAGACATGGAACCCAGAGGTCTACTACCACTAAGCTACATCCTCAGCCATTTTTACTTTTATTTTGAGATAGGATCTCTCTAAGTTGCCCAAGCTGGCCTTGAATTTGCAATTCTCCTGCTTTAGCCTCCTGAGTAACTGGGATTAGAGGAATGCACCACCATGCCTGATTTAATGCTCTATTTCTATGATGATCTTAAGTAAATTGAATAATAGCATACATGTAATGTTTATCTTATATTTATTCATAAACAACCCAAATTTTTAATAGTAGACAGGTTAAATATAGTTTCCTCTATTAAATACAATACCACAGGGCATTTAAATGTGATGATATAAATCATGTTTATTTATATACAAGAGGTTTTACAGTATGGTAAGTAGATTACAAAACATTTTATGAAAACATTGACATAAGCATATACATATATATGTTTATATACATGTATGTATATTTGGTAAAATATGCACCAAATTATTAACTGTGGTTTTCTCTTGATTGCAAGGTTATGTGTGGTCTTTACTTCATAGACTTACTTATATTTCTAATTTTTCTGCAACAATTCTTAAAACAAAATACAGCATAATATTTACAACAGTGGAGAGGAATAGACTCTGGCTGGGATTAAAAATTTCAATTTTATTACTTAACTAACTGTAATCTCAAGAAAATTACTTTATTTCTGTTTGTGTCTTTCTCATCTGGAGATATAATAATAATTAAAATAATAATACCTACTCTATAGGATTGTTGTGAGGAGTTGGCATACTTTATATATATACACACACTCTTTAGAATAATGGATAGTATTATATTAATATCACCAGTAATTATTTCTATAATAAAAATAGCAAGAGAGACCAACTAGCATGCATAGAATTTATGGGTGGAGGAAATTATAGGAGGAAGTAATTGAAACAATTTGGTAAACTTTAAAGAAGAATGTGATAATTAGATGTTTTACTTTTTTTCCTTTGCTATTTTAAAGTTTTAAATAAAAAATAATTTATTGAGGTAGAATTCAAAATTGTAAAATTAACCACTTTAAGTGAATAGTTCAGTGGCATTTATTATACTATATTCATAATGTGTCAAATCATCATCTTTATGTAAATTCTAAAATAAAACCCTATAACAACTAGGCAGTTTTTCTTCATAGCACGACCCCCCACTTGCTGGCAGCCACTCATCTGCATTCTATCTTTATGGATTTACTTCTACTGGATATTTCATATAAATAGAATCTTATAATATGTGCCTTTTATGTCTGGCTTCTTTGACTTAGTATTACTGTTTTGGAGCTTCATCCACTTTGTATTAGTATCAGTACTTTATTGGTGTTTAAATAATAGTTCATTGTATGCAGAAACCACAGTTTTTCTATTCATCCATTGATAGACACTTGGTTTCTTTCTACCTTTGGCTATTATGCAAAATGCTGCTATCAATAGATGTTTGCCTTTATTGAACAGTTTATTCTTCTGTAGTATATTTATCATAGAAAATTTAGAAAATACAGAAACATAAATAATATAAATTTACATTTTCGTATTGTTCTTTTAAATGTTTTTTTTTTTAATGTGAGTATGTATTGTGTGTGAAAACAGCTGTGAACAAAAATACATTTTCTTAAAAGTGAAAAACTGAGATTATAGTATACATTCTGTTTATGGCTATTTACCATCTAATAGTTTTGAATATTTTCTAATGTCTATAAGTTTCTAGTACATCATGATTTTAACAGGATTTATTTTACAAATATCTACCGATAAAAGTTTAGCTTTTGATCCTATTTTAAGTGCTGTGATGAGTACTGCTTTATATAGAATACCACTTAATTATTTTTCAAGGATAAAGTCCTAGGAATAGGATTGTTTTTTCAATGATTACATGCTTATAAGGATTTTGTAACACATTGCCAAATTTCCTTACATTCCTGCCAGCAACTTTTGAATGTTTCTACTTTTGTATGTGTCTACTTTTGTTTCCTCATGTAATTTTATTCATAATCATTTTCATTTTAACAAAATAGTATCTCTTTTGTATTTTTAAAATTTATACCTATATGAAATGTTTTATTAGATGTTATTGTTTTCTTCCTTTTGTGTATGCCTCCTTCATGACCTGTAGTGAGTTTTTCTTAATGAGTAGAATAGTATTTTTAAAAATATAGTGAAGATGTAAATCTTAACAATCTATTACATTTTTACCCCTAAGTTGCTATTTTTTTCCTCATTTGGTCTATGAAATTTTGGCCCCAGGACAGTTATAATTTTTAATGTAATATAATTGGTCATTCTTTGCTCTTTTTGGTTTCTGCCTTTGCTTACATGTTTTTCTGTCTTAGGTTACTTATGTATATGTTTGAATATGAGCAGAAATCCTGATAGTGTCTTATTTGAACAGGAATGCTGCTTGTCTCAATATTTACTTTGCTACATTGAGCTTTCTGCAATAGCTTTGAAAAACTGCAATTAATTGAGAGCTATTTGAACCACAGCTTAGGATCTTCTGTGTTATACTTCAGAGATAGACACATACCACTAGGAAACAAGGGCACATCTGGGACCTGCTCAGGGAACCCATTTCTACGGTGTGTGCTAGAGTCGGAACACATTTCTGTGGCTTCCTCTCTGTGTTTGTCTGAATCCAGAGGCTTACCACTTATATTGCCCTTTGAGGTAATAAGCCTCCTCCATCAAAGAGAGACTGAATTTTGTTCATCATACTACATGTACCTCTATAGGAAATTGAACTGATTCTGTTTCAGAAGAAATTGTTTTTACCCTTAGAAAAATCATTTAACCAGAACACCTCATTTTTCAAGATACTCAATTCTTTTGTCTTTGGTATATTGGTAAAATATTCCTACCTACCAGGAAACAAATTATATGAATTGATGTTAACATAGGTAAGAGTCTAGCATTTTCTCCTTTCATTAAATGTTGAAATTGAAAGTGATTTTTCTGGTGGTATGAAATGGGAACATCTGTTTACTTCAGGCAGATGTTAATGACAAATCATTTAGCCTTTTTTCTCTCTTTTCTATTTAACTCTGAATAATCCTTTTTTGCCTTTGTACAAAAGTAATACACATTTAGTATCTGAAAAATACTTTTCATTTTTAAAGACCTATAACAGAAGGCCTTTCAATAAATAACTTAGTGAGAAATTTAAAATTTATATTCATTGAAGAAACTTTAGACAGGAGAAAAGAACTGGGATTAAAATTGGTGTCAGGTAACTTCTAAAGCAAATAATCTGTTTGTGTCTAATAGAGATGACCTTTAGAAAAGCATCACAGTTCACAATGAACTTATCAATTTTATTTGTGGTACCGTATTTTGATACAGAATATTAAAAGGAAAGATTAAAGTAAAAACATCGCTTTTTGCTTATGCTGCAAAAAATATTTACAAAAGGTTAAAAACTGATCTCACTGACTGATTAGTTAATGCTAATAAAAATCTGTCCATGAGCATGCACAGATATAATTTGTATGGTGATTATTTATAGTCATAGTGTTTTCTGTCTTTTCCTGTAGCATATTACCCCTTTTTTCTTTTTTCTACCAGTTTTACTTATATAAAATCAATAGTTATAGTTGGTGTACAACAAACTGCACATATTTAATGCATAGAGTTTTATGAGTTCGGACTGTGACACCATCATCACAATCCATATAGTAAATACATCCATCACCTCTAAAAGTTTCTTTCCACAGCAGGTACTTTCTGAAGTGAATTAAAAATGTTAGATTATATACAGTGTCATCATTTTCTCATTTAAATATAATGCCATATTACAAGATTTAAGAGCTCTTCAAATACCTTAGATAAAAGAAAAAGTTTATCCATTTCTTGTATTAAATGGTTGATTTGTGTAAATAAAAATTTAAAGTTTAAGGCACATACCCTCATTTGCTTCATTTCATCCAGTAAAGGGGTTTTTAGTTATTTCTTTAATCTTCATATAACTTGTTAATATCATTATTGTGACTGCTTTATGAATAGAGTAGATGTGCTATTGACATTGGTATGCTTGAAATTCTAGAAATAAACCTATTTGTCCATTATCTTTCACTTCTTATGATAGTCACATCTTAACCAAATCCAGATTATTAAATAATTATCTGGAAATAACAATAAGCACTGTGACTTTTACCACTTACAGTTAATTCTTGTTACCTACTATAGTCATGGTCTGTCAAATTATTGAGAAGACTAAAGTAGCCAATACTGGACAGTTACTCCAAGGGGAATGCAGAGACTTTCATCATATTTTTGTCAACAGACTGAAACATAGCTTTTTTTAAAATGTGTATTTCTGTTTAAAGACATCTTATTTAATAAATATTGTGCTTTGTTCCATTTAACCCACAGCCAACAACACCATAAATCACATGTATTTTCTCTGTAAGGAACTTCACACCCTTCTAGAAACACTAGGAAAATTGGGAGGAGCATTTTATATGGAAAAATCACCCATATAAAGTGAAAAATAAAATGATACACAGTAAACTGATAAAAGGACACTTATAGTATGAGAGCTGAAATAAGAAGGCAGAATATAACATTGTTATCACCTAATTTACCTTTTGCTGGAAAAAAAAGGTGGCTTTCTTTTTGCCACTTTATATGTGTCCATGAATGACAGGGAAAGTACCACAAGTACTGGTTTCAAGGTTACAAATATATTTTAGTAGAATTTGCAAGTATGTAATCCACAAATGATGAGAATCAATTGCAGCTGCTTGGAAATTTTTCTGAAGTGAAATAGGACTGAAATAATTTAAACACATCTTGATGATGTAGGGTAATCATTATGGAGATTGTTATGAAGATAAAGGGTAGATCTGAGAACCTGTTTACTGAGAACCTGTCACTTCTGCTCCTAGTGTGGCTCAGTTCACAATGCCTTTTTCAACACCTGCTCTTCCCTCCTTCTCTCCCACCTGGTCCTTCTCAATTGGGAGATTTTAGGCATCTAACATTCCCCTTCCCTTCCTTGCTTTCCTAAACTGAATTCTATTACCTAGGAACATCCTGGGGATCTTAGGAGAAAGTGGAAAAAAAGCTCATGATAAGATTAAGATCAGTTTTTAGATGAGTTAAACTCAATCAACTTTAATTTTTTTAATTTTTTTAAATTTTGCTTATTTTTTATTTGAGCATTAAAATTATACATAGCACTTGGGTTAATTTTGGCAAAATAACATATGCAAGGGATTTGATTTAAATCCCCATTCCCCCTGCTTTTCTTTCACTCCTCCCTCCCCCATTCTCCCTCTTCTCTAATGATCTTCCTTACTCAATCAACTTTTATATGAGGGTAAGAGGGAAATTTAGTACCTTACTGTTAGGAAAGTTTCCCCCTTCTGATTGAGAAGCTTTTAATAATATTTTGTTTCCCTGATGAATGAGAAGATTTAGAATGCCAGAGCCTTCGCTGTGAGGTCTGACAGGGGATGATCTGTGAAGCTCGGGCTAATATCTTCAGCTTTATTCTCTCCCATTTGTATTGAATATAAACTGTGATATGAAGCAGATGCCTGCTAATTATTCTGGCATATATTCCTACTTCTAGGTTACATTTTCTTCATTTTATAATATTGGAAGCTAAGGTTGGGAAACAAGCTAAGTGTCTTAGAGTAACAGTAGAGCTGATGAAGACATTTGCCAAATATGCCTTTGTGCTCTGTTGAGTGGCTTTGTTACCCCATCTGCATGGTTTTTGTGCTTTACTTCCCTCCTACGCAGGTCAATTTTAAAAATTTTATAGTCAATTTTTTTGATGATTTTCTAATCATTGCATATTTTGAATCTTTATCCCATGCCTTGTGCTCTGGTCTTTTCAGCAGTGAGAGACTATGTGAACAATTTCCTTTCTTAGAAAAGTCCCAGTTTAAAGCTACCTCTGCCAAAGGGCCCACTGAAGATAAGACTTTCATTATACTTCTTTCATTCCAGTTGGGATAGTCTTTTAAAGTTTAGCTTCTATTACATTGTTGTTGCGTTGTGGTATCTTCAGAGTGATGTAGATGTTCTAAATGCAAAAAGGACCACTAGCTTGGGATGGAGGGGCATAACTGAATTAAAACTTACTGATTGCCAGTAGAAAGGGTAGATCTAGACAGTCTAATACCTTAGTCATTAGCCATGTATGACTGTTGGCCGCTTGAAATATGGCTAGTTCAAACGAGGTGTGCGGTATGTATGAAGTACACCCTGACCTAAATGATTGAGTACAATAAAAGAATGTAGTTTCTTGTTGATTTTCTTACATGTTCAAATGATATGAGGTTAATGTATCCTACTGAAATTACTTATATCTGATCTTTTTACCCTATAAAAATTAAAATTACGTGTGTTACTTATATTTGTAGCTTATATTTCTGTTGAACCATTTATATCATACATAGCTGGTGAAGATGTTATGCCAAACAATTAAATTGTGTAGACAGTGTTTATTGTTTCCTTCTCTCATCTTTCTTCCTTTCCTATAAATATACCTATAATCTAATCCTGTTGAGTAGAAAGTAAAGAAATATAAAAATTTTATTCACAGATACTTCCTAGAGACCCACCTACCACACTTCTCATTATAGAAGTTGTTATGTACTTTTGTAAAAGCTCCTGAGATAACAAATTAGTAAGAGCTGGATAATAGAATGCAATATTTTTATATGGCAAGGTTAAGTCAACTGGCAAATTTGATAACTAGCAAACTGAAAAAAAATCGCATGTATTTAATATAGATGGAGTATTTGTATTAAAAGCATTTGTATTAAAAGGAGTTTAAAATAAATACATGTGCTAGGTGTGGTGGCACATGCCAGTAATCCCAGTAACTCTGGAGGGTAAGGCAGGAGGATGGATGGCAAGTTCCAGGCCAACCTCAGCAACTTAGCAAGACCTTGTCTCAAAATAAAAAATAAAGAGAGCTGGCGATGTAGTCAGTGGTAGAGTGCCCCTTGGTTCAATTTGAAGTACTACAAACAAAACAAAACACCAAACTGCAATCTTTGTTCAAGTATGAGTTACCTTGAAATTTGTTACTATAAGTCAAAAAGAACTGAATATTTTCAAGATGTTCAGCAGTATAAAGAACTTTAAAATTCCGAATGAAATTTAGAGAGGTGGATTCAGAGTAGAAAAGTTTCTCTCCTCTTTAACTTTGCTTGATATAGCATCAAGCCCAGTGTTCCTTTGCAAACATGGTTTGTGGTGATATTTTAAAATTTCTAAAGCCTTTATTATAAAAGTACCATTTTTGCTCATATAAATTTGGACAATTTAAAATTATGTATATATAATTTTAATGTCTGTTACAGTTTAACAAATCTCTAAATGATGTATATTCCATATTCTATAGTAGTATGTAGTCTTTGTTTTTTTTGGGGGGGACAGTAATGGGGATTGAGAACTCTGGGGTACTCGACCATTGAGCCACATCTCCAGCCCTATTTTTTATTTTATTTAGAGATAGGATCTCACTGAGTTGCTGAAGGTCTCAACTAAGTTGTTGAGGCTGGCTTTGAACTCATGATCCTCCTGCCTCCGATGGGATTATAGGGATGTGGCAATAATTGACAATATAAACAATAATTGAGCATATATAGGGACTTACAGACTAAAATTGAAATCAGTCTCTAATATTTTCTGATTCATTTAGTATTTGGTACAATGTGGGGGATGAAAAATATTTAGTAATTAAAAGAGAGAAGGTCTCATCCACTTGCCTTCTGAATGTAGAGAGAAGCACCACATAATCTGGCTAAGGAAAAAATGGTTATTTAATGACAATTACAGTGTTATTTATATTTTTCCTTAAATAGCTGCTTTGACTTTTATCATTGCTTCTGAATTCATTTTGGATAAAGTGTCTTGTTTGGACTTTTCATTCATTTTAGGATTGGCTAATTTTATTAGGCAAAAAAAAAATGACTTGGGACAAATGATTTTAGTTTAGTATCCTGTTCATCCCAAGCTTGGCTTCTTATTCATGCAGTTTTTCACTATGCTGGGTCAGTCTTTATAATGTCAATAAACTGGAACAGTGAGCTATCTATTTTATGTATGTGGCTTTTCCAGTTGTTTTCTTGGAGGGAAGAATCAAAGAAAGGAACAGAATGTCATGGGCAAAGGAACATAAAATGTTTTGTTTTGGTAGTTTTCTTTCTTTAATTTAGTAGTTAAATTAAAGTTTTATTTGAGTACATTCTCCACCACTGTTCCTTAACCCTTCGTGGAATTTTTGTTAACTGCATATTTTAAACAAGAGGACTAGGTAACTGCAACTGTGAAGTTAGAAATTTTATGCTTATTCCTCCATTAATAAAAACATCTCAGTTATAGATTAGAATACTCCGTTCTAAAGCTTTTTGAGGTATAACTGATACACAAAATTGCAAAGATTTGACATGTTTACTGTGATGACTTTGGATTTATGCATGTATTTTTGATTCCATCATCACAATCAAAGGATCAAACATCCAAACCTCAAAAATTTCCTTGTGTTATTTTTATTTGGGGTGGAGTAAGTATACTTACCATGGGAACTATCCTCTTAACACATTTTAAAGAGAACAACATACTGTTAACTATTAGCATTTTCTAGAACTTACTCATTTTCACATTGGAAAGTTGTCACCCATTGAACAACAGTTTTCCAATTTCCCCTTCTCTCCAACCGTTCATTGGCAACCACCATTCCAGTTTGACTTTTTGGATACCTCCTATGAATAGAATTATGTGGTTTTCCTTCTGTGAATGGTTTATTTCAGTTACCATGATATCCTTTGAGATCATTCATGTTACAAATAGTAGATCCTCCTTTTTAAAGACGAATGATATTCCAGTGTATGTATATACCACATTTTCTTTACCAGTTCATCAATTTGGGCTGTTTCCATAGCTTAGCTATTGTGAATAATGTTACAGTAAACATAAATGTGAAAACATTTCTTTGAGATCCTGAGTTAGGTTCTTTTGGACCTATACCTAAACATGGAATTAATGGACTCTATGGAAGTTCTTTTTAAATTTTTTAAGGATACCCCTCACCCCGCCATGCTGTTTTCCATCATGGTCAAACCATTCTACATTCCCAAACAAAGAAACTAGTCTCTCCATATCCTTGCAAATACCTTTTCTTTTTAAAATATAATAGCCATTATAACAGGTATGAAGTGATAGTTCATTGTGGTTTTGATGTACATTTCTCCAGTTAGAATAATGGACACTTTCGTATACTTGGTAACCATTTGTTTGTTGTCTTTAAAGAACTGTATAGTCAAGTCTTCTGCCTGTTTTGAAATTGGCTTTTTAAATTTTGCTATTGTGTTATCTGAGATGTTCTTGAAGATAAGTGGTTCCTGAGTTCTGCTTGTCCATCCTCTGCCTAATCATGTTTAAGAATAATAGCTATTATTTACTGAATGGTTATTTATGACCATTGAAAACCTAGATTGTTTCACTTTGTAAATTAATATAAAGGGGAGGGGCTTCTTTGTGGACATAGCTTTCAGCATCACAGTGTTGACTGGATTTCAAGACCACTCAATACCCTCAAGAGGGTGTATTCATGCAGTGTAGATATGGATGCATATGGATCCCTCCTGCTTATGACATGCTGAATGTTGTGAGGAAAACCTTACATATAGTATCTAAGTTTCAATTATTTCATATTTATCTGAGTATTAAATCTAAGAGCAATTATTTGTTTTATTAGACTTGTTTATTTTAATTACTACTTCCAGTTGTATATTTTCATAAATGAGAAACTGAAGTAATAACAGTCTAAGTAACTTACACTTTCTATTCTTGTAATGAATGAGGTCAATGCAATGAACTTTCCTCTTACCACTGCCTTCATAGTTTCCCAGAGATTTTGATATGTTTTGTAAGTATTCTCATTTATCTCTAAGAATTCTTTTTTTTATCTCCTCTCTGATGTCTTCTGCTATACATTCATTATTTAATAGTGTATTATTTAGTCTCCAGGTATCAGAGTAGTTTCTATTTTTTATTTAATCATTGACTTCTAATTTCATTCCATTATGATCTGATAGAATGCAGGGTAGTATCTCTATTTGTCTGTATTTGCTAAGACTTGCTTTGTGGCATAACTTATAGTCTATTTTAGAGAGGAATCCATGTGCGGTTGAGAAAAAAAAGTGTATTTGCTCATTGATGGATGAAATATTCTATATATGTCTATTAAGTCTAAATTATTGATTATATCATTGAGTTCTATAGTTTCTTTGTTTAGTTTTTGTTTGGAAGATCTTTACAGTGGTGAGAGAGGTGTGTTAAAATCACCCAGTATTATTGTGTTGTAGTCTATTTGATTCTTGATATTGAGAAGGGTTTGTTTGATGTACATGGATGCTCTGTTGTTTTGGGCGTAACTATTAATGATTGTTATGTCTTATTGATGTGCGATTCCCTTCAGTAGTATGAAATGTTCTTCTTTATCCCTTCTGGCTTTGGCTTGAAGTTCACTTTATCTGATATGAGGATGGAAACCTCTGATTGTTTACACAGTCCATGTGAAGGATTTTTTTTTTCCTATCCTTTCACCTCCAATCTGTGGATGTCTTTTCCTATGAGATGAGTATCCCAGCATATTGTTGGGCTTACATGGTATTTCCAATGGTGCTTTTTCACTTCACATGTTGGAGATTCATTTTATTCCATTCATATCTACTAAATCAGCTTAGTACTACTTGAATCCAAATTTCAAAGATTCCCAACTGGAAAGTTGACAAAGTTATTGGCAGAGATGAGAAGTGTCAAGAATTTTAATTGTTTTATTCTCCCCTCGGAAAGAACATATTTGTTTATAAGAATTAAAGCTAGCTATAAGTGATGATGTGAATTTCACTGGGAAGTTTTACAATAGCTACAGGCACTCATTTTATTTCTTAATCTGGGAAGAGACTTTTGGAGAAATGAAATGCTTTTGAACTTGACTTTTTCTTCCTATTTTTTTAAAAAGTGAGTTTACCTGGAAAGATATTTCAAAGGCAGCATTTATAAAAGGATGTTTACCCACTGAGATTTTAAAGGGTGTTATTTAAATCTTTCATAGGTGTATTGGAGAAAAACAGAAAAGTTTATAAATCTGTACACGTAACTTCATTCTAGTGTGGAGAGCGTTAATAGGTTTCTTTAGAGATAAGTTTATAAAATGTTTTGTGAGCACACTTAATGTTTATTAGCCTGCTTGACAAACTGATGGTTACCTTGAGGCTCTTTATGCCTAGAGGTGAGATCTCTTAACAGAGTTTTTGAATTGTTGCTTTACTTGTCTGTTAGATTAGCAGTTTACTTGAGGCTAATCTATATCAAGTAGCCACCCCCACCCATCTTTTCTTATTCCAAAGCACTGGGGCATTCCAATGACTAAAAGATTAAATTCATATACCTCATATACCTCTGAATTCATATACCTTTGAATACCTGGTATTCAAAGCTCTTAAATGATATGGCCTTAAGCTACTTTTTGAATGTATTTTTAAAAGTATTGCTCCTTTTTTTGCTCTGTACTTAAATCCCAGTAATCTCCTCACAATTCCTATAATAAATCCCACAATTTGCTTCTCACTATTTTTCTTTAATGTTTCCTTTGTGTAGAACACCTTTGTCCTTGAAATAAATCTGTTCTTCCATGAAGCCACCATGACTCTCCCCGGCTGAAGTCAATGTGCTTGCAGGCTTATTTAGTTAACTGTGTACTTTTCTTTTGGTAGTTATCACAATTCTTCTTCCATGCTGGCTAGTCTTACTTAGTGTATAAAAGAGAAAATACCCATGTCTTATAGGTCTTTTTTGGAATAATTAAAAGCAAGGACCCAGATATATTTTGAAGTCATGAATCAGTAAGTTCAGATAGGTTCTTTTTTTTTCTAAATTATTCTAAATTCATTGTATAGCTTTTTGTGTATTAGTTACCATTTATAAACTAGTTTTCCGATGGCTTACTTTTATTTTCCTGATTACTTTTTTTTGTGGTAGATTTTCATTTTTTAAATTATTTTAAACTGGGTTGGCCTTGTGGCTTAGTGGTAGTGCTCTCGCCTAGCAAGCGTGAGGCCCTGGGTTCAATCCTCAGCACCACATAAAAACAAATAAAGGTATTGCATCCAACTACAACTAAAAAATAAACATTAAAAATTATTTTAAACTTAAATTTGCAAAGATAGTACAAGGAACTAAGCCACTTGATACTCTTTAGCCTGCTTGGCAACTAATTGATGGTTACTTTGAGCCTCTTTATGACAAAAGATGAGAAGATCATATTTGCTAATTGTTGTATTTTGTCCCAATATTTTATTTGCATTCATTCTTTCTCTGTGAACTATTTGAGAATAACTTGGAGATATCATGGCCCTTTGTCACTTCATACTTCAGTACATATTTCCTAATAATAGGTAATTTTTGACTCAACCATAGAACAATTATTAAAATCAGGACATTTTACATAGACCCGTCATTCCTTTCTGGTCTACGGTCCATGTTCTGATTTCAACAGGTTCTGAATGGTGAGATCTATAGCTGCTGTTTCCCCATCCAGCCACAGTCCAGGACCCCACATTCATTTTGCTGTTATGCCTCTGTAGCTGCCTTCCATCTGGAGCAGTCACATCTTGCTTGTTCTGCACATTTCTGAAAAGTATTGTTATTAAGATTATATTATTTCCTTCAGATTTGTTTTATGTGATATTTCTTCAGGTCTAGATTGAAATTATATTTTTGACACAAACAGCATGGAAGCAGAGGCTTGTGTACCACATCAGGATATCAGACCCTGGGTTTGTCATTTGGTTAAGCCTACCAGGAATTTCCATTATTATTTTCTCTTTGTGGTCAATTAGTAATTTGTAGAGAGATACATTCAGACTATAAATATCTTTGTTCTTATCAAACTTTGACCCACTAGTTTTAGCCATCATTAATAATTTTATAACTTCTAGGCTTAATAGTTGACCATGAGTTGAAAAGAAGGCCTATTGCTTTTTCTTCATTTATTTATTTAATCAATATGCACTGATGAACGCTTATTTCAGTCAATAATTTTGATTATTTTGATGAACTATTAGGCCCAAATTCATCCAATTGAAGCCCCTTCAAGCTGGGTACTGTGTTACCTTTATCTGTTTCATTAATTCTTTGCACATTTCCTTACTTTTTGCACAAGATGTTCTAAATTCATTGTAAACTTTTTCTGCCCTAGCCTTTGAATTAACTTTTTCACTAAGAAGCCTTGATTTCTTTAATAGAGTATGATATTTTTGAAACTAGATCTGGGATATGGGAGCATGTTTGTTCTATTCTGTCATTTCTTGTAGTTATTCTTAGTAGACAAAGCTAGAAAATGTGTTTGTGCATGCTTATACACATGTACATTTCTATCTACATATCCTACTTCTATATCTGTTCATATTAAAAAATACCAGTGTGTACTGGTAACATCAATTCTAACCAAACATCTCTGGGTACATTAACATCTTCCTCCTTTCTTCAGTTATTAACTCCTTTTTCCAGCAGTGAGAAACCTGGGTGCAATTACATTCATTTGCTCAAGTCTACAATACACTAAGTAGTTTCATAATTTGTAGTATATACTAGTACAAAAAAAAAAACCCCACCAAACTACCAACTAGAGTTCAATATTTGTTTGATTTTTTTGGGTGCAATGTACACACAAATGCACATATCTTAAGTGTACAATTGAGTTTTAACAAAGGCATATCTCTGTTAAGACTGAGACTATTTCCATCACTCAAAAGTTTCCCTTGTGTTCATTTCAAGTTATTTTTTCCCCAGTTTCCTCTACAACCCTTCCATTAAGAGGCAATCACTTTCTGGCTCTTTTTACCAAGAGTGTAGCTTTGCTGGTTCTTGAACTTTATGTAAATGGAATCATGCAGTATATATTGTGTTATGTGTTTTGACATCTTCCACTCAGCATGGTGTTTTTGAGATTCAGACACATTGTTATGTATATCATCAGCTAACTTGTTTTAATTGCTGAGAGCCATATTCTCTTATTTAACTAGGCCACATTTATTTATCCATTCTTCTGTTGAGCTACATGTGGGTTGTTTCCAGTTTTTAGCTATTATGAATAAATTAGATGACTATAAATATTTTTATACAAGTTTTTGTTCACATTTTGATTTTATATCTTTTGATCATACTCTTAGAAATAGGATGACTGACCATTGGTAGATGTTTACTGAGCTGCCAAAGAAACTGCCAAATTCTTGTTCCAAAGTGATTGTACTATTTTTCACTCCCTTCCGTAAATGGACCTGTAATTGTTTTGCATCCTTGTCAATCTTCTGAGCTTTCAATCTGTTTAGTTATAACAGTTCTAATGAATGTGTAGTAATACCTCATTGTTGAATTGGCATTTCCCTGATAAAAAAAGATGCAGGCATTTTTAAATGTGTATATTGGTCATTTGCATATCATTCTTTGTGAAATTTCTATTGAAGTGTTCTGCTGATTGTAAGTTTGGTTATTTTTACTATTGAGTTATAAGAGCTCTTTATATATGCTGACTGTGAATTCTTTGCTAGAAGTGTGTTTCTAGAATATTTTATTCTAATCTATGACCTGCCTATTTCTTTTTCTTAATGTTGTCTTTTGGTGGACAGGTATTTTAAATTTGAATAAAGCCCAATTTACCTATTTATTATTTCTTTTATGATTATTATATTTTGTAACCTATCAAAGAAATCTTTACCTATTCTTGATTGTGAAGGTATTTATTTTCCTGTTATCTTCTAAAAGTAACATTTTAGGTCTATGATCTATCTTGAATTAATTTTTATGTAAAGGTATGAGGGTAGGAATGAAGTTTCTATTATTTTTTTTTCATATAGATATTCTGTTATTCCAATACAATTTATTGAGAAGACTTTTCTTTTCCCATTGAATTACTTTGGCACCATTTTGAAAAATCAATTGCCCATATAAGTGTGAGTTTTCTGAATAATTAATTACAACCATGGCTTTGATATTCACTGAGCTGTTATTTTATATTCCAAGTGGCATTCATAAAACTTCCTCTCGGCTTCTTCCTAGGGATAATTTGTTGTGGCTTGACCAACTCTTCTTCAAACACCAAGAAAAATTGGAGTGTTTTTTGCTCTGGGGTGAAATTTATCACTGAGGTCTAGCACTTGTGCTATTTGCTTTTTTTTTTTTTTTAACTATGTCCTTTGCTAACTCAGAAGCCTTCCTGGGTAATTCCATTTTTAAAATCTTGTTTAGGAAATAATAGCTTTATAATGTATTAAATCAGTCTGTCCTTTCTATCAGTACATTATTGCCATGGTGCTGGTGGTAAATACAATAAAATCAGCATGCTTTTCTCTTCCCCACCCCCCGCCGTTTCTCTACTCAATATTTATACATTCTGTTATAAACTGCATCATTGTGGGTCTGTGGGATAAATGGAAATTGCATTTTTTGTGATCACATTTCATAAACTGGACCTAACCACTGAGCATATAGACAAGGTGAAATTTCCCACAATGTACCTGCACTTAGCCTGTATGAGATACACAAATACATACTTCCCCTACTACCAGGAAGAATAGAAACCTACCTTGGAGATCTCATTACTTGTACCTCTGGGCTACTGCAAAGAGGGGTCATTGCTCTCCTTCTTACTGCTTATTATATAGAAATAATTTCCCCAAGGTCAGCAGTTTTCTTTTTGGCTTAATATTTATTCTTTGGAAAAAGATATTTAAAGGTGTCTCATTTTTCTCTTCTCGCTCTTTCATGCACAGCAATTTAGGTCTTTCTCTCCTGTTAATATTCCAGTGGTTTTCATGGTAAGAATGTGTAGTCTGCAATTAGGTGTGCAGCTGATGATGTGCCTCCAGTAGCCATCAGCCTGTGGCCTTGACAGCGTGCAAGTGTTAGAAGAAATGTGTTGGGCAGCTATTGTTATCTCTAGTTCCTCACAGCTGAGCAAGAATAATGGCAGATGACAGGGCAGGCAGGCTCAAGGCTCCCACACAGAGTTGGTTTCTGTAGTGTCTTGTGCACAAGAGCCTGCCAAACATGCTTAGAGTTTGTGGTAGGGGCTCCACAAGGCTGACAGGGCAGCAACATCATGTTTGGATTGTGAACATGAATTGAATTAATATTAGCTTCTTTTGTAAGGCAAAGTGAAAGTACATAATGAAATAAGTAACGTGTGTGGAAACATTGATTTTTGTTTCATACTGGAGCACAGAGGCCAGGCCTGTTCTCTGCTCTGGTGTTTGAATGGGGGCTGATCTTTTGCCTGCAGTTATTGTGCCTTCATTTTGGAAACAAGCACATTCTTCTTTTGTTTTCCCCACCTGTCTTGGAGAGAGGGGCATCTGTTGTCATATCCATTATTTATCTGTGAGAAACACTGTTATTTAACTATCTTTTCTGCTGCTGGAGGCAGCTTGGCTCTCTCCCTTTAGAAAGGATTCTAGGACTCAATGCTGTAAATACGTTTTAATTAGTGAGCTCATGTCCAGGCTGCAACTTGCTTAGCTTCTTAGGTGGCTTTGTAGATGAGCACCTCTAAAGCAAAATGGAGCAGCCTGAGAGTATGTGCACTTCCTTAGAGCTATGCTCACATCTCACAGTAGAGAGCAGGGGTACTGATTTTCCCAGCACCATTGTTCCTGTCTGACTCTGATGTAACAGAGACCGACTTTCTAAGTTACTTCATGTGCTTCCTTTGCACTGTACTTTTACCAGCTTTGAAGAAGAAAACCACTCTTTACTCCAGCATAGCACAGCTCACATTCTAGAGAATGCTTTATTCTCAGAGCCCCAGTGCCTTTATTTTCAAATGAAGGCATTTGAATCATGATGAGTTTTCAGATTTTTGAGCTCTAAGTTTAGATACCTTGTTGACAGTTGGGGTCCTAGGGAGTAAAAAGCCATAATGTCAGAAGCCCCAAAGTCCATGGAAAGGGACTCCTGGCTGGTACCACATGTATTATGGTTGTGGTAATTTATGGTTTCAGCTGGCCCCTGTAATGGGTTTGCCTTTGCCTTTGTCAATAGGGCAGAATCTTGCAGAATCTTGTTTGCTCTTCATCTTTCTTTGAAAATAAACAAGATGGAACTCTCTCTTGACATACTAGCATGAATTTTTGCAACATTTTGGTTTTCAGAATGACTTTAATAGTCCATATAAATCCTATGAGATTTGCTGGACAGATGGTATTAACTCTTTTAGGGAGTGTAAATCCAGCCTTTGAGAGGACTCTCTCAAAGAAGACTACCCTGCTGGTGTGGCTAAGCCTGGGATGAGGACCTAGGTTTCTAACTACCCATAACAAAGAGGTTACATGATGATGGGTAAGAACTAAGAGATTCCCTTCCTGATACTGCTTTGGAGACAACTCACGATGGGGAGCACAGGAGGTACATTCCTTATGTTTTAGAATAGAAAAATTTCCTTTTGTTCTACCAATCCCATAAAGCAGCATTTGTTAAGAGAAAGCAGGCCTGTAGAACTCATGAACTCTCTGTGGCCACCTAAGAATGAAAAGTCTGTAGGGAGGACATAGTAATTATTACTTTTTCGTTCTTGGAGGGTTAAGTATCATGTTTTCCAACCAAAACTAAGCCCAAAATCCAGGAAAGCATCTAATCCACTTCTAGAATGGTTTAAAAAATATTTTTAATTAAATAACACATGATAGTTACATGTAGTAGTGGGATTCATTTTCACATATTCATAAATGCATATAACATAGTTTTCTTCATTTCAATCCCCAGAAGTTCCTCTTTCACTCCATTCCATTATCTCTCTGATCCCTTTCCTTTACTATTGGTCTTCCTTCATTTAATTTATTTTTAAATTGGTACATTATAGTTATATATAAAATTGGAATTAATTATGACATACTCATGCATATGGTATAATTTGATCAACTTCATTCCCCAGTTCTTTCCCATTTCCTTCCTTTCTACCTCTCCCTTTGTCCTTTTGTTTCTCTTCTACATAACTCCCTTCTGTTTTCACCAGATCCCCCTTTTTATTCTCTTTTTCTGTTTACCTCCCACATATGAGAGAGCATTTGACCCTTGACTTTTTGAGTCACTTGGCATGATATTCTCCAGTTCCATTTATTTACCAGAAAATAACATAATTTCATTCTTTTTTATGGCTGAGTAGAACTTCATTGTGTGTATATACCTTATTTTCTTTATCATTGGTCCTTTGATGGGCTCCTAGGCTGGTTCCATAGCTTGACTATTGTGGATTGATCTGCAATAAACATAGGTATGTATGTATTACTATAGTATGCTGATTTTAGTTTTTTTGTGGATAAATGCCAAGGAATGGGATTCTGGTTCATATGGTGGTTCCATTCCTAGTCATTGGAGGAATCTTCATACAGCTTTCCAAAGTGGTTGTATTAATTTCCAGTCCCACCAACAATGTGTAGGTATACCTTTTCCCTCACATCCTCATCAGCAATTATTGGCATTTGTATTCTTGATGATTGTCATTCTAATTGAGTGCAAGATGAAATCTCAGTATAGTTTTAATTTGCGTTTCCCTGATTGCTAAGGATGTTGAACACTTTTTCATCTATTTGTTAGCTATTTTTATTTCGATTGAGAAATGTCTCTTTAGATCCTTTGCTTATTTATTGAGTGGGTTATTTGTTTTTTGGTCTTTTTTTTGCATTCTTTATGTATTTTGATTATTAATCCTTGCTGGGAAGTGTAACCAGCAAAGGCTTTTCTCCCATTCTATAGGCTCTCTCATCACATTCTTAATTGTTTCCTTTGTGGGTTTCACTTATCTCCTGGAGTTTCCATTGGCTTGCAACTCACAGAAGTGACCCCATTACTGTGCTGGAATGACGAGCCTGGTGGATAGATGGAGTCCCACTTGTGCCAAAGCATCACAAAATCCCTAAAGACTAGGAGTGGTGGGGCTATGTTTCCTCAAGTCCTCAATGATAAGGATACAAAGTTGACTGGGTAGGAGGCATAGGTGGGTCACTGTGGGAGATCCACTCCAACTAGGTGAGGAGGCACAGGCCCAAACAGGGAAAATTCTGCTTACCCCTATCAGGGGGCATCTAGAGGAGACACAAAAACTCTCCTCTCAGAACTTTGTGTGCCTTCTGGAGGGAATAGTGCAAGGTGGAATGCTTTGTCTAGCCCAAGAAGATCTGAGTGGTAAAAGGCACCACTACTTAGCATTCATAAAGGGGCGCAGCCCATGCTGATGATGGTGATGATTATTCAGTACTCGATACTGGATCAGATACTACAGAAGGGACTGCTGCTGTATAACCCCCTTGGTTTCTCCTGGCTGTCCTCAACAGAGCCAGTGTGTGGACTAGGGAGGAAGAGCAGGTCACTCCCTCTCCATCTTAGGTAGCAACTAGTAACACTGCACGAGTATAATCTATGTGGAAGGGTACCCTGGCTTTGAAGTTGTTTAGGCCACAATTTAAACTGAAAATGACTAGATATATTATTGATTTAGTCAGAGATATGTCTAATTGGCAAGTTAAAGTTTGGGGCCCCGCTGGTGGGTTCCTTAACATAGGATTGTAATATTTAATAAAAAGGTACTATGCTATATAGGAGACTCTTCAGCCAAAACTGACATAATCGCCAATCAGCATTGACTTGCAGCTCTCTGGGAACACATTTTATTTCATTAAGTTAAGGTATGCATGGAAAAATAGGGTTTCTTTATTTTTCATAATTGAGCCGCCCTCAGATGACCCCCAGACTGCTGAATAAAAGGTGACCCGGTGGACTGATTTTAGAACATCGAGGCAAACTTAGTCTGGTTCCCAAATTTAAGAGGGTCTTTTAGCAGCTCAGTGTATTTGGTTATATGTTCTTTCTTTTTGATCTGAGCCCATGTTGTCTGCAGGGGAATTTGTGTGAATTGGGATGGAGCTGGGTTTAGGGGATCTTACAGTGGAGGGAAAGATGGGTAGTTGATTTTATAAGAATAGTCCTTGTTTTGTTTGATGGTTCCTCCGCAATTATAGCATTGTCCTCTCTTGACTTCTAAAACTGAAGACACCAGATTTGTTAGGGAACCTGCAGTCTCTCTCTTTGATTTATTAGGGAGGGCTCAGTGGTTCTGCTTATTAATTTGGATCTGTATCCCCTGGCATGGTGCTGTGAGCCTTTGAGGTTTGGCTCTGATTTCTTCAAACATATACCATGTCAGTTTCTCTGCTACATTATCCAGCCAAATGCTGAGCTGTTTTCATGTCTGCCCCTGTGGACCTGTAGAGATTTCTGGGTCCCTTCCGTCTTTCACCCAATGGAAGGAGGCCAGATTATGCACACTTAGGCATTTTCTCTCATCGACCTCACTGCTGTCTTGGATTATTGTAGGGGTATCCAGCCAGATGATCTTATGCCCAAGATCCACACAGGAAGCTAGACTTTCCTCTCGACCTGTCTGACCACACGCCTAGCCTCTGGGCCTTGAGCTCAACCAAGGGTGGTTTAGATACACACCTTTCCCTTGTGGGTCCACCCTTTTTTCCCTCACAATCATCTGGGGGCTTTCTACCTCTTCTATTTGGACCAGAATTTCCTTTATGTCATTCCTGGTAGAATAGTTTCTGTGGAACCTATTTTATGATAAAAGCATAAACAGAGCACTATTGTTCTTATACAGCGATCTTATTTCATCCTCCCCACAATTCTGTGTTACAGTCTTTCCATTTATAAATGAAGAGACGTTTATGGATGAAGCTCAGGGAAATCCAGGCAATCTTCTAGGTCACACATCTAATCAGACACAGAATTGAGATTTAAGCTCCTCACTTCATGGCACTCACCCCTCTTCTCTTGTCCAGAATGTGTGGCTGCTCTAATTCAGCTCTCTTTACAGGATACACCAACTTTGCCAGAAATTCAGCAGTGCAGCTGCAGCTCCTTTTTGCTATGGGTCAGTGGCTGATGTTTTGTTCTTGTGATTGAAAACACTGAAACAATAGTACTTTCCCTACGTTTTTAATTAGCAAAGCTGAAGGTTGTGATATGAAGCCAATGGTTGGGGTTTATCTATTTTATATTCAGTAAAATATGTAGAATGGGGTTGGCACTTGCTTAGGTTAATAGCAAAGGAAGTATAATGAAAACAGCAGCAAAATAAATGTCTGGCTCATAATCTCCAGCAAGCCAGTGACATTGCAGGGTTGAGTCGGCTGCCGCGTCAGGGCCAGTGGGTGAATTTAGTCTGCTCCCGAAGGCCATGAGGCGTATCTGCGGCAACTGTGTTTACATGACACCTTAATATTTATTGGAATATGGGGGTTCAGGAACTTATTTTCCTGGCTTAGAAAACCACCGAGAGAAAAAGAAGATTTAAGCCTTTTAGTCTGTGGCTGGGGGACAAGGAAGGACTTTTCCTAAATAGCCCTTATTAAGGCTGCAGTTATCCTGATGGGCCACTTTCACCTTACACTTATATACCCTCTCTTCTTTCTCCTCCCCTACTTCCTTCTCCCCCCCACCCTCCACCCCGTAAAGATGTTTCTTGGAAAAAGGAATGATGAGCATTAACCTGAACAACTTCACAAGGAGTGGTGTGACCGTTTGCAGGGGTGTCATCAAATGTCACTTTAGCTTTCCATGGTTCATGCAGCATTTTGCCTTCAAATGGACAGTGATGTGTTTGTTCTCTGTGAGGTTAATCTGGCTCTTTCGGATGTATTTTCAGTCAAATTCAGGAAGCTCCATATGGCACTGTTTTTATTCTTGCATCATCTAGGTGTTGACCTTTAGACCTGAAATTAGTCTGCTCTGAAAACAGATGAAATATGAATGAGAATCATCTCATGTATATGGATCTTTGTTATGAACAGTTTATCCTCAGTGCTTTAAGCCATAAAATTATTCCAAAACATAAAAGAATTTACACAGAGGAATAGAATCCATTCAACCTAAACTAGATCCATCTTCCCAAAACTCACGTAAAATATAATGCTGAAACCATACTGAACTTTGCTACCACTGGCAGAGCTAGTTATTGCTCAGTTTTCCCTGGGGAGGCTTGGTGCTTTACCAGGTAGTGTTGATAAAGCAGGGTGTGCTGTCTCCAGAAGCCATTGCACAATTCTAATAAACAGAAGCAGAACGGAGACTCAGAATATATGATTATGGAAACTGACCTAATTTTCTACTTGAAGCCATAATTCCAAATCATTTAGATGCTTTACTCTGCATTTTATATATGCAATTGATTTTTATAGTTGAATAACCAAGAGAGTAATTGATAGGAAGTTTCATTATTAAAATTAGTTAAGAGTTACCCTAGAAAATTTACTGATGGGGATAAACATTTTTCATTTTAACTATTTCCCCTCTGGGATTGTTGTTGGGAAGCTTTCTTTATCCTTATAGCCAAGTAATACACATAATATAGTGATTAAAGCAAGCTCTGTTTTAAAAATTGCTAGAAAATCAAAATACTAAATATCTTGCATGAATCGAGTGGGATTATATGCAGGATGTTCTGAAGTGACCACACTGGGGACTGCCACTCAAAGGCTATTGGTGCCAAAGTGAGACTTTGTCAAATGTTTGTTTTTCTATTGTTTTGTTTTTTCTTTCTTTTTTGGCTGATGCTGACTAGGTTTTATAGGAGATTTTTTTTACCTCCCTTTCATTGATATGAAATATGAGTAATACCAGAAGTAGGAAGAAAGGGGGTGGAGATTACAAATTTGACATATATATATATATATATATATATATATATATATATATATATATTTTAGAGAGAGAGAGAGGGAGAGAGAGAGAGGAAGAGAGAGAGAGGGAGAAAGAGAATATCTTTTTGTAGATGGACACAACACAATACCTTTTATTTATTTATTTATTTATTTTATGTGGTGCTGAGAATCGAACCCGGGTCCCGCCTGTGCTAGGCAAGCGCTCTACTGCTAAGCCACAATCCCAGCCCTTTGATATATTTTTAATTTGACTAGCATATAAGACAAAACGTGTTTTATAAGTCTTGAAAGTTCCAGAACTCTTCAATGAAAACTCCATACATTATCACTTTCCTGCATCTGTAGCTTGATGATCCTATTGTTCATGAGGCATTATAGTTCTCTAAGGTTCTTTGGGGGGAAAAATGAAACAGTATGAAATTCTAAAAAAAAAATTGGTAGAATAGATATTTTTTTCATTGGATTTATGGAAAATTGATGATCTTAAAAATAAGAACTACTATATACTATAAATCCATAGCTTCTATTAACCTGAATAGAACCCTGAAAGTAGGGTTGATGAGTGGTCCTGAGCTGGAGGGTGTGTGAGTTTCTCCCCCAGAGAACAATTGGCAATTTCTGAAGACATTTTCCATTGTTGTGATTAGGTGGTGATTTGAGCAGCTACTGGTGGGTAGAGGTCAGGGATTCTATTAAACCTCCTGCAGTGCATAAAGCAGCTCCCTGCTACACCCATTTTCCATCCCCAAATGTCAGAATCAACTATGGACAAACCCTGCACTAGACTCAGAGGTAGAAAACCCTGGATGTGAATTCTAGCTCACCACTTTCTAAACATCAAACATTAAGCCAAACTGTTTATGTTCTCTGAGCCTCAACTTTGTAGAAATACAGATAATTATTATTTTTTTTGGCTTTGCAGTAAAGATCACTATGCACTAATGGATGTTAAAATACATTCTACAAATTCTGTGATAAAGTAAACACATTTGAGTGTTTTGATATTATCATTGGTTAACCAGAACACCTTCTTGATGAAATCAGAATTTTCTGTATAATGATTGATATCAAAAGAGAGGTCTTGGGTTCATATTTGTTTTATGTCCTCACATACCATGGTATGTTTATAAAGGAGCAGCATGTTTTTGTTAAATATGTACATGCATGTTATATACCCTATATTAATCATAGATATTTGTTCACCCTTATGTTTTTGTGGTTTAATTTGTTTAGCTCCCAAGGACTGGGTCTAGTTGTTTGCTTCCTGAGATGCCTATCACATGATAAGTGTTTCCTTTATTAGTGCCTACTAAGGGCTTTTTCATGAATAGTAAAAGTGAGATGAGGTTTCCCTGGTCATAAAGGAAAATTGAAAGAAATGATAATTTATTCTCTCTCTGCATACTGTCTTGCCTGGAGGTGACATTTGGAGCTACTACAACCACCTCATTGCCAATTTAAGTATGAAGCCAGCCCTGCTGGAAAAATAGGTAGACATTTTGAGGACATCCTTCAATGATTGAATCAGTGAACTTTGAAAAAGCTTCCGCCTTGGTGACTTCATGTTGTAAGACAAAATTCAATTTCTTTTTAAAACTAGTTTGAGTAGGAATTTTTTGTTACTTGTAGCCCAAGATACAATGATGCTGAACATATTGAATGAATGAGTGAATGAGGCATGGAGTATAGCCCTGTCTGTTTTTTTTTTTCCTTTTCTTTTCTCTCTCTCTCTCTCTCTCTCTCTGAAATTGAGAAAATTCCTTAGGAATGTTTTTCTTATTATAGTGTTAGGAGACCCTAAAAGAAAACTTATGTCTTACTTTAGACTATGGACAAAGGTTGTTTAATCAACTTAGTTCTTAAAAAAACATATGTGTTCACGGGACTGTTCCTCAGAGATATGTAATTTGTTCACGTTTTTGCCACATCACTGAAGCATCTAAAATTATTGATGAGTAGCTTATACTAATCTGACAGCTGTTGTTTGAAATTTTAAAAACATGATAAATGACTTTTATTTATCATTGTTATACCTCCTAATTCAATCAAATGTCTGAGCCTTTCTTTGCAATTCTCTGTGTGTTTGGAAGAAAAGGAAGTCTAATGTGGTCTCCTCGTTCCCATGTAGGTGTCTCATTTCTAGGGTTATTCTTGTGCTCTTTCCTTTGAGTACAGCGTAAAGGGATATGGCTGGTAATTACCCAAATTACTCATATTCATTGAACATCTTTGCTACTGCGCTCAGATGATAAAAAGAGATATGAAACTTCTAGCCCCTATAGAAATTAAAATTAGTCCTGAACATACAAGTTGTAGTGAGAAAGGCAATCTGAGGAGTCACATCAGTGGTATAGGCAAAAAAGCTCAAAGAGGTCAAGGAGAAATTTGAACTTGCAGTAGATTCCATTGAGGAGAAGTATTGAGGAGAAATATTGTTAAGAACAAAAGAATTTAGATAAATGGTATGTTTGTATGGATGTTATAATTTTATCTTGAATGTCTTCTGAAGGCCCACATGTTAAAGGTTTGGTCTCTGGGATGGTACTGTCAGAAGGTGGTGGGGCCTGGTGGAAAGTCCTTAGGTCATTGGAGCTCTGTCCTTGAAGACAATAATGGGATCCCAGCCCCTTTTTCTTTTGTTCTTTTGCTTCCTGAGCATGAGGTAAACAATTTGACTCTGCCATGAGGCCCAAAACAATGGGGCTAACCAGTCAAGGAATGGAGCCTCCAAAACTGTGAACTAAAGTAACCCTTTCTCTTTTTAGGGTGATTATCTCAGGTATTTGTTATAGTAATGGAAAGTTGATTAATACAGTGCCTGTATGTGTGTGGTGAGTAGGGGAAATGTGTTTATACTAGAAGGTGCAGATGGGAACATGGTGTGTTTGACAGTTAATAATAAGGTAAGTAATAAGAACACTGGGATTTTGTACAAGTTGGATTTTTAGAGGCTTTGAGGGTTAGATTTTGGAGAATTTGGAATTATAGAAAAGTGGTTTAGATTGTATTATAATCTTAAATTTATAATTGGTTTTGGTAGAAAAAATGATAAAAGTATAATTCTAATTTCATATAAACTATATTTGTTAAAATGAGAGATTTTTTTCATCAGCAGTAACAAACAATTTCTACCCCCAATACTTGTAAGATTCTGCTCATTTTTAATAAACAAGGTTGATTTTCTTCCCTCTTTTTTAATATCAACATTCGGCAGTTATGATATTTTATTGAAATAATTAATCTCTAATTCTGCCATTTGCCTTTGGGGCAGGGCCATGTCTCGTCTGTTATATTCCCAATACTTATTGCATAGTGTAGGATTACCACCTGATGGGTAAGTAAACTCTGGGTTCTAGTCACTTCATTTTGTAAGATTTTTGTTTATGCTCTCAGTAGTTTTTACAGTTGTAGCATTTTTAAGATGAGATAGATTATGTCTCATGACATTATGATCGTGATATTCTTTAATGAAAAGATTGCAGGTTCTGGGCTTGGGTTGTGGCTCAGAGGTAGAATGCTTGTCTCAAATGTGTGACATACTAGGTTTGATACTCAGCACTATATAAGAATAAATAAAATGAAGGTATTATGTCCATTTTAAAAAATATTAAAGCAAATAAGATTGCAGGTTCTATTCTAAATCAATATAGGATTTCCAAAATCTGACCTTATTAAGTTATTTTGTTTCATAATATCAGAGAAGACATTATCTAAACTACTGTTTCGAACAATATAGTTCTGTTTCCATAGTAATGTAAATAGGAGCAAATTCATCTTTTCATGTGCTGGGAAAGACAAAGAGCAGGTTATTGCTGGGAAAAACAAAGAGCAGGTTAGTGCTAAGTCAAAATTATTTTTGCTAACTTTTCATGTGAATGTAGGTTAGAAAATAATGTGGGTCTAATTTCTTTAGTATAAGATTATGGTAACTCTCATCCATTTTATTAGGATTTGATCCTGCTAAAGATTGTGTTATACGTAGAAATACTTGGTTTCAGAAATTTCTTTTATTAGGAACTAAAATTTACAAGCTCATGTCTTCATGTGGTTTTTGTTGTTTTTCTTTTTTGTTTTTAAGTCAGCTTCCTGTTGTAGTAGGAGTTTATTTCCTTTTCCATCATTGACACTATTTTTATTTATACATTGGAAAGAACATATTAGGTAGTTTCCTTTTGATATTTATTATCCCATTCATTCTTAGTTTTAGAAACCTGAGCATTGTGCCGATTTAGAAGACTCTTTCCCAGGCTTTATAGCTTGTGGCCTTTAAGTTTGTGCAAATGAGATATAAATAGATGTGTCAGGTGAGATTCTCAGGAAGGTTCTTTAAAAGGGAGAGAGCACATGTTCTCTCCTGTTTCTCTTCAGTTCTTATTGTCTGGCTGATTGTAATATAAATGGAATGGCTGGAACTTCAGTAGCTGTCTTAGATCATGAGGTGACCTGGAGGATGGAAGCCAAGAAACAGGAAGCAGTAAGACAGGAGGAGCCTCAGGGTTTCATGGAGCATCCAACCCAGCTCTGGACTGCTTTTATTTCCTTGCTTTTACCTAAGAGAACAAACTCTGAAATAACAGAAAATGGGGAAAGTTTTCCCAACTGTCAATAATAACTCAGTAATTAATTTAATAACCAGGAAAATCCTCATATTTTCAAAGTAGAAGACTATAAATTCTTATCACAGGTTACATATGATGATTCTATAACTTCAAATGAGAAAATCTGGAGGTGAGAATCTGTTTTACTGGAAAGATAGGCAGTGGGGTGCATAAGATAAAACATGGGTCTTGATTAATAAACAAGATTTAAGCATTCCACATTGTGTACTCACATTCAAAACACCATGCTATACATAATACATACATACGATTTAAGTTATCATTCAAAAAATAAATTTTAAGTAATCTCAAGGCAAAAATCAGGCTTGTGCACAAGACATCTTGGAACATTTGCCTAGTGTCTGTTTGTTTGTTTGTTGCTAGGGATTGAACCTAGGGGCACTTAATCACTGAGCCACATCCCCAGCCCTTTTTAATTTTTTTTTTTTTTAATTTTGAGACAGGATCTTGCTAAGTTGCTTAGGGCCTCATTAAATTGTTAAACTGACTTTAAACTTGTGATCCTCCTGGGATTACAGGCATGTGCCACTGCACCCAACTCATTTGCCTGGATTCTGTCACTGACTAGCTAGCTATTCAGTTGCATGGTAATTTAATAGCATGAGTACTCTTGTTCCTTCAATTATAGAGTGAATCATCCAGTGTTCACCCAATAACAGTCCCTTGAAGCAGTGTTTCCTGTGTGCCATCTATACGCTGTCTTTTGACTAGCCTTGGGACTCTTATAGATATCATCTCTATCTTACTTGTGGGGCTCATCGTTTTCCTCTATATGCAATCAATCTAAATATGATATATTTGAGGTAAATCTATATGATTACGTAGAGGCATAGATTAGTGAACACAAAAATAAAGTGCTGGTGAGTTTATTTACAGTTCAGATGAATTAATTCAGCCGTTTCATGACAAACACATCCTCTAGATGAAAGAAAATTTCCTTTGACATATTTTTCAAGTGTTATGGCCATAAAAGCTTTGCAGTTGAAGTGCCTATTCCAGGGAGATTAAGCCAAATAGCATGAGAGAGCTTATTGCTGCTTCTTTGGGAATACGGATGAAAGAATTATTTTATGATGAGGCCACAAACTATTAAGGTTTAAACTGAAGAAAGGCTGTTGGCCCACTTAGCTGTTCTCTAACTTTGCTGTTGGCTTGGTGTGCCTAGTGGTCCTCAGAAAACAAGGAACCTCTAACCTGCTTTTTATCTTGGAGGAGAGTCACAGCTAGCTCACAACTTTGAAATCTTGAGGAATAAAGATTTATAAGATTATTTCTTCATGTAGCAATTCTTAAATTGCTTTTTGACCTCAAGTTTCTTCTTTAATTTTACCCAAAGTTGAATAGGAACATGTCCAATTTTGAATTTTGGGGGCTTACAATCTTGCTTCACACTAATAATATATCATTTTCTTTATACTGATGCTCCTCAATTTATGATGGCCATATGTCCCAATAAACCCAATACAATTAAAAGCCTTTATGTTGAAGGTGTGTTCCATATTCCACAGATTACTGAACATCACAGCTCAGGAACATAGTGAACTGAGTGTGGATTGCTTTCCCTCATAGTCACAGGGCCAATTGGGAGTTGTGGCTTGCTGCTGCCAAATATAGTGAGAGTATCATACTTCAGATCACTATCCTGGGAAGAGATCAAAACTCAAAGTTTGAAGTACAGTTTCTACTGATAGCATTTCAGTTTTGTACCATTGAGAAATCAAAAATTTGCAAGATGAAATATCATAATTGGGGACCATCTATATTTTATTATTTGTTAATTTTTTGCTCCTTGAAATCTTGGTTTAAAGAATGGAACTCAACATGGGCATCCCTCTTGAAAGTTGCATCAGGGAAGCAAGCCACATGCAGAGAGCATCAGAAATGGCAGTCAGCTTTAAAGAAGAACTAACACCAATCTTCCTGAAATTATTCCATGAAATAGAAAAGGAGGGAACACTGCCAAACTCATTCTAAGAAGCCAGTGTCACCTGATACCCAAAGTGGATAAAGATACATAAAGAAAAAAAAATCTGTAGACCAATATTGTTGATGAACATAGATGCAAAAATTCCTTATAAAATATTGGCAAACCACATACAAAAACACATTAAAAGATAGTGCACCATGATCAAGTGGGGTTCGTCCCAGGGTTGCAAGGTTAGTTCAACATACAGAAATCAATAAATGTAATTCATCACATAAACAGACTTAAGGACAAAAATCATGTGATCATCTCAATAGATGCAGAAAAAGCATTTGACAAAGTACAGCATCCTTTCATGCTTAAAACACTAGAAAACTAGGGACAGAAGGAACTTCAACATTGTAGAGACTGAATACAACAATCCCAAGGCCAACATTATACTAAATGGAGACAAGCTGAAAGCATTTACTTTAAAAACACGAAAAAGACAAGGATGCCCACTTTTACCACTCTTTTTCAACATAGTCCTTGAAACTCTAGTCAGCAATCAGGCAAGAGAAGAAAATTAAATGGATACAAATAGGAAAAGAAGAGCTCAAATTATCTGTTTGCTGACGACACAATCCTATATTTAGAAGACCCAGAAAAACTCTACCAGAATTCTAGAGCTCATAAATAAATTCAGCAAAGTAGCAGAACACAAGAGCAATATTCATTAATCAATAGCCTTCCTATATTCCAATGATGAATCTGCTGAGAAAGAAATTAGAAAAACTGTCCCATTCACAATTGACAAACTAAAAAAACAACTTGAGAATCAAATTAACAAAAGAAGTGAAGACAAGACTCCTACAGTGCAGTAAGTAAAATAAAAAATTAATAAGTGGGATGGCATCAAATCAAAAAGCTTCTTCACAGCAAAGGAAACAAGAGTATGAGGAGAGAGCCTATAGAATGGGAAAAAATATTTTCCATCTGCACCTCAGATAGAGCATTAATATTTAGGATATATAAAGAATTCAGAAACTTAACACCAAAATAAAAATAAAACAAAACCGAAAACCAACCCAAACAAAATAACCCAATCAACAAATGGGCAAAAGAACTGAACAGAAACTTTTCAAAAGAAGAAATATAAATGATCAACAAACATTTGAAAAAACATGTTCAACATCTTTACCAATCATGGAAATACAAATTAAAACTATATTAATATTTCTATCACTCCAATAATAGTGACAATTATCAAGAATACAAATAAGAATAAATGTTGGCAAGGATGTGGGGAAAAATATGTTTATACATTGTTAGTGGGACTACAAATTAGTACAATCACTCTGGAAGAAGAATGGTAATTCCTCAAAAAACTAGGAATGGAACCATATAACCCAGTTATCCCACTCCTCGGTGTATAGCTAAAAGATTTAAAATCAGCATACTAAAATGATGTAGTCACATCAATGTTTATAGCAGCACAATAAACAATAGCCAAGCTATGGAACCAACCTAGGTGCCCTTTAACAGATGAATGGATAAAGAAATTGTGGTATATATACACAGGTATATTACTTAGCCATAAAGAAGAATGACATTATGGCATTTTTAAAATCGATATATTTTTTAAAATAAATGACAGCAAAATGCATTGCAATTCTTATTACACATATAAAGCACAATTTTTCATCTCTCTGGTTGTATATAAAGTATGTTGACACCAATTAGTGTTTTCATACATATATTTTGGATAATGATTTCTATCACATTCCACCTATGGCATTTGCTGGTAAACGAATGCTCAGCGAAATAAGACAGTCCCAAAAAGTCAAAGGTCGAATGATTTCTCTGATATGTGAAACCTAATCCACATTTCAGAGTGCTGGGGGTTAAAGAAAAATAGAAGAAAGATCCCTGGGGTAGAAAAAGGGGAGTTAAGGGAAGGGAGGAAAATGGGATAGGGAAAGACCATGTAATGAATCTGATCTAATTTTCTATGCACATATAACAATATGCCACAGTGAATCTTACCATCGTGTGTGTCCACAAGACACTGATTTAAAAAAAATAACTGTAAATAGCAGAAAGATCAGTAGAGTAGAGGGAAAGGAACAGAGGTAAGGAGGAGGGGAGACAAAGGGGAAGAAGTGGGGACTGAATTCAAACAAATTATATGTAATGTTTTTATAATTATATCAAAATGAATTCTAATGTTATATATAACTAAAAAGAACCAAAGTAAAAAAAAATGAAAAAAGAAATGGTGGTCAGATCTGCCATTGGGAGAAAAAGTATAGCTAAAAATTAAAATCAGTTCTGGTTCATGAGTTTCTTTTCATTTGTTTCTAAGGAACTAAAAATTACAAGATCATTTCTATTAAGTCTCACTGGCAGTGGTGTGGAAGTTTCTTAAGATATAAGGGGTAAAAGTATGTGGAAATACAACTTTTAAAAAGGCAGTCTCTATTCTTGGTATGCTTGCTTGTATATATAATTCTTCAGAAGTCTTTGAAATGCACTGCCAATCCATAGACACCGCCCTCCTCCCAACATTGTGCACTCACAGTTGGCTAGCCTGCCTCAGGCTTTCCTTTTCTGGGAGCCCAGGTAGACAAAAGCCAGTATGCAAGAATCTTGTGCATATTTTGTGCATATTTTGTGGGCTGGGATTATGGCTCAATGGCAGTGCACTCGTCTGACATACCTAAGACACTAGGTTCAATCCTCAACATCACATAAAAATAAATAATAAATTAATAAATAAATAAATGGTATTGTGTCCATCTACAACTAAAAAATATTTTAAAATGCACATTTTTGCTTGTGCATATTTTACTCCCTTCTTTATAGCTAAACAGAAAGACATTTGGAGCCTAGAGGATATAGCCTACATAATTTAAAAGGGAAATAAAGTCAACCTTGATTAAAATTGAATCATTAAAAAAATAACTACAATCTGGTAGCTTGCTAATTATGAAGCTCACAAAAATAGATGATTGGTTAGCTTCATGTGTTCATTTTAGTTTAATAACATGAAGATATTTCATTATATATAAGGGGTCTTTGCAATTTTTATTTGTAGTTATTCATGATTTTGTCACACTCTGAGTTAGGATGGCTCATTTTCTACTTAAGTTGCTTGCATGCATAAAAAAAAAATAAACTTACTTTTTGTTTAAGCTTTAGGAAGAAATTTATTTTTGGACGAGTGGGATATATTTTGGCTCATTTTTTCATGCAAAAAAACATGTGCTGTGAATCAGTTATGTGCAGTTTAAGGTTCCATGATAGGTTTATAAGATTTTTAAAGAGATGTCATTATCCTTTCCCTTGGCTATTTGTATTCTTTGGAGGAAGGGAGACACACACACACACACAATGTAAATGTGATAACAAATTTTATTGTCATTTTGACACAGACATGCTCTTTGAAAACTATAGTTAAATTTTTAAACTTTTGTAGCAAAAAAGTGTTACACAGTTTTCTAGTAATAGTGGTGGCCATTCTTGCATAGCAGTTAATCTAATCTGGGTACTGTCCTAAGTACCTTCATATATGTGATGATTCACTTAATTTTTACAATAATCCTGCAAGGGAGATATTATTAACTGCACTCTACAAGAAAAAGATACTTCAGCAGACTGCCCAGGAAGCAAACCAAATCTAGTTTCAGAGACTTATATTTTCTTTCATCATAGCAAAATTCTGTCTCTTGATCGAAAGATAATATAACAGAAATAGCAGAGTTTCCTCTGCAATTTCCAGAAGGATCTTCATATCTCTAAGAATCTCTTCCTTCTAAAATCAAATATCAGCACTTTTATGGACTAGATATTTGCTTCCCTGCAAATGCATGTGTCCATCCCCTGACCTTGAGTGTGAGCACATTTGGAGGTGCGGCCTTTGGGACATAATTAGAGTTAGACTAGGTCAACAGGGAGGAGGAGGAGGAGAGAGATCTCTTTCCCTGTCCCTTATTTGTTAACTATAAGCTTAATTTGATCTGGGTGGGGACAATCATATATATTGAAGACTATTCCATCCAGATCATTGAGAAACACTGATGGATAAAGAAAACATTTAGCTGTGGGTATTAGGCTTGTCTCTATAAAGTTGAACTTGTTTGCAGTACTTTTGATTCTTTCCTTCTAATTTTTGAATTACAAAAGCTAACAAACCCCCAAATTAATTGCAATTTAAGATACTAATGCTATAATGGACCTACTCACTGAGAGACTTAGACTTCTTAATTGAGATTTATTAGTTAAGCAAAGGTATACATTCTCCTCTTCTAATAAGTTAGTCAATAAATGCTTACCAAGGACATGTTGCGATTTTCAGAGCTGTTCTTCATTCCTGAGCCACAGTTTATACATCATCCCAGATCTGATCTTGTCTTAATGTCTGGTTCAGCTGCTTGCTGAAGTTATGGGTTGGATGCTGCAGGCACAATCCTTTATGTTGCCTGAAGGAAGAACCCAATAGCACCTTTCTTCACTCCCATGCCATGACTTCTTGCCCTACGATTCCCCTTTTGCTACTGAAACTTGGTGGGGTTTCTTTAGCACTCACATATATGCTACCTGGAAGCTCTGAGGAGTTGACATCCTGTGAAAGTTGTAAGATCCAAAATGGCATTGCTTGTATCACAACAGTGACCAAATAAATAAATAAATAAATAATATGTAAAAAAACCTGAAATGTTTTGAAGGAGGGGGATCTCATGTGTGTGTCCCTGATTACAGGAACTATTCACAAATAACTTGACCAGAACTACAGTCTTTCACAGAGGCCACTACAACTTTCTACAAAAAATACTATGATGAGGATGTTGGATAATGCCCAACAACTGTGTGTTTAATCTTGGACTTGTATCTTCCTGTTATTACTCCTCATGGCCAAGGATATTGTTTCTAAATATCTTATCTGAGCGTCCATATTTTTCCCCTTAAAAACTTCCCCTTGCCTCAGTCTCCTTGAGTATGCTCATAGTTTACTATGGCATGCATATTCCTATAGCTGTGTTCCACTCTTCCCAAGTAAATATAATTATTCTTTGGAGAATCTCTCTCTGTTATTTAGGTCGAAAATCCTGTGTGGCCAAACTTTGACCAAGGTGAGAAGGAAGTTAGTGGATAGTCTTCCTTTTTTAAAAAAATTCTGGAATGGCCATTTGGAGACTCAGTCACTTCAGACTGCCTCTATGAAGGCAATCTACAAATCTAACCAGAGTTTGTAAGGAAACTGTGTCCAGCTGTTGACACACACACTTAGATATTCTCTCATTGTCCTGCCTCACTCCTGCTTCCTTGGAATTGGATTTGTCTATAGTCTGTTATCTCAAAAGTTCTTGCCTCCTGGTCTATTTTCTGGGAAAATGGGTCTCATTTTGCTCTGAAAGAATCTCTTGGTGGGATTGCACTGTAAATCACAATGATACTATGTGATGAGTATGAGAGTATATAGGAGCTGGGGTACAAGACAGGAGTAATTAGTTCTGGATTATAGATAGAGGATGGGAGATAAGAAAATACTCCCCAGAGGATATTTCCTGAGTTGAGATTTGAACAATGACTCCTGTAAAACTCATTAGGTGCCTGGGGTAGAGGAGGACTCTCCAGGGAGCGGGAATCATGTAAAAATCTCAAGACAGCCAGGGTCATGCATTACAGTTGGAGCACATGGTGGGAGGTACAGCTGGAAGACAGAGCTTATCAATGGCCTTGATGACACATTGCTTGTATGGCATGAAAGATCAGTTTTGTGGAGTCACAAAGAGGCAGAAGTCAGATCTTAGTGACTTAAGGTATAAATGAGGGACAATAATGAGACACTACTTTTTCAGGAAGCATGGCTAGGAAGAAATGAAGAGAAGTTGGAGAGGTATGGAAGGTGTATTAGTTAGAGTCCTGCACAGCGCTCTCTCTCTCTCTCTCTCCCTCTCTCTCTCACACACACACACACACAAAAAAAAAAAAAAAAAAAAAAAAAAAAACAGCCTCTCACTAGAATTTAATAAAGACTCCTTATGGAGAGGTAGGCCGATTTAAGGAATCCCATACTGGAAGCACTAGGAAATAACCAACAGGAACAGATCTGAAAGCTGTTAGCACTAAAGGGGAAGGGGAGAAAATGGCATTTTAAAAGGAGAGGGATATAAATGCTTCCCTCCCTCTACTCCTTCTTGTGCCTCCCTTTGGAAGAGCAGGACCTGAATCCACATGGCAGGGGAGCCCAAGTGATATGGTCCAGGGAGGTTAGCCCCTCCAGGCCTAATTTGGAGTAAACAAGAGTGGAGAATGGATGTGGAGAGCAAATGATGAATCACTAACAGAGCATCAGTGGGGACTTTTTAAAAAATAATTGGAGAGTCATTAATCATTTATTTGTTGAGAGGGAAAGGAAGATAAGAGAGGCATTATAGAAGGAAGAAAGAGGCAGAATAACTAATGGAATAAGTGAGGAGAGGATGAGATCTGGTTGGCAGAGTTACTCATTTTGGAAAATCAGAAGGATGGCTCATTCCCTGAGACCCCAGGAAGGAGGCAAGCATGTGAGTGTACGTGGGCATTCCCATACACAGAGAGGGGAGACAATCTGGGGAGGGAGATTTGTGCCTGGAGAACGTTCATTTTCTTGTCAAGGTAAGATGCAAGGTTATTTGTTGTGAGCAAAGGGACTGAACGTTAGCATATGGCTTGAAATATTGTTTATTCTAGAATTTTCATCAGGAGTATGGGAAATTGAGTTGACAAGAGAAGATGCACAAAAAGACTGAGAAGGGGTAGAGCTTTGGCTGAGATAGGAAGTTATATAGTGCTGAAAGCAAGTAATGGAAGAGGGAAATATTCATGGTACACATTAATAAGTAAATTGCTAACATTAGCAGCTGTGATATAGTGAAGAAGGACTTATGCTATTTTGGGCTCTTAGCTGTCCTCACCCATACTGATAGACCCCAGAAACCTGAATCTCAGATGCCTCACAATACTCCATCTCAATTGTAATACCATTTATTCTAAAATGTGCCAGAATTTTATTGTCTTTTTTTGGAGGGTGAGAGAAATCTTTTCTGTGTTAAATGTATGATCATTTTTTCCCAACCAAAATTTGCAACATGTATCCAGTTTAATTTTACATTATTATTTAAATTTTTTTAAATGTGTCATTTTTAGATATATGTGACTGTAGAGTGTGTGTATTTTGACATATTATACATATATGGAGTATAATTTATTCTAATTAGGATCCCATTCTTGCAGTTGTTCATGATATGGAGTTTCATTGGGGTTGTATTCATATATGAACATAGGAAAGTTATGTCTGATTCATTCTACTGTGTTTCCTATTTCCACCCTCCCTTCCCTTTATTTCCCAATGTCTAATCCAGTGAACGTCTATTCTTTGCTTATCCCCTGTATTGTGTGCTGGCATCCACATATCAGAACATTTGGCCTTTGGTTTTTTGGGGATCGGCTTATTTCACTTAGCTTGATAGTCTCTAGTTCAATTCATTTACCAGTAAATGCCATAATTTCATTCTTCTCTACTCCATTGTGTATATATACCATATTTTGTTTATCTATGCATCTGTTGAAGGGCACCTAGATTGGTTCCATAGCTTAGCTATTGTGAGTAGAGCTGCTATAAACATGGATGTGGCCATGTCACTGTAGTTGCTATAGTATGCTGATTTTAAGTCCTTTGAGAATATGTGGAGGAGTGGGATAACTGGGTCAAACGGTGGTTCCATTCCAAATTTTCTAAGGAATGTTCATACTGCTTCTCAGAGTGGTTGCACCAATTTGCAGTCACACCATCAATATGTGAGTGTACCTTTTCCCCCCACATCCTCACCAACATTTATTGTTACTTGTATACTTGATAACTGCCATTGTCACTAGTGAGATGGAACCTCAGTGTAATTTTAATTTGCATTTCTCTAATTGCTAGATAATTTTACATAATTTTTAATATCTCTGTCAAAGACCAAGTCTGCCTTCACCTGAAATGTCTAAGGATTCTCCTGAAGCACTTCTCTTCATCCCAGCTGGTGAGATTGGGTGTTGTATTTCTTTTCTCAACCTGTGTGTGGGACCCTAGGCTGCACTGGCTTGGCCTGAGGCCACCTACCTCTGTCTCACCTTCAGGCTGTGGTCTCTGACTAATTGCCCTTTAATTATTCTGTACTTTTTCTTGCTTCCCTCCACATTCTGGCTTTCCCACTATCAAGACTTTCTCTTTTGTGGACTCAAACCTTGGCTCACCAGGGTTTAGGCATATGCCAAATTACGGACTTAATGAATTATTTCTTTTTTTAAAAAAAGAAAATATTTGATTTTTGATTGACACATTGTTGTGTACATTTATGGGGTACAATGCTACATTTTGATTTATGTATACATTGGGTAATGATCAAATCAATATGATTATCATATCCAACCTCTTAAACTTTTATCATTTCTTTGTAGTAAGAACACTCAAAATTCTCTTCTATTTAGAGATATATAGTACATCATTGTGAACTACAGTTACATTACTACACCACAGAACACCAGAACTTATTCCTCCTATTTGCAGATTTTTACTCACTGACCAATCTCTTTCTATCTCAAAAACCTCCCTTAGTTCTTACATTATCTCGTAGTTTAAGGCTGGACCATGATATTATGCTTCCCTCTATTTTTGTTTGTTTTTTTTGATTTATTATCTACTGTTAATGATTTGAGTCCTGTTTTGTGAATATTCCTGTCACTTGTAGTTGAATCTTGTCCCTTGGGGTTTATTCAGAAGTGTTGTGCAAATATTATCTAATAGTCCTTTAAGGTGCATGAAGTGGTTTTAGTCTAGCTTTTGAAACTCTGTGGTGTATTCTGAGGGAATCGGCAATTTCTGACCCTCTAATTTCACTACCTTTTGTGGAGGCAGCCTTTTTCCTCACAGTAAGTTTTGATTTCTTTGCTGAATTACTGTGCAATCTTTCTTTTCAGATATTGTAAGCATCACAATAACAGCTTCACTGATAACAGATGAGTATATAGTTGGCCCATTGTTAAGTTTGCTCAGGCACAGATTGACAGTTATGTCATTCTGCATAGCCTGTCCCAAGTTCCTTTCGATGTGGATTTCAGAAGTCTTGAAATCTTAAAAGTGAGGATGCATAGTAATGTCTGTATCATAGTATTGCTAGGAGGAGCAAATCACAAAATATATGTGAAACATCTTCACAAACTGCAATGAGCTAGCTGTTACAGTCCCTCCTTTCTAGTATCTAGTAGAGTGCATGACCAGAAGTACAATAATTTAGGAAGCCTTTACCTGCACACAAACTTAAATATTACTATATCTATGTGGGGATAGTCATTTCATATGTGTGTAGTGCTTTTAGTTAGCTTATTTATTCTTATAGCTCTATAAGATAAGGAAGGAAAATTGCATCTTATTAGAGATAGACAAGAAAATTGAGGTTCAGAGGGGTCAAGTAGCTTTTCTAGGGCATATAGTTGAAAACATGAGGCTGTTGGAACTAGATTCAAGTTCTTCTTAGACTCCTTAGACAAATCCACCTGTTTTATGTTTCTGAGATGGATCACAGAGATGGGTGAGAACATTGAGAAAATATTCCTTCGTTTTTCCTACAAAGGAAAACTGAACAAGTCTTAGGGTAAAGAATAAGGCAAAGAGACTTTATAACTCCCAATCAGTGAGCCTTTGTTTTTTGTCTTCTTTCATTCAGAGGCGCGCAGAGGTGAATTAGATATTTTGACAAGATCTTTTAGATTGCTTTTAAAAACATGGATCAGAAAAAGCTGTAGCAAAGAAAGCCATTCTTGTGTTTAAAATATTTTTTGCATAAATACTTATTACTAGAATAATAAAAGCATGATATGATATCATAATTTTAAAATAAATGTACTTAGGAAAATGACTGAAAACCTAGCAGTGGTTATTTCTGGTTGATGGGATTTTGATAGTTATTTATTTCTTTGTTTCTCTGTTTTCTAAATTCTTCACACTGAATATGGATTGCTTTGTACTTGGAAAATTAAAAAATTATTGTTTTGAAATGGGCATATGAAGAAAGTAGACAAAGCTGAGTAATTAGAAGGCTTGTGTAGAAAATAAAGATATTTTGGAGCAAACAACTTGTGAATAATGATTTTAAAATTTATTTTGAGTCATTGACTCCTCAGGAAATATAGTGGTGCTGAGAGTAGAGAGAGATACTGAGAGAGATTGGGCCAAGGGTGCTGTTGTTGGATAAACTCTGCCTTCTGGGAGAGTCAGAGAGGGATAGTGAGCATTCAGTTTTTGTTTTTATTTCTGCTTCTGAAGTTTTAAGGTTTAGCATTAGTTCTCAGGATCTAACAAGGCAGCTACAGTAACCATGAGACATATAGACTTAAGTTCTAACTACATATGCTACCTAGATCAGCTGTATGATATTGAGGTGGGGGTAAAATCTTTTCCTGTGTCCTTATTTAAAATTTCTTACCTCATAAGGTAATGGACAGCATTGCTAAGCCATGAATATTCAAATATATGATGCTATATTAATCAATATTGGATGGCAGCTGCCCTCACTCCCCCAATGCTCTACTTGGTCAGGACTTAAGACATTCATGAAGATAAGATGTTTCTATAGAGCTACTGTCTACCTTAAATATCTGTCAGATATTTGCTGGTGACACCAACCCAATTCATACCTCTTTGACTTCAAAACAGTATTTGCTGGGTAAATGAAAGAGTTGGTTGAAATGTACGACAGCACTGGAGACCTCTGGCCTTAGGGTAACTCATGGAGTAAAATTTAATAGCTACTTTCAATTCTTTTCTTGAGAATTCTAATAATAATATTTTGTTGTCATGTGTTGCTTATCTTTGAGTACCATGCAACTTTGAATACCATGCAATTTTGTGTTGTGTTTGGATATTTTAAATATCATCTTCTGAGACTCTAGATCCTTTTAAATCTTCTGCAGAACATTGATTTGTTTGTTTTAGCAGGCAGTCAGCCTCCTTAGGTTCAGTCTACATGTTCCTTCTCACCTATGGTGGTTCTTGTGTTGGTTCAGTGTTCAGAGGTTTTGTTATCCCTCCCTGGACCCCAGCCAGGGGTGTTGGGGGTGTTGTCTACTCCTTGCTTGAGCTTCTCAGGGTTTATTCAGAGTGGTAGCTCCCATTGCAGTTCAGTACTGCCTTTGCTCTGCCTCTTTGAGCATATTCTACACAGGCACAGTGTGTGGGTCATCCTGGGACTTGTGTTGGTTCATACACAGAATGTGTGTGGGGGGGCTTGCTCTTCTCCTTTACACTCTGGGATCTTTTTTCAGTGACTCCTTTGTATGTTTCCTCTGGCCAGAAAAATGGATTATTGTGTAGTTCCAGTGTCCATGCTCTAGTTCAGTGTCACTTCACTGGGATAAAGTGACAGGAGAAAAAGAATTTTGGTGATTTTTCTCCCAAAGTCTTCCATAGCAGGAGTTCCTCGTTTTTGTTTCTTCATGCAGAGACACAGGTTTTAAGTGCCATTTCTCCACCAGTGTTGGCCTTGAGGCAGGGCTGGAAGAGGTAGAAGAGGGGAAAAGAAGCACATGCATCTCCCCCTGCCAAGTACACAAGTTCTCCAGCTAACAGGGATCCCTTTTTTTGATCTTCTACCCAGAAAGACAAGCTTTTCTTGGAGGTTTTCCAGTCTACACTGTGTGGGTCCCTGATTTGTTTATCTTCCTTTCAATGCTAGGAAAAAAAGGAAAGAAAAGAAGCCAGAACTTATTTGCCATTGTTAGTTGCTAGAAAGTAACTTTTGGCTTTTCCTCTCAATCTATCTTCTTTATTTTATTTTATTTTATTTTTTTAATGTGGTGCTGAAGATCAAACTCAGTGACTCACACATGGTAGGTGAGTGCTCTACCTCTCAGCCACAACTCCAGCCCTCAATCTATCTTCTATTATTTATTTTGCAGAATCTCAGTTTTTAAATTTTTGTCAGAGTGGAAAGAGAGGCCATCATGGACTTCCTCAATCTTGGCTGTCACCAGTGAATAATTCATTATAATTGGTCAGGTAGCATGTCTACATTAGGACCCAGCCAGGGGTTGTAGTTCTGTGATTAATTTGCCAGCCAAAACTGCATGATGTCTTAGAATAGTTCCCCAAAGTGTAATGAGGGTAGAAAGCATGATGTTACCCAAAGAAATGGAAAGTAATGCTGGGTACAGAACACCAAATATCTACTGTTTCTAATGAAAAGGAAGCCTGTTAATAAGTGTTTGTTTTCTAAGAAGTGTAGTTATGACAAGAGGTATTATTAGGGTTATACTATTCATTTTAAAAAATTCAACTGATTGGATATCTTATTTTTATTTAGCTCACAAATTTTGCATGCAAAAACATGATTTGGGATGTTAAAAATTTTAGAGGCACTTATCACCTATGCTATTTTTGTAGATGCTCTTTACAAGTAAAGCTCAATTTCAAGTAGCAGCAAGGACAAGATTTAGCTTTTGAATTTAAATGGTATTTTTATAAATCCTTTACATCGGAATTCTGCCAGTGGCTCAGCTGAATTCAAACATGGAGTTGCCCAGCATGGCGCCAAATTGTGGTTAGCAAAGTGTGCTGTTCATTCTCCTTCAACTCCTTTTCATCCTTTCTCCCATTCTGTTCCACTTTTCTTTGTCTCCTTTGTGTCTGTATACCTGGACAGAACTTCAGTTAGGGTTAGAACTTAAGTTAGGTAGCTTATCCTAAAGTTAGGAGAAATGTGAATATTTTTTTGTGTCTTATCAAAGCAAGTTCCTAAAAGTAGGGGGGATTAGTACATTTTAATATTACATAATATAGTTTAACTGTAGAAAAATTTGAAAATATAGGCTCATATAAGACAATACCATGATACTCATTATTCAGGCAATCATCATCAGCCCTTTAGAATATATACTGGTCGTCCTTTTTACACATATTGATTACACACAAATAAAATTCAGATGTACTGCTTCACAACCTTAATTTTTTACACTTAAATATGTCATAAAATTATTTTGTTTTTAAATATCTCTTGCTGTTATCATTTAGAAATGGACTGTATAAAATCCAATCTCATCACATGTGAACTATAATTTACTAACCAGCCTTTTTGTGGCATTTGATTGTTTTAATGGTTTCTCTAAATAATGCTGTGATGAAAACATACTATAGTTTTCTTGGGTTATGTGCCTTAAAGTGGAATTGTTGTGTCATGGGGTATATATAATGCATTTCTAAAACTTGCATGCAGTATCTCTTGGTGCTGATTAAATAGTTTGGTTACTCAAAATTTGCAGGAGCAAAGGTGCCTTTGCAGTTTCAGCCTGATTAACTTAAAGAATTTGTAGTTTACATTTTATATAGGTAAGTTTACAACCATATATAACTAGCCATAACTAGAATTTGTTTTTCCCCTTTTGAAAAATTGTGCCTCAGCAGATCATCATCCAATTTTTATTTGGGTTAGCATAACAACAAACCCATCAAAAACCCAAACTATAAAAACTACCTAAATCCAACATCCCTTCAAGAGATAGACAGACCCTTCTGCCTGTCAGGAAATTTTATCCATTGAGGGGTAGAAAACTTTTTTTGCTGTTTGTTTAAATGTTTTCACGTAGTAGAAACCAGCATCACCTCCAGACCAGACCTATCTGATCTCTGCTGTAGATAGCCACACTCTGATCATCTTCCAACTGTGTTCTTCCTCCTCTTCTACCGTCTATGGATCAGGAGCTGTGCTGCCTGCATGCCACAGCCCACCCTTTGCCTCCTTCATACCACACTCTGGGCAATGTGGCTTTAGAATTATATGCCTAAAATGCCTGAAAGTGCTGCTGCCATTGTAGAAGGGCACTAGCAGACAGGCTGTTGTCACCTCTTGTATATGAAGGAGCCTCCTAAGATGTGGCATGGCTAAAGAAGAGAAAGGAATGCCTTAATTTATACATTTTCTCTTGGTTCTACAAATGTTACGGATGCCAGTGAGATGCTTACTTTGGGACAAGCTGTGGGGTGTGAGGGCGTGGGTAGGAGCAGAAGCTGGAAGGCCCCTTAGGCTGTTGGTGGTAGTCATCTAGGTGTCAGGAGCTGGTCATTGAAATAGGGCAGTGGTCAGGAAGACGATCTTCTTGACTGTGTAGGACTCTTCTGTGGGCCAATTCAAGTGGGGTGATGTTATGAGAATTATGTTGGAAAGCTTATAGGCAAATGTTGATATTATTACTAGCAATAATAGTAATAATCATAGTGTGAATAAAAGATACATTCCAGCTAATCTCAATTCTAGGGTAAGCAAGTATGCAGATCAGCTGAAATGGTTTGGGAAAGGGAGCCAGTGTGTGGGCAATACCCACTGAAGGCACCTTTGGGAGAGCAGGAAGGTGGTGGCTCTGCCCTTCCTTGGGATGGTGGTCCAAGTGGAAACAACAGTGGTGTTGGAGTGACTGGGCCTGGCCACAAGTGTGGGGGAAGTGCCCCTGAGCTGGATCTCACTATTTAGTTATTCACAGGGTTCAGGAAGATGCTTTTTTCCTTCCTCTTGCTGTATTTGATGTCTTTTGATCTGTAATCTTCCTCATTCAATATTTTTGGAGGAAATAGCTCTTTTTCTCTTGCTTGCTAAAGAACAAAAATTGAGAGGCATGCCTTCTCATATAGATTTTCAACCAGTCTTGTCCTTTTAAGTCTGTTACTCCCCGCTAATTTTTGGGATGTCTAATGCCTTCAATTCCACCTTTTTGTTGTTGTTGTTGTTGTTCTCATTCTAAGGGTGTTTAGTCCTTAGCTTTCAGATTGTCTTGTTTTGAACAGTCAATTAGAACTCACCTAATGCTTCCCATCTTCCAGAAATATTTGTTAACACCTGGCGTCTATTGCCATTTCCCCTTCGGTTCTCTTTATTTTTGTATGCTTATAGCATTTTCATTCTTTTACTCTGTTCTCTTTAGAAATTTTTTTAAGTTCTTGTACAGGTTTGTAGACAGCAGAGATAAGCATATATTTAATTCAGTAAGTTTAGATGCAATTAGTAAGATAATCATTGCATATGCTTCAAGACTATTTTATATAGAGACATGAATTTTCTTCAGCATCTTTTGTGAGAGTTTCTATGAGGGTTATTAATATTATATATTGTCCTTCTGTAGGTTTCCTGAGAAAATTAAATAAACCTATAATTTTCCTGAGGAAACTTGTTTTAGGATATTTATTTTTTTGAAAAATTTCCCTGGCAGTACCTGATAACTGGATGTGGTTCATTTCCTTTTATCAAGAACAGTGAAAATGTAGGTCGTAGACTATAGCATATAAGGCAAACCTTTTTTTTTTTTTCAAAGATTAAGAGGAGCCTGAGGAGCAAGGTTAGTTGTCTCTAAGGGTCTTAAATTTAGTAATGGCAGAGGAGAGATTGAATTCTAGCCCTGTTGCCAGTTCGTCACCTAACTCTTTACAAGCTGGGATTGAGGCCATAAAAGGATAATCCTCTAAACTGGGTCCTTCTAAGAAAGGAACCCCACACACTTTCATTCACACTAAAATGTAAGCCCTATGAGAACAGGGCTTGAGTATCTGGTTTCCAGCTATCTCCAACATCTACACAGTGGCACATGCAAGGTGCCATATATTGAATTAAACATATATTGAATTAAAGAAAGGAAGGGTCTTGTTTACCCAGATAGATATTGAAGGCAGGTTTCAGATATGAAACTTCTTCAAAACAATTTCCAAAAAACAATACAGTATCCACAAGTGAAGTGAAAAAGATGTGTCATAAATAGATCATGTTTACATTACTTAGCAGTAGGTTTCCATGGTAACCTTGTGTTCTTTTTATAAGAGAAAAATCTGAAAATTGCTGTGCGATTTTTCTGCACTTGGGTACTTAATAATGTCGGCTAAGGACCTACTGTAAGTCCTGCGTGTCTCCTTATGTGTTCTCAAGCTTGGGGCCTTTCTACACACTACAATGAAGCAGGCGCACTCACTGGAACTGAAGCTGAAGGGTTTGTGCCAGGCTCTCCTTTCCCTCTTGCTGTTTCACTCTCAAGGAAGTGTGCCAAGTGCTTTGCTGAGCATGATATTCAAGAGCTTTTCTCCCAGAGGAGTAGCAGCCTCCTCAAATACAAGGTTGTGCAATTCTCAACATTTTGCATTAAAATAAAAAGGAATAGAAGGAATTTCACATTAAGAAAATGAAATGAGGACAATGAATTACATTGGCTTCTTTTTGTCCCCTCTCTTGTGTTCTTATAGGTATCAGCATTTTCTTTGCTTTGAAGTCAGAGGCCTTCAACTTCCTCTGCTCTTTTTGATTCTGTACTAGAATTTGTGGTCCTCAGGCTGGGGATGTGGCTCAAGAGGTAGCGCGCTCGCCTGGCATGCGTGCGCCCCGGGTTTGATCCTCAGCACCACATACAAAAACAAAGATGTTGTGTCCGCCGAAAACTAAAAAATAAATATTAAAAAAATTTAAAAAAAGAATTTGTGGTCCTCTGTTGTATCTTTAACTGTAGCCAGTTCAGCATTTGGAGGATAGACAGCCTCAGAATGCTGACTTTTCTCATTGGCGATTCACAAATGAAGAGACCTCAGTACAGAGTACCAGGCTGCTGTGTTCCTTCATTCATTTGAGGATTTGCTCTCTCCTCTGTTCACCCTAAGATAACCTATTTCACTGCATGCATCTAGGCATGCATTTCTAGGTTGATCTTGTTGCTTACTGTGCCTTATTAATTAACTATTTATGAGGAAAGTGGTCAGCAGAATACTTACAGATCTTGCCTATCTGTTAGGGCCTTCTCCTTGATGCTTTTTCAGACTATTCCATCTCATGGGGATTTCATTTGACTCTGTAAAAATAATACAGTGGAGTCACATTTTGCATGCTTTACCACATATATTCTACAGAATGTGATTCTAAATGTTTAAAGATGTTTATTTTTCTAGAAAACTTGTCTTCTAAAATGCAAGTCCTCTGAGTGCTAAGAAATGGGTGTGTGATAGAGTGCTTAAGGAAGAATGGGCTGTACTAAAATTATTGAGCAATGGTACAACATTGTACCTTATGTGACATGAGACTTAAGGGATTTTTACTGGTATGTATTGTATGTATTTATTTTTTGGTACTGGGCATTTAACCCAAGGATACTTACCCACTGAGATACATCCACAGCCCTTTATTTTATTTTTTATTTTTATTTTTTGAGACAAGGTCTTGCTAAGTGCTTAGGGCCTCACTGAGTGGCTGAGGCTCACCTCAAACCTCTATCCTCCTACCTTGGCCTCCCACTTTAGCCTTCTGTGTCACTGGGATCACAGGTGTGTGCTTTTACAGGGGAGATTACAGCCACCACACTGGCTTTTAGTGGTAACTTTGACTAGATAGATTTTGTTTTTACAATTTTTATTTTTTTATTCTAATTTGTTATATATGACAGTAGAATGTATTACAATTCATATTATACATATAGAGCACAATGTTTCATATCTCTGTTTATACACAAAGTAGAGTCACACCATTGGTGTCTTCATACATGTACTTAGAGTAATGATGTCCATCTCATTCCACCATCTTTCCTATCCCCATACTCCCTCCCTTCCTTCCCTCCCCTTTGCTCTATCTAGAGTTCATCTAATCCTCCCATGATCCCCCTCCCAAACCCACTATGAATCAGCCTCTTTATATTAGAGAATAGTTCAGCATTTATTTTTTTGGGGGCGGGGGGAGCTTGGCTAACTTCACTTAGCATTATATTCTCCAATTCTATCCATTTACCTGAAAATGCCATGATTTTATTATCTTTTAATGCTGAATAGTACTCCATCATCCATTCATTTACTGAAGGGCATCTAGATAGATTTTTTTTATTGACACACTGACTTGTAGTACTGGTGTTCTCTTGGAACCTTTATTCTTTATGCTTTCTTATAAAATTGTGTGTGTGTGTGTGTGTGTGTGTGTGTGTGTGTGTGTGTCTAGTTCACTCTAACAAAATCATAAGCCTGTTGAGTATAGGAGCTGTGTATTGTCTTAAATCACCCCCATACTCTTTAGGCCATATTACTTATTTAGTAATTAAGTGCCTGGGAATAAAAAAAAAATACTAATTTTTATATAAAAATGACATTGGTATATACATAAGTCACTTAATACAATATATGTTAATGTCTGCTAGAGTTTTGGTCTTGAATGCCTTTGAAAGGCCCATGTGTTAAAAAGACTTGGCCCCTGGGGTAGTGATTTTTGGAGTTGGTGGAACCGTAGGAAGTGGGGTCACTGGGGCTATGCCCTTAAAGGGGATAATGGGATCCTGACCCCTTCCTCTCATTTGTTTGCTTCTTGACTGATGAGGTGAGTATTTTTGCTGCTTTTCTACACGCCCAAAACAAGGGGGCCATTCAGTCATGGAGTGGAACCTCTAAAACTGAGCCAAAGTGCACTTTTTATAAGTTCATTATCTCAGGTATTTCAGGATAATGATGGAACACCGACTAATACAATGTCTCTATAACAGTAATACATATGTATTTTGTCAATATATAAACATACATAATTTATACATGAGATCTTTTCAAAACACTGTCTAGCCTACGTGTTAAATAGTAAATATTGTTATCAGAATTGAGAAATGAGTCCCAAGGTTTATAATGAATACCATGAGCCTTTTTTAGGGTAGATGACGTTGGTGTTTGGGAGTGCTGTTAGCATTCAATATTTACTTGGGTATATTCTGACATTCTCTGTTTTAGAAATAAGACAATACAATTTAATGTTTTTGTTGTTATTTAAGAATCTGTGCCTGTATTTTGATTTGTGAGTGCATGTGAGTAGTTGGGTAGTTTTGTGTATGTGGGGTGCCTTGATATCTATAGAAGGATAATTTTCCTTTAAGTGTTTTGTGGTCAGGCATAATTCCATGCTCTATTCCTTTTTGGGTTGTTTCCTGCTCCCACATATTTATAATGTTAGGCTTACAGGGAACTTTGTTGCTTGGAGCAGTGTCTTCATGCCCCAATATTCAGTGATTTGCAGACATGTTTAAATAACATTCATCCTTCACATTGAAGTGCACAAGGCACTTCTTCTTATTTGTAATTTGGAGAAATGTAGCTTGTGAGCTGATGTCTGTTTTTTAGAGTGTGCTATGACTCACTTAAGTGTGTTTGGAAATAAAATGTCAGGTGCCCTGAGTGTATGAAAAATTGCCAAGAATTTTCCCCTTGTCAGGCAAAATTGTGAAACACATTGAAAAAGGCAGAAAGAATTTCTGTGTGTCCTGTGTAGTGCACGTTCCTGAATTATCAGTTTCTGTAGAGGTCTTTCTTTGTCTTTGAATGATTTCACAACACTGTTAGAAGTAGGAAATTGATAGCATTACCAGTGATTCTCATGAAGACATGAGAATGCATTTTAGCCTTTGGAACACAATTGATCATTATCCTCTATATATTTACCATTTTTATGTTAATTAAATTCATTTCACTTTCCTGATTGTCTTTGTCCCTTGAGTTCTTTGAACTGGTGGTAGCATCCTATTGATTTGACATGCTAATAAAAATTACAAAGTCCTTGACATGTATTAATTTTATATTTGTATAAGAAATGATTTTACCTTTTCTCTTAAACTTGTCTCTTAACATCAGAAAATTCCCATTTCTGAAGGATTGATTTAAGCATTCAATCTTTATTTGAGTTGTGTTTAGTTAGGGTCTTGAGTGTTAAGTATAAATCTGAAAATTTATGTGGTGTAATTCTCTTTCCCAGAGTATCATTCAGAATACTTGGGAGGGGCTGTCATATAATGTCTCTTTAGTAATTTTACTACATAACACCACTTCTTAGATCTTTCTGTGGATTGAAGAGTTTCCTTCAGAAGAGATTTTTTAAATTGTTATTTGTTACCAAGCCATATGAAATAGCCTATTAAATAATTTAAAATAAACTCCATCTGGCTTGTACTACAGTCCAAATCCCTGACCCCTGTGCTATCCTCTGCATGAAATAGGTTTGTTTTCATTTTGGTATTTTAAAATTCTAAATAAACATGTCAATGCTTCTTGCTTACATCCTAAGAGTTTGGTATAACAACAGTAGCTATGGCCCTTTGGAGTCATTGGGTAATTTGGAAAGGGTAAATAGGATAAAAGAATCTTAGGGAAATTAAGTGGTGTATGACACACAATATTACAGCCAGAAAACATAATGCCTTTTTCATCTACTTATTACTGTTCTCATCTTGGATGTGGCAGCCTGGATAACTCAAAGGCAGTGTTGGAGAAGTGCTTTCTGGAGCTTACCTTATTTTATGCAGAGGCCTTGCTTCATTTGAAATTCATGCCAGATTTCCCCGCATCATTATTTTGCTAAGATGATAAGAAATAACCTAAATTTTCCATATAGAGGCCAGGATCTTCTCAGTGGGATATGGAAATAAGGGAGATGTTCTAATACAAATAACTGGGAACAGAGAAACCTGAAAGCCATTATGCAAATGAATGACCAGTCAAGCTACTCTATTAGAGGATTGTGGGAAACTGAATAATGCTTCCACCCAAAAAGAAAAAGAAACACAAAAACAAAAGATATCCAAATTCTTATCCCTAGAACACGGAGGTGTTGCCATATATGACAAAAAAAAAAAAAAGGAGGAAGATATAAATTGAGAACCTTAAGGGAAGATACCCAGATGGGCTTTGAGTGCAATCATAAGAGGAGAAAAGGCCGAGGCAGAGACTGGAGTTGCACAGCCATGGACAGTGAATGCCAACAGCCCCCAGAAGCCTAAGGAAAGAGATGGATTTTTCCCTAAAGCTTTCTGAGGAAGTATGGCCTGCCAATACCTTGAGGTGTGGAACTATTTTTCGACTTCTGACCCATACAACTATGAGAGAATAGATTTCTGTTGTCACAAAATGTATTTTGTGGTAATTCACTACAGATAACCATAGGAAATGATTATAGTTTGGGGGAACTGGAAGTGAAGTGCTATTATAATCAATACGTAAAAGAGGGGACGTGACTTTACAATGGGGTATCAAGCAGAGGCTGGAAGAATTTTGAAATACATGATAGACATCCTGGATTGTCTTGAACAAACTTGATAAATAAACAAAGATGAAAAAGACTGCTGGTGAAGGCTCAGGAAATATCACAAGCATGGTAGAAAATGGCTACATTTTCTTAGTATGTAAATTATCATAAACAGAGTATTGTAAAAAGTACAGATGAGCTGCTTTCTTCTTATTGCTTAGAGTAAAATATGAGAAGAAAAAGATGAACCAAGGGTACAGTAACAAAAAGAAAACCCAAACTGTGGATTTGGAAAATTATGTTTATCTAGATTGGAAAATATATTAAAACAGGATATTAATTGTTGGGAAAGGCTGCTGTGGAAAACAGGCAAGGGTGATGGCCTTCCCGTTCCTACTTCCCCACGGTGAAGTCATTAGGTACTTCTGTGCTTCTCTGTCATTAATATAGTCAGGGAGGCCAAACAAAATAGATGAGGGGCCTAATAGCAACATTCTGGGTACTGGATTAAATTAATAGGCTATAGAGGATAGATTTGGGATTTCTCTTATTCTTGAAATGCTCTTGTAACATCTTATCCTGATTCCCCTCCATTCAAGCATTGCTCATGTGTAATGTGCTGTGACCAGAGGAGGGCATTGTGAGATTTTCAAAGCAACCAAAAGCCAGAGACAAGTGGGTTGGCCTTAAATTGGCAATTGTAATAAATGGTCTATTTTAATACTCAGTGACTAATGGCAGCCTGCTGTGGTGGATGTGAATTGAGCTTGGGAGAGTTGCTTAGAAAATCTGTAATTTTTTTCTCTAGTATTTGAATGATCAATTATTATACTTTGTTAAATTTTAAACAGGGCAAGAACTAGGTCAATGGGAATGGTTCTGTTATTTCTTTGAAACACTTGGAGTGACTGACAGCAGTCAGTTTCCTAGTGTTATTTTGCTCTTTGTTGTACTCCTATCTATCAATCTTAGCGCTTAAAAAGCCTGCAAAAGAGATGGAGAAATGTGCTGTAGTCTTTGGGTTTAGGGGTATATGGTATGAAAGAATAAAGGTTACAGCTTGAGAATGTTGTCTGACCTTCCCTCCCCCATATCTTGAGTGCCTGCTATATGCCTTATATAATATTTTTTTTTGTATTGGGAATTGAACCCAGGGGTGCTTAACCTCCCTTTTAATTTGTTATTTAGATACAGGGCCTAAGTTGCTTAAAGCCTTACTTAATTGTGGAGGCTGGCCTTGAGCTTGTGATCCTCCTGCACCAGCCTCCCTAGCTGTTGGGATTGCAGGAGTGTGCCACTGTGCCAGGCTATCTAATACATTTTTGATCAATAAACTGCTTAGTGGGTGGAGTGGGAAAGGAACTCAAGTCAAACGGGGTGGTGTTTGGATAGAGGCTTACAAGCTAATTGTGTTAGAATGATTGATGAAGCACAGTTGTCTCATTAGAATCAGCTCTAACAAAGGCTTGTTTTGTGCCTGTTTGCAGAAAGATTACCACTTTGAATATACGGAATGTGATAGCAGTGGCTCCAGGTGGAGAGTTGCCATTCCCAATTCTGCAGTGGACTGTTCCGGCTTGCCTGACCCAGTGAGGGGCAAAGAATGCAGTATGTGCTGACTTTTTGATCATTTATTTTTCTCATTAAACCATAACATCTTAATATTAGCCCTGGGTATCAATTATAATGAATTATAATGAGACCTTGGAGAAATGAATGTATCTTGTTGCTGTCTAGCAGAATACATGGGGTCCTTCTGTGCAAAGTCCGTGATAAGACATGGATGTATTAAGTATCAGTATTATTGTTATTTGTAAAATTTTTTTATTTGAAATTTTGGAGGGCAGAGTGGCAGAATTTATCATTAGTGGATTTTTAAAAATTTTAAATTAAAAGAATTATTTGTTCTAATTAGTTATATATGACAGTAGAATACACTATGATACATCTTACATAAATGGAGTATAGTTTCTCATTCTTCTGGTTGTACATGTTGTAGAATTCCACCAGTTGTGTAGTCATATGTGTATATAGGGTAATAATGTCTGATTCATTATACTATCCTTCCTATCCAACACCCCTTCCTCGTCCTTAACTCTCCTCTACCTAATCCAAAGTAACTGTATTCTTCCCTAGCCCCCTGCCTTATTGTAAGTTAGCATCCCCATATCAGAGAGATCATTCAGCCTTTGTATTTTGGGGATTGACTTATTTTGCTTAGCATAATATTTTCCAGTTACATCCATTTACCTGAAAATGCCATAATTTTATTCTTCTTTAAGGATGAGTAACTTTCTTTATTCATTCATCTGAATAAAGATGAATTTTCTTTATTCATTCATCTGTTTAAGGGCACCTAGATTGGTTCCACAGTTTAGCTATTGTGAGTTTGAGTTGTTATAAACATTGATGTGGCTGTGGAATTTTTAATTGGGTAAATATCACTGAAAGTTTGTCATTTAAACATTTTTAAGTATATAGAACTATTATAAGTATATAGAACTATAGTAGCACTTAGTCATATTGTTTTCCTACTATTACTACCATCTATCCACAAAACTCATCTTGTAGTGGATTCCTTTCTTTTTAAAGCCACAAAAATACTTTGAGGTAATTTTTTGTAAGTATAGCCTATAAATAGATTATAGAATTACTAAAGGTCATATTTAATAACTTTACTTTTTAAAATTAAGAAGATTTGAAGTGTAACATTATGAGTTAACAGAGAAATACATTGTGGAATTTATTTTCATGCACAAACTCTATCTTTTTAAAAAGAAACTCTTTAATTTGGTAAGTCAGGGGTGTCAGGAGTTTCTACAGTAAAGTAGTCTAGGGGTAGCCTAAGGTTCAAAGTCAGATGGATTTACATTTTTTCCAGCAGTGTTCCAAATGGTATTCCTAAAAGTTTAGACAGTCTGTTTCTAAATGAAAATACAGGTAAGTAAATTTGTTAAATGGAAAACTAATTCTTTCTTATTCATAGAGCACCTCTCTCTTATTAGCTGGGAGAGCTTAAGCTTAAGTGGTGAGTTCACTGCACTCGGGGAGACTGCAGTAATTCTATGAGAAAAACACCATTATTTCTTGGTGAATGATATTAAATGAGTACATAGAGAACCTGAGTGCCTCTCCCTGCAAGATATTAGCAAGAGCCTGAAGAGACAGGAGGTTCAGTAGAGAAGAAGGTGATGTGAGCCTAGGGTCTAGGCAGCCTCCTGTGCAGAGGAGAGATCAATTCTCAGTAAGGAGGACTGCAGGGAAAGGGAAAGAGAGCCTGAGTAATACCAATGTAGTCAGTTTATTGTAATTGGCTTTGGCTACCTTCCTAGAACATCTGTATGGTATTTATACTTTTTTACTTGGCAGATGTCTTGATTTCATTCTAAACAACTCAATTCTGTCAGACTATCTAACCATTATGAGTAGTAACTGCATATTTGCATGATCTGGTGGTTCTGGCTACCACTGGATGTGGAGAGCCAATTGTCAGTTTGAAATCTGCCATGGTGGAAGATTTGCTCCAAATTAAAGGCCTTCTTCCCTGGCAGCCAGATTTTAAGTATTTAGCAATACACTATTGATTAAGTGTATTTGCCAAAGTTTCAAAATTCTGTTACAGAATTAATGCCTGAATAGTAATCATTACCAACTGAATGATGCTTGAGACCCTTTTGTTCATTATTTATTTAATAGTCCATAGATTATTTGAATTTGACTGTCCAGCAAGAACTTTTCTAAAATCTCTGACTAGTAATCAAATTACTTTTAATTATTACTTACATTAAAATGATAGTTATTTTAAAAACAATAACATTTATGTGATTGCTGGGACATTTTTTATCTTTGTTTTTGTTTAAAATCAGAATTTTCAAATATTCCTGTATAATTAATATATTTGCTCTGGTAGTTTGCAATATGACCTTAGGTCTATGACTTTTTCCTTGTTATGGTAAAGAAATTATTTTAAACTTTACAAGTAAATTAGTTGATCTAGCTAACTTAGAAGCACAGTTAATTTGTAATGTTGTTACCACATTACCAGTTATTAGTGTTTTGTTGTGGATGGCAGGGTAATAATAACTGATTATTTCAGTGGCTTAGATTTTCTGTTGCTAATAATACCTACAATTTCTCAAATTGTGATTATGTACCAAACATTGTACTTGGAGCTGTATGTCATTATTCCATTGTAATCTTAAAACAGCCCTCTGAGGTAGCTACTACAAGGTTGACTGTCCTTTATGTGAAATACTTGGGATCAAAAGTGTTTTGGATTTCAGATTTTTTCTGACTTTTGGAATACTTGTATATGCATAATAAGATATCTTGGGGATGGGACCCAAGTCTAAACACAAAATTCATTTATGTCCTATATGAACCTTATATGCACAAGGTTCAAGCACAACAAAAACTGACATCTGACTTCTCATTAACTTCACTCATTTCTGCATCATAACACTTTGTAATAATTACAGAACAAGAGAATACAGCCCCAGTTTGAACCCTGTGGCTTCTCCACCATTGGGTCAATCTCCTCTTTTATCCTGGAAGCACAAGCATTTCTAACATCTCTTCTTGACCTTCTAAGTGTCCTTTGATGTTCTTAGATCATCAAAAACAATGGTCCTCCTGGAGTGATTTCCTGGGTGATAGTCTCTTTTAATCTTTCTTTGGAAACAGGGCCCTTTGGCCTCAAACTAAATCTTAGAAGTGAAGACCTAGATATCCTTGGAGATGACGTGTGAAGAGAACTCTTTTATGTGTTTTCAGACAAGTCTAAAACACTGAGAGAGAAATAAACATAATATATCTCTTTTATATTCTCACATTTTTAAGGGGGATATGTGCCATGTATTTCTTACCCTTTCAAATATTTCTGAGTCTTAGACTTCAGTTACAACCTTAACATCATATTCTAATTAAGGATGACAATTTAAACATAATTCACTTGGTGTGTAAGCATTAAATGGGTCATTGTCTTTCGGATATTGTTTAATCTTGTACTTCAGAATTCATAATGTGCAAATCAATAATATATATGAAATAATCATTATTATCAAATGTATGACATGAAATGGATGTCTATATGGATATATTTGTGCATGTATATGTATATAATGTGTAGTACATGTGTTTGAGTTACTTTTTTATTTCTCATATAGGATTTAGTGAATTAATGTGGTTTCAATGAGACATTACTTTTACGTAAGTACGATTACATGTGTATATATCTATATTCTAATCTTTGGTTGTAAGCTTCTAATATTTAGTTTTATTAAGTGCTATGTTCAGATTAGTTAATTAAAACCTTAGATATAGATTCTTTTTAAAAAAAATTTTAGGGACTGGGGTTGTGGCTCAGTAGTAGAGCACTTGCCTGGCATGTATGAGGCCCTGGGTTGATCCTCAGTGCCACATATAGGTAAACAATTAAAGTGAAAAATCCATTGGCAACTAAAAATATTATTTTTTTTAAAAAAATTCTAATTTGGGGCTGGGGATGTGGCTCAAGTGGTAGTGCACTCGCCTGGCATGAGTGAGGCACTGAGTTCAATTCTCAGCACCACATAAAAATAAAATAAAGATATTGTGTCCACCTGAAACTAAAAAATAAATATTTTTTTAAAAATTCTAATTAGTTATACATGACAGTAGAATGCATTTTACATTTTGACACATCATACATAAATGGAATGTAACTTCTTGTTTGTCTGGTTGTATATGGTGTAGAGTTACACATGCAAATCATGCACATAGGGTAATAATGTCTCATTCATTCTACTGTCATTCATACCCTCATGCTATCTGCTCTCCCTTCACTCCCCTGTCTAGTCAAAAATACCTCTGTTCTTCCCCCACTTATTATGAGTTAGCATCTGCATTGGATAGAGATTCCTTTTTCTCTTTTATTTCTCTCAAATTTATTGTTAAAACCCATGTTTAATGATCCATAAGAAATATGCATAATTATGTTAGACAAAATATACTTTAATTAAAAACTGTTACAAGAGACAAAGAAGATCATTAATGATAAAATACCAATTAAACAGAAAGATAGAACAATTATAAATATACCCAACATTAGAGCACCTAAATATATAAAGCAAACACTGATAAATCTTAAGGGATAAATAGACAGAAATAAAATAATAGCAGGAAAATTCACTATCCCACTTAAAATAAAGGAAATATCATCCAGATAGAAAAATCAATGAAGAAATAACAGATTTTAACAGTCCTGTAGAAAAAAAATGGACCTAACAGATACATACAGAACATTCTGCTCTATAGCAAAATAATATACTTTATTTTCAAGCACATGTGTAACATTGTTCAGAATAAATCACATGCCAGGTCATAAAAATTCTTAACAAATTTAAGAAGATTGAAATTCTTTCAAGTATCTTTTCTGACTATAGTAGAATGAAACTAGAAATCAGTAACAAAAGAAAGGGAGCCACATGACCCAAGACCACCTGCAATGGTCCATAATGCCAATCAGGCATCTGTCATGATAGACAGAATCTAGCAGATGTACAGAATCTAGCCAATGAACAGATGAAACTCTGGAAGGAACAGAGGGTCATGTAGAAACCTGATGTCTTTACTCTCAAGGTGGTAACCCAATAGAAGATAGACTTTTTTTTTTTTGCATTACAATTCTTATTACACATATACAGCACAATTTTTCCATATCTTTAGTTGTATATAAAGTATGTTGACACTAATTCGTGTCTTCATACATGTACTTTGCCACATTCCACCATCCTTGCTAACCCCTGCCCCTCCCTTTCCCTCCCACCCCTCTGCCCTATCTAGAGTTCCTCTATTCCTCCCACTCTCCCCCTCCCTACCCCACTATGAATCATCTCCTCCTTATATCAGAGAAAATATTTGGTATTTGTTTTTTTTTTTTTGCATTGGCTGACTTTGCTTGGCATTATCTTCTCCAATGCCATAGAAAATAGACTTAATATTATTACAGCAGGACCCCAAGGGCCTCTTCTTGTTCAGGATGTGGTTTTCACTGATGAAAAAAAAAAGAGACTTTCACTTTGACAAAGACAGAATTCCTTAGAAAGTCATGGATACTAAAGGAGCAGGGGCCTTTGGCTACTTTGAGCTCATGCATGACATCACCAGATACTTTGGGGCAAGGAAATTTGTGCATATTAGAAAGAGGACTCTCAGTGCACTTTGATTCTCTACTGTTCCTGGAGAATTGGGGTCAACTGACAGAGTTCATGATCCTTGTGGGTTTGTAGTGAAATTTTACACAGAAGATGATAACTTGAATCTTGTTGGAAATAATACTCTGATTTTTTTCATCAGGGATGCCATATTGTTTCCATCAATGAATCATAGCTAAAACAGAAATCCCCAAATATACCTGAAGATGTGGACATGGTCTGAGACTTCTGGAACCTACTTCCTGAGTCTCTGATCAGGTTTCTTTCTTATTCAGTGATCAAGGGATTAATGGACATCAGTACATGAGTGGATATGGATCACACACTTTCAAGCTGGTTAATGCAAATGAAGAGGCACTTTATTGTAAATTCTAATATAAGACTGATGAGAGCATTAAAAAACCTTTCTGTTAAAAATGCAGCAAGAATTTGCAAGGAAAATGCTGACTCTGGCCTCCAGAATCTTTTTAAAAAATACTTATTTTTTTAGTTGTAGTTGTCAATATTTTTATTTTTTATTTATTTATTTTTATGTGGTGCTGAGGATCAAACCCAGGGCCTTGCACACGCTAGGCGAGTGCTCTACCGCTGAGCTACAACCCAGCCCCTCCAGGATCTTTTTTAAACACCACTACCACCTACAGTTCCTCCTCTTGAAAATTTTACATCTTGGTCATGTTGTTTAATCATGCAGAAACTTTTCCATTTAATCCATTTGATGTCACTAAGGTTTGACCTCATAATCCTTTTATCCCAGTTGGTAAATTGGTCTTATACTGGAATCCAGTTAATTACTTTGCTGAAATTGAACAGATGGACTTTGTGTAAGCAACATGCTTCCCAGTCCTTATAAAATGCTGCAGGGACACCTTTTCCTATCCTGACATTCACTTCTACCACCTGCAATCCAGATGTCTTTGGATACCCATGAACTGTCCCTTTTGTGCTGGAGTGGCCATCTATGATGATGATATGCCTGTGCCCATGTGCATGTACAACAATCAGCGTGCTTCTCCAGATTACTCTCTCAATAGCTTTGGTGCTCCAGAACAACTCTTCTGCCTTGGGGAAGAGTATCCAATGTTCTGCAGGTGTTCTGTGCTTTCACAGTGCCAATGATGATAGTGCCACTCAGGCATGACCATTCTATGGGGACATGTTGAGTGAAGAGTGGAAGGAATGCCTGAGTGAGAACACTGCTGGCCAACAGAAGACACATAACTTTTCATCTAGAAGAAAGTAGTCAAGAACTTCACTGATGTCCGTGATGCCTATGGAGCTATGTCCAGGCTGTTTTGGACAAATATAGCAGTGAGAAGTGTGAAAACATGATTCAGACTTTTATGTAGTCTGAGTCTTACTTGGATGTAAGAGAGGAAGCTAATCTGTGAGACCAGAGAGCCAAGTGCCTTGTCAAGGAGCTGTCTGCCTTTGAAACAACGCATAATGTTGATGGATGTGACCCACTTATGGCTGGATGGGAGATTCCTATTCAAATGCACAAATGCAAGCTAATATCTTCAAATGGTAATCCAGGTTTCTATAGCAAATAATGTAACACTGATTTTTATTGTTATTTCTCTAGGAGAAAATGAAGGTCAGGGCTTAACAGTCATTTCAAAGAAATATATATTTGCTTTTGATGGTTGAATTATTCATTAAAATAAGTACAAGGAAAGTTTCTAGCCAGAAATATGATTTTACTTGATAAGAAAATTATCTTGGTGAAATTAGCATGTTAACATAGCTTATTATATAAAAATATGGCTATCATTGTAAAATAAGAAAAGGCAAAAATGATCCACTCAGAAATTTTTATTTTTCTATGGTTCTTGTAGGGAAAATATGTTTAATATACCAGTGTCGGCAAAAGATAACTTTAGCACCATTGTGGCTTAATGTTTATTGCTGTCTGTAATTGATCAGGTTCATTTTTTTAAAATCTGGAATTACATTTATGCTAATACAATATTGATTTTGCAACAGACGGAGTTGTAATTGCTTGCATTTTTACAATAAGTCTGTACATAGAAGAAAAATGGAAAATTGAAAAATTTATGAATACATGGAAATTAAACTACATACTCCTAAACAACCATTGGGTCAAAGAAGAAATCAAATGGAAATCAGAGAATGTCTCAAGAGAGACAAAACAGAAACACAATATTTTAAAAGTTATGTGATGCAGCAAAAGCAGTTTTAGGAAATTTTATGGTGATGAATGCCTACATTAAAAAAGAAGAAAGATCTCAAACAGCCTAATATTACATATCAAGGAATTAGAAAAAGGAAACCAAACTACTAAGTTCAAAGCTGACAGAAGGAAGGAAATAATAGAAAACTGAATTATTTATTTAGCACATTAAAAGAATGATACACAATGACTAAATAGGATTTATTCCTAGGATCCAAGGATGGTAACACATGCAACTTGATTATGACATTAACTGAACAAAGAATAAAAAAATCACAGTTATCACAATAGATTCAGAAAAAGCATTTTGAAAAAATAAACACTCATTATGATATAAACTTTAAATAATTAGATATAGAAGGAACTTACCTCAACACAATGAAGGCCATATATGATAGGCCCACAGCTAACATTATACACAATTGTAAAATAACAAACTTTTTTTTAAAGATCAGAATAAGGCAAGAATGCTTAGTCTTGTCACATTTATTCATTATAATGGAAGTCCTCGCTAGAGCAGTTGGGCAAGAGGAAGAAATATAAGACATCTAAATTGGAAAGGAAGAAGTAAAGATATCTCTTTTTGACAATGACGTGATCTTGTATGTAGAGAACTTTAAAGACTCCATACACAAAAAATTTATAGAGCTAGTAAATGAACTGAGCAATCTTATAGGATACAAAATAAACATATAAAAATTACTTGTATTTCTATACGCTAACAATGAACTATCCAAACAGGAAAACAAGAAAACAATCCCATTTGCAAAAATGCCAAAAGTAATAAGGTAGGAATAAACCTTATGAAGGAAATAAAAGATCTGTACACTGAAAAACTAAAAATACCAATAGAAGAAATTAAGGCAGACACAAGAAAATGGAAAGATATTCCATGCTCATGGACTGGAAGAATTATTATTGTTAAAATGTCCATATTACCCAGCAGATTTATTCCATGGAATCCCTGTCAAAATCCCAGTGTCATTTTTTAAAGAAGAAATAGAAAAAAACACCTTAAGATTCACAATTACCACAATAGATTCAGAAAAAACAGGACATCCTGAGTAGCCAAAACAATTTTGAGCAAAAAGAAAAAAAAAAACCAAAACGGGAGGTACTACACTTTCTAATATCAAAATATTTTATGTAGCTACCCTAATAAAAATAGCATGTATTTGCATATAAATAGGTAATAGACTGATGAAACAGAATACAGAGCCCATACATAAACCTATGCATATATAGTCAGCTAATTTTCCAGAGTATAAGAGAGAACAGTGTTTTCCAAGAATGATTCCAAAAAAATCAGGTATCCACATGCAAAAGAAATTAGATCCTTATAAGCAGAATCAACTCAAGATGTATTACAGTCTTAAATGTAAGATCTGACACTATAAAACTAGAACATAGAGAAAAATATACAACATTAGTCTGGGCAATGATTTTTTTGGATTTGACCCAAAAGCTCAGACAAGAAAACAAAAAAATCAACCACCGGAATTACATCAAACTAAGATGTTTCTACACAGCAAAAGAAATAATTAATGAAATTAAATGGCAACCTATGGAATATGAGAAAATATTTGTAAATCAGATATCTGAAAAAGCCTTAATTTCTAAAATATATGGAATTCTGTAAGTTAATAGCAAGAATACAAACAACCCAAAATAGAAATGGGCAAAGGAACTAAATAAACATTTTTTTCAAAGAAGACATATTCTAGGTGTCATGACACATGCCTGTAATCCCTGTGATTTGGGAGACTGAGGCAAGAGGATCACAAGTTTGAGACCAGTTTTGGCAACCTAAAGCAACTTAGGGAGGCCCTTAGCAACTTAGGGAGACCATGTCTCAAAGTAAAAAAAAAAAAAAAAAAGGTTGGGGATGCACCTCAGTGGTGAAGTGCCCCTGGTTTAAAAAAAAAAAAGAAAAAAGACATACAAATGGCTATTAGACATGTGAAAAGGAGCTTAACACCATTAGTCATCAGGGAAATTCAAATCAAGACCATAATGAAATATCATTTCACACTTATTAGAATGGATATGACCAAAAAAATTTAAAAAGTAACAAATGTTCACAAGGATATGGAGAAAAAGAACCTTTATATGCAAATGAGGGAATGTAAATTGGTGCAGCTATTATGGAAAACCGAATGTAGATTCCTCAAAAAAATAGAAGTTTCACTACTGAGTATATTCAATGGTATTAAGATCAGGATATAGAAGGGATATCTGCATTCCCATATTCATTGCAATATTACTCACAATAGCCAAGATATAGAAGTAACCTAAATGTTCATTGAGAGGTGAATGGATAAAGAAAATGTGGTATACACATAGAATCGAATACTATTTAACTTTTATAAAGAAATTTTGCCATTTGTGACAACATGGATTTGAACATGAAGGGCATTATGATAATTAAGCCAGACATAGAAAGACAAATATTGTATGACATGATGAGTCTAAATAGTCAAACTTCTAGAAGCATAGAGTGCAATGATGGTTTTCAGGGACTGAGGAGAGGGGAATATAGGTAGATGGCAGTCAAAGGCTATAGTGTTTCAGTTATACAAGATGAGTAAGTCCTAGAGATTTGCTGTACAGCATCATGCCTAGGTAACAATATTGTATTGTATGCTTAAGAACTTGTTAAGGTAGATTTTACACTTAAATGTTATTTCATACAAAAAAAAGAACAAATACAAAGAGTGAGTGAAAGCCTTTGGAGGAGATTTATAGGTTTATGGAATAGATTGTGGCGATGACTCCATGGGTATATTACTCATCATACTGTGTATTTTGACAATATACAGCAAGTTATATGTCAATGAAGTGGATTTTGTGTTGTTTTGTTTTTGTTTTCAAGGAGTGAGTAGAGTAATGGTGGCAGTTTGAGTCAATAGCTTTTTATTCCAGTTTGGAAGTGAAAGAAGAGAAATATTCCCGCGGTAAGAGAATTGATTTTGGTTTACTGGGTGAGATTTAAAAAAATACACTACTTAGAGTGATAGACTTTTCAAGCACAGATTTTTTCCCCCAGGATTCAATACATTGTTTGTTTTATCGGCACATTGACACTGAATGGCAATTGTGTATCATTCTCCTAGTCTGCTCCCTGGAATACTAATCCCAAGTAATGTTTTATGTAAACCAGAAATGTGTGTCAATATTTTCTTTGGTAAAGTACTAGAACATATGGAAAATTGTTCATACTGCATTTCCCTAATAGAAAGAGATTTAAATTTTATAGGAAATTTCTAAGAAACTTATAGAACATTCCTATATGTTTTAAGTGCATTCCATTTTATCCATTTCCAAATGTATTTGATCAGAGAACAGAAGACTTTTTTTCTCTTTGGTTCTGTGGATAGAACTCAGGACCTTGTATATGTCAAGCAAGCCTACCACTGAGTTACAGCTCCAGCCCAATTATACACTCTTTTATCTAATGTATATTAGGATCCCTTATGTTAATTTCTGAAGAATATTATTTTTAGAAAACATGATTTAAATACATATACTTTCAAAATAGACAAATTGACCAAGGGAATTAAAAAGTGCAGAAACTGATCTATGCATTTGTGGTGAAATGATTTCTGACAAAGGTGCCAAAAATATATAATGAAAAAAGAACAGCATCTTCAATACAGGATGCTAGAACAACTGGATATGCACATACAGAAGGATGAAATTGAACCATATATCTCATACCATGTAAAAAAAATCAACTCAAAATAGACTAAAAACTTATTAAACATAAGACCTGAAATGGCTAGAAGACCATAGGTAAAACCATTTAACATTGGTATGAACACTGGCTTTTCACATTTGACCCCAGAATCTCAGTCAACGAAGCCAAAAAATAGATAACTTGCGATTCTAACAAGTGAGAAAAATCATACAGTACAGGAAACAGCAGAGTGAAAATAATTGAAGAAAAAATGTTTTAGACTGATAATGGATTAATATTCAAATATATAAGGAACCCAAACAACTAAATAGCAAAAACATAAATACCACAAATAAAAATATTGATAAAAAACCTGAATGGAATTTCTCAAAAGAAGATCATCAGGTATGTGAAAAAATGTCAAATATCAGCAATCATTAGGGAAATTTAATTTAAAAGCACAATGAGATATCATTTTACATGTGTTCCAAAGACTATGATCAGAAAGATGAATAATAACAAGAATCAATGAAGATGTGGACAAAAGGAAACTCTTGTATACTATTGGTGGGAATGTAAATTAATATAGCCATTATAGAAAATAGTATGGAGTTTCCTCAGTAAACTGAAGATAGAACTACCACATGATCCAGCAATCCACATCTGGGCATCTACCCAAAGATTTTAAGTAAGTACATTGAAGAGATAACTGATCTACCATATTTATTGTATCATTATTCATAGTCAAATTATGGAAGTAATTTAAGTATCAACTAGTGAACAGATAAAGAAATTGTGAGGTATACACACAATTCAATATATTGAGCCTTGAACAAGAGGAGAATTACATCATTTGCAACTACAAGGATGAACCTGAAAGTCATTGTGTTAGGTGAAACAAGTCAGGCACAGAAAGACAAATACAGTATGTTATCATTTACTTGTGGAATCTAAAATTGAAGTGGTAGAAAAGCAGGTAGTAGAATGGTGGTTACCAGATATTGTTGGTCAAAGGATACAATATTTCAGTTAGTCAGGATGAGTAAATGATAAGTATTTGAAATGGTATGTTGATTCAGTCATCCATATTGTACATATATATTTTAGCATCACTTTGTATACCATACTTAATATACAATTATAATTTGTCATTATCCAATAACAAATTTAAAAGATAAAAGAAACATATATGCCTGGCTAATCTAGTAAATTTTTGTATTAAGTTACTTATGCTATGATTTAATTAATTTCATGTATTTTCTTTGAGTTCTAGCTGCAGCACTTTTGCACTGTTCAATTGACAACCACCCACAGTTGGTAGTCAGGTATGGTATGTCTCTGGGCTTAAAGCCTTTCCTGTAGCTGACTTCTTTGTTTCTGAGCAAAATATTCCAGTTATTTATTGAGCTTTATTTCATTCATTGAATATACCTTTGTTGAATATTTCCTATATTCTTGACAAGATGGATACAAAGTAAATGAAAAAAATTCCTGAATTTCAGGACCTTTCATTTCAATAGAACTACAATAAATTAATTGTGGCATAGGAGTTAAAATGCCTGATAGATTTATGTTATCAAGGTTGATCTTACCAAGGAGGAAGGGATGCTCAGAGAGTCAAGACAACTTCATAGTAATGTAGATATAACTTTGAAGTTTAGATTCATCAGTTACCAGATGAATAACCTTGGAAAACAATCCACCCCTGGTAAGGTTTATGTGCAAAATTGGGTCCTGATTTAGGATTCAGCCATACTTTTTGGTCAATTTGTGTTAATTCTTTGAGTATCTTTGTGGTGAACACTGAAGAAAGTTCTGTAATTTGATGATGCAAGTAAGTATTTTTATTACCTCCTCTACTTACTTAAAAAATACAGTTGAGGAACTGAAATAAAGCCTAAAGCCATATATTTTGGTGATAGGTGAGATTTGAAAACAGGAGGTTGAGCATCTTGGATCCATCTTGATCCCAGGGAACTGCCTCTTTGGAATACATGTGCATGTTGAACAAGGCTTCATACACTTCTGGAGGCTTTTTTAACTTTACCTTCTTGATGGAAATGATACTCTGATATCCTGATAGGTAAATGGGCTTTTTAAAAGATGGCATTGAAGGCTCACATATATTTACAGGATCATTTAAATGAATTATTTCTATAGATTTTATTCTTAATTGTATATACTTTCAGAAAGAGAATAACATTTAAGAAGTTACTTAGTTTGGGAAGTCTATGCGTAGTATGTTGTTGGTGAATGATACACAATATGCTTTCATTATTTAACAAGGCATTCTCAATAGGCCTAGTTGGTGAGTTTGAGTAGCAGATGGGAAGAGTGTTGAAGTTGAATCTTCTCAGTAACACAGTGGTGGTTAAAAAGCTGGCACAAGTGGAATCCTTAAGACATGAGATAAAAACTGTTGGGAACAGCTCAGAAGCAGGATTTATATTGATTGTGGTATTTTGTAGGAGCTGTATTGAGGAAACTTCTTTGAAAAAAGTGTTTTGTAAGGAGATTAAAGAACTGAGACCTTAAAACTGCAATTGAGGTCAGAGAGACTATCAGGAATAGTTGAGGGTGACTGGCACTTTCTGAGGAAGAGGAAACATTCAACATGATAAGAACCAAAATTTTGGGACAGAATTGAAGTTGAGAGAACTGACTTCACAGGTATTTGGGTCTGTTCCCCTCGATGACCTCATCAAGTATTCTGAATATTTTTTCCCCCTGACCTTCACTGTTTTCTTTTTTCTACATTCTTTGGTTATCCTGTGCACAATGAACTAGGGTTTGTCTCCTTTTGTATCAAGCATTGATGTCAAGAAGCCACAATAAAATACATTTGTATTTTTAATTTTTTTTAAAGTTTAAAACTACTTTAGCATGGATTATTAAAAGGAGAAAAGTTTTTTGTATAGGCTCTGCTAGTTTAATGTAGATTATCTGTGATGTTCAACCCCCTGCCAGGGGTTGAATTCTTTGAAGCTTGTGACTGATCCATCCTCTGTATGAAGTGCAGTGGTAATTTTTTAGTTCTACCTTAGAGGGCTCTGAGGATCCACTGGAAAGGATGTCAGATGTGAGGCTCAGGTTTCAGAGATGGAGAGGCAATACTTTTGCTAAAATATTCTTTTCAGAGAATGGCGAATTAGAAAATGTTAGCCAGAACTTGTTTTTTATTAATGTGCTCTTTTGTGTACCTCCTGTCTTACTTTCATTTTGCAAAATGAGAGGTGAAAATTATTTTTTCTTGCTTCTCTAAGAACTGTACAACTAAGAACTTAGAAGTGACATTTTTGTGGTTTATAACGTTATCCCTAGTTCTTAGTAAAAAATCCCAGAACGTTATTGGTAGGATTCAGCTCTAACAGTCCAGCTCTGTTAATTTAGTTGTGTCATTCTGAATTTACACAGTACTTTCTGCATGTCACTTAATGTGGCTCAGTGGTACTGTTGGAATAGAACTGATGTCTTTTGACCTCTGGGGCAGAGTGATTTTTTAGTGTTTTTATTTTTCACTTGAAATGAACACATTGGATTTCTCAGCTTAGTACAATATTTGGGTTGCATGGTACCAGGAGAAGTCATGGAGAGTCTGCTACTGATATTTCAGAGAAGTTAAACAAAGTTGCTCAAGGTCACACAGATGAGAAAACTAAAAATCTGAATCGAGATGCTTTGGATCACATAAACTCAGAAGTCCTATTGGGTCATTCTGATAGAATTTGTGTATCACAGATTTATCTATCTTAAATAAAATCATGCCTCAAACCCCATAATGTGTAAATTATAGGAAAGTACTACCATAGCTTCTTCATGCTCATTAATATTTACCCTTGTGGGAACATTGCAGTGTCTGCCACTATTAGAATTTCAACAGTGTTGCCTTCCATTATCTCCATCCAGCCTTAAATTGAGCATGGTAGATCCAGTCTTCCTTGCAACCCTGTATATTTTGACAAGAAAATATCCTCTTAAGATTAAAAAAAGAAAGTGGGGGGAGGGGGGGCTGTGTGTGGCTCAGTGGTAGAGTGCTTGCCTGGCATGCGTGAGGCACTGGATTTGATCCTCAGCACCACATAAATATAAAATAAAGATATTGTATCCACCTAAAACGAAAAAATAAATATTAAAAAAGATTAAAAAAAAACTTTCCAGTGAAAAGGAAGAAATATTCCCACAAGCCATGAAAAACTGGTTTGAAGTGAATTAGAGAACACAGCAAGAAGTGGCCTGTTGTAATGTCGCATTTTGGCTTCCTCCTGTCTCACTTTTATTTTGCAAAATAGGGGATAAAAATGTTTTTTTCTCTGATTAATAATTTCACAACTAAAAACTTAAAAATATAGCAATAACATATCATCCTCATAATGGGCACTGGGGAAGGAAGAAGAGCTGAGATTTGCTGGGCACAGTGTGCTGTTCAGCTTTTCTTAGATACAATTTCCTCCTTTCTTTTTGTTTTCTATGAGAAGAATCATGATAATAAACCCAACAGCTACATAAAATATTAATTATCTGATAATGATAATTAATTGGCTATGTGAATGCTAGAAGTAAAATTTATTTTTGAGGCCTACAAAGTACACATTATATTTCTTCTTTGTATTGCCCTTAATGATAGAGAGTAATAATATAATAGTTGCAAGAGTACCTCTCCGTACAGTCAAAATACAAAATGTCTATGGCTTTAATCTTATTCATCTTTTTAAATGAGTCTAATTAATTGAATAAAAATAGACATACTGGCTCTTCCTGATTTTGGAATTGATTTAACATTCCCCATAAATATATATAATTATTTTGTACTTAGCTATTATCTTAGGTTGATAAATAAAATGGGTTTTACAATGACTTTAAGCTTAGAGAAATGTAAATTTGGTCTCTTTTGAGAAAGACCAGTCTAGTCCAGACTAACACAGAAGCTCTGTGAGAGTTGGGGCAATTTCTATCTTATTTACCAAAATATCCTTAGTGCCTAGTATTTGCCTAACAAATAGTAGGTACTCAGGACATTTTGCTGAATAAATTAAATATAGTGTGGTTCCTAGATATTTTCTTGTATAAAATTACATAGGTTCATTATATCATCAACATCTCATTAAACAAGTAAGTCAGAAGTCCTTTTATTTATATTATTTCAATTTGGTGTTTAGAAAACATTTTAATAATAAAAATTGAACAAAAATAGCAAAATGAATGAATTATGAATAAATGTAATTGATAACCATAACCTTTCAAAGCATGAAGTCTCTGGAGGAAGCAAAGCTAAATCTAAGAGGCCCTTTGATAAAAAGATTAAAAATAGTTGCTCTTTATTGTTAGACATAAATCATAGATGAAAATCAGCACATAAATGATTCAGTTCAGTAACTTATTTGGCTCATTGTTCTGGTCTATGCATGATGATAGCAATGCTCTGGATTTTCATATCACTCTTTACTTTCCACAGAGATAGTGGCTCCATTGTCTCTCACTAGACCACCACAAGCAATCCTACCAGAGAGAAAGGGATAGGGTTGTTCTCAATAAAATGCATGTGAATGGAGACATGGAGGATTAAGTGAATTGCCCAAGACATTGCTACTTGGTGATGGACAAATGCTTTTTTCTATATCTGATTCCTCATACCTGCATATTTGAACCTTTACAGATTCACAGTAGCAGAAATAGATAATGGGAGAAGAGGCATAAAACCAAGAATAAAAGAACAGTGAGTGCAGCCCGGGGCCTCCTGATTGCAGTTAGACTTCAAGGGGCTGAGTTTAAAAAATCTCTCTTCCATGAGATGCTTCAGTAAAGAATGTGAAATCCCAGACTGAGCCCACTGCTAAGTAGTATGTGATCTTAAACCAAGAATGTCTTTCTGTTATTGTATCAAAACTTTGGGGTTTGCTTATCTTTATTTCAGTTAAGTTACTCTAGTTTTCCAAGGTTTTTGAACAATAAAAACAGTATTTCAGATATGACTAATTGATTAAATTGACATGGTCAGTTCCCACTACAGTTAACAGCTATAATATAATAGCTATCATCCTGCCTATTGAAAATGTCCTGAGTAGTACTCTAAAAATATCTGAATGAAGAATGTAGTCCCTGAGATAACAAATAACAATAAAGGATTCTTTTAATCCAATCAAAGACCAAATGCCAAGGTAGCAATGTTGAAACAAAATTACTGAGGCTGACATAGAAGATATCAGCAGAAGAAAATCTGACTATAGCTGGTGACTGCCAAATGAGTCTGTAGTACTGTTGACATAAACCCGTGGAGTCGACTGTATTTTAACACAGAAGGTGTGGTTCTGAAGTTGGCTATGAGGATAAAAAAGAAAATATTGAGGAGAAGCAAATGATTAAAGTGTGAAAAGCTTTAGACTTTTTAGTTCTCCTGTGTTATTAAAGGCCCTATGCCTAGTCTTAACTTTGACCGTATAATTGTTCTGAAGAAATACAATACCATTAATCCAGTAGCCAAGATCTTTTTAAAATGTATTTCCCAGGCCCCTGAACTCAATCCCTTGAAGTCTAAACTGTATCTAGTAGGTATTAGTATTATATTACTAATAGTTGTATTTAATATTTATTGTGTCTTTATGAATATTACACTGCCAGATGCTTCAAATGAAGTATTTTATTCTCAAAGTTCTTTGAGATAGTTATTATTATGGTCTTCCTTTCATAGGCAAAGTCATTAGATTTATGGAAGTTAGGAACTTCTAAAATATTTCTCAAATGCATGTTTTAGGTACAATGCATTAAAAATTCCATAATAAATATAAAACTGGGAAATTTTATTTATTTATTGCTTTATAATTCATTTGAACATTGCTTAAGAGTTAAGGACATGAAATGAAAAATGACGTGAAGTACAATCATGAATTCAGTTGGACTTGTTCACCCTTTTTTTATTAGCTGGTTGCTCGAATTAAATTTTCTTTCGGGTAACACCTTTGGAATAAGAGAGACCAGGATTTGAATATTAACTTTACTGATTATTAACTGGCTACCTTTATAATCAGGTTATTTAAATATCCTGTGGCTTACTTTCCTTATCTGGTATATGGGCATAAAATCCTCCTCACAGGTCTCTTGTAAATACAGTTGATCCTAATTTTTCAAGGATCCTGAATTTGCAAATTTGACCATTTGCTGTGATTTATTCATGACCCTGAAGTCAGTACATGTAAAGTTTTTAGTCATTTACAGAGTTGTAAGATATTTTAGTTACCCATGAACAAGGTGAATGACTTCTTATTTGATCTCTCATACGATAAACAAATATCCCTTTGTGGTCCATTTAGTTGCCATGATTTTACCATTTTAAGTATTTACTTAGGAGATTCTGCCACTTATAATAGCCCTCTAAGTATAGTGCTAAAGTACTGAATAGTTATCTTACGCAAAGAAGGCTGATATATGCCTTTTGGAGAAAATATTTTATAAGGCTTATAAAATATTATAAGCCTTGTTGAGGCGTGAGTTGTAGGGCTATTGTCTGTTTGTTCAATGTTAATAAATCAGCAATTTATGTTAAATAAGATATTGTTGTTACTGGGGATTGAATCCAGGGATGCTTTCCCACTGAGCTATAGTCCAAATGTTTTCATTTTTTAAATTTTAGACTGGGTCTTCCTGAGTTTCTGAGGCCTCAAACTTGTAAACCTCCTGCCTCAGCCTCCCTAGTTTGTTGTTGGGATTACAGGAGTGTGCCACCACATCTAGCTTACTAAAATATTTTTAAACAGAAATAAATGGAGATCTTGTGACCAGAGGCTAACCCTGAATTTTCACTAGGAAAAGTGGCTCAGTGTTTACTAATTTCATGTTCCCAGAGACTGTATAAATTTAGCAAGAATAACAATAGTTTACTGTTTGTAAAGTACCAAGTGCAACACTTTAGTATATTATAAAGACTCAGTATATTCACTTTCAACTTTTTCTTAGTTTTCCTTCTTACTCAACAGTACTTCTGAAAGAGTTTAGGATGTTCTTTTTAATAGGGCAATAAATACTCTGAAATAATATCACTGGTTTAAAAGGCAAGATTCTCAAACACAATTTTTCTTCGTTTTAGCTTTTATGCTCCCTTATAACAACATATTATAAAATATTCTTATTAATTAATTAAAAGGTCAGTTTTGAACCCCAGGCAGGCTAAATTGTCTTCAAAGGTAACTTTATCAGTAAGTAAAATGTTCAGCTTTGTGGTGGACGATGCAGTCTCTTTTGCAACTATTCAAATTTGCCATTATATTATAAAAGGAGTCATAGACAATATGAAAATGAATAACATAGCTGTCTTATTAAGACTATAAAAACAGGCTAGATTTGGCCTGTGGGCTATAGTTCAAAAATTTTTGATTTTGTAATATTGGCTCTTGGTTTGTGATATCATTTATCATAATAGGGAAATAGCATGTGATTCTGAGTTTGCTTAAAAAAAAAAAATTCCTTACCTGGGTTTCTACTGGTTGTCCTGGTAGTAATTATAATAACATGTGATAAGCATTTGTTATATGCCAGGCACTAAGTTAATCACTTTATACTATAATTTATTTTCTCAGCATGGCCCTATAAGACAACTATTGTAATAATTATCTCATTTTTTAGGAACAGAAATCAAGGCCTAAAGAGGTAAAGTAACTCATTCTAGATCACGAAATTAGGACAAGGTATAATCTAGTCCTAGAGTTGTATCCTCCATCCCTAGGATAATTTTGGACTTGTAGCTGGTATTCAATATTCTTTGCCTAACCTTTCCTTATTTTCCAATGTTTTACTTATTTGGGGATGTTGACCTGAATGTTAAAAGTTCATTGTACAGCATTAAGTTTTTTGAAGAGAAGCATTATATTAATTCAGTGGATAAGTAAGTGGATGAAAGTGGGTTTTAGCTCTAATTCTTTAATTAGTTTTTCAAAATTAGCTTGTTTTTATCTCTGGCTAAGTTTTTAGTGTATTCTGAAAGAGGAGTTTGCCTGAACGTGAGGCTTTGCTGCTTCACTCTCTGCTGGAAGATTTGTTTCTCTTCATCAGATAATTTGGACATTTTATTTTGTTCTTTTTTCTTTGGTATCCTGATTAAAGGATTAGAAAGCCCTTTTCTAGGTTTGAGTCACTAATACCACCCTGTCCAGAGCCTTTAGCTTCAGGGACATTGATTTGCATTTGTTGAATGCATAATGACTTAGCAGAAGAACTGCCTCTTTCCCTGTTAACTATGTTAACTGTTCTTACATTGCCCATGTCTGCCATCTCTAGGTGCAGTTCTCAGAGTGAATAAAGATATCAGAAGTAGGTGTGGACAGGAGATATGACCAGGGTGGTGCTGAGAACATTGAAAACATAAGCTTGAGGCTTCAGAATGGAGATAATTGGTTTAGCTATCATATTGCCCTTCTGTGGTCCCTTTATATTTAGTTCTCACTCCTAACTGAACATTTTATTTAGGCTTGGTATGTGCCAGATACAGCTAGGAATCCAAAAATAATGGCCTCCCCCCCCCCCCAGCTGAAGGTCACATGTTCCCTGCTAAGTTGTCTCTCTAGATAGAAATGCTTTAGTGGAGGTCTTCTGTAGAGTATACTTTGGGGCATGGAGGGAGGCAGAAATGACTGCCTGGTATACTGAAGTGTTCAGTCATAAAGAGAATCATTTTTTGAACTGGGAACAGAATTTACCAGTTAGAGTAAGTTAGTTGGCCAACATCTCTGGGAAAGAAGACCATCACAGCAAGAGGGAGGATGAAGTATTTGGGGAATGATATGCATTTTGTTGATTGTAAGAGGGTGAGACAAGGGGATGAGCTGGGTAAAATCAGGGCCAGATTGTGCAACGTATGTATCGACGAGGCAGATATTAGAAGCCTTTTCTTAGGGTGTAATGTGATCAGTTCTATAAAAATAATTCTGGTGATGTAGGGTAAAGGGAAAAAATTAATGGAGAATTCCAGTGACTAATGGGTTGTATATTCTTCTGCCTTCTAGCTTTCTCTTGCGCTTCTGGAGAGTATCTAGAGATGAAGAACCAGGTATGCAGTAAGTGTGCCGAAGGCACCTACTCCTTGGGCAGTGGCATCAAATTTGATGAATGGGATGAATTGCCAGCAGGATTTTCCAACGTTGCAACATTCATGGACACTGTGGTGGGCCCTTCTGACAACAGGCCAGACGGCTGTAACAAGTAAGAATCCAAAGGAGCCTTTGGATCTTGACTGAGTACTTGAGAAGGGTATAGTTTCTCTCTTCCAGAGAGAAGTTAAGGATAATCTTACTACTGATGGGGGTTACAGATAAGCTAATTGCAAAGAGTCATATTTTTTGGATAGTCATTACAAATAATGTAGCTAAATTTTCATGAAGCTTTAAAATAATTACCCTCAGGATATAATAGATATTGTATACAAAAAAGCAATAAAGCTTTTAGGAAAAAAATTTTTTCTCATATTTAAAACCAAACTTAAGTCAGTGATGTTTCTACTATCCTTTTTCTAATTTTTAGTGGGTAAATTCAAATTGTTTTTTTTTCTTTCAAAAGGAAGAATTTATAACCTTCATTTAAACTTGATCATTTCCTGCAAGAGCAAGTGGCTTAAATAACTAATGTGGCCTTTGTTTAGTTCCTGGGAGATTATAGCTTTGCCTATGGCAGTGTTGGAGACATGTTAAATTGTTTCAGAAAAAAAAAAGCCAAATATTTCTCTTTGGGCTTTGCCCTTTCCTGTCCTCTTGTATTGATTATGTAACTATGTGGCCATGTTTTGCAAATGAAACTTCCAGCCCCTGGCTAACTTCTGATAAGAGGGGTTTCTCGGGAACCTTGAAGTTTTACTCCTTAGTCTGTTGGCAGTGATCTAAGGATGCTAGACAATTATTTAGCTGTTCTAGACGATGTGTTTCCTTCTTTCCTTCCCTTTCTCTTTCTCTCCTTCTTACCTTCACTCTTCTTTTCAGCTCACTGTGCCAAACAACATTGATTTATCATACTCCGCTGATCATAATATTATTATTCTTTATGTTTAATTGTTAGTCTTTTTTTTTTTCCTGTAACACTGGAAACTAAGTCGTTTATAAAGAAAAGAGGTTTATTTAGTTCATAGTTCCAGAAGTCTAAGAGCATGGTGCTGGCATCTGTTTGGCATCTGAGGAGGGCTTCATACAATTTCAACTCAAGGCAGAAAATGAAAATGAATGTTGTCATATGCAAAGGAAGAAAAAGGGGCCAACCTCCTGAAATAGCGAGAAAAACATGAATTTATTCATGAGAGCTCAGATCCCATGATCCAACACTTATTTGTGGCTCTGCTACTTTTTTTAAAAATTGATTTTATTATTATTTTTTAAATTCACGACAACAGTAGAATGCATTACAATCCTTATTACACATATAGAGCACAATTTAAGTTGGCTATTAATTTCAGTCTGGATCTGGCAGGGACAAACCACCTTCAAAACTTCAGCAATGTGTGTGCACACACTGTGTTTTAAATAAAATATTTCCTTAGAGAAGAGTACAAGTAGGATGTTACAAAACTTCAGATCTTTGTTTTGGTGATCAGAGGATATGGACAGGGCTTCCTCGTGTACCCTATGGAATAGTTTATCAAAAAAATTCAATGATAAGCAGAGGTTTTTCAAAGTAGTGTCTTTTGGTATAATTTTCTCAATGTAAATTTCAGTTTGATATTGCTATGCTTTTTTTCCTTCTCTGCTCCCTTCCTTTTTCCCACCTACCTGATCTTATATTCTGTTTACTTTTTCTTTGGTTTGGTCATATAGAAGATTTAAATATAAAGCCAAAAGAGTTCTTTGTATATTATGGACATGCGTTCTTGTACATGTATATTTGTATAATATTTACTGTATATTAAGACAGATACATATATGTGTGTTTGTGATACTACTTTCAAGTCTGTGGCTTTTGCTTTTTTATTTTCTTAATGATATTCTTTGATAACATTAAGGTTAAAATTTGAAAAAATAATAGTTTATCAATTTTATCTCTTACAGGTAGTTTTGTTATATCTTATGATATCTTTGCTAACACTGGGTTGTGAAGGCTAGAAATTGCAATATGTGTTCTTATCATAGTGTAGGTAGTTATTATACTTTTGTAAGAGTGTAGTTACACCTATACTCTCATTTTTGTGCTATTGTCATGTATTTAGAAACATAATTTCTGAAATACAATGATTGTTTTAAATAATCATTTGTCATTGACACAACCTCAAAAAGATTTAGGAACTCAAATGCCAACTCAGTTATTGATGAGTTTTCTTTCTTATGGTGTATAACTTTCTAAATGACTTAAATATGAAAAAATTAAACATTATATATTAATCTAAATATGTACAATCATGGTACTCTTTCTTCCTTTCCATAGATTTTCCGTGTGTGTGTATATGTTTATAAATAAAATTTAAGATGTTGTTTGAAAGAATAATTCCACTTAAGGCTACTGGGTTAGTGTTCATCTTGTTGGTGATCAAACTTTTTTTGGTGAAAAAATAGCAGTTTCATAGAAAATTGCTCAGATAACCTTCAATGATTTAGGAAGTTATGTACTATCAGGAAATGAACCTCCCCTCAGTAATGGAGTTGGCCTTAGAGCAGCTGAAAAAGCTCAGGGTGTTTTCTGCTGTGCTTTGCTGATGGAACTACTTTTGAATCTGGGGTATAGCTTTGTGACCTGAAGTGGTTTCTGAAAACTAACAGAAAATGCATCTTGGCTTTGTTTCCACAGCTCTTCTTGGATCCCTCGTGGAAACTACATAGAGTCTAATCGTGATGACTGTACGGTGTCTCTAATCTATGCTGTGCACCTTAAGAAGTCAGGCTATGTCTTCTTTGAGTACCAGTATGTCGACAACAACATCTTCTTTGAATTCTTCGTAAGACCTTTTATATTCTAGACTCCACTTTTTGAAAGGCATTCCTGTAAATTTCCCTTAATCTTTGTTGCACTCCACTTTATATGCCTTCTCCTTTTTGTGTGTGTAAGTGACCCTGTAAGTATTATAGGAAAAGTTAATTTTTTTCTATAGCATTTGAGTTTATAGTTAATATTGTTTCTTTATTTTTGCACTCTCACCTTATAGTGTAATATTGGCTTGTTTTGCTTCTGGTTATACTCATTAGATAACTGGTTTAGACTGTGTGTGACAAATATTTTCCCCAAGATTCATTTTTAACTTAATTTTTTATGGCTGAAAATGCTATTTTGTTAAAAATATATTTTGCCAATTTTAGTTTTTAATTAATTTTTTCTCTTTATAGTTTCAAATATATATATATATATATATATATACACACACACACACATATATATATACACACAACTATACACATACATATATATTCTTTTTTTACTGATTAGAATTACTTAAATGTTTTCATGGGCAAATGTTTAAAAAAGAGAAATTACCATATTTTCTGATTCTGTGGATTTTTACAGTCCAAAGAAGTTTATGAATTCGATAGTTGGTGCATTTGATCTTAAATATGATTATAGAATATAGAATACTATGATAGACCAACAGAATAATGAGCTGGGTTATGTAACTATTTTATGTAAACTGTACTTAATCTAGCAAATATTTATTGTGGCATGGACTCAAAACACTTGAGAAAATGTTTTCTGATTGACTTCTTATACCAATAGTGTGTGTTATAGTAGTAAATGGGAGAATATCTTGGAAAATGTTTTCGTGCGCCAGATTTAAGGAACAAATGTACTAACAGCTCTGAAACAAATGTGTATTGTCATTGGTAATGGGTATTTTACATCAAAAGTTTGGTGGCAATAGATATTTTCCAGGAAACTATGAGCCTTAGATTTGAAGTCAAGAGACTCTGACTCTATCCTGCCTCAATAGTTGTTAACTGTGTGTTCTTGAGCAATGGAATTAACTTTCCGGTCCTTGGCATTCCCTTGTGTGAGAGGACACTTGAAGGAGCCTCCTAGCACTAATATCCTTCGATGAGCTTAAAATGTTAAGCAGTGTTCAAACAGATTTATCTTTTAAGCTACATTTTGTTTGCAAAACTCTTCTCCGGGTAAATGATTTTCTATTTCTTGGGACATTTAAACAGTATTGCTAAAACTAAAATAATGTTGAAAGGCAAGGCAGTTATCTATTGTTAGAATAAATGTGTATTTTTGTAGTTTAGTATACTCAATAAATCCCTTGAGAACTGTCAATAAGGGTACTCTTAGGGCATAATGTTTCATTACTTTCATTTCAATGGTGCCTCTGTTCTTTTGGTTTTAGTTTGAAAGGGGATGGGAAATTCATGCTCCTTTTATTGATGCTTCAGCTTTATAGGTTGCAATTTATTGACTCAGAGTGTTAATACCTCACAGTCATCATGCTCCTGGTTAATAGAAAAGAAGCATTTGAAGGCTAAAAGATATAGTTGTGCTCTGACAATTACACATGTGAGCATCATGTAATTTGAAGCATTCATCCCAACCAATTTTTAAAATGCTGAAACTGAAACCTAGAGAGAGTAAGTGATTGCACCAAGATTACACCTTTACTAGCTTCAGAAAGAGTAATGGAGCTCAGGTCATCTGAGCGGTGGTGGAACGTCACGGTAACATATGATGTCTGCCTTCAGCTGTAAAAAGCTCTCAGCTTGTCTATATACTGCCCAACAGAGGAACATTCAGGACCTATGTCCTCTCCCGAATGAAAGAAGTATGAAAACAGTCAGTATGCTTATGATATAAATAAGACAAGAATTCAATTAAAGTAAATTTCCTGGGTAGCAGATATTCTCTGGTATTTAGATGGTAAAGGGATCCCTTTTCTCATAAGTAAGCCTTTAGAAAATACAACTTCTGGAGAAATTTTAATGTTTGTAAATTAATCAGGAGGATGACCAAAGTAGCAAAACAATTTAGAGAGACTTTCTGCAGAAGTACAGATAATGAGATCTTATTTTAACTTGGCTCTGTTACTGACTACTTTGCAATACTGAAATGTTGACCTAACTTTTGGATACTTTTGTTTTCTACATAGACCTGAAAGAGTATTGTCCTAACTCTTAAGCATTTTGCAAGAACTGAGGGGAAAGGTCAAGGTTTTTGGTATTAAAAATGATCTGTAGTCATTTGAATTGGAATGGCAAATAATTAACATTTACACTGTGTTAGATTTTTTTTGTTGCTGTGATCAAAATACCTGAAAGAACAACTTAGAATAGAAAATGTTTATTTACGCTAATGGTTTCAAGGGTCGCAGTGGAGTGATCCTGACTCCATTGTTGTAGCCCTGAGATGAGGCTGAACATCATGGCTGAAGGCCATGGTAGAGAAATGCTGCTCAGCTCATGGTGAGCAGGACACAGCAAGAGCAAGGGAGGCTGTAGCAATGAAATATAAACCCCAAAGTCACACCCGTCCAGACACACCCTTGTTCCTGTGGCCACACCCTATCTGTCTACATTCTTCACCCAGATAGTCCTTTCAAAATATAAACAAATGAAATGGATTAATCTGCTGATTAGGTTACATCTCTCATAAAATAATCATCTCACCACCTGCATTAACAGGACTTCAGGGGGATTCCTCATATCCAAGCCATAACACCCCCAAATAACAATTTGGAACTTTTATTTTGGCTGTGGTCACTTAACCTGTACATTGAGTCCTGGGGAAATGAAAACAAAGCAGTCTTTACTTACTAACTTAATATTTCACTGTCATGAATCCACATATCATCTTGTTTACTTTTGTACACTTGGACTTGCCTGGTAAATACAAGCTGCTAAAACATTTTGATAAGCTGGGTAGATTTTTTTGTAATGACTTTCAATGATAATTGTTTCCCCTCTCTCTCCTCATGGGCTAGTCTTTTTGTCTCAATGAGATGGTTTACTTAGAACTGCTCACCCATGTGTGCAGCTATCACTTTGTCTCCAGAGGTCTCTGGTGTGTTTAGTTGTTGAGAATTACTGGTGGCCACCATTATTTAGTATGTACAGAAAGACATTCTTGCAGCCTGTGCTGGACTATGGAATTTAGTGAAAGCCATTATTCCAGAATCTTTACTGAGACCCTGTGTTTAATCCACAGATTCAAAATGATCAGTGCCAGGAGATGGATACCACCACAGACAAGTGGGTAAAACTCACTGACAATGGAGAATGGGGCTCTCATTCTGTAAGTCTCTTTGTTTTTCCTTCTTCTTTTCTATTAATCCCATTCTCCTCCTTCCTTTTCCAGTCTTTTCTAAGCATTCATTTTAAGAAAAGGAAAATAAATTTTTTTTATTAATTAAGATAATTTCCATTTAGGGAAGAAATTTCTCCTAAGTTTCATCAACTCATATTTTTTTTTATTTTTTAGGTTATATTTTCCTACATTTTCTTCTCTCCTTATATTTCTTTCTTTTTCTGTTCCCATCATATTTCAACTTTCTTCCCTTTTCAAGAAAGAAGTCTATTCAAAACCAATATACAAAATTGACAAAATCTAAAGTATATAAATTTTAAAATGTGCCTGTTTCACACAATATGATCATCGTCACTTGTCATTGAAAAGATCTTTGAATTCCTTTCATCTGACCTTCTCTTCAGTGTCCCCTGCAAGTGATTTTCAAGCTTGTTTTGTTGGGCACTGTGCTTTCTCCATTGTTGGACAGCTCTCTGATTTTCACAAAATTCATCCACATTGGGCTTCAACCTGCTTCATATGTATTTGCCTCCAGTGGTCAAATTCTACTCTTTCAGTTACATTAAGTATAGTAACTACCTATTTCTTCACAGGGCATCTCTTTAAATATTTGAAGGCAGGATTACCAGATATGTGATTTGGTGAATCTTTTATTACTTGAGGCACTTACCCTTTGGAGTATGGCAGTATTTAAAATCTATTTCTGGCTTATAGTTGTATTTCTTTGAGTGATTTGCTCAATCTCTTAGCATCTGATTTTTTTTTTTTCATTTCAGAAATGGGAGAAGTGCTGCTGAATTAAATGGGGTGATGTCTGGGAAGGGACTCACATAGTGTCTGTAATGTAGACTGAGTTATGTTTCAATGAATCCATTCTTGCCTTTTTGATTGTGGCAGTTGCCAAATCCTTGAATGATTAACACAGTGTACCCTTGCAGAGGTTTTCTTTTTATATGTATGTTTGAAAGTAATGTTGGTACCACTTAATATTCACTCATCTAAGCACCCAGTCAGCTGGGCTTTGAAAATACAGTAACCCTTGGCAACAGATATGCTCTCTTCACTTTTGATTACAAGTGGAAAGTACTGAATCCACTTACTTCTCTAGCTCTCGGGCCTGATGAAGTAGTTGGGTTGATTAATTTTACATAGCTTGAATTTGACCAGCCAAAAAGTGCATACAAAAATAAAAGTAGCAAAAGACAAAACAAGAAACCCTTAAAATTGGCTCATTTGCCTGTATCAGCATGAAACTTAACAGAATATTAGTTTAATTTATAATTAGAAAAATTTTCCAGTGGCAAAGGGATCAAATACTAGACATAGTGTCACTGAGGTTCAGTTAATTGTAAGAGTTAAGTTATTCTATAAGAACAGACCTATTTTATTGCTATTGCAGTGTTGTTTTAAAGTAATTTAAAAAGCAAGCTGTATTAAACTATTTCTATTGCTATAACAATATGCCCAAGATTGAGTACTTTATAAGGAAAAAAGGTTTATTTAGACTACAGTTTTAGAGGTTTCAGGGGCATGGTGGCAACATCTACTTGGCTTTTGTGGGGGCATAATGATCACAGGATAGTGATTTACAGGAAGCCAGAGATTCCAGGGGAGATCCAGGATTTCCCTTTCATAATGACTTAGTCTTGGAGGAACTAACTTGCTCTATGAAACAAGCAGTAATCTGTTTCTAGGACAGTGCTCCCAATGGTATAATTGCTTCCCACTTGCCCCACCTCTTAAAAGTTTCACTACCTCTTGACACCACCAAATTTCCAATGCATGAACCTTTAGGGGACACACTCAAGCCACATTCAGATCCTATACAAACCATAGCAGAAGCAAGCTTATTCTCTTGCTTGTTTGTTTTCAGAGCTTAAAGATGTACTTGTGAATGGCAGTCTATAAATATGCAAGTGGGCCGAGTGACTTTCACCCTTTACAATGAATCCTCTTTAAATATAAATATAAGACTTCATGTAATGGTTCGAAAGTTATTTTGTCTTTTTGTTTAGACTTGAAGGGTTCTTCTTGTTTCTTGGTATATTTTGTGGATTGGCAGACTATTTTATTTTTTAAAGAAAATGTTGTCTTCAGAGCTGAGGTCAGAATTAACTATAGGCTTAAATTTGTTGGTTTTAAATTAATTGTGTTTCCTTATAATGCATAGAAAAGTATGTGAGTGAGAAGCTTTTGTGTGTGATTGGAATTGGAAACAGCTTGGCTTATCTGACCTGAGTGTGTTGTTTTTTTTTTTTTTTTTGCACAGGTAATGCTGAAATCAGGCACAAACATACTGTACTGGAGAACTACAGGCATCCTTATGGGTTCTAAGGCTGTCAAGCCCGTCTTGGTGAAAAATATCACAATTGAAGGTATTTCACAGCATGCTGTTTTAGCAGTCATTTATCCAGTTTTATAGTTAAAATATTTATTTTAACCAGAACTGGCTGGCTCAAGGTGCATAGAATGAGAACTATATTAGGTATCATACAGGTCTAGAGACCCTGGTTTTAGTACTAGAAAATTCATTGATTCATAAGTTTACTTTTTCCTTATACCTTTGAACTGAATTATTTAATCTGTGTAAAGACGTAAACATGATGATGATTTTACATATCTGTAAATGAAGTTTCTCTCTTAATAGGAGACTATATTCATTCAATATCTACTGTGCCAGACTTTGAGCCTACTTGGGGAGTTAATAATCTGGTTACTGCTATATCCATAAAAATAATAATCTTGAAAACATCTCCACCAGACTGTTTCACTAAGCCTCTTGGGCCTCTCTGGACCATCTGGGTCATTTCTGGCCCAGGTGCACATCTAATAAACCCAACTATAGTTTATGCTCAACTAGAGGTACTTTTAATTAAAGTAGTGATTCTTCTTTATTAAAGTTTGGCTTATATTTTACTGTGTTCTAATTGTGTTTGTTCCGGTGATGTTAACTAATTAGTCACACAGACATCTGCTGGCCAACACTGGAATTACAAACTGGAAGACCAGCCATTTCTAGGATCTTATAGGTTTTATCTGTTACTTAATAAGTAGTGAAGAAAAAGGGAACAGGTCCCACAAAGAGCAGAGAATTGTAGGGGACCTTAGAGTTTATCCCATTCTGACATAGTATATTTGTATTTGATGAATCATTTAATATGTTTACTCTACTTCAATAAAAATTCTTAAGGGTTTGCTGTACTAATTGTGTTTGATTCAGTAGATATCCCAGTTCTTTGCTTTCTTAGTGATGAATTAATGAAATAAAAGGATTGGGTTGAGCTTACTATTGATATTTCCCTCTCATTTCTGTGTGGAATCAGTATGCAGGCACTGACTAACTTGCTGATGTGGGTCTTCCTTCCATGCCCTCTTTTTCATTTCCACACAGGGGTGGCTTACACTTCAGAATGTTTTCCATGCAAGCCAGGGACATTCAGCAACAGGCCAGGTTCATTCAACTGCCAGGTGTGTCCCAGAAACACCTATTCTGAGAAAGGGGCCAAAGAATGCATAAGGTGTAAAGAGGATGCCCAGTTTTCAGGTAGGACTGGCTTATACTCTCTCTTCTTTATAAATTTATCTTGATCAAGTATACTGATCAAGTAAACTGTCACAGGCTAGCAATGGTGGGTCAGATGTCAACGTGCTAAAGAGAATCAATATTGAATGGAGAAAGGCACATCTATCCTTTCATCTCTTTCTATGTGGGTTCTCCCCCTTTGTCTATGTTTTTCTTTCATTCCACACTCCATAGGTAAGAGCTATGGCTATGTTTATATCAATCTAACCCATGTTTTACTTTTAGATGATTTGTGGGCATAGATATATACTGAGAAACTTTTATTTTTTTCCAAATTTCCAGTATTCAATGATAATGAACAAAACATAATGTCTCCTGGGAGCACTATGATATGCTCCATGTATATCATGGATAGATTTATTGCTCTAGAGAAAATGAAAATGTAGACCTTTATTTTCTGTAGGTCTAGCTAATTCAACCTAAATTGCTTTGGTAAGATTACCTTTTATTTAACTTTTTTAAAATTTTGTTCTGATTTTTGCCTTTTCTTAGAGTCACAATGGACCATTTATGAATTTTGGGTTTTTTTTTTATGTATGCATGCATTGCAGAGGAAGGATCCAGTGAGTGCACGGAGCGCCCACCCTGTACCACAAAAGACTATTTCCAGATCCATACTCCATGTGATGAAGATGGAAAGGTATCAGCAGTGTTCAGAAAAATCTATCCCATATTTATCCAACTGTTTCCCTAATTTGGACACACTCCAATTTGTTCATGAGGGAGATTTTATAGAGGATTTCTGAGTTTAGGTGTTGGAGCCTGCCTTCCTGGCTTTCATTTCCAAATCTGTTACTTATTAGTTCTGTGGGTACATGATTGGATGCCTCTAAATCTCAGTTTTTTTCATCTGTAAAATGGGGTTGATATCAATACTGTGAGACTGCTATGAGAATACATGAGATATTCAGTATAAAGTTCCCAACCCAGTTCCTGGCATTTAGTGAGCCATGAATTAGTCCTATTTTTATTTTTTATTTTTTGGTACTAGGGATTGAACACAGGGGTGCTTTACCACTGAGCTACATCTCCAGTCCATTTTGATTTTTTATTTTTTAAAATTTTGAGACAGGGTCTCACTAAGTTGCTTAGGACCTCACTAAGTTGCTGAGGCTGGCCTCAAACTTAAGATCCTCCTGCCTCATCCTTCCCAGTTGCTGGGATTATAGACATGCACAACCACACCCAGCTGATGACTGCTATTTTTAACAGTTATATTTTTTTTCATAAGTAATGTCAGGAAGAAATCAGATTTCAAATGTGTATTACAACTCACTAGATGAAAATATCTTATAACTTCTATTTAATTATTTGGCTACTCAGCGGTTGTATTAATAAAAGCTACGTAGATGACTCACCATTCTCATAATTAAATAATTAACGTATACAATCCCACGTCAGAAGAGAAACTGAGATTAAAGTGGCTGCTAGGTAATGTTTCTTACATATTTGTACCTTTGAAATAATGACATGTTTTAAACTTACTTTGGAAAACACACATAATTGTCAGAAGAATTATTCCTTCCCCCCCTTTAATTTTTCATTCCCAAGTTCTAATCTGTACTTTTTATATTTACATTGATTATCTTACCCTTAAATCTTTATTTTTTAAAAGGACTATTGTTTTGAATGCTTAAGACCAAATACATTCCAGTTTAGATTAGTGGAAACTTAAAATGGTAAGAAGTATAAATATCACTTTCAATTAGAACAGCCACTCAAACTAACAGCTGTTAATTGACAAGGAGTTGGAAAATAAGGTCTTGGTGGCCCTACACCAATGGCCAAGTAAGAGTGCTTACTACTAGTGGGCTGAAGAGTGATTTGGTACAGTATTTTTAGATGAACTTTTATTAGCTAAACTTAACAATAAGCCAGGCAAAGATAGTTTATTCTATGTAATCATTAATTCTGCATTACGGGGACTTGAATACATTCTAATATGCAAAAGGATTTTATCTGAGCTAACACAAAAAATATACAAAAGTCATATTTCCTATTTTAATAATGAGTACAGTGTCCATGATCAGCGTGACAAAATCTAGTTGCTGTGGGCCTAACAGAAGTAAGAGCATATGTGAATGTATTGTATGTAGAATGCACTCACACACACACTTGCCACTACATGCCCATGCATGTGAATTGTGTTTTCCCATTGAGTCTGGAGGAGCTCTAAACATGTTCTTTGTAGATTTTTATAGAACAAAATAGTTTACTAGAACTCTATAAATTCAGTGTTTTATTTTGTTTTGTTTTTAGAGAGACTTTAGATTTATTTTAAGATAAATGTTTCTGGCTTCAGAAGTAGACAGGAAAGCAGTGGCTACAGTGCTAATATACAGATACACACACACACACACACACACACACATACACACACTGAGATTATGGAAGTGAATTCAGGATTTTTTCTATTTCTGTTTGTTCTAGCACTTTTATTTGTTCCAGTTTCATATTTTTAAAAGATATTCTGACTTTGCTGAGACCAGCCTAATGATTTGCCAGTAGTTTAAAGATACGTCACATGTTGTTCAACAAATATGTTTGGTTCTCTTTGTCCTGTGATGCTCTCTTTGACCTCTCTTTCCCCTTTCTTAGAGAAGATCATCAAATTGATTAAATAGGAAAGCAGCTGTTGAGGTATATATATTCTGAACTTAGAATTTATAGGATATACGTTTCTGTATTTATTTTTAATCTTATTTCAAAATAAATTGCTTTCTTCCTATAGAGGAAATTTTTTTTCAGAAAAATGCTAATAGGTAATTGGAGTTATTCTAATCTTGATGCTCTCATTAACATCCTAAACATGTGGAATGCCTACTCATTTATTTATTTAGTGAATCTATACTGAGCACTGGTTACACACAGAGTACTGGGTGATAAGGGCAGAGCTTAGGATAGAGAAAAATGTAGACATCTTCATAGATGTGGAGTTTTCTAACTTCAGTGTGCATCAGACTCACCTGGAGGGCTAAAATGCTTTTTTTGTGTTGCAAAAAGAGTGATTCTGTCAAGCACATAGAAAGCATATACTCTTAAATATCACGAGAAGGTCTAAAAAGATTTCCTGTCTATACTTGGAATTCCTACAGAATTTTGTGCATGCCTCTCTTGATACTTGGTAATCATTGGTTTGATAGAATTTTGAAATCAGATCACTATATTGCAAATTGACCATTTTCTCCACTGATCTCACAGCTTCCTATAGATAGAGAATGATTCTTACCCATTTAAAAAAACATCTCTAAACTAGTATAATAATAGCTGGCACATAGGAGGTAGTGATACATGTTAAACAAGTGAACGAGAGACTTAGTAAATAAATGGTAATTATGTTGATTACCACTTTGTGTATTACATTCTGTCCTTTGGATAAAGCTTGAGAAAATTTGACAAAATGGGCAAAATGTAGTGGAGAGAGGCCCGTATATTTTATATAAAATATGGTTGAAGAAGCTGGGGCTATTTCTTTTAATTGGGGAAAGACAGTGGGATGGAAGAATCATGTTCATCTTTGTGACATTTCTTACCTGTCTTGCAGAGATTTGGTCTTTCTCAGGGGATACCCATGACATTTGTATTCCTCTTAGAAATGATGATGATGACAATAATTATAGTAATAGTAATGATAGCATTACTACCAAAAGACACTATCACTATCATGTACATGTTTATGCATGTACTCTCTTCATATCTGTGTGTCCACACATTCAAACATTTCCTCTAGTTGTTTATTTCAACAGTTGTGCACTTTAAACATTATTATACCCAGTTTGTTGATGAGGAAACTGCACACTGAGGTGAAGTAACTTCCCTAATGTAACAGCTAGAAAGTCTTAAGGCTGGAACTCTCACCCAGATTGTTTTCAAATCTAGTGCTTTATATCCCCTTCATGCATTTTATTTTAGATATTATAGCAGTTTGTGAACCTTTCTCATCACTATTAGTCTATAATCTCTTTTGGAGCAAACAACTTGTCTTATTAATATTTGAATGTCTCACTGTGCTTTGTTTTAATCTAGGTACAGAAAAAATTCCTAAATAGTTATTTTAAGCACACAAGGGAACTATTAGAAAGAAGAAATATACTTTTTAATGTTATTTCATGAGTCAAATTTTGGGCTAATCAGGTGATCTTACAGAAGGTAAGCTCCAGCCAAAGGTAATAGTGTTCTAAGAGGCATAGTTGCCCACTCCTAAAATAACATGTCTTGTCAAATAGGGAACTTTTTATAAGGGTAGAAAAGCTCTTGGTAGGGAAGGATGGTTTAGAAGGAAGCCTTCTTAGAGGAGGTGTTTTAGTCACCTTTTTTACTATTCTGATTAAGGGACCTGGTCAGAACAACTATGGATAAAGAAAAGTTTATGTGGGAGCTCAGTTTCAGAGGTCTCAGTCCAAAAGTGGCTGGCTCCATTCCTTGGGGCTCAAGGTGAGCAGGACATCATGGTGGAAGAGTGTGGTGGAGGGAAGCAGCTCACATGATGTTCAGAAAGCAGAGAGAGAGACTCCACTTGTCAGATTACAAAAAAATATATACTCCAAGACCATGCCCCCAATACCCATCTCCACCAGCCATACCCTACCCACCTTCAGTTTTATCACTCAGTTAATCCCCGTCAAGGGATTAATTCACTGATTGGGTTAAGGCTTTTGTAACCTAATCATTTCTTCTCTAAATCTTCATGCATTGTCTCACACATGAGCTTTTGGAAGACACCTTACATATAAACTATGTAGACATCAGTTTACATGAACAACTGCTTTACCTTTGAGTTCAGGAAGTTTGTGGATCATAAGTTGCTAGTATTTTTGAATCAATTTGCCTTGTACTTTCTTTCCTTTTTTGTGATATCAAAGATAGCACAAATTATTGCAAATGCCCAAATATCTATCTGTAACATAGTACTTCTGAATGATCCTGTAGAGATAAGTGTAAGAGATATTTTAAAAATAGGGTATAAAAGGTTATGAGTATTTGATCTGACTTTGTTTACATAGGATTTAAGCAAGTTAAATATACCTGGAGCCTACGTTGCTTAATTAAGATGGTAGGGAAGCAATATGGTACTTCTCAGCAACCAAGGGTGTCTGAACTTGTTTAAAATAAAAATTTTAGTCTTTAAAAATATAGAAATTTTAAAAAACAGCTTATTGAAAGAGAATTATCACATAATGTGTTTTGTCGTTGGGCTGCAGTGTCTTGCCAGGGTGATTTCTCCTGCACAGGAGGGGATAAGCCTCCTGAGAAAACAGTCTGAAATAATTAGTGAAGAAATAAAAGACAGAGTGAAAGAATAGGTTTAAGGCAGAGCACCTGATAGGCCTAGCCCACACAGGAGCTGGAGCTGCCAATTGAAAAGTGGCTTGGATGGGTTATTTAAGAGGGTATATCAAAGGAAGGGATAAGGTTTCAGGGGTGGAATCTTGCTTCATGATGTCTTGCAGTCAACAGATTGATTGGCATGTTGGCAGGTTACACCCATCTCTAAGAGCTTGTGTGGCTACAGCAGGTCACCCCATCTCTGGTGCTATGTAGGACGTGGCAGAGCTGAATAGGACTCACATGTATCTGGGCAATCTTACCAGCACGATTGCCACTGGAAGTTCCCAAATACCAGATTTTCCTATTCAGTGGGTGTCCATGCACATTCGGTCCACACCACACATAATCCATGTAGGGCTCTTGACAGTATTTTAACCACTTAAAGTATGCAATATGGTGTTTTTAGTATATTTATCATTATCTAATTTAAAACATTTTCTTGCCTAAAGTTCTGATGCGAACCTCCAGTTAAATCCCTGTGTTGTCATTGAGGAAGATGACCACCAAGGTTGTCAAGAGCTTAGAAAGGGAAGAAGGAGATAACTATATGGGAAAACAGAAAAGCAGCAAAGCTTTGTAGGAACGGAATTCAGGTAGAGGCTTCCATGTAGCTAGGTAGACTGAGGACCTACTTTAAGCATGCATGAATGTTGAACATGATTTTGAAAGAGGAGTCAAATACAACCTGGCAGCATCTTGTGGGTCATTCAGGAGACAAATGATGAATGCCTTTGGCAACTGGAAATATCAAGGTTTGAAAGAGGCAGGGAGGCCAGCATTAACTTGCTTGGCTGAGACCTCCTGTGCCAGAATAACCTGGAGCACAAGGCAGCTAGGTGAGTGGCCATGGGTAGACCCCTGTTAAAGCACATGTAATTCAGCTCTGATAAATTCAGCCAGTCTATAAAGGGTTAGTACAAAGGAACATTTGAAAGAAGAAAACAGTTACTATGGGCAAATTCAGTCTCAAAAGTTGCATATATGTTAGTCCTCCTGGACTTGAACTTTACTTAATAAGGGAGCCAGTTTCCAATAGATTCCTCTGTGTGTGTGTGTGTGTGTGTGTGTGTGCATGTGTGTGTGTGCATGCGTGTGCACGCACACACGCACATTTGTGTGTGTATTTTAAATTACAGAAATACACAGGGGCATTGTACCTCTTTTGTAATCTTAATGGCAATCTAGTAAATTTTACTCTATTAGGGTTGTGATTTCACAAAAACATCTTATAATTATATATCATAGAATTAATTGTTGATTTTCACCTGCATTAGAAGCCATCTGGTGTTAAGTGTCATTAATATTAATTATTGTCTTTCCTAGTCAGCTGAAGTTGAAAGCATCTGTTCCCATTAGAAACAGAGGCAGAGAATCAATCTGCCATGTGAAGTGAGGGGCTTTGTAAACAAAACTTTTGCTGCAGAGTCAAATGTAAAATTTGACTAATCAATATTTAAATGCTTAAAGGTAGTGCACATTTTCTAATTTGTAAAAATTTGGTTTACTTGCATTGGAAGTTATATGGTTAGCTGACTTCTCAGAATGGATTTTTACATCTTTTTATTTTTATCTTTGCCAAACTGTCACTCTTTGACTAGTTCTACTTCACCATTTACCAGTTGTACATGGCTTTTGGGTGGGTTATTTAACAGCTATGATTTGGATTGTTTCCTCATTTCTAAATAATATACAAAGTGATTGTGAAGATTATATGGTGGTGCACAGTATCAACACCCATCACCTGCATGTGGTTACAAACTATTCTCAACTGTATAGTAGCTCATGTTTTTATTAATGCTGAAATAAATCAGGAAATAAATGGACCAGAATTTGAAATTTATTGTTATTAAGCCAGAATTTTAAAAATCCAACCCTTGAAATGTAATGATGTTTCATCTTCTTAGAATCACTGAATTTTACATTGCCCTTCCAGAGGGAAGTTGAGAACCCATTATAGAGATAGTATGTAATTAACTTTTTTAGCTATTTAGGAAGTCCCAGCTGGAGTTGCCATTATTTTATAGATGGTAACAGAGGCCTTTGGGTGAAACGGCTGGTTAAAATTTATCATGATACTGTTATAAAGTGAATGTGAGAAAAGGGAGATACAAAAAAATATTGTTTATAATCATGTTGAGACATATAATTTTATAGCATTTTGTTAAGCATCCTTGTTCACTGGGCAATATACTCTTCCTAATACTTGAGGATAAAATTGAGGGACCTAAGGGCTTACAATACATAATTTTCTACTAACTAGAAATAATTGTGGAAAATTGCTTTTAATTTTGATTCTTCTGGTTCAGTAGTAGACTTCCTATGGCAGAAGTTGTTTTAAAGGATTATGAACATATTCAGCAGATTATTAGACATATGGGAGAAATGTTTAGTCTGATTTTCAAAAGCTATATTTTGTTATGAAAGAGTTTTTTTTTAATTTTTCTGTTTACATCAGAATACTTGTTTTCCCTGGAACATATCGATTTTGTTTTAGAATAGCTAATTCATTTGATATTTCTGGTTTCAAAGTGAGACTATCAAGTTTATGATAACAGCTTTTTGGGTTTGGCTGAGTTAGTTATTTTCTTATATCTTGTTTTGTGTGGGGTGAGTGCAGGTGTGGAGGAGGAGAAAGGATGGGGTTTAAAGGACTGTTCTCCCTGAGGGTAGAGGCTGTCTGAACCCTTAGGTTCAGAACACATGAAACAGGGCCTAGAAGCTCCAGAGAAAATAATTTAGCTATAGCTAGACAGACATTAAGTTATTGAAAAAGTCTCAGAGAGCAACAAATATTTGTGAACCATTAGGATTGAAATAGGAAGTCTTTTCTATTCATTTTGAAAAATGATCTTTTGCCATCAGTGTGTGCAAAGTATGGTGTGATGTGCTGTGGCTAGAGGATAGGGAAAGTGCAGTGGAGGTCTCAGATGAGAAGATAAAATCACTGCACGGAAACCCACAGTTATTGAATAAGGTGAATGACTGGATAGAAGGGTAAGGACAATAATCAGGTTATCTATATTTTAAAAAGCGATTTCATCATGAGGAACTGCTGTGTATGTGGACCCTAAACTGTGTATGTAGCTTAGGGTAAAAACAATCATAAGGAATGGTCATTTCTCCACCAAACTGCTTTTTCTGTTATTTTGTCATTGATATTTTAGATTTTCTTCAGCTAGCCCTTCTATTCTGCCACTGTTTTCCCATTTCCTAGGCTCCAGTATAATGTTTTTGTGATAATGTATGCTTGCTTACTTTTTATAGACGCAGATAATGTACAAGTGGATAGAACCCAAAATCTGCAGGGAAGATCTCACCGATGCTATTAGATTGCCCCCTTCTGGAGAGAAGAAAGATTGTCCACCTTGCAACCCTGGATTTTATAACAATGGTTCATCTACTTGTCAACCCTGCCCTCCTGGGACCTTTTCAGATGGAACAAAGGGTAGGATGTCAGTGGTCCATGAGTTGAACCTGTAGCAAAATAAACTTGTTGGACTATTGTGACCTTATTCTAAATTGTTTTTATGGAAGAATTCTTTTAAGAGACAATTTTCTTATTGAGATAATAGCATTGTGAGACCACAATGACTTATTTAACATATGAAGTGATCTGTTTTAATGGCATGTTGTATGACACTCTCTCAATGGAATAAGTGTAAGTTATGTGTACACATACACTGCAGAACAGTATACCACTATGCAAGCAAAAATGCCAAATATATACACATACCAACACATTCTACCCAGAATTTTTTCCAGATCACTTTTTAAAATTTACCAATTTCTAAGGAAATTGATGGACCTATCTCTCCCCTTTCCACCTCCCTCTCTGCTAATTATGGTTTTGTGATGCTTAGAGGAATGAGAAAGTTGTCCAGATGCAGTTTAATTGTTTTTTTTTTTTTTTTGCCCCACTTGTCTTCTGTAGAATGTAGACCATGTCCAGCGGGAACGGAGCCGGCACTTGGGTTTGAATATAAATGGTGGAATGTCCTTCCTGGCAACATGAAAACTTCCTGTTTCAATGTTGGGAACTCCAAGTGTGACGGAATGAATGGTGAGTTCAGAGACACCTTCTTGGCAGTAGATACCATTCTTTTATAGACTCAGCTCTTTAAAACATGCCAAATATAGGCACAAGGAACTTCAGTCTTATTCAGCTATGTGTCCATCTTCCAGGATTCACTTTAAAACAGTAAATACAGGCAGATGACCTTCCAGTAAAAAACATAAAATGCAGCAGTTACCCACTTTTCTGTACTTTTACTTTCTGCAGTTTCAGTTACCTGCAGTAAGCAGTTGTCTAAAAATATCAAGTGGAAAATTACAGAAATAAACAATTTAGGAGTTTTAAATTGCATGCTATTCTAAGTAGCTGATGAAGTCTCACACCATCATGCTGTGTCCCACCCAGGATGTGAATTATTCCTTTGTCTTGTTACAGTACTGTTCAGCTATACAGTCTGTCCACTGGTTACTTGGTAGCCATCATAGTTAACAGAGCCACTGTGCAGGTGCCACGTGTTTGTTCAAATAACTCTTTACGTAATATGGACAATTCAGGGATGCCAAAGAGAAGGTGCTGAGTAGTGATGCTGGCAGTTCAAATGTGCTTGAGAAAAGCCAGAAAGTGCTTCCTTTAGGTGAAAAGGTAAACATTCTCAACTAAGTAAGGAAAGAAAAATGTTGCATGCTGAGGTTGCTAAGATGTGAAATTGTGAAGGTAGAAAAAACTAAATTTGTTCTAGTATTGCTATTTTATTTCAAGCTGCAAAAATTACAGCTGCAGTGTATGATAAGTGCTCAGTTAAGATGGAAAGGCATTAAATTATGGTGCTCAGTTTTATCTGGTTTTAGACATCCACTGGGGTTCTTGGAACATGCCCTGAGCATGTATTAGTTTTGCATTTTTTGGAGTCAGTTTCAAAGTAGATATTGAAGATCACCATTTATGACTATAAATACCAGTATAGAATTGCCAACGTAACAAAATCTGTGTTGTTTACACTAAAGAGGAATATGTCAGCATCTCTGTTTTTGGCTCAATACTGCGCCATGGTAAAGGATTTATGATCTCAAATTCCCTTAACCATAGAGTCTGTGGGTGTGTTAATTAAATACGTATGATCCCCACTAATCAAAAACTTGAAAATGTGGCTGAGTTCTGTAGGACTGTTACTCAATATTATTGTTTCCATAGTGTTTGTTGGTTGAATGAATCACATTATCAACCTATGTATTTTTAAACTTGACACTAGAGACTGGTACTAAAAATACCAGGGCTTTACACTGAAATGCATTCTTTAATTTTATCAGTTCATTAGTATTTTTATCAGCTTTCCTTTTTCCATATTATACTTGTTTATTATGTAAACACACATATATGCACACTCACACAAGGCATACTTTTTAAATGCATATGCTTTAAGTTAGTACCTTGCCAAATAGACACATTTGGGATGTAGGAAGTGATATGTACACATGGATAGTGAGATTGGCAAATAATATGTCTTTAAATAATATTGATTAAACAGATGAGTGAAAGAGGGAAAGATAAGACCGTAATATATCAAATGTGAAATATTCCTCTTTTTAAACCAATAATCCCAGTTTTAGGAATTTATCCTGGGGGGGTGGGAATATCACAATTATTATCTGGCCATGAAGGTTTATGTTCCTAAAAATATGTGCTGTGATTGAATTCTAAGTGTATGAAGTTAAAACCTATTGAAAAAATAAAATCGGGAGGACCAGAGTATTGAATGAACTATAAAAGGACTAAGATGTGTGTGTGTGTGTGTGTGTGTGTGTCTGTGTGTGTGTATTGTGTATTCACTTGGTGGATGAGATTACATGGAACTTTTATATGATCTTACCAAGGCTTTACTCTAGCTTTCTATGACAATATTGATTTACTTGCTTACTCTTTTACTTAAAAGGTATATTTTTTATATTTCCATTAAGTTTTAGAAATGTTAAATTATTTTAAAAACATGAAGCTCTGTTGTACTAGTGTGTGATAACGAAATAGTAAACAGTAAAGAACACAAAGATACAAGGTGGAGTATGTTTCTGTGCTGTCATAGCATCAACCTTGTGTGAGGAGCAGCACTCCGAGGAGGATCCAGTGAGAGGTGGATAGCCTGCCTGGTGGGACAGTTGCTGTCCATGGTGATGGAGTTAGAATGGGTGTGGTTTGACCGACTTGACTGTGTGGCTTGGAATGCTTTGAGGCTCATCATTCTCAGTATGAATTCTGCATAGTTTTAGAACACATATGGGGAAGTAAATTTTTGTGTATTGGAATTATGTTTAAAAGGAATTCCAGTGCAGTCATTATATGGATTTTATATAAAAAATAATTTTACAATCTGGTTCAAGAATTTTTAAATCCTATTTTCCAACTCAATAGTAACTTCTGGGGATTTATACCAAGGAAACAATGTGATGTAAAGAAAGAAATCATATCAAAAGATATTAATTTTAGTATTTATAAGAGGGAAAAGAGGCAAAAACTAAAATTTCAACAATGCAAGTGTGGCTAAATAAATTATGTAATAACCATCTAACATTATTAAGTTATGAAAACTAGGAGAGGATTTTTAATGAGGAAATATTTTTGATATAATGATTTGAATAGATAATGCTAAATGAAAAAAAATCAGAAAATAAAATGGATTATATAGTAAGTCTTAGATGTATTAAAGAAAAGTATACAATAGAAAAATCACTAAGAGAAACACCAAAATATTGAGGATATAACTTGGGGTGGGAAGTTTCTATGAAGTATGAAATTACTTCGTTTACTTTGCTACATTTGGTAAGTGTTCATCATGGACATATATTGCTTTCAGAATCAGAGTAACAGCAGGAGATATTGCTTGAAAAATATATCCATTTGACCCGACAATTTCTTTACTGAGATTCTTTTTCATAGAAATACCTAAGTACAGAAAAACCACCAAATGTATTCATTATATTATCATCTATACTAATTAAAGGCAAAAACAGTCTAAATGGCTAAAATGGATATGTGATCAACTTTGAATGATTTGGTAAACTGTGAAAAATCAATTTTACCTGTCTAGATCATAAAATGTTAATGTAGTTACTAACATATCCATGAAGTAAGTATACATAAAATACTTATGAAATGGTATTCATTTATAAAACGTGATATTCAAGGTTATCTGCGGTAGAGTTCAGGGGTATAAAAGCACACATGCACTGAAAGACAGTAAAAGAAACACCTCAATTGTTAATGCTGGTTGTTTCTGATAAGATTGTAAGTAATTTTAGGTTTCATCTTTTACATTTTTTGTAGCCTTAATATTTTTATAGGAAATATAAATATGGTTTTAAAAAACAAAAAATTCAAATATAAAGTGTATATAGAAAGATGGAAAGTGTGGAATTTACTTAGAAAAAACACAAAATTGCACATGTAAAAATGCACACACAGACAAAACCTGGAAGGGAATGTCTAAAAATTATAACAATTATTAGGGTGTTAGTTTAAAAGTAAATGGTTTTTAAACATTTTTTTAATTTGTTTTAACTAGTTATACATGACAGTAGAATGCATTTCTGTACTTTGATATATCATACATAGATAGGATATAATTTCTCATTTTTCTGAGTGTATATGTTACAGAATCATATTGGTCATGTAGTCACATATATACATACAGTAATAATGTATGTTTCATTCTATTATCTTTCCTATCCCCACATTCCCTTCCCTCCCCTCCCATCACTTCCCTCTGCCTAATAGAAGGTAATGCTATTCTTCCCTAGTGTCCCCCCCCACCTTATTGTGAATTAGCATCCGTATATTAGAGAAAACATTTGGCCTTTGGTTTTGTGGGATTGGCTTATTTCGCTTAGCATGATATTCTCCAACTCCAACTATTTACTGACAAATGCCATAATTTCACTCTTCTTTAAGACTGAGTAATATTTCAAGTTTTTGAGATCATTTTAGCTGATAGTGTTCTACATAGTTGTGATGATTGCGAATGGATGAAATGACAACTATCTCACAGTAGAAGGCTAGTGCTTCCTAGGTTTCTGCCAATTTTGATCTGTCCTACTTTTCAGAGCTCTAGTTTAACATTCCTGAGTTGTGTTGTACAACACAGTGACTATTAGCCCCATGTGGCCATTAAATACTTGAATTGTGACTAGTTCAAATTGATGTGTATTGCAAGTATAAAATAAGCATAAGTATATTCAGTGTTTCAGTATGAAAAAGGTGAAATGTCTGCTAATTCTTTATATTAATTACATTGGATCTCTTTATTTTCTGTCGTTGGTGTCTTTCTTGCTTAAATTGGTATGGGCATATTAGTTCCCCAGGGAACTGCCCAACAGAGTCCCCTGTCTGGATGGCTTAAAACAACAGAATTGTATTCTCAATATTTTGGAGGCCACACATCAAAGTTTTACTGGGTGATGTTCTCTGAAGCCTGGAGGGGAAGATCCCTTCTTGTCTTTTCCAGCTTCTCGTGACCCCAGGTGCTCTTTGGCTATGGCAGTTTAATTTAACTCTGACCTCTCTTCTTCATCTGGCCCTCCTCCTTCTCTGTGTTTGTCTGCGTCTTCACATGGTGTTGTCCCCTGTGTGTCTGTCTGTCCTTATTTCCCTCTTCTCCTGAGGACACCAGCTCTTTTGGCCCATCATAACCACTTCATTTTAACATTGTTTCATCTGCCAAGCCTCTATTTCCAAATAAGGTCCTGTTCACAGGTATTGAGAGTTAGAATTCCAACAAATGTTTTCTGTGATTCAAACCATAGTAATAAATGTTCTGTTTGACCTACTGTTTGGCTAGAGTTTCCCTGAGAGTAGTAGCAGAGTTCTCACAAGGTAGTGCCCCAAACTATACTGACAGTGGGATCAGTTGGAATTCCAAAGAAAGAAGCTCTAAATATTAGGATGATCAGTCCAAAGCACTTTTTAGGGAAACTTACATACTGAGTGTTACAACATAACTTCCCAAAGGCACAGTGAGTTTGGAAGGTTCTACCTAGGTTTTTCTGCACTGAGGGTTAGGACAGAGTTTACAGGAGGGTTTGAGGAACTTGGCTTAGGGACAGGGCTGGTTTATTTCAGAGTTTTGAGCAACAGTGTAAACACTGTATCAGTGCTTGGGAATCGTCACCACCTCTGGATTGGGTTCAAGCTTGCTGGAAAAACATGCATCTGGCCAAGTCATGGGATATTCAAGGAATTCTGTATTTCTTGGTCAGTTCAGAGAGAACATGGAAAACCTGGAGGACTCTACAATAAGCAGTATCGAAACACAAGAGATGTTTCCTCTCACAGTTACAGTAATCCCTTCCAAATACTGTTCTCTTGATATGTCTTTTAATCCTTCCTTTTCTTTGTCCTTTCCTGCTCTTCTGTCCTTCTTCTTGGCATTTCTGAATGTTAGGAGGCATTCTTAGGAAGCATTTATGAAGTCTTCCTTTCACCCTCACCACACAATAGCAGTAAACCTAAAAGCCTCTCATATTATCTCCACTGCAGCCATGGGTATCTCTTCCACTGGACCAGTTTGTTTCATGGTTATTTAACTCTTAGCATTAGGAGTTGATTTGCTTTTTTTTTTTCTTTTAACCACCTGAACCTTTAGATAGCAGAACAGAGAGCACTTAGAAGCAGTAGATTAGTATATATTATTTAAAAGACTAGTTTGATTGAGGTCTATTTAACATGATACCCTTCTATAACTTGATTGTTGATTATGTGTTTCAAAAACTACTGAATCACCAATCTAGCACTAATATAAATCCTTAGTTTTTTTCTCTTACTTCTTGAAGTAGTGATTATTGACATTGATTACTATAAACTAGGATTTTCTATCTCAGTGTATTAGAATGAATAAAGACTGTTTAGTTTTTTTAAAATCATGCTTCAGTGAGAAAACTATTGTTGGTTTTACCATTAGATAATTTTATGCAGAACAGTACATTCATAAAATCTTTATTGGTATCTACAAGTTTCCCTATGTATGCAATTTACAATTGACTTAAAAACAGGTAATTCTTTTGGAGTATTTCTAACTTTGAACATAAACACTAATTCCCTTGTAACTTTTACCTTAAATAAAATGATTTTTGAGTATCATTAATGGAATTTTTACTAATAAAAATGACTTTTTTTAAATTCACAGGTTGGGAGGTGGCTGGAGATCATATCCAGAGTGGAGCTGGAGGTTCTGATAATGATTACCTGATCTTAAACTTGCATATTCCAGGATTTAAGTAAGGAAAACCAATTCTGATTCCTTTCTGTAAGAATCTTCACACCTGCTTCCCTCTAGAAATATGGCTGCCATTATTGCATATATTAGTTTGCAAATCTTAGTAAAAATAAGTTGTCACAGAATTATGTATTAAATTTAGGAATATCTGTAGAGTCAGTGACTGAGAAACTACAAATGTTTAGTTGTGTGTTACTGGAGTGAAGCTAAAAATGTTTAGAATAATACATCAAAAGCTATAATAACCATTATTCTTGGATGCTTAATGAAGAGTCTTAGCCTAAATTGTTTGCAGGAATATTTTTTGGTTTATTTATTTATTTTCTCAGTTCTACCTGTAAAGGAAGATGTTATAAATTGATTAATCTCATTTTGCTTTAGTCCCCCTTATTGAGATTCCCTGTAGAGGTCTTTATTTTTTTAAATAATTTTTTATACCTTTACTTTATTTATTGATTTTTATGTGGTGCTGAGGATTGAACCCAGGGCCTCGCATGTGCTAGGTGAGCGCTGTACCGCTGAGCCACAATCCCAGCCCTAAGAGGTCTTTATTCTTGCTTTAGGATCAGTGGGAGCATAGACAGCAGGAGATGCAGGCATATTTTCATGGCTGTGTAGACTTCACCTTAGAACGAGGTGGGTGGACTTGCAGAATCTGAGTGAGGAAGAAGTTGTGCTTTGGACGGCGCTATAGAATAGGGAAAGAGAAGAACTACGTAGTTTTCAACTTAACAGGAAAAGTTGCTTACTTTTGTTGTAAAATTATATTTAGGACATAATGTAAATATTGCAATTTTAATCTGTCAAATAGACCACCAACATCTATGACTGGAGCCACAGGTTCTGAACTAGGAAGAATAACCTTTGTCTTTGAGACCCTCTGTTCCGCAGACTGTGTCCTGTACTTCATGGTGGTAAGTCGAAGAGAAGCTTTCAAAGGCAAATTTCAGAATTTATCATTCATTCTTTCAAGTATGAATTTCCTTATGCAAGTTGGAATGAGAATCCTATTGTTCTGGATATTCTTAGAAGTTTCTAGAAAACATTTAAACATGTTTAAAGAAGTCATTAAGAATTGTGCAAAAATAGAAATGAATTACAGTAGATGGGATAGAGAGAGAAGAGGGGAAGGGAGGGGAGGGAAGGGGGGATAGTAGAGGATAGGAAAGGCAGCAGAATACAACAGACACTAGTATGGCAATATGTAAATCAGTGGATGTGTAACCGATGTGATTCTGCAATCTGTATACGGGGTAAAGATGGGAGTTCATAACCCACTTGAATCAAAGTGTGAAATATGATATGTCAAGAACTATGTAATGTTTTGAACAACCAACAATAAAAATTTTTAAAAAAGTAATATATGAAAAAAAAAGAAAACATTTATTCCTCCTGGGGAGAAATAAGTGAAGAGGCCCAGGTGACTGATAAAGTCCAGGGAATATTAACCTGTAGAAAATTCCTTTGTAAAAATATGCACCAGCAGAATGAAAATTCTCCCTTAATTACCAGTCAGCAATTTAAACTCTTAGGAAGGAGAAGTGTATTAATAAGTAAGAGCAGAAAATAATGAAGGTGTGGAGCATTGGGAAAAAAGAAAATTTTTCTTATTAAATTTAACACATTTAGAAAAAGGACTTTATTATCCACATGTCATAATTTTGCCTGTTTCTTTTCTTACTCCCAGCTTGAGAAAAGTAACAATTCAAAACTCACCAAGACCTCAAATGGATTTTAGGAAATTGCTGGCTAAGATTTTAACATTACTTTTTTGGGACAGTACTGGCAATTAAACATAGGAGCTTGTAACCACTGAGCAACACCCTCAGTGATTTTCATTTTTTTATTTTGAGGTAGGATCTTGCTAAATTGCCAAGGATGATCTCATTTGCAAGCCTCCTGCCTCAGCCTCTCAAGTTGCGGGATTACATCTGTGCATCATGGCATCTGGCTTAACAGTACATTTAAATAGTGACTTCATAGATCTGCTCTGTTTTTGTTTGTGCTTTTCCTCAGCAACTCTTTATTAACTAGTTAATAATCATTAATGACTTCCCCCATGATATGCAAGATATGTGGAGATTTGAATGTTTTGTGATTACTAGCTATTTAAATGGAGACTAATTTATTCTGAAAAAAATATTGATTTTATAGCAGTAAAATAAATTATGGATGATCTTCAATACATCATCTATTTACCACAAATAACCAATAGGTCTTCAGTTACTCTGGTGCTATTCCTTTATTTCTATAATCTGTTAGATGGTGCCATTGCTGAAATTCAAACTATTGTCTTTCAACTAGACTGTCAATAATCTCCTACTTTGCTGTTATGCTTACTCTATCATCTATGCTGCTGTCAAAATTAAAATGCAAATTTCCAGGCCCTGTTCTAGACTTATAGGAGCTCTGTGGAAGAGACATAGCAGTCTATATTTGTAAGATATATTATATGTCTATTAATACTGAGTTTGTGCTTTATTTTATATTTTTCCACTCTTTTAGGATATTAATAGAAAAAGTACCAATGTGGTGGAATCATGGGGTGGAACCAAAGAAAAACAAGCATACACCCACATCATCTTCAAGAATGCCACATTTACATTTACATGGGCATTCCAGAGAACTAATCAAGGTCAAGATGTAAGTTCCAAACACTCTTTTTTTAAAAAAACATAAAGATGGTGCCCCCTTGTGGAGATGTACACAAAGAGATCACACAAATATGGATGAAAAAGACTTAGATTTTTATTCATGTGGAATCAGTCATCTGGCTAAGTAATGGATTGGTGTAAAAATGGGTAACTTATTTTATCTTTTGAGAGTAAGAATGTCTGAAATGTAATAACAATATTTCTTTAAATTATTCTGAATTCTGAACTAATTATAGTTGCTTAAAGCTTAAGAGAAAATCTAATTTTGTAGCTATTTAAAAACTTGTCTCTATTAAAGCTTTCTGAGATTTTGAGAAGGTTGGTAACTGTCTTCTTTGTCTGAATTATCTGGTGCTGTTTGATTTTTCTATGATGTTATCTCTTAGGGAATGTGTCAGTACACACAATTGGGTTAACACACAAGATCATTTCCTTTTTTGTATTTTTCTGGCTAGATAGACCTCATTCCCCCCTGCCCTAAGTAAATTCCATTGTGTGTTTTGATGGTGATAGGATTGTTATTTTTTGTGGGTCTTCGTACATATGACCTTAGCAAGATGAGAACAAGGTGAATATCTTGTTCAGAAATGGCCTTAATGCTATGGCGGCAAATTAGTGCATTTTCTGTCTTCCCTTGAGGCTTCCAGTGGGGAACCTATTCTCCAGATTTTACCTGACTCCACTTGTTCTTCAGGAGGGTTCAGATCACCATCTTGTGGGTCATGAACATGTGATGGGATCTTACTTCTTTCTTCACTTCTTTTCTATCTTTGTCCAGGTTCCCCCCCCCCAAAAAAAAAAGAAAAAAAAAGCCATTTGAATAAACATTATTCTACTAGAGCTAAGTTCACTGCTTGATGAAAACCAGACCTTAATTAACCCAATATCACAAGAAGGAAAATATAGTAAGATCCAGGATTTTGCTCCCTATTTCATATCCTTTCAGCAGAAATAAATATACCTGTATGAGTAAAAACACTAGAGAAGAGAAGGAAAGCTGAAAGGAGTGATGTGATTTTATCAGTATTACACAGCTAGTGTCTGAGTGGGGACAAGAGGTTCTAATCTTCCAGGATTTTCTGTTCCCTAGTCTATTGGTTTTCTACCCTACCTCAGTGTGTCACTAGATTTAGACTTAGACCTGAATAAACAATGATGAGAGAAAAGTTGTTCCTTTGCTAAAGTTCAGCAGTTCTTCCAAACATAAAAGTCTATAAATATGCTCGAGTTTATACCAAATACGACACATCTCATGTCAATTGTGGTGAGACTCCAAGTTTCCAAATTCAAGATTTAGGATTTTTTAAAAAAGAAGAACCAAATAAGAGTGATATTAATTCATTGTCAATTACAAACTATTAGGTTGGAACACTCTACTTAGTTGTTTTGGTGATAGCAACATAAAATGTAATCTAGTTGTACAACTAAGCTCCAAGGCAGAAGTCATTACTTTCTGCTTTCTTTTTAGAATAGACGGTTCATCAATGACATGGTGAAGATCTATTCTATCATAGCCACTAATGCAGTTGATGGGGTGGCGTCTTCATGCCGTGCCTGTGCCCTTGGTTCTGAACAGTCGGGCTCATCGTGTGTCCCCTGCCCCCCAGGCCACTACATTGAGAAAGAAACCAACCAGTGCAAGGAGTGTCCACCTGACACCTACCTGTCCATACATCAGGTCTATGGCAAGGAGGCTTGTATTCCCTGTGGGCCTGGGAGTAAAAGCACTCAGGTAAGTAGGCTGTGTTTCGGTTATTCTCAGAGAAGCATATTTTAATAGGTCAACTCAAGCATTCCCCTTAATGTTTCTCTAGAAGTTATAACATTGCTATTTATTCTGGGAAAAAAAGAGGTTTTTAATTCCCTTTCCTGTTTGCTCTCTTTTTATGTTTATGCAGCACTGAATGTGTGCTATGAATGGACTGGTTACTAAGAATTTAAAATGTTAAGCAAAGAACTCAAATAAGAAATGTTTTCCAAAAAATGCTGGAATTGATTTCTTATGCATTATTAAGGTAGAGCACATAAAATACTTTTGTAGGTTGGCTGTAGGAATTATCTGAGATGTAGAAAGTGTATCTTACAACATTTAAAGTACAGGTTAATGTTATATTACAGACGGAAGTAAAAGTAGTTTTAAATTGGCATAACAGGAAATTTTTACTATTTCTTAAAGTACCTTCCTATAAGAAACTTATTTAAGAATAACTTTACTCTGACTTTAAAAGAATCTGAGGCCTCTAAACTCTGCCTAGAAAAATTTACAATGTAGAAATTTTCTGTATTAGGATGGTAAAATATAACAAAGACAAAATTACTGAAATAGTTTTTATACCTAGAACTTTTAAGGACACATTTTTAGTAGTAGTTAATACTTTCTTTATTTCAATATTGTTTCTTTGTGTTTTGTTCTCTTTAAATAAAGGATCACTCAGTTTGCTATAGCGACTGCTTTTTCTACCATGAAAAAGAAAATCAGAGTTTGCATTATGACTTCAGCAACCTCAGCAGCGTGGGTTCCTTAATGAATGGGCCCAGCTTCACCTCCAAAGGAACAAAATATTTCCATTTCTTCAATATCAGTTTATGTGGGCATGAGGTGAGTTTTAGATATCAAGAAGAGACAGAGCTGTATACTAGCTCTGATTAAGTTGATATTTTCTGTGTTGGTAAACCAGTAAAATCTCCCTGGGAACTAAAAACCAATGTCAGGAACTGAGCTTTGATTGCTTAAATCCTCTGTTCCCTCTTATGATATTTACAGCTTTCTTTACCAGGGTTGACATCATTTGGTTCTTTGTCCATCAAAGCATTATTCAGTTAGCTGAACCCCAAGACTTGGAGCTGTGGTGTAGTGCATTGAAAGTTTTCTTTTTCTTTTTCTTTTTCCTGATAAAATTGGGCGAGGCTTATTAAACCCCATCTATTTTTTCAGGCAAGCAATTATGATTTGAGAGTTTTATTCTTGCTTATTGTATTATGGTTCTCCAGAAACACAGGAAAAAAATTATATGAGAAAGGATTTATTAGGAGAATTGGCTAATGGGGTTATAGAGGCCAAGAAATCCCATGATAAACTATGTCTAAGTTGGAGACCATGGTATACTGGCAGCATGCCTGAGTCCTAGTCCAAAAGGTTCAAAACCAGAATGTCAGTCGTATAATTCTCAATTGAGACTGAAGGCCTGAGAACCCCAGAGGTAGGTGGGTGGTGAGAGTAGGGCTGCTGATGTGATCTGTGGAGTCCCAAAGCCAGGGAGCCTGAAATTCCAATGTCCTGGGCAGGAGAAGTCGAGAGTCCCAGCTCCAGAAGTGAGAAGAAATCCTTTCCCTCTGCCTTTTTGTTCTATCTGGATCCCCAGCTAATTTAATGGTGCCCACTTGCCTTGAGGTGCATCTTCCCAGTCAGTCCACTGGCTTACACACCAGTCTCCTCCAGCAACACTCTCATAAACACCTGCAGAATTAATGCTTTGCCAGTTCTCCAGGCTTTCCTTCAGCCAGCCAGTCAAGTTAACAAATCAACCAGCATACTTATATTGTCAGTTTGATGTCTTCAGAAGAAAAATGATTGTAAGAGGAAGTTTTACAAAATAAAAAGGAGATATGCAGGGACAAATATCAATTGATAAGATAGCCTTTGCTAATAATGGAATTTTATTTTTGTCAGAGGAAGCAGAAACTTTTTTTTAGTGGATCTCTATGTCCAATATTTTTATGGACATATGAAGTTGGTGCTGGGAAGAATGTATATGTATATACCATCAACAAAGTTGAGAATATAATAAGGCATTTCCTCCATGCCTCTTTCTATAGTAACTTCTAAATATTTTCTTCATTATGAAATGCTGTATCAAACTTGTTAAAAGGAAATAGAGCTCTGATGAACACAGAAGTTTTAAAAAAAAAACAACAGATCTATACACTTTACATGATGTATATTTATCCTTTCTTGACTTTACAAGGAGAGATCCAAAATACTTACTATATGGGTTAGTCACCCAGGCTGTTCAATAAGTAAATTTATATTAAATACCTATTGTATGTCAGATATTATATGAGGCACGGAATGAGATTAATTCCATTATCTAGCACACTTCCTAGTTTTATCCTACTGTCTCTTCTTTTATCTTCTCTCTTTTTTTTTTCTTTTTGGGGGGTGGGGAGTGGGTTCAAGGGATTGAGTTTAGGGGCACTTGACCACTGAGACACATTCCCAGCCCTATTTTGTATTTTATTTAATGACAGGGTCTCACTGAGTCACTTAGCACCTCACTTTTGCTGAGCCTGACTTTAAACTCGCTGTCCTCCTGCCTCAGTCTCCCAAGCTGCTGGGATTAAAGCATGCATCACCGCGCCTGGCTCTTTTTATTCTCACTCATTTTATTTTAGTCTTTCCTTTGTTTCTCTTTCTTTCCTCAGTACATTCTCTCTGCTCTTTTCCATTATTTTGCCTTAGCTTCAACAATTTAAGATTAGCAAAAAATATATAGAATCCTTATTGGAGTGAGAAGAACTTGTAGAGGGAGAAAAATTTATATGTCATGATTGCAAATTGTGTTAGGAAAGAAAATTCTGTATACTTTATGTCTTTATTTTATTTTATTTTACTTTACTTTATTTTGGGGGGTACCAGGGATTGAACTCAGGGACAATTGAGCACTGAGTCACATCCCTAGCCCTATTTTGTATTTCATTAGAGACAGAGTCTCATTGAGTTGCTTAGCGCCTGGCTAAAGTGCTGAGGCTGGCTTTGAACTTGCGATCCTCCTGCCTCCTCCTTCTGAGCTGCTGGTATTACAGACTTGTGCCACCATACCCAGCTCTACTTTATGTCTTTCTGTGCACAGTCTATATATCTAAGATAAATGAGATCGTTTTCCTATTTTCTTTTTATATTTCTTTCTGGAAATTATGGAGCAAGCTACAGTTCTTTGCATTGGGATAACAGTATATTTAAATATACTATGTTTAAACCATCTTTCAATTTTTACAAATAAATTTTGCATTCTAGCTAATATCTAAATGATTTTTAAAATTAACCTCTTATATTGTCTTCATTTTATAGTTAAACAGATTCACATCACTGGATCTAAGAGTAGGTGAATAAAGATACTTGAAGTAGGTGAATAAAGATACTGTTTAGAATTTGGACGTGCTGGATTTTTGCTGCAATATGACTTTTAGGCTTTCTTTTTCAGCTTTTATATTATCTTTATGCCACACTCAGGCCTGTGAAGGAGAAGGCAAGGCAAGCCTTTTTCCTTGGCATTAAAACCTTTGCCAGCTCTTTGTTGGTCTCTTTGCATTCCTTCATATCCTGTGAGCTGGACTCTCATAGATGACTTAGTTATATGGCTTCCATCCAACATGAATGAAGAACAGTAGAGCTTGAATAACTGGAGTGGCTCTCAACCTGGGCTGAACATTTGCATTGCCTTGAGAGCTGTTAAAAACACTAATACCTGGGCTTTACCCCAGATCCCTTAAATCAGAATCTCTGTGATAAAGAGAGAGCCATGCTCTCCTAGAGCTCTCCTAGAGCAAGGCTAACTGAGATTCAGTTTAGAGACTGACTTTCAGTAAAACCTCTTGCAACTTTGTTTCCTAGGGGAAGAAGATGGCTCTCTGTACTAATAACATATCGGATTTTACAGTAAAGGAAATGGTGGCAGGATCAGATGATTACACCAACTTGGTAGGGGCTTTTGTGTGCCAGTCAACAATTATCCCTTCTGAAAGTAAGGGTTTCCGAGCAGCCTTGTCATCCCAGTCCATCATTCTGGCAGACACATTTTTAGGTAAGTTCCCCATGGTTAATATGTGCATGCATACATTTATTCTAAAATTATGGTAATGGTAATTTGTTATGACACTGGTGATTACCACAGAAGATTAAGACAAAAAGGTAACTCTAAATCATTATTTTGCAAAATGGTTTAAAAGCTTCTGTGTGTGGGATCTGATCAACCTCTGAGAGTACAAGATTCTAATTTTACATATTAACTCATATGATAAATCATGTTCTATGCCTTTCTTCAGATTCTCTAAGAGTTTAAAAAGCAAAATAATTTTTAAAATTGAAGTAAACAAAACAAAAAAACCAAAGCAAGAACAGTATACAAACATAATCTAAATCTAAATTATAGTATGTGCCACTAATATACATAATTTTTCTGAGATCTAAAGTAAACTGGTAGCAAATGTGAGGTGCTGAGTTTCTCCCCATGTGCTCCAGGTATCTGGGTCCTGAAAGCTATAGGGACGTTTTTAGAAGAAACCAGATTTGTAAGTAGTGATTCTTAGGAATCAAGTTCATTGAACTTGATTGAACCTCTGGGGTGAGGGTTTGGAATCCAGCAAGTGCCATGAGTGGTTGTGATGTGCAGCGATATTTGAGAATCCATGCTCTCTTCTTCATAGGCATGCAGCTTCAGATTCCAGGTCAAGGCCCATCACTTGGCTTGCACTCATCACCAGAACTCTGTTAGAAGCAAAGATGCTGTTAATGCTGGCATTTCAGTTCTATCATCATTTTTCTTGCCTCTTAAATTAAAAAGTCTTGCTTTTCTGCTTATTAGATCAAGAACATTTTAGAGTTATTTTCTGGAAGTTATTAGTATTCACATATGTATATATAATATGTATGTATTACAAATATATTTTACACATGTATATATTGAAGTGTATATATTTTGAAATGGCATATGTCTTTCTGTGCTATCCAGACTGGTCTTGAACTCCTGGGCTCAAGTGATCTTCCTGCCTCATTCTCTTGAGTAGCTGTGGCTACAGATGTGCATGCTGCAGCTGGCTGGGCACAGAAAATTTTACTTTGTCAAATATGTGTATATTGAACCATGATCAAGAAGCTATATTAGCAAAATAGCCTAGCATATTGACAAAACTCACCAGAGGATAACAATTTTAAAAAGTAGATTTTGAACTATTAGAACTGGAAAGTACTTTAGAGAGTATCTAGGTTACTTCATGCATTCAACAGATCCAAAAATAAGACCTAGGGAAGTTAAGTAACTTAAGTTAAATTGCAAGGCCAGGGAGTAGGATTTTTTCTCTTTTGGAGTGTTTGGGAAGTTCCTTATTTTTACCAGGAATGCATTAATTTAATGCAGTATTTCTGGTGAAATGACAGTTATCAAAGTAAAGCTATTTGCTATTCAGATGTACAGAAATTAAATAAACCTAGTTTTCCCATATTGCTTAATAGTTTCTTTTTTAATGTCATCTAGGAGTAACAGTTGAAACCACATTGCAAAACATTAATATAAAAGAAGACATGTTCCCAGTTTCACCAAGCCAAATACCAGATGTGCATTTCTTTTATAAGTAAGTGAAGATACTGCTTTCCTTGAATATTCTTTATCAAAAGGAACGCATATATATCTCTATATATGGATTTTATTTCCCATTCTCTATTGTTAAGTTCGTGGGAAGATATATAATATCACCTCTGGGTGCCTAGCATGGTAGCTTAAATTGAACAGATAATAAAAAAACTGATCATTACGTGACTTAGTAAAAAGAAGGAAACTTGGAATATTTAAAAAGCCTTATGTGATTTCTCTCAAATACACACACACACAAACACACACACACACACACATAAATGTATATATTATATATATACATGCACACATATGCACTTTTAAATTAGGCAATAAGGACACTCTAGTTCATTGTCTAGGTAGTAATTCTAATTCACACAAAAAAACATCAGCCTAAGTAGGTCTGAACCCTGTTCCCTTTAAGAACATTTTGATTATATGCCCTTTAAGAACATTTTAATTATAATTTGATTAAAATTCTATAGCTTTACCAAACATCTTGATTATAGCTTTGTCACTTTACCTGGGAAAGGTGTCAGCTTTGCATAGTCAAAATAAGTGACCTGAATTTGTATTCTAAATTAGCAAACTTTAATACATTTTTCTTCTTCATAGAGCATGAGAATGATTATACACATGATCTGTATCACCTCTGTTTTTTAAAATACTATTTGTCTCATAATAGGTCTTCCACAACTACAACGTCCTGTATTAATGGCCGATCAACTGCTGTGAAAATGAGGTGTAATCCTACTAAACCTGGAGCGGGCGTGATTTCAGTCCCCAGGTATTCTTATTTATATGTGATTGTTCCACATTTGTATTTTATAGTACACATAATAGATATATACATACTTATTTTTAGAGGCAAAACCTAGAATCTTATTTTAAAACATTATTTATGGAAATAAAGCAGAAAGAGAACAAAAGTATCTGTAGGTTTTTGTTGAGGGATATACTAAGCATGGGTGAAGAAGAAAGAATAGGTACCTGGTCAATATCAATATTTCCCTATCTCCTTAATGACATATCCTTATTCCATTTGCCTTGAATATCTAATTCTTTTGAAAGTTATTTAGGTACAATTAATTACACTGTGTCCTTGTATTTATTCTTAGTGTTTCATATAAATTCCTTGAGAGCTGGATTTAGTACAAGATTAACAACTAACTAGTTGGGTGATCTTGATTAAGTAATCTAACCTCCGAGTTATAGTTTCTTTCTCTGAAAGAGGATGGGACCAGGGTGGAGAGTTTGTAAGATTCATTTACAGCTCCTCAGACTTCTGTTTAATGATAGGGGAATCACTGGTTAGTCTGGCCTACAGGATAAAATACAGTTCATTCCCCTGACTGACTGGCATTGAGGTAGCAGCACTTCACAGTCTAGATATGATTATACAGTTCACTTTGTGTGGGCACAGTAGGGGAGCATAAGCAATTTCCTGGGTTTAGAAAACTGTCAACTTAAGTAAAGGCTGCTTTCATGGTGTGAGGGACATTCAAATGTCTCTTGATTTTTATTTTTCACATTTATTGTTTAGTGTTTAGATTATTTTTCACGTTTTGTTCAGTATATAGATTATTTCTAATCTTATTAGTATTAAGGTATCTTTGGATCGTAGTTCAACTTGCAGATTTTTCTCCATTAAACTTCAAAGTCATGTATTTTGAAAAAGAAAATGATTGATTTTTTTGATAATTTCATAATAACCCCTGAGAAATTTTAGCTAGTTTGTTTATGTCACATCAGGATAGGAAATTAGTGGTCTAAGCATTGCTTCATTTTGTGTATCCTAAAAATAACTGTAGTGGAAACACACTGTTTTTAGTTTCTTTTGGGGTATAAAGGCATACCAGCATTCACATCTCACCAACTGCATCTCTCTGGTTTTCACAGACCTACAAATTAATTATTCTTTTCACCTATTCAAGGTGATAGAAGAACGTGATGAGAGGAGTATAAAAGGTAATAAATGGCAGAAAAAGGAGCAGGGAGAGACAGATGCTCTGTAGCCTCAGATGATCCTTCTGCAGCCTCTAAGCCAGAGTCCAGGCAGCAAACCACACTGTCTTTATGAAAAGATGTGTTCAGAGGGTACAGTGATAAAAGCTCAAGTCTTTCATCATTCTCTGATAGTCTGCCAGAGAGCCTGGAGTTCAGGTGCTCCTTCTATTTACTGTAGCACATCTGAGGTCCCTTTTGGACCTTGCAACTAACCTCTTGAGGGCTATCCTCTGGGAGCCTAATTGGATGGCTTCTGAAGCCTCTGCTAGGTCTTTGATTCAAACAAATCATGCTCCTAAAGGATAGTTCTCACCTTAAGAGAGTTTATTACTCTGACTCTGCTAAGGTACGTCTTGATGTTTTAATGCAATAACAAAAATAGTCTCAAAGGGTTAAATGATGGCATCTAGAAACTGAACTTTTCCTTGAGAGGAGAGAACCAGTTAAGTTTCTTTTCTCACCTCTGGCAATCTTTGCCACTTAGGGATTAACTGTCTTTGCCAGGGTTTTTCAATATCATCTGCAACCGAATACCTTAGGGTCTCTATTTTTAAAACTGATTTCTAGAACTTACAGAATGTCTGGAGGTTAACACAGGAATATTTTTAAAAACGCAAGGTGATTATGTTGCATATTAAAATTTGAGAATAATTTATCTTAACCTACATTTTTAGATATGGCTTCCCCCCCACCCCCCCAGAGACAGAGTTTTGCTTCTTGGTTTTGTGAAAAACTGATTTAAAATGCCATGGTCTTCAGAGTAGAGTCTTCGCCGTATCTTGAGAGCTCTTTGTCTGAAGTTGTGATGCATCCTGATGTGTACAGACCATTCCTCTAGGGAACTACTTAAATCCCACAGTCTAAATGTGCTGACCTCTAGTTTTTCCTTGAATCTATTTCCCATCAGGGCACAAGGGGGAGCTCAGGGACCAGAATATGAGAAACAGCAGCTTATCCTGAAATAATTGGATTTCTTTCTTTCTTCCTTTCTTTTCTTTTCTTTTTTTTTTTTTTTTTTTTTTTTTTTTTTTTTTTAGCTTCAGGGCTGAATAAAGATTTCCTACAAACAGGTTTCTCAGGCTGCTTTTTAAGAGATCTCATTTTGCACTTTTTTTTTTTTTTTAAGCTTTAAGATCTCCAGGGAAGATTGAGAGATGCTAACTAGACCCCAGTCCTTGAGAAGCCTACTGTACTGACTAAGAAGTCTCAGAGGGAGACCTTGGTAGCTTGAAAATGATGCCATCCCCAGGAATTCTCCTTCTTGGCCAAGAATACTGGCAAATCAGGCCAAAGGATATTAACAGTAATAATGTTGGTTGAGATTTTGAATCTCAGTGGCCTAGGAAACTGTTGAAAGACCTTCAGCCCTTGAAAAGTGAAAATGTCTTAATGCGGGGTGGAGAGAAAGGGAAATGGGGGTTCACTCTGGGTGAGAAAAAGGGAATGGGTGTTTTTTCTGTGTGGCACGTGAACTTCACAGGAGCAGCAAGTCATCTGGGCTGCCTACTCTTGTGCAATTGAAAACACCAACCTGTCTGTTTTGTCTGGCAAATGTATTTGGTTTCTAATTCCACAAAGTTTGTGGAGGGTGTGAGACATTTTAGTTGAAAATTTAGCAGCCTGGAGTCTGCCTTGTACAATCTGACAGCTGGAATGGACTTTTGAGTTTTTGTAGTGAAGTTTGCTCCTTGGGTAGAGACTATATTACCTACATAATAGACTATAAAGATCCCTAGGTGAACCTCTAAGCTTCCTAAATAGATGTCTCTCCAGGCTTTCTAAACCTAAGTTATGATCTGAGGTACATGGAGAAACCAAAGCTTCCTTTTTCATTAGGAGTAATGCAGACTTAAGTGTGTCCAAAGGACTCATGAGTCCTGGGAATGTGGTTCAGTATAAAGTGCTTACCTGGCATGCAAGTGGCCCTGGGTTTAATCCCCTGTACCACAAACAGACAAACAAACAAACAAACAAAACATCCTATTCACAAAATCATGAGAAATTATTGGAAGGTGAAAAGGTTATATTGTTGCAGGAAACACACTGGTTGAGAAGCAGCAAGCAGTCCTCGGAGGGAACTCCAAACTATTTTATTGTGGAGGGCCCAGAGGAAAACAAAACTCCAAATTCTGAGCCCTGATCCACAGTTTCTCACAACATTGATAGGTTATTTGGCATCATTTAGACCCATCCTATCACTGGGGCTTTTTTCCTCTTTAAAAAATATTCCTACTTTATGGGGCTAAAGGCCTTGTATAGGGTCTTTAACATAAAGCATGCTCACAGAAACAGATAAGAAGAAAGGGGTCTTTTCACAGGCATCTGTTACATTGCAAGAAGGAGTAGTCAGACTCCTAGGGCATTTATTTACAATCCAAAAAGGTAGGGTCCCATGGTTAATTAGGCTTCCTGGAGAAAGGCTGAAAGAGGGGAGGAGAACTGACCCTTTCTCCAGGCATTGGTTTCTTACCATAATGTTTTTATAATTTCATTTCATAACCAGGTTTGGTTTTGCCATCACAATATGAAGTCCTTCTTAGAAAGCAGGCTGTGGGAACCATTTTTACTCTCATAATAGATCTGCCATAGTGTCAATGAGATCCTTGAGTCAAACCCATTTCACTTCACAGAGCAGGAAACAAGGCCCCAGGTTGTGTGGCTAAGAAGTGGCATAGTCACGATGCAGTGATCTCCCGACTGCCTCTCTGGTTCTTGTCACTCCATGTTCTTTCATTTTGCCATTTCCCTTCCACTTACTTATAGGCAGAGATTTGCATAGAATCCCACTAAGCAAAGAGGCATGTGGCATATTTATCCCAGAGAGAACTCAACTGATGTACGAGATATTGGTACCTTCTTATAATAAGGTTGTTAAAGCATCATCCTGATCTCTTTCCTTCCCTTCATCCCTCCCAATTTATGACTTTGTTTAGCTGCTTGAGTAGCTTAAAAATTAGTCTAAAATTGTTTTTCAAAATCTTTCTCAAATCCCAAATCCATCTTAATTTTCAGTGTGGTCTCTGGGGCTATTGTACCCCATGAAAGGGCTGCTTCACAGTTCTGTTCAGGGGTGGGGCACTGCAGAGGTGTGTTTCACAGGTTCTAACTTATAGACATTTTAGCAAAATCACCAGAATTATTGGATGCTAATGTAGTGTTTTGTTTGGTCTTTGGAAAGGATTGTTAAAGACAGAAAGTCTATCCATTTTAAGTTAAGAGCCCAAGAAAGATGTTTAAGTGATTTCCTTATTTTCTTGTTTCCTTTGAACCTTTATGGACAAACAATACATGTCTAAGTCTGTATAAGGTAAATTAAAAAGGCAATAGATCTCAAATTATTAAAGCCAAATATGTTATTAGAATATTAAAATGTATGAAGCATATAATGGCATTTAGGAGCATATGTGATAACTGAAAGCCATTATGATCAAGAATTGGAGAAGTCAATACTTGCTGAAATTGTATAGTTCAAACACTAACAAGTAATCTTCAGATGCAACATGATGACATTACAAGACAGTCAAAGTTTTAGAATCATTTTGAAATATTTATAATAAAACTTAATTTTTTTTCACTAGAGAAGAAAAAGAAAATGTGGATAAAAGAAAACTGGGCAGTCAGTCAGTTAAGTTTGTCCAGATCTTCATCAGATGCTGACTTTAGATAATTAATCCAGGATAGTCTCTTTAGGAAGGAACATTTTTTTTTCAGGAGATTGGTATAATTCAATATCCCTATATCAAAGAGCTTCCAGTAAAAAAAAAAAAAACAAAGCAAAAAAAAACTTGTGTTCTTAACTCAGTCTGCTAGGGTCTGAATGTTTATATCCTCCTCAGTTCACACACTGCAATAGCAGCATCTAATGCCAAACCCAAGCTGATATTAAAAGTAGTGGTTTGAGAGATAATAGGTCATGCCATGATAAGAATGTGATTAGTATTCTTATAACAGAGACCCCAGGGAACTAACTAGCACCTCTGCTTTATGAGGTCACAAGATAGCACCATCTATGAAACAGAGAGCAAGCCCTCATTAGATACCAAATCTGCTTGCTCCTTAATCTTGGTTGGACTTCCCAGCCATTAGAACCGCAAAAAATAAATTTCTTATGTATTTATGTATTCAGTTTAGTGTATTTTAGTATAGCAGCCTGAGTAGACTAAAACAGTCATGAGTGACTTACACTTTTCCAGCCTTAGCTAAACAAATTTGAAGTAAGATATGATGGTGTTTTATGGATTCCACACAAGGGGGCCTTCTGTCAATAACAAGACATCCTTAGTAGAGAAAAACTAAGTTTTGTGAGATGCCAAAACTGAGAGGAGTTACCAGCTGCAAGTTAGAGACAGCATCCCCTATGCTTTGGGGGATGCCAACAAACCCACAAAAACTCCCTGTGAAAGATGCTCAGCAACGGTAGTGCCCTGACACCAGATGACAAATATTCCAGGAGCACAAGACTGTCAACTTTCCACTGTCTCCCAAGAGTAATTTTCAGATCATCAGAAAAATATTGGCAAGGTAACTACATTTTTTTAAAACTCTGGGTTCTGAGTGGAATTTTGGCGAAACAAATTTACATTCACTTATAAACCATCAAACAATTAATAATAGAGTATTATCAGATCATAAAAAGATTCTTCTCCTTGAATTCATAACCAAATCTATTCTGCTTTAAGTAAGATGATTTATTTAAAAGATGAAACCAGTTGCCCATTCCTCCCTCTAGTTATTCCCCCAAGAAATGTATCCCACTTTAGAATCCAAATTCTACCTTCGTAAATAAAGATTCACCTAATCCCTATACATTACCAGTGCCACCCCAATTCACAAGGTAATATCAGGGTTAAGTAAGAAAAATGGGAAATCTATTCTTGGCTGAACTGGTCATACTTTGAATCAGTCTTTTCTCTCCCCAGAATTCATAGCACATGTAGTCATCCTGCAGAACCCTGGCCTCACATGCCCCAGCCACCCATGACCATGTACTGTCTCTTTAGACATTTCCTTCCTGGTTTCTGTGCTGTTTGAGTAGCCCAAAGATTATCAAAGACGAATAATTCATGACAACTCTGCATTCCTGCTTTTAAAAGTTAGGGGAGGTCAGGGAGATGGTGATGGCATAGGTAATAAAGGGAAAACTGAGTTTCAAATGTTTGGCAATAATGCACTTACCTATTTTGCTACTTGCTTTTTTGTTCTCTTGGTAGAAGAAAGTATTTTTTTGTAGTTTTTCTCTTGTACTTTCTTCTGTTTTCATTCTATAAATAAGCACTGTTGAAATTATTATTGCTTCGTATATCCTTGTCATTGATTTAAAAACTGTGCATTTTAGGTTTGAAAGAAAGGATCAAATTTGGATGTTTCACATTTTAAATGATTTATTGAGTTAAAAGCACTAAGTAATTGATTCTGAACTAAACTCCTTTTAGCCTAAGAGTATCTTTTAAAAAGTGAAGTCTACCAAGGATAGACATTGTAGCGTTTTGACATTTAATGACAATGTGTCTTGATTTTTTTTTTAGTTTCTGTAGCAACTATAAGTTTTTCAGAAAGTAATGTGCCTTAGTAACAGTCTTAAATTTTTCCAGTGCTTTAAAATTTTTCTTTCATTTTATTAGAACTATGTTATAGGTTGTCATGGTGGTGCACACCTGTAATCCCAGCTGCTTTGGAGGCTGAGGCAGGAGGATCACACGTTCAGCAAGTCTCAACAACTTAGCAAGGCCCTAAGCAATTTAGTGAGACCCTGTTTCAAAATATAAATATAAAATAAAAAGGGCTGGGGATGTGGTTCAGTGGTTGAGTGCCTCTGGGTCCTATGCCTGGTACAAAACAAAACAAAACAAAACAAGAAAAACAACAACATCAAAAACCTATGCTGTAAAGTCAGCAGAGCACATATTTGATTTTAACAAATTACAAAAGTAAGAGAGAGGGAGGAGTTGAATCATTTGAGGGAAAATATGCTTTCATTTTAAAGTCCAGTTAGAATTGTAAACTGAGTCTTTTTTCCAGAGGTTTTGCAACTTGATTATTTTTTCCTTTTTGCTCTCATCTAAATTCTTTTTTCTCAAACTTAAATAGACTTACCCTTCTGTTTTCTCAAGCGAAATAATTTATTTTCTTTTCCCTTAAAATTTCTCTGTGTTGGGAAGATAAAGTTGAAAAAAATATGTGAGGAGATATTTGAGTTGAAGGGCCTATTGGTACTTTTTGCTACATGAACAGAAAGTATATTACTTTTAAAGTTGTAAATAATTATTATGAAATTAATAATTTTATTCTTGAAGAATTTTTTTCTAACTGGCTATATAGTTTTTAAAAAGAACAGTTTTGAGTCTTTTACTACTCTTAAAAAAAGTGGAAAGTAGGGATAATATTTTATGTAGCATGGTTTTCATCTTTCATTTTTACTTCTCTTTTTTAAGCCTCTCTTTGGTTCTCAGTTAGAATATATTAATTACTCCCTTTTTACAAATAGATAAATTAAGGCATATAAGATTTAAGCCATTTTTCTAAAGAATCACTGTTTGCCATTGTTCTTATGGGCCTCTGTTATAACATGCTGTAGGAAATGTTGCCTTTAGTTACCTTCTGCCTGTGTCTACTTAGTCTAAAGCACACAGACATTTGGAAAAATAGCATGTGAAATATGGTGAAGTTTTAGGCACATCAATTCTTTAAAAAATTTTTTTAAAAATTTTGGTACAAGAAACTGAACTTAGAGGTGGTTAACCACTAAGCCACATCCTCAGTCCTTTTTAATTTTTTATTTCATGGTCTCACTGAGTTGCTTAGAGCCTTGCTAAGTTGCTGAGGCTGACATTGAACTTGGGAATCTTACTGCTTCAGTTCTTCCGAGTCACTGGGATTACCAAACATGAGCCCGGATAGATTTTTTTTTTTTTAATATTCACAATTCCAGAGTGTCTTAGAATATTTTTAATTAAATAACAGTATGAAATTTTACTTTGCTGATAGACAAGAATAATTTTGGATTAGGTATCTTTTTTTTTTTTTTTTTTTTTTTGGTACCAGAGATTGAATCCGGAGACACTTAAACACTGAGCAACATCCCCAGCCCTTTTTACATGATATTTAGAGACAGGGTCTTGCTATGTTGCTTAAGTCCTAGCTAAGTTGCTGAGGCTGGCTTTGAACTTGCTATCCTCCTGCCTCAGCCTCCAAAGCCACTGGATTACAGGAGTGCACCAATGTGCCTGGCTTTGGACTATGTATCTTTTTAATGGTTAAAAAGACATTTGCAATTAAAACTCAAAAAAGATGTATTATATAACATTCTCATTTTTTTATATCCATCTTTTATTGTTGTTATTTGGCATTTTAGGAGACCCGTACTCAACACCTGTCAAGGCCTAAAGGTTCAGGGAAGGCCTGCATTTACAAGACTTGATGTAAGGGAGCTGGAAGCATGGTAGACAAACTAATAATATACTCTTAGTTTTAATGAATTCATGAACAAAATATCTATTCTTTCTAGAATCTTTCCAAGTAGCTTGTATCAGTAATGATACACATACAGGCGGTTGATTTTAAACCTTTCTGTTTATCTTCCTAAAATCAAAGAGGCAGATTGATATAATGGACCTGCCCACCAGAGTGCAGTATTTCAAAAAGTCTCCATTCAGGCCATCCCAGGGGGTTGGCTCAGTGCCATCCTGCCCCTGTGTCTAAGCCCGAGCCATCATCTCCAGTGGTGAAGGTAACCCTTAGGTCAAGGAAGTCAGGGACTGCAAAATCATTTGCCTCACTGAGCTGCATGTTGACCTGATGGTTGGTTGGTTTGTTCACTCTAGACATTTCTGTGATCATATTTTCGCCTGCTCTCTAAAAGACCATGGTCCTGAGTGCCATTTTTTTTCTTAAAGCACTCCCTTAAGCAGGTTACCTTCAATAGAAACTGCAACCACCTTAACACCTGAGGCTTTTCAACACCTAGTTCCTGACTGTGTCCAGCACAAGCTCACCACCTTGCTCTTGGAAGCTCCAGCAACAATGATCCAGATGTAATTTCCTACCGGTTCATCATATCATTCCATTCCCTTGGCAGGAATTGCTTTGCTTTCTCCCCTTCTCATCAGGTTGTCTCCTACTGAATATTCTGGACTTAGCTTAGACATCACTTCTACCAAGAACCTTACCAGAGCTCTTTCTGTCATTATCTGTGTCATTCTGTAAATTTTTTTGAAAAATGGATTTTTAGAGAGAGAGAATTCACATACCATACAATATACCCATTGAAAGCATATAACTCAGGGGTTTTTATGTTGTGTTTTTTTTTTTTTCACAATGTGGTGTCATGTAGAGGCATCACCACAATGTTAGAACATTTTCATTACCTTAGAATGAAACTCTTAACCTTTTTTTGGTCTCACCTTCCTGTACCTTAGTCCTCTTCCAAGTCCCAAGCAACCACCTGTCTACTTTCCATCTTTAAAGATCCCCCTATCCTGGTCTTTCATATGAATGGAATTATATAACGTGGAATTTTGTGACTTTTTTTTCACTGAGCACAATATTTTCAACGTCTGTCAAGTTGTAGCATGTGTCAGTACTGAGCTTCTCTTTATGCCTAAATGATACTCCAAGTGCTGACATTATATTTTTTTAATCCATGTGTCAGATGATGAAGATTTGGGTATTTCCCACCTTTTGGTCATAATGAGCATTGCTACTCTGAATAGTCATGTAGAAGTGTTTGTATGGACATATGCTTTCATTTTTCTTGGGTAGATACTTAGGAGTAGACTTGCTGGATCATATGACCACTCTGTGTTTAATTGTTTGAGGCATTTCCAGACTCTTCCTGACAATTTTTGTCATTTGATATTCCCATCAGCAGTGTATAAAGGTTCGAGTCTCTCCACATTCTCATGACAGTTACTATAATCTTTTTTATTTTAGCCATCCTGATAGGTGCCAAGAGTTATCTCATTGTGGTTTTCAGCTCCTTTAGTTTTTTTTCCCCATATGTGTTTCCTTAGCATTCACATTGTGCTCCCCAGTATGCAGTAGGCACTCAAATGTTGATTGAAATGCATGGAATGCATTTTCGATTTTTTATTTCAGCAAGTGCCCAGCAGGCACCTGTGATGGATGTGCATTCTATTTCCTGTGGGAGAGTGCTGAAGCTTGCCCTCTGTGCACCGAGCATGACTTCCATGAGATTGAGGGAGCCTGCAAAAGAGGATTTCAGGTAAGGACCAAACCAATCTATAGATATCATTGACAAATTACAACTTATTGCTGAGTTCTCCATTATGTCAATGATAGGAATGGCTTTCTTTGGATGTTTCAGCTTCATGATTAAAAAAAAAAACAGTTACTGAAAAATATTACAGTGAGTATCTTTTAATTTTTAATCATCTTACTATTTCAGTTCTGTCCTTTATAACTTTTTACTTTATGCTGACCACTTTATGCACTTCCCCAGTTTTACAACTATATCAAATGCAGATGAAAATAAAGTTAAACTTATGCAATCTAAGTCCTGCCTGTATAGCTGATATGAACGAAAAGATCTGTACAGCTTGTGATAAGAGTGCTCTTATCAAATTGGATCTCAAAAATCTATCCCAGGTTCTAAGTGTGTATTAAGCGTTGCAGCTAAAGTCATGCAGTAGTAAAGATTTGAGTGATACCATGTTAGCTCTGAGAGAAATATTTTTAGATTTATCATCAAATTTATCTTAATCCTGTTCAAAGTATATCCCTACATGTTGGAAGAATAAATCTTTTGGCTGCAGTGTCAGCTGTTTTTGTTTCCAATGCTATGTGAATGGATAAAGGGACAAAGTTTCTAATTAATAGTTACAGAATGACTAAAACATTTTGTCAGTTGCTCGAGTTTTTTTTTTTCTTTGTATTTAATGAGTTGATTAAGATGTTAAGCACTGGTTTTACAAGTGTCTTTAATTTTGAAGCTTTAAGATGTGTAAGTCTGCCACTAGACATTAGAGCTTGCCATTTTCATTGAATGTTATACATTTTATAAAACCATATAAACTCTGACACAATCTTTTTTTTCTTGGTAGAATGCACTTCAAATGTAGTCGGTGTTTGCTCCCTAGAGTTTACAGTTTTCTCTGTATTGTCTTGATTTACATTTAGAGATGCAGCAGCAAGATTTGAATATACCTCTGTATTTCACTTCATCATTGTTATAAAAATGTAACCTATTTAAAAAATAATTTATTTGATCTATGCTTAATGAAAATATCACAGGTATCATCTATTAAAAAAAAACCTCAATCACTAATATTCTAAAACACAGGCAGAAAGTTCTTATTCAAACCTTTATTGAAACTTTTCCTCGAAGTAAAAAAGATTCTTCTGCATATCACTTCATGGCTTACTGCAAAAATATCCTTATCCACATAAGACATAAAAGTAAAAATTATGGTGTCATTCTTATGTTAATGTGTGGATAAAGTAATCATCATGTGCCATACAATTTAAGGATACACAATAATGTCCTATGTCATTTAATGTCATTGAATATAATCATACAAATTGCTACTGGTCAGTGGTACATGTTGAACTATATATATAAGCAACCATGCCCTGCACTCTGATTTTCATTTTTGATATGCCTTATTTGGTCTACTTATTTCAAAAGTTCCTGGTTGAGATCTAGTATATTGCTTTTATTATTCAGTGGCTAGGTGTAACTTGCTATATGGGAAACATTGTTATAAAGGAATTAAGTCACCTACTTTGGGAGGTCAAGAGTACCAGATGTGGGAAGGGGTGACCCAGAGTAATGCCCTTCTTATTTTGGCACACAGCAGAAGGGTGTAGTCTGTGTGTCTATTGCCATACCATCTACCAAGTCTGCCAGCCATGGTGCAAATACATGCCTTGGGCCTGGGGTCTCTTCTGTTTAAGGGAGAGACTTGTTGGACTTATGGGCCTAAGTGGTGGGAGAGTAAAATCTCTTCTAATTAATTATATTAAACGACTAAAGTTTTCATTTAAAAGCAAAATTAATATGTCAGTGTCATTGAAATTTGAGGAAAATGGCCTAAAGATGTGTCTAGATGAATTCATTTTCAACATGTAGTACACCCTTCTGATGTGACAATTTATGTCTTTATTTAGTTTTTACATTTTCTTTTGTTATTTTATTCACTTTCTTCTTTATCTCTTCCTTCTTTGGAGCTAAGTTTAATATGAATGAGGGATTAATAAATTCTTCTACATGAGAATTGACCCAATAACCCATCTAGCTTTCAGAACTGAATCTGAATCTTATTTCTTCTCTCATCTCTGTTTCAATTTACTTATTTTAAAAGGAAACCTTATATGTCTGGAATGAACCTAAATGGTGCATTAAAGGAATTTCTTTGCCTGAGAAAAAACTGTCAACCTGTGAAACAGTTGACTTTTGGCTAAAAGTAGGAGCTGGCGTGGGAGCTTTCACAGCCGTTTTGCTGGTGGCTCTAACATGCTACTTCTGGAAGAAGAATCAAAAGTAAGTATCCTCATTGCATCATCATGTAAGAACTGAACTCTAGGGTCTGTTTGTGTTGTGAAATTTTTAGACCTAATCATTAAATCTTGTACATTATCTCAGAGATGTGTTTCTTCTAGTGAAGTGGTTATTTCTACTCTGACAGTAGAAATATCATAGAACATTAAAGTTCATTGAATTAGAGTCTCTTATTAAAAAGAAACAGAAAAATGGAGGCTTCAGGTTATCCAGTGACTGTAACAGAGCTGAGATTTGAAGGCAGAATTTCCCTCTTAGTCTGTTTTTTTGTTTTATGACATCATGCTGTCTTTATGCTGCACTTTTAAAATTTCTTATGGGAGGATATTTGCAAAGAAACTGACTAAGTATATAGGCAAATATCACATTTATTTACCCCACGTCTCCAAGAGTCTGGGATTGAATATTGATTCTAACCCCTGAATGCATATTGATCTGTTATACAACTTGAATCTTTTTCAATGATTTACATCTCAGTGGGGCTATAGAAAAATCTGTATTCTAACATCTAGGGTCAACCTTAATATCTGAGGTGCTAAGTTAAGCATAAAGGTGTGAATGATACAGGGAGACAGTAAATATCAACTCATTTGCCTGTTTGATATTTTCATCCTTATGAACTAAACTTTGAAAAACGTGATAGTGAATTGTCATGAGCATATTAATAAATTAAGGAAATGTATTCAGACCTCAAGATTTTTCTTTGTTTTTCAAATGTTATTCATAACCAGACACTTCAGTCAATTTAAAGTAAGTGATAGAATTAACTGTGTTGAACTGATTCTCTGACATTCTGTGAAGTATTTTTTATGTACATGGTTGATAAAAGAGAACACGTAAAGCCCATGACTTTAGGTGAGGGAAATTTGTTGATAGTACAAGAAGACAATTTAATGAGCTGCTATATAACCACATACAGTAAGTATTAATTTATTATTGATGTAAATGGCTACTTTATTTATTTATTTGCTTGTTTTATTTACTACCACTTAGACTGGAGTACAAATATTCCAAATTGGTAATGACAACTAACTCAAAAGAGTGTGAACTCCCAGCTGCAGACAGTTGTGCTATAATGGAAGGGGAAGATAATGAAGAGGAAGTTGTATATTCAAATAAACAGTCTCTACTGGGAAAACTCAAATCTTTGGCAACAAAGGTGAGAGTAGAATTTTAGACTGGAATTACTGAGCATTTATAAACTGGGGCCGTATTAGCCTAATAGCATTCAAGCAAAGTTCTGTCATTCATCATGTTTATCTCTCAGTGGATATGTATCTAACGGAAACACTCTTAGAAGTACATGATGTAAATACAAAAATATTCACTGCAGGACTGTTTTTAACTAGTCAACAAAGTAGAATCAACTTTATGTACCATCAATAAGGAGTTAGATGAGAAATTTTTATATATCAAAGTAATGGAATATTTTATGGCTCTATGCTGTTAAAAATTGAGATGTCTATGTTTTCTGATAGTAGATCCAGGATAAAGTAAAAACAACAAGTAAACTATCATATTTATGTTAGTATTCACATAATAAACATAATAACAGTAGCTGCTTTTTGAGATTAGGGAAATAATGAGAGTACATAGTCTTTGAAGTAGTACCTTTTTGTAATATTTGAATTTTCACAAAGATAATGTGTTATCTTATAATTTTAAAAAACAAAATGTTAGGTTAATAAAAGATCTCATCTGTGTCCATACTTTTATTTTTGTGTTTATTTTATAACAAAGTTAACTTACATGGAGAAAACAAAAGTTACATAAACTGTTGAGGTGTTTAGGATACCATCATGTTTTTCTGATTTGGAATGACTACTGTATATAAACATAATGTGAAACCTTAAATATTATGTGAAAACACATTTTATTGGCATTCTTCACCCTTGACTTAAGAGATATAAATGGCCAATTTACCCACTCAAGATTAAAAATTAGAATGAATCAGAAGAAAGCAAATACATTTTGAATGATTTTTCAGGAAGTTAGACAAAACACATAAGATTACATTTATAGAGCATTTAGAGTAACTATCTTCTTTTTATTATTCTAATTTAGGCACACAAACATAGAGGATTATCTAACAATATAATAAATAAACCATTTTCCCTTTCTACAAATGGGTTATTTAATTTTAATTTTTTATATGGGAGTTTAGGGAATGTACGATTGCTGTGGAATAATAAATACATAGTGATTGCCAAAGATGGAAATTTCAAAAACTAAGAGACCCAGTATGCTTCCCATGTCTACATGGGCCCTGTCAGGGGGTTCAGTGAGCGGCTTACTCAACTAAGTGGAAATTATCCTCTTGATCTGGAATCATAGCAATCCAACAAGACAATTCAAGTATATCAGTGCAGTTACAACAGTTTATATTAATGACTGCACAGATTTTTGTTTCAAGTCATCAAGGAGGAGGTATAAGGTAATTATATTGTCTATAACAACATATGGAGAATGAGTTAATGTTGCCCTAAATGCCTTCAATGAATGAGGTGATATAATTGATTATTTTTGCCAAAGTTAGGGATGAATTTCATACCCCTTTTCTAATTGGACAACTACCCATTCAATGAGTGTAAGTAGTATTATTCACTCATTTTTGAAATATTCTTACAATTATCTAGGGGTTACATGATTTATTGTGGATGTTTCTCTAAAGATGAAAATTTGATATGACTATTTCTAAGGTACAAGCCACTATATTTTTAGGCTAAAATAAAGTAATGCTTGGTTTCCACATAAGAAGTACAATCCTGGAGGTGTGCATGCTGCCTCTGGAAGGAAAGTTGTATTTATAAATGTTGGGGACCCTAAGTGGAACTTAAATCAGTCCAGCAGCATAGATTGGCAGTGCCTGAAATATAAACTTGCTGAATAATAAACTTTAGGGTTTTCAGTTCATCCCAAATAAGTATGTGTATTATCAATCAGGAGACTGCCTAAGGATAGTCAGTTCAACTTTTCCTGCTTGTCCATACTACAAATGGGGTATCACATTTGTCTATCCATGTGATGACTGAGTGAAGGCTATGGTATTGGAGGTGTTGATTGATGTTATTCTGGAGCAGAAGCTGGGGCCATCCCCTGCCACATCTAATAGATTTATTAGTAAGCTATCTTACAAATAATGGCAGTCCAATTGTGATTAGAGCATATGGTGGGTATGGCAGATCCAGAAATCAGTTAAATTAAAGCTCTTTGCAACAATTTGAGAGAGCCACATATGGGCATTTTTCTTCGTAGCACAGTGACAAAATGGCTCTGAAAAACAGATTATTGCTAGTGTCACTCCTTCCTCATCCCTTTCAGTGTCTAAGGCATCTCCTTCCAAGTGCCCCATTATCAGACTATATTGTTATCTCCATCCACGGCCACCATCCCATTTCTGTTGTTACAGATTCACCTTATTTCTGCTCATCCTCCACTGACACCTAAATTTAACTTCCAGAACATTCAGGTTCAAGAAGGACAAAGGCATTTTAAAAAAACTTTGGAGACCTAGTGTGTGCCCCACTTTTGTTCATGTAGGCCATAATAGGGAGGCTGCTTAAGCAATATACTCTATAATTTGTCATTATCTTTTTGATCTAGAATCATAAAAATTCAACAAGACAAAATACAGGTGGTGGTTAATTATAATTATATTCAAAAATTCTAGGCTCCCTTTGAACTAGGGCTATCTCTAGAGGTTGTACCCAGGCAGTATAGGATTGCTATTGAAATAAACTTTATATAGTTTTGTTTCAAGGGCAAAAATAATAAGGTTAGAGTTAACTGATTAGTGGTGAAGCACAACCAGTAGTCCAAAAAGTGGTCAAAGGTATGATATAATCAATTACCCAAGGAAAAAACTGATCAAATTTTGGATTCTCAAGTCTGGTAAGCTGTGGTGCCCTCTATCAAAAAAAAAAAAAAAATAGAGTCTTTTCGCTTTTTGCCCAATATATGATGACAAATGCATTAGACCCATAAAAGGGTGAGATGACGACCTACACAGCATTTGTGGCAGTCTGTCTTGTGCAGACTTTCTCAGCAAATTGATTCTATTTGATCTTTTCGTAAGATAGATCCTTAGCTCTGAGTAACATATATGATGTGATCAGAAGCAAAGATTTATTTCTGGAGTCTGTGTCCGCAAAAAAGGTTGACTTGAATATGCCAGTCTGAAGTTTTTCAAGTGGCAGACAAAATAGGTCATTTTTAATAGCTCAAGAAATGGTAAACATATGAAGTTTATTAAGAGAAGTATTATCCAAATTTAAGAAAATGCCTTGGAGGTCTACCCACTGAACAGAACAATCTTGTCAGTTTTTAGTTATGTATATACGAGGCTGAAGCAGAAAGTGGACACCATTGGGTTTCAGGTCAACTACCTCTACAGTGAACAGGCCCAGACAGGTAGTAGCAATTTAATGAATCAAGTGTTCCACTGAGCCAGAGGATTTGTTTGGAGCACTAGAATAGGTGATAAAATTGCCTCCGAAGGGTTTGCTGCCATATTTTCTTTTGAGGTGGATGTCACTGAGAACAGACCAGCTACACTTGAATATTTGTCATTTATCTTTGAAAAATCTAAGCTCATTGGGCCCTTCCCATGTTGTTGTCCCACGGTAAATGAAACTTATTCCAATATATAGTTATAAGGTTTGCATGGGAATAATATTCAGTTTTAAATAAAGTTCAGTAACAAACTAATAGTTGATCTTCAAAAGGACTGTATTTGTCATCTATGTCAAGGAGTGATGAGTTTAAAACCCCACAGGGGGTTTCTGGGTTGAGATTGCCTCCCACTGTCAGAGTCTACAAATGGCAAAATCATTAATTGCAGAGAATTGTATCACAAAGTTGTTAGAGTTGTAAGATCACAAAGGTAAAGTGTGGCCCAGCATTTAGGACAATTTATAACATATCCTGTTTGGGCCCAATTCAAAGGATGCTACTTTTTGGGTTAAATGATATAAAAGATCAAATAGGATATTCAAGAAAGGCCCATGTTCTCTCTAGAATCAAAGAATCAAGTCAGGAGTTAGACTATTTTTCCTTGACTCCTGAATAGATTCAGCATTACAAAATACACCTACACAGTCCCAAGGAATATTATTACTGGGTCCCTGAGTTTTGTTGTGATTAATCAGCCTCCTCTTCAAGTAGAAGTGTGATAACCCGGGTAGGGCTTAATATTGTTAAGAAGGAGGCTTAATATTGGATACCAATTAAATAGTGACCCCTTGGGTATCAGAAGGCATGAAACCGTGTGTGAAACACTAGCTCATGCAGAGGAGCTAAGAGCCACTGGGGTGGTCTACTAGCTCTTCTCTAAAAGTGACTGTTCTTGATCAGGAGAATGTTATCAAGTACTTATTACATATAAGATCAAGTCCAACTGTATGTTCAGACAAAGAAGCAACAACAGTACTTTGAATGTGCAGATTTAACTTTGCCTCAGGTTACATTGTTTTCCCTTTATTGATCCTTGCTCACATTCCATTATTTGCATGGCCCTTTCTTCCTATAGGTTCAGTTAGGATGATGACCTGGCTGCTTGCTATCAAAAGAATCCTATTTGAGAACCCCCTCTCCAAGGTTTCCTAGCTGATTCAGATGGATGTGTATGATTTTTAAGCTCTCTTGGTTACAGGAAAACTTTGGTTTGTCTGCTGATCACCTTTCTTCTTGAAGCCGCTGAAATCAGGATAGATGGAGACGGAAAGATTAAGTATAAAGAGAAAGAGAATCTCTGTGTCAGCAGATATGACTTTTGCTTTTGAGAAGCACATCTGCTGCTCATGATTGAACTAATTGGTTTAGTTTTTGTCTACCCAGAATTTGGGGTTAAGGTTATTATTATTGACATCATTTATTTCAGCTTTGGCATCCCTTGACTCAGAGACCACATCAATATTTCTTTCAGGGTAACACTGGAGGTTTTATGTCTTTTTGTTGATCTAGACTTGGCTTATATATTGGAACCTTCTTTAAAAGAGATAAACTTATCCTAATCCAGGATATTTCTTTCTGGGTTGCCATATATCTAAGTTAATGCTTAGTTTTGACAAAGGATAGGAGAAATCTCCAGGGTGCAGCTGACCATGCTAATTTATCTAGGTTCCTTTGGGTCAGTTTCTATTCTTCAGTGGTCTTATTTCACCTTGGAAACTCAATTATGGCAGTAAAAGTCCAAATAATAGTATCTCACAGAGTATTCTTATGTAAATTACTCTCAGGAAACCTCTCAGAGAAAACAAAGCTCTGTAATTATAGGAACCACTACAAAATCTCTGAGCCCTTTATCTTTCACTTTTAGTGTATCTAGGTTTGGCTTGATAGGTGGCAAGAGATGCTGAAACCTAAAATGGACTAGTTGTTGCCATTCTTCCTTAACATTCATTAAGCCCTGACATATCCTCTTAGCCAAGACTCTAACAGTTCACCAGGTTTCTGTTCATAAACGGTTTCCATTTTCTTCCCTTTCTTATTCATTGTAGGTACAAATCTCTATAGCTTTTATCTTAAAAGAGTGAATTCTTACTTTATTATCTGGATAAATTTTAGTGCTGGTTATTCCATGGGGAACTTCTGAGGTGAATTGCCTGATTAGTAAGGAAGTCTTTCTATCCAGAGGAGAATTAACAACATTCAGAGCAGTTTCCAGGAAGCTGAACTGTAAACCCATTAGTCTGCTTCCCATCTTCCTACAACCACCTCCCAATTCCTCTTCATTATTGGCAGATAAAATGAGGGATCGATTATTGCCCTTTTGACCAGAATTTGGTCAGCATATTTATTACCAATTTCTATGGCTTCTAAGTAATTCTTCCTCCCTCAAATCTTGGGTGTGAAGCTATCATCTTTTCTCTTCTAGAAACCATGTCTCTGTCGTTTACCCATCCTCATTAGCAAAGCAATGAAGAACTCTGAAGGTTTTGAAAATTTTCTCTACTTGTAGCCAACATGTTGGTCTGCCATGGTTTCATGAGCCCTTTAGAAAACAAAAGTCTCCTGATTCAAGCATAAAACAGTTTATTATTCATAACAATAGTATACAAAATATCACTGTTTGTTTTGGTTCCTCAAACCTTACTTCCCACAAGAGTGAAGTGAAGAAGACTAGATGACAGAATGGATTGTATTATAGAAGAGCAACCCATGGGTTGTGGAGCCTGAATCTTGTATTATAGGCAGTAAGTATGTTTACTATTTTCTCCACACGGGGAGGCATTGTCTCACCTTTCAGGATAGTAAGTGAACTTTTCCTTTGCTTTGAAAGGAGACATTATCTATCATCCAAGATTTTTGTTTTTGTTTTGTATTAACATCTTTGAAAGTTTATTTAAATTAAGGGGCATTCTGTGATCTTCTTCACAAGATATGTAGAAATCCATGGTTAAAATTTCAAGTGTCAATTTAGACTTCTCTGTACTGATTTGGTCCTGTGAGTCCCCATTTGTAAGGGCATTATCTTATAATAATGAAAGGAATATTTAGGTACCAGGGAAGTTGTTTAAGAGAAAGTAATTCCTAAGCTGAATCTTAAAGAAAAAATGGAATTGTTCAGAGGAGAGATGTCAAATGATGTATAAATTTTAAAGTATTTCCTAATATTACAGTACTTCCTCTGTTGTTATAGTATGACCAGAGCATTTTATTTTGAATAGCAATTTTAGCATAATAATCTTTCTTTTTTTAACTCTTTAAAATTAGATTTTAGCTATTACATAGAAGTTGAAAAAAATAAGCAATAATTTTTAGAAACTACCATCTAAATTTTACTATGCTTGCTTTGTTATTATATGCATCCATCTGTCCATCCCTTTAACTATTTAACAGTCTCTCTGCTTTTTTTTTTTTTTTGATGTTTCAAAGTAAGTTGAAGACTTTGATATACTTCATGACCAAACACTTCAAAATACATATCATTGATTAGAATTCAATATTTTAAGATTTTTTTATGGTGGAATGCATATATCACAGTATACATATAATTTGATGAATTTTGAGAATGTATTTGCCAGTATAAATAAAAATCCTAACAAGATATGGAATATAAGCATCTCCTGAAACTAACCTTGTGTCCTTTTGCATGCTGTTAATCCCTCTTCTCCCAAAGGAAACTACTATATCAATCTTTGAAACTATAGATTAGTTTTTAGAACCTTATTTAATTGCAATTACATGTTTTTTCTTTCACTCTTTTATATATTTTTGAGATTCATCTACCTTGTTCTGTTATTCAGTAATGTTTTTCTTTTTATACAGGAATAGTAAGCTATTGTATGGATATAATATTTTTTGTTCTCTTAAAGGATACCTGTGCTATTTACAGTGTTTCACTATGAATAAAGCTGTGAATATCATTGTGGAAGTCTTATTATGTGTCACATTTTTTATGCATGATTCCAGAGAGCAGAAATTTTTTAAATTGCCGTATCATGTAGGATTTATCTTATGTATTCTTGCTTTATCTTTATATTCTTATTCATGTTCTAAAGGCTATACCTTACTTCATATTTCCTTAGTAGTTCACTACATACAAACATACTTATATATGTGTTTATTTTTTTTAATTTTCCCCAGCAATTAAAAAGGATTTTTTTGGTTTCTTTTATTTCTTTAATCCAGAATCATTTATGACATATATGAAGTGATGTGCTAGGTTTTGGGGATATGTCAAATTAGCCATAGTTTCTTATCTCAGACACTTAGAATATTGTGGGAAGACATATCACCAAGCACCCAGAGAATCTTCCAGTATGGCAAGAATAAAGAGTAGGATCTATTGGAGCACAGGGGAGAGGGAGTGCAGTAGCAGAGGTAGTAACAAGGTAAGGAGAATCTTTTGGGAGAATCCTTTGGAACTAGTTGGCTTTTGAATAGGCTTTTCAATTTAGAGTTTAAAAAGACCACCCTGTGTGGCATCTTTTTGTGCATGAGCAAACAAAGACCTAGAGGGGCTCACTTATTTGTACAAAGGAACTAGATGGGGATTAGAACGTCTCACATCTCTGGAGTTCAATCTAGTATTTTTCCTGATGTGAAGTGGTGTTTTAATACATTGCTGTAACCACGGATTGATAATCCACCATGTATGATGCCTTGGTCTTGCCTTGCAAATTAAAAAAAAAAAAAAGTTTCCACTATCAGGAAGTTAACTCCAATAGTGCCATTACCTAATTATACACACATGCACACACCCACACGTTTATGTGTTTATGTATATACCCTACCATATCAGCAATAGGAGTAAAATCCTATGTAAACACAGAGGATATGACTCAAGTCCTATGATCCAAACATAACTTGATGAAGGGTTTTTAAGTGTTTTACTTGATAAATGACCACAGAAATCTCAGATTTCCTTGTTAGTTCATATCTGATACTCTAAAGTGCTTTTCTTTGATATGCCCTATCTCTCTGAGGGTAGATATTTTGTTATATTCATTTTTATATTCCTAACGTCTAGTTTTATCCCACACTGCAATGCAAGCTTAATAATATTCCAATTATCAATAGTCATTTTACACAATTGTCAAGGCTGATAAACACTAGACTCCAGACAAGTTTTTAGAGAACCTGTCAGCAAAAGCACTAAGGATCTCTGTAGTCTACTCTCCCAGTGGCCTGTCCTCTCAGCAAAGCCAGGGAAGGAGCAATATGTTGGTATTTATCCTATGATTTTCTTTTACAATCCTATCCCTGTAACCCTAAAGCTCTTGGACTTCTCTCCCCAAGTAAAAGCAAACACAAAAGCAGAAACCCTTCCTGACAGCTATTCAGTGTCTACTTCCTGTCATTTTCTTATGTTTATGCTTCCACTTTAGACACATATTTATTTTCACCTAGGACTTGTTGACTTCCTGTTTTATTTTATTTTAAAAGTAATCCTAGTTCTCTCATCTTCTCATTTAAAAAGTCTTCAGAAAACATTCTCTGTTTTAATAATTAAGATTGGGAGAAATTTCACCTTCTTTATCTCTTTTTACCCATTAAAGAAAAATAATTTAATAGGCTACATTTTGAATGTATTGCATGGCACCATCAATGATATATTTGAATTAAAACTTTGAAGCATTATCTAATATGACTTGTTTAATATCTTTAGTAGACATGTACTCAGAAGATTTTTTTTTAAACATGTCTGTGTGCTGGGTGTGGTTGTGTATGCCTATAATCCCAGGGACTTGGGAGGTGGATGCAGGAGGATCGAAAGTTCGAAGACAGGCTAATCAACTGAATGAGACCCTGTTTCAAAATTAAAAACACAAAAAAAATTATTAACAGAGGACTGGTTATGTAGCTCAGTGGTAGAATGCTCTTGAGTTTAATCCCCAGTACTGCAAACAAACAACCTCCCCACTCCCAAAACCAAACAATAAAAAAAGTCAGTGAACTCAAATGATCTTCTGATTCCTTTTTTGTTTCTGCTGTCCTTTTTATTTTTTTTTAGCCTCTGTTATCCTGAGATTATTTAGTGTCTGTCAGTTCTATTTTGTCCACAATTAGTCTGGCAAGGTCATTGATTTCAGCATCAAGGTCAGGCGTGCCCTTAAGAAGGCTCTCAGTGATTTTTTTACAGGAATTACAGCTGCATCTTTTGATATCTATTGCAATCATGTGTTTGCTTCTATTTTGGATGTGTCTGTCTTATCTCTTGGGCATCAAAAGCACCCTTCAGGGTAGGCATGCTATTTGTTTTATGTCTGCCACCTTATCTTAGATGTAAAATCCTAATTACAAGTGGCAGGTACATAGATTCAGATGATTTTTTGAAACTTTCCTTCTGGAAAAGATCCCAAAATTTTACTGGAATTTCAATAAATTTATTTTGTTAATTTTTTTCCCTAGGAAAAAGAAGACCATTTTGAATCTGTTCAATTGAAATCCTCAAGATCACCCAATATATGAAGAGACAGTGCTGTAGCCTTCAGACTAATGAACAAAGAAACCGTCTCTGTGGTTTTACAGGACCCTGTGTTAGGGTGTGTCTTCACACCTGTCATGTTGGTGATCTCACAGAGGAAGGCCTTGGCACTGAAATGAGAAAGAGGTTGAAATGTTTGATTGCCTTATCACATGGTCAAGTACCTTGCCAAACAAAGGAAAGCAAATGATTTGGGTCTCAACTGAAGATGAAACTTAACTCAGGAAGAGATTTATCTGTATATACACATAACTGAAAACCAAGTTTAAGCCCACCAGTGCACTGCTGATGCATGCCATATAATTATTGGGTAATTTTTATTCTTTATAATGTCTACATAAAAAGTGTGCTTTGGAGGGCAGATGTGAGCATAAGCCTTGTGATCTTGTTTATGTCTTGTCTTTGTTTATGTTTGGGGGAAGATTTGAAAAAAATTTAAAGGTATAATTATTTTTCCCATTATTTATTTTCTCAACAGACCTTAAACATCTTTTCTATTAAAAAAAATGGTGAGCAATGAAAGACAATAAATTTTTCTTTTTACATAGGGCATTTTTACTTGGTTTCCGAAGCTTATGTCATCAGTAATATTTTAGAAAGAATTAGCATGTATTGGGGTTATTTAAACCTATAATTGCCTTTGAAATTCCATCCTTGTTGGAATTGGTAAGAAGAGCTTGACTGGAAGTTTGAAGGAATATTAAAAAAAAAAAACACGTGGGCGTAAGAAGGCTTTGACTTTCCATTAATGCAAATAAGCAGGTATTATCATAAAAGTAAAATGGCTTAAAACAGTTTGTTGGTGCCTGAAGAATAAATAAGTGGGAAAACTTGTTATTAAACTAGTTGTACAATTATGAAGAAGAAAGGGCTTCTTCTTCTTAAGTCCAAATAACTGTACAGAGGTATTGGGATAATTTCACAGTCAAGAAAATGTTAGTGGGACATTTCCTTCATGTAAAAGCACCAGAGGTTTGATTATTTTTCTGCTGCAAGACTTTGAGGATTATGACTTTGGTGGAAGCATCTTACCCCACCCCCACCCCCACTAAGCCAATAGACAGGAATTCAATTTTGGAAACGCATATATTGTATTCATGATAAGAATGTGATTGTACTATAAACAGTTATGAAATAAGTAGTGTTCTTATTCAAAACTGATCCAGAAAATTGTGATATTTCTTATGATGGATTACTAGTCATAGCACAACTTGGACATTATTTGTTAAAAGAAGTTTGAAGATAGATTTAACCAATTTTGTGTAAATTTTGTTTTGGAACTGAGAAACAAGAGGGTTCACTGGCAATTGATGATCTAAGGTGCTCTGGTTCGTTTCCAATAAACAGTTATCTTTACAGACCTTAATCCAGATTTTTAAAAAAGATCTGTGTTGGCTAAAGGAGGCAGGGTATAGGTATAAGGTTTTTGCCCCAGATATTTCAATGAAATATGAGTTGTAACTTTTGATATTGCAGACAGTCTCATCATTTTTGTGAAAAAATGGGATAAAATGAATAATTGTGTATTTGACTGGTGGATAAAACACTAGACCATTTGATTTCATTAAATGAATTTTTTGTTTTGTGTACAGCTCTGCTGTTGTGTACAGGTATAGAGGAAGTTGCCATTGTTTCATTGTTCATTATGGGTTTCAAGAGGATATCACAGTGTATAAAACTTTTTTTTCCACTTAAATTCTTGAATCTTTATATAAAGAAGAAATTATTTTGGCATTACTCATTTTTATCCCACTAATAGACTATTGGTATGCCTTCCCCCATCTTGACAAAATTTAACCAGAAGAATGAAAATACACTTGAAATGCACCCTTTCAGAGGAACCCTGATAAAGTTGTACAGACTGGACAGACTCAGAAAGTTTCTGCAGTCACCAGTCACCTCTCTCTTCATCTTCTGCTGTGCTCAACATGTATGTTTCAAGCCATAGAGATAATTGGGATTTGCTCCCAGGTAGCTTCTTTCTTCTCTTGTCACTGGACTAAAATCTCTGACATGTCAAAAATGCCTTAAATTTTTAATGAACTCTCTGAAAATGTAGTTGATATTAAAGAATTTATTTATTTTATTTCTAATTTTAGATACTAAATAGATTTTGTCAGCTCAGTCCCAGCTTTGGAAATAGCTGCCTATTTCCTTTGGATTCCAGTGGCTTGTCATTTTATTTGAAGAGCTGAAGAAAAATGACAGAATATTATGAGGAAAATATTCAGATCAATTCTGGTTATAAAATTCACTTCATATCTGGTCTTTGCAAAGCTCAGTGAAATGTTGAAAACATAAACAAATTAATTATGTTTCTGTGACTTAATTGACATTTGTTGTTCCTTTACCCCTAAGTGGTAGAAAAAGGTGTTATTTGTTATTTTCCAAAAGGCCCAGTTTTGAGGCCTTAAATACTTCATTAAATCAACTGTCGCCTATAACATCTCTTAGCACTATGTGAAAACTATTTAAATCAATTTTACACGGGATGAGAACATGTCTTCTATGGATAAATTATATCATGCCATTTAATGATGTTGAGCAATTTGATATGTGTTCATTTGATTTAAAAGACTGACTTTTATTATTATTGATTTTTCCCCCTTTGGTTACTCATAATCAAATCCTTCCTAGGATTAAAAATATTTCGTATTATTTTCGTGTAGACCTTTGTCATTATTTTCTTCCCAAGGAAAAAAGGCGGCTTATCGGTTATGGTGGAAAAATTGCTTGGGTCATCATTTACCATCTGGGATCTCTGGGTCCTCAGTTGGTAGGTCATGCTCAACTGTGCTTCTTCAAGACCCATTTGGTGTCTTCACCAAGACTATCATTTGATGTCTGTTGATAGAACTTTGCATAGCTCATAGTTGTTCCTTAATGGGAGGCTAATGTGTAGATAGATTATTTCTCTTTTCCTCATGAAAGTAAAATTTCCTGGGAGATAGGATGAAAATGTGACTTAATTATCCAGTTTAAAGTCAATATATTGTTTATATTTATCTTTTTACATTAATGACATGTAGAAGAGATTTTCAGAAGACCTAAAATCCTTCATCTTTATTTTAGGTAAGTCATGAGTAGTATCCCATATTTACAGATCCAAGTCTAAATTAAGGCTGCCTTAAATAAGAGTTCCTAAGGATAAGATGGGGGTAGACTTTCAAAAATATCAACACCGAAATCATTCTTTGGAAGCTAAATTAGTACTCATAGTACTGGCTTGAGATTATACTCTTGTTAAATTTTATTTCTTTTGGTTTATCATTTTTTAAAAAAACATTTTTTAGTTGTCAGTGTATCTTCTTTCCATTTGTTTATTTATTTGTGGTGCTGAGGATTGAACCCAGGGCCTCACACATGCCAGGCAAGTGCTCTACCATTGAGCCACAACTCCAGCCCCCTTGGTTTATCATTTTGAGGTGAGCCCATTTTAGGATAATAAATAAAAGAAGTAAAACTTTCAAGTGGGAATGAATTATTGATTGATATTACTATTGCAATTGTCTAGATTAGAGGACAGCAAATTTTTTTAAGGGTTACCCAGTACATATTTTTGGCTTTGCAGGACATGTGGTCATATTGCAATTACTTGGCTCTACTATTGCAGCATGAAAGCAGCCACAGACCCACAAACAGTATGTAAAAGAAGGGGTGTAATTGCACCCTAGTGAAACTTCACTCATGAATGCTAAAATTTGAGTTTCTGTTAAAAGTCTTGAAATACAATTTTGATATTTTTCTAATTATATAAAAATGTAGATGCATTCTTATCTCACAGGCTTTGTAAAAACAGGTTGTGACTGACTTTGGCCTATGGGCTAGGGTTTACTAATCCCTCATTTAGATTACATCAAACCAGTATAAGCAAAACTGATCCGAAGACTCTGCACACAGGTTCTTTTCCCTTTGTTGGAGCTTACCACCTAAATTTTGTCAAGTCTCCTGAGATGTTCATGAAGAAAATGACCCATCACCTGCCCTTACTGATTCAGTCACCTACCAAAGTGAGATCATCTCCTGAATTCCTCTTGCAGTTCTGGGCTCCATTATGAATATTAATTGGCAAATGGTTAAACTAAAGCAAGAGAATGAGTTTTAAGAAAATTAGAAAAGTTGATTTTTGAGCTTTCTCTCAATGAGGTTAATATGACATTTACTGCTCATGTAATTGGTTTTAGAGATAATATTCAGTCCTTTATATAGATTAATTTAAAATAACTATGTGGAAATAGGGGATATTGATGCATAAAAACAGCTCCAGCATAGATTCTTGAGACCTGGCACTGGAGAGTGTTCCCTAATTTATTTACATTCATTCAGGAAGGGTACACCTTCATCCCCAGTTCTATTTTAAGACATATAGAGCTGCAAAAGGCATTCCGGATTTCTTTAATGATTGGTGACTCAAGAAACTCATTTCAAGTTTTCCTGTACAAAATGCTCCATTAAGGCTTTTAATTGCTAGAATTTTCCTCATCTTATTAATAACTTGTAGAAGGAAAGCTCTGTCTAAAAGAGCTTATGCGTTTTGGCATATTTGGATTGAAGGGGGAAATTTTTTTTTTTTTATCTGAGACAACTGATTTCAAGGACCATTGATTGCATTTCAAATAAGAGTTAAACCAGTGAGAATTATGCAAATCAAAATCTTCTGTCATAGAGCAGTATGGATAACTAACTGCCTTATCTGTGGGTTTGGCCCTTTGTCTTTAGAGCTCTAGTTATAATCCTGCTTCCCAGCCTTTCACTTTCATAGCTTCTCCAAGTTCACAAACCTTCTTTGCAAAGCTCTTGGCCTTGAAATTTACAGAGGGCGATACAGCAGGAACCAGCAGAAAGAAGATGTGTAGTCAAAGGCGGAGAAAGTCCACTGGCTGAATTACCTACTTTCTCACCATTCTTTAAACTGTTCTGTGTGTGGTCTACAAAGCATCTTGCCTCACAGTTCAAAAATAGGAACTGGTTTATTTTATCATGATAAACTTTGATGGTCAGAAAAATCTATTCTTATTGAAACTGGAGTTACATGGAACACCTCAGAATCTGTAAATACTCAGAAAAACATGGCTAATCAAATATACAGTTTGGTTCTGATTTTTTTTTTTTAACGAATAGAACGTATCATTTAGCTTAGGTTCCCTAAATTTTGGAAGTCTTTCAAAGATGGATTGTCTCAATCAGTTTTATATTACAGAAGGACAAAGTGTTTCTGATGTAGAGAAAGAAAACCCCCCAAAATAACATAAGTTTTCATGGCTTATGTTAAAAAATATTTTATAGAAGCTATTTTCCACATATATATGTGGAATTTAAAAAAAATATTTCTAGACAACACATGTTATGTGATGCACTTCAAATCTGAAACAAGTCATGTAGCAAGGCAGGAGAAAATGACAGGAGATGTCAGTTAATGTCTTTTCAGTGTACTGGCAGGGCATGAAATATCGTGAGCATAGATAAAAACCCAGACCTCAAAACCACCCTTTTTCTCATGATTTGTACACAAGCCCGATTGTCTTGTTTTAAAAGGTCGGTGATCATTTTGATTGTTTGAGGCATCAGCTGCATCTCTGCACAACCCATCTGATATTGTCTTCCACAGACTGTCACATTCCATCAGTGGATTCAGTTTATTTTCTCTCCCATCAGCCTTACCTCAGTTTTATCCTGAACAGATGCTCACTCAGAGTGCACTTATCTGGCACTCCTGCTAGTTTCAGTCACAGCAGAATTTATTTTTGTCATTTGATGGTTTTGAATGTCTTACTCAGTCTACCACAATTACTACCCAAATTCCAGGTTCCTGTTTGAATATGAGAATTCAGGGACTAGTGAACACTATTGTTTCAAGTATCTGTGAGCTTTGGGTTGATTGGTTAGGTTGCTGATTCAAATGCATTCAGAAGGAAGAGAATTTCTAACTTCTGAATACTTTATTTCCTCCAAGGCCAGTCCTGTTGTCTTTTATACACCTGTTCATAATTTCTGGATGTTTTAAAAATACTGTCAGTGTCTTGCTTATTTCAAGCCTTGACTATTTAGCTTGAGGGTCCCTCGTATCCTTGATTCTACTCTGCTTTCTTCTCACTATCTTCCTTGGACACAGGTAACCTCATTAAAATATTTTCTAGTCTTTATGCTTCTTAAATGTGGAGACTGCATCTTACTCATCTTTCTTCCTTTTGTGTACCAAATAGTGGCCTCAAAAAATATGTCCATATCCTATTCCCTGGAACCTAAGAGTGTTACTTTATTCAGATAAAGGACCTTATGTAGATTGGATTTAGGGCCTACTGAGATTATCCAAGATTGTTTCATCTTGACATCCTTAATTGTATCTTTCAAGAGACATAGAAGACAAGATAGGCACAGAGGAGAATGTGATGTGAAGATGGAGGCAGAATTTGGAATGATGTGGCCATAAGCCAAGGAACCTGGCAACCTCTAAACACTAGAAACGGTGTGGAATGAATGAATTCTTTGGGGTCTCTGAAGGAGCATGCCCTCCTGACACTTTGATTTCAGCCCTCTGGCTTCCACAACTGTGAGAGAATAAAATTTGTATTATTTTTAAGCCACATATTTTGTGGTGATTTCTTACATCAGCCACAGGAAACTAACATTTTCTATATCTATGGCACCTGGTGCAGGATCTGGCCGATAGTTATGTTGTCAGTAAATGCTCCCACATTAATTAATATATGGGACTACAAGGTTGACAGAAATAGGACAGTATTAGGAAAGAATAAGCCAGTTTTAGCTTACCTATACTTTTCCTGTTCACTCCTCTATTTAGGAAAATTCAATTTTCAAGTTTAGTGACAAGCCTGTGTGCCTGAGCATTGTTCCTTGGACTTTGGAAAAACATTGGGAAATAAGATACCCTGTATTTCTATTGCTTCATTCCGCTATGAATAGTAAGAGTGATTTTCCATGAAAGGACAAGATGCTTTTCAGTCTGTTTCCTAGTAATGAAGTTTGTGTTTGGAAATGAGAGTCATCAGATTTTTCTGGCAGTCCGGTTTCTATATTAGGTTTTAGGAAATTTTTCTTTGCCTAAGAGCTCTATTTGAGCAATTCTGGGCTCTCATATGGATATGGCTTTAAAAAGCAAAAAAAAAAAAAAAAAAAAAACCCTAGTATGTATGGAATCACTTAAGTAGCCAGGTGCATATGGTATCAACTTCTGATCATTGTTATCTGTAGAGAAGTCCAGATCTGTTCACAACTTTCTAGCAGGGTAATAACTTGAGTTGAAAGTATGCATGGATATAAAGAAAAGTAGGTAATTTGTTCCAACATTAAAAGTAAAAATGACCTAAAATACATACATTCAAATTACACTAAGTGATTGAAAAAGGACAAACTATTATCCACCATGCTGGAAAACCTTGAAGGTTTTATTCCCAATAACTTTACATTAATACAGATGCTTTTTATTTTGTGCTCAGAAAAACAATCTGTTACACGTAATGTAACTTTAATATACAACATAGAAACTCATCCTAAATTAGTTACAACAAGAACCTACAAAAAACTTCATAGGAAAAAAGTTACCTAATATTGCCACCGTATTTTTTTTTTTTTTTTAGTAGACTGACCCTGTCAGACCCTGTCACCAATGCTCAGCTCTGTAAACAATGGTTATTTTCATGTTCTGGGGGAATTGTTAATAATAGGGGCACTAAAATCATCCTAGAAAGTTCTAGCACATCACTATATACTGTACAGTCCTCAAAAATAATTTATTGTACTGTTTCTAAAAAAAGGTACTAGAGTTGTTCTTTTGCTCTGTTTCCATTCTGGAGCTGCACATGAGCACATTTGTCTAACAGTCTAAAAACACAATAACTGAACTGCAAATCACAATCACAGAGACGAAGTGGTGGAGTCTAGGACTTCCCGCCCATTGCACACCGTCGGGACATATGTGCTTGCAGAGGCTGCAAAACAAAGCGGGACAGAAAACTCGGTTAAGTAGGTCACATAGGAAATGCATGGATTATCACAGATACTACATTAAGTTAAAACTCATTTTAACTTGGCTTTGGCTTAATGCTGTAGTAGGTCAACTTGCAAATATGTTCTGTTTAAAATGAGTTTGTATCTTGGAACATACCTTCACACAGCATACCTCTTGTAGAGAGAATCTATAAACATAATCATTGCTGAAAGAAGTTTTGTGTGTTGAAAATTAACTTTGATAATCTATAAACTGGTGGAAATACAATGCACAAAATCAAAAGATTCAATCAATTTTCTTATAGTTTGTTATTTACTATTTTCAAAATCTTTAACTAGTTTTGTTATCTCTGGTAAGTGGTGACTCCTGCAGGGCCCCATGAGTCATCTGTGAACTCCACTGCCTTGGAGGAGGGGTGATATATTTTCTTTGCTCGTTTTGCATTTTTTAAATAAGAAATCTAAGTACAGAAAAGTTTTATCTATTTCACCCTTTGTGCTTTTCCTTTTCACTGAATGAGGACAAAAACAAGTATCCTCCTTCCCCATGGGAGGAAACCATATTGCCAATAGAGTAGTTTAAAGAAATGGCCCTACACTACCTTTAAAGTCTATGTATGTCGAGTTCATTGATTTGTCTGTTTGTACATACCCTGAACAGCAGGGGCTGGTCCTGCAGGCCATCTGATGACAACCCAGATCAAATTGACCAGTCATCTGTCCCATCCTTTAAGGATATATGAACTGATATCATGCTAAAATGTTCATGTCTGATAGTGGATATGTTCTTGCCCTGGAAAATTGCATTTCACATAGAAATTTCTTTAAACATAAAGGAGTAACTGTGAACTTTGGGATATGTGGCATTCTGTGGGGTCATGTTTATCATACGTGGGGCCCTGAAATCTTTTGGCCAGTCCACCACTAGGAAAACTAAAGTGTCTCAATTTTGCATTGATAACTTGGGTAGGTATATGAGAAAACCTCTAAAGTCAAGTCTGTGTGGTTGCCTAAATTCATAGTGGAGTCATGTGGCATACTAAATCTTAGAGATATTTTTCCTTTTATTATTGTTAGGACAAGGTTCAATTTTCATTATGATGTGAATCCATTACAGCCACATATCTTTCAGGATAGGAATTGCACAACCTACATCTCCTGAAGCTTCTACAATGAAGATATTTTTAACACAGTGTATACCAGACAAATGCTTGATGGGCAGTGATTGTAATTCAAAATGTAAGGGCCTTATTTTATTATTTTCAAAGTATTTTCATATTCTTTATTTCCAGCAACAAAGCTAGAGAAGGTAAGAGAAAGCAGGAAGCAAACTTTAAAACCCAGGTCCCTGGAAACTTAGGGGAGTACTCCAGGTCATTGAAAATGTGCTCCTTCTGGAGCCCCCTTGTATCTAAGCACCTGCTTGACATCTGCATGTGTATATTTCATGAAAATTTCAAAATCAGTGTCCAAAGAAAAACTCTTGATTCTGTAACCTGTCCCTATTTAGCCTTCCTGTCTTCAGTAAATGGTCTCACTATCTTACCCAGACCAAATGTCTAAAAGTTATGGTTATTTTTTTTTTCATTGTATATCCCACATCAAACCTATTACAAGATCCTATCAACTCTCTTTGAACACCTGACTATTTTTCTCTCTGCACCCACTACCTTTGTCAAGAAAAAAACAGAAAGGCCCACCCATCCCAAAACCATACTGCTCAGAGACCTCACATATGTAGCCCATTGTTTGAAACCACTATTGTCTGTCTTCTGAGTATGGCGGTAACGGTAACTGTATCACTGACATTCCTGTTTTTACTCTTGTCTCCTGGTGATATGTTTTCTACAGAGCAGTGAGAATATAGTTAGCCCTCTGTATCCTTTGTTCTGCATTCTTTGATTCAACCAACTATAGATTGAAAATATTCTGGAAAAAAATATTTTTGTTCATGTTCAGATTTTTTGGCATTCCCTAAAGAATACAATATAACAATTATTTATACAGAATTTATATTGTATTAGTAATTATAAGTAATTTAGAGGTAATATAAAGTATACTGGAGGATGTACATAGGTTATGTGCAAATATTATGCCTTTTTATATGAACGACTCGAGCATCCATGGCTTTGTATACTTGTGGACTCCTGATACCAATCCCCCTTGATACTGGGGAATGACTATATTTTTAAACACAAGCCCCCTACCTACACACCTCCAAGGGATTTTTTTTTTTTTTTTGTACGTTAACTCCCTCCTCTGGCTTATAAATACCAGTACGATTTGGTCTATGCCTCTCTTTCTGTGTTACCTCATTCCACATGTTTTCTCTGCCTTTTTGTTTTTGTTTTCCAGCACAGCAAATCTGTTTCTCAACTTTGTGCCTTTGCAGTAACTGTTGCCTCTGCCAGGAACATTTCCTCTCTGATGATCTTGTCTGGCTCCTTCTTGTCATTGGCATCTGACATATCACCTCCCCAGAAAGGCTGTTATCAGGTCACCTAATCTAAAGCATTCAGTTACTCTGTCACATCAACTGGTTTTAAAACAGGCTAGCCCCATTGTTTCTGCCTTATTTTTTTCTATGATTATCTTTTCTCTTTGTTGCTGTTATTGTTATTATCTATACTTTTGACCAGAAAATATATGGGAACTTTGCTTGTCTGTTTCATCATTTATTTATCTCTGATGAGGACCATGGAATAGCCTGTATAAAAAATCCCTGAATGATCATATAACTGTTTGCATTTATATGCAAAGAATGAGACAACCAATGAAAATTTTAAGAAGGCAATTGGCTACACATGAGGCCTCTGAGAAACCTTGTTTGGAGACAGGTGGGCCTTTCTGTTTCTCAAACCACACTGTGCTAATAACCATCATCTACCCTTGCAAAGAGAACTGGCTCAGGCTGTGAGCTCTCTGTAGCAAGCATGCTGCCTTTGACATTTTCACTAATCCCTTTATCTTTCCCAGGATCAAGTTTTATTATTTCTGTACAGGATTTTCATTTTTCAAGATTGAAGAGGAATGATGTGTCATGAGGGTAAGTCAAGGAGAGCAAAGGACTGGTGTACAAATGCCCCTCTCTACCCTGGACTTGCCTAATACCCCCCCACCCCCGCCCACATTTATTGAGGTTGTATCAGAAACCTACTTTGAACTCCCAATGAAACTTGATGTGACTCTTTTTTTTTGAAGTCAGTTTGTTCAGTGCCTCTAATTACTTAATCATCAGGTGTGTTTTGACTAGGTAGGAAATATAGGGGCTGCAAAAGCTAGTAGCTGCATGGTTGAAAATACTTTTCTATTATATACCCCACGGACATCATTTGGAGTTTATAGAAGAATTTTGAGTACTCATCCTGCTCTACAGGGACAATAAAAGGAATGCCTGAAGCCAGAATATTTATACTCTTTGTGAGGAAGATAATACAAATTCTTATAAGAAATAACACCAGCAAAAACATCCACAAGACATCTCCTGCAGATATTTTTTCCCTTAAATTCTTTGTAGCCTCTTGAAGGAAACTCTGCCTTGTATTTTTCTGCTTCTCCTTTACTGTTTCATCTGTAGCTTTTGCAGTACATTTTATTATATAAGAAAAAATTCTCATTTTTGCACATGGTGCTGAATATAGTAGAGGAATTATTGTTTTATGAGTTTACTATCTCAATTACTTTGCCTTTCATAAATATTTTACATGTGCCTCCCATATTAGCTCATCTGTTATTTCCCAAGGTAGTAAAATATGTGGAAGAACAGAGTATTATCATTTTTGTGTGTGTTTGTGATGAGCTTTTGCTATTGTTCTGATGAAATTCTCAGGAGATTTTTAATGGTGTAACTTTAGCCCATTTTCTTAAGTGTGGTTAAGCAGATTTCTGTAATCATCCTGCCAGAAATAAGAGGCTAGCAGGCCTATTTTTGGCTTTTCTGGGACTTGGGGTGAGCAGCAGCTGTTAGTTACTGTAGGCTAAGGTGGTGCTTTTTGCCATTCAAAGAGAAAACTGAAGGCAGCTGAAAAAGACCTCATAAGCTTCACTATTGATCACAAAAGGGCAATTTATACCCATCAAAAGGCATAATTTGCTTCACAAACTTGGTGAAACATTGGAGATCAATGCAGCCAAGTGGCAGCTTTATCTCGCTCTGTGAAATCCACTCGTAATGCATGGGCTGGCTGGGCTTTGTGGAAAATGATGACTTTTTTCAGGTAACTGGTCCCCCAATCAATGCTAAACATATTTACTTAATAGATTCTTATGGATACCAAGTCTGTTAGTCAATTCAGTGACTGAGACTGGTTCCTGAGAATTAATGTTCTTACTATAACTCTGTAGTACATCACAGTCAGAAGAAAATAAAACAAACATTTCAACAGAACAGACATTCCAGTTTGTCCCCATCTGTTCCGTTTCCTTGTTCCCTGTGACCCCAAAAAATTTTTCCCAGGATAACTGCTTGTTTAGATGTTGTAATGTTATGGTTATGGAATCCACTTTCCATCAGCCATTGGTAGCCTTGTCTTCTGCTTTGTTATTGAATCTGTTTTCCTACTAGTCACCTTTAGTTTACTTGACCTGTTCCAGAAGAAGTTCATCTGCTGATGATCACATGTTGTCTGGGAAGATGAGGATGCCATTAGCTACAGGGTGGTTTGTCTAATCTTATCAGAGATTTCACAGTAGAAGATGGAGAAGGCACTATTAAGAATCACAGACTGATATCTCAGGAAGTGTTTCCTCTTTATGATCTAAGTAATGGTCTTGAACTATTAACAGCAGGTTAAAATGAAATCATTATGCTGTGGGGTAAAAATTTACAAACACAAGATTTAGTTTCAAATGTGGGGCTGGAACTGTATGAAAGCAAAGACTTCTTTCTTCATCCCAGGATTCTTGTCTTATAAGATTCACAGAAAGAGACAATATGTCGTGTACCATTTTTTAGGAGCCACAATTCAATTTAATTACCACATCAGCAGAAATTTCAATTGGTTTTGAACTAACTACATCACACCATTGTTGCTGCATCATGCTGTTTTTCCAGTCATGCTCTTTTATTCTCTGCTCCCTCCCCCAAGAAGTACAAAGTGAATGTCTGGTAAGTAATTGGTAAATGAAATAACTCCATAAATTGATGCACTGTTTTTCTGATTCTGCATTTTTCTAAACACCTTTTAGTTGCCCAACATCTCCTTTTCTATTTGAATATGGATAGAAATTCATTCAAAGATCAGAAGCTCATTCACCCAGAGGCTCAATAAGTCAATGTAAGCTGCATATGTTACTATGCCTAGGGATCAAAGTCTGAAGATGAAAGTGTTAAACAGTAATAAAATTATGACAGGCACAGGTCCTTTTCCTGGTGGAGCTAATCCTATTAGCTTTACCTTCAAATTATACACAGTATCTAAACACTTTATTCGATTCCCCTGCCATCACCCTATCTGAGCCACCAACATTTGGGCCATGCAGTAGTTTCCTGTAGGGGTTTTTAGCCCTAGTTCCCTCCTGACCTGAGGGAGAGATGGGGAGAGCCTGCCCCGAACAGGAGACCAGGACGAGCCAAGAAAGGAGAGGGCTGACTGACCACCCACAGCCAGCCCTCCCTCGAAGGAGGCCAATCAGACGCGTCAGGGGGACCAGTCAAAGCAGGATCTCGTTTAATGAGAAAACACACACAGCTAATATAAGGCACAGGAGCCAATCAGGATAAAGATCAGCAGGGTGAGGAGAGTTCACGTGTACACATATCCTACAGGCAGTAATGGGAGACACGAGCTGTGCAGGAGGGAGGGTGGAAGGGTTCTGAGCCTATCCTAGAGGTGGTCCAATTTTTCGTCACAACCCACAGCAACTCCTTCTGGCTGATCACCAGGTGCTATCTTAGCTACATGTGGCCCCAGGACCGGGAAGCAAGTAGCTGAAAGTAAGTTAGGTTTCCTCCTTTCTGATGCAACATGCCCCACATGTTACATCATGCCCTACAGTTTCCTAAATGATTTCTCTGCCTGCCCCCTGTGTTATAGTCTAAGACACAGCCAAAACAATGCTTTTAAGGCCAGATCATGCCACACCTCTGAGGAAACTCTTCTAGTGCTTTCTCATTTCTTTCAATAGAAGAAGCAAAAGTCCTTACAATGGCCTCTGAAATCCTAAACGATTTGTTTTCTGTCTGTCCTCATCTCCTCTCATGTTCACCCTGTAGGTTTTCCTGTGGTGACCTTGGCCTCTTTGGTATCTTCCCAACTTTGGGCCTTTGCATTCACTACTCTACTGGCCTGGAATGTCATTCCTTCAGATGTCAGCATGACTCATTTCCTTTGTTTCCTTCATGTCTGCTCAAATGTCATTTTATCTAAGAGGCCTTCCCTGGTCACTCAAATGAACAAATAAATAAATATCTCTCTGTGTCTCCATCGTGGCTTCTTTGTCCATCCCCCACCAAAAAATTCATTTCTTCCCATCACTTATCAACAGCTGATACATGTTATTGTTTTATCTGTCTGTGCCCCTCGTCTGGTCCAATAGAACAGCACACAGCATGAGTGTAGAACTTGTCAATTGTGTTCATTACTCTATACCCAGTGCCTAGAACTGAACCCAGGCTGAAAGTGTTTCCTCAGTGAATGAGTGAATTGAAGATGAGTCATATCAGATTCTTACATTTACTTGGTAATGGGACCCTCTCCAAAAGCCTCTGAAATTATACCAGGTAAGGCAGACCTTCCTTCTGGCTCTCCATATTTTTCACATCTGTAGGGTAAAAAATATGTATGAAAAATAAGTGTAGCCTATTTTTCATGGTGTCTAAGTACCCAAGGCTCTCCATGTTCTCCAGAGAATTTCACTTAAAGTAAAAAAGAAGTAGGAAAGAGAAATTGGGTATGATAAATCAGTGTTATCTTTTGCTTGCCTTGTTCTAAAATACAGATGGTCAATAGTTAATTATATACATATTTTCTTTTTAAAGCTAGTATCTATATAGTTGTGATAATGATATTTTCCCAAAGACATTTAATAATTCTAAAGTTACATGAAAATATGTTTGATTATAATTAATCTCTCGTACACTGTTGAGCTCTCTGGTTTATGAGTTCCCTAAACCCGGTTCAAATGCACAAGTCAGAAGGGGGAAATATGCAATGGAATTCAAGATTGGATACTCGCTTTAAAAAGACCATTAAATGACAAATCATGTCTTTGACATAAACAGCCAGTCAGTACTGGCTGATCATATTCTTTCATTGGTCTTCATCGAATCACATTGTCTGAAAAGCTTTGTGGGCATCCCCTCTGGAAGGTCTTCCCTTTTCCATGTGCAGTGTGCTCATGTGGAGCCCTGGGTTCTCCAATGGACTTGATCTGTGCTGTGGAACTCCCTGGCATGGGGCTTTTGAGATCTAAATCTGTACTGAACAAGATGCTGTCAGGTGTAGAGCTGAAAGGAGAACTTTTAACTTAAAAAAGAGAGACATGAATTTGTAGAGGCTAAGATTCTCATTGTCAAAATAGACTCTGAGGTGAATTTTGTAGCTGGGCAGAGGCAGAAAATTTGGGGAGGCAAGAGCAGCAATAAAACAGCTCTTGAGAGTTTTGTTTTTTGATTTCAGTTGCCAAATTCCTTAAAGTATCAAATAGATAAGGCCCTGGTTTTTCTCATCTGGAAATGTAGTTATTAGAATAAATGATTCTTAGCAGCCTTTCCAGCCCCCAAATCTGTGGTCACTATTATTATAGAAAGTAGACTATGTTTGCTTAAGGAAAAAAGCAAAACCTAGCAAAATATTAAAGGTAAAGAGAAAGTAATTTAACGGTTGGAAAAGAGCAGCGATGAGAAAAAACAATGGTGTTGTTGAATAGAATAAACAGAGGTCTAGACATGAACTCTTGAATACAAGTGGGATATTCTATTATACCTGGAGACTCTTTTCTTCTGTGCTCAGTTAGGGAGGAAGCAGAAGGGAATGGGATGATGTTTTCAGGAATGCAGTGGACTTTTCAAGAAGAAAAACTGATTGACACCTATTTGAATTGGATGTACCATGTTCTTCTACCTGGAAGCAGATGGCTTAACCTGTGGACTGCTCTAGGCTCCCCCTGAATTGCCCACTGAAGATGTGTATTTATAATATATTCATGTCTGTGTTGACAAAGATGGTTCATTCAGTCTGTGTTAACAGATAACTTGCCAATTAGCCTGGTCAGGCTAGTTCATGTGTCACAAGGGGACTCCCTAAACTTATAGTGCCTAGGTATAGCTGCTGTTTCTCTAAAACTGCAACATAGAGAAGAAACTTGGATGTTATCATAGTACTTTTTTTTTCTTTTATAAAGTTATATTCAGGCTTCAACAATGGCTTTGCCCCCTGCTAACTAGGGCATCTTCAAAGGCTCAGCCATGGATAAATACAAAGTCTCATCCTCATACATTTGCTTTTAGTTGCTATAGTTCTATGGAAAATTATGCTACAATTCTAGAAGACTGTTCATTTCATCTTTTTATTATACTCTCATTTTCTAATATGAAAATACTTTGTAATAAAGAATAACTCTATTAATTGGAGCAGTAAACACATTACCATCCTGACAGGTGACTTTCTGAATAAGGTTTTGGCAGAGGAAATCAATTTCTATGTGCCTACAGCTCCTCAGGGACCCAAATCTGGGCATTGCTAGTTAACAGAAGCCTCTTGACTAATTGTAATGATAATGACACACATACATCTAAATAATCACCATGAGCATATTCCTGTAGCACCAAATGTGAGTAAAAATAGCTCTGAATAGTATGGGACTCACTTCATTTCCACCTCTCTTCCTAGTCTATGCTGATACGAAAGCATATTGATGTCAACATTCTAATCTGCACAGCTCCTGTAGGGTTTTACATTGCATAACCTCATGTGTAGATCCAGTTTGTCTCCTTCAATATTTTGCAGTTCCACTTAACATTTCCAGCATGTAATTTTGATTGTCTGTCTTTGGGAAAAGGCTGTGAGCAGAACAGAATAAAGAATGACCTCTTTTCTTTTTTATCCAAATACAAAGGATGTTTGCTTATGTGTGTGGGTGTGGGAGCAGCATTGCAAGGATGCATTCAGGTTGCCAAGGTCTCTGAGTTATACTGCCACTGGAAGGAGCATGTCCACATTTAGGTGCTTCTATCCTCCAGGGCCCTGGAGAAAGCTTAGGAAATAACTGAATGGGTATGTGACCACTAACATCATGAGGCCAGGGAAGAGAGAACACCACTCTCTCTTTGAACCCAATGCCTGCCTCTTCTCTAAAGCTCATTTAAGATGACCTCCTTGTGTTACACTGATATTAATGGATAAAGTAAACAAGGATGTTTCATGTTGGGGTTCTCAAAATATTTTCTCCTGGACCACTTCCACTGAAGCAGCTGGGTTATCTGTTACAAACCAGATTTCTGGCCTTTACCCCAAACCACAGGAACTGGTATATCCATGGGTGGGGCCAGAGAATCTCCATTTCAAAGAATTTTTTTTTTTACACAGATGTTTGGGAACCATTGACCTATGGTTAATGGAGAAGAGTTAAAGTTTCACTTATATTTATTCTGACTTCCATTGTATATAATTAATAGATACAACTTGAAGTGTTCTCTTTTGCAAATAGTAATATGTGAAACATTTCTCAAATGGTGCATTTTCTAAGATGTCCTAAACCATATTCTTTCTTCCATGCCTGCTTCTCAGTTTGGTCATACTTACCATTTTTTTGGGGGGGATTTTTTACCTTAATAACACAATACAATAATATTTCTGTATTAACCACTTTAGTTACTGTCAAAAGGCTAACCTAGATTACAGAGAATTGTGGTTTTTTACCATTTTCCTGTCAGAGAACTAACTGGCAATTAATGTGGCTATACCTTCAAGTCTGGGAGACTTCTTGGTATCATTATGAAGAACATGCATTTTATTCAGATTGCACATACAGATTCAATCAACTGCAGATCAAAAATATTTGGAAAGAATTGTATCTGTACTGAATATGCACATGCATTTTCCTTTTCATTACTCTCTAAAGAATATTATAACAACTTTTTACACAATATTTTATGAGGTATCATAAGTAATCCAAAGATGATTTAAAGTATATGGGAGGGTGTGAATAGGTAATAGACAAATACTGTACCATTTTGTATAAAGGATTTTGGTATCTTTGGGCAGGTGGTGAGGATAGTATCCTGAAACTAATCCTTCACAGATACCAAGGGATGAATGTACTTTATATTGAATGTTATTGATATTGCTGCTGATTTTGGACTTATTTTCTCCAGAGATGAAAGAAAATACTCCACATATGGATGAGAGTAAATTGGTATTGAAACAGAGTTATCCTCTATCCTCTCCACATTGAGTAATTTATTCCTGCATAACAAACTTCTCATAGCTTAAATGTCTTAAAACAACCACTCTTTTATTATTACACATGGTTTTGTGGGTCAGGAATTCAGGTAGGGCTTGGCTGGGCAATTCCCCTGCTTTATAAGGCCTTGCCTCGGATCCTTCTACTGTTTCTGCTGAGATTGAGCTGATCTGGAGGATCCATGATATTTCACTCTTATTCTTTTGCACTTTGGTAGGAAGTTTCTTTTTTTTTTAATTTTTTATTTTTTTATTGGTTGTTCACAACATTACAAAGCTCTTGACATATCATATTTCATACATTAGATTGAAGTGGGTTATGAACTCCCAATTTTACCCCAAATGCAGACCAGAGACATGCTCCATAAAAGAGGAAGTAGAAATTGGTCTGGTCAGTACACTGGTACAATATGACTGGTGCTATATTTATTCATCAAAGCTATGGTAGAAGTTTTCCAGATTTAAGGGGAGAGAGATAGATTGACTTTTGAAGAGTCTGGGTTCATTTTTATTATGTCACATTCCCTGAATCCTAACTCAATCCAGGCCTATACTCTTTTTAGGGGATTGTAGCAATTTCACACAATTAATCCTATTTTCTACCTAAAAGCACCAAACACACTAAAGAAAGTTCATGATCCATTAATGGGTACACTCCATAGCATGCAAAAGCACTGCCCTAGATGTTAAGCTTCATGCGGCCAGGGACTCTGTCATAGTCATATGGTGTACACAGTGCTTAGAAATTTCTGGTATATAGTAGGTACTCAAGAATTTAATAAAAAATATAAATTTCATGATAATAGTTCCAACTTATTAAAATGGAAATGATTATAACTGCAAGTCAAGAAATCCAAGGTCAACTCCTGACTCTTAAATCATTGTGTATCCTTGAGGAATAACTTCAAATCTCAATTTTCTTTACCTACAAAATAGATATCTGGAATTCATGAGGAGAAAATGACTTCATAAATGCAAATCTACTTTGAATAAGAGATATAGAATCACAAATAACAGATGAATGCATTTGTTACTTACTTTGGAATGCATAGGCATATTATATATAATTTTCATTTTGTTATATAGTACGATTTCACTGATTTGGATTAACTAATTAGGGTAATACTCCTGAAACACTTAAAATACGAATTTAGAACTTTTAAGAGGAAGGAAATTTATTTAAAGTATCATTGAGTAATAAAATAGTCTAAAAATGTTGGGTTGGGCAGATACCAACCTGGAAGCACTAATTGGATCATATCAGGTTAGCATACTGAGAACAGCTTAGGCAGGTCCATTGTAGTCACAGTACATTGTTTTTGTGTAAATGGAAATTTCTAAATTTCTGAAGAGAGACTTGGCTGGGTAAAGGGCCCTTGTTGTTCCTTTAGGAATTTGTTCATTCACATATATATTAGGAAATGCTGCCATTTCTGAATTATTGGTCTGGATATATGAGATTCTGAACAAAGTCTGTGGGAGACTTAAGGACTTTGCTGACTTGTTCCAGCAACAATCTAGAGATTTGAGATATCAACAGAGACCAGAGGTAACTCATCCTCCACAGGGAACCTCCTTTCACCCTCCCTGTAAAGTCTACCAAAAACCTAGCATCATGAGAACTCTCCCAGCTTGCTCTCTGAGAGAGGTTACATGATACTGTAGTCAGGTCGCTGGCTTTGAAATCAGAGGTTTTTGACCCTAAAATCAAGTTCAGCCACTTTTAAAATATGTGAGCCTAACTGGGTTTCTTTACCTCAAAGAGTTATGAACATTAAATAAAATATACAGTACACACACACACACACACACACACACACACACACACACACACATATATCATATTTAACAAAATTCCCAACACATAGAAAATACTCAGTACATGATAGTTCCTGTTAGACATTGTTATTGTTTATTGCCAGTTCTTTCTTGTCTGGACTAGCTACTTGTTACAATTGGGCTACAAAGGAAGACATTTTTCTGAAGAAATAAGCATGTTTCTTTATTTTACAGGTCTTACCATATCCTGGGATTCAACCATTGTGAAACCTGGGGATTTAACTGGAAAGACAGTAAGTCCCCACCCATGGCAGCTAAGGAGCTATGATAGGTACAGTGTATCACTGAACACATGTGCTCAGTCTGCCAGTCTTCCTTCTGTTTGCTGGGGGAGGGTTGCTTTGTGAAATTCTGTACTTTGTTGAAGAAATTGGGGCACTGATGTGATTGCTCACCCTGTGATGCTGAGCTATTTTGAAGTATCCTTTCTAATTGCCTTGAGGCAAAATGGTGAAGTAGTCATTTGTCTCTGTCACTTCTAATCCTCCCTCCCTCCTCCTGGCTCCATTCCCCTTCTTTCTCCTCCTCTCCCGTCTGTCAGTGCAATTCTCTTACCAAATACCATAAATTAGCTGAAAGTGGTTTAAAAGGCTGTCCCCTTCAGGTACATTTGTGCTTTAGAAAACTCTATAAAAGAATTAAGTCACTGATTCTCGAAGGATAGTGTTTCAGACATCTGCTGGCCAGTAGGAGAGGGATCTTTGGACTGGGCAGATGTCCTGGGGTCCTTCAGTTCACACTGCCTTCTCAGCTGGCTCTCAGCTGAAAAAACATGGTGTCATTGAAATAGGAAAATCTATTCCAGCATTTTCCAAGGTGTCTTCCATGGGAAGTGAAATGGTTTTAGTGTAGTCAAATACTTTTAAGAAATTCTGAATAACATTGTGAATGAAACATTTTCTTGCTGTAGAAGTTTCTCAAAACTTTTAACAGGCTCATGGTAAAGAGAGTACTTTAAACTTTTAAGAGGGTATTTAGGCTGTAGCATTTTTTCCATTTTATTTTATTATTTTCCCCTTTCATTTTGCAGGAAGCACCCTCACCATCTGTGTGACATAGGATATACTTTACAAGCACCAAACTTGTCCAACACTCCAGTCCAATGAGTAAACTGAGACAGGGACAATACAATATCTTGCATAAGGTATTAAAGTGATCACTGAACAAGATCAGAGGTCAGGTTATTTGGCTCCACAACAGGGTCAAAAACCCTAATCACAATTATAGGTTAAAGGTCCTTCTTCTCTCTTAGTCTGTACATAGTGCTCAAACAGAAAGTTTGACTCTCCTGCTCTCCACCATATCTTTAACTCTTAAGAAATTATCTGACACACAGGTATGGTGATAATTAGTACTTACTAATATTGAATTGAGAGTGCTCATGGGGGCAGACATAAGTTGCCTGTTCCTGCCAGCCTGGTCTCTACTTTGATGATCTATGTAAGAAAGAGTCAATGTTGAGTCCATACTTACACTGAGAATATGTGGTTCCCGTTCCACTGACACTGAACCTGTTGAGGTGCAGTCTGTGTGTGACCACATTCTTCTGGGGTTGGAACAGGATGATGTGCACCTTGGGTGCAAACAAACAGCCCAAGACCACAAAGCCACTCAGGCTAACGGAGATGCACATGGTTGTCGTCTGCACCTACAAGACAAGAAAGGGTTGGCTAGTAATTGTATGCTGCAAATTCCAGCTGGTCACTACCTACAGACAGGACTAAAGAGACCAAAGAGAGAAACCAGAATCAGCCATAATTGTATTCTTATTTTAGTTAAAACTATGTAGTAATTATATTGAATCTTCTGTGTTTGTGATATGGAAACATGGCTAAGGACTTATTTATAAGCAAACTTCCTTTGTGTGGGTTGCTCCTGAATGGTTGCCAAGTTTTCACATGGATTTTCTTTTCTTTTCTATCTATAAAGATATTTATGCAGAACCACTGAAGTAAAAATCTTCAATAGTAAAACATAAATATTCTATGATGAAGTGGCCAGATTGCCGACAATTTCTGTCAATGAACTCAGCTTACTTAAGTTTCACTACATTATGAATCAATTTGGACTTTAATATTTTCCCATCCTCCTTTCCTGCTGGGAGTTCCGCCTATCAACCATATTGGGAGAAGCTGTCAACTTCTTTGTGTGCTAGTATTTCTTTTATATATTTTGTTGGCATCTTTCTGAATTTTGGTACTTCAGGTATTCACCATAAATCCTTGTGTTCTCTAGGATTCTATACTCCATCCTTGACAGAATGTTTAATTCTCCTCCTCTTTGCTTCCTCTGGAAGTATACCTTTGAGTGGGAACTATCATCTCTTCTTATAGTTTTGCTCTCTTCTCTGATTTTATCATTTCTCTTGGTTTCTATTCCCATAGATCTACTGAAAAATTATGCATTATACCCCACTTATTTTATCACCTTCAGTACTGAAAAGTGATCAATTAATGACTTCTTCTGCTAGTTTTGTGAACACTTACCACATATACTCGGAGGTTCCTAGTTATTCTAGTATAATTTTGGATTTACTTTTTCTTCCTCCTAAGGCAAATGTTATTATCAAATAGCATAATTTCTAGTGTCCTAAAGTCTATGATCTTCATTTCTAATCAAGAAAAGCTGAACTGAAGACTGAGCAATTGATTGGAGAAGGCACATACATTTAGGAGGCTTTATTCTGATATTTATTTACTTTGGGGGGGAGATATTGGGGGATGAACTAATGAGCCACATCCCCAGCCCAATCTTGTATTTTATTTAGAGATAGGGTCTTACAGAGTTGTTTAGTGCCTCTCTTTTGCTGAGGCTAGCTTTGAACACATGATCCTCCTACCTCAGCCTCCTGAGCCACTGGGATTACAGGTGTGTGCCACCACACCCAGCCTGGTTTTTATTTAAATAAAAAGAAACAAAAATACTTGGGTTATGTTTTTGGTATGTATGTGTGCAAGTATAGGTGTGTGCGTGCATTCATTTGTGTGTATATTGGGAGTGATGATGCTGGGGCTGTAGCCCAGGGCCTTGAACATGTAAGGCAAGTGCTCTATCACTGAGCTACACCCAGCTTGTAGTATATTTCTTCAGACCCTAGTTTTATTTTAAATGCTGAAAGCATAATTCATCTATGTCATTGTCTTCCTTAACTATCCCAGTGCCCTCAAATTTTGGGTCCCCACATTTAGGCTCCTTTCCCTTTTGCCTTCTTCTCAGAAAGGAGGCTATTATCCAATTCTATGATATAAAACCTTGATAAATCTGTTATAATTTGTTTCATTTTACATATAGGTGTAATAAGGATTTTAGAATTATACTCCTTTTACCTCAGTTTTGACTGTGAAACTAATATAAGAGACAGCACATGTCAGAGTGGAGGGAGAAAAAATCCAAATATGCAAATTTTGAAGGAGAACTTTTTAAAGATGTTTCTATAACCATTCAAAGTTCTCACACTTTCAGACATTATAAGGAGCTGGGATTGGGCGGGTATATAACTCAGTGGTAGAATGCTTGCCTAGCATCCATGAGGCCCTTGGTCTATTCCTAGCACCTGTCCTACAACAAAAGACATTATAAAAAGAGGACAGAAGAGGCCTTTAGGAGAAGATCTTGGGAAAAACTGCACTATGAATTCTATGCCCACACTTAAAGCTGAGTGAGAGGTGCTTTTATGTGGCCATTTCAGGAAGAATCTGGTGTCTCTACAGAAGGAGATGCCCTGGATTGGTGCTGAATTCCTGCTTTGGAAATCCAGAAGGTGAGAAAATGCTAATCACCTTAGTCGAATTGAGAGAGACTTGCTACTATATTGCGATATTGTATTACTGTAAGAATTTATTAAAAGAAAAAATAGGTAGGAGGTACACATGGACAAAATGGGCAACACAAGAGCCATCCTGGGTAGTCCTGGGCCAAATGTGGGGGAGCCTAGAAACTTTCACAGAAAGAGGCTAATGGTATACAGCTAGATGCCTTGGGATTGAGGAAGGAGCCATAAGAGACTACTCAAGACTAGAGAATTACCAGTCAACTCACTCAATGACCTTCAGGAGAAAAAGACTAGAAGGGAAACTTGGAAAATCATTAGAAAATACCCTTAATTTATCTTCCAGCCATCCTAAGTATGTATCTTTAACCACTTGTGGATTTTGAGATAATAAAGCCATCCAGCTACATAAGAATTGTCCTACTTGTTCCTTCTTTAATCAGGGTCAAGAGGGAAACAGCAATTGGTGAATTGGGAAATACAAAAAAGGAGAAGTTAACCAATGAAGGCTATTACCTCAATGCACACCAGACCTCAGGAGGAAATGCAAATTTATGTTAAGATATAATTTCAGTAATTACATAGGCCTAGACATTTTAATTTATTAATAGAGATGATTTCTAGTAGAAAATGATTATAGGAACTTGTATTACCTAAGAGCCTACAAATTCATAGATCTGCCAAGGTCATGAGTATTTTCATTCACTGTTCTCTCCCTAGCATCAGAGCGGTACCTAATATATCTATGAATTTCCATTCAGGGGAAGGGCATGATTATCCTCACTAAATACTAAAGGGATGAGGTGAGGCAGAACCAAAGGTGAGTTTTGATCAGAGTTTGTGTGCCGTATTTACTCAATATGACTGTTGTAAATTTGAAATCTTTATTTATTTATTTTATAAAGCCCAAGTATCAGCCTCATAGTTTCAGTTGTCCAGTTCCTTTAGTAAATTATTTACACTCTGTATTTAGCCACAATTCTATTCCCTGACTCTTTGTACACTGGAAGTCCAAGCTACTCTATTTTTATGGCCCTTAACTCTCAGCAACATTGGTTCATCTGGTCTCTTTTTGCTCCCTGGTCACATCATCTTCTCTCACTGGCTGTTCCTTGTTTTAGTTATTTCTTTTAAGTGTTGGAGTGTCACAGACCTCAGTTTTGGATTCTCTTCTTTATCTCATTTATATTCCATGACTTAAATACTTGCTGGAGTAATTATATCCAAATATTTATTACTGGCTTATTACTGGTTCAGGCTGATCCTCTGTTTTTCATGTTCTTTTGGATATAATAAGCTTATACTATTAATATGGAAGAAAAATTTGATCCCCTTCCTAAAATGTCCCTATTTGAGTAAATGACACAAAATGCCACCTGACTGTACAAGTCAAAACCTGGAATCATCTTTGATTTTTGCCATTGCCCTTACACCCACAAATCCAATCCAACAGCAAGTTCTGTTAGTTCTATTGGGAGGTAGTTCTCTGTTGGTGACTCATGTTTCTATATATCTTGCAAACAGAGGCTCTGACTGTGTTCTGAACATTCTTTGCAAGGATACTTATATAGAAAGAACATTTGAAGATGGAGATAGTGCTCACTTCTATAGCCAAGGGCCATCATATGACTGTGTGAGCATTAGAGTTCAGGACCACTGCAAAGGCTGATACTGGCTATTGTTATATAAAAATTTTCAAGCTAACTTGTCACCTTATAAGTAGAGTAAAATCCTAGGCAGCCTTTGATAATTTTGCAATGAGCATGGAATGCTAATAGATAGCTTTGTAAAAAAGAAACTATGAGGGTTTCAAGGGCTGATTAATAGGATTTTAGGGAAGTCCATGAGAACCAGTAGCAAACATATTGACATGGGTGGGGTTTAAAGGCAGAGTAATAAGATGTAAGTTCAAAGATAGCTGCTGGAACAGCACCCTGTCACCAACTCCCCTCTGGGAGGAAGTGGTGAAGTGAATTCTTCCTTAGTAGAATTCAGAAAATTTCTACTGAGTGGGCACAAAGTTTCACTCCCTTTCATATTAAAGTATGCACCTATGCTGAGCCTGAAAAGAGAGATTTTCAGAAAAGACATAAACCCAGTGAATCATTTTTACTTTGGCTGGTATCCTGGGGAAGCTGAGAGGATAGGGAACATAAGACATATTGAGGAAGAATGGGCACACTGAGCCCTCTCAGGGTGCATCCTCTCCTATAACTTCACAGGGCAAGCTTAGATTCATTCCAAGATATAGTTGAAGGTCTCAGAGCTTTCTCAGTGCAACCTGGTTATAGAAAAGGAGCTTCAGTTCTCATGGTGAGACTTTCCAAAGGCAAGAAAACTCTGGGGGGAAATCGTAGGTGAGGTAGCAATTAGTATTGGGGCACTTACATATCTGAATTGGGTTTACAGTACTGGCAAAGGGTTTACAGTACTGGCTTCAATACACCTGTATTGAAGAATGAGACACAGATGCAAAGAAATCTAGATAAATTCTTGCTATCAACTGGTGTTCTGAAAAACTTCCTTAACCTTTATGTTAAAAACAAGCAAGACTCTAAGAGCTATTATTATGATGAAATAACAAATGCCCTGGATTAAAGTAGGTATCTTTAAACATTCAGTTATTGCTGTGTGGACCAAGGTCAGGTTAGTTGAAGATCACAAGCTATGAGTCCTAGGCAGAAAGCTATAGATCCTGGCTTCTGAGTCAATGTATGCCAAAGTTGAAATGAATAGTGACAGTAATAATGATCTTATCATCCAGTTTAGGCTTTTGGTTCCTCTAAAACATTTGAATCTTCCTTAGAGGAGTCACAAGTTGCTGTTCAGTGCTGAAAACTGAAAGCAAATGTGTCTTGCTTACTGTCTTGAAGCTGTCCTCTTTCCTCACCATTCCCTACTCTACCCCACTATCCACCCTGATTTTAGCTGCTTTAGGAGAAAGATGCTTAAGGTTAGGACTAGGGTTTCTCCATTAGGAAGGATGGTTGAATTCTATGTACATAAGACCAAGTCGACTGGCAAACTTGAGATGGGAGGAATTCAAGTTTTTATTCTGTATTTGGTATAGACACCTGGATCATACCCCTACTAGACTTGTCATAGGGAAGGCAGGGCAGGGACAATAGGAAGGCATTTGAGGCACTTGTTTAAGATGCAAATTTATTGGGACAGAAAAACTCAAAAAAAACCCCACATTCTTTTAATGTAGTTTTTAAAAATTAATGGTAAAATCCATGATGAACACAATATTAATACTTTAAATAAGAATTGGATCAGTAACAGTGCCATACCATGACATATTCAATCCTAATGCAAAAAGGAAAAAAAAAAGTAATTCTGACCTTATCTTGATTACTGAGTATGCAGGTGTCCCCTAGTTCACTTTACATTGCTTTGTGGAAATTGGGACTAAGGAAATCCACACAAATACTGACACCATCACTATTTCTGTGGTTTTAAAAAAATCTTTTGTCTATGAATCAGGAATCTTAAGTCTTCTTCTAGCCTTTCTGTAACTATATGGCAGTCTAACCCTACGGATTGCACATAGAGAAAGAACTATTCATAGTGGGGTATAGTGGTGCACACCTGTATTCCCAGTGACCCAGGAAGGTAAGGCAGGAGGATCACAAATTTGAGATCAGCGTTGGTAACCTAGCAAGACCCTGTCTAAAAAAAAAAAAAAAAAAAAAAAGTAAAATAAAAAGAAAAGAGCTGGGGATGTAGCTCGGGGTAAAGCACCCTTGTGTTCAGTCCCCAGTACCCCAAACCAAAAACTGAAAACCATTTCACAGTTTTTAAAGGGTTCTAGCTCCACTTTCAGTCATTCCCTTGTTAACATGATGCCCTAGCTGCTAAAGGCTTTGTTCCTACCAAAGCAGCCTAACCAGTCTCCCTATTCCTGCCTTTTCTTTTCCTTTCTGTCATACAAACAGTCATTATAGCCCCTTGATGTTTTTTCCCTAAAATGTAATCTCAGAGTCACCTTGGCTTGAAAAATTTTAAATAGTTTCCTTTTCCATATGAAGTAAAATTTAAATCTTTTTCTCTGGCCTGTGAAGTCCTACATGATCTAGTTCCTGTGCCTCTCTCATATCAAATCATTCTTCTAGTTGCTCATAAAATTGTGGCTGTGAGTGCCTTTCTTTTCTAAGACATTTTGCAAAAGTATGTTTGTACTTGCTGTTTCTTCTGCTTAGCACATAGAATTACAACTGTGGCATGAGTTAGCCTCCATTTTCACTCATTTATTATTAACTTCCATTTCTATCCTCCCCTACTCCCTACCAGACAGTAAGTAATAAAAGAGGAGGGACGTTTCTATGCTGATAGCTACATCACCAAGGTCTAAAAGTGTTCAAATATTTCACTAAAGAAGTATTATGAAATGGGCACAAGAAAAGTAGGGATGACAGATATTTTTATTTTTTATTTTTTGGAAAGAATTTGAGATTTGATACACTTTTTAAAATCACTAAAATAGGGGTGGGGATATAGCTCAGTTGGTAAAGTGCTTGCCTTGCACGCACAAGGCCCTGAGTTCAATCCCCTGCACCAAAAAAGAAAAAAAAAACTCTTCAAAATACTCAAGTGAGTAAATTGGAATTTTACTATAAGTTACTTGAATCTTGTTACAATTCTAGAGTGACTTCCAAGGTCTCTTCCTACTATAGTAAAGTGCTTTACCTGCCCAAACCCAATACTGAAAGTATGGCTCTTTGTCTAGCAGGACTGCATTCCCAGAGCTTGTTAGAAATCCAGAATTGTGGAACCTTTTCCTTCTTACTATATTAGAATCTCATTTTTACAATATCCTCCACGTGATTTGTATTCACATTAATGTTTGAGACACACTGTGATAATTCCTTTTTCAAGACAAAATTTTTAAAAATTCCATTGCTCACCACTGCATGAGTTGGCCTGCATTTTCATTCATTCGTTATTTACTTTTCATTTCTATTTCCCACTAGACAGTAAATTACCAAAAAAGGAGGGACTTATCTACGTGAAGAGCTGTATCTCCAAGGTCTATAAGAGTAAAAATACTTTTGGAAAGTGTGAATGAACAAAATACTCAGTAATTACTCTTAGTGATTCCTTTATGGAACATTTTCCCACATAAACATAGCCTAGGTTTTATTTATGCAATTTAATATATGTACTGGATACCCAATGACTCAGTGTTTGATTCTTAACCTGAAAAGTTTTGGTTGTAATATAGCAGGAGATGACCTGGGAAATTTTTCAAAGAGCCTTTGAATTTTTGCCTTTTTACTGAATCCTTACTTGCTCTGTCTTGGATGCCTGCACTAGTTCTAGATTCTTCTTCAAATCTGTCCTTCACGTTTGAGATAGATAAGTTTGTGGTACAGTATCAAGGGCATGGATTTGGATCAGAAAAAACTCGTCCTATTATTTCTTAACTGTGCCACCTGGGAAGTTAATTATCCTCTGAGTTTGTTTACTCATTTCTCTGATGGATAATAAAATTTGCTTTTCAGGGTGTTAATGAGGATAAGTGAACTCATGTATGCAAAGCACCCAACAGAGTAAGTTGATCAGGAAGGAAGGAATTGTGAATACTTGCTCTCTTACCTTTCATCATGTCTCTTTTTGTCTAAATATCAACCAACCAAAAGAAATTAAGAAAAATTTTTAAGAACTCAAGATTCAAAGCCCTTAATCATCATCTAAATGAAATTCCCTGCTGGTATAATCTGGCCAAATTGACAATTCCCATTCAGTTTTCAATAGACCCACCCTCCCTGCAACTCATTTTCCAATGAGTAGGACAAATATAACTGCCTTCTGGTTTGATTTATTCCTGTCATGTCTCAGCCTTCCTTAACTGTACCTGTCCACCAAGGTATGGGGTAAAATCCTACATCTTCAAGAAGTATCCCTGGAGAGACTAAGCTCTTAATGATCTGTTTTTTGAAATCCAGAGATATTGAGTTTGTATCATCAGTTTAATTATAAACTATTCTATGTTAATCCCAAATTATTTCATGCTTGGTCTCTTCAGCATATATGAAATGTATATTCCTTAAGATCTATAGGCATGAATGAGTGTGTAAAGACCAAAGATGGGATAGGGCATTAAAATACATTAACAGTAGTCTTTTAATCCTCAAACTCTGAAAATTCAAACTCTCCTGTGGTTCATATATTCTTTCCTTTGATTTTGCTGATCCAGTGCAAATGTTAGCTCTTAAAGATTTTCAATTTTTTTTTATGGTTAGTCTTAAAATGTTTGGCCATTACTCCAAAGCTGAACTTAGGGTCTCAATTTTTATCATTCATTCATTAGTGCACTCTACAGGTTTGATTCACATAGTTGTGAATAATTTAAATAAACTATATGTGTTAAGTTTTGCCAATTTCTTGATCCAATGCTTTGAATAGATTTTTCTTCCTTTGTCATTTTCTTTTGATTTTTTAAAAAAGTATTTTAATTGACAAAAATTGTGTATGTATATCACATACAATATGATGTGTTCAAGTATGCAATACTGAAGAAGGGTTAAATCATGTTAATTGATATGCAATATCTCACATACTTACCATTGTGTGTGTGTATGTGTGTGTGTGTGTGTGTGTGTGTGTGTGTGTGTTGAGAACACCTAAAATCTCAGTCTCTTAGTGATTTACTAAGGATGATATAGCCACCATAATATTTTGAATTTTTTCCTTTTTATCTGGAATTTTGTATCTGCTTTGTCTTCCTTTTGGGATGCAATTTTTAGGTTTTGGCAATGTAAGAATTGCTGGCAAACAGAAGATCTGGGGGTTATTATACCTATGGGGCATTTCATTTTGTGAACTCATGGTATAACTAGGAAACTAGTATGCTTCTGGAAAATTTTAATCTCTGAGGACTTAAAAAATATAGTGAAAAAAAACCAATTGCCCAAGGAGAAAAATTCTTATACTTACCCAGTGTAAGATACTAAAGTCAGAATTTTTAATGTTAAAAATAACTAATGAATGGTTTAAACAGTTTGGGAAATTATGATGGAATGATGAGTTTACTTTTAGAAGAGGTGGTAATTATATGGGAGTCCAGAAATTTAAACTGTATGACTTACATAGGTAACTTGTACATGCACAGTAAAATATTTGAGTATTTCATGGGTTCTTGGTCTCTATATACACACACATAACATATTTGTATGTGAAACTAAAGTTTTAGAAAAGGCATAGCAAATTAACATTACATATGAATCTGTTTTAGAGAAGTAATAAAGCATAATAAAATGTTTCAATCTTTAAACTGGTTCTCTATTAATGTCACAAGTGTGTTTTTAATTTGTAGCTAAGTTCTCTTCTGTCTAATTGAAGGATTCTCATTAGGTTCTTAGTGATTATGTCTTATTTTCTTATAAATTGCTTTTAAAATTTAATTTAAAAATTCATGTGTATGTATTACATTTCCTTTACTACTAAATTATAAATTGCTTGAATGATAGCATTTACATTTATTTTCTCCACTGTGCCTAGCACAGTGCTCTGAACAAGACACATTCTAATGAAATGCTTTAAAAACATACTTGATTAAGTTTTACATATAATCTCAAGGTTCATCTTGGCATTTGCATTTATTCAGTTTACTCCTGAGATGAAATAAAAACGTTCTATTTTCACTTCTACACTCTGCAACATTGACAAGGTAAAACAACAAAGGAATGAAGAAACTAGTTAAAACAAAGAAAAGAAAAAAGCAATCAATAACTTACTCTATAGTCACTCGATGTCACATAAAATATAGGGAGGAAGGCCAACCAGATGATGCAGGTGGTGTACATGGTAAAACCTATGAACTTGGCTTCGTTGAAGTTTTCCGGGCACTTCCTTGTTTTGAAGGCATACACAGTGCATAGAATCACCAGGATCACATCATAGGTAAGAGAGATCAGCATGCTGGAATCTCTGACATTGCATTTTAAGATGACTGTTTCCCGCTTCTCTGGAAGAGTATACCTCCTGGTGCCTGGAGCCTCCAGGATGAGCCACACAGACACTACTATAATTTGCACCAGTATCAGACCCAGGCAGATGAAAACCTGTGAACTGGGGCTGATGAATTTGGGCCTCTGAGCGCCATTCTTGACCCCATCGAAGATACGGGCGATGCAGTTTGTCTTGGTCAGCAGAGCTGAATAACAGACAGCAAAGGAAGTCCCCAGCCCCAGCCGGCGCAAAGCACAAATGACAGGTGATGGTTTGGCAATGAAGAAGAATGTCATGCAATATGACAGGCTAACCCCAAACAGCAAGATGTAGCAGAGTTCCCGGCCTGATGCTTTGACCAAGGGTGTGTTGTTGTGCTTGATAAACACAGTTATAACCATGCACGTACACATAAACCCCAGGCAGGCAATGGAGACTGGGCCAATGGCCCAGGCATCTTCCCATCTGATGTAGTCCTCAGGAAGATCAAAGCATCCAGATAAGTCTGCAGTGGGCCACTGCCCAGGCCCACAGTCCATACAGGTAAACTCATCAATCAGGTATTCGTAAGGCTCACATGGGATGCAAATCCAGCAGCAGACATCCCCTGGTTGCATGTTCTTCATTTCATTGGGGGCACAGGGGTCGCTGCACTGGGAAGTGGGGATTGAGTTCCGGGACCAGTGGATAGAGTCAACATCTAATGATAAGGTTTCTGCCCAGTGACCAACCTTCAAGTAGGAATACTTTCCACCCACAAACTGGAAATTGAACACGTTGTATCGTCCCATTCCATCTCCAAAAGTGTCAAACTTGACGATGCTATCTGCACCTTTATTTGGGTTGAATGGAGCTGTGATAGGTAAAATGAAAGAGAAAAAAAGGAACACTTGTTTAGGTGTCTTATATGTGATCAGTCAATTGCTTTATGTCACACACTTAGCAAAGTTGCAGTAACAGAACAGAGACTCCAAGGCTGACATAATTCATCAGTTAACATTGAAAATTACACATCAAAAGCTACTAGAGTACTTATGCATTCATAAATTCACTTAACATTACTGAGTGTCTAGTGGGTGCCAAATGCCAGTGATAAAAATGAGTACAATACAGTGCTGCCTTCAGAGGAGCTTATTGTGTAACAGAGGAACTGGCAAACAGGTTGTCATCCTGTGTGTGGTGTGCAAATATTCTTTTCTTGAAATATTTCTCAATGGGAATAGGATATAATCTCATGTCTCATTACATATTATGTATAGCTATCCAAATGTTTCTAATCCTTGTGGGGTATGTTGAAGTATGCCTATAATCCCAGTGACTGGGAAGACTGAGGCAGGAGGACCACAAGTTTGAGGCCAGGCTCAGCCACTTAGCCAAGACCTTGTTTTAAAATAAAAATAAAAAAGGACCTATGGCATACTCAATAGTGGAGTGTCCTGGATTCAATCCTCAGTACACCCTGCCCCCCCACACACAAATTTCACATCTTAAATATTTGCATGAAGTTATAAAAGTAATAGAATTTCAGAATAATTTAGGAAAAAATTTCTCATTATAGATGTATGATATAATTCTTTTTAAAAGTTCAGATGAATCACGGAGAAAAAAAATTGACACACACTAGGAATTCTTCAACCCTAATATTTTAATGTCTTAGAGTATATTTGTCCAAAACAGTAAAATGTTATATTTACTGTTTTGGAGTATATTTGTATGTATCTATATATAGCATATTCCCTTCTACATAAACACCTAGGTATCTTAAAGTTACCAACAGTATGTAGGACCTAGTTAAATATCTAGGTTAAAGTTTGTTCCTTAGTGGGAAGGGTCAGCAGCAATCTGTAAATTGGTCCACTCTCAATGCTGTCCCTTTCCTATCTTTCCCTGCAAGTCCTTCAGAGCAGCAGGTCTCTGAACACTTCTGTTGCAGTTTGTCATGTCTCTCTCGCTGACATCTGTTGCCACCTTGATAACCTTCTTTTTTTGTACTGGGATTTGAACTCAGGGGCACTTAACCACTGAGCCACATCCCCACCCTGCTTTTTATTTTTTTTAATTTTGAGACAGGTCCTTGCTAAGTTGCTGAGGCCAGCCTCAAACATTTAACCCTCCTGCCTCAGCCTCTCAAGTCGCTGGGATTACATGTGTGTGCAGCACATCTGGCCCTGATCACCTTTTTGTTTAAGTTTCTCTAGTACAATTTATTCTTAGTACACCTTAGTTTGCAGTATTAAGTGTCATAGAAATGTTACACTCAAGTAATAGAGCTCTAGAGAAAGACATTGACTCAGAAGGGAAGTTTCATTTAATATGTCAGTTTCTGAGTTAGCCTGCTGACTTCCCAACTGTGGATGCTAGGTTGTGGTTATTAGTGTGTAATTGTCTTCATGATGTGCCTGAAGCTTTCCATTTGGCTGAGGTCAAGTCGGTGAGTCTGTGATCACTTATTTTTATGCCACCTCCTCTGATCCACTGTGTGCTTACTATTTCACACTGCCTGTCTTTACTCTTTCCTGGGACTTAGAAGAGGAATTGTGCCACAGTTTCTGTGGTATACAGACACACATAGTTAGGACAGGTTTGCCAAGGTGATACTTCCTTGTGAATACATGGAACCGGCAGAGTAAGAACAAGATATTTATAAGTTGACCCAGTACATGCTAGAATTTTGCATATGGTAAAGGTGGCATCTCAAACAAGTAAAGAAATTTAATACACAATATTAGGTAACTGTTTGGTGAATTGGAAAAAAGTTGAATTGGTATTTCCTACCTTATACCCAAATTAGTTCTGAAAGGATCACAGTTTTATACATGAAAAATAAAACCATTATAAACTGCTAGAATTAAAACAGGCAAATTAACATCAGAGTGGGAGAAATTCTTTTTAACTACTACCAAAAGTGCAGAAACATTACAAAACGTAACCATATAAGTTAAAAAATCCCAATTAACAACAAACATAACAGAAAGCACAAATTTCAACTCATATTGAAGAAAATGGGCAAATTTCTAATATTTATATATATAAATATTATATATATAAATATTAGATTTATATTTATATATAATATATATAAATATATAATGGATTCTGATAACACAATAGTCAAATTATCAAAGGATATGAAAACATATATCATAAAAAAGGATAATAAAGTGATTCTTAAACATGAGACTATGCTTAACAGTGGTCAAAATATAGAAAATGCAAACTGTCAGAGGCAAAATAATAGTCCTTCAGAGATGCTTATGTTCTTATCTTCCAGAGCCTGAGAATGTTATGCTAGCCAACAATAAAGAATTAAGGTTGCAGATGGAATTAAGATTGCAAATCAGCTGACTCACAGTAGGTAGATTATTTTGTTTTATCTGGATAAACTCAATGTAATGAATCAGGATCCTTAAATATGAAAGAAATAGGCAGAAGTGCCAGTGTCAGAGTGATGAATAGGAGGAGGGCTAGATTGACCTTGCTGGCTTTGAATATAGAAGGGTCTTTGTATATGGGCAGCTGATAGAAATGGAAAGACAGAAAAATGGATTCTGCACTTGGGCCCTCAGAAAGGAATGCAGCCCTGTGGGAATTTTGCTTTTCAGCCCAGTAACAACCATTCTGGACTTCTACCCTCCAGAAATGTTAAATAATAAGTGTATATTTCTTTAAACCACCAAGTTTGTAGCAATTTGTCACAGCAGCTATAGGAAACTAATATGCAGTAGAACTATTTTGCATTTGCAACATGTGTTCTATTAATTAGATTATAGTGAAGCAGGAACTCTTACCCTGCTCTTGGGTGTATAAATTTGTTCACCTCTACCTGAGGATACTGACAAGATTTTCAAAATGACAGATGCTTTAGCTTTTGACTCAGTAATTTTAATTTGTGATATGTATTTCATAGATTTGCCTATGTGTGAATAATGTTTTATAATGTTGTTTACTGAAGTACTGTTTGTAATAGAAAAAAAGTTGCAAATGGCCCAGTTGCTTATCAATAGATTGCATTAATAATAAATACAGCAGAACATTACCTAGGTATGAAAAAAAATAAGGAAGTGTTTGGTGTTGTGAAGTATGGACATGATAAAAAACCTAAAAGTCACATTGCTATGTGTAACAAAAACAAAACAAAACAAAACAAAAAAACCACAGGTATTCAATTTGTTATGTATTAAATAAATAGGGAAAACAATATAATCTTCTTTTCTATGTATAAAAGAATTCTGGAAGCATGCCTAAGATTAGCGGTTACCTACAGGCAAGAGATGGGGGGAGCAGACAGGCTTCCTTGTAAGAAAAAGATATTTATAAGTGACAGGGTAGTGAAGCAAAGATAGGAGAGAAACTTTAGTGAATGTCCTCTCATACTTTCTACATCTTAAAGCATTCAGATATTTCATTTACTCAAAAATTAAATAATTAAAAAGAAAACTTAAATGGACAAATATAACCAGGCACTTTAGCAGACTTCTAATCTGAAAGAGAGAGACTGGGAAAAAATATCCAAAGCAAAACAGAGAAGAAACTTAGAGAAAATAGAGAGGATGCAGGGAGGAAAGACAAAGCCTTTAAAACATTAATATATCCAGAGAGAAGAATGAAGAGATTATGTCTCTGAGATAGGTGCAGGATCATCTCAAAGAGGTATAGAGAATAAGAATGAGCTTTTGGAAATGATGTAGCAAAAACAGAAATTTCATATAAGGATTGAAAGATTAATATGAGCAAACTCTTGAACTTTGAACAAAATTCTTGGAAAAAATTAGAAAATATAATAGGAAAAGGATCACACTGGAATTTCAGCATTGAACCAACAGAAAGAGAACACAGAGGATATTTCAAGAGTCAAAAGGCACACTTGTGGGCACTGGACATGGTTTGGGGAAAGGTGAGGCAAAAGACTTTTCTTTCTCTAAAATGTCTTATATTAGTAAAAATCATGTCCATGTCTTATTTTGCAAAAAAATAAGGTTAAAATAGAATCATTGAGCAAGGTCAGGCAGAACAGTTTATAAAGTACATAAATCATGAAAATAATACTGCTGCAAATATAACAATTGCTTGAAAATTATAACAATGCTTGAGAAGCATTTGTGATACAATATCATTTTGTGATGAATAAATAAATAGTACTTCGGGTGGAATGTTATTGTTTAATAAATGTTTACCCCTCATGAAATTTATTTGGTTGAATTGTAAAATATGTAACAAAATGTGGTCCAGTGTCTAAATCCTTTAGGACACAGCCACATCAATGTTTACAGCAGCACAATTCACAATAGCTAAACTGTGGAGCCAACCTAGATGCCCTTCAGTAGATGAATGAATAAAAAAAAAGTGGCATTTATACACAATGGAATATTACTCAGCAATAAAAAAGAATAAGATCATGGCATTTGCAGGGAAATGGATAGCATTAGAGAAGATTATGCTAAGTGAAGTTAGTCAATCCCCAAAAAAACAAATGCCGAAGAATGTCTTCTCTGATATAAGTGGGGTGACTCAAAATGGGGTTGAGACGGAGAGCAAGGGAGGAAGATTACCTCTAGATAGGGAATAGGGGTGGGAGGGAAAGAGAGAGAGAAAGGGAATAGCATGGATGGTGAAAGGAGACTCTCATCATTATGCAAAATACATGTATGAAGATGTGAATTTGGTGTCAACATATATAATCAGAGATATGATAAATTATGGTATAATGGTATATTAAGAATTGTAGTGCAAAAATAAATTTAAAAAAATAAAGTGGAAGAAGAAATCATAAAAGAATTGCAATGCAAAAATAAATAAATAAATAAATAATATAAAATACATTAAAATACTTCAAATAAACCCATTATAAATTCTAAGCAAAAATACATTGCCAAAAGAAGTGCCCTGATTCTTAGTTTGGAATACAGAGTTGCAAGTATCTACACTAGAATGGAAAAGGTGAACCACATCTGTAAAATACTCTACAAGTGAGAATAGTTCTGTTCTTGAATGGTGATCATAAACACACACTGGCTTTGGGTGCTCTTGGCAAACTCTCGGGTGTCACTGGAGTGACTTCAAGTGGCAGAGCAGAGGCCCTGCTGTACTGATCCTATTGCCTTCCTGATGCATTTAGAGTTGCCTCCCTGTTAAATGACTCACTAGGAAAATGGCTAAGGTCAGTGAACTGGAACCGTGATTCCCCAGCAATCAGTCATACAGCTTTTTTTGTGTGTGAGAAAACTCTGGGGAGTTTGCTATTTCTCAACTTGGGTCTCACCAAGAGAACAAGCATTATTCAGAATGGAAAAACCAATCACTTCACCTTTCATTGGTATTACAGTGGCATGAAAGAGCCCAAACTAAAAGGGGGAAAGAAAGAATAACCAGAAAATGGTAGGTTTTCTTTAAAGAAGAATTTACAAATTCTCCAAAATCAGATTCCAAGTCCCTTATCACTCTAATGCCTCGAAATGAGGACCTCATTTTTAGAAGGTACCTGTTTTGGCCTCGGGTCAAGGGAAAGATTTCTCAGTGTAGCTCATTATCCAATTAGTTCCAATCTCAGCATTGAATGAATTTATTTGAAAGGTTTAATACCAAGATGACCAGCCCTCCTAGGACCCATTCGGTAGAGATGAGTCAAAACTATTTCTTAGAAATATCATAGGTCAATGGCAGGACAAACTTAAATTGGTTCTTTATATATATTTTTTTTTCTCAGACAAAGTCCAATTAAGGTAAAACAATAATGTGGCTCATAAGAGGCCTTCAGTAATGGGACTATTGCCTCCACTGCCAGGGGTCACATTTGTAAGTACTAATGAAGATTGCAAAAGCTACCAGCAGCAACATGGCTCCAGTTGGACAACTGGGGCCTCACTACAGTGTGAACTAATCTGAAGAAATGCAATAAACATGTAGGTGAAAAGACAGAAGATGGCATCTCCCTTGAAAGACCACATTAGAGGTTGAGAGGTGATGAAAGCAAAATCCTTTGTTTTACAAACATTATGCAGCAAGAAAATAGGAAATAAGAGTGAATCGCTGGCTGGCAGTAATTTCCATACTAATTAGGAACAAAATGGCTGAAGCATTTCTCAGTTATTGACCAAGTACAGCATTTGGGACAGAACATCACTTAGAAGCCTTAGGTGCTTGAAAAGAACCTAATATGCACAGGTAAGGTGGGTTTTTGAGAAAAGATACAAAAAAGTGCATTGTATTTTTTTTTAAAGTGCTATGACTTTTGAAAAGAGCTCTCTTCCATTCTCTTAAAGAGTTAACCTGGGGCTAATACACTACCAGTGATTAGTACATTAGGGCTGTCATAACAAAGTACCATAAACCGGGTGATTTAAAATGATGAAGATTTGTTGTCTCACAGCTCTGTATCAAATCACAGTGTTGGCAGGGTTGTGTCCTCTGAGAGTGTGTGTAGGAATCTTCTGATAAACATGGAATAACCACCTTCACCAGAAGGTGGTTGTCAGCAATCTTTTGTGTCCCTTGGCTGACAGATGCATCACTACAATTTTCTACCTTTAGGAGGTGAGCTCTCTGTCTGTGTGTCCAATTTTCCCCACTTTATAAGGACACTAGTGATACTGGATTAGGGCCCACATGAATGAACTCTTTAATTTGGTTATTTCTGTGAAGAATCTATTTCCAATAAAGTCACATTCTGAGTTGCCAGGGCTATAGCTTCACAAACACAATGTCTTTATGGAAAGGATATAATTCCTCCCATATCAACCATGTACTACTCTTGCCTGATGTTGAAGTTTATACTAATGTAACCATAAAGTAGGTCTTGTTTTGTATCTAACATCTTTTGTTCAAAATAAAGTGTTGTGAGATGTATTCATGCAGTGATGAGAAGCTCTAGTTGGTTAATTTTTAATGATGCATAGCATTTAATTAAGGTGTGCCAAATTTATTTTTTATCGTTCTGTTGGTGGACACTTCTTTCAAAAAATTTCTATTAGCTTGTATAAGTAATGTTCTGTCTTTAGTTGGATTATCCCAGAAGTAAGCCTCTAGACTAAATTTGAGCTTGAGCTATTGATTTGGGAGGTAAGAAGTAAAAAATGAAGACATAGGTGAGAAGGAATCCAAATCCAATAAAGCGTGCATTGATAAGTGAGGCAGGTAGATCTCTGGCTTACTGTGGCCCACTGGGAGGCAGTGTAGAATGGGAGTTGGAGTAATGTAATGACAGTACATTAGAAGAGTATCCATTGTGTGCCTTTCTTATAATACCCCAACTTACTCACCAGCATGGATGAGACAACCCTTATTTGTCATTGGTTGATGACTGCTCCAGGAGTGTTAACTTCAGGGGACTTCTGGCATTTTCTAGTTATAGGTAGAGCTCCTGTGGCCAAACAAACCTCCCAAGCAGAGAATCACAGACACTTTTGTTTAAAGACTATTAGCATGCATGAGAATGTAGGAATGTGATTGGTAAGGAGATATGGGTGATATACTGACATCTGCTACATGCTGCAATGATCGTTTTTTTATGCATCTACTAGTTTACACATGTATGAGTTTCTATTTGTGTGGGCATATATGCATATACACACACACAAACACACACACATATAATAGAGTTGTAAGATTTTTGAGTTCCAGTTGCTTCATATTTTTAATGTTAGTCATTTTAGACATTTGATGGAAATGTGGTATCTACCATACCACTGGGGGGTGGGGTTGGTAATCGTGCTTTCCTTATACTTAATGTTGAGTACTCTTTCATAAGTTAATTACATAGTTGGAAGTATTTTTTATAAAGTGCCTTTTCAAATCTCACCTACATTGATTTTCTGACTTTTAAAATTTGGCAGAATTTTTTATATATTCTGGAAACAAGCCTTTTCAAATATGTGTTGCAGCTCTCTGTTCCCACTCTCTGGCTTGTCTTTTCACTTGCTTGGTAGTGTTGTCCAATAAACTCATATTATTAATTTTAACACCCAATAAATTATTACTTTTATGTCCAGTTTCCAATTTATCAATTTTTCACTTTTTGATTAGTATCTTCCTTACTCTGTTATTTTTTATCTACTCTAAGATTATGAACATGTAACTCTAAAATCTGAGGTTCTCAGATTTCAAAAGAACAGTGTGTCATTAATCCATAAACTCTTTCTCTGTGCTGATGGTGTGATGTGCATTTAACTTTAAGGGAATTCATGGCAGTACATTTGAAGAGTATCCATTGTGTGCCTTTCTCATCAAATCCTAAGCCTACAACAGGGATAATGACATCTTTGTTCTCTCTTCGAAAGCAGTGCTGGGCACATAGTAGGTTTTTAGTAATTGTTTCCTAAATAGATCATTAGACTCATTAGAATCATCTCAGGAACTTAGAAATCATACTAAGGCCTGATAAACATAAACACAGACCAGTCAAATATAAGCCTTAAAGAAAATGAGTCTTTTGACAAATTTTGATATCCTATTATATAGCCAAGGTTGAGAATGACTGGTGGGCAGGAGTGTAACAGTGGCATTTAGCTGAATATCCCACAAAGCATAAGACACACTTTCAGAATAAATGAATATCTGACCCACAAAGTCACCAATGCTGAATTTGAGAAATGCTTGCTTTGAACTTCTAGATATATTTCAAAAATCTCAATCCCCTTTGTAAATGGAAAGTGCCCATACCAGATGAATTCTTTATGGTCTTCCCATCTCAGGTTACTGTTACCTGTCTTTTCCACCCCCTCCAGTCATTCCCAGCTTACATACTTCCTTTGATATTCTCCTTTGCAGGAATCTCCTTTCCCCATTCACGAGCAGCCTCACGGGAGCTTCAGTGCCCCTTAATCCTGTCTTGACCACAGACCTCATTTTGCCCAGATCTTCAAAGTTCCCTTTTATCTATCTTTTGTAAAACCATGGACATCTCCTTTTTGTCAATCACCTTCCAGGAAAAAGCACATTCTTGTCTGTAGCAGGAGTAGGAGATATACAGCCTTTTAGAGCCAACTCACAGCAAGAATACCTGTGGTGAGTAAGAGTTAAGTGGGGTCTCTGTGGGAAGTCTCTCCATTTGATTTCTAGCCCCATCACAAACCTGAACGCCCAAGAATACTATGTGACTTTGCAACACTTACCAAGGATTTCAATTTGTAAAGAGAAATTGTGAATTCTGAAGACAAAGTCAATCTGTCCTCTGGTTTCTGAATGTGACTAGGGTCATGGAGCAGAGCACAAATAAAAATGAAGATGGGAGAACACAGAAGGGTTTCCCCAAGTTAAAACTGGGTAGAAATACATATCCATACTTTTTTTTTTTTAAGAAGGAGGCATATGTTTAACTTTGTTCTGTCCTTAAATTGCTTCTCCACCTGCCGTACTACAGACTTAAATGTGCAGAAGAGTGAAATGTGATACGGACAGAAGGTGAAAACTGCTGAGAAAATCCCATTCAGAGATGCTCCAGTAAGTCAGCAGTGCAAACTACGAAGAAAGGATTTGAAAGTTGGTAGCACAGCTAATAGTCTAAAGAAAGCAATCACAGTAACGAGAATACTTAATAAAACGAGCTTTCCCATTTTTAAGCAAACAATAGACTTCTTTATATAAAAAGCAGAACAGCAGAAATTCTATTCAGTCTCTGAAGATGAACGTGCCAAAGATAAGCACAGTGGCTTAGCATGCAGTCACTGAAATTTCCATGGGTGAAACAAATTAATTTCTATTCTTTTGCCTGGTGCATGCATAGACATGTATTTGACTCCCTGTGTAGTATCATGTAAAGAGAATACAAGGGAAAATAAATTACTTCTCCTGCCTGCTCACTGGTCTATTGTTAAGTTGTCATGTGCTTCCCAAGCTACCGTAGCATGGCTTAGACTTCTCTTTTTACAGAGAGGAGCTGCATTATTGAACCATAAGATTTCAAGTGACCTTGTCAGGTCATCAAGCATATCCACACATTGCTAAGAAGTTCCAAGTCTACATCTTCTTGAAAGAGTCGCTGTCCTACAGGAAATAATTAAAGTGACAAAGTGAAAAGTTATGATTTTAAAAATTTCTCCTCTTCCTCATGTCACAATTTCTATTTTGAATTATTCTGAAAATAATGGTATAAAAGGAATCATACATCTGGTTATTTTGTTCCCTTTCTAGAAAATACTCTTGGAAATTGATCAACCCCAGAAATCCATTCAGTTCTTTTGAGTCCCATTTCTGCTCTTCTCCATATTGTGTTAAATTAATAAAGTAGATTAATTTAACTTAATAAAGTAGATTAGTTTAACTGGTTGTGGTGCCCTACATATCCCATATGCTTAAAAATTATATATGTATATCTCCATGTCTTTCTTGCATAAACTCCTACTTTTCCTATCCCATGTTTTTGCTGTGAAACAAGGGAAGGTGGCATTTCCAACATCCACATCTTCACTCAACAGTCTCTTTTAAACAGATGGAGGAAGTCAGCAGTTAGTAGTAAATGTGAGAATCATGATACTCACATGTCAGCATCCAACCAGGTGGTAGTAGGGAGTTAATGCAATTTCTTCTTCAGGCTTTTCTCCTTCCTTTTCCCCTTCCCCTTTTGTTCTCATAATTCTTTGTTTCTAATATCCACTCCACCCTGTAGGCTCAATCAAGCAAAGCTAATTCTCATCCACGCACTGGACACTGTGTGTCTTACCCCTTCAGGGACAGACAATTCAAGAGATCCCAGTTAAAGACAATATCAAACCCCATAATGAATAAATTAGTAGTGCAGGAATCTGATATGTTAGTGGAGAAAGAAATTTGGATAGGAGGTTTGTCCAGCTTTCCTAAAATTATATACTTTAGAGAAAAATACATTTTTGTTCTCAGATCATGTTTTAGCCTTAGCTCCAGGAAAAAAGGAACTTTTGTTCCCCGGTTTCCATTGTTTCCCACCATTTTATTTTCCTCTGCAGAGGAGAACTGCAGGTTCAATTGGTGAAGTTTGACATTTACAGGACCTTGTTCCACAAGGGACAGGATCATAGCATTTAAAATAGCCATCATGAGCAGGAGGCTAAATGATGGAGAGGCTAAGTTTTTAGTACTGGCCCTGGCCATCTTTATGCCCACCTTTGTACTTCCAGACTCCAAGCTCTACAGACCAGTGGGACGTGCCTCAGCAGTTCTCACCCTGCCCTGGGTTCTCTGTTCCACCTGCAGATGGGGAAGGGAGACCTGCCACTCACTCACACACATGGATGTTTAGATAGTAGGCTTGAACCATTGAGATGATGGTTGTGAGAAACCAAAACTTTTTGTCTTCTGGCCCTAGGCCCAGCTATAATATTAGATAAGTCTTTTTGAAGGAAGATGGTGGGAGAGAAGATCAGGTAACTTGCTCAGTTATTAAAAGAAGTTGAAAATTATTTACTTTTGTCCCTTATGTGTTTAGAACCTTTAGGAAAGGAAAAGGGAAAGTAGGATTTGGGCACTAAGTCTCATCCTACATTACATACCCCCACTAGCTCCATGCTATTAACCACGTAATTTCTGTTAGTCCAGCTAGTAACGTATGTTTTAAAAAGGGACAGAGAACATTAAGGAGAAGAGGATGAAGCTCCATTGAACAAAAGTTATTTAGTAGCATCATTCAAATTTCAAAAGCTTGTTTTCTTTCAAACTGAAGTTGAGGGGCGAATGTACCAGTGCTAGATTAGAAAAAGGCAGGGACAGTAGAAAAGTGAGAGAAAATTGGGAGGGTTTGAGGCATGGTGGTGAATGCTAGCTTGTCCATCTTTGCCTTTCAATTGGATATTGGTTTCTGCTATTATCCCAGTTTAGTCCTCATTAGGAAATGTATAGTACGAGCTGCACTTCAAATGATGTCCAGTGTTTAGAGAGTGCTATGTGATAGGAAGCCATAATTACCACCCTAGCCTATTTTCATAGCCTTCTGCTGTTTTCTGTACCCCATCTCCTCCTTTTCTGGTTCACTCTTCTTTTAAAATGTCGTCAAGTTTCCACAATCACCAGTATCCCATTACTCCATTGAATGAAGGCTTAAATGACTTTCCTGTTGCATCCAGCAATGCTGATAGGAATATTCTAATAAAAAATAGTTTTGTAATCAAACAAGCTGGATTAGGTTAAGCATTTTTTATGACTAGACATAGAGGTTAGTTCTTAGTATTGGTGAATCTGCTTTGAGAACCATTCGGAAATTAAAATAGTATATACACTTACTACAATTTTTATTGTCAAGTTTTATTTTGATTAATTTACCTTATTTAAGGATAACTAACCTCTATTGAATTGGTATGACATGGAGCAACACCCTACATAATAAAGTACTGCTATAAATTTCTCAGTTCTACACAATATGGTTGCTTGCCCTTCACATCTTTCACCCTAACCCTTCATAATCCACAATAGAACCTAATCACTCCCTTCTTTGTTGCTCATATACAACTCATAATTCTCTACCTGTGCAGCTTTATTCAATTTTTTCTTGTACTTGATATCACCTTCCTTCCTTGTAACACCTGTAAAATAGCCTTTAATGACAACGCAAATGTTATTTCTACTGTCCTTGCTGTTTGTTTCTCAGTTGAAAGTGCTAATTCCTCTGTGATGCTAGGTATCTCATTCCTTTTCTTCGGAATTTTTCATCTTTTTTTACACACTATAATCATTTTTCTTTGCCTATCTTTCATTGCTATATTACTAGGCCTATGTTGTGAGCTCCTTAGTGGTGCAAACTAAACATTATTATCTTTAAATAGGAATTATAGTGAGATCTATAGTTTAAATTTAGCCTAAGAAATGTTTTGTTTGGCCTGCACTGTGTTTTTCGTGTCTTTTAGTAAACTTGGTATTTACTAAACTCTGGGTCAGTATCCAATAGTAAAATGTTGAGAGAAAAATTTAGATTTTTTTTTCTTCTCTTGAAACAGGGACTGATCTGGTGCCTCTGGGCCTTTGTTAATCACAGCCACAACTGCAGAGCATTTTAGTTTGCCTGGCCCCCACCTGGACAGACTAATCTGCCTAATGACATAGTTGAATTTTCATCCCTTTAAGCAATGTCATTTAGAATAGGCTCTAAAAATGGTTGTTTTAAGTCAGATGTAATTATCTCAAAAATATCAAGGGAGAAGGAAAAAAGATCCCTTGTTAGAAAAAAAAATTATGGAGTGACAGACTATTAAGTTTGATTAAAGAAGTGAGGTGATAGAGGATGTAAATAAATAACTTATGTTTGATGATAAATGACCCCTGTACTGGAGTCCAGAACACTTGTATGTGTATCTCTACTAGAATATGATTCACCCTCAATGTATTTATTTGTTCCGATTCATTGTCTAGACTAAGTTCCAAGATCTGGGGCTATAATGTGTCACTATTCCCTGGAGTCTGACTGTGTAGTTGGAGTCTCAGCTTCACTATTTACTGGTCTCTTTACTTTTTTATGTGCATCTCAGAGGGTTATTGTGAACGTTTAATGGAGAGTGCTTAGTGTAGTGTCTAATGTGTAGAAAGTATCCTGTAACTATTGCCTTGAATGGTAGAGTACCTGCCATCCAGTAGGTATTCAGTTAACATTTTTTGAATGAATGAGTCAATTTGTGTCCACTATGGAACCACTGTGTTATCAGTCAGCTGTTTTTCTGAGTTTTGGTTAAATGGCTTGATTATTACAAGAATCATTGCAATTCAGATCACAGACTTCATTTACCTAAATTAGACTAAACCACCTATAGATGTATGACATTTTATTTTTTCTAGTTAACAAAAACAAAAAACAAAAAACTCCATCCTTTTTTTTTTCAGAGCATATTATATGCAGTATTGCCCTATTTTCCACTTTTGCAAATCACATGTGAATTAGCTTAGTTTCACCCTACCCTGAAATCTTGCCTGATTACTTCTGCTAGAGTTGGGTGTTAACACCAAACACACACACACACACACACACACACACACACACACACACACACACAGACTCAAAAAGCTAGAGGCAGTGAAGAAATGTTAAACTGTTTGCAGGAAATAATCTTGGCTATGGAAATGAGGAAGCAAGAACATGTGACCTTGCCCCCTTTACCTTTAGGGACATCTTTGCTGGAAGATGGGCATTGGGTGCAGTTGGACAGGAAAGGCGCTTAGGAGACTGAAAGTGCTTACTTTGCAGAGTTAGTTCTGGTCTGTAGATGCATAGACATGCTTTTCTACCTGATCTTTTCTTTCAGAGAAACTATAAGATTTTTGAAAGCTGGAATTTGCCTTATTATGTTCTAACCTTAGCACTAAATGTGTGCAGGAGGAATGGATAAATGAATTAGGGAACAAAGAATGAAAAATATGAGGCATAAAGCAAGGAACTTTCCTAAATATCTGCTGATATTCCATGTTGATAAAATTCTTATAAACCTATAAGGCTTATATTATTACATGGTAAAAGCACTGGGAAGGATCCTTGTATACTTGGAGTTAAAACTTCAAATCTTTTGTCTGAAAATTGAAAAACACAAGGGACATCTATTATTATTATTATTATTATTATTATTATTATTATTTTCTTTTCAAGTGCTGGGGATTGAACCCAAGGCCTGCTACACACATAGGTAAGTGTTCTACCACTGAGCTCCATCTTCAGCCCTAAAATTGAAAAATATTTGGAAATAGATTGTCTGCTTATTCAAGGTATTGAATAGCTTCAAGATACTAATTTATATTATCTATTTTTAAATAATGATTTAGAGTCATTAATATTGCATTGCCTCTCTTCCCAAGTGCTATGATTGAGATTCTGATGCAAGTCCCAGGCTATACCCTGCCATTCTGTAAATGCAAGTCTGGTCCTACTACAATCACCGCAGGCATGCTTATAGACAACTTCCAGGCAAAACCATCAAATGCTTGAGTTTTAATTACCCAGTCTCCTTTTCACATCATTTATACTCTCAATATGTTATGAGCCAGATCTCTTCTTCACATCAACCCGGAAAATGTGTGATTATTGATTATAGAAACCAGAATACAAAGTTAAATCACTCTAAGAGTTCTTTCATAGGTTCATCTTGTAAAGGTTGAATTTACATTGTAGAAAATAAGATATTTTCTCTAGTAATTAAAATTAATATGGTCACCTGGGAACAGATAATTTTTGGAATGGTGGAAAGAAAACACCTGAGAGTATCAAGGAATTTGCTCCACATCTAGGCTCGCCTGAAATTTGGTGGATATCACTTTACACATGTACCTTCTATTCCCATTTTGTTTTGATCTTAGAGTACCTTATGTAGAGCAGAAGGCATTTTTTTTTTTTTTTTTTTTTTTTACTGTAGCAAGTGTTTTCTACTTTACAGCTAGTAATAGAATGACTTTGGGAGGTAGTGGAGATGCCTGTGATTTTGGCATTCAAGTTCTACATCTTGGATCAAGTGCCCCTGAGTAATTACACTACAGAAATTGCAGTTTTCAGGCAAGTTCATTCTTTGTTTGCTGATCACAGCAGTTTCCATGTGTTTATACCCCCAGGCCTGCTGGGCCATGTAGAATTAGCCTCAACTCTGCCTCTCCATCTCTGATTGTTGCTGCTGCAGTGGTCAGGTTTCTATATTGTTCTTCAAACAGTTTCAAAATTGTCCTTGGAGCATTTCTTTTGTTGGCTTTAGGATTTGCGACAGTCTTTCTTGAAGGCGCTATATGGTAACTCATTTGAAGCACAAGCGATAGTATTTTTGAGGTAGCAATTGGAACAAATATAAAGTTCCTTTTTTTCCCCCAAAGCTTTGCTTGATAATGTGTAATTTTTAGAAGGAAGAAATTTGCAAAAATTGTTGCAGAATAAAGGGGAAAGGTGAAAAACTACTTTTTTTCTTAGATTTACTGCTTCCCACACATGCATAAAGACATACAATGACAGCTATTTCTTTCATTTTCATTTTCATCCCAGGAATTCAGCAAATAGCATCAGCATCTCCAGCTGTGATAATTGCAGTGTAAAGTGAAGCACTCTTTCAAGTGGAGTAGTTGGAACTGTTTGAGCGGGCTGGTGGGGATATGTGTTTTACACGCTGATACATCTTATAACAGAAGTGTCTGAGATAGATGTTAGGGGTCATTGCGTGAAGACTCTAAGGCTTTTTTGACCTGTTTTAATCAGAGGTGTATTCAGTGAGATATGGTCACCAGGGCACATCTGCACGCAAGGAAGTTGATACACCTCTTTGAGGCATTGTGGAATCACATCTTCTTTCATTGCTAATTGTACTCAATTTCTGGACTTTTGTGAGCTGCTGGTTTGGATAAGATTGCAAGCATGGTTTGGACATCGAGGCATTTGGCATATCTGCTCACTTTATTGAATAATGTACTTGGCGAAGTCCATTGTGTACCTTCTCCTCAGTTCCTTCTTTTAACCAAATGAGGAAGAAATCACAGACTACATATGATTGTTGTTGCACAGGTACCTGTTTGTGTACCTACTATGTATCAGCCCATTGAATTTAACCCAATATGTGAGTCCGTATTGACAATTTACAGAGGAGGAGACCTTGTATGAAAGAGCTCGAGTCATGTAATGAGTAAGGGAAAGCCTAGGACCAAATCAAGGAGGCAGGGCTCTAGCCTCGTATTTTAACTCTGTTGTGCCCTGCCCTAGCCTACTCGGATTCTTAGGTTCTTTGGTCTTATTTACATATGTGTTGCTAGTGCTTCCCAAGACACTGAGTTTATCTGCTATAGTCATTGTCACCTGCTGATTTAGCTGTCTAGAAGACAGAAACTTGTCTTATTCCTCCTTATGATATAGCGTAAGGGGCACCTTGTAAGCATAGCAACGAGTGCTTAGTGAAACTCCAACTAGGAATGACAAGCAGCGCTTCTCTTGCAATCAAAATCACCTTCACAGTGTTGATGTGAGGATTTCTATAAACAGGTCCTTGAGAAGGAATTCATTTTTCTGCTGTCACCAATAAAAGTAGTGATTTACACTAGAAGGAATGTCCTGGTCTGCAATATGAGATAACATCTAAGAAGGTAGGCTCAGCATGTGTGTGTGTGTGTGTGTGTGTGTGTGTGTGTGTGTGACATGATCTACTTCAGTAGATTCAAATTCATTTGCTAGCACTATACTACACATTTGATATTTCCTTTTTTTGATATGAATGGCTTCTGGGTAAGTTTAATGTTACAGTTTTGAGCATCTAATTTATTGAGGATAACTTTTGACATTGTATTTGTGAGTTATTTTTGGAGACATTGAATTAAAAGACATTTAATTTGAGCAATCAAAAAGAATTGTCTCTTTTTAATTAGGAGGAAGGGGGAAAATTGAGAAAATGAAAAGTCCCTAAATTTTCTCCTTTTTCTTAATTCACACATATTCTTTTATTTTTAGTGTCAACCTCTTGAGGTAGATTTCACTACTATTCCATTTACTAAAATAGCTCAGAAAGCCTACATTTAAATACTTCCAGAAAAGTAGATTTTTGTTTTTAGCATAGTAACTGATGTTCCAGCTTCAGTTGAGATTCCTGAACTCCTGCCTCAATCCATTGTTCATATTTTGGTCAGAACAATATTCCTAAAACTGCACTTGCTATGTCACTCTCTTGATCAAAGCCCTCTAATGAGGGTTGGGGATGTAGCCAAAGGATAAAGCACTTGCCTAGAATGTATGAGGCCCTGGGTATAATTCTCAGCAAGGAGAAAAATGAATAAAACTCTTCAATAGGTTTTTGCCTTTATGAAAAGAAGTTCTCAACACTCTTGCTGTCCTTGATAAGGACTCTCTTACCTCTCTAGCAAAGGCTTAACTGCTGCCTCCTAGCCTTCTTGTTCCTTAACACTTGTCTCTGCACCACCTTATTCCCTCCTTTATGCATGGGATTTCCTTTGCCTGTGTCCCTGTTCACCTGACAAATGTATGTCTTGAGACATCAATTACTTTTTGTTGGCCTTCCAAAATTAGAATGCATAAACTCCTTTGTTTCCCCATAGTTCTTGATCTAACCTCATGCATCTAGCATCTGGTAGATCTAGAGCTAAATGAGGGAATGATATACCCATGATCCTGACCTTCATGGAAGTTGTCCTGGTGGGCTACAAACAAGCAATACAATGTCAAATTCTGACCAGTGCTATGATGAAACCTAGAGTAAGGGTGTGGAGAGTGATGGATGGGGGCAGGGAACAGAGAGGATTCTTTAGATCCAGTAATGCAGGAAATTTTCTTTAGGGAAGTAAGTATTTGAACTTAAAGATAAGAAGCCAGCCATTTGAAGGTCTGGAGGAAAGAAAGTTCTAGATAGAAGGAAGAACAAATACAGAATTTTTAAGGTTTGAACATGCTTGATGTGTTTGGTGAACCACAGAAGTCAATGCAGTTGATGCACAGGGAATTCAGAGAAAAGGAGGCAAGACATGAAGGTGTCATGTCAGGCAAGGGACCGGATCATAAGGGGTCATACAGACTTCAGGAATGTACTTAGATATTACTTTCTCATTCATGAAAAGTTTTCAGGGGTCTGATTCAATTTGAAAATTTTACAGCTCATCCTAGTTTCCATGTGGAGAATGAACTCTAGAAACATAAGGAAAACCAGTAACTTTCAGAAGTGGAAGTAAGAGGTAAAGATGGATGTCTTGCAGAAGGAGTACAGATGGTAAGATGTGGTCACGTTTTGGATATCTTTTGAGCAGTGCTCATGAACTGAACATTGGAAGTGGAGGAAAAGAGAGTACTCAAAGTATAGATTTCTTTAAATGAGTGGATAATGGTGGTGTGGGAATGATATGTAGAGGAGCAATTGAGTTGTGGGGCTTAGAGGTGGAAGGACAGGGGGAGGGGAGAAGTGAAAACACAGAATTTTAAATTGTATATGCTAACTTTGAGATATTTTTTAAATATCTAAGATGGGATGTCAAACATCAGTAAATATTCAATCTAGATGGCAGCAGAAAGAATAGGGAGAGAAGAAAAAACATGATTATCTCATGGATTTATGATTATATCAAGTTGATATCAGGGTTTCTAGGAGGCAAGTACACAGACATGGTAGACAGATGAAGCTTTAGGACATCCCATCATTTAGAGTTTGCACACACAATGAGAAGAAGGACTGAGAGAGAAGGGCCAGTGAGAAAGGAGAAAGAGTATGGAATCGAGGATGTTAGTGGAAGACCACAGTGTGATGAAAGGGAGCAGAATCCGTGGCATCCTAAATAAGAAAGAATAAAGAAGTCAATAATCATCTGGGCCCCTTGTGGGTTAGACTTATCACACTGTGTTGTATTCACTCTTTTACCTGAAGGCAGAGATTGAACATAATGAAGATAATATAGATTTTATTTAAATGAATGGATATGGGAATTTTATTTAAATGATAGTGATGTGGGAATGATAACTTTTCTAGCCTCAGTGTGTAGATAAAGGGCCTAACACATAGTAGGTGCTTGATAAGTATTTAGCAGCTGAACTGATGAATAAATGCATTCCAAAGCCTGGTACAATGACTGCTGAACTTGACCACGTTCAGAAAATCTGAGAAATTTTCCTGTTCTTGCACTGACCTCCAAGTTAAATTGTACTTTAAATTTTCTCTAATAAGTGACATAAAAATAGGTGATCAAAAGCTCACTGAATAGCATTCTTTAAAAAATGATGGATAGCTGGACGGAGCATACTGTACAAGAGGGAACTGGGAAGAATGAACTATATTTTCAGTTAATTTTATATTCATAAATAAGATTGGATTTATAGCTCTGCTTTGATTCACCTCATTGAAAGCTAAAAGAGAGAACTGAGTCTTTCCCCAAAGGAAATCTAAAACTGAATACAGCATAGATGGTAATGGTGCTTTAGCGTAACTTTCAATAATGTATCATTTTATAATTTAATAAGAATCCTAGGGAGATATATTAGAAGGGACATATAAAGCATTTAAGGTTCCTTGGAGAAAGCTATTCATAATTTTAAAATTATGGTGATAATTATTGGATAATGAGGAAGATTAAAATTACATCTGATCTACACCTTGACAAGCTTCATTTCCTTGGAGCTCTCCCTTTATTCCCAAACTGGGAAAAGAATAAGACTTTTGTTGTGGTTATTTGATTCTTCCTCTACCAACTCCCCCTGCCCCCATGTCTTTGGTTAAGAAATTCTTCATATTACTTCTAAATAAGAATATTTCTAAATATTCTTCATCTTTTTTCCAAATATTGGGATAAATCAGTGTTCTGGTCTATAATTTTTTTCCTCTTCTCTCTTTTCATCTCTTCCCTAAGTGACCTGATTTTATTTATTGTCATTTTAAATATGCTGATGACTTCCAAACCTCTCTAATTCAGAAGCAGCCCCTGAAATATGTATTCTCAAATCCTATTGCTTACCAGACTGTGAATTCTTGAAGATAGGAATTGACATCTATTTTATCCATGATTGTATCAAAAAGCACTTGATGTTTATCCCCCAAGAAATGTTTCCAGAAAGGCAATAACAATGATAAGAGTGAACAGCACTGTATTTCTCCTAACTTGACAACTTTTTTGGTGGGGGGAGGTTACTGGAGATTGAACTCAGGGGCACTCACTGAGCCACATCTCCAGCTCTATGTTGTATTTAGAGACAGGGTCTCATTGAGGTTGCTTAGCACTTTGACATTGCTGAGGCTGGCTTTGAACTCACGATCCTCCTGCCTCAGCCTCCCAAGCTGCTGGGATTACAGGCATGTGCTACTGCGCCCAGGATAAATTGCCCATTTTATTATTGAATGCTTTAAATTTGCTAGAGTACCCCCATCCCAAACCCCTTCTTCATACATTTAATTCAAATGTCACCTTTGTGGTGATGAAACAGTATATCCTTTCAGCTAGAAGTGATTTAAACCTTCCAGGTACTCATGAAACTTCATTGGATCTTTTTTTCTGTTACTTAGCCAAGGATGAATTAACACAAGAACAATAGATTCAGATCATTCCAGTGCTATAAAACAAGTCCTTCTCTTCACTGCCCCAGTCTGGAATGTTTTTACTACACTGGATTGTTTCATGGTTTTATGTTTGTTCTTCTGTAATGTAAGTTGGCAGTAGAGAGACACAAGGAGAGATGCTTTGTGTTTATGAGGAGATTTGCCTACCTATAAATAGACATTTTTATCCTGGTTTGTTCAAGACAGTCCTCGTGTGTGCATGTTCTTGCATAATTGTGCACAAGTGTATGTTTGCCTAATCTGTAAGGTGAATCTATGAGTGTAGAAATCACAGCCCTTGATACATTTTAAAGTGATTCATGTACAGAAAAGAACAGTGACATAAAATTGTGCATAATGTAAGTAATTTCCCCCAGAATTTGTATTTGTATATGATGGCAGAAAATTGACTACCCATATTTCCTTTTACATAGAGGAGTTTATTTTCTTAGTGATCTCTGATGTTATATTTGGAGAGTGACCATGGCTTAGAGTTGAACATACCAACCAAAAGCCACCTCTTATGAGAGTGGACAAGTCATCCATGGAGGTATTGGCATTCAGGTATGATGTGGGGATGTAGGGAGATCCCACAGATATCTGGGCTCCCTGACTGGGCTTTAGAAGAAGCATTTTTCTGATGTGAAGTTCCTGTAAGTATATATACATTCTGTCCAGCAGATGGAGTGTTCGCAGCAAATTGTTTTCTCCAATCCCACCCCCTCCTTGGAAATTAACCACCAGGTTTCTGCCAGAACCTGCCACATTCAGGGTGACATATGATGCCGTTAAAATAAAATACAAAGGTTAGAGAAAGATCAGTAATAAGTCCTAAGCTGAACATAGATTTTAAGAAACCACCTCTAAAAGAGTCTAGAAATTAATAGTCCATAATGTGATGAAAAATCCCAGCTGACTTCAAAGGAACCTCTTGCCTTCTTTTTAAAGAATTCTGTTTAATGCATAATTCACTCAGTCCATGAAACATTCTGGGAAACTTTTGGATGGATATCAGCCTTTTAATTTAAAATTATGCACTCTGGGAAATGGCTGGCACTGAAGGTGGGAGTCTACTAGGTAATTTACACCACAATCAAATTGCAATTACAAAGGAGATTAAAACATGGCTTTAAAGAATCTAACTCCACCCTCAGGGCTACTAGCTGTTTGGTAAACAGAGAAAGAGTGGGCCTGTAATTAAAGGAAACCTGTAATTAAAAATTTCAAACCTCTTCAGCTTTGTTAGGGTGACATTAAAATCTCAAGGGAAAGGGAAGGAGCCTCATTTCCAGGAATCTTAGGGAGGTAGTTTTATGTCTTCAAGGGGGTGCATTTCTTCTGATATTGTCTACCTATCTTCTACTTTTATTTTTTCAATTGATACTATTCATATTTTTAGGAATAACATGAAGAATTTTCTTATCACTGGAGGATGACTATAGAGGAGATGAGTATGTTCAGGCTGTGACAGTGACTTAGCCATATAATTTGGAGTGCTAACTCCAAGGCAGAGGCTCTATAAAGAATCAGAGTTGTCTGGGTCCATCTTTTGATCATGCCTAGAAGGTTACTGTTCCCTAAGGATTTTTTAAGACCTGTCCATGCTAGAAAATTGAAAGAGGAGGAAACCCAAGTAGGGGACTAGGCAAAATGATATAGTGTGAAAAGATTATCTTAAACTTTCTTCTTCATCCTGGGTGCCAATTCCTCCAGAGCTCTTCTCTGTGGTGGTTCCTCAGGATAATGCCCTGAGCAAGTCATGTTCTATTAGGGTGATAAAAAGACATGTCCTTTGGGAGGCCTTAAATTGCATGCTATTTTCTTAAATGGTGCCTATAAGTCCTGGCCACCATGATGTGACCATACATATCCTACCTAATATCTGGAACTTTAATAGGAACCAAGGTGTGATCTTGGGTAACCCCACATCTGCATAGCAATATATATACTTCCACTATAAAACTTCCTTCAGTTTTTAACTTGTGCTTCATTAATAACTCTGATTTCCGTCAAACCAATATCCTAAGCTAATCCCAAATAAATGGTTATTCTGATGTTAACAATTCTTTAAAAATGAGGTTGATTAAAAATGCAACTGGTATTATCTGAACTCTGAGGTAAATAACTGATTAAATGAAAATATACAGGCCTGATTTTAAAGATATTTAATTCCGCTTCCTTGTAGGAATTTGACTCAATTCTAAACAGATTGAGAGATTAAAATATTTTGCATGATGTCTAAGATGTTTCATTTCTAAAGACCTATGAAGCTAGAAAAGTGTTTTCAGAGGCTCTCAGAAATATAATTAATTACTGAATTAGGTCCTTAGAGACAGGAACTGCTTACAGCCTGATACAGACCTTTTATCTAGTTAATTAGCTTTATAGGAAGAATTTTGCACATTTAGCAGATGAGTATAGATTTTATTACTTGAAACACAATACAATTTATTTTTATGTTGTATTTTTAAATTAGAGAAAAAAGAGAAAAATAATCTTGAACTCTGAAATAATTCCAGAAGTCCTGATAATAATGAAGGGCACTGTGATAAGACATCATTCTCTCAATCACATTGTACTGCCAAAGGAAAATTAAAATTGAAGCCATTTAAAGCCCTCCAGATAGACCAATTCATTCAAGATAAGAGACTTGTGGTGTTCCAGAGAATTTTAGTTGCTCATTATATGGAGAAAACTGCTTCTCCACATACGAATGAACCACACTGCAAAAAGCTGTTCATAAATCCCTTTGCTACTAAGTCCAAAGTGATGGCAAGGAGATTTGCTAGCCATCCCTTCCTTTCCACTAAACACTTGAAGTGGTGAAATGGACATATTATTCTCTTCCCAAAGAGAAAAAATTTTCCTCATCAAAAATCTGCTGAGATAGAATTACCCTTGATGTCCCCTGCAAATGCCCTCAGGAGTTTCTCAGCAGCGATTTTCTCCTTCACAACCTTGATGCTCACTTAGATTCTGCTTAGATTCTAATGGGCCCTGATGCCATTGAACCATCTGCAGCTTGAAAAAGAATTTCAGCAGTAACATTTTCACCGAGAATAGTTTTTAAGCTCTTAAACTCAATTCTCATCTCCTTTTGAATGAACAAATGGCTATCAGGCATCAGAGGTAAACAGTGATTGTCTAATCACGGACTCCAAAGCTCCCCCCACCCTTTTCTCAGTTGTGTTTCCTTGGGTGTTGATGTACAACCACATAAGTACAGTCATATTGGTGTGTCCCAAGTAGTCTGAGGCAATCTCTAACTTGGAGAATCACCTACACTCTCCAAATTCTTCGTCTCACATGGCACTGCAAAGTGAATCACTTTTCTTAACACTTGCAAAACTATTTCACATCTCTTTTCTTTTGTAATCACATATACCTTCTTACTTGTACTTATTTCCTTTACTTGAACCTTTCAAAAATGGGGTAAATAATTATCATAAAAACATTTCAAACTGAAACTCTGTAGCAGTTGTAAACATGATAGCTACATAAATGCTTACACCCTTATATGTTTAGGTAGAATGTGTGCAATTTTTTTTGTTGGTGATAGCTTTGCTAATTTGAATATAAATTAGTAGTTTTATGTCTATAAGGAGAGTACTATCTATTATGTAATTTCCATTATGTATAAATTTTATACTATATGTCAAGACAGTTGTAACTATTATATAAACTTTCTATTACATAGAAATACACCTCTGTTTTCCTCATTTAATAATTGAGTATAATGAGCTGAAAAGGGGAGAAGATTTAAAACTTGAAAACATAGACTAAATTACCCTTCTGGTTTTTCCAATGAGGAACGCTGTGGCAGCCTTCAGTGCAGGCTCAGATTGATGTGAGGGAGCAGCAAGTCACCATTTAGGGTTTGGAGGAGATTTGCCATGACTATATCAGGTGGGTAAGAATGTCATCCAAACTGCTGAGTCTCTCTATTCATCTGCCCTGAACGGTCACCAGAGATGACAGTTCCTGGTGAGTGGAGTCATTGCAGGAAGAGAAAATCGTTTATGGGATGGAGAAACAAAAATGCTCCATGGAGTGATTTAGTTATTTTATTGCTGTTTTTAGGACCAGGATAAAACATGGCTTAAAGTTCAAAAGTTGATTCTATTAGCAATCTGAAAAAAAAATGTGAAAAGACATCAAGCTGAATGTTTTTTTCTAGCCCTTCAGCAACCCTTTATTGCTGTCACTTATCATGAACTTTTACTCTGCTAATAGCTTATGAGCAGTTGGATGGCACCTCATGTGCTATAAACAAAAAATTTATGGGTCAGATATGTTGCTATCATTTTCTCTCTCCTTTCCCTAATTTTTACCTGATGTTTCTCCCTTATGGTGAAAAAGGAAAATACATGTTCTGGCCAATTTTTGTATGAGCTCCAAACAAACAGGAAAAATAACACTTTGGTCCATGTTGATAGAAGATGCTCCCACAGGACAAGAAACAGTATTGACTAGATGAAATTTTGATGAAGTGGGAAAAATGATCCACTGTTTCAGTGGTACTGAAAGATAAGCTGAAGAAACTATTTTATGGTAATTTTATGAAAAAACATATGAGAACTTATTCCAGTGGGTATATTTAAATGTATTGTGTGTGCATGTGAATGTATTTGTCACAAATGAATATGTTATGGAAAAAAAAAGTTCTTCTCAAAAACTAATCTGTCATTTAATATATGACATAACTGAAGCCCAAAGAGCTTGATTGACTTGCTCAAGGCCATAGAGCTGGTTAATGGCATGACTTGGGCAAGCCTCACACTTCTTGATTCTGAGTGCATTGTATTTCATTTATATCACTATATGTGGTTGCATGAAAATTACTTTGAATTAGAGTTACCCTCTAATTAGAGTTAACCTCCAGGAAAAGATAAAAATTTTAAAAAGAAGATGTTTCTGGACTCACAGAGGGAATGTTTTCAGTTAATATATTATCTGAATTGGTTTCCAATTCAGAGGAACCAAGAAAGATTACGTTGCTGTTTTTGGCGAAATGGAACCAAAATATGAAACTTCTAATGATATGCTATTTATTAGCCTGGTTGTTCTTCAGAATGAAAGCAGTAATTATCAGTGAATTACTAGCAGAATGCTATCTTTTCATTTCAGATTAGATCTGTGACCATCTTGAACACAAATTTTGTGTTTTCCATGTTCCCATATGTTAATAATAGTCCCAATTGTATAAGGGGCGTCAATATTTTCTTCCATAATATTGAGGAGACATGTTTAGTTTATTGACTTTTTGACAAAGATGGTATTGAATAAACTATTACAGGCCAGAATCTATGTGGTTTTGTTTATAAGTGAAAAAAAACTAATGTTGTCACAAATCATAGAGGAGAAGATCCCACCACAGAGAGAAAAGACTGTGGTGCTAACCTTGAGGATGATGTCCTACCCATCAGATTCATGCAAATATTTATGCAATTTTTCAATGGTTTACCCTTCAGTTGCCTCTCAAGAATTCTTCTTTGAGTTAATTCTTGCCCTTTTCTCAATCCCTGGTTAGAATTTGTATTCCCTTTAACTATATTTAAGAAGCATCATTTGCTTGGGATCGGTATAAAGATCAAATGAAATGCTGCATTTGAAAGTATGTTTTTAAGCCTACGGTATCAAATGGCTGATTTTATTGCCCTAATACTTCTATTACAGCTGTCAATGCAGACTGCCTCATGCTGTCTTTCAAGATGTACCCTTGCCTTTCCCAGGAGACAGGTTTTCCTCAGCATGCTTTTCCTTTGTCCCCTTTCCAGTGTCTGACAAAAGAAAAATGCTTCAATAATTGTTGCAGAAATGACATAACACATTGGTCAATAAAGCTCACAATATTTTATGATGCTCTTATAATTAATAATACATTATGTGGGGATGGGAGTAACCACCTTGCTCTTCCTATAATGGAAAGAACATGCAAGAGGTCAAAGCAACCTGAGGATAGCTTGAAGTCACACAATTAGACTAGAGGTATTCTTTTTCAGAGAAGAAAACCCTTTTGTCCCAACATTCAGGACTAGGTGAACGTCACTTGGAGATTTTATTTTTTTCTTTAGACATGATCAGCAATTGTATGATAGGAAGTCTGAATGGGAAATGTACAGATTTCTATTGAAATACATGACATTTTGGTAAGTGCTTGAATCTCTTCTTAGGTCTTGAGGATAAAAATTACAAGATCATGAGAGGTAAACTCATCTGTGCTTAATTGGTATTGTACATCAGAGAGAACTGACTATGGTTTTTAGCCAAGTGCCTTGGGATTTTAATAAATGGCTTCTTCCTGGGAAATTAAAATAGCTGAGGATACTTGATATTTATAGAAATATATATATATATATATATATATATATATATATATATATATATCAGGATGTCAACATTGATTAGTCTCTTTAGGTTTATCTATTGGCTTTTTTATATGTAACTATAATTTTAAAATGTGTCTTATTCCAACTCTGTGATATTGCTCCTGTCACTTCTCAGAGCCTCCACTGCTTCTAATTGCAGAATTAAAGTAAAAAAACTTAGAAACTTGTACAAGATCTGGACCCTATACCTCTCTGACCTCACCTCTTCTTCCATGCTAATTTCATCCAGCCACACTGGTTCTTTTGCTTCGCTTCAAACACATCCAGGAGGCTCTCACCTCAGACTTTGTTATTCCCTTGCTGGAAATGCTCTTTGCAGCAATGCCTCTCTCTCATTTCCTTCAAGTCTCTGCTCATAAATCAAACTGTCAGTGAGATATCTTTTACCAACCTTATATAAAATAGTAAATCCAACATCATCACCACTACCCTACACACACACACACACACACACACACACACACACACACACTGCTTAATTCACAGGGTCTAAGGCTGGGACTGATGCAAAGAAGATCTACAATAAGTGCTGAATGACTACATGAAATTTCCCTGTTTCTTCAAAGTCTGTCTCTAGTCCATTTCCTTTAGGATTCTTCCAGTATGAGTGGAGAATATATTACTATCTTCTTTAAATACAACCAGTAATTCTCATTCTCTCAGAAATAGACATGTCTTAATCATATGAAAGGTAAGGACAAACATGCCATCTTCACTAGGTCTATTTGGAGTATCTGTTATGTTTCTAAACCATTAACAGAAGAAACCTGAACTGGCTCTGGGACTTGCTGCAATCCATAGGGCCATGATTCAGTGTCTTTTACTCTTTTTGGTGTTAGTATTTTCTTAAGACTCTTCAACAATAACCATAACCAGAGTACTTTTGGCCTCTAGTTATATATTTTTTTTTCTACTTTATCACATAGAAATCACTGTGCTCCCTGTTATCTTGGAAGTCAAGGGGATATATTATTGGATAATGATCAAAGAATATAAATTCTATTCTAGGAAGAGTTCTTTCTCTTTGACCTTGGGTAAGTGACCTCACCTCTCCCATCCTTTACATTCTCATCTAGACAATGGTAAATAACATTGACTTGACCCACCTAGTTCACAGAGCTGTGGTAAGGTTAAAATGACAGTGTGTTTAAAGTGATTTAGAAATGATGAAGTGCCAAGTGGGCATACCTCATCATAACAAGTACCAGCATCTTAGAATTTTGAATTCTTGGCAATGTTGTTGTTTTATCTTCTTGCCTGAGTTCTTGTCATGGGCCATGGAGCATGAGGGACATGTAAATAAACTCCTTGCCAAAATGCAGCTTGGGATATGGGAAAAGGGGATGGACCTGCACACTCAGGGGATCAAGTTAATTAATTCAATCTCTCTGGTCTAGTAGCTTGAATGAGCAAATTTAAACTGTAAATGGCAGGGAAAAGAAAAAAGTTGGAGGCTGGGATATAGGCCTTTGCTTTCTCAGTTCTGTTGTTAAATTAATTAGTTAATTTTAGTTGGATTTTAAAAGTGTCTGTCAGAATCCTATATATTGCTACAGTATTTTAAATATTATGATATAATTTTCCCAAGAGAAACAATATAAAGTATACTTTCTTTTCCATGCTATTTAGCAAACGGATTAATTCAGCCTCAAGAAACTCCTGCAAAGCCAGATGCAGTGGCACCTGTCTGTAATTCCAGCCACTCAGAAGGCTAAGGCAGAAGGATTGCAAACTCAAGGCCAGTCTGAGACCCTGTCTCATTCCTGTGGAGGAAACTCATTGGTAAAGCACAGGTAGGTTCAATCCCCAGTACCAAAATAAAAACAAAAAGAACAAAACCCTGCAAGATAAACTTGCCTAGCACTTATGAGGCTCTGAGTTCCATTCCCAGAACCATAAAACAAAAACAAACAAAAGATCCTTGCAAGACAAAAGGCAGAAGAAGAACATGTAAATTTCCCCAGGGAAAAGGAAGAAATTTAACTGAGAAGAAATTAACCACAGAACAAGTTTTTAGGAAGAACTTAATCAGGCAAAATCAGTCAAGTGACCCATGTTAGGAAGCTGACATGTTTGTTTTCCTATTAGAAATATTTTATTTATAATTTACTGTTTAAATATGTCTAAAGAAGACATAGAGTTCTTAGTGACTAAAAATAAGGAGATGAACAGTTTCATTATAAATGCCTTGTTTTTTCACTTTTATTAAAATTGAGGTTATCAAAGTTTCATTTTTTATTAGACATAACAAGCATTTTAGGAACAGAAATGTCTTTTTATAAGAACCCAGAAAAGTTGGTATTGTGCTACCATGTAGTTATCAGTGATCAAGTAACCTATAAACAAAAAATTTCAACAGGGAATTCTTAAGTTCGAATTTAATAATGAATCTATAGTATTTAACTCTTTTAGAAATAAAAGCTGAGTTGTGACAAACTACCACAATCTGCTGATAACAATGAACTCAATGAGAAAAATGCGCAGACACACGGAGAAAACCCACAAAACTATAATGGTTGTGCATAGAAATTCTATAAGAGTTTCAGACCTAGTATTTTTCTCCTTTCTTTTATCAATTCACTTTTAATTAAATATGGAGGTTTGTAATTAGAGCAAGAGAATGGGGTGATATGGAAGAAAAATGTAGTCTTAAATAACATTTAAGACAGTGATTACTTTTTTTTTTTCCTGTGATTTACTATTGATTCTCGGAAATAATGGTATGATATTGCAAACATTGATCTGGTGCAATTTGATGCTCTCAGAGGAAGGAGTGAAATATATAATTGGAGGTCTATGCTATGAGTCATTCTTTACTGAAGACATCATTATGGCAATTAATGAAAGAGTTAACAAATACATTTTTGGATAATGAATTTTAGGTGATCATTTATTATTATTGCTATTGTCCATAAGCTGAACCAAATGGCATTGACATTGCACCTTTTTTTCTAAAAATGTCATAGTCCTACTCAGTGTTAATCTTTTAGGAAGTATTTTCTGACCCTCTATCACTGTGATTTCTCTTTTTTGTGTACATACTGTGAACTTACCCCTCTCAAGGTGCCAATGGTGAACTGGGGTAGTGTGTATAAGTTATATTTATATTCTTTAATTACACTTGCTAGTTGAAAAGCTACTTGAGGGCTGAAATAACTTTTTTACTCTTTGTTTTTTATTCTTCTTAGTGCCTGTTACTGATACCCATGAAACACTGAAAGTTTCATAATGATATCATGATGTTCTATCTTCATTACATGCATGTCACTGTTGCCCACAAATTCACTTCATTTTTTAAAATATGTTTTTAGTTGTAGTTGGACACAATACATTTTATTTATTTATTTATTTATTTATTTATTTATTTATTTATTTATTTATTTATTTATTTATTTATTTTGTGTTGTTGAGGATGGATCCCAGCACCTCACAATTGCTAGGAGAGCACTCTATCACTGAGCCCCAACCCCAGCCCCCCTCTCTCCATCTTTTAAAGAATATTATAAAAGGACTCAATTCATAATATTAAATTTCCAATTCTGTCTTTGCTTTATCATGAAGAACAAATTTTTAAGAAGTTTGCTATGATAAAAGGTGAGACCTATAGCTAACCAACTGTTTACTATAGGAATAGGAAGTGCAATCTTGTTTCAACAAAGAATCTTCTTTTTTGGGTGGGGCAGAGAGTACCAGGGATTGAACTCAGGGGCACTTGACCACTGAACCACATCCCAAGCCCTGTTTTGTATTTTATTTAGAGACAGGGTCTCACTGAGTTGCTTAGCACCTTTCTTTTGTTGAGGCTGGCTTTGAACTCATGATCTTCCTGTCTTAGCTTCCTGAGCTGCTGGGATTATACTGTGCCTGGCTCAACAAAGAATCTTAATGACTTGGACCAATGGTTCTCAAATTATTCTCCTACACTTGGGTTTTGTATGTGATAAACCCATTCTACAACTAAAACAGAAATAATAATCTTTTCTGAATTGGCTAACTAATTAATACACTATATTGACAAATTGTTATATTTGGAAAATTTGGTTACTTCTTGAAGAAGAATGACTGAATGAATGGACAAATAGCAGGTTAATATTCATGGTCAATCTTAGACATGTAGTTATACTTGGCTCAGTGGGCTTATGTGTGTATGTCTTAACTTTTGTAGTTGAAATATTAGTTTAAGGATTTAATATAGCTCTCTGCTAGATAAACTGTTTTTTAAATAGAATTACATATTTAAATATTCTGAGATGCTATTACTATAACTTTTGAGGACTCTGTTAAATTTATTTTACTTTAGACAGTGGGAGGAATCCTTTGACTACCATAGTTGTAGAATAAGTCAGACATAAGTGGAGTGCCTACATTGCCCCAGATCCAGTATTAGGGGTTAGTGACATGTAAACTTTCCTGCTAATATCATATAAAGTAACTAAGGAGCACTGCACACACTTGTTAAATGTCTAAAGTGAGAGGGAAATAGAAATGGTGGACAGTTGTCAAGGTCTGTAGACATCCTTCTCAATGCTTACTTCTCGGGATGTTGTGTTAGCATCCCTAATCTTCAGAAGTTGGGTCCAGTGCTCAGGCACAATGAAAATTATGGTAAGTCCCTGGGAGGATTACCAAATTAAACTCTGGGAAGAACTTCCCATACCTTCCTATTTCATTAGATGATGATCCTGTAGAAAAAAATGTGTGTGGTTGCTGTCCGGGTCAGGAATGTTTTGTTGAGCCCACTGAAAATACTTCCTTTCTCTATGTTCGTTTTTCAGTGTCCCATTGAAGAAGAGGGGTAGCATCAAAGTATATGAAAGTAGGAAAAATATGGGTTTTCAACTTGACCATGACAATGTTTTCAGATTAGAAACCCTTAAAGACTAGGTTGTTTTGGGATTACACAGGATGTCAGAAAGGTCAGGAATATAGGGTGACTGATTTTTAAATGGTATATTAGTTGCAGTAAAAATACTCAAAACATTTTCTCCAACCTTCATATTCTTTTGTGAATGATAGTCCTGTAAATATGCCACAGTGTTTAAAAGTATGGAAAGATAGAGGAAATATGTATTTATTATATTTTTTTCTTCTGATTAGCAAAGTGGTAGATCTATTTCTTTCATACTTCTTTGGGGATGATGAGAATTTATTTTTTTCTGTTTCACAGAAGAATTCGAATAAATTAAGATAAAATTAGGCTTTATAAAATAGTAATAATAATAGTAACTATAATAATAGTAATAGCAAATAGCAGCAGAAAGCACAGACCAAAGTCCACAATTAGGCGTCCACTGCATGACCTTAAAATTAGAACCATTTCTCAAGCTCCTAAGACACCAAAGCACAGATGCACAGTGCATAAACAAATAAGTGAGCACATTAGTGGTGCCCTTAGAGGGTTTAAATCTTATTCTTGTAACCCCAGGAAGCTGACCAGAGAGAAAGGGGAAGAAAGAAGTACAGGATATTTATCTTTACGTTTTCGAAATGCTTTTGATCAGGAGAGCTGGAACAAGTTTCTGTGCTTTTGTGGGAACTACAAATGTTCCAGTGGAGGAAGCAAGATCAAGAGCAGTTTGCTCTTTCAGGGACTTCAAAGCCCATTCATCTAAAGATGTGGCCATTACCATTTTGGCTTCCTCGCTGTGCCTTGGATGGCCCTGTACTTTTCAAGAGGAAAGCCTTGCTGGGTTGGGGCCAGCTAAAATGTATTCCTTGGAGTGCAATGTCCTAGAAAATCTGCCCTGCCTGGCCTGTGCTTTGTGATTATAGTCCCAACCAGGCTTGATCCTCACTCCTATTGGATGAGTCAGGCGCAGAGGTGAATGGGGCAGCAAGCCTGGACTACCCATTTTCTGCATCTGCTGCTCTTCCAGATATGGAGAATTGTAAACATAAGATCAAAGTTGGGTCCTATCCACCAGGTGCTAGGTCCATGATCTCTGTAGGCTGCTGCTTTATGGTACTAAGAAGTGAGTGGAGGCTGGGGAAAGCAAGCAAGCAAACAAACAAACAAAATCTGTCATAGCTGTGCATCCTATTTAGTCCTGTTTTGGTCACCAGTAATAGGGGATTGCTCTCTTCACTGTTAAGTTAAGCTCTGGGATTTGGATTTGTTCATGGAATTTAGATCTATTCTGGAAAAAAGCTACACAATAATTTTCCAATCCCAAACCAAAAGTAAAACCAAAGCCAAAACAGCACAAAAAGCAAAGGGCAATGCCCCAATAGTGTTGCTCCCACTAATCCTGCTTCTATAGTTTGGAGTTTTTCTGGAGACTAGAGACTAGTGTACCTTCCAGGAAATAGGGACTGCATCTTTCTTGTTTCTTGCTGGGTCCCTAGGGCCCTGGCACACATTTAAATATCTGTGGAATGAATGATTAAATCAGGGCTTTGTTGTATCTTCTATTTATTATGCGATCTTGGACAAATTTCCTCTGAAATTAAATCTTTAATTTCTCCATTCTCAAAGATGGTAGCCCACCCTTGAGAATCACACAGGGGAATGTTAAGAATGAGTCCTGAGATAGTGTCCACTTGAAACTGAATTTGTATTGGGTGCTTCTGGTAGTATGTTCAATAAGTGGTTACTCTTTTTTCTTTTGAATTGAGTGTATTCCACTTGCCACGTCCCCCTGACAGTTGAGTCCACTTTTGTGTGCTTTAGTAAGTGAAGATAATAATGCTGACATCCTAAATTTCCACCTCTGTCAAGTGAGGAGTAGGCACAAAGCTCATCATTCAGGAAGGTCCTTTATAACTCTATGATTTTATTCTGTTCTACTTTCTAGGACTGATCTGAGAATGAAAAGTGAGAGATATTGTACTGCACCGTGAACAGAGTGACAGTGACATTGCATTTCTTTAAATGTTTAATAGGCCTCTCTATTTCCTCTGTTCTTAACTGTCTGAGGTAGTTTATGTTTTCCTTTTATATGCTGCACAGGCAAAATTTTACTCAGAGTCACTTTGAAAAGTCACATGACACGAAACATAATTCTCATTTAAATATTTACTTTTGAATGTTGGGAAACCATGACTCTTTCACATAGAAAATTTATTTAATTAAAAATTTGCTTTCAAACTTCATATTCTAAGGTTTGGGATTTAAGTTCCACCTTGCAAAGTTCGAGTGTTGGATACACCACTTTTCTCCAATTAGTTGAGCAAGTGGCCCAGGAGCATTGAAGGGATAATAAAATGGAACACAAAAAGAAGCATATCTTAAACCTTTTGATAAGCATTTCCTTAATATCTAGTATGTGCCAGAAGTTGTGTTCAGTTCAGTGTTTGACATCAAAGACATCCTATCCCCAGAGCCTTTGTGTATGTCTAAAAGCAACACTAGATTTAGTAAACTAGATTTCAATCATGGCCCTGCCACTAAACTGATGTATGACCATAGGAAAATGGGTTTCATTTTGGGGAGTTTCCTCTACAAGATGGTGATGAATATCTTCAAGCTCTAATGGTATTTGGTTTTACATTTATCTCAAAGGAAATGATAGAACATAACTGAAAGAGAGTGCTTAGGTAAAAGAAAGCCATTTCAGAAGTCATATAGTACACTTTTCTTTCTTGAAATTCACTTGTTAATAAATAAAACATATACATTAAATTTTCATGAAAGAATAACCTTATAAATCTGTTGATTGATTTTTTTCATTCCTCATTCCTTCAGTAAACATTTATATAATGCCTCTTCTATCCCCGAAACTGTTAGGTATTTGAGATAAGAGATGATATATATGTTCTGTCCCTTGGAAGAGCTCACAGTTCTGGCAATAGAGATGAGAAGAAAAATCCTAGTTTGGTTGTGAAATGCTGTTCATAGTAAATAAATATTTACTGAGCACCTATTATGCTGGGAACACACAAGTGAACAAAATCAGTAATGACTTCTGTTTTCCTGAAGCCAAAATGCTAGTGTGAGGATCAAACAATAAAGAATAAACACTAAAGTAATAAATGATGTGTGTAGCAGGAGATGAAAAAAAAGCATGAGATCAAAAGAAAGAAGAGCAGGTTAAAGGGAAAAGGGGGCAACTGTGGTGGGCCTCAGGGTGGGAGGGACACCCTGGGGTTTTCTGGCAGAGGAGGTAATATATAAATGAAGACATGAGGCAAGCAAGGGAGCTGGTTAGCCCAGGGATATGTGAGGAAGAGCACTATAGTCAGAGAATTGGCTGGGGAAAAAAAAAAAAAAGCCCTGGGGTACAAACAGTGCTTGATGGTATGCAGTGAGAAAGAGGGAGCTTGAGGGACACCAACAGAGCTGAGGGGCGGGGGCAGGTCCAGCAGGACCTCTCAGGCCTGACGGATCATGTGAAGCCCGAGAGAAGTCCTTGGAGGGTGTGAGCACAGGAGAGACTTGCTGTGCCTTACATTTTTAAAGGGCATTCTGGCTGTCAGGTTGAGAATAGATTGTGGAGGCTGGTTGGAGGTAGGCTTAATTGGAAGGATAATACCGAATGTAGACTAGAGGTGTTGGTGGCTGGGACCTTGGTGGTGGTCGTAGCCATTGCGATGATGAGAAGCGATCAGATCCTGGATCCATGTTGAAGGTGGAGCCAACAGGATATTTTGGCAGATTGGATGGAAGGTATGAGGGAAAGCAAAATGCCAGAACAATGCGGGAAAATGAGGAGGGGCACTTAGTTCAGTTTAGAAGTTCAAGTTAAGTTTCCTTAGCAAATATCAAGTAAATTGACTATTGAAGACACATAGGAATAGAGGCAGATACGGCAGATGGGGGCAGGGCGAGAGTGTTCTAGGTGGAAGAACTGATATGTTCAGATGGTACGAAGGCAAAACAATGGCATAAGATATCTGGGGGAACTGCATGTAGTTTCAGTGGAAAGAAGGGTGAATGTGGGATATACATGGGATCCAACCCATGTCAGAAAGCTCACTATTTAGAAGAAATTTAATAAGGCATAGCTCTTCAAAATCTATTTTGCAAAAGGAATATTCAAACTGTGTTAACTTTAAACAAAACTCATGTTGATCAATGCTTGTATTACCTAGTAAGAAAGCACCAAACATCAGAGAATATTTTAAACTCTGTGGTTAAAATACTAAGGAGGCCTAGCTTTTTCATCCTGTAAAGGTGAGAGTTATTAGAGAATTGGTTACCACTATCCCTTTTCAGAAGAATCTTGGAGTAAATGCATTTGGAAAGAACATTTTTTTTGGCCCAACTGAGCAGATTTTGTGTCTGCTAAGTGTTTACTATGTGCCTAGTCCATTGCATCAATATTCAAATTAGAAAAATAGAGATAATATATCATAAAAAAATGACAAGCACCTGTTTTGCAATAGCTGACAAAGAAAAAAAACTTGATACCTTTTCAATCATAAGTCAGTAATATGACATTTATGCTTATAATCTTTAATCTATATCTAAATTTAAAAATATGTATATAGTTAGTCATATACAGGTTACTATGAACTCAAATGTCATTCTATAATCTCCATTCTCTTCTATTTATATACCTCCTAGTAAAGTACTAGGTTCTTACAGTCAATCTTTACCTTTAAAAAAATGTACTACTTTTAATATCTTGGTACCCTCCCATTAGTTATGCATCGTCTTGTCTAATTCTCATTGCTAAGCATATTCACCTTGTGGCCAATATACATTTCCTCTATTTTCTATAGTTTAAACCTGCTTTTCATCTTGCTGCTCTCTTCAGAGACGGAGAGGGACTGATAATGTATGGCAAATTGAGAAGGTTAAAGCAGCACTTTGTAGTCAGGTATGCATAGCCAAACTGAGTTGTTGAACTAGAGCTAGTAATTGAACAAGAGAGACAAAAAAGAAGATACTTTTGTTTCATTTATCTTAATAATGGCATTATTTCTTCACTTTTCTTTGGCTTTTAAAACCCAAGCAGTCAGATGAAGGAAAATGTTTTGGTTACATAAATCACCTTGCAAAGGCTCTCTGAAATCTTGAGCTTTCGTGTTGATAAGTGGATATATTTGTATATTTTCATCAAAGGATTAATAAGCAAACTAGAAAAACAAAGTTAATTAATAAATGTGGTGAATAAAGATAAATGGTTATCCCAAGAGTAGTTTGAAGGTGTTATGTGTTGAATTATCTTAAGAATTAAATGCATTGTAGATGCTAATTTTGGATAACCCAGAGTTCATTTAGTTTTAGAGTAAAGGAATTCTTTTTTAATGACTCTATGATTCATTTATCTTCTGGATATGTCAATCAGAAGGGATCTGGAATTTTGAGATGAATGTTTATTTAGTTCTGTTTATATTTATATGTGTATATATGTTATTGTTTGTATATGAATCAACAGACATGTGAGAATGCAGAGTGCAAAAATTTATGACCACTTTTAATAATCATTCTAATGGTAAGAGGTTATTTCTATCAGATGAATAAGAGGGAAGAGTGACAGTAAGGATTTATATTGCTTTTGTCTCCTTTTGGGGAGAGTGAAGAAGACAAGTAACACAAAAAATGCATGATGGCATTATTTGTGCTTATTTTCAAGGCTGCCTGTGGGTGAGAATTCCAGAATAGGAGCTAATGTTCACAGACTTCTCTTGCCTACTGCCAGCAATTTTTGCAGACCACTGTACTTCTTTATTTTTTAAATTTTTATATTTTTGGTTGTAGTTGGGCATAATACCTTTATTTTATTTATTTATTTTTATGTGGTGCTGAGGATTAAACCCAGCACCTCACATATGCTAGGCAAGCACTCTACTGCAGAGCCACAACCCCAGCCCAGACCACTGTACTTCTGAGGCATCACCTTTAATATGGATGTGACACCTTCCAGTTGCTTCAATGATAGTAACATATATGTGTATAAATTTTCAGGTCTTAGATGATAAATAAATTGATAAAGACTATGTAGTCTTGAATGATGCCCTAAAGCATGAAAGATTATAGCAATTTAGGCAAATGCAAGTATTGTATGATTGTAATGTTTCGGCATCAAAATTGTTTGTGTCTAATATTAATTACCATTTTATGATTTGCATTAAGCCTGAGTTCCCAGAACTAGTCACTTGATGAAATGATGTCTTAGTACAGAATGCAAACCTAAAGATTTTTCTTTTATATGTTAAAGATGCATTAAAATAAAATACAGCTGGGTAGAGTGGTGTATGCCTGTAATCTCAGCAATTTGGGAAGCTAAAGCTGGAGGATTACAAGTTCAAGGCCAGCCTCAGCAATTTAGTGAGGCCAAACAACTTAGCAAGACCCTGTCTTAAAAAGTAAAAAGGTCTGGGGATGTATCCCAGTGGCAAAACACCCCTGTGTTCAATCCCCAGTATAAATAGATAGATAGATAGATAGATAGATAGATAGATAGATAGATAACAAAACAAATGACTATATTTAGAAATATTCAGACATATTTAGAAATAAATGAAGAGGCAGCAAAAATATCTTAGAATATACTTTGCATGGTCACTACTGATCAAAATGACTTCCATTAATCTTCAATTTGATTATATATATTAAGACTCTCAGAAAAAGTTTCACTGAACACCATAATTCAAGAAAAACCACAACTCTTAAAACCCATAGGAAAAGTTTTCTGTATAACAGAAGAAATAAACTACAATGTCTGGGTATCTTTTCAGTTTTGCCCTTAATTAAGCACTGGGAAAAGTGACTTTTTTTCTCTTTCACCCACTGTGAAAGTTATGAGATTCTTTTGCTCAATCTCCCACAAGGAAGGCTTGGAAGTTCATGTTCTTTAGACAGTTGCCAATTTTGTTAAAGGAGATTAAATGGCCATGTCACATGTGTCATATCCTGCAGCTAACAATGAGAAAGAGCAAATGTAGCATGGCCCACATCTGGGTAGCTACCACAGTGGGGCCATCAGCCTAGGAGGCCTTTGATTCTCATATACTAAATCAACTAAGATTACTTAAAAATAAGTAAAAAACTCAAAAAGCCTTCTTTTTGTACCTTGAATATATGTTCAACAGTTTAAACTTTTGTGGCTCTGAAACAAGGATTTCTGGTTGGGGACAGAGGTATTCAGTTCCTGAATGATTCCACCTGTTTGCACCATAGAAGATGATTAAAGGCGCCTTGCTTACCTGTGAAATTGATTTTCAGCAAGTAATCCTTGTACAGCTTCTTTCCATCCAGGATCTTCATTGCATCGCAGAGCTTGGTAGTGTTAGGACAGAGGGTGCGCTGCATTTTGTGCAGGGCATGGGCCATGGCATAGACAGCATTCACCACAAACATGATCTTGGATTCTTGCTCATAGTTGCTGCTGTCAATGGCCAGGTGCTTGTCGCAAACCCGCCGGTGGTTTCTCTTGTTCTGGAGGCTACACTGGAACTTCTGTTCCCAGAAATCCCGAAACCAGGGATTGCGATGATTGTTGTAAGGGTTGAGGCTCTGGAAATAGCGGTCGAACTGGCGGACAGGATGCGAGGCCAACTCCAGAGTGATGGCACCATATGCCACATGCTCGCTGCCTTTGACAATGCTTTCCTGTGCGCCCCAGCCATCGCTGGCTACCCAGGTGAAGGAAGCATTGATGCGGCTGGCTGCGGCGATGAGCTCGCGTGAATCGTCACTGCGCATGAAGAGGACCACGACTCGCGCATTGGGCTTCTGCAGCAGCTCGCGTATCACACTGTCGTAGGACTTGCGGATGTTGGAGCGGCCCACCTTCTCTGAGGTCGCAATGCAGATATTGCGCAGGCGGGCTTCTTGCTCAAAGGCCTCAATCCCAGTCTCTCCGTAGTCGCCCTCAGAGGCCACAGTAGACACGTAGGTCCAGTTGAAGAAGCGCAAGATCTCGGCCATGGCTTTGGCCTGGTAGAAGTCGGGGGGCACGGTCCTGGCAAAGTAATCATAGCGCGATTTGTCGCTGAGTTTGGCACTGGTGGACGCATAGCTTATCTGAGGGATCTGGAAGAGCCTCAGCAGGTTTGCCACCTGGGAGAAGGAGAGAGAGGGAGTTCTTTCTTTAAAACTTCGAGGAAATTAAATGAATGAACATGAAAACTGATAACACCTGCCTTACCTTTGACCAGTACCCTTTCATCTCTAAATCAGCACACTTTTTTTTTTTTTGTCAGTTCTTGAGAGTATATTAGACCCTTGCCTGGATACTCTACTTGGATATTTAGGAAGGTGATCCAAAGCAGGTAGTGTTTGCTCTGGGAAAGTGCATAGTGCTAAATGAGAAGGGCACCACCTGGTAGAATTTTCTAGACTATGGTAAACCCTAGACTAGGAAAATCTGTTCAGATGTCGTCAGTGTGGTTGTTATAAGTTTCTGGGGTCCTGCTAGAGCTCAAACAATGAACTACAGTGAATTGGCCAAATTCAGTTTTTAGACAACTTGGCTGCAGTTGTATAGAAAGAGCCAGGGTGTTTAATTCTCACTTCCCCCTCTTTTGCTAAAAACGGCAGACTCTGAAAGAGTTTAATTTGGGAACTATGTGCCACATGGACAGTCCAAATTAGACATTTATTATCTAGGTTAAGCAAAAGAAAAAAAAATCAATTCTACTGAAATTCTATTTGGTCCACTCAAAAACTTAGGCATACACTGTTCTAAACTTTTGAAAAACTTGACCAACTTCTTCTGTTTTCATTTTCTTAAAAATTGATTCCGTTTGGACTATGTGAAGGGAAAACATACAAATATGCTATTCTTGCAGTATTTTTAAAATTATAAATCAAAGAAGCATTGAGGACATTGTCAAAAATGAACTCCCTTCTTTAAAATGTTTAAAGCTTATTCTGAATCAAAATTTAAGTATCTTAAAAATCAGCTGTCAACAGTATTTTTATGTATTAATTGTAAAAATGAAAAGGAAAGTGACACTAGTTTAATGAGGAGGGTTGCATAGAGCTTTTATAGAAATATGTAGTTATGAATACAAAATAATAATGTGTTTTTATTCTCCCAGTCTTCTGAAAACTTTTGTTTCTATACTGACTTTAGTTAAATTATATAATATTCTAAGTGGACGTTAATCAGAAACAACTTGAATATTTTAATGTACTTTAAGTGCATTGAAATGAGTGCTTTCAAATTTTCCTTCTGGAAATTGTGGTTTCACATTTATATTTGACATGTAGGGAGCACAGCTTGAAATAGGCAGCTGTTAGCAAAGAGCACAAGCAACATAAAACAACTGACATCTGAGTCCTGATTAATCATCATTTCATGTGACAAAGGAAACCAGCAACCAAGTTCATACATAGCTACACAGCATGTTATTGAAGATCTGGCCTGCTATTAAAACTAACACTTGATATAGCCCAGAGCTATCAAAATGTTTTCCGTATCTTTTCAAATCCTGGTATTTCTTACTTAACCACAGATTGAATACCCAGACAATCGAGGGCTTGACACACAACATAATGAAAAATTAGAATTCAAATTTTTTTTTTGCATTTGGCATTTCAGAATATGGGAAAATTTGGGAGAATGGAGGTGAATGGGTGGACAAAACCTAGTATGCCATGTATTTATTCTTTTCTTACAATCTGGGAAAAAAAATGACCTATACTGACTCATTTGAAAACAGTAGTATTACTTATTTACTCAGTCTGATTGAAGTGGCAGGTGGCACTGTGACAGTACTAACATTTATTCTAGAATGAGTACCTGGCTGCCATTGGATTAATGTGCCACTTTGGCAGGCTTGGTGATAAAGCCCTATCTGTGCAGAGATTTGACTTGATTATGGACTCTCTCGGTAGCACTGGAGAGACCATCTCTTAATGCAATACAGGTACTTTATTCATCTTGAAGTATATTCATCAGGAACTGAACTTTTTAGGGAGACAGAATATAAAATACACAGAGACATTATTTTCTGACAGGTAGGAACCACAGTGGAAAGATTCAAAATGGCTGGAACTTTCTTCTCTCAGAAAGTCTGGAGTAATAAAGTTGATAAAGAAAACATGTCTTTTGACTGCTAGAATACTATGACTTCATGTCTACTTCTCTGGGACTTCTAAGAACAATTCACAATCAAGGAAGACTACACAGGAAAATGAGTTTGACAATGAACTTGAGATATAATGACAACATTGAAAAGTGCACAATGAACTGAAGCCTGTATAGGAAGACTGTGGGCTAGAATAAAACAGCAATTATTGCCATCATTGGGAAAGTTATATATAACTTTGTGCATGTGTGTTTAATGAGGAGACTACAACCAACTCTAGGAAAAGAAGGCATGTTTGGTGAATTGAAACATTAAGATGGAACTCTAATAAATATGTATAATTTCAATTGGATCACCTATATGAATAACATGGGTCAATAACATAGTTCAAAGTTATGATATTCAGACTTACATTAAAAATACATTTAATACAAATAAATAATCAAGCAAAGCAACATAGAACTACTTTTATCATAGTGAGTTGTTCCTTTTAAAATTAATTTCTTTAGATTATAAGAATAAACATGATTAATTTAAAAATAAATACTACAGAAGGCAGTAGATCATTAATCTATTTTCTTTCCTTCCTTCCCCTCCCTCACCCATACCAACCTGATTTCTAGAGAAGATGAATGTTCATAGTTCTTTAGTACATTTTAAAAATGTGTTTGTTCTGTTGTAAAACCAGTTACCAATGTATTGAGTATGTGTATATATTGTCTTCTTTGATATTTATAACATCCCTTTGTGGTGGATATTATTATCTCTATTTTAATATGTAAAAACTGAGTTCTACAAGGTGAGGAAACATGTTCATAGTTGTTTGGCTAGAATATGGAAGCAGATTAAGATGTAAAACCAATTCTTTTGACTTCAAGTACCATAGTCATCCCTTTACAATTTTTTTCTATACTGTGTGACCATAACCTGAGACTTAAAGCCCAGAAAGACAGGCAGGTGGGAAGAACAGGAGAGCAATGTCATTATACATACCACAAATTGCTTAACTGCTATTAGTAGGAGCTTTCTTTTTAATGTAAAATTTTAAATTAGGTTTGGGAGGGGGTGTCCAGGTAGTTGTCAGCTGAGTCCTCTGTTCTATTTGTCTAAAAGTTGAGCATTTAAAACATTCATAACTTGCTTACTGTCCATATGGTTTCTTTGAGAAAGCATGAAGAAGTAAGGGAAACTCCTACACACTGGACATTACTTTGAATGGTAAAGGAAGAATCATTTTATGATAGGGAAGTAATGTGAAATCTTGAAAGAAAGTTACCCAACATGTTATTATTAGTAGGAGAGGAGGAAGGAAAACCAGGATCTAGTTATAGCTGTTTTAGAAAAAAAGCATTTTAAAAGAAGAGATATGCTTCATATAGACACAGATTCTAAAAACGAATATAGCATAAGAGAGAGGAAGATTTAAAAAATAATTCATATAATAGAGAATAGTTTTAACAAGACATAGAGGATAAGAACTCCAAAAAATCAGCTGGGTTGTTGGCTTGCACTGGGACATTTGATTGTGAAAACAACTAGTGACTGGAGATGGTAGATATGTTGGGGTCATCCCCATACACAATATAAAAGACCAGCATAAACCTGTGAGAAAGAGAGGCACAAAAGCATAGAATGTGGAAATGGAACAATTTTTTTGTTGTTGTTGTCATTAGATTTTGAAATTATGTTTCAGAAGAAGATGTGTAGGAAGAAATAGAACTAATGGATAAGAAAGTTGATTCTATATCAGTAAAAGAAAGTCACTGTTCAGACCCTCTTGCTTTCTCATTCTCCCCATTAAGGATGAATCTAACATAGAAATAGTAACATAAATAATATGAAAAGGCTAACTCACACTAAGGTAGGAGAAAAACCACAAGAAAAGTTCCTAATCATATTGTGTTTGTTTTTAGCAGGGAGTTTTGGAAGAAATTTTAGGTTAAATCATGGAATCATTATAAACAGTCATTGAGAAATCAATGACGGGATGACTGAGGATAAAAGGGGGTGAAGAAGGGAAAACTAAGAAAATATAAATCAAGAATAAGTGTAAGTCAACAAGCATGATATGTTTTCCTAGCACTGAATTTTCTAAGAGAGAGCATATAAACACTTAGAAATGAATCAGGCAATTTTTAGGAGTCAGCATGGGTTCACTGAGAGTGAATTCTTTCAGAAAGACTTCTTTTCAACATTCATTGAACCATTTAGGCAAGAATTGTAGCTAGGAGGACCATGACTTCAACAAAGTATTGGTGACATTACTTGGACTTGTGGGTGAAATGAAAAGTAATAGGAGTTGGATAACTAAGTTAAACATATTCAAAGAGAGCAGCTTTGAAGAAAGCTGTATATGGTGGTCCAGTAAGATTGATTGTTTTATCAATGCTATTGGAGAATATATAAATAAGTTCCAAGATATTACATTTTAAAGCTGGAAGAAACCACAAAGATAATTTAAGTCTTTTGCTTTCTAGGGAAGGAAATAGAAGTTTCCAGGGTAAAATGTCTTTATCAATTTTTATAATCAAGGGTAGAAAAGCTAAAATTGGAGCCCCGTCATGTGATTTCCCCAAAGGACAATGCTCTCTCTTTGGAATCCAGGTGATATTACATAGGGTGAGATACAAGTTTCCAGATTTAAGAGAAAATCACACAAGTGACAAGATAAGAAGAAAACTAGGGAAAATGAACTTATAAATGAAAAGTTGAATGTTGAAGTTTGGCATGTCCAAGAAATCACTTTAGATTTCAATGTGGAATTCCTCAAAAGTGGACAGAATAGATCTATTTCAGCCTTCTCATTATCTAAGTTCCTGTTCTTGGATATTCCTTTTGAGAAGCCTTTTTAAAAATCTCTGATATTTTTAATAGTCCTAATATTTTTTTTTGCCAGCTACTATTTTACCTGTTGTAGATGTGTTGTCTCCTCAATTCTTGTAATGATCTTATGGGCTAGGAATCTACCATTATTCAATTTCACAGATTGAAGAACTGAGGTATAACATGTCTCAGGATTTTACTGGAACCCTCACAGGAGTTAGAGGAAGGATTTGATTCCATGAATTCTGAAACTACTTACTGTACTCGCTTTTCCCAGATTCACTCAGTCCACTTTGCTACCCAAGTTCATAACTGATTCATCTCACAATAAAGCTGTGAGGATACACTTCAAGGTATAACATACTTGTCTATCTTTATTTCTGAAACCATAAACTCCTTTATTTGAGGACAGCAAACAGTCATTTCTTGTTATCAAAAGTGTATTTTTTCATTTTTCAGTCTGTGCTTCTTGGTGGCTCCATAAATGCCATTTACTGACTGACCATCAATGGAGATAATAGTGATCCTCTAAGAATCTACTGGGGAATTTCCACTGGGAGGATGAAAGTTTCAAGCCATAAATATCACCAGTGGGTTTGACTTGATCATTTATATGAGAAGCACCATGACCTTATAGCAGAGCCCATTATTTCTTAGGGCCTGTGAGGCTCAATGCAGGTAAATGACATTTATCAGAGCCCTTTCCATGTGTAGTTGTATATTATTGTTTTATATTCAATATTCAAGTACTTTGGGTTAGCCATTTTCTTGGTGGTTTGAACTTGTCCAGGACTAGGAATTGCAATGTTTTCATTGTAGCATATCAAGTCACAAATATATTGCCTTTTCTTTTTAACTGAAGAAGACATGTTTGGGATGCTAATCAGTGATTATTATTTTTTCCAGCAGATGCTATGTTCTAAAATTAGTGTTTTTGTCATCTTTCCATATATATAGTTGTAAGCATGGATGGTTTAGGATGGGCTTCACCTTCCTAAATTTAAAACCAATTTCTCTAAATTGTCTCTGTATAAACTAGGAATATACAAAAAGAAGTCAATATTATGTCAACTGGATCTGGCTTTTATACAATTCTCTTTAGACTGAAAAATGCATTTTTGTTCTGAGGAAAACAAACTAAGGCCTTATCATAAAGCCTTGGTTCTCAAACCATGTAGACCTAAAGTAAGATTCAAATAGATATATACTTCAGGTAGGCTTCGCCCAGTGAACTGACACTAAGGCCTATTGGTAAAGCAGGGTTTTTTTCTGGAGAGAAACGCATCTTGTATGGGATATAGAAGCAGTCAAATACTCAAGCTTGCATCAGTTGCTCACGCGTTATTCTTACTTTAGGATTGTGCCAAGTTTTACCCAGTTGCTCTTATAGGCATCCAGACCCTACTGTTCACTGATGGGAATTATGAGTTGCACACCAATTTATTTGAGGGTTTTACTTCTCTTGACAATTTTTAAGCAAGTCACAAGGATTCTTCTTTTTAGGATTTCAAGTGCCATGCTTTATTTCAGTGATCCTGTGATCATGAGAGCAAAAGAGTGTGAACTCTGAGAAGGACCTCAGGCAGTCCTCTATTCTTTTCATGTTGTGAAAAAAGAGAATGTCAGATGGAAAATTTCAGAGTCAACTGTGAGCACACACATCAGTCCTATGGTCACTCTTCCTATTCAGGATGTCCATGATATTCCCATTTCAAACATGAGTTTTGTGCCTTCTGTCATGACAATTATTTCTAATAGAAAACAAAAAGGATTATGCACATTTATAGTCACTAGACTTTAAAAAGAGTTTTCACTAAAGAAATTTTCCTTACTCTCAAAAGTTATGGGCTTCTGAGTCTTGTGCTAATACATTAAAGGGAACAGCAACAACTGGTTTTTATGTGGACCTATGCTCAGCTACAAAAATTCCAGATGGCAAAGAGGCATCAAGTGCTTACTTCCAAGAAAAATGCTATTCACAGAGCTGAACTATATACATTTTTTAAAAGATGGTGTTGAGGCTGTCTTAAGAATCTGGAGACTTTATAATAACCTCCATGGGTTTGCCTTTGTATTCTGTGCTGTTCACAGTTCATCTCTCTTTGGGGCTGTTCTCTAAGAATAAGCCTACACCTTTAATTGTTTTGTCACACATGACTGTGCTGAATGGTTTTTTTTTCAGTTTAATGCTTATATTTGAGCCTGGAAGAGAACCATTGAGGGTTACCCTTTGAACCATCTGTTTCCTTGTAGCCCAGGTTATCATATAAAACAAATTCTAGAAATTTTGATGCTAGGAAACCTCAGTGCCCTTTCTATTTAGAATGATCAAGTCAAACTATTAGCTGTACAAAATCCCAGATTGGCTTGTATTTTAAAGTGGAACTGGAGGTGGTAGATAGTTGAGAAACTGCCTGAGGAATTCAAGCTGTTCACATCAAATGAGTTGTCTGCTCATAGAGGATGCCAATCATATTATTATTGTAGAAAGGATTAGTCACTTTTTTGGGCCATATCTGCAGCACATCTGGAAACATTTTCCATTGAAATAAGTTGACTACAGTTCATGTGTTAAGGTCAGGGATTAATCTTGATTTAATCATATAATGAAATATAGCAAATGTCAGTTTACTTAGTAGAATCTGCAAAAGTCATCAACTCTACATTCCAGAACCCCCCAAAATTCATGGGTCAAAGTTCCATATTGCCATTCCCATTCAATAGCATGACTCAGTCTCAATCATGTTCCATGGATATTCCAAACAAAGAACTCCTTAATAGAAGCAGAAACCTGAAAAATGGTTCACAGCTACGATGATTTGTGTCCCAAATCTTTCCTGAAACAACTGCACTCAAAACCTGTGGTGTGCAATCTAGATTGTCATGTACTTTACATTTTATTCTTCATTTGAAACTAAGGGATTCACGAATAGTGAGGTTATCTATTTTGGTATTCTCATGGCTCAACATTGAGACTGAAATGCCACGCAGACCAAGAAGAATTCCTCGAATCACATTAGTGCAGAAGACAAGCATTTTAAGTCCTGACAGGGTTTTCACCATGACAATGCCACTCCACATTCAACAAGGGTCTGTCTTGCTCCCATGCTAACAAGAAATTATCTCAGAAATAACCTTTTTTTTTTTTTTTTCATTCAGACTCAGCAGGTACTTAGAAGAAAGAAAAGGAGGCATTTTGCCCACTGGAACAGTCTTTATCTCTCTTTGCTCCTCTTTTTCCCCCATGATTAACTGCAAGAGAAAACATGGAACTGAATTGACTTGGGTTCTGGACACTGATGATGGGGTCAAAAGGTCTTTGTCATGTCTCACCCAGAGTGTTTGTGCTGGCCAGCAATACCTGTGAAAGATAACTCCCAGGGCGACTTGACACCAACAGACTTGTCAAAAACATGTCCCTTAGTGCCTTAGGTATTGATTTTTGACAATGTCCCTTGAAGATTTAACATAGTTACAAGTTGATGCATCCATATTTTTCTATGACCCCTGAACTCACTTGTAATAACAATAATATGACAAAGACAGCTTTATCAATAAAAAAAGGCATTGCAATCCTTGTTGGTGGTTTAAAGAATACAAACTTGGGAGCTGAAGGCTGTAGCCTGTTTCCTTAAGTGCTCATTATTTACTAAAGAAGTCCCATGGTAATTTAGAGCACAAAGATATACACTGTGGCAAACAAAACTATGATATTTGGAATGATTTCTTTGTTAACTATTCATTAATTCAACAGAGCTGTTAGGCCCAAAAGGAAAAAAAGTGTCATGGCTGAGTGCATAGAGCTGGAATCAGACAAGCCACAGGCCAGCATTAGAATCCTAGCTTCTTCCTTCACTAGCTATGTGGCCCTAGGCCACTTATTTTAACTCCATGTACTTCAGTTTCTTCATCTGTAAAAAGAGAATAGTAATTCCTGGCTTAGGAAGTTATGTGAGGTTTAAATGATAATGTATAAGAATCCCTTAACTCATTGTCTATAAAAGTGATAGAGAGGATGACATTGTCTAATTCAGTAGTCATTCATTCAGCCAACTTTGATTGATACCTATTATACAAGGTATTCTTTTAAAATGAGGGCATTGTGCCTTCATTGTCCTCAAGGAGGTTATTATTTTCTAGGAGACAAAAAAAAGCCAAGGATAAAATTTTGAGATATATGTATACAAGCTCATGTAAAACTCAGGTGAAAGAGCAATTAATTACACTCAGGTAAGATATGGCCATAACATTTAGGCATGATTCTGAAAAATAAGTGGAAGTCTTACAAGCAGAGAAAGGGAAAAGGAAGTTTTTAGGTAGAGGAGACAACACAGAGAGAGACATTCACACTGCTTAATAGTACCAGATCCTTCTATGTCATCACAGTACCCAGTGCCTCACAGGGATTAGTAGAAGGCAAGGAAGCATAGGATTGTGGTCACATTGCCAAGATATTTTATGTGCCATTATAAGTATTTTGGTCTTTACTATTTAAGAGATAAAGAGCCATGAACATTTTTTTAGGGAAGGGAATGACATGAACAAAATTATATTTTAAAAAGACCACAGTGGATGACATCCAACTTGGAAAGAAAAAGTCTGGAAAGGATCAGTAGACACATTAAAGATTTATTCTCATTTAGACTATGAATTCTTGAAGGCAGGAACCTCATATTTCCAATAACACCAAAAAAGTTAATAATAGAAATACCAGTATTGGGGGTTTAGAAAAAACTTGAGTCTGCCTAAACTATTTTATTGGTTGATAGTCATTATTCAGGTGCTCAGATTTTAATTTGTGCCATTATAGGATAGCTTGAATCCTTGGAAGGAAGCAGGTCATAAATTTTATAGTTGTTAAAAACTGTAGAAAGGCTCAAGAATTTTTAACTTTCTGAAAGCATCACAGAAAAGATAACACAAAGACTTTCTTTAGTGTAGAAATAAGAGCTGAGAGGCAAATAGCCATTATAGCTGTTGAAATTTGCCTGGTGACAACAATCTACATTATTACTGCCTTTCTTCAAATCTTATATGAATTATATATCTAATACAACTATGTAAACATGAACAATATATATTTAATGAATCTGTTAAATTTTGTTAGAAAGTTACTTTTTATAGAAAGTTTCTGAACAAATTGTACATCACATGCCACTAAATATGTTCCACATTGGGACAGCTTCATTACCTGGTTTATTTTCTAAGAAGCCCCATTGTAAACCTGTGACATCCATCCAAATTGGAGGCAGAGTTCCTGGAAGGAATCAACTAGTTCCTGGGATGTACACCTTGCAAATTCAATCCTATTAAATGATGGCATATTTCTCAACATGCTTTGCCATTCTAACTACCTGGCAAGGAAATTTGATCATTATTTGGAAGATAATTTAATTTTTTTTTAGTTGTAGATGGACACAATATCTTTATTTTGTTTATTTTTTATGTGGTGCTGAGGATGGAACCCAGTGCCTCACACATGCCAGGCAACTGCTCAACCCTAGCCCTGGAAGATAATTTTTGAAAGTATCCTTTTGATTGTATTTTCTCGTGTTGTACTTCCCTCTGTTGGAATGTAAAGTCAAAGAGCTGGCAAGAATTAAGACTTTGTCACTAGTAACAGAGGGATTTCCATAATATACCAGGTGGTGGTGTCAAAAATAGCAACATCACAATTTTAGTGTTTCAAGTCCTCCTGATATACTGCCTGGAGTATCACTGTTTGCTTAGAATTTACCTGCAGGTGTTTCTGGGACACTGTGCTTAAATTCCCAAAGTCTACTAATTGGAAAAACACTCTGTGAGTTTTCAACTGCATGTTTTCATAGATCAGTAGAAGCACTTCTACTACATTAAATAACTGGACTTTCATTATTATCAACTGCTAAGAATTGGCTCTTTCTATATTGAAATAGTGAACCTTGTACATGTTGATCCATTAAAAGGCACATATTTAATAGCAATTTGAAAAGAGAACTTGGTGTCATTAAAGTCAAATCATGTCTTAGTTAACAGTGTCAGAAATCTTATTTCAATTAGTTTACCTATTAATCTCTAACCATAAAAGCCTTGCTAATATGTTAAGAATGTCTATATCCCTTGCTTTTCAATCCATGACTTCCATGATGGATATGAGATCTGCAGCATAAGCCTGGTTCATGGGTCTTTCTATTGCCCTGTGAATTGATGACGTGTGAAGAGTGGTCCTGATGGTAACCTCTTGTCTTTCACTAGTTTCTAAATAAATGCATGAAAGAAGGGGAATTAATTAAGGAACAAATTAACCCCAAAGCAAAGGGGGAAAATTTTATATCTTAGACAATTACTTCTGATGAGAAATTTCTACAATGAAACTATGTTAGCAGAAGCATTTTTAATTGCTGGTTCTGTTTCCTCCCACACTATGTTAAAGTCCTTGAACATCATTGCCCTTCATTGCAGGAGGCAAAGCAAGAGCAATGGAGGGAGGTTTCATAACAGCTTTTATGAGATTGCTTTACAATGAAAAGTCTGGGAAGAAAATAAATTTTAAAATTCTGAGATAACTTTTGAGTAAAGTTTTCTGAAGCTTAGATGATATGAGGGAGTGATGTGGACAGCAGCGTGGGTGGCAAGCTATCTAGATTCGAAGGATCTCACTACTTGTAAACTGATAGAAACTTGAGGTTGGTACTTAACCTTTGTGAGTCTCAATTATTTTTTAAATTGTTCCACTTAGTCTGGAGATGTTAAAAGAAACCAACAAAACAAAATGAAAAATGAACAGATAATAGTATCTGCTAAAATGTTGAATGCTTATTAGCTAAAGCACTATTTTGTTCCTTTTTGTGTATTTTCTTATTTAATTTCCATGATAATTCAATGAAAGGGATATTGTTATGGTTTAAATGTGAGGTGGTCCACAAAAGCTTATGTGTGAGACAATGTAAGAAGGTTTAGAGAAGAAATGGTTGGGTTACAAGAGTATTAACCCAATCAGTGAATTTATCACCTGATGGGATTAATTGGTAATTGCAAGCAGGTAGGGTGTGGCTGGAGGAAGTGGAGCATTGGGGGAGTGGCTTTGAGGTATGTATTCCTATTTGGCGAGTGGAGATGGATCTGTTTTCTGTCATTGTGTGAGCTGTTTCCCTCTGCCACACTCTTCAGCCAAGATGTTCAATCTCACCTGGAGTCTCTGGGGGGATGGAGCTGGCTGTATTACTGACTGAGACCTCTAAACTGTGAACCCCTAAATAAGCTTTTTCTCCTAAAATTGTCCTGATCAGATCTTTTAGTCACAGTGGTGAAAAAGCTGACTAAAGCAGATATTATTATTATCTTCATCTTAGACATGAGGAAACAGCAATAAGGGGTTGAGTAAGTCCTAGTCCTAGAGTTTTTAATTACTGTGTTAAAATTTTTGAGAAAGGTACTCTAAAAATTTTATGTATAGGTTGTCACGTATTTCTTTTATAAATAAATAAAATGATTCACTGTAATCATTTTATTTGCAACATTGAACTCACTAAATACATCTATCACTTTTACTTTATTAGTGATAGACATTGATAATAGGTTAATAAATACATTTTGAGTGCTTTCATTCTGCTCTACTTTAGGGCATAATGCTGTTCCCTTTTCCTTTGTGTTAGCTAGGAGCACATTGTTAGCTAGGAGCACAGGCACTCTTCATGTTCTTTCTGCAGAAAGATTGCATAGAGCCAGATTAGGATAAGGATGGGGCTCCAAGTTTATCTGTAATGGTTCTGAGTATCTAGTTGTTTTGAGTCTTGGATAGTGTTTTGATTTGGATGTGAGGTGTTCCCCCAAAACTCACAAGTAAGACAATGCAAGAAGGTTCAGAGGAGAAATGTTTGGGTTGAAAGAGTCTTAATCCAATGATAATTTAATCCCCTGGTAGGGATTAACTGAATGGTAACTGAAGTGGTAGGGTATGGCTGAAGGAGGTGGGAACTGGGGTTTGGTTTTGTATATATATTTGTATCTGGAGAGTTGAATCTTTCTCTCTGCATTTTGATCACCATGATGTGAGTTGCTTTCCTCTGCCATCCTCTCCTCCATGATATTCAGCCTCACCTCAAGTCTGAGGAGCACAGCCAGGCTTCTATGGACTGAGACCTCTGAAACTGTGAGCCCTCAAATAAACTTTTCCTTCTCTACAATTGTTTTCAGGTCAGATCCTTTAGCCACAGCAGTGAGAAAACTGACTAAAACAGTCTTCTCTGGAAGAGTTGCTCTAAGGACCAATGGATTGGAGTTCCTTGAGCTGTTCTCAAGTCAAGGCATCTTGTGGCATAGATGCAGACAGTGAGGAGAGGATGGGGGTAATTTTGTTTCACATGCTCATCTTTCTACATCAACTGTTTGTTATGTCAAACTCACTTTTCCACTGTAGGAAAATGCTTGTTTCTTATTTATTAACATCCAGACTGATGTATAATAGGTTGGTCATGGTCATGACCCCAATCCAAGATTCATTTGGAGATTTTCAGCTGTTTGGACATGAAGCAGTTTATAATATATTACTTCTTTCAATTCATTTGAAACCTTTCCACTTCTTACCTGGTAGAGCCATTATACTAGGAGCCAACAAAACAAATATAGATGGATATGGTTCCTAAATTCAAGTGGCTTTATAGTTTGGAGGAAAAAAATATATATGTAAATGAAAATTATAGTGAGTTAATAAGTTAGTAATAGAGGTGTGTGTTTTTGTAGTAGGAGCTTGGGAAAGGCTACTCCAAAACAGGTTTTCAGCTGAGGATTGATAGTGTAGGATAACTAAAGCATACTGTATTACCATTATAAGAAACACTGTTTTCTTTTTGGAGGTCTATCAAGATACCCCTCTTTATACTATAAAAAAGCAACTTCCTAGGGAGACTTCAGAGGTAGGTTTTCTGTTTAAACAGAACTAAAAATCTTTTTCCTGTTCAACTTCATTCCTTTCTGCTCATTCTGTTATTCTTCCCGATCTCCTAGTACTTATGTTGTCAATTGTCAGGTCCTACACTTGCACCTGTTTATTGACATTTCTAATTTGCTTTTACATGCCTCAGAGGCTTGTAAGATGCTTTACTATTTTTGAATTTTATTTTACATTCTTTCTGCTCCATGTCATTTAGACACTACACAACAGTTTTTGATGTGTCTAAAATATATCTGCTTAGTAAAAGCAATGTTATGATGAAAAATAATTTTATATATGCTCCTTAGTTGGAATATATAGGTAATTTAGGTGCTTATGTCATAATATTACAAAATACTTCCACAATCTAGAAAAAAAATAATTGGACTGCTGTTTCAAAATGGTCCTGATAGAAAAGTACTTATTATTTATTTTTCATTGTTTTAGATATTTCATTTGCAATCACTTAGGCCCTAATAGAATGTTTTGATTAACCACATACAATTATAAAATTAAGCAACATCCTTTAGTGCCATATAATTCAAATACTAATCTGATATTTTGCTATTTTTAATAAACGGTTGGCTTTTGTTTGAACAACTTTGGTAACAGGGGACATTATTCTTTCTTGTCCCTCACTTATAGGCAATTTCATTTCTCAGAACTCATTTTTCTATTGGCCCCAAATATGCCTTCCTCTAGATTGGAGATTTTGAGAAAAGGAGTTAGTTTTGTAACTTGGTAATGTATGGAAATACTTTTGGGTGTCGTAACTCGGGCTGCTGGCACCTATAGGTAGAGGCTAGGATGCTCCTAAACATTCTACAATAATATATGACCTCACATATCAAAGAGTTTTCCAGACAAAAATGTCAATACTATCAAGGTTGAGAAACTTTGCTCTAGATTCAATCTATTTATCCACAGAGAAAGTGTAACTGTTTCCATTAGCAGCCTTTCAGATATTTGGAGACAGCTAACTCTGTGAAGGCTTTTGTATTCTTGGACTATTTTTTCAATTTTCCTGTAAGAGTAGCAATTAATGTATGACCTTCCCAAAAACATTTGAGGGGGAATGAGGAATGAATCATTAAAGTACAGCAATACTTGATACAAATTGACCAGTGGGGTTCACAAACTCTACCAGCACTATGGAATTGGGTGGAAGAAGTAAAATAAAACGGTCTCTTTCTCCTTTTCCCCATGTAACTAAAGTCCACAAAATTTATTGCAAAGAATTTGGTTTAAGGAGTAATTCTTCCCACGGATATAATCTGAGAAATACATCGTATGTATGTCCAAAGTCATGTCATGATAAACTATGTCATAAAAACTGCTGCTCAGAGTTAGAGTTCCTGGGCTGTAGATTGTACTAGAAATCTTGAAAAAGGGTATAACTATACTAGGGATGAAAAGGAGGTTCAAGACAAACCTCTGACTTTTCTATGAGCTAAACTTTTAGAGGCCATTTAACCCAAATCCTCATTTATTGCTTGGGTCACTTTAATATTCATAGACGAAACAATGACTGGGTAACTTATACTTCCATGTTCCATTGAAAATTTGTTCTACATAGGCAAGAAAGAATGAGAAAATGTTGCATCCTCCAAAAAGAGTCAGGAACATTTTGGGCACATTTCAAGGAACATTTTTGACTGGACCACTTAGGAACTAACTACAGCCTATTTGAAAAGCACAAGCATAAACATTGCTTCTAAATAAGTACCACAAAGACAGTTGCTTAGCTAAAGGCAACCAACCTGATTCCCTTCTTGAAGAAATACTATTTTCCCTGAAGTGAGGGGTTTGCAGGCTTATAGAGAAGATTAGGATATAGTATTAAAATGCTTTGAAAAAGAACTTACCAGAGGGGTGAATAGACCCCCCAACTCCATTTGCTAATATAGAAGGATTTTGATGCTTGGTTTTATTGAATACTCAATTAAAAAATCAATAGTGTTGCTTTGTGAAGGACCACCACAGAGTGGTTTGTCATCCTTAATTAGAACATTAGGAAAATAATTATCTAGGTCTTCATCAATGGTGATATGGCTTAACCCAGCAAATCTTAAGACTCCTCTCTTCCATTCAAAGCCCGCTCCTATAACACAGCAGGAGATGTCTTCTTTGCTGTATTCCTAAGAATTCCTCTTCTTTAGTGGGAAGAAAAGGAAGCTGTAGAGGAAGTACCCCCTGAGGCAATGTGGCCAATGAAGCAACCCAGAGTTTATAACATCTAAACAACTGACCCAGCCACAGAAGGAAGATGCACAAATATGAATCTCTAAAATTCTCTCCCAATGGGCAATTTTGTTACTGAAAGTTCCGGGCTTCAGTTAGTGACAAATGAATGACAGACATTTTTTAAATTATAGATTTGTACTCATTTGCTTCTACAGTTTCATCCTTTTCCCTGACCTAATTCAGTTCAAGCAGAAACACTTTCCAGGATATATTGAGGAAGTTGAAAGGAGAAAAGAGAGGATGGCAGGACTACCAGGTACATGCTATCCTCATGGTCATCAGACACCAGGTGCATGATGAGAATCATTCATGGAAACTGAAGAGGGTGAGTAAGAACGATACCCACAAAAATCTTCTATAGTGTCTCCCTCATTAATGTACAAGAGTGCCTTAAATTCACCATTAGGAGCCTACTACTTTGGATTGACACTAAGGATATTTTTAAGAATTCTTATTAAAGGACAAATATGTTTGCAAGGATAACATACTTCAATTCTTAGCTGTGTAAAGGCCTCTTTGGACCTCTTTTCATTCATGATGTTTTGCTGAAAGGAAGGTCTGATGTAGAAAGTTTCCTTGGAAGGGTGCCTGGAGGTCACTGATTAGGGACCATTTGTTCCATCTCCCAGATTTTCTTTGTTCTTGAGTGTGGCCTAATCACAGAGCTGAGTAGTCAGAGGGCATGGAGACCCCTACTCTGTCCCTTTCTCTTTAGCTCACCTCCTTACTTTTGCCAAAGTCCTTGTCCCCATCCCCATAAACATTTACCACAAATTTATGTTCAACCTCCTCAGATCCAGTATCTACTTCTCACTGTGGCCCTATCAACCTTTGTCTAATCCAACTTTCATTCTGTCATCTAATTACTGAATTAGAGTAATTGCTATTTCGCAGTAGTACTGAACCCCCAGCCAGGCATTAAATGCCTTAAAGTCAAGAACATGTTCTATATGACTTTAGTATTCTCTCTAACCCTGTCACAGAGCAGAGCACACATTAGGCTCTTTATCCAGACTGACTTGCTGGGGGACCAGCCCATGATCTCATTAGACTGCTTGGCCACTGCAAAGGCCACAGAATTAGTTTTAAATGTAGCTTCTCAGCTGACTTTTCCTATAATTTTGGAACACAATAGGAACCATTTAATGAATCTTAATTTTTTTGGTGAAGAATTTTTCATGGATTTCCTCAATTTCTCCTTTCCACATCTTTTTGAGGTAGATTCTATTTTGCTCATTTTACAACTAACCAGCAAATGGCAATGTTGGACTTCACACCCAGGTCTTTCTGATGTCAAAATTTATACTCATTTTTCTTTATTTTTAGTGGTGGAGACAAAAACCATATCAGCATTTGTCACTTTATGGTATATTGACCAGATAAATTAAATAAAAAGCAAGGTCCTTTGATGAGTAAGATTAGTGTTTTCTTCCCTTGAGGACCAGTAAAGAGTTTTAGAAGCCTAGATTTTTTCCCCTTAAACCAGTCTCACCTCTCCTTGGAGTTATAATGTCAAAAGAGTAAAATTAGGTAAAAATTTTATTTTGCAACATGTAGCTTGTTAAATACTTTGAATAAATCATTATGACACATCTGCTCTGGAATAGTGCTATTTACTATGTTGGGATGGCTTAATGTCAGAAAAACATATATTCCTGTTCCTTATTAGCAGTAACATTGGGCATAATATAAATGTTTGTGAAATGATTGACATTCACAGATGAAATTGTTATTAAAGTATGGTGGGTATACATCTTAAATTTTCTCTTTTCTCTAAATAACAAATTCTACCTCTACTGACCCAAGTATAGAAATAGTGACAAAATTAACATGCTGTGCTTTGAGATGTGCAATATTTTCTATTCATCTAATGAAGTCAAAGGGTGTTTATGAAAAACCAATTATCCTAATTACTTATAATATGACTGTGTGCTCTAAAGAGGGAAAGAAATTTGAAATAGCTCATTTAGAGCAACACAGAATAACACGTAGAATTTTAAGTGCTGCAAATCTGGGATATAGAAATAAGGCTATTCCAATGCAAATAGAGCCACTTGAAGTGGGTTTGTGACATACAAAGACAATGTGAGTATCTTTAATGCTTGGGCTTTGATTACAGTAATTTGGTAGGAGGCAAAGTGTATTACTCTTAGAATCATGGACTTTTAATACTGTGACAATAGTGTTCTCACCAGAAAACAAATTGAACTTTAAGTAACACTGAAATCACATGTGGTAGCTGAAAAAGCAGAAAAGTACAAAAGATCTGAATTCTAGATTTTGTGCTTCCTACCAATGGAAGTTTTCTTGAGACCAACATCTCTTTGGGAATTGGGAAAATGAGAAGGTTGAGCTGGATGATTTCTCAGTTCTGTTCTGTTTCTAAATTCTATGATCATGTACATAAGCACTGCAAGAATTTGAATGTTTCTTTTTTCCTAGCAAAACCTGAGAATCAGTTATCAGCTTTGTATCTACTTCATGTGCTAAGTCTTTTTGTTTTTTGGGGAGAGGGTTAATTATCTGGATTCTCTGTATACATTTTAAAGTTTATATACTGAGAAATTCTTTATATTGTCCCAACAAAATGATGCTTTAGTGAAAAATGTGTGTGAGTTCAGGTATATTGTACCTTCCTATGATTGCTTTTATCCATGGATTGAAATTCCTATTTTATGGAATTATGTAGCACTATTATTTACTGTGGGCAGGCCATTCTTTCCTGCTTCTTGACTCTGAGCTGAGCCCCATGGAATTGCTTCAGCTAATGGGATACTAGCAGATATGACACAAGCAGGAGCTTGAAGAGGAAATATGCAGTTGAGTTTGCATTCCCTCACACCCCTGCCATCACTCTGAGAACTTCCATGGACTAGAGCATTGATTCTAGGAGACAACCTGGGCAAAACCACCCACTGCTAAGCCCAGTCTCCATTGGCTTACTGTAAAGGAAAAAGTCATTACTTCAGGCTTGTAAACTAATAAGTAATTGGGTCAAACAATTGAATTTCAGGGCATTGTGTTATGATGCAATAGCTACCTTTGTTATCAAATACTGATAGAAATATGACATCATCCATTGACAAAATTATTAGGATAGCCTTCTTTTGTTGCCCCCAAGACATAAAAGCAAAGAGACACAGCTTTTAGCAGGAATATATGCCAGTCTTACCTGTATGGAAACACTGCTGTAAGAGCCACCAATGACCCCTGCAATGAGCAGAGGGATATTTTCTTGAATGGCATATGATCCGTCAGGACACATATACTCAGCTTCATCCACTTTAGTCAAAGATGCCCTGACAAACTCCAGTGATTGCTCTAAAGCATAGGTATCCCTTGAGCATGTATCCAGAATATGAACACCCAACTTCACTCCGGGTAGAAGGTAATTGTCTTTGTTGATTTCATCAATAGCAAACAACATAGCTTCCAGGCGTTGGATCCCTCGATCTTCATTGATTCGCCCACAGTCTTCAGTTCCAGTGCCTTTTTCATTAATAGGAAATAGGCCCCCCAAAACAAGGTCACCTTCTATTTTAATCTCCCTCCTCATAAAGTTATGATCCCCTAAAGAGAGTAAAAATCCCTTTGAAAATAAAGCTAAAGTAAGAACTTGAAGTCTTGTCCACATCTTCATGAATCCTTTTTCTGCGCCTCTGGGAGATATCAAGAGATAGAGCCAACGTCGCCCGCTAGTTCTCCTTTCTCATTTCCAAACTGGATCTTTGTCTTGTCCTTCACGTAAGGGAAGATCAGACTAACAGCGCCTGTCACCAAATTCCTAAAGAGATAAAAATTATATGAACAAATATGGTAAAGAAAGCAACAATACATACATTGATGGTCTCCCATCAGAAGTTTGATGGACTAATGACTCCAATTGCCATACCCAAACACACACTTCACCATGGCCCAGACACTCTCCCACAGGTATGCCTACCGGGTCTCATAATATATGATGGGGTGGACTTTAGTGGTCCCATCTCACAGAAGTGGCTGGAGAGGACTAAAGATGTAAAGTGACTTGGCCAATGTACTTAGATTGGAGATAGGGTTCAGACTCTTGTTCTAATGCCAAGTTCAGTACCCTACTCAGTCATTCACTTTCATTTTGGTAGGACAGCAACCTGTATCCCCATTCAGCTTCATGTGTAAACTTGCCCCTTTTGTGGACTCTTGGCCTTTCTATTTGGAAACAAAACACAAAATTAACTCTGTTACCAAGTCAGCACTTTTACCACCACATCCCTCTTCCCCTCTTCATACATGAGCTCTCCAAAGAAATCTTTGTGGTGTTGCTCTGCTTCATCTCATCCTAGATGCTCTCAGCCCTCTGGATTCAATGTTCTGTCTTCAGCCAGGTGAGGTGGTACACACCTATAATCCTAGCAACTTCTCAGTGTTTTTTTTTTTTTTTTAAAGATAAAAGATTCTGTTCCCACTGCTATAATAAAATGGTTTTGGAAAAAGCTACTATTAAACTAGTTTCTACATTGAAAAAAAAACCCACTCTACTCTTCATTTTACCTGGGCTTTATGGAAATCTTGATTATTGTCTACATGTTACAACTCCTAGATTTCTGTTCTCATGCTTCATTTCTGGGTACATCTCAAATTCCATTGCTGAACAGCTGCCCTCCCCCTTTCTCTCAACTCCCTATGCCGATCTAACTCATTTTTTTTAATAGTTTCACCACCCACTTAAATGGGTTCCAAATTCCTTGGTCATCTGCTTGCTAAACAGTTTTACCCACACATCCTTTGGACACTTCAAGGTCCGCATGTCATAAACTCTCCCTTATCTCTGAGAATGGATCTTCTCTGTGTCCAGGCTCTCAAGTCAAAAATCCACACTCCAGCATCCTCTCCTTTTCACCTTCTTCCACCCTCTTCCTATTGGCCACTAATCCCTGAAGAGTCTGCCTGTTTAACCTCTGCCAAAGCCATTGCTTCTTCCCTATCCTCATGATCCCAGGCTCTTATCAGGATCATGGCAATAGATTCTACAGAGCTGCTGGCAGCCCAACAAAGCACTGTTTTTATGAATTAAGATATCGCTTTCTCAGGTACAATTTTTAAATTTATGGTACAGCTATAGATGATGAAGTATGATTGCTGGTCATGTAGCCAGTGTCACAGGCAGTTCCTGGTGTGGCCCTCACATTTCAAGGTATGCAATAGTGCTAGTGCTGGAGTTTGCAAAGTAGGTTGTAGCTTGGGACAGGGTAGAATGTATGTATCCACTGTGAATTAGGCTAAGCTGTGCTGTGAAGATCATGCTTTTGAGAGTAGTCGGGGTCTTCTCATGGAGCTTTCCAAAACACTGGAGCTGGCCAATTCCATGTGCACATGAACCCACGAAGCCATGGTATTCTCAGACTCCCAGCTCCCTAGCAATAGAGCAAACTTTCGGTCAGTTCACACTCTTTCCTCCCTCCTGCAAGGTGAAATGTGCTTACTGTTTTCAGAGTCATGTGAGAGGTGTGTCAGCCTGTGATTTCTGGAGCATTCTCCTGAGAGGGTGCAGCCACCTGTCCGAGAGTGTGTGGTCCAGTTGGCTTGTCTTTTCTCCTACTTTTATGTGTGATTGTCTATTGTTGGGGGCTTTATGAAGGAGGGGCCTCTCCTAGCTCCTTCCAGACTCAATCAGGATCCTGGAAGCCACACCATCACTTGTATGCTCCCAGATGAATTAGCCAATGTTAATAATCTGAATAGTGTCCCATTGGAGGAGCCGCGCTAATGCATAGTCTTAATTACTGCTTGGAATGGCCCATCTCCTGTCAGACTCTACCAATCTTTCCTTGGCTACAGGTTTAAGAATTGACTTCTTGTAAGCATTTCTCAGTGCTCCATGAGCTTGTTCCTGGCCAGCTGTCAAGCCTTACTGCTCATTGTGCCCATCAGCCTTGTCACCCCTCTGCCTTTAAATCCCAAGTTCCAGACATAGAACTGTGTAGACTTCAGTGGATGCTCAGGAGCTGATGACCCCTTGCTCCCACCCATGCTGTTGCCTTTTCAAGGAATGCCCTTCTATACTCATTTGTTGGCAAACACCTACTTGCCACGTAGGACTCAGAAGTCTCTGCCAAGAAAGTCTAAGTATTCTTTCCTCTCTCTTCCCCAGTTAAATTGTTTACTTCCTGCTTTATATTCCTGCTGTAGCCCCTTCAAGAAATATCTGCTATCTGCTATTGCATTATAATTCATATCGTTTCCTGTACGTGCTCATGGGAATAAATGAAATGTCACAGCATTTAGGATTATTTAGGTACCAAGAACAAAAACTCTCAATGAAAAAAATTGAGACAGGTACTAGTCTACTGTTTACTTCAACATTTTTGACATTTCTCCCTTCTCATGTTAGCAGTGCCCTTTAAAACCCAGCTTTCCACTTGCTTTCTGTTCCTTTCATGTGGAACAAATGATGAGTTGTTTTCTGGAGACACACAGTCAGCTGGGCTTTGCTTTGTTTATTTATTTAGGTGTGAATCTTGGCAGTGAGGGCGGCTACAGTCCTTGGAATGCTCAATGTTAACTCAGGGCATCTCTAGGATTCCTGCCACAGGGCACCAGGAAGTCTAATAATAATAATTTTTTAAGAAGTTGATACTGCAGCACCTTTTTTACTTTTTCTTTTTCACTTTTTTTTTTTTTTTTTTTGGTCTTGTATCAATTTCTGGTCTCTCTTTGATCTTTATGTACAATTCCCTTTGAAGTGAAACAGTCTTGGATGGAAGGCAAAAGATACTGATCATTATTGCTAATGATAAAGATGCAGAAATTGCTCTACAAAATCATTGTTTTATTTGCCTAATAACAGAGAAAAGTTAACTGGAAGAAAGTCAATAACTCAGGGCTTACCATGTATGTTTATTAAAAATATAGGCATCTCTTGAATATGAAGAAAGTTTGACTATTCTGACTATTCATAGAGTAAAGATGACCTGATAGTCCATAGTAAGCTTATTTCTCTGTTAGGAAAATGCTTTAAGTCAAAGAAGACTTCAAATGAAGTGCTTCATTACAGTAATGGTAGAAGAATATATTGATCTATCTGTCTTACAGGTGGGGGCTGTGTTTATTTATCTCTATATACCTCGGAGCTGGCATAGTGGCTGCAATCCAGAAGATATTCAACAAATGTTTCTTGAAAGTAGATATCAATGATAATTATGTCTGCAAATAACTCTTTACTATTTAATTCCTGGCTTGGGAAATGGGAGATTAAAGAAGGGAAATGGGTTGTTTTTATCTCATTATACATCTAATTGCCCCAGATGATATTTTTTTATTGTGTTCTTTGATGGAGAGTGCCAACAGGTAAATATTTAGAAAATAATACTGTAGCAGTTGAGTATCCTTAATCTGAAAATCTGTAATGTGATATCCTGCAAAATCTGACATGGTAGCACAAAAGAAAATTACAAACCTGACCACATGAAATGGGCCACACTCAAAATGTAGGCACACTAAACATTGTGTAAAATTACTTTCAGGGTACATGTGTAAGGTGTATGTGAAACATAAATGAATTTCATGTTTAGATTTGGGTCCTATTCTGAAGAGATCTTGTTTTGTATATATTATATGTATAATAAATTTTAAAAATCTGAAATCTGAACAATTCTAGTTTCAACCATTTCTGATAAGGGTTTTCAACTTGTATACATGGAAAAGAAAATTCTTCCTCTGATTTTGGAAATTGCATTTGAGGTTAAGTTCCTGTGAAGCTCTAAGGTGTGTGGCTGAGAACTGGCCTACATTTACATCTGTGATTTTGGTCAGGAGAATACTAAATAAAAAAAAATGCATAATATCTTATCTCAAAGGCTCAGAGATACATTCATTCATCAAATATTTATTGAATTCCTCCTATATGTGTGCTAGGCCATGAGCTAGATACCAAGAATATATACTTCAAGTATAGACAAATAAGCATTATCCCTAATGTTAAATAACATTCTAAATGCTTAGACATTTTTTATATAGAGTGATGGAAAATTGTTCAAATAATTCCCTGATTTTTTAAATACTTGAAAGTAAGTATACCATGGATTTACTGTTATTAAGAGCTTGACTAAAAAAGCAATCCACTCATACAACATATATTAAATAAATTTAGAAATTAGATATGCTTGGGGCTGGGATTGTGGCTTAGAGGTAGAACACTTGCTTACCCTACGTGAAGCACTGGGTTCAATCCTCAGCACCACATAAAAATAAAATAAATCAAAATATTGTGTCCACCTATAACTAAAAAATAAATATTAAAAAAACTAAATATGTTGGCTATAAAACATTGTTATTATGACTGATAACAATGTCATGTAACATATTTTTTAAGCCTTCTGACAGGGCTATCTTCAAGTAATGTTTAATGTAGTCTTACAGAATTACAAATCAAAAAATCAGTTAGAGTAATATTTAACTATACTGTCTTAGTATTTTCTTATTTACCTTTTTCCTTAAAGTAGAATTTATAATGATTAAGACTGCAGGACTATACATAATTTAGAAATATTTAGTAGTATTTAAAATGAAGCCCTAAGAAACTGAAAGAAGAAAAAATTAAAATTTAGCATTGAAAAAAATAAGACAAATATGCCTAATTCAATTCCATTGTTTATGTCTGTGTAACAGCTTATGGGATTGTGGAAAAGGGCAACAACCACTTCTTTTCAGGTTCCTTTCATTATAAATCAGTTGGCAGCACATTCCCCAGGTAAACAGACTCCCTCCTGCAGCCACATTCATATGCAGCTGGAGAATTGCAGCTCTACAGTCAAAGTTCTCCATTCAGGGATGAAGAGTGGTGTGTCACTATAAACAAGCATGTGTAGCCCTTGGTAGGCAACCTGCTCACCAGTGTTTTATTAATCAGTGCACTAATAGAATCTCAGAAGTTTGCTGTGACCATAACCCCTGGAATATGTGGGCAGGAAACATTTCTATATTCTGCATATGCTAACATGTATTTTTCTTCCTCTCTTGACTTTGCTCAGGGACTTAGTGTTGGAAACAAAATCCACTTCAACTTAATGAATAAGTAGTTATCCAGGGAAAAGAGAGAGGGTCTATTTGGGATAGATAATGTCAGAAACCATGCTCCTTTTTTTTCTGGAAATAAATCTTTAAGTTGCTGAAGCATTTCTGAGTGTGCTCAAAATCTGCTCACTCAACCATCTGGAGCAAAGTTGAGCTTATTCCTATCATATATAATATGAGTGTGACTTTATAATTTATTAACTGTCAGAATTATAGGCAACAAAGGGCATAACCATTGCTCTTAGACTGCCATTTTCAACTGAATAAACAGGGGCTTTGTTGCACCTCTATTTTTAATGATAGAATAAATCATTACATGATTTTAATTCCTCAATTCTTACTAAGAAAAAGGTATATATTTTTTTTTCCTGGACACATTTAAGAAGCTATTATGAATAGCTGACTGTTTGAAACTCAATCACTTTTAGCAGGTCTTTTTAACCTTCCTCATTTTTCCAACTGTGAGGGGTCCCTCCATTTGATGCATTACTACATACCCTGCTGTATTTGTCGTGGGGATCATATTTTGTTTTATGCTTTATTTGCACTGTTTTTTCTTACATTGAAAATTGTTCCTGTTAGATGGTAAGACACTATAGACCAAGGACAATGTATTAAATGCTTTGTGTTTCCCACAGTGTCTCATACTCAGTTGTCAAATGTTGGGTACATGATAAATTCCAAGTAGCATTTAAGTTTTTGAGAGAGTCTAATCAAGAGATTTGAAAAATAATATGGAAAGCCCATTCAGAGAATGAAAAAAATCACTCAAAGAAGGTCATTTTTAAAATGATATTACAGAGAAATCTATAATATTAAAATGAACTGACATTTTAATATTGAACAGTTGGTCGATTTTTTAGAGGAAGAAATGTATAATTAAAACTGGGAAAGTTGAGAGCATTTGGAGAAACTAGAAATAAAATACATATTGTTGATCCGACAGCGATTGGAAGGAATATAAAGTAATGCACCAGGGCTGGTGATATAGCTCAGGGGGAAAGGAGCTGCCTAGCATGTGTGAGGCCTTAGGTGCAAACTCCAGCACCACAAAAATAAATAATAATAAAAATTAAAAAGAGTAATGCATCTAATGAAAGGTAAAGTCCATTGAAAGTATGAAGGATGGGGTAGAATAGCATGGTGTGGACCATGCCTAAAGACTAAGATTTGAAGTTAGGGAGAAGAGCTTAGCTTTTCCTCTGTTTGAATTTAAGGCTGTTTGAAATTCTATAATGTATATAACACTTTAAATAACTAAGAAATTAGGTTGAATAGTGGGAATTCTTTGAGGAGACCCATTCCTGTGAGCCTATTTTATTCATAGAGAAGATGAAAGTGGCCCAAGAACTCTGGAGGACTGCACTGAGGGGGACAATACTGCCAGATGAGATAATGGAGCCAAAAAAGGAATATTGATGTTCCTTAGAGAGGCCCATTTTGCTATTTGGCCTTGGACCAAAATAAAATTTAAAACTTAAAAATCACACATTGTTTTCTTTTATCTTTTGAATTTAGAGGAAAGCGTCTTTATGATGTAGGCAAACAGATTTACAGTTGTGCTAAATTTTGGCTCTTATATAATTCTAATCAATAGGAACTTGGTTGGATCACTCAATATAAAAATACATGAAAGATCTGCTCACTTCCCTTCAAAGCAAATCTTTATTTCCCTAAACATCAAAGTGCACAATATATTCTCGTGTGTGTGTGTGTGTGTGTGTGTGTGTTTGTGCACACGTTGTGTGTTACTATTTATCCTGTTTTTTTTTTTAATATTCTCAAGTTTCCTAACCTCAGTACAAATCTTTGAGTTGGAGCCTCCCTAAACTCCCTGTGGTTTACCTTTGTTCTCATTCTCTTAGAAGCTGCCAAGTCTAATAGAAGTTACAGGTTTGTCAGCATGAACAGAGAGTTTAGAAACTAAGTTTGTCAAAAGCTTTCCCTTTGCTTCTGGACAAAATGGTGAAGGGGTGAAATGGAGGAATACCTTTATAGGATTCTTTACCGATGGGCAATATGGCCCATCAAATGGCCGTTATTAATGATACCTAGGAATATACAGTTCCTATTCTTGCATGATTATGAAGTCTTCTCACAGAAAATTGACTCATTGATTCTGGTGAGAACGAATTACATTATTTGTTGTTAAGGTGAGAAAGAGAGGGAAAGAAAGTAGAACAAATTGTTCAAGGTGACAGTTAAGTTGTAAGCATGTAACTAGGATTAGCGTTTAGGAAAACTTCAGCATTATTGCCCAAGTCCACAAAAGAAAACATGCACATATTTCCACCAAAGTATCACTCCTGACTTTCAAATTTTCTTTAGTGTATGATTGGTTAAAATGTTTAAAAAAGCACCATCTTTGCCTGGTACCAAATGATGTCTTCAGAATATCTGTAGCTTCTGCTTATTGCTATGTCATAGTAACTGGTATTGGATTTGCCATTCTGCTGGAAATAGCTATAAAATTGAACAAAATATATAAACAAACTATGATTACCAAGAGAATCACCCAATGAATCTCCCATAATTACCCTCTGATTTCTTTAGTATTACGCATGGGGACACTTCTTACCCTGAAGCAGTGGCAGTCTTACTGGCCTAAACAAATAAAAGATGAGAGTCTGGACTATTAAAGTGATTGCAACTTTCAGAGCAGAGAGCTGAGTGGAGATGGAGTGGTGCAAGTATTTGGCTGGTATTTGGCAAGACTCGGTGAGATCTGGCAGATAGCACCTGTCTGCATTAGGGTTGAGGGATAAATGTTGATATCAGAGGCTATGTACAATTGTGCCTCAGCACCTGAAGGGACTTGGTTCTAATATTCTCTGTAAATAATAAAATCCTCAAATGTTTAAGTTTCTTAAATAAAATGGTCTAGTATTTACACCTAACCTACCTGTGTCCTTCCATAGACTTCAGATAATCTCTATATTATTTATAATACCTTGTACAATATAAGTGCTATGAAAATAGTTGTTATATTGTATTGTTTATGAAATAAATGTCTGCATGTGTTCATTACAGACACACCAATCATAGTACATAACAGAGATAAAAAAGAAATAGAGCTGAAACAATGAATCTGGAGAGAGACTGTGGATCTGTGAACTGCCAGGAGGCTACAGCAGAGTATGTCTATGTTTCATGTCACTCATGTGGGTTCAGATTAATGCTCAACATGTGGTAAATTCAAATTTTGCTTTTTGGAATTTTCTAGAAATTTTTCCTATTTTGTAAATGTAACTGGTGGAATGCACAGATGGAGAACATATGAATATGGAGTTTTGACTGTATATCTGAGTGATGTGAGAGACCCAACCCAGCTGGAAGGCAGAGATCAAACTAGGCAACTTTATACTTTTCATTAAAACCCCAGAAAGGCAGTACTCTATGAAGGCTAAGCTCTGGAATAAAGGACATGTCATAGGAAGAAGTACAGAGCAGACTTACCCTAATAAAGACTAAAACTAATCTAACAAAACTAAAATGATCCACCTATTGCTTACTTATTGCCTAAAACAAAACTCAAAACTCTTAAAGGAAAATGACATAATTAAACTGTCTACAAACATATCTTTCATAGTGACTAACATGCAATAAAAATTCTTTGATATATAGGAAAATAAAAAAGTGTCACCCAAAGAGAGAAAACACCATTAGCAATAAGCCCTGAAATGACTCACAATTTGTAATTAATACATGAGGACTTTAAATTGACTATTCCAAATGCTAAAACACTTAAATAAACTCAGCAGAAAGGGGAAACTACAAAAAACATTGTACTATAATTCTTGAACTCAAAAGTAAAATATCTAAAACAAAAATTTCATGGGAGGAAGGTAACAGATTAAAGCTGGCAAAATAATGAACTTAGAAGATATATTTAATAAGAAAAAGTATCTAATCTGACCAGAGAGAAAAAAGATTGAGAACAAATTGAACAAAGCTTCAGTTTTTTGCTTAGAAATATTAAGTAGTCTAATTTAAGTGTATTAGAATTTCAGAAGGAGAGGAGAGAATATGGAAGGAAAAATTTTTTTGAAGAAATAATACATAAAAATTCCCCAAATTTGGTTGTTAACAAGACGACTATAATACCAAGAAAATCAGCAAACTCTAAGCAGGATAACTACAACTAAAATAATTTATTTGCAAATTGAAGTTAAGTTGATAACATAAAAGGTAAAGGGAAAACTTAGGAAACATTCAGGGTAAAACAACACATATATGCACAAAAACAATACGAATGACAATCAACTTATTAACAGAATCAATGGTAGCCATAAACCAGTGCGAGGACATCTTTAAAATTCTAAGGGGGGAAAATGATCAAGCATTACATAATTCTATTTCCTGAACTATAGTTCAATATATATAGGTATATATATATTTTATAAACAGATATATATATATATATATATATATATATATATATATATATCTCAAAGATCTATTTATAGAAACAAAGATCTATTTTAGGCAACTAAAGCTGAGAGTTACATTATGAAAAATACTAAAGGAATTACATCAAACTAACAGAAAAGAACATCAAAGAAAAACCAAACCTATAAGAAGGAATGAAGATCACTGAAATGTTTGATGTGTGGATAAATACTGAAGAATATCTGTGAGTTTAGTCACTACGCATTGTTACAATAGTTTCATGGAAACTAAATTTTCTGAAATAAAAAAAAAACAGTAGGAAAAGATGAGTTCCATTACCATTTTGGCAATTTTGTTGTTAGATTTTATTCTTTCTATATGTATAGGTTTGAATATTTCCTGTTAGAAACTCTTTGGGGCCTTCTAGAGTCCTTCTGTTAAAAGAATGATACCATAATTCAAAATATTTGCTTCTAAATGCAGCATTTAATACCACATCCTTCTTTAATTTTATAGCTACTGTTAGATTGAATCAAGGCTGAAATCTAGCTGGTACACACTGTGCAATTGTACTACTTGTTCAGATGTTGAAATACTTCTGTCAAGTTGGCAAATGGCCAATCCTCCAAGTCCTTGGAACATTCCTCCACTTTTCTGGCTGTTCTTATTCCTCTTGTGTCCTCCAGAACCTCTCACCTACACCTTGAATTTCTTCATGATCTGGAAATTCAAGTATTAAATTCAGGCACACTAGTATCTTTGGATTCCAACTTCAAGGTTATGGTTCCTCTCCGTTTTATTTACTTGCTATTCGTTGTTATGCCTTTTGAATACTAGCCCTGAATTCTCTTGCTGGATATGATGTTGGAGATTTGGGGAAAGTTTTACTTTTAAGCAAAATCCTCATTAGCTGAAACACAACTGGTTTTTCCTTTGTAGTCTGACTGATTGGAATCTATTATCCATTTTTCTGGAAGCTACAGTATAGTTTTCCGTTGGGAACCAAAACATATGCTTCTAAGGTGAGGCAAATCCACTCCTGGGGCTTGACAGGTAGCTTGTGACATACCTGAATATCTAGAGTGTCTAAGTGTAGCCACTGCTTCAGGGATGAGCCTATGGTTAAATTATCATCAACCAGGCTAATGTAAGAAAAAAGTTAAAGAACCATTAGGGTAATTTCTTTCAGAGACACTCAGAAGAATGGACATAAACTTGGGAGCTGTTTTTGGCCATCTTACCATCATGAGACAAGAGCTTTTCTGAGAATAAACTCAGAGAAATTGAGAGCCACGTTATGAGAGAATGGTAATACCTAACAATATTATATATGCTGCTTAATCCAGCTAAGATTTCCTGGTTACATAAGAGAATAAATTCCTTTTTTTAAACTTAAGTCAGTTTGAAATTTTTTTTTGTAACTTTCCTCTAAATGATTCCAAAATAGCATCTTTCTGCTTTCCCAGTCCCTTTCCATTAATGAGAGTAAAGTTTATTGAGCACATGCTATGTGCTAAAACTATAATTATTCTTCATTGATAATTTTTTTTTTAATTCCACAACTGTTTTCCTAGTTATGCCTTTCTGTAGATTCCTGATGCTATCATAACTCTTAGATGGTCCCAGGCTTCATTATGGCTCCTAATGTGCTACCTTATTTATGATGGGTCTTTCTAAAATATAATACTCCAACATCATCCTTCATGCTGATATCAGAGTTCTAATTTCTCATTTGTGTTACTTTTCATAGGTCAGGTCATTTTTCTTGCTTTATCTCCACATGTACCCACTTGCCCTTTTGCTTTCCAGTGAGTTGATGCAGCACATAGCTCTCTCCAGATGTGGCCACTGGATCTTAGACTTTCCAGCCTCCAGAATTGTGAGCCCAAACTGCTTTCTTTATAAATTACCCAGTCTCAGGAATTCTCTTATAGTAACAAAAAACAGATGAAAAATCATCTTTTATAGTAAGCAATTAGTTTTCATCACAGAAATGCAAATTTATTTTTTACCCATTCAGGGATAATCAACTTTTAAGTGGACAAAATACTGGCTTAAAAGTTAGAGAAACATTTTATTCATGGAATTTTAGATATCTTAGAGTACAGATAGTTAAGAATAGGGTTTTTTAAAATGTTTTCAAGTCATAGCACCTATGAACTCTGTGCTTAAATATAAGCCAACTTCTATAAGATTTCAGATTAAAATCATACTTCATCAAGTAGGTGATTAAATACCATTAAAAGTTATTTCTGGCAAGGCGAGGCTATTCTGGTTATTAAAATGACCTTAAATAAACGTTTTTCAATTCTGCTTTGCTGAAAAATTCTGGGGTAAATCATTCTTGTGCCACAATCAGCTGGGACAAGCTCTCAAGAGTCAATAATGTGTATCTCTTCCTAAATCTGTATTTGGTGGCATCGTGTTGGGAGCAAACAACTGGCCATGATGGGAATATTTATGTCACAAAATTTAACAGCTGCTAAAAATCAGTCCCCCTACAGTTCCCAAGATCTGGGTGTTAAACAGTTACTAGTGGTTTATTACATAGTATGCCCTTAAATTCCATTCCTAGAGAATCAAATAGGAAGATCCCGAGAAAGCAACATAGCATAGCACCTTAGAACAGTGCTTTTCTACTGCAGATCAAATTTCTGCACCCTATTTATGCATCATGATCTATATTAATAAATCACAACGAACATTTTAAAGGAAATACTGATAATATAGAAATATTTAACTAAAACATTTATGTAGAAAGGACGAATATTGTTTTCTAAAATCTTCTTTAGGCATCTATATGTCTGTACATAACTATTTGTTCTGTGTTAAATTGTGAAATAATTTCTCACTGGGTCATGGTAAAAAAATGAAATAAAAACTTCAAAAGCCACTTCTTTAACTTTCAATTTACTTATTTTTGTGGTGCTAAGAATTAAACCCAGGGCCTAACCCTACTAAGCAAGCACTCTACCACTGAGTTACAATCTCTGTTGAAAAACTACTGCTTGAGAATACATACTCTGTAATCAATGGTTTAAATCTACTTTATGACCCCATGATCTGGCTGTATCTCTGTTCCTTGTCTTACATGTGTGTAAAGTGAAGACAACAGTAATATCTATTGCCTGAGATTATTTTTAAATGAAGTAATAGATAATAGCTCAATAACTATTAGCTATTATTAGAATTTGTGGTAGTGAGGATAATTGCCAGTAGCTCTGTTGAAATTAGGAGGGGTATTCTGAACTTATCACATAATCGACATAGTCCAAAGCCACTATTGTTCCAGGGCTGGACAACACTAACCATCTAGCCTTTATTTCTTCATTTAGTGAATTATCACCACCTGGTGATAATTCTGCAGCTCCTCTCTGGAAGATGTGATCCTGAGAAATTGCTGTTTGCCTGAATGATGCCAGGGGGACCTAAGCTCCAAAGTGTTCAGTAAATTCTGGATTTTTCAGTGTTTAATGGGTGCTTAATATCATAAAATGCCAGGAGCAGATGGAAAGAGACACCCCCCCACCCCCACCAACACACACACAAAGAAAAGTTTCAAGGTGCTCACAGCAATTTACTTTATTCTATTTCTTTAGAAAATGTTTTCATCCCTGCTCCTTTGATCCACTCCTATTGTACCGAGTTTTGCTGCGGGGGCACTGGGAACTTCTTGTTCTGAGTCAGTCTGGGCTAAGACATTAATGGACTCCTGTGCCAAAAGCAGAATATTCCCTAAGGTTGTACCAGCCAAACTGTCTCTGACTTCATCTTCATTGCCACAGGCATTAGGGGCCTTAACTACAAAGAGCCTGGGCCCTCTATAACAATTGCTAGTCTTCCAATTCCATGGCAAATACTATAGCAGTTAGTAGCTTTTAACTTTCATCACAACTACTGTGCCTGTGTCCATGAGTTTGGGTTCCCTCTCCTCTCCTATCCACTCCCTACGTGGGTTTCAGGGAAGACTGATCTTTACTATCTCAGTACATGTTCAAATGTAGGAAGTTCCCAATGGTATAGCTGTAACTTTAGACATAATTTTTTAGCTATCAGGACCTGTGTGTCTCTTGTATAGCTTTGAACTGTTTAAAGTGATTCTGATTTTACCTGTGCTTTGAAAAGAGGCAGTATAACACAAAACCCTCTACAACAGAGCCTCGAGGTTTGCTTCCCTTTCTTTGTATTACACCCAAGCTATCAGCATGGAATTATGGCACTCCTGTGTTACACAAGGGACCATTTCCCCAGGTGACAAATGGAGGACTAGACACAGAAGAGTGGATACTGCATGAATATGTTTATATAAAAGCTTAAACCAAGTGGAAGTAATCTATGGTGTTAGAAGCCTGGTTGGATTTTACTCTTGGGTGTGTGGGAAGTTAGTGATTGAAGGCAGCATGAGGGCTTCTCAAGCTTTGATAGATTTCTGTTTCTTGATGGGGATTCTTGTTTCATGATGGGTGTTCAGTTTATAAAAGTTCATCAAACTGCACCGTTAGGATATGAGCATTTTTCTGTATGTATATTATACTTCAGTGACATTTAAAATGAGAAAACAGGGCTGAAGTGACAAGGAATGGCAAGCACAGCTGTGTAGTTTTAAAACTTGGATTTATATCACAAACTGGCCACTAGGGTATTGATAGTAACTTTCCCTTGTGGCTTATTAGTAGCATTCGCCCTGATGAAAGGATCCCCTAATGCCTGGTGGAAGCCCTAGTGTAAAGTAAAGTGTCTTAAGTCACTGTGAGTGAGCAATGGCCATGCAGAAGCCTCTTCTACCCTCTGGTAGGTTCTAAGACTACAGGGATGAATAGGACAGCATGTACGCTACATATAGTAAAAATATGGTTTCTTGGAACTCTGATAACTGTCAGAAGCTAAATAGAAAATACAACTCCAATTTACTTTGTCAGACCATTCTAGGGTGACAAGTGGGAGGAGAGTCAAAGGTTTCCCCATCCTTGCCATAGTTGGGTGCTTCTACCCTATAGTTTGGCAGGTTACCACTTTAAGTTGGATAGACAAGCTGTTATAGCTGAAGTCTACAAGTGCTGTGGCATGCTAAGACTAAATTTATAGTCTTATTGGTCAATGTCTCCCAAGGGCCCTGGTGAGAAAGGCTTGATCCCTAGCCCATGGCACTCTTTGGAGGTGGTGGAACCTTTAAGAGGTGGAGCCTGGTAGAAGATCATCCAGTCACTGAAGGTGTGCCCTTGAAAGGGATATTGGGACCTCAACCCCTTCCTTTTTCTCTGTTTTGCATCTGGGCCATGAGTTGAATGGCTCCACCATGTGCTCCCCACCATGATGTACTGCTATGCCACAGGTCTCAAAGCTACCAACCATGAACTGAAACCTTCCAAACTGCGAGCCAAGATAGATTTTTCCTCTTTTTAAGATGATTATCTAAAGTATTTTGTTACAGTATGGAAGGCTGACTAACACAAAGGCTTCAGTTTACTGTTTCTCTTTTCAGATGAGATTGACCTTTGAGTCTGACTATCTGGCCCATTGTGATGCCTGATGCTATTTTAAACAACTGGGAAACTGTTGTCAACAGAGACAAACTTTTGGTCTAAGATCAAAATGTCAATAGGTAACAATCTGGAGAGTAGATCCCAGACATTTGCTTCTATTATTTTCCATATTCTCCATATTTCTGGTTACAGTAGACTCTTATATTTAAAATGTTCACAAATATTTATTTTGAAAGTTATTTTTAGTTATTCTTGCTATCCCAACCTTTTAGCTCACATTCTTTTCTCTTGTATTCAAGCTTTCACCAAGTCCAGGTTGCTGTTTTGCTCATAGTAGCTCCAAATTTGGCTTCTCCTTTCTGTTGCTGTTAGATAACATCATTCTTTTATTGATCTTTGTTTCTGTGTGCTGCAGCTTTCTGTTTGATTTCATACATCTTTCTGCTGTTTCAGTCTGTTCAAGGCACCTCTCTAAACTTGAATTTACCTGTGGTCACTTGAGCAGATTCAAATATCTCATCACTCTAAATTTAGTCTTAGCATGCTAGTTTCAATGATTTTTCTCCATTTCTTTCTTTTTTCTTCTCTTTAACAGCCCATTTTGTTTAGTTCCTAGGAAGTACAAGGACAACTCTTTATCAATTTCCTTTCTACTTCTAACTCAGTGTACTTTTCCAAGTTTGGACAAATTAGTTCAGATGGTTAGGTTATTAAAGTCTACATCACTTAATTTGTCTATGTTGTATTATCTTAGAGAAAACTTGTTACACTTTTGTTCATCATCTATTGTACAAAAACATATCATTAGTCATAAAGTGAACTGCAGTACAAATTGTCTGGAAAGCTTGGCACAAACTAGTGATTATGGCTATACGTTTACATTCCTGCAGATCTGTACAGGTGAGGATGATCTTATTTGTGATGGATAATGTGTTGCCAGGCATATAGTAAGTATACAATAAATATTTGTTGACTAAATGAACGACCATTTTATCCTTTTGTTTCACACTTTACAGTAAATGTCAGCTTTCATTTTTACTGTTTTCTTCATTCCTGAATGAGAAAATTGACTAACATTTTTTGAACTCATATGCAAGTTGCTTTACATATGCTTATTTACTGTTTCCAAGATTTCTGTTGTAAACAGAGACATAAAACTACCTTAAGGGCAACCTTAAGTCCTATTTTATCAGGACCTTCCAGAGGCTGAGCAGTAGAATACATCTGTTTAATTCCCAGACCTTTGAATTTCCTATTATAAGTCCTTTGAGAATTCTAACATCCCAGGGCACACTGGAAAGAAGATAAGAAAATTTGACACATGAGGCACCTTCATGTTTTTTTTTTTTTTTTTTTTGTGTGTGTGTGTGTATGTGTGCTTCTTTTACCTTAAACATATTTTTGTTTTGTTTTGTTTCTTGCAGTACCAGGGATTAAACCCAGGACATCACACAAGCTAGGCAAGTACTGTATCACTGAGCCACATCCCCATCCCACCCTTAAAATATCTGTGATGACTTCACTTAAATTCCAGTCTCAAGTCTATACACGTTCCAGTTTAATTTCAGGAGACTTTTCTTCTAGGCCATGACACTTGGATATGATCCTGCCTAGGGAGGAGACCTTTGAATGTGAATTTGTTTCCACATCTGGCATCCATTAGCCTTCTCATCAAGGCCATTTTTGGAGCCAACTTCATTGACTGTGCAGATGTTTCTTTAACTTTTTTCTTAGCACAAGATATTTACACCTTGCTGTTTAGCGCACATATGGGGTAATAACCTTGGGGAATTTCAAAAGTCCTGAGCTGCAATCCCTGTAAAATTGTATGCAAAGTTATCCCAGTGGTATGGATGCTGAACTAACGAAGCATCACCCAGTGACCCATTTCACAATGGGAGGGCTGCCACTTATAGGACTGTAATGGGTCCACGAGATGTCACTCGAAGGATGGCATTTCATATGACACCCAGAGGAGAACTAAATACCAAGAGGAAAGCAGATTTTTGTCTAAAAACATTATTTCTTTATTAGAAAAACTAATGATATTAAGAACTAGAAAATAGACCCTGATTTTTAAATGTGAAGTATCACCTTATATTTTATTTTCAACTATACAAAATATGAGTAAAAATGTTTTCTTAAATATTATGGATGTTGCCCAGACTTTGAATGAAATCCCATGCTAGCATGTTTGCATGAGTGTGTTTTGAATAATCTTTGTGTGTTGATCCAAACAAATTCTTCAATGTTTGCACTTGGCCGCTCTTCTGGAATGTATTATTACTATCTATGGAAGCTTGGCATATGGGATGTCAGAACAATGACACTATCTTCAACATGGGTAAACCAAAGGGAAAGATATGCATTCTTTTGGGTGTTCTGAGTTGATTTTATGACAATCAGTGAATAATAAGACAGTAGCCTAATTCTATGAAAAATTTCACAATATCCACCTCCCCCACCAACAGTATACCTCTTAATTTACTAGTTTCACTGTAATTTTCTACTGTCATTCTCCCTGTACCACAAATAAATTGTGCTCTTGTTTTTAAGATCTGACTATTTATAGATTATAAAATGTTTTAGTAAGGAAGCCTCAGAAATCATCCAGGCTGATCATTCAGACTCTCAATTATCATCTGAAGAATCTTAGTTGCTAGAGCCTTGCCTAAAAACTTACTTAAGTGCTCTTGCCCTGCATACAGTCTAGTCTATGTGTGGAACATATTTTAGAGCATCTGTGATTATAACATACTGTGTTTTGTTCTTCCAGTATATGTTCTCCATTTAGCTAGAGACCTATTACTTTCCTCCAAATGATTTGGAATTCCTACTGACATACTTCTTCCATTACACAATAGTATCCTTTCCTGAGGGGACAATTGGCTAAAGAGGCAGGAGTACCCGTGTGTGAGCCAAGGCAGAAATATTCTATTTTTAAAAACAGGGATTCATGGCAGCCAGCTGAAGAAAACATGAAGTGTGTGTTGGCCCTGTACTTGTGCTTAGAGAACAATGGTGAAAGGTTAAAATAAAAGCAAGAATCAAAATAATAGGTATATCCACAGGCTATCTCCTGCTAGGTAAGGAACAAAAAGGGAATGTTTCCTTGTGGAAGGCACCTACTGCAGTCTACAGAGCTTTTGAAAAAGAAGTTAACCACAGGGAGACAGGAGAAGCAGCAGCATAGAGGACAAACTACAGAACACTAACTGTTCCCCACACAAACATTAGCTGCAGGCTGTGCTGTTTAGTGGGGTGTGAAATCACAATTAACAGAGCAAGGGTTTTGTAAGTGAGCCGAAGCTGATTCAGATTACATCCTGCTATTAGCTGCTTTTAGAACAACCACATTGAACAACTCCATGTTTATTGGACTGTGATATGTTCTTGAAGAAATCATTAATAAAAACAGTTGATTATCATTATATTCGCTGTGTCGGTATTTTAGATCTTAACTGTTTATGATCTTTACCAATGTGGGATGAAGAAGCAGGAAATGTGTTAAGTTGAATAGATAGTCAGAGTTGGTGGTACCAGAGTGTTGCAATAGAGTCTTTCTGAGATTTTTATTTATCCATTTATGCATGTCTGGTGAATATTATACTTGAACTCTTGAATGTGGTTTAGATTAAAACTGTTTAATACTTGATGATGTAGACAAGTGATAGCTCAGAAAGCATATCAATCTGATAAAGAGAACAGAATCTTGGATTTATGTGGAATACTTTAAAGATATTAAACATCATGTTTGTCATTGTAATAGCTTTTTTTTAAATAAAATAAAATGAGCTCTTAGAAAATAGGAATCAAAATTTTAAGAATAAATTCTGTCAATTTTCTCCTAAAATAATGACTTTGAATTTTTTTCTTTTTACTCTTAAAACATTAGATGATCCATTCTTATTTCTGTTTTGATATGTCAGTGAGGGTTTAGAAGCTAAACATTTTATGGAGAGCATATTTTATGGCTATAACAGTATTTTGTTGAGAATACTGAAACTTTGTTAAGCTGATGTAGCAGCTAACTTTTCACAGCATAGCTCAAGGGTTCCCTGCTTAAATTTTTTTGCAGGATAATTGAATGTGTAATGGGATAATAGAATACTTATGTGTGGAAGTGAACTTGTAGAATGGCTCTTCCAGCTTCTATGCAGTCCTGGAGCTATGAATGGTCTTGTCACAATATTAACTCACTTCTTAGAGCTAGGACTAGAACCAGGTTTATGACTCCCAAATCCTCTTTGAATATGATGTCCATACCAAAAGTTGTTAGTTGTCTTCACTACATACAATCTGAAAAATTAGTGCAGAGTTGACATGAGAATTTGAAGTCAGTATGAGACACTTGGATCCTTCCACTTTATATCCAGTCTAAGTTGGGTGATGTTTGCCAACCTTATCATTCAAAGAAGCTTATTCCAAATGATCTGTTTTACTCAGAAATTACTAAAAATGGATCTCTGTCCAATATTTCTCTGGAGTAAAATGATATATGCCTTGTAAAATCAGCTCTCCTGAATTCTGGCACTAGCAAATGCTTCAGGCTAGGAATTCATTCTGGTTTAGAAGGTGACACAGAGGTGATGACAGCCATGGCTGGATTCTGATGAGTTACGTGGCCTTGAAAAGTCTCTGAGTTTTTAGTTTTTCGATTTTTTGAATAAACAGATTGAACTAAATGATCTGTAAGGCATACTCTAACTTCTACATTTTCCATTTTAAGTATTGACAGATATTTTTGGAATTCTCGTAGTTTATGTGCTTCATCCTCCTCTAGCACAGGTTTCTATTGAAGTGTTTTGGAGATCACACACACATATATTTTACATATATGTTTTATAGTGTTTGTGTGTGTCTATTACATATTAGTCATATATTTGGTTCTATTTTCCAGTTATAAGGATATATTTGGCTGAGAGTTGTCACTCTTTCTCTTATCCACTGCCTCATATCTCTCCTCTAGGATGATACACAAATGAAATAGTCACAAAATAAGGATTAATGAGCCAGATTGTTGTGTCTAGTTACAAGTAAAAAATAATTTTAAAAAAGAATACATTGGAAAATATTCTGAGGAACTGGTTTGGATTAGATATGCGGTAGCCCCAAAAGCTCACCTGTGAGACAGTGCAAGAATCTTCTAAATTAAAATGATTAGATTATGAGAGGTTGATCCTAATCAGTGGATTAATCTTCTGATGGTTTAATTGGGTGATAACTGTAGGCAAGTAGGAAATGGCTAGAGAAGTTAGGTCACTTGGGGCATGCCTTTGGGATTTATATTTTGTCCTGGTGAGCAGAGTGCATTCCCACCCCCACCCACCTCTTTCTTTCATCTCTGATTCCTGTGGCTTTGTGGTATACACTTACATGGACCCAGATCTATGAAGTCAGCCAATCATGGACTGAAACTTTGAATCTGTGAGCTAAAATAAACTTTTCCTCCTCTATGTCATTCTTATCAATTCTTTTAGTCAGGGTGATGAAAAACCAAACTGAAACAGAAACTCATTGCTAGTGAGAGATTTAATGCTTGTTGCTCACTTGCAAGAAACTTTGGTGAAGTTGAAAGAAAAGGAGGGGAAAAAGGAAAAGGAAAATACTTGAGACCCTACTTTGTTCTGAGCATGGTACTAGACACATCTATTTGGTTCTGATTCTGTCCTCTTCACCATTCACTTCCTACAACAAATATTGATTTGTGCACTTAGATTCTAGGCACCCAAGATGCTGAGGTGAAGACAGATGTGGTCTTTGTCCTTAGTGAGACATTTAATCATCTACATACTATATCCTCAACTTTACACAAAAGAAGTTCCTACATTTTTGTAAAACTACAGACTATATTTAGAAAATCTGAAATATCTCCCTACTTTTAGAAATTTCTCCTCACTATAAAGGATAGAAAGATTAGATATGTATACTTTTTACTACAATGATGATATAGTATGTTCCATTTAAAAAATCCCTATTCTAAAGGCCCAATTTCTCAGTATCCTTACCTCAGGGTAAGCAGATATGCAGTAAGGCATTGACATCATATTCTAATTGGAGGCTTAGTGAGACTAAATGACTTCTCTAAGGTCATAGCATGAGGTGGCAGTGAGCCCCTGATCCAAGGTGACTGCAGGGCTCTGCAGTTCTAGTTATGTTGTTTTTGCCTTTCTGTTTAATCAGATTTTTTGGTGCCAAGTTTTCATGTTTGGACAGTGGTGTTTTAAACTGGGGCCTGCCTTCTCCAAGGTGGGCCAATGCTAAGATAAGAGAAGCCTCACTCTATCTTTTGGCCAATGCCACATTCCACCCAGCAGCTCAGCTAAGAATAATTAGATAAAACATACCTCCCTCTGTCCTTAAGGGCTTTGGGTTCATGTGCCAAGTCAAATAGACTTTATCTCAGTCAAGCATTGCATGCCCCTCTGCTGTGGCCAAATGCCCAAACATTTTGCTGCTGTTCTGCAGAAGGAAAATGACCCACACGCCAGCACTGGAAGGTACTAGAGGTGGAAGGAATATTTCTATAATGTAAAATATGCAAATGAGAAATCTTGGCTTTCCTTCTCATCATAAATCAGCTACTATCACATTGGCCCAGGAAATGCCAAGAGAGCCAAGGTAGCCAAATATGGCGTCAGAAAAGGGAACCCCCATGGACAGTTTGGCTAGGAATCCAAGGCCAGGGAATGAGCAATAAAGCCAAGTCCATTTCTGTCTCTGTGGGTCGCCATTCTATATAGTTTGGAGAGTGCTTTTATAAGAGGCATCATATTTTGTGTGGTAGAGAGTCCATCTCAGCACTTATTTTAATCACCACACTATAGTTCGTATGAGTTCCTTAATTATATATTCAGCTCCTTATCTATGTTTGTGCATCACAATACTGACACACTGCCTGGCCCATGGCAGGAATTTGTCCTTTACCTCTGAGACTGGTGCTCAATCCACACCAGTCTTATGTTGCAGATATAGGAACAGGAGCTTGGAAACTTCCCTGATACCTTCCATGGAATATAATCTGTTGGAAATCTGCTATTTCTGCCTCTGGTCTCAGGTGCCTCTTGGTGGGGCCTCAAAGTAGAAAGTTATGTTCTCCATTATAGGGTAAAGTCAACAACATAGCCCTCTACATTCTTTTCTAGGGCCCTAGAAAACTAGGGAGAAAAAGTAAAATAAAATATTTTTTAAAGGAAAAAAAAAAAAAGAAAATCTGAGAGAGACACCAATTGTACATCAAGTTGCTGCAGAGGCCAAGAGTGCCTGGTGCTGCATGTCTGCTATTGCACCCCTTCAAAGAAAGTTTAGCATACTCTAGTACAGCTTGGGACTGATTCCACCACAGATGTTGTCTTAGCAGGAAAGAAGGGGTGTGAGTTATGCTGATGGCCAGATGTTGCCCAGAACTGAGTGGAGAGATACATTTGTAGTGGACCTATGAAGAAGAGCAAGATTGGAGAGCCAATCTTGTGAATTTTCTTCCAATCTTAAATAACTCAATCTTAAATCTCAATTTTCTCATCTGTAAGATGAGCCTGATAGCATCTGCCCTAGAGTGTTACTTGTGACCCTAAATGAGATTATGCTCATGAATGTGCTTAGTGGACCATCTTATCACTTTCTGAGACAGCTCCCTTCTTGAGGAATTACTTCTGGAAGCAGTTTGGGTCAGACTTCAAATTAACTAGTATATTATATATTTGATAGATTTGGAGGAGGGGCTAATCTCTCCCTCCCAGTTCACAGAGATCCTGATCCCTGGTTTCTCATGAGGCCTATAATTCTATTATTCTTTATACACCATGTGTCTTATTATAATATAAATTTCACTGGCAAGAATGATAACACAGTCTTTTTCTTTCTTCCTTTCTTTTTTTTTTTCATCTAATAGAGGATATTTTTGATGCCTCAGGTAAGTGGTTGCTATGAAAGTTCTAAAAACAGATGTCAAATCTTCTGATTTTTTCCTGGTTGCAGAGATAGACCGGGTTTAGGATTTCAGATTGAGTCTCAGAGCATGAACAATATATTCAGCTTCAACAGAGAGGAAATATAATCCATGAACCCTTGTAGATAAGTGTTCTTAAATAGAAAGGGAAGAATGAAGGGATAATAAAATCTTCACGAAGTTTTTCCAACTTTATTGTGGTTTTCTTTTGGTTTTTCAGAAAGTGTGTTCCTGAACAGGCACGGTAGTGCATGTCTATAATCCCAGCTGTTAGGGAAGCTGAGGCAGGAGAATCACAAGTTTAAAGACAGCTTCAGCAATTTAGGCCTTAAACAACTCAGAGGCACCCATTTCTAAATAAAATATTTAAAAGGGCTGGGGTTGTGGACCTGTCAAGAGAAGAATGAAGGCCTTTTTCTCTGGGTCTATAAAATGCTTTCCCTAAAGTGCTTTGCAAAGGTCACATTTAATCACAATATACATCTCTTATTGAGATAGATAATAAAAATTCGCTTCGTAAAGAAATCTTTGCTCAAATCCTTTGCTCAATTTCCTATCTTAACATGTCTATACCGTTCTGTCTAACTCTCAAGTTCTTTGGTAATGTATACTGTACCTGAACAACTCAATATCTTATTGCCCTCCACTATTTTTCATATATGTTCTATTTTATTCATTATTATCGGAGATTGTATTTCCCCAAATATTTCTGGTCCTACTTTCTTTTCCAGAACCTTGCTGTTCTGTCCTCAAGTGGAGAAGGTTTTATACAACTTACACATACTTGAGTTTAAATTGTCAGCTACACTTCAACAAGGTTTTTTTTTTTTTTTAAACAAACAAACAAACAAAAATGAGGTGAAATATATTTCCCCTCCCCTGAAACTGGAAAGATTTTTTATTCCTCCTGTTGAATAAAAATAAGTAAAAGTGCCAAATAAATGTTGCCTGTGACACTAGGCTGCAAAATGTGATGAGGTTCCTATTGTGGCTGCTCTCTTTCTAGAGATGCTCACCCTTAGAACCAAACACCTTTTTTTAAAAAAAAAAAATATATATATATATATATATATTAGTTGTTGTTGGACACAACATCTTTATTTCACTTATTCATTTATTTTTTATGTAGTACTGAGGATCGAACCCAGGGTCTCGCACATTCGAGATGAGCGCTCTACCACCGAGTCACAACCCCAGCCCCAGAACCAAACACCTTTTTATGAAGAAGCCAAACAGTTACTTAGAGAGACACATGTAAGTGTACCAGCAGACATATAGCAATAACTACCAGAGTGTTAGGGAACAAGTGTTCAGGTGATTCTAGACAGTAGGTTTGAGCTGCCCCAGGTGGTGATGAGTGAGGGAGAGATGAATTATTTCTACCCAGCCCTGGTGAAGGCAGCCTGCCTTTAATCAGAGGTTCATGAGAAAAATGTGAGTATGCTGAGTATTCATCATGTTAGAGATTAAGTTTGGGAATGTTTGATAATCAGAACAGCTGGGGACTACTACTCTCCATTTACATTTAAGTTTTTTGAGGTCAAAAATCATATTCTGTCTGTCCTTTATGTGGAGAACCCATCAACGCTGAGCATATAACATATGCAACAAAAATGGTCCTTGGTGATGGAATCCAGCAATTTACAAACCATCCCACAGCTGAAGGATATGAAAATAGATATCCTGGACCCTGCTTCTTGAGATTTTCAAGTAAAGGTCTGGGGTGGTGCCCAGAAAAGCCTTCTGGTAAAGATTTAGACTTGGAAACCAATGATATGGTTTACTCTTCTATCCTTAAAGAGGCAAAAGTAGGACCAGAGGCAGGAAGGGAACTTATTTTAGGTACTAAAGCAAATTAGAGTTGAAACTGGAACTCAAATCCTTTGTCTCTCGCCCTGGCTTGTCTTCTAAAACACCTTTATTTAGATAACTCAGCATAGTTGACTAGGGATATTAACTTCCTGTACCCCCTGTTCTTCAAGGCAACTCTGTAGTACATTTATCTCTGCTCCATAACACATAATCTAGTTTTTCAAGTGAATAAAATATTTCCATGCTTTCATGTCTGGGTGAAAAGGGCCCAAGAAACACTGTAGGAGGGGAAACAGGTGGAGGTGTTTTTGCCTGACTGTCAGGGTCAATACACACACACACACACACACACACACACACACACACACACACACACACACACTCTGATTCCTTCATCTTCCTGCAAACATGAAGCTAGAATGAAGTGTACAGGTTGATCTGTGTACCTCTATTGACCGGCTCCACCATGGGCCACATGAAAATGGGATTGTGCTGAAAGTCATTCCATTATCTGGAAGGTGGCAGGTCAACAAAGGATATGTTCTGGATGAAATGAAATTAAGGAGTCAGAAGTCCTTGCAATGGACCTCCTTCTGCTTTCTGAGTCTTCAGTCAGTCTTTATATTGATTTTTGAAAACAACAACAACAACAACAAATCCAAATATTTTTAAGAGGGCTCTGATTCACAGAAATCACCTCAGCCTGTCTCTGCCATAATCTAAGGTTAAATCTTTAATGAAATTTCCTTATGGACTTCTTTCGGAACTTTTTTTTTTTAAAGAGAGAGAGAGAGAGAATTTTTTAATATTTATTTTTTAGTTCGCGGCGGAAACAACATCTTTGTATGTGGTGCTGAGGATCGAACCCAGGCAGCATGCATGTAAGGCAAGCGTGCTACCGCTTGAGCCACATCCTCAGCCCTTCTTTTGGAACTTTTATTTTAGGATCATAAATATTTTCTTGATATTTGATTTTGAATTGAAAGAAAGATTTATCTTTTTATTCTGGTTAGGTTTTAATTTTTACATTTATTTTTTATTGGTAATAGAGCTTGTTGTTTGAATTTTTTTCTTTTGTCAAAAAATCTTGCCTCTTAAAAGAGTTAGTTTCTATTTTTGAACCAAGAGAATATTGCTGAGGGATGTATTATCATTTCATCTTTTACTTTCAAGTCTCAACTTTCCAGGTTAAGAGAGCATGAGTTACTCTCAGAATGAGTTATTCTAGGGACACTTTATGTTCACTTGTTCCTCCCCAGAATGGAAGGTGAACTGTGGAATGATCGTCAAATCTTAACTACCACTCCTATTACTTTATAATTGGAGTCTTTTTTTCCTTCCAGTTTGTAAATTTTCTCATTTACATTAGGTTGCATTTTCTTCTGATTGGTAAATTTTTTTCTATTACATTTTGGTTTACTTAAATTTGACTATCCCTTTGGGCATTTTGTTGATGTTTGTATTCTTTCTAGTCATGTAAATTTGAATTTATAACATTAATACTTTTGAATGCTTGCAATAGTATCAACCTCGTCTTATTAATATCAACAATATTTTCTTTAGTCCTCACAATATACTAGTAAATTAGATGATATTCCCATTTTAGAGAAGAGGATACTGAAGACGGAAATGAGAATATATAAGTTGCTAAATAGCACAAAACTGGTAGAAGAGCTTAATTTTTTATTTGTGTATGTCGGGTAATAAATCTACCTGTCTTCTTCTAGGTGTACATTTGGCTCTGTTTTTTTTTTTTTTTTTTTTTTTTTTTTTAAGTTTCCTAAAGGTGCATTTAGTTTACCTAATTGGCTGTGCTCATCATCAGAATCACCTGCAGGGCTGGGTAAACCATGAGTTGCAGGCTCCGCCCCCAGGGTTTCTAATAAAGGAGACCTCGTAGGGTTCAGAAGTTGGTATTTTCGACAAATTGCCTGTTTGTATAGCTGCTGCTAGTCTGGGACATCTCTGTGGGAACCACTGATTAAAGTAAAGGTAAGTAAGACCTTTCAACACAGTTAATTTCATCCAAACATGACAAGCTAATATATAATATCAATCAATTTAGGAATTCTTTTGTTTTCCTCAGAGAAACAAAGTTATGTATAATTAAAAATTTCTGAGCTTTCTGAGGCTTGTGGTGATACTCTCATACTAAGGTTATTTTCTCAAATTTAAGTGATGCCTTTGACTGAATGGGCCACAGACCGTATGCTTTTAGACAATTGAGAATATTCATTCTTCCACATCTGTGCTTGGGCACAAAAATCCACAGTCCATCAATTAAAGGGAGGTATTTAATCCTAGTAGCTAAGGAACTTTCTGTGTAACTTGGCCATTTTCTAGCTCTTTCGTTACAGCCCTTAGTTTTGGCAGACGTTTATGGTAGCATGGATCTGATTTTGCTAGTAAGTGATAATGTGAAGCCTTTCTGTTGTTTGTTTTTATGTTCATTGAGCATTCTCATTATTGGTAGTCAGTTTTCATCAAAGCCAGCCCTTCCTGACTCACTATTACATTGGGTTGCTTGGTAGAATTTTGAATTGCTGTTAGTTAAATGACTTATTTTGTGAATTGCTCAAGAAGGATATGAGAGGGCCAGGGAGATGGGAATCTTGGGAGTTGAGCTACCAGAAATACAGGAGGAAAAGCAACTTTGATATAAAAGGTGGGCATATGGCTGGATGAAAAGTCTCAGCTGTATCTCCCTGAGTAATATTACTGCTGTTTCCCCCACAATTCCACCATCTTATAAATGTAGAGTCAGAAAATGGTGATATTATTTAAACCATGGGTAAATTTTGTAGCCCTGAGGAAGTATATACTGTATTTTAGGATACTTCTAGTACTATATTATATGAATCACAAGGCATTTGAGATGGTATCAGAAACCATCTATTAAAACTCCTTCCACATATGAAATGCTTATGCAATGCCTATTAAATTGCCTGGAATTAAAACTTTGATTTCATTCTCATTATACATTGAGTTTAATCGTACATCAAGTCAAACTTTCCATTGCACCCCAACACCCACTGCATCAGGAGACTAGATTTAGAGTAAAAACTATTTGAGCTTTGCTCACAGGGTATGTGATCTTGGATACATACTTAGCTTCCCTGTCAGTTTCCTCATCTATAAAATGGGGAAAAGAACATATGTTTCTCAAGAAAGTTGTGAAGTTTAAATAAAGTTAGAGATTATATAGTAAAGAGTAAAATGCTGGCTTTATATTTGACTTCCAAATTTTGTCATTATCTGGCTCTCACAATTGATTCAGCTTTGTATCTCACATCCTCCAAAGTGACTTCTCCAGTCAGACTTTTTTCCTCTGGGTTCTTGAAATGCCATTCTGTTCTCCTTGACTTTACTTGGGAGCTTTCATGCTTTTTACTTAGCCAAAAATATGAGGATTTGGCATCTCCCGGTACAGTTGGATTTTCTGTTCTCAGAGTAGGTCGGCTATTGAGGGGAAATGACTGTGAAACAGTCAGTGTGAAACCTTGTAATTGCTAGATCTTGAATCTCTATTTCCTGAATCTCTAGTTCCTGAACTATTCTCTGTCCAGCCCTGTGATGGGCATGGAGCATCCTAAAGAAATACATGGTCCCCTCCTGCTGTTCTCTTCCTATCATTCAATCAGGTTCACTAACTACACTGCCACACTGCTGCCTATAAATTATTCCCAGCAGAATATATTTTCTAAATCTGGCAAGTGTTCTTAGGTCAAGTCTGACAAGGGGCATCTAAATGGTAAGGAGAATGTACACTGTAGATTTCATGCAGAACTAACCAGGGCATGCTGAAATCATAATGAGAGTATTTATCCTTCTTGCCTACCAGCTTATAGATTGATAGATGGGCTGTTTCATTACAGATTTGCCATTATATTTCATCTCCCTTTTTTTTTCTATAGCTGCCCTACACACCATATTTATTTTATGGCCTGTCCCTACAGAAGCTGTTTGAACCCTTATTAACTGCTGGCAAAGCTGCCCCTCAGCAAATTTCTGGAGGTTTCTGTATCCAAAATGGATGTGTCATGAAGAACATTTTTATTAGTTTCTTGATGTATTTTTGATAGTGAAGAAAGTAACTATAGTAGACTGAAGTTCATATTATTAAACACCTGAGAAAGCAGGTGTTTAATATTTTAATAACTAATGAACTAAGCATTTCACTTGTGCCTGGTGCTGTTATGCATTTTATGCATGTGGTCATTAACAGTTTTCAAGAACTCAGAGGAAGGTATTATATTCCTCTTTACAAATGAAGTAAGTAGTAGGTGATGTTCAGAGAGACTTAGTATGTGTCAGAGCAAGCACCCAATTGGAATTGCAAACGTATCAGGTCCTATTTCTGTAACCTGTTATGTTCTTGAGCAAGTGAAGCAAACTCTGTAAACCAATTTCTTCATAAAATCCACTCTGTTACTTGTGGTGAAGTGCAAGCACTGGTCTTAGCCCTTGAAAGTTATCTCTTAAACATTACTGTGATGAGTAAAGCCATTGCGGGGATTCAGACCAGTTTCTGTGTTGTGTGTCCTTTGTCTCAAGCCCAAGCTGAAGCTGATTTCTCTTTTTCATGCTGAATTAACATCTTACCTAGCAGGTGAGCTTGGCTATTGTTGAAGGAGCTTCAGCAATGATCACTTTTCAAGTAGAATCAGATGATGTCTGTTCACTGAGGGACCTATTAACATTGAGTTTGGGCTTCTGTTATAATGTAAAAAGAAATTTCTTTTGTCTTATGAACCTATCTGGACAATTTTCATTAGATACGTTCATTTTAAGGAAACATGAAAATTTTAGTTTACAAAAGAGCAATATGGGTGCAGAAGAGTTGTGAATGTGTTAGATATTTACTAAATCTGGCTGCTCCTCCTCTTAAGTAGACACAACACCTACATGTGGTCACTTGACTGAATTCTACTAGTGATGTAAGAGCAGAATATAGTCCACATGAACCTCACCATAGTTTGGTTTCCATGGTATCCCTTTATTTGTTGAACTGAAGACAAGCAGGGAGACTCTGGAAACCATGATTGGATGGTGCAGAGTCACAGATGAAAAGTACCTAAATCTCTTTGAATTGGCACCAATCAAAAATGTTTAAGTGGAATTTACTTGAGGAAAATATAACTTTGGTGTTGTATATTATTTATCTGGGGATTTTTTTGCTACATCAAACTAATATAGAAATATTTCACAAACTTTGCCAATTGTGCCAGTCAGATGAACTTTTAGCTCCTTATCTTTTTCATCTCTTGATGAGTTAAGGCTCAACAGCTACAAGTGGGAGCCTGCATCTGGCTCCTGGAGATTGCCTTGAATCCCTTCCTTATTTGCCTATCTGCCCCCTATCCCATGATGCTCTTTACAAGACTTTCCTGGGTGTTAGCATGGACCAATCCAGATCTGCCTCCACCCACCACTCTTCGTACTGTATTTGTATTCTTCAGTACGTCATATGTAATATTCAGTACAGTTCAGACAATTTGAAACTTTATTCAGCTCAACACTGCAAAGTCGTCTTCTTTGACTACAATGGGAAAAATAAGCTGGGCAGGCCAGGGAGTTCATTTTGATTTCTCTGCTTAAGGACTATGTAGCCTCAAGTAAGCCTATATTTCTCTTAAACATAGGGTCCCTGTCTGTAAAAATGTAACTGATTCCTGTGCTCCTTCTCTTTCTCAGATGCTTTGAGCATGGGCATATGATTGATGATAGCATTTCTAAGGAATCAGAAAGTACACTGTAGGGCATTATAATTATCATAGAAAATAATGAGAACATTGGAATCTTTATAGTAAGATGGTACTTAGTACCATTGTGGAGGGCATTGGGTGGATTAAAACAAATTAGTAGAAGACTTCATTTGATCCTTTTTTCATCCATTTCTGTCTAGTTTTATGGACTAGTAATTCACTGAACTAACAGCTTCATGATTTGGTTTTAGGTTTTTTATAATACCTACTTTGCAGAGTTGTAAAAACCAGGTGAGTGCAAATTGGCCACTGACAGATATAATAATTAATATAATTGAAAGGTTTTCTACAGGTCATGTATTTCCAGAATTTATAACTGATTATATGCATATTAGTAATATTTAACAATAGAAATAAGGAAGCAGGTAATCTAATATGAAAAATTGGAAGGCACAGCAAATTGCTTAGGTAAATCTTAGCATAATGCCAACTAGTGAGATTTTTTTCCCTCCTTGGTCTGACTTAAAATTTTATTAAGAATTCTTTGCAGTTATCTAAGAATAAATTTGGTATATGAAGAGCTTATTTGTACCAAGCAGTGCAGCAATTTACAGCTAGGTATATTTGCTCTTGGACTGAAACCTGAGGAGGTAGGCTAACAGCAGGAAGATTGTATCATCATTAAACACGACTAGTTGCTCTTTCCCATTGAGCTATTTTAGGATAGCTTTTCTTCAAATCCCTGTGGTCTCTTGTAGATTAAGCCTAACTACCACATTAAACTTTTATCTGGTTTCATATGCAAATAAAGGCTATCCTCCCTGCTCCATTTAATCCTTTCCCTGCAACCATTTTAACAAAATGTGTGAGTCCATTACTAATAGTAATAATAAGCCTTCACATGTTTTAAATTCAAGGAAATATTCACATTACCCAATATGTGAATACAATATTAGCATATGTTGCTCTGCTAAGGGTAATAGAAGAAAATGAATTTTTGTGTTTAAAGAAAGGAATGTAACTCCATTTGACTGAGCTGGTATGTGTGATGTGGGAAAGTGGAAGAGGAGGAGAGAGGGAAAAGGGACACTGGCATTGGAAATGCAAATCAAAAGGACAAGTGAGGAAAAGTTACAGGAAATAAGAGCCTGGTAAAAGAGTTTCACCAAGTATTCCAAGCTAGCAGGGAACGGAAATGTATCTGGGCATATTTGTCTGTGAAGGATATTTGTGTTCTTAGAAGGCTTTGTTCTGGAATGAGGATACATGCTGAGAGATTTCCTGTGTGACATTTATGGGAATATGAGCTTCTTTTTCTTTATAAGTAAATATTTGAGTTACCTAACCCTCATACATCTTTGAAGAGGTTTACGGCTTATGACTAATTCCATATTATCGATAAACAGAAATAGAAATGGCATCCAAAAGTGATCTCCTAATTTCATTTTAGCCTTCAGTTTCAAATGGCAGAATTGTTAACAAATAGCAGAACTGATGAACTAGGTGCTGCTTTTTACCTGCTGGACATATTTTCTGGGAAAGGAACTAATTCAATAATGGCCAAAATCAGTGAGCAGTAGGTACAATGGAGGAATCAAAGGGCTTGGAAAATATACAGACTGTATAATTAATGGTACTTTCAAGGGAGAAGCATGAGAAGAACCTCAAGTGCTCCATTTTCTGAGTTTGAACTAAGCCCTTCTTCCTATTGGGAGCCCCATATTCTAGGGAGTGAGCTTCTAAGTCTCAGCCTTTATGGTCTCCCCAACACTTCTTCCCCCATGGAGTTTGTTTATATATAGTGCTTTTCTGCCTCTGATGTACTGCCTATCATTCTAGTTTCCTTCTGGGTTTGGATCCCAACACTGTTTAGAGTCCATAGAAATGGTATAGATCGCACCAGTTTCACACTCTACTAAAATATGGAACTGGATGTGACTTCATTTTGTTCTTCTGTGAAATGATCACCTAGGATGATCTTCAAATGATAATTAACTCTATCTTTAAGTGGTACTTAATTCCTTTAAGTGGTACTTAATTCCTGATATGTATGCTACTATTTACTACCCATGTGACAACTGAAAACTTATTAAAACTTTTTATTGTCTCATGTCAGGTTGGTATAGCATGAATAATTATGTCATAGGACTGTTGAAGATGAAATTAGTTAAGCCTTGGGACATTGCCTGCCACATATTAAACCCTCAAAAATACTAGCTGTTATTTTTTCTGTTCTTACAAATATTGTTGTTACTTTGCTATTGTACTATATAGTCTGTATTAAAATCTCCTGAATCTCTTCTGAACTTGCCATGCTCTTTGAACACTGACAACAGCCTCTGTAGCCAGGCTCATTTTCCCAACCCTAGTTCTAATCTGTTGCAGAATTTTCCTCTGCTGTAGTTTGAATCTGCCTCCTACTCGAGCATGCTTAAATTCTAATGTTATAGGACTTAATATTTCCATTTTTAAGGCACTTAGTATGTTATACTTTAAAATTATTTATACATTTTTTTCTCTGCTAACATAGTCTCTTTATAGCTGGAGACCTCATTTACCTTTTCATGTCTAATATAGAAGGCCCTCATGCATGTATTTTGATTGAAAGCTTCTCCAGACAGAATATATATTTTCTAAAAATTTAACCCTTCAAACCAAAGTAGTGATTACAAATAAGAGTTTTTACTTCTGTTAATTTCATTAAGTATGTATTAATTACCAATCCTGTATAACTTAGAAAAATGTAGCTAAACTAAACATATATATCAGTTATCTACTGTAAACTAGTCACTGTATTAGGCTTTGGTAATAATAAAAAAACAAACTTGGGCACTGCATTTGGCTATATAAGATAAAGAATAAATATGTGAGTTCATATTCTTAGATGTATTAATTCAGCCAGGTATTCAGTCATTTAATATTTAAGGACCTGTTATATTGCTCATGGAGAAGCTGAAGAACAGTTATTACTGGAGTGTGACCTGGGGTCTCCCTACCAAGGTGCTCATGTTCTAGCATACTTGATATGATGGCCTCTCAGATTCTCAACCTAGTTCATATACATTCAGAAATTCTATGAGATAGATATGAAAACCAGATTAAACCATATTTTCAGATGAAGAAATTAAGAATCATAAATCAAGTGATTTGTCCAGATATAATTAAATAGTAAAGACTTGAAAGGCAGATTGCTATAACATCAAATAATCAGGGATCATAGTAAAGTATGTAAAATGAATAATTTTTTTATGAAAACAAGTTGAATATTGTCAGTTTCATATGGTCCAATCTAATATACATAGAATCTGTAGCTTTGGAAAGAATAGAGGAGGAAGTAAAATTTAATGTAGATATTAGAAAAATTGATAGTTTTATAGGAATAGGGTACTCAATAAGACTAAGGCATTTGGCAGAAATTCTCATGTTTATCCAAGGGAATTTTATATGAACCACTGACTAGATTATTGGGAATAAATGTGGAAACACTAGGTCCAGGTAATGGGGAGTTTGCAGGGAGGGGAGAAAAAACTCTGAAAGCTTGTGTGTTTTTTGGTAGCTCCTGGAGAGATTTTCTGCTATTGGACTAACAATATGGAAGCTCTGAGCCAGGCAGGATGCTGATGTGAAGCTATACATGTGTGGGCATGCATGTGTAAATACACCAAATCAGTGTGGAGAGTGACCAGGATTAGGAACTGTTAGGAATCAAGATCAGAAGTGAGTCAGTGTTTGTGGTAGTTCTGGAAACTTGAAGGAATTGATGTAATAAAGAATTTCATGAGAAGAATCAAAATTATTTTACTCTTTTCATTTTTGCATAGTGAGTAAGGAGAGGAAAAAAATCTGATTCTCAAGATTCAAACCCAAGTGACTAAAGGAAACATGAGACTACAGATTGAAAGAAGGCTGTTAGGATAAGGACTTACTTGGGGAAGAGAAGGCAACATGGTGAGTTTAGTTTGAGGATTTGAGCTGCCACTGGTGGCACACACTTACCAGAGATTTGGGAGATTGAGGCAGGAGGATTACAAGTTTGAGGCCAGCCTCAGTATGCAATTGAAAGCATCCAATAGGTAGCTAAAGTAAGGTTTATAGCTTTACAAAGGTGGGTAATGGAGTGAAGCTTTTAGAGATTAATGATTTAAATCAGAATATTTAATAATCTCACTGAGAAAGATGGCATTGTATAGAATGGCACTGAAGGACAGAAACTTAAGAATGCCTAGACTTCAGGGCAACATACACAGCCAGGCAAAGACACAGAGCAGGAGCATTCAGAGAAGTAGCATCATAGATGCAAGTTCCTCAAGACCTAGTAAAAACTGGCACTGTCAAATTGTCTTAGTATATTCAGTGAAGATGAGAGCAAATCCCATTTGTGAATATTGGGCTAGTGCAAAGCCAGAAGTATCCCTCAAAGGTGGTTTTTTTTTTGGAGGGATGTGGCGGTAGAGAGGGGAAGCACCCCTCCCATATGGTGATTCCAAAGGAAGATGTAATACTAGAGGGGAAAAAAAGCAAGAAATGTAGGTTATCATACAAAGTGTCCCACTTGATAGATCAGGAATCTAAAACTGTTGGAGGAAATATGGTCTGATCAGTACTAATTTTGAAAGTCATTTTGAGAGTATGTATACATGTTTGTGTATTTACACGTATGTGTATACATGCATGCTCAAGTAAGAGTCAAGGTCATGTCCTTTCTGTCCAATTTATCAGAAATTAGTTTTGTAAAGTTATTAAAAGGAGAGACAAAGAGACTTATCTCAAACACTACTTTTCCTTATGAAAGAGCAAAAAAAATGAATGGAAGGGAGTAACAAGTTCAATGCTAGGAAAATGAGCTTATCAGAGATGAACTGTTGGGCGATCCTTTCCAGTGAAGTCCTCCACCCTTTTTAATAGGTTCCTACTATTGCTACTAGTAATGCTATTTTTCATAGTAACTTAGATATTCTGCCTTATTGAAAGAATGAAAATCTTATCTAATCAAAGAATAGAGAAATACAAACATTATTCTGTGATTTTTGAAATTATTTCTATTCTACAGAAACAAATATAAATGATTTGCTCATTTTTAGTTAGAAAGGTATATTATTTCATTCATGTACATGAGAATGTTAGTTTTCCTTTCAGTTATAACCAAGGTACAAGCCTTAAGTGCACTGATGTATTTTCAAGGAAAATGAGTAAAGTTAATAATTTAGAAATCTTGGCTTTTGTCCATATCAGAAAAGAATGTGTTTGGAATCAGAACAATAAAGCAGTATTTCTGTCTGAAGCATTTTTCCACCACTAGTCGGTCAGGATCACTCCTGTGCTGAACAATATGTAGCACAAGGGTACTCTAGAAACATATTGATGGATCTATAGCAAGAAATAGTACTATTGGCAAGTGTTATATGTCAGGCACTATTCTAAGAATGTTGGATTAGATATATTAACTCCCTTCCTCCTTCCAACATTCTCCTGCAGTAAACACTGGTATCACTTTACAGATGGAGAGAGATGAAGATGTTACTTTGCTGGCGTGAGCAGAACTGGGATTTGAGCAGGCAGCCCTGCTTAGTAGTCTATACTCTTAGCCATTATACTGTGATTTTTTTCTAAGGGCCATCAGCATTCTTCAACTTAGAAAAAAATCTGAAATGATCTCACAATAGGAAGCTAAACATAAGTAATTTGGGGTGACTGCATCTGGATTCACTCTATAAAGCAAAACCAGAACAGATAAAAGAATGCTGCTTTCTTTTGGGATAAATTGTCTATGGCAACTGTAAACTCCTTATCTTGGAAGGTTATTTTAATATATTAAGGAATATATCAACAAAATGCCCCTGGAAATGAAGGAATTGGGTTTCTTTGGACTCTATGCATCACCCCAAACCCTGTAATAATGATCGTGCATCTCTATGACTACATTTCGCTGTGGGAGGCTTGGACTTAATTGCAGTTACTTTACCAGTTTTATTGCCTGCTCATTAGCTAAATGATGAAATCCCAACCAACAGAACAGATGTGGACGTGGATGCACTGCTCTGTGTGTGACAAATGAAGGACAGTAAGCATATGGGGAAAGTCACACCTGAGTACTCAAAAGTGATAGGACAAGTGGAAGCCTGCTGAGAGGAAGGGAAGAGATGATGTGAAGGACTGTTAGCTCAGTAGTGTGGCACAGTGCAGGGACCAGGACTTGGGAAGAGTTTAAATCTGATTACTCATTTGCCTCATTTAATTCATTGATTTACTTAAGATTCCTATTGCCTGGGGAAGGAGGGGTCAGTTATCAGGTTGATGTACCTTGTTTGCTAAGTTTTCAGGAAAGACAAGGTTGTGCAAACTTTCTAGAAGTAGGCTGAGAAAATGATAGATGCAAACTATAAATTGTCCAAATATGTTTGACTTTCAATAATTCTTTTATTTCTATTCCATGGGTAATGCCTCTCTGTCACATACCTTCTCCTTGGTCATCCTTTTGTTTTCCAGGAGGAAGAAGGACTGGTAATACTTCTACCAGCTGCATTTTTGGTCTTAATTCTAAGCTTCTAGAGGGCAGAGTCTGGGTCCATTGTGCATGCCATGTCATAGTGTCTACTGTAAGGGACTAATAGATATTAACAGAGCTTGGTAGGAAAGTAATAATAAAAGTAGTTATGAACATCCTCCCACATACACAAAAAATATCTTTTAAGCCAATACAAATTCTCTTCAGGTTACCATGTGTCATTTTGAGACATTATACTTATACCCCAAGATGCATAATGTTTAAAATAGTGTGTGTGTGTGTGTGTGTGTGTGTGTGTGTGTGTGTGTGTGTGTGTGGAGAGAGAGAGAGAGAGAGAGACTGACTGACTTACTGGACTTACACTTTTTTTTTTTTGGTAAAGATAGTAAACATTCTAGGTGTTGAAGGGTATACAGTTTCTGTTGCAACTATTCAACTCTGTTGTGATTGTCTAAAACCTGTTATTTATAATACACAAAAAATGTATGCAGTTGTGTTCCAATAAAACTTCATGCATACCACTCTGGAAAGCAGTATGGAGATTCCTCAGAAATCTTGTAATGGAACCACTATTTGACCCAGTTATCCCACTCTTCAGTACATACCCCAAAGACTTAAAATCAGCATCCTATAGTAACACAGTTACATCCATGTTTATAGAAGTTCATTTCACAATAGTTAAGCTCTGGAGCCAACCTAGGTGCCTTTCAGCAGATTAATGGATAAAGAAAATGTAATACAAATACACACTGGAGTATTATTCAGCCATAAAGAAGAATGAAATTGTGCCATCTGTTGGTAAATGGATAGAATTGGAAACTATCATGCTAAGTGATAAGCCAATCCCGGAAAGCCAAAGGTTGAATGTTTTCTCTGATAAGTAGATGCTAACACAATAAGTGGGGGAGGGGAAAATAGAAGCTTATTAGATTAGACAAAGGGGAATGAAGGGAAGGGGAGGGAGGGAAGATAGGAATAGGAAAGACAGTGGAATGATCAGACATAACTTCTATGTACATATATGAATACACCACAGTGAATCTCCACATGTACATACAACCATAAGAATGGGATCACAATTAGAATAAGTTATATTCCATGTATGTATAATATGTAAAAATACTCTACTGTCATATATATCTAAACAAATTTACACACACACACACACACACACACACACACACACTTCATGCACAAAAGCAGTGGGTCAAATTTATTCTGCAGGCAAAATCTCAGACTCTTGGTTTAGTTTATATACACTTGCTCCTTCTCTCCCCACATCTATGTATACATATATACATGGACTCCAAAATCTCATATTAAATATCCATTGGGATAATGCTACAATGTGTCATGTATTGTAGTAAACATAAAAAGGTAAGGAGAGGAAAAGGTAGCATCTTTAGAAACTTACTGGTTAGTGAAGAAAATGGGTAAAACAGGTAAATACAAATGCTTTGTAATATGTGTCATGATAGTATTATGCATAATAGGCCAAGGGGAACACACAGGCTCCTGAGGAGGAGTTTACTGAAGGGAGTCTTCCTGGACCAGTGGTATTCAGGAGTTAACTAGAAAAAGAAAGAGCTGGAATACATGTGAATGTAGTGGGGCTTGGGCACAAGTAGGGACCAGACCAAAATGGACTTTGCCTTCCCAAAGAGCTTGCTGCTTTCTCCTGAGGGATCTTGTGTGATTAAAGTAGTTTTCTCCTATTAAAACCTTCCACAAATTTTCTGTGAATCTCTGTTTTCTTGTGCTACGCCACCTTCTCCCTTGTGTTATAGTTTGTCTTGCACTTGCCTTCTTCCTGTCTAGTTTAATTTCCTTAGAAAAGAGTATTCTGCCTGATTAATTTGTACTGTGTCCTAATCTACAGGTTCTATCCCTGGTTGGGATTTGAAACATCATTTATTAACTATATTTGATTCCCACTCAGGTCTTTTCTTCCTCTGCCATAATCCTGGCTGCAACTTCAAAGTTGTCCATTTCATTTTGTTCCTTATTATGAGTACTGAGACCTCTCTTGACACACACACATTTAGGACTCCTGTATTATGGGGACTCACTCTATTAAAGAACATTACAGTACTATGTTCTTAAGTAGATTGTAAGTCTTTGGGGTATATACCAAGGAGTGGGATAACTGGGTCAAATGGTGGTTCCATTCCAAGTTTTCTGAGGAATCTCCATACTGATTTCCAGAGTGGTTGCACCAATTTGCAGTCCCACCATTTTCCCCACACCCTTTCCAACAATTATTGTTACTTGTAGTCTTGATAATTGCCATTCTGACTGGAGTGAGAGGAAATCTCCGTGTAGTTTTAATTTGTTCTTCTCTAATTGCTTGAGATGCTGAGCACTTTTTCATATATTGACAATTTGTACTTATTCTATGAAGTGTCTATTCAGTTTCTTTGCCCATTTATGAATTGGGTTATTTGTGCTATTATATTTTTTGGTGTTAAGTTTTTAAGAGTGCTTTATATATCCTGGAGACTAATGTTCTATTTGAGGGCATGTGACAAAGATTTGTGCCCATTCTGTAGGCTCTCTTTTCAAGTTATTGTTTCCTTTGCTGTGAAAAAGCTTTTTAGTTTGATATCATTCCATTTATTGAGTCTTGATTTTACTTCTTGTGTTTTAGAAGTCTTGTTGAGGAAGTTGATTCCTAAGCTGACATGATGAGAGTTAGGCCTAGGTTTTCTTCTAATAGGCACAGGGTCTCTGGTCTGATTCCTCACTCCTTGATCCATTTTGAGTTGAGTTTTGTGCAGGGTGAGAGATTGGGATTAAATTTCATTCTGTTATATGTGGATTCCCAGTTTTCCCAGCATCATTTGAAGAGGCTATCTTTTGTCCAATGTAAGTTGATGGCACCTTGTCTACTATGAGATCACTGTATTTGTGTGGATTTGTTTCTCTGTGTCTTCTATTCTATTCCATTGGTCTTCATGTATGTTTTGGTACCAATACCATGCTGTTTTTATACTACAGCTCTGTAGTATAATTTAAGGTCTGTTATTGTGTAGCCTATAGCATTTCAGTTCATAATAGCTGAGCTATGGAACAAACCAAGGTGCCCTAAAACAGATTAATGGATAAAGAAAATGTGTTATAAATACACAGTGGAATTATACTCAGTTATTAAAAAAATGACATTTTGACATTTATCAGAAAATGGATGGATCTGGAGACTATTATAATAGGCAAAATTAGCCAATCCAAAAAGACTAAAGGTCAAATGTTTTCTCTGACATGTGCATGCTGACACAACCACATTTGTGTGCATTTTGCGGTGGGGGATGCAAGAATAGAAGTTCAATAGATAAAGGGGAATGAAGGGAAGGGAGTAGGAATGGGAATAGGAAAGGCAGTGAAATGGGTCTGATGTAACTTTTCTATATGAATATATCACAGTGAATCTCCACATCATCTACAACCAGAAGACTGGGATCCTAAGTAGAACAAGATGTACTTCATGTTTGTATAAGTGTCAAAATATACTCTACTGTCATGTATAACTAAAAAAACAATAAGAAGAGCATCACTAAGAAAATGACTGTATTAATTTGCAATAGATGATCATGGTACACAGGGAATGTTAATGATTAAAGGGAGCAGGCATTCTGAGGTTTAACTTTAAAAGTGCTTTAACACTTTTCATTTTTTTTTCTTTTTTTTTTTAATTTTTTTTTTATTGGTTGTTCACAACATTACAAAGCTCTTGACATATCATATTTCATACATTAGATTGAAGTGGGTTATGAACTCCCAATTTTACAACACTTTCATTTTTAATTATGTGTTTGAAAAGTAACTTATCTTAGACAAGAAAGGAGTACTTTTGGGTTTGTGTTCTATATTGTTCTGAGTAATAGGAATAGTCTGAAATGTCTAATGGTTCCCCATATGGAGGGAAGGTTTAGTGATAGATTCAGAAAAGAATGTGGAGAGGAAGGAAGTGTGTGAGAACACAAAGGGTGGACTTGGTCCATGCAACCTTGCATACCAACTCTGAACTGTACACCACAATGTCATTGATGTAAAAACTGTGAAATCGGTCCATAGCTTTAAGGACCTTGGGTGAATTCATTCCCCTCATGCAGGTCTGTAAGCCTTTTTCTAACCTTAGGAAGAAGATTGGTCTTTTGTTTTGGAAAAACTGTCATGAAAAAATAGATCCCTTGGTTGAAGGAGTTGGTCTCTGTTCATTCTTCAGGGTGAGGGCTGGTACTTTTTTGAATATACATAGGCAGTCTTGTCAAATTGGAACTGCTAGAGATGTTCTTAGATTAATGCTAGATATAGATGCAATTAATAGAAGAAACAATGACCTCTGGAAAAAACAAAACTGATACTTTTTACCATGTAAATATAAAGTGGCAAATGTCACATAGTTCACTTACTATTCAGTAGGTGAGGTGAATTATTTGCTTCCCCCTAAATTCATACTTTGAAGCCCAGTTAATCCCCAATATGACTGTATTTGAAGGTATTTAAGTCATCAGGATAGTTTCTTTACTAGTGGGATTAATATCTTCATAAGAATAGAAAGAAACTAGAGTTTATGTTCTCTCTCTACCATGTGAAAACATTACCAGAAAAAGTGCACTTACTAATAATTGAATTGGCCAACATTTTGACCTTGCCTTCCCAGCCTCCAGAACTATGAGAAATAATTTCAGTTGTTTAAGCCACAGAGTCTATGGTAATTTGTTACAGAAGCCCACACAGAGTAAGACAAGGATTTCAGCTCACAAAATGGAACGAAATAATTATTGTTTGTCTACTGTGGCTGGCTGTGTTTTGCAGAGGGCTGTCCTGCCTGCTTTTCTACAATAAATCTGTTTTGAATCTGTTTTGAATCCGTTTCTCCAGCCTATCACTATGGGAGGGCTTTCTGTAAGAGACTGTGCTGGAAATGATGCCGTGTGACCTGTGAGTCTAGGACATTCCTATGTTGCCTTTTAGTGATGTAACTTTGAAAGACCACACCTAACAGTTTGGCAGATTATGAATGTTCATTCACTCAGTGATAAATTGAATTGACTTTTACAAATGATCTAATTTTCCCAACTCAAGAGTATGATTCATGAATTAGCAGTAGAAAATAATAACTAGGATCTTGCAAGAAACGCTCTTAGGTCCCATCCCAGGCCTGTTGAATCAGAATCTGCATTTTAAACTGTATCCCCAGGTGTTTCAAGTGCACGTTAGAATTTTAGGAACACCAATTCAACTGATTTTGGCATTCACCTAGGGAAAACTTCCCAGCCGTGCGATAGTTGATCTATTTCCTACTGTCTGTTCTCCAATGCATTATTGGGAAGAAACTAACGAGCTCCTGGGAAAATGATTCTACAATCCAGAAATTTTATCTTAAAGTTAGTCCTTAGGGAAGCTATAGAGATAGACTATATGAGCTCTGAAACCTTGTGATTTACATTCTATGATAATTAAAGTTAAAATCTGTAATAGTGTTTTTCCCCAGATATTCCTGAAGAGCAGTCCCTCAGGGGGAAAAAAAAAAAACAAAAACCAGTTCTACCTGTGTATGGTTTGTACAGGAAATCAAAAAGCAGCCTGCTGATTTACTTTAGTTTATTTATCTACATATCTCTTGGCCCAATTTCGTTGTACAAGATGACCTAAATAGTAGTGGCTGCCTGCTCATGTCATGGAAAAGTGCTGCTGGGGTGGGAGTGATCCATTTTCACCTGTGAAGTAATTGCTCGGAAGTGTGTGAAATGGGGACCAAAGCGCCTCTTTCAGGAAGGCCAGGAATGAGCCATTCTCCCCTCCCCTTAGATTTACCTCATTTAAAATTAATGAACCTGCAGTTCTGATCTATAACTGTAAATACATGTTATTTAAAATCCATTTGTTACCACATGCACTGTCTTTAGCACCAATCTGGCATTGTTTGTCATCTAGGAGGGTCTACAAGTGACTAGTTCAGCACAAGCCTTTCTACCCAAGGGCCAAGCTGAGGACTTCAAGTGCAGGGAGAGAAATCCTTAAGCACTCAGAATTCTCTGCTTGGCCAAGTGTCCCCAGCCATGTCTTCCTCCTCCCTCAAAGAACTGTCCTTGTCACCTCAACCACTAGATAGTTCCACAACCCATACTACCCTGATGAAATGCAGACAGAGCTCAGTTTTTTGAACTCCTTTAGTAAAAAGTTCTTTAGTGAATTGACAATTCCTATTCTTTCATAGCAGATCCTATGTTGATCAACTTTTTCATAGAGCAAACTTTGAGATTTAAAGTGATGCTAAGAAAGGGCCATTTTATTTTTCTCCCTTAGTTCCAAAGGGGTTCATCCAGTCACCATTCTGTATATAATATTCCTCCAAGTACTAGGAGAATATCATTTCTACCCAGCCTCTTTTCTAGACTAGTAATTTCAATTTCGTTTATCTTTTCTCACAGGTGTCATTTTCCTTCCTTTTTGTCATTATACCTATTATCTGAAACATATTCTGTAAGTTACTTTTTATTTTATTTTTTATAGGTGTGAAACTTGACAGAAGACTTATATTTCATAGGGTTCTGCCCATATGAAGAATAACAGTGATTACCTCCTTGGGAATCATTTAACAAACAATTTCTATATTATCTGATTTTTTGCATCATTCAAAAAAATAACTTGTACTATGTACAAAATCAAATTTTATAGTATTAATAATATTGCTGGTTGTATCATTTGGAGCTATTAGAATGGCATTAAGAATGTCCAATTCTAAATTTTTTAAAATGGGAGAACATGAATGAGCAGAAATATAGTGAATGAAGATCAGAAAGCAGTTATCCAATGACCTTAGAATTAGCACATTAAGACTATTAAAAAAACAACAAAACAACAAAAAACTATCTTCAACTTAGGCCATACTGAGAAAAATGCAGTCTCTTATGGGTAGTTCATTACTGTAATATTTTGTTCATGGGCTATTACATTATAGACAAGCTGGAGTCTGACCAGAGACCAGCTTCTAGGAGCCAGGGATTGCAATCTAACCATCCTTGTGGTTCACATCCCTGATGTTTATCAAGTGCTTAGTAGCACATTTGTGCAGCTCCCACCCCACATACACACACATGAACAAAGATAACAAATATATTAAGTAGATAGTAAAAGTCTGGCAACTAGAACAAATAAATTCATGGAGAAACTGAATGATAAGTGTTCTAATACAGGCAACTCATTTATCATAAATAAGAGCTTTTTTCATATTTGCTAGGAAAGGGGTAGGAGTGTAGCATGCACAAGACCCTGGGTTTGATCCTCAGCATTGGAAAAAAATTTTGTTGCATAATATAAATCATTTTTGAAAAATAAAGACTTCTGAGAACAACTCAAGATAAAAGGAATCAAAGTTGCTGGTGGTAGGGAGAGGAAGGAGTTAGGACTCTATTCTTCAGAAGACTCTGAGGATTCTTATGACTGCATGATAGTGAGGACTGCAGGATCTCGGGTTTCTTGAAATTTTCAGTTTTTGTAAGATACCTTTTCTCCCAGGGATCCAGTGTTCCAGAAGGATCATGTTATGGTTTGGATATGAGGTACCTCCCTGCCCAATTCCTGTGTTAATGCAGGAATATTCAGATGTAAAATGATTGGACTAAGAAAACTTTAACCTCATCAGTCCATTCTAGTATGAATACCAAACTGGATAGTAATGGTATGTAGGTGGATGTGGCTGGAGAAAGTAAGTCACTGGGGGTGTGCCTTTAGGGCATATGTTTTGGCACCTCATGTTCTCTGGATCTAGGCTCCCACGAGCTAAGCTGATTTCCTCTACCATGCCTTTCTGCCATGATGTTCTGCCTCATTTTGGTCCCAGAGCAATGAGTCCACTGACCATGAACTAAATCTATAATAAACAGTGAGCTAAAATAAACTTTCCTGACTCTAAGTTGTTCTTGTTGGTTTTTTTTTTTTTTGGTCCCAGGATGTAAAAGTAACATGGAGGGGTCTTCACTTCATTAAGTGGTCCTTGACTACTCCAACATTCCAAGGAACCCATGTTTCTCCCATACAGGCCTCCCAATGATGTTCTGTCTCCAAGGTGCCCAAATAGCTCACACTTCCGTGTGGTAGTTCAGGTCTTTCTTTGTGGTATTAATTGGGTCTGTTATTCCTGCAGAATGCCTCCCAGTGCCAACCCAGACTTTCTCTTTTGCCTTACAATGCACCTATTCTGGATATCATCCTCTTGACCAGGCAACAAGAATATTTTAATAGAGGTGGAGATTATAATAGTCAAATATCTAGTAGTGAAAATTAAACACCTTTGACCCACTGGTAAAGAGATTTTATGGTCCTCAAATCTTAGTGTATAAAAATATTGTTGTATAGCACAGTACTCATACCTAAGTATCTGTATTTTGCATGTTTCATGTTAGATTTAATTGGGTAGTTTAAGTTTAAAATCTGAATTATCAAGTTGAAATTCCTGAACTAATAGTACAATAACCTATTATGAAATAAGCTACTCTTTACACAAGAGGCTATAGATGTATAGAAAGTATATTGATCAGGTTCATTTTTTGTTAAGGAAGAAAAGTAACTTCCAGGTTTTTAGGGGTCAAAAGGATGCTTCCTAGATTTTCCCCTTACTTGATATTTCATCCAAGAAGCCATGAGGAAGAAATTAAAAACTCATCAGCAAATCAGCATGAAGGCTGAGATGCTGAAAGCTTTCATCTGTTAAATACCATGCTCCTGGGTAATTCCTTTTGAACTCTTCTGCTCAGTAGAATAATTTGCAACTGATTTGGTTCTGAGCAATGGGGATTCTTGAGAGGACAGCTGTCTATATAGTAAGTGAGCAAGAATGTGAGTGCATAAATGGTGTATGTTGGAGACCTAGACAGCCTACTTGGTAGAGCATTAGCTTCCCATTGGGGTCTGAGGTCAGCAAACACTTGAGCCAGCTACCTAAATCAGTTCCTGCTCTGTTCCCATCATTTGTTTATTTCTGTTATAGCACACAGAGAACTTGTTTGTCTGATTCTTTACCATAGTGAAAAACTAAGAGGCAGTTTCTCACTTCTTTATCTCCAGTAATTTAAAAAAGTACTTTCAACATAATGAGTGCTTAGTAAATATTTGTTGAATGAACAAATTAATGAGTGAGCACTTTCATACAAATTCTAATGGGTGGACTTATTTGAGGTACTGAATGTTCATGTTACTCACGGATACACTGTGCTAGCTCATACTGAATATTCAACAGTACTTTGCTCTTCCATGACTGTCTCTGGAAAATGCCAATGAAGAGCTAGGTAGAAAGGGCAGGGGGTTGATGAAATGTTCAAAAGGAGGGGCTGGGCTCTGTAATACACATCTCATGGTGTGGCCAAAGCATACAGACAATTACTTTCCTTTATCTCCTGGTATTTTGTATCAGTGTGAAGGCATATGCTTAACATTTTCAGTACCAAATTCACTCTAATTCATTCCCATGACTTCACTTGTTATCTCCATTCCAACTTCCATCCATCTTGTGTTGAAAGCTTTTTTTTTTAAATTAACTCATCAATGTCACTCTTACTTTGGTACCACCTGGCACCTCAGCATACTAAACATGGTATACTTGATAGTGTCCCTTCCCACGTGCATTTCCCTTCAAGTTCCCTCTATCTTGGTATCCTCTTGGTTGTTCATTGAATAAAAACTGAATTTATCCTAATGTCCTCCTTTTCCTTTATTGCCCACATTCAATCACTAAGATACAATCTAGTTCCTAAATGGTTTTTGAGTGTGTCATCATGTTCGTTTTATGCCTGCCATTTCAGTTCAAGTCACCATCATCTCTCACTTGGGCTATTGTAATAATCAATCTTTCTCTTGTCACTACTGTCCTGTCCCAGCTATTACCTGTAGGCTCTTCCTGTGTTCTATGTGGCCTTTCCAGCTCTGCTTCTTGCCTACTTTCCTGTTCTCACCTTATACTACTTTCATTCTTTTCATTTATACTTCAGGAAATGTTGGGCTCTAGTCAGAACCAGCCTTCCCATCCCACCCTTTTTCATACTTCAGACATTCAATCACACTAGGGCCATGGTCTTTAGGCTCTTTGACTTGCTAAGTCCTACTTGCCCTCTCTATCATAGCTTAAAGGGTTTCATTGAATAGTTCTGATTTCCCAGTGGGGGTACATTGTCCTGTTTGGTGCTTTTATGGAATTTCATGTTTCTCCTTTTGTATCACACATTCATACTTAAGATAACTTGCTCAGTGTTTGTCTTCCTCATTGAAGTGTGAAGTTCACTCTGTCATATAATAAATACTATGTGAAGTTGAAAGAATAAGTAGATTCTACTTTTCCCTACAATTGTTTGCTCCCAACCTTGTAAAATATTACATTTCTAGGGAACTCGAGACCCAAGTCCAGCTGAATTAATCCTTTGCATTCCATTATGTTTTTTATAACCTATTATAGAATTTATAAAACTTCATAGCAAGTTTTTTTTTTTTTTTTTTTTTTTTTTTTTTTTGGGTCATAGTCCTGCCTTCTTGGGCTGTCAGCTCCTTGAGAGCAGGCCTACATATTATTGCTGACATTGTTCCAGGCACATTAAGATAAATGTCTGTGATGCTCCAAGAAAGCTTACTAGAAGGACATATGAAGAACATTCCTGGAGAATTATGAGTGTAGACCCTTTCCAGTCTTCAGAATTCTTATTATTGAGGGGGGGGCAGTAAAAATCCTTAGAGGTTATGATTAATAAAAACAAAACAAAAACCTAAAGGACTACTTACCCTGCTTCTTAAACCTTGAGAATCCAGTCTTTTACTACAGATTAATAATACCCTAAATAAGCTAAGTGAATCATTTTCAACTGCATTTTTTCTTTTTTTTCTTTTCAGAATTGCTTGATGCAGAACCTTATTTACATGGATGAATGCTTCACTAGAAAGTTTTCTTTAGTCAATCCAAAGTGTAACAGGCTTTCTTATTAAATGTATTACTTAAAGGTCCTGAACATGAAAATAATGTTCTTTCCAAATGAAGTCAGAAATGTTTTTGATTCCACCTTTCTAGCCAGCCAGTGCCATTTAGAGCTTAGAAACAGCAGTGGCTTAGCTTGGGTCTCTTTGGTGGGCCTCAGCTCTGTCAGTAATGTTTTTCCCCACCTCCCTATATTTAATATAGGTCACCAAGGCCTTGAAGGGTGAAATTAGTTGTCACAAATTACTGAATAGCATAATGCTATTGGCATCCAGGTATCCTAATTTCTAGTTTGAGCCTCTCTTCTCTACACTTTCTCTCCCACGCGTAGACTTGTCTTTGCAGAGGTGGATAGTAGCTGTGAGATGTTGTATTCAATACCAGTACCTTTGGGAATTACATCCCTGGCAGACCAGTACTAGGTCTCAAGTGTTTGGAAACAACTGTTTCTAGTAGAAATGTCTGAGATTGACTAGAGAAAAGCACAAGTGTCCTTTCACATCCTCTTTTCTCTCTGTCCCTTTCTCTATTCCTTTCTCTGTCACACACACATACAATGCATCATTCTTATTCTAAGGGTCAGATTATAGTAAATCTGAAAGTAAACAGTACCTTGTTGGTTTTCCTGTGTTGATTTAATTGACTAAGTCTTTGTACTCAAATCTTGGGTGATGGTTAGTTAAGATAAAGTGTGATGTGGAATTCACGCATGGGTGAGACTGCTTGCTTTACAACACCAAGATAAATGCCAGACTGCAATAATGTCTTCAGGTCAGGTAGGCTGAAATATGTAAATGGTAACAGATTTCCATTTCCATTCTTATAAAACCCTGCTAATAAGGCAAATTTCAAGCCTAAAATATCACACTCAGCAATGAAGACATTAGTTTTGCTTATACAACACTATTCACACTTGTAGGATTTCTGACAGTTTCAGGAACTCATGAGAATTAAGAAGCCTCTAGCAAATGAATGCACATCAATAAAATATCCTGAGTGAGCTTTTTTTTTTTTTTTTTAAAGCTGATCCCATATTTTCTACTTAAAGTCACTGACAGTGAAGATGGTATGTGCCATGTTTTACAATGACTTTTTGATGTGTTCTTCCTCTTCTGAATATTCCCTTTGTGCTTTTGAAATCAATAGTGCTGCAGAGTTTTACCTGATCTTTAATATTTCAAAACCCCTTTCCTCAGTGCCCATCTTTTCATAGCCAGAGTTTAGTAAGCCTTGAAGACATGGGATGTAAGGGTTTGTCAAGTAACACCGAAGATTTCCTACTGTTTGCTTTCAGAAGGGGAGGCACTAAAAAAATGACCAACTATACACTAATCCACATTGTTTCAATAGTTTTTTATTGTTTATTATTTTAGGAGAACAACAAAAACTTACAGTATCATTGTGATCACTTCATAAATTTATATCTGATAAGGAGAGATTGAAGAAAAGTAGGATGAAAAATAAAACAGAATGGAATAATAGCCCCTTGCTGGTAGCCATTCTGCTGTCTGTATTTATCAGATTGAAAGTAGTAAATGTCATTATGAATTTAAATAAAAGTCATTGCTCACATGTAGTTGAATGAAAGGAGCAATTTGGTATATTTCACTGTGGGGACATGGAATTTAAAAGCAATCAAGTTCATTTCTTTGACAATGACATCTTTTTTTATCAAAACTAAATTGAATCCTGCCTCTTCCGAGGTGAGTATCAAATCTACTTGAGGAGTTGGCATAGCCCAGTGATAAGAGAATCAGACTTAAAAGCTAAGCTAGTTATGTCTTTTTTAATGACACTAATAGCTATGTTTATTTTATACTGTGTATTTTTTACATGCCTTGACTCACTTAATCTTCATTATCTTCTGACACACATACTACTACTATCCTCTACAGATCAAGACTGTGAGGCAGGAAGTTTTAAGTAAGTAGCCAAAGGACACAAAGCTAATAAGTGGAATTCCAGAACTTGAACCTGGGTAAGAGTTCCAGAGTTCTATTTTCTGTTACTCATACTGGAAAAAAAAAAACTTTAATCTGTAAATCTGAATTAGTCATTGGCCACTTCAACAGTGGTGGAGATATTAGGGTGAAACAAAATGTTTCACTTTTTGGGGTTCTGGTGTTCAAATTATTTCAACAGGGAAACTGGAGATTGTTTTTCTGATGACCTCATGCAAAATGTAAGCCAATATTAGGTTTAGATTAGCCCATGCACATGGTCACTACTGGTTGGTAGTAGATGCCTTTGATCACTTTTTGAAAGTCTTGTGAAGTTATTGGGAGATTTGGGGGGCTTTAGAATAGGAAAAGATGAGGCAAATCTCATAGTTTTTTTTTTGTTGTTGTTGTTGTTGTTTTTGTTTACTAGGTGTTTGATTTGGACAGATTTCTTAGCATTTCTCAGTCTGTTTTCTTACAATATTCTCCAAAGCAAAAGTTGTTTTGAGGATTAAGTGAAATGGTACAATATATTAGGAATGTCAAATGCTCAGTAAATGTCTTCTATTTTCCTCTTTTTATTTCTTTTCTCTCTTCTTTCCCTTTCTCACAGTGTACTAACAAGTTTATCTTTTCTTTACATCTGATCAGAGAAGGCCAAGTGTTGTGAGCATATGTCCTCATCCCTGTCTTGACTCTTATGAGTTTCCTGTATGACAAATTGGATGGTGGGATATCTATCTCCACTATTCCAGCTGTCAAATGGCATTTGCATTTATATGAAAAGGGGGTATGGTAACAATTGATCTAAACTTGACCCAGAGCTTTGAAGATGAAAAATGCCATGTAACTGCTTGTTCCTATAATGTAGCATGACCTTCAAATGACTTCTTTTTTTAAAGATGAAATCATCATTGCTTTTATATTTTCTTTTCCTTATAATCTCCCTAGCTTTCCCACTGTCACACTCTCTCATCCCTATTTTCCAGGCCTTCTATGTTTCAATGCCATTGCAAGGTGACACATCAACATTTTCTCTTAGTATTCTAAACTTGTGTGCATTGACCTTTGAGAATAAGCCAGTATTTCAGAATTAGGCTCAAGATTTATTAGAATGACCTTTATGAATCATTGTTGAGGTAGATTTGGTCTGGGAGGTCACCCATTTAAATTTTCATCTGGCAAATCCACTGACTAGACCACAAACCATTTATTCATAAACAATTATTGAACATCCATTCGTGCCAGTACTATAACAATTTCTGAGACTATGTGGCCTGGAAATGAGCCTAGAAAGAGCTGACAGTCTGGCAAGGGAGATAGACTTGTCATGATATTAAGAGACATTTACTGAGACACCTTACTTACAATGCCTCATCTAGCTCTCACAACAAATATTAAATAAGGGAAACAGAGGCTTAGAGAGGTTAAGTAATGTGCCTATGAATGGGTTGAGTCAGCAGGTAGTAGGTGGGGTGCAAACCAAATCTCATTGGTGTTAAAGTCCATCTTTCCACTATTCTCCACTGCTTTGTGCGTTGATAGATTATTTTTATTTTTGCTTAATTGCAACCAAGGTAACCAAGAGATAACTGGTGTTTGAAACGTTAATAAAGCCAATTTCCATTTATATTTGGTCTTGGTTACCTCTTCCACTTCCTAACGTGGGTGATTGACAAACATAGAATGACACCTGCTGGAAGGTGGAGTTATACTTGGCCCTCTTGTTCTAATGAGCTATTTTCTGATCAGGGTACTGGCAGAGGTAAGCTCATTAAAGGTAATGCTTTTTTTAAAAAAAGAAAGAAGAAAAAAATTACAGAAATGGTTATAGAGGGAAATTTTTGATCTAAGAATTGTTTTCGTGATAATGAAATGGTAAATGGTAGTCAGAGGTTTGGAATGCTTTTGAAGTTGAAATTGGTTTAAAATGCGACTCTTCTTTTAAAGAAGTGAAAACTTTAAGGAAAATAGTGTTCTTTATTTTTGTAGTCCATAACCAGGCAGGTGATTATCATTTGAAACATTTGTTCAACAGATGAATGAATGCCTGTACCATAAAAATGTTTTTTCTAAATCATTTATGTGTAATGTCTGTGCTCATCCTATACTCTTGGGGAGTTTTAGGGCACTTTGGGAATAGCTGTGTATTCAATAAGGTGAATCTTTTTAAATTTTTGAATGGATGAAAAGATTTCAATTTTATATTAATATATTTGACTTAGCAAACTAAATTACTTGGCAGCACAGCATAGTGCTTAAAAGAATGTGCTCTGGATGAAGAGTTTATGGATTCAAGTCTTGGCTCTTTTACTAACTAAATGACTTTGTGCGAGTTACTTAACCTTTCTACATCTTTTTTTTTCTTCTTTCCGTAAGATGGGAATAATTGTATTTTCATCATTATGGTCATATGAAAGAGCCTATACATACTAAAAAGTTATTATCTGAACTGATTGTTGAAGTGACTAAGGCAAACTTTCTACAGTACAAGGAGGGGAAAGCTTGGGAACGAAAGTTCAGGAAAAAGTATATTGTATCAGATATGAAATTAGGTCAGTCCTGGTCTTCTGAGAGACGAAGCCAAAATGGAATTAACATGCAAGAATTTCATGAGGGGGAATATTTGTGTAAGTAAAATGAAGAGGTAGCTTAAGAAAGCTAGGAGAGCCATTAGTGATCCCAGATATTGATGTGAAAAGTGGCAGTTAAATGGAGAAGGAGCAGGTGTTGCTGGATGTGTCCTGGACTTCTGTGCAAGAAGACTCGGGAGGCTGCATGTAAAAGCTGGCTGCCACAGGAGCCAGTGTCTTCCAGGTAGGAACCTGCTTTAGTATCACTGCCACATTCCATCGTGGGCTCTAGAAGAAAGATCCCAGCATAAGAGAACCAGAGTGCTCAGTGCTCAGTGATAGGAAACCTTGATCAACTATGTTCTCCATATGTGGAAATCTGCAAAACTAATTCTCATTGTTGCCACAGAAATTAATTTATAACTGAATATCTGGACATTTTCTATGTATATAGAACTACTTTGCTAGAAATTGTGGGAGATATGAAGTTGGTAAAGTTGCAATTCTGCTGCCCAGGCATATGTAACTCAAATATGAGACTTTATTTAGTACCAAATGAGGCATAGAAAAAGCGGGCCCAAAAGAATAGGGAAGTAGGCTTTGAGCTGGGCTTTGCTTTCAAGGATAGGTCATGCTTGATGGGGCTGGGGAGTGGTTTGGAGGCTGTGAAAGACAGTGACAGGCAAAGGTTTGAAGGGGGAAGATAAGGGACGTGCATGGGAAACTGTTAATACAGATTATCTGGATAAGTAAATAAGAGTGGTGGTTACCTTAGACATGGGATGGGATTTGGTCATAAAAAACAGTCTGGGACTAAGTCATGGAGCACATTGAATATGAAGTTAAACTTTATTTTAAATACAATTGTTAAAGGTTTTCAAATAGAGTAACTTAACAACATAGAACTTTTAGGAAGACAGCTCTATGCAGCAAATAGAATCTATTGGGAAATTATGTCAGAAGGTAGGAAGAATGGCTCAGAAAGATATAGAATAGTTTATATAACCAGTAACTAGAGGCACTGTGGAAGAGAGTAAGGGTCATGGGGCATTTTGAAGGTAATATAAGTAAGGGGTGGGGGAGAAACTAAGACCAACCCTGAAATTTTCTGCTTAAAGGTCTGAAATTAATTAGGATGCCATTAACAGAGGATATACAAAAGTAGAAGTTCTGTAGAAAATGAATTCTGTCTTTGACTAATAAATTTCAGGTATTTTCCCAACGTTCAAGGACAATGCCCAGAATTTTGGAACTAAGTATCTAAACTATAGATTTGGTCAAGTTTAAGGGGTGTGTGTGTGTGTGTGTGTGTGTGTGTGTGTGTGTGTGTGTGTAAAATATATATTATATATACTAATAGAGGTAGTAAATCTGGTCCCCTGGAAATAAATAAAAGTGAAAGGAGGAAAACACTAAAGATAGAACTTTGGGGAATGGCAGTTTAATGGAGATGGGAGGAAGAGAGATATCAAAATGAGCTTGGCTTCAGAGCACAGGGTAAAGGACAATATATGCATAGTTATCTGTAAGTCAGTGATGATGGTAAACTCCTATGTGTCATTTCATGTTTTAAATGATATTGGTGACCAGTAATAGAAAATTTTATGGAATGCTGGTAGTGGAACAGAGTCTGCAAAGAACTGAAGAGAAACTGAAGAGGAAAAGATAAAGGAAAGTTTTTTTTTTCAAGTAAATGAAAAGATAGTAGGAAAATGATTAGTATATTTAACTTACTATCAGCTATGATATAATATCTGAAATTTTTTTTACAAGAATAACCCATAAAATGTGGTATAATTCATGTATTTATATACATATATACATGCAATGATCTTGTTCTGTATTAGGATTTGTTCTGCAAAGTTGTCCAGCATTAAATTTTCACAAGAGCTGTGATGTATGAATTTTTACAGGCAATTTGGTCTATTGAAATTCTAAAACTTAAAAATAAACATGATTATTGAGTACCTACTATATGAAGTATATTCTATTATGGTCCCCACTTTATGGGTAAGGAAATGGGCTCAGAGAAGGTACTCGTCTGAAATCATACCACTACTAAATGGTAGAGTGAAGACTGTAAGATTAGTCAGATAACATAGGAGAGACACTTAAAGGGTCTCTAGAATTTTCTATCTCTGATTTTAGTATCCTGCTGACCTTTATGTGCCTGAGTTTCTCATCTATCTTGTCAATTATTGCTGTAGGTGCCTGGCACATAGTAACTTTTCAAAGGCATGCTATCTGGTTCTGGTGTCCATACTCAAGTGCTGGGCTAAATCATCTTCCACACAGTGGCAGAAAACACGATTGTGTACTGGAGTTGAAAATTGTAGAGGCAGATACTTAATTTTCTTTATTCTATTGTAAATTTAGGATGTATTTTTAATTTCTCTCCCCAAGTAGTTATTGAGAAGACAGCACATGTGCAGAGTAGCAGCTTACATATAGACATAGTGACTCAGAAAATGAGTATTTCATATGAGAGTTTCTTTTTGTTTTGCTTTTTTTTCCCCTGGGTTATCTGCTTTCTTAGTAGATATAAAACATAGAACATACTCCAAATAAATTCTGGGACAGCTGTCTATTTGTGATTAAGGACTTAGGAAAAACAGATGAGTAGCCACTTAGAATGGCAAGAAAGACAATAAATAATCTATAGTTGAGATTAAAAAAAAAGACAATTTTAAGTCTACTAATGAGTTCCTTCAAAATTGGGGAGTTCAGAGAAAAAAAGTAGATTATATTATGTTACTAATTGGTTACATTTACATAATGAAAAATAAGTCAATTAAATGTTTTATATAATAAAGTACATTTGCAACCTATTTTCCTTATGAACAAGTGGTCTCTTACATGACTGAATATAAGGCCATACTCAAACCTGGGTTTGACATAGAAGGAAATACTCTAATTTCATAAATAGCAAGATATTCTATGGTGTTGGTTCCTTAAATAGATTATTCCCAACCATTACTTAGCTTTGCAATTAAAATCAACAAGTACAAATGTTTTCTCAAAGCTCTCCAAAGGTAACTACTACTACTTACGTGTTCCACTTCTACTTTTCTCTTTCCACCAAGTTTTAGGATATCTTTACTTTTGATACGTCTTTCAGTTACAGACCTGTATCCTAATTTTAAAAATCCCTGCATTCCTAAATCTATAGAACTTACAGAACTTTTGATCTACTATAGAATGGCATTTCAAGGTCTAAAGTGATCCCTCAGGAAAAAAAGAAAACTGGGCTGATAGATCTGAGCTGATCACAGAGAATCTGAGGTGCTCTCTGGGGATGAGGAAAAGAGAGGTGGCTCCACTTGGTCAACCTGTAAGGGATTTGCAGGGCTCAGGCTAGAAGTGCTGAGGATGAGGTGCTAGAAGTGCTAAGGTTGAGGCAATTCTGAAATTAAAGGGCCACAAAAAGCTACCAATGGGAAGCCTAGTTAGGTATGCCAGCAAATGGCATCTTCACCTGACTGATGGCCCCAAATAGCTTCTTATGGGATGAGTAATGAGATGATCTGCAAGAGGAAATGTGAGCCACTGGGGTAAGAAGGGGATAGAGTACAGGTGACTAGGGGAGAGCTGGTGAGCTGGGGAAATTGGCAGGGTATCACTTCAGTTAAAGAGACTGCACAGAAGTAGAAAATTGAAGCAGTTGAGAAATTTTAGAATACATGATACAATGGCATGGGAGGCTGAGGCAGGTGAATCACAAGTTCAAAACCAGCCTCAGCAACTTGGTGAGAACTGTTACAAAATAAAAAATAAAAAGGGCTAGGGATGTGGCTCCATGATTAAGCACCTTTGGATTCAATCCTTGGTACTAAAAAAATTAAAAAAATACAATTTGATCAAAACTCAAGGTCTGAAATTGTGAGAACAGGACCAAACTCAGCCTTCACTATTATAAAAGTGCACTCCAAGTACAGCACATGAGAAATCTAAGCTTTGGGTTACTTTTAATATAAACAAAAGAAGAGACCATGGGTATATAGATTAAAATCTATTTGTTGAAGTGAAATAACCTCTTTTCTAAGATAAAACATTAAATTTTATTCACTGGTTTGTGGGGAGTGGAGGAAAGAGATTAGAGATACTCTATTGTCAAGGTACTCTCCTACATTTTGTTTATATGCAGACTAACCCTTAAATTAGACCTAGTAGATCAACGTTTTATATTTTAAAGATATGCTCAGACAAGATTCTGGCCAGCTCCTGGTCACAGAACCTCCCTCTGGTCAGGAGATCTCCTTAATGATGCATAATTAGGAGTCATGCCCTCATTACCTGGAAACTGATTTGCTTCTGGGTGAATTTCTTTAGCTCTATTCTTCCATTAGTGGGCTCAGTAAGATCTCACATAGCACCAAGGGGAAATGTGTCTAAATCCAACTCTGGTTGGATTAGTTGACATGGGGTCCCTCTGATCCTCTGCCAGCTGTCTATTCCCAGCTGGCAAATGTCCCCACCTCCTTTTTAAAGGTTGTTGTCAATGCTGAGCTTCCTGCCAGCAGGAGTTGGTCTCCCCTCAATTGAGGGCAGCATGCCCTCAGTCAGCATTTAGATTCTTGTGTGAAGACATTCATGGATGAAACTCCCCACTGCTTCTCATCTGCCTTCTGTTTTTGGAGTTTCCCAGACATCTTATGAACTGTTAGACTTCTGTGTGTGGCCACTGTGGGGTGGTGGCAGGAGGGGGGAAGTATTGATGACACAAACTGGAGAGGCTACTGGGCATGGAGCCTGAATGTTTATAGACCTCATTCCCATAGATTTTCAAGTGTCAAGAAGGGGACTTACAGTGCCTGGCATGTGGCCCAGAAGATTGCATTAGAAAAGGGCCTATGGATTGAATGTTTTCCTTTCTTGGAACCTGCCTAGTGCCATGATCAGGAGTGCAGATTCTAAATCAGAAGACCTGGATCAGCCTCTAGCACTGGGGTAGATCAATTGACAGTCTCTCCATGATATTGAGCTAATTGAATATTCTTTATGCACTTCAAATTTCTTATTCGTAAAGTGGGAATAACAGCCTTATCCTTTTTCATAGTGTTCTTGTAAAATTCAAAAATGAACTATGTGTAAGGTACTTTTAACAGAGACTGGCACTTGGCAAACACTGTGTAATTCTTTATAAATTAAACTAGGGTCATGTCCTGCAGGTTCAATGGATTGAAAACAAACATCAATTTACAACTGATGAGTGGGAGAGGTAGTATCTATAGTTGCCACTTATCGGATATTTACCATTATATGAAGAGTACACCAATCATTTTTTGGTAATAATTAGCACACACAGACCACTCTCATCTGCCAGGTACATTGCAAACTACTTCTTTTAGCAACCTGGCAGGGTTATGCATGTAATTTTGTCATCTCCATTGCATCTTGAAGCATGATGACCTCCCGCTTAAAGTCCCACAGCCAGGAATGGAACAAAATTTTGAATCCAGGCAAAAGGGTCCCAGAGTCTGCTCTTTACCACTGTAAATTGTCTCTCAATGAAACCCTTCTTAATGTATCATGATCTTATGAGAAGGTCATTATTACTACTCTCATTGTACAGAAGATGAAAGGAACCTTTAGAGAAATTTAGCAAGTTGCCTACAGCTGTCCTGCAAGAAAGTGAGAGATAACTTGAAATCAAACATACTTGTTAAAAATATCAAATTTTCTTGATTCACCTTTATGTTAATATGAGTATAGCAAAGGTGGAAAGGGGGGGCAACAACAAAGTATGTGTTATCAGGGCCACTTTGGAATATTCAAGATGTGGAACATGTGAATGTGCTTAAGCACCTTTCAGAGAAGTGTTTATAAAAACTCATCAAGAAATGATGTCTGCTTTTAGCTACTCTTGCTATAGGTCTAATTCTGTCTTCTAGGGAAGTATTTCCTCAAAGAACATTTTAAAAAGCAGAAGAGAGATGTTCAATGTTATAATGCTCAGTGAAAAAAATCTGAGTGCAAAATTGTATAACAACTTCTAGGTAAAAATATTCAGCCATATGGACAAATCCCTGGAAGGGAATACAAAGTTATGAACATATTTGCTTTTCTGCTAAGGTAGTGAAATTGTGAATTACAAAATGATTTTCTTCCAATATTGCTATTAGATAATTAAAGAAGACAATTTTAAAAACCAGTCTGTTTTGTCAATATTGGTCCCTGCCCCTACACCTTTGGTCAATATTCCTAGTTCATGATCATGTGCCTGATATTCTAGAGTAACTTCTAATGCCATGCATATTTAGCCACAGTGCTCTTGGCTTCCAGATCTATATACCCTCATGTGATCCTGTGCTTCTTTGACTATTTTTTAAAATTGTTGTCTATTTGATTTGTAGTGGCTTCTGTTTGACCCTTTGTTTATCCACATACTGTCTGCCATAAACCCTGCCACAAAGCCACATTTGACCAATACCAGCTAGATGTGATCTCCTCTCCCATGGGCTCACTCTCTATAGCTGCCACATATGACCTATTATGAGTTCATCTTTTTTGTCCTTCTAGATTGCAAGCATCTTGAGATCATGGTCTCACTGGACTCTTTCTACCTTGCATATTGTCTTATAAATTGCAGGGTATTTTGCAATACAATTTAATAGATGAAAGTAATACATTATAAAAAGAAAGAACTCTGTTCACCATATGTTAAAGGCTAAGGATTATTTCCAGTAATAATACACTGTTTGCACCTTCAGAAATAAAAGAATATTTCAAAATATAGGACTATAAGGATTAAAAAAATACAAAAATTTCAATGGCTTGGGTGGCTGAGGCAAGAGGATCATGAGTTCAAACCCAGCCTCAAGGCACTAAGCAACTCAATGAGACCCTTTCACTTTAAAAATAAATAAATAAAAATGCAAAATGTGGTTGGGATGTGGCTAAGTACCCCTGAGTTCAATCCCTAGTACCCACCCCCAACAATTCTTTGTAAATTGGATTCATTTAAATTGTTTTAGTAATTTTCATTATACTTAGAATTCTAAGACTAGTATATAAAATTTCTGTCCCAGTAGTATATGGATCTGTATACACAAAGGGTCAGTTTTATCATCTTAGGTAGATGACTTTGTGATAAGCTTATGTCTGATGTCACATTTTTGGTGCTTTGACACTTGTGTGTTTGCTTTAGTCTTTTGTGAAATCGCCTTTGGTTTTATATTTTAGTGAATTTAATCTGTGTAATCTTTTCAAAGATGAAATTGATTAGGTGACACTTATGTTCTCTAAGTGTAATGGTATAAGATTATCAAGGAAGCCAAGAATAAAAAACCTAGAAATTTGAAAATTCATTTTTTTCTGTTTTCTTTTCAACACTTTGTGCAAACACATGTGCCAGATTTGACAGTTATAAGTGTTCACACATATTTTTCCTAAGTGTTTAAACTCCTAGAGCTTTGTCTACTTGCTCATAGCTCAGCGTACAGATGACTTAGACCATCTGCTAGTACAGCCTTAGCTTCCTCTTTCAGTGAAATACCTGAAGTGCCTGTTTGATTTTTCAAATCACTTATCCATTGTGAAGAGTCTGTCTCAAAGATGGAAAGCAGAGATGACCCTCTCCATTCTCCAGTGAGGGAACCTCTATGTTGGTGCCAATCGACCAGCACTTCACTTCGGTGAGATGTAATGAAAGCCATTCTTTGTGTTTCACTTTAATGGGAAAATAAATGGTCCAAAGATTGAAAAATAAATGACATTGAAAGAAAAAGGCAAGGCAATTTAAAAGAAGGAAGGAAGAAGGAAAGAATGAAGAAAAAGCTGTTATTGTTAATGTCTAATTAAACAGCTTTATAACATCGAAATTTTAGCATTACCTATCAGATTACTCATAGCAAAATAATATCTGTATTATACATAAGTTCCCTTATTAAATTTCCATTTTGCTTTTATAAAAATGCTGCATCTATGAAAGAATGAACTCTACATGATTAGAACATAGATATCTATGACCGTTTAGCATAACATATTCAATATTCTTTGCAAGATTAATTAAATAGGTTCATAGTTAACATTGGTTGACTTGTGATTAGTTTTTATAGTTTTGCACACTTAAGGTTTCTCTAAAATCCAAGCCTTTGAGAATCTAGAGAAAAGAAAAATGTGTTAGTGGATATTTGATACAGACTTAACTGAAAAAGGAAAGGTAATCGGTAAAGGAATTTCAAAGGAACAGTAGAAAAGGATGTTAATTTCCATGTAAATGTATTCAGAGGTCTAGGCTTTTCAGTTTTCCAAGGTGTAAGAATTAATTATCAGTTTGCAAGAACAAAATTTATTCATGGTAAGAGCTATAGCAATCAGAATTCTCTAGGTGTAAAATTCATGAAATTAATATTGAGCTGATTAGAGTTGAATAAATCATCTTCTTTCTTTTGGTGTATTGCAAACTCTGAACTGTTTGATGTTGCCCTTTGGCATACTTGTGAGCAATACTTAAAGATTACTTGTATATGTTCAGGCTTACAAAGGAAGAAGTTAAATATGTTCTTGTTCCTAGTAAAAGTACATCGGTAGGGATGCTGTCTTTCTTTTGTCCCAATATTATGTTTCTCATCTTTAAAGGACTATTTGGTTGATAATCAACAATATGGATGTTGCTGTCATAGATGATTATTTTTGTATTCATATAAATTGTAGTCTTTATCTACTATTTTATCTGTATTTCTAATAAAGATGCTTAGTTTAAAAATATGCTCTAATGTGCATGAGAAAAATATGAAAAACTTTAGTACAATTTATTAAAGTGCAGTAACAATCATATTTGGTTGTATGGCCTAAACAAGGCTGCCATATAGAATCTTAGCAGAAACTAAGAAAATACCTTAAAGAAATAAAAGCTGCAGCCATCACCTAAAATAACTAGAGGGCTGACCGAAAACCAACCAAAGGGAAAGAGTAATGGGATTAAACAACTTTGTAAATGGAGCTATATCAGGTAATCTTTAATGAGGTTTTCTTTGGGCATTTTTAAAAAGTCTCAAGCTCTGTATTATCTTAAAGATCATTGAATACATATGTCTATTATCCATTAGAACAGATTAACACTACAAGGAGTTTGTAAGAAGATATAAACCCATTTTATCGATTCATTTATCTGCATTAATTAAAAATGACATTGTATGTTTCAGTGGAACATATTCAAGGAACTGTTTTTTGGGCTTTTTTTTTTTTTCTTTTTTTTGAGACGCCATCATCAACTTTCCACATTGCCTGATGAATCATTCCACTTGGCTGAGCTTTGGTTTAGTCAAAGGAAGAGAAGGACGAACAAACGAATGCACATTCCTAGAGAACAAAGTGAAAATTTCCCTCCTCCTATTCTTTTGGCATTGTGATATAGGATATGAGCATTACATAATCCCCAAATAACATTTCCCTCCCTGCAGGAGAAGTGTGAAGCAGGCAGAACGTCTCATTCTTTTCAGATAAGAATAAAATTGTTTAAGGAAAGCCTTAAGGGACCAGTGACTCTTTATTCCAAATTAAAGTTTCAGTGAGATTGCTCAGACACATTTTGTGAGAGTGTACAGGAAATACAAGAAGAGGCATGGGGAGAAAAAGTGGAACGAGGTAAGATATTTGGAAATAACCACACTAGTCATTGTTGTGGGATGATTACTACACCAAACTGTGCAGACTTCAGCTAACTGCATAAGCCTGGGGCTTTCCACTGGCTGGGCCTTCCCCAGTTGCACAGCCTTAGAGAGGTAGGGACGTGGAGACCATGGGTACATTTTGTTTCAACGACCCTTAATGCAAGCAGCTTCTAGAATACTTCAGCACACTTGTCTCTCTTCTATCTACTGTTTGCTCAGCTTTCTTACCTGAGCTTAAATTCCAAGAGTGCTCTCTCAAACTACTCATAGAAATGACATGAACTTTTAACATTGTAACTTAGTGCAGAGGAGGATTCTCCCACCAACTAAGGGAGTGAAGCACTTGTAACCAACAAATCTTTGTCTCTAGGTAGGATTTCTGGGGAATGACATAAGTATTTCCACGTTCATATAAAGTGAGATCTGATGATTAAAAAATTTAGATTACAGTTTAATAAAATTATTGATATAGGAAAGTTTCAGACTCCAGGAATATCTTCTTAAGACATTCAGCTGGGAAAAACAAAGAACATGATAGGCCTTACTGTCAAGGTTCTCAGTGAGAAAAACCACAGGTAATTATTACTATGTGTCCCCAAAATATGAAAGCAAAAATTCATCTCTAGGGTTATTTGTTTAACAAAAGAAAGTTTATACAGCTTGTAGGAAATTGTCTCTTGGAACTTGAAATGGATTGCTGTTCTCTTTTATGTTTGTTCTGCCTAGTTTTTCCTCCTGAAGGGTAAAATTCCTGAAGTCCCAACTGTAAGCTACTTTTTGACATGTAGGCTCACTGCTGAAACTGGCATTGTGTCATTTCCCTTGACTTAAATCAAGAAATGTATTTAGGTGCTAGAACTTGCCAAGTACCCAAGTGTTTTGCCAGAGCCAAATACTATGTTTAAAGGGGGAAAAAAAGGAAAGAATGAAAAAAGAAAGGGGGTAATCTAAAGAAAGAGATCATTCTGTTCACTCTTGCCTACAGTTTAGGGAGGGTTGATTTTTTTTTTTTTTTAATAAAAAAGAGCAAAGGGAGAACAATAATTGAATCTTTGAGGGATTATAATGCTGAGCTCCAGAATGAGTCATATACCCTTAAGGACAATTTTAGAACTTAGATTCTTAAAAATATGATAACTCTGTATTTTCCATGTTTGACCTCAAAAGCTTTCTTGTCGGGAGCACCTAGCAGTGATATGCAGGTACTTATGAAAGCCTGGCTGAAGAACAGTCCTCTTTCATCTGGACACATCACTCACTCTGTTCCCCAAAGAGTGTACAACACAAGGTACAGCAAGGGATGAAAAGATGCAGATGCAGCCAGACAGTCTGATCCACCCTGGTGATCCACAGGGCGACAGTGTCCCAGCCAAGGAGTGATGTAGACAATGCCCCAGATAAACCAGGCAGGAATTTCTTTTCTTCTGTTTCTATTCTTATATGGCCTCATGCTCATTTGTACTTGGCTAAGCTTATTATCTTCCTGATAATTAGAATGAGAATAGTAAGAAGGACTTCCTTAGGAGATCTAGGTCTCATGTTAGCTCAAAGTATTTCTAAACTGTGTAGCCTTGGCCAAGGCTCATCAGTGTCTTTCTCACTGAAGAGGGGGAAACTGACTCCATTATGCTTACCTTATAGCATTGTTGTAAAGCCAACATAAGCATAGGAAAATCTGTACAAATATGAAAGTACATCAATTTTATGTAAAATGAATTATTCTTTTTAATTCAGGAAAGCCCTCCTTAGCCAGAGTTTCAGCCTATCCTCCCTCAAATGGCCATTCTTGCAAATTGTGTACCATTTATAAATTCACAGATTTTGTTTTCCATAAGAGTTTTCCTTTTGGATATTGAGATGTCATTAAGTACGTTTGAATGTTACAATTGGATAATCATCCCTTGAATAATCTAACTTAGGCAAAAAGCACAAGAAGGTAAAATAGTTGAGCAAATTATGGGTGATTCAAAATTTCATTCTAAGTCAAAGGAAAAATGCATCATATAGAAAATGAAGCGGGGGTGGGGGGGTGGGGACAGTCTTAGAAATAGTATACAATACAAGCAAACTTAAACTGCCTTAACTTTTAGGACCACCTACAGGAGATTTTCCTCAACTTTCATCATTATCATCTTTGCCAATAAGAATTCATCACATTTTTATCAAAGAATTAAGACTTTAGTTTCTGGATTCTGAGTTTCAATGTCTCTTATTTTGAATTCTCAATTGCAGTGAAGTTTTCCCTAATAAAATAGCAAATAATTGTTCTGGTATTATAGCATTCTAATTAATATTGTAATAATTAACATCATACATGGGCATAGTAAAAATAAGACTATAAGAAATGCTTTTAAATTGGAACTTCTTTTTCTGATCATATCTAGCTTTTTTCTAGGCTCTGATTATTATGAAAAACGGTTGAAGAAAACCTGTGTTTTCCAGTTTAATTCTTCATATGAGTGTACTTGCGGTTTGAATAGTAAAGTCTTGATAATTTGGATTATGTTTGGGATAATAAAAATTCAAAAGTGTAGACTACTTACTTAAATGAAGTTTTACTGCAATATTAACTTCAGTTAATCTTGGGTTGAAACCATATGTTTAAATGGTAGAGAATAAATTTTTGGTGTGTATACTATTAACCCAAGTTGAACGCTTTTGAGTTTGTGTATCTGTGAACACTAGTGTTTATTTTATCCAGCCACCAAGTAGAATATAAGACAGTAGAAACAATTTATTTTGAGTGACCCAGTAACACTGGATTTTTATGAAACTGTCTGGTATTCTCTGTAAAGTATCAGAAAAGGATTCCAGTATTGCCCAACACTCTACTCTCTAGATACCTTAATCACATTCTGTGTCAAGATATTGAGACATAAATAAGATAACTGTCTGGCTTCACTAAAGAGTGTGAGGAAATTTTCGCACAGGCCAAGAAAAATAGAAAGTATTTTCCAAAGCAATAAAAAAGGCTATTAATTAAAATACAGTGAAAATTCAAGGGAAAAATTAAAGTCATGGTTAGTAGTTGGGGACTGAGGTGAGGCTTCTCCCAAGAATTTGAAAGTAAGATTGTGGGCTCCAGTTTCACTTCATAATTAAAGATCAGAGAAGAAATCTCCCATATTAAACAATTCAGAAAAAAAAAAGGTTTCTTGAAGAATACTCAGAAAACTGCCTTTTAATGAATTCCCTTAGTTTTAAATAACTCTTTTATTTCTAATTTCATGCTTCTCAAAATATTTTCTGATTATGAATTAGCTTCTTGTTTAAGTCCATCTGAAAGGAGCAGTTGGGCTCCTTATGCAGATTTAGTTATTCCTATCTCCAAGACCTTTTTATTCTTTAATGCGAATCAATGCAATGACATCCTGACTTTTATATATCAGTTTCATAAGACTGCTTAGCAGAAGCCCCTGACAGATGGATCTGCTTTCAGTGTGCTCAGAATATCTGTGGGCTAGGGGCAGCCTCTGGATGGTGGTCACTTCACCAAGTACACAGAGTATGCCACAAAGCCTGGCATGGCCTACACTGCTGACTGCCCTCCTAATGATCAATCAGCCAAAGGCCTTTGTAAAACAGACATTTGCTGGAACCTTATAAAGACTCCAAGTTAACCTGAATAGAGGACAAGGTTTTCCTGTCCTTAAAATTTTTTTTTTTTTTTTTTTTTAAGAATGATACATGGAACATTTTCTCCACCTTTATACCCCTGCCCTGGATATGTTCTTTCTAATTTCATGGTACAGAACTTTTTCTCTCCAGTGCAATTTCCCCTTGGCCAAATTCTTCCAAAAACATTTTGTTAATTCTTGGAGGAATTGGACATGTACTGAAATCTGTTTTTTATTTCAGCATGTGATAGAATATAGAATTTATGTTCATGCTAAAAAAAAATAACACATTTTGCGACTGAATAAACCATGTTCAAATTTTGGAAAGCAAAGTACCATAAAAAGAAAATACAAATTCTCTGTGATACCACTAGATGTAGGTGCTCCGCTTTTTTAAAAACCTGCTTGTTTATCACGACCAGTGTTATGTTTAGTAACTCTATCAAAATGCTTTGTTATTCAGTGGGAGACATTGAAGTTAGGGAGAAAAATGTGCTTTAGAAGTAGTCATTAAGAGTAATAGTTGCTCAGTTATTAAACCACCAGAATAAATAGCCAGAGAACCATCCACAGTCTGCCTCAGGACAGATTTACAAGGCCCAGGTAATGGCTAGAGAATGAAAATTTCAATTTTAGTTGCTGCATCTAATTTCTTATAAAAGCTATAGGTATTAACATCTAGTAATCTAATGGAGAAAAATTCTCCCTATTAAGGTAGAGATCTGCTTTGTGTGAATTTTCTTTCTGAATCAGATCCTCCTAATAAATAAGCAGGTCACAACTTAAGGGTCCCACTCCTGAAGTGGTCTAATGATCCCTGCCATCTCTATTTCTCTTAGGTTAAACTTTCTTTTCTTTTCTAACTTTAAAAATCTCTTGTTATATATATGTGATTGAAGATCTTTGGAGGCTTTCAGAATTCATTAGTGGCCCCTCTCTGGATTTGACCTCAACAGTTATTAAACTGAACAGTTTGCTAGTCAAGAAACACCTTCAGAAGTGGGCATGCTTTCTGAGCTACAAGCCAAGACTAAATTTTAACAAAGAAGACAAGATAGGGTGTGAAATAAAACTGTCTTGGACAATCAGAAGATGAGGCAGCTACAATTGTGCATTAGTGTTCCAGGTGTTTAAACATTTACCGATTAATCAAAGGACTTTCATACTAGGCAAAAGGTACATGGAAAAGGGTGGGGGATTTGTTTGATAAGGTTTCTCTGGGTGTGAGCTTTAAGGAACTCTTTACTCTTAAAAGGTCGATTGTGGTGTAGCATGATAGTTTGTTATAGAATGTCCAAGAATACTTTGTTAAAAATAGTGGGTCTCAATTGGGTTATGAACTCCCATTTTTACCCCAAATACAAATTGCAGAATCACATCGGTTACACACTCACATTTTTAATGGCATATTAGTGACTATTGTATTCTGCTACCTTTCCTATCCCCTACTATTTTTTGATTCATTTTTTAAAAGGGACTATATCTTTTATTAGGATCTATCATTACACTTGTCTTTGGTTTCTATGATATACAATTATGTCATAAACTCTGGTTTGTCTTTGTATATAAATAAATTAGGAATCAGCAATAAAAAAAAAATAGGCCTTTGAGGCCTTGATGTGGCCCCTCGTTTGAATTTTCTTTTTTAGTAATTGAGATGTATGCTACTGTAGGAAATGGATGGAGAATAGTTATGGCTAAAATATCTATTTCAGTTTATTTCCACTTAATATGTTAGCCCAGACATTTTTTCTTAAATTAATACCTATAAAACTGGTAAACTTACTTAAATGTTCTGAGCTTTGGATTTTTGATTTATAAAATGAAGAATATCCCCTACCATTGTTAGGGTTAAGGAGAAGATCTACATAGGCACTAATTAGCAGAGTCGGCAGGTTAGTCCCTGTCCTTTTCTATCCTCAAATACTTCCTAAATCAGAGATGAGAATTGGTGTCTGTTTTAAAGCAGCTTTAGGACTCCTTGGAGTTATTACCTTTTAGGCTGAGTCAATATCAGGTAAAAACACCATAAACAGCTGGTGATGGTCGGCTTATAAAGAGATTTTGTATTTTAGAAGGGAAATAATTTCAAACTTGAGTAATGTTTATTACCTCTAATTTGTAAATTTAAAAACTTGGAATACTTTTAAATAAGTATTTCCTAAAAATTTTTTATATTTAAACTCTGAGGGTGATTGTGGAGAAAAGTTCAAGTTTAAAAAGACTTTCACATTTTTCACAGACCCTCTAGGAAGGAACAAAGTCTTTTCCATTCTCTGAAAAATCAGATCTGAATTCCTCCCACCAGTCAAGCCTTTCCAAAACTCCACCTTCCTTTAGTAAGCATTTTTCTGTCCTTTCCAAATTCCAATAATCTGTGTCAGGTTGGTCTTCCCATTGGTTTTGTCTATGAAGCATTTCTATTATTATTATTATTATTATTATTTACTAAATTCTACAATGTCACCTACTCTTCCTCTATTCAGAATGCTTTGTTTTCAAAGCTCCCATGTGAGGAGATGATTAATTTTATTTAGGCATACAGTTTAAAAATCATCCTCCTTAGTTTCCTCCCTGTTTCCTCTTCTCTTCTCCTAGTCTCCTTTTCTTTCCTGATGTATGCAGTTCCTTAAAAAATAGCTTGGTTTATTTTTTTCTTGTACATGAAGGTCCACATCTTTTTGAAGAAATGGGCATCTTTCCCCCATTTTTGTCCCCAAAGGATAGAGATCTGAGATCACAGAAGAAGACATAGAGGGAGGAGAGCCAGAATAGCACAGTAACTATCACTCTTAGGAGTTTCATTGTTGCTTTTCTACAACTTAGAAAGCCACCATGGTTCTCTAAATGGCAGCTGCATTAGATTCAGATTGTTTGTTCTGGGGGATGAGAATCATCTTTTGGAACAGCTAGTTCTGGTAATTTATCTACATAATCTCCTTTAATCTTCTCTATTGTTGTTGGAGGTAGGCATTATTATTCTAATTTTTCTGTACAGGAAACTAAAATTTAGAGGCCTTAAGTTACTTTCTTAAAGTATCACAGCAAGTAAATAACATGAAGCCATGTGGTATCTGATGACAAACTCAACTTTGGCTCCTTAAATGAACAGTCAATATAGTTCATCTGGCATTCACCCGATACAGACTCAGTAATCAACAACAGGACTAGGATCTAGGTCGTTTTGTCCCATCCCCTCTATTAAAACTCTTCTCTAAATCACTGTGCAAGTGTGATATAAATTCAGAATTTTATATTTATAAGTTTTATATAATAGTAATACTTTATTCTATTTGAAATCATAAAAATTACCCACATAGCTTGTGGGCAGGGTCCCTTTTGTATTCTTTTCAGTTTAACATGGTATTTACTATGCTGGACATAAATATATTGAAAACTGAAGAGAATAGAAAGATTTTAATTCCAGGCTTTATGTAATTTAATTTTCAAAATTGAAACAAAACCCACACATGTGGCTATCAAATCAAATATCTGCTTTATAATGAACACCTTTCTAAAATCTTGCATCAATATACAGGTGGAAGGAAATAGATCATTTTCTATGACGGGTTCTCTATTTTTAATCCACCACAAGTTCATTGTCTTTTCTTATCTACTGTTCAATGAACTTCAGTTGGGGGGGGGATAAATGAATCAGGAAGGTAATTGAAGTACATTTATCGACTCCTTTATCTTAGGTCACTTGTCCAGGAATCAAGCAAATGAATACTTTTAAGGACTTGATAAGCATTGGTACAATCCAGTATCACAAATGCTCTCTGATTGCAGTAATTAACTTTGTGGTCATGAAAGAGAACCCTTGATCTTCCTTCATTACCCAACACAAATTCTGAAAGAATTACATGAAAGTAGCCTGTGAACAAACAGTATGTGTAAGGAAGTGAAGGTACAAGTTAATTCCCTTCCAATCTCTAGAAAGCCAGTCATTGTGTACCTTATAAAACTACAAACCCTGTCCTGGATTAGTAATTTTCCTCAGGAAAACAGAAGAACAAAAAAAATGACCTTTCATAGCCAAATAAATCACTTCTTAAGTGAAACCAGATGCTTTAAAAATATATACCTTGGATCAGCATTTAATAATTTTTATGATTTCTGTATTTCATGTGGTTTTCTTTTTCTGTTTTAGACAGATGTCAAAAAAGGGCTCAATTTTGTTTCTTGCGATTTTCAAGGATGATGTGTACTTTATTCCTGAGTTGCTTGGTTAGTTGTTATTAGAGATAATTTCCATTCTCATTCTTTTCAAAACTGAAAGAATCTAAGTGAAGGAAACAGTTGTCAATCCAAACTGACACCTCCACAGTCCATATTGGCTTAACAACTTTGATAATCATTCAGTTGTCTTTTACAACTATGAATGAAAAACTCTGGAATGCATAGTGTGGAAGTGATCTATGAACTTAATACAGAATTACCTACATGAAACAGTGGAGTTGTAGTGAAATGGCTATTATTCATTTCTAGTGCAATGACTTGAAATTAGGCAATGCAGTTATTAAATGACATTTTCTTCAAGTTCAGCTAACTGGGTTGAAAGGAGGTGGAGGATAAAGCTTTTACTTTTTGTTACTTCCAGGTCCAGAACAGTATTCTGTAAAGAGTAGGTGCTCAATAAATACTTGTTATAATGAATTGCATTTCTGGGACAGATGGCAATCTCTCTCCCAGGTATCGTTTATTCTGAGATTATGGGGTCATACTCTAAGAAGTTCCAGGGATAATTCTTGGTTGTAGGTGTGATGGATTTTGGGGAATTACAAATATAGTTGAATTTTAGCCTCAAGGAAATTCTTCCCTAACATTATACAATGATTTTTGTTAGTGAACTGTTTTGTAGTTCATTGTGATGAGGCCTTGTTTTCCCAGAATTCAGGGTCCTGACATTTTGTAAGTTGACGATTTTTCCTGGTGATGATGACTTTGGCTGGGATCTTGTCCTTTTTTTTTTTTTTCCTTCAATCACCCAGTTAAGTTGAGTTCTTTTGACTCCTAGCCCAGACGTCTGTATTTCTTCAGTTTTCTGATAGACTGTCTGATGTTAAAGCTTGCCTACTTGTGCAATTATTTCTTACTGTGTTTGAAGTGGGGGATAGGTGGGGAGCAGCAAAGATCAGTATGAAATGCATGAGCTTCAAACTGATCCATGCCTTAAGGTAGGCTCTGCCATTTACTAGTTATGTACAATTTTCCCCTCCTGGAGCCTTGGTGGTCTTTTTTGAAAACGGGTATTATATCACTCACCTTGAAGGATTTTGATGAGTTAAATGAGATAACCTTGGGAAAGTACTTGGCACAGAGCCTCACACAGAGCATACTTTCCTGAGAGTGGTCTGCCATCAAATTACCCTTAATCTATGCCCCTCCCCTGCTAATGATAACCACCTATCACCAGACAGTTCTTTCTGACAATAAAAGTGCACCTGTCTGGATATGATTATATTACCAGCCTGAGAACTGTCTCAATTTTCTACCATTTCATGATGGATCTGTCCAGTCTCCAGGTGCTGAATCAAGGGGCCACTCCAAAAGGTCTTTGCACGTTCTGAGCCCCATGTCTGACACCTACTTTACGATTGCTTTTGTAAATCATTTTTCACTTTTTTTCTCTCTCATGAAATAGAAGTATTTTGAAAAATTACATTTTAATTTTGAGATAATGTTAGTGTTTATGTGTACCTTAATCATTAATTTTTAAAAAATCTGTGCTTGTTATATACCATGCACTGTTAAAGCACCAGATATTTCTTGAAAATAAAATAGACAAAAATCCCTTAATATTAAAGGAAATAAACAATAAACCCTATGTCCTAACATGGTAAATTCTATGAAGTAAAATAAAAAGTGGGATGGTGAGATGTAGCAGGAATGTGTTGATGTGTGCATCCAAGTAGAGGCAAGGATGATGTGCCAGTACAACACATAGCAGTTGTGTAAAATCCATAAGCAGAGTGCAACATAAGAGTGACAGCTCTGAAGGATGCTGCTGGAAGAACAGCAAGAGTTACTGGTATTATCATAATGATTGAGGAGAAGGAGACAAAAGAGAAAGTTAAGGATAAGATTGGGCAGACTCTGTAGTCCATGATAGGAAATTTGTATTCTAAGAAAAAGTTTGAAAACCGAAGAACAGAGCCTTATTTATGCTTGTTGAGGAAAATTTGTCTAATTTGCCCTTCCAAGGATTATTTTCTAGGGAAATGTGCCATAGTTTTACACTCAGTTTGTTTTATTTTGTAGTGATGGGGCTTGAACCCAAGGCCTTGTCCATGCAAAATATGTGCTATACCACTGAGCTGCATTCTAGCTCCATCCCAACCCTTTGCTTCATTTTAAGTAAGGCCCAGAGTGTGAAATTGCATATTAACTTACACATTTTTGTTCTTTAGAAATGCAAAAATTTCTAAGCTGGGTGTGGTGGTGCACAACTGTAATCCCAGTGGCTCCTGCGGCTCCAGCAGGAGGATTGTGAGTTCAAAGCCAGCCTCAGCAACTTTGAGAGCCCCTAAGCAACTCAGACCCCTGTCTCTAATAAAATATAAAAAAGGGCTAGGGCTATGGCTTAGTGGTTACACATGCCTGGATTCAATCCCTGGTACCCCCCAAATAAATAATGAAATGCAAAAACTTCTGATTGGCAAAAAGAATAGAAAAGATAACCCCAAAGATTACAGTTTTCATGCCTGTAAGATATTAACCAGTTTTATCTCTTAGCAAAATCTTTTAGTATGCCTTTCCTAAGTGCTCCATTTATCTAATTGTCCTTTGAACTAGCTTTGCAATCTTCTATTGATGGGTTGAATATCTTTAATGTACTCTGTATTCACTGAGTGTCATGGTTTTAGCTTTGGAGGAATTTAGTCTCTAACATGCTAAGAAAGCTCATTTTGGCTACTGAGTGGAGAATGGATTGTATGATCATTTGTGGGACAAGATGTTAGGAGTGGAAGCTGGAAGACAGATGGGAAGAAGGATACAGTGGTCAAGGTAATGGGAATGTCAAGGTGACCTGGCCAGTTCTAGTGGTGGGATGGGAAGACCTGATTGGATTTTACATTTGATTTGGAAGTAAGAGTAAGACTTGCTGATAAATGACTGGAGAGCAAGATACAGAAAGAAAGATAGGATTTTTGTTTGGGCACCTGGCAAATCATGCTGGAGAAACAGCAGGATTAAAGAGATTTTTTTTTTGATAGATTAACGTTAGACATAATCTATGCCTGTTTGGCAAATTTCCTTACAGTAAAGATATCCATGTTTTTTAAATAATCGGGAGAATCTTAGGTTTTAGTGAACATTTATAATTATGTATATGCTCTTTATTTGTATCCTATAGATGTACATACATGAGCATACTAGTGGTCTGAAATTTTGTTGTACATACACATAATATTGGCATACTTTTCCTTGAACTAGTAAAAATAATCCCATTCTCCCAAATGAATAAAGTTCAGCTCTAAGAATTAAGTTAAATTATTTTACCAACTCCAAAGACTTTTTTTTTTTAACTATAAAAGTCTTTACAGGGCTGGGGGTTATGTCTTAGCGGTAGAGTGTTCACCTCACATGTGCAAGGCCCTGGGTTCCATCCTCAGCACCACATAAAAATAGTAATTAAAAAAAGTCTTTACAATGATACAACTTCTTACTTAACTGATGAATAATTGCTTTAAAAAGAAAACACCAAATTCATTAGTCTCACTGAAACCTTTCTTTTTTAGATAGAAATTACTGTCTTATTGTATGTCACCATATATGAATGTATTTAATGAGACAATTTTTTAAAAACGGCACTCAGGATATATAGATTATTATTATGTAAAACTGTTAGGAAAATTTTTGGTGACAATAGTTCTTGAGCCTCTAACTGAAAATACCTTGACTACTGGATTTAAACAGCAACCCACTATCCAAAGTTTACACTTCTCCCTAGCAGTACTGATTCCTTTGTTTCTTGTTAGTTTTATTTTCATTTTCTGTTTATGTATTGTTTATTATTTATCTTTCTCCCTAGAATAAACCCCCTGAGGGTAGGATCTTATTTACTGTATGTGAAATGTCTAGTGTAGTGCTAAGCACATACTAAGTGCTCAGAAAATTGAATAAATGAATGAGAGACTTGCAGTAATTGGAGAATGCTTTCCAATCTAAAAATGGCACAGAAAGATAATTCAACTTAGCTGCACGTGACTTATAATAACTATTTATACAGCAGATTCATCCTATCTTTTGGTTAGGCTAATGTTAAAATTATATTTAGCATCCTAAATGTATAATGGTCAGAATCTTAGGTATCCTCAGAGTATGCTTGGTGATCTTGGGAGATGTTTATCAGACATGTAATATAATCATGGGTGAGTAACATAAGAGTTGTTTTCCCATATCTTGGATTGTAAATTGTGATTAGTATCACCTGCTTTGTAGAATTGTGGGAACTAAGTGAACCATTATACAACAAACCATAGATCAATGTTCTTCTGGTAGATATCATTCAATAAAAGCTTTAACCTATCTTATTTATATGAATCAATTATAGTAAGGGATTCAAATAATAGCTACTTGAATTCTTGAAAATTAAACACTTGGAAATTTGTCAATGGGTATTAAAAAAAAGCTCAAACTATGAAGTAAATCACTATTTAAAATATACACATGACTTTAGTTGACCCAGAAAAATGATGGGAGTTTTTATATATAAGATCAACTTGCATATTAATGATTTTTTTGAGTTAGTATTTTACTCCCCTACTTCCAGCTGATCAATTCTTGAAAATAAAAGATTTTAGGAAGAATTTGCCTATTATTTTTGACTATTTTTTTCCTAAAATTTATTTCAGAGCTCTCATATAGAAGAAAAAATGTAAAATGAATTCTTAAAATTTTAGGGACAAGAAACATTTTAAATACCCAACAATATGGGAATACCATAGAAGAGAATCATATCTGGCAAAAACTTCATCTTTTAGGAATTCTCATCTTCATAACAAAAAACCTTAGAATTCAAGAGAAACAATTTCCCCCTTGAGGAATGAAGAAAACTGTACTCAAATATATAATAATATGCAGATAGAGTAAATTTATTTCACAATGTAGTTCCTTTCCTGTTGTTTCCTTTATCTCCAGCTTCTCGATCCCATAAATGATAGCAGTTTACCCAGATATCTAGTTGAAATTTAGGGGATCACTCTTGCTCTTTCCTTCCTTGCTATACACAGTCAGTAAGGTGGACTTACAATTATCTACATTTTGAATCTGACTACTTGATCTTTCATGGCAATGGTGCATTCCAGACTGGGAAAGCATCATCTCTTACCTTAAGGCCACTGGTCTTCCCACTTCATCTCTTATAAATTCATTCTTCATTCAACCTTTAATATAAATAAGATCATATCCATTCTCTGTTGGAAATACTTCATTTGCCACTCATTGTTCTTACAATCAAATTGAAAAAAAAAAAACAGCCTGGCATTAATGATGAACTTCACCTTTTGCAAGTTCATCTTGCCCCACTTCTTTCCAGGTCCTTGAGCTTTCATTTCTTTCCTGACTTGAGGTCTGATTTCTTGGAACTTTGTACTCTTTTGTTGTTGTTGTTGTTATAATCAGTTATACATGACAGCAGAATGCTTTTTAATTCATTGTACACAAGTGGGGCACAATTTTTCACTTCTCTAGTTACACACAGAGTAGGGTTACATTATTAGAGGAATCATACATGTACCTGGGATAATAATGTTCATCTCATTCTACTATCTTTCCTACCCCTATTCCCTCCCTTCCTCTCCCCTCCCCTCCCCTTTGCCCAATCCAAAGTTCCTCCATTTATCCCATGCCCCCACCTCCCATTATGGATTAGCATCTGCTTATCAGAAAACATTCGGCCTTTGGTTTTCTGGGATTGACTTACTTCCAGTAGCATGATAGTCTCTAACTCATCCATTTACCTGCAAATGTCATAATTTTATTCTCTCTTAATGCTGAATAATATTCAATTGTGTGTGTATATGTATATGTATATATATATATATATATATGTATATATACATATATATATATATATAAAATCAGTTTCTTTATCCACTCATCTATTGAAGGTCATCTAGGTTGGTTCCACAGTTTGGCTACTTTGAATTGTGCTGCTATAAATATTGACGTGGTTGTGTCACTATAGTATGATGTTTTTAAGTCCTTTGGGTATAGTCTGAGAGGGATAGCTGGGTCAAATAGTGGTTCCATTCCAAGTTTTCTAAGGTATCTTCATACTCCTCTCCAGCGTGGTTGCACCAGTTTGCAGTCTTACCAGTAATGTATGAGTATGCCTTTTTCCCCACATGCTCACCAACACTTATTGTTGTTTATATTCATAATAACTGCCATTCTTACTGGCGTGAGATGAAATCTTAGAGTAGTTTTGATTTGCATTTCTCTAATTACTAGAAATGGTGAACATTTTTTTCATGTTTGTTGATTGTATATCTTCTGAGAAGTGTCTGTTCAGGAACTTTCTACTCATTTCACTTAAAGCCCTTCATGGAAGGGATGATACTTATGACCATCTACCTAAAACAGGTCACTTGCCTGTCAAACTTGGAAACGCATTCATTCCACTTCCATATTTTACTTTCATTTTTTTTATTTTAATGGCAAAGTCTCTCTGATTCACCATTTTATCTCCAATGTTTAGCACAATCCTAGAACAGGGAAGATATTTACTGAATAATTGCAAATGCATCATCTGTCCCTCAACAAAGTATAATCTATGATGATATTTTAAAAAATATAAGCAAAGATAGAAAAGGTCATACTAAAAACTAATTGACTAATGATGATCTTTCTTAGGAAAAGCTCAATAAGCTTCAGATTCAAAATTTTCTTATTTCTTTGTAATGCCTAGTCCCTCAAGAGACCTTCATGTAGATGAATTCTCACTGCTCTGATTCCTCACCAGAATCGGGTTTTCTTTTCTCTTTTTTTAATTTCAAAAATTATAACCTCCAGCTGTTCACCACCTCTTCATGGCTTGTATTTTTATTTTCTTCATTCTATTTGTATAATTCTATATGTCAATTTTTCTCTAAGCATAAAGTATCAACATTTTGCTATTTCAGAAGTATTATGGTACTAAACTATCAAAGGTAAAGTTACATGGCAAACAACTATTTTCTTGAGGGGGAAAAAAGGAAATAACTTATTCTTTGTTTCATTATAAATTTATACTTAGGCTCTTACTATTTCTGATTATTTTTTTCTGCTCTTTTTTTTTTTTTTTTTGGTACCAGGGTTTGAACTCGGGGGCACTCTACCACTGAACCACCTCCCCAGCTCTATTTCATATTTTATTGAGAGAGAGAGCGTCTTGTGGAGTTGCTTAGCTCCTCACCATTGCTGAGGCTGGCTTTGAACTTGAAACCTCCTGCCTCAGCCTACAGAGCAGCTGGGATTACAGGCATGCACAACAGTGCCCAGCCTTTTCTGCGACATTATATTAAATGTTGCCTATCATGTAGTTAAATAAATTATCTGAGGTGGGTATAATTTGTGAATAAATAAGTTATTCACTTATTGTCCCCTCCCCCTCTTTTTAACTTCAGAATGTTAATGATTCATGGTAACTTTCTCTGTGGTGCAGCTAAAACCTACCACCAGGATGAGGATAATAGAGATGATTCAATTACTTAGGACTTCATGTTGGGGTATATTTGTAAATAAAATTAGTTGATAGAGACTAGATCTTGGGATACTAAAGCCTTGAGAAGACTGACTGAAAACTGTTATTTCTTAACCCTTTGGGAACATTTAAAACATAGAGTACTCATTTCAAATCTAAAAAATGGTGTAATATATATGTGTGTAGGTATATATCTATATCATACATATAAAATAGAGTATGCTGTAGTTATTGTAAAATTCTATAAACCAAAATAGGTAAAATTCATTAACTATGTCATTCTAAACTTCTATATCCTTAATTGAATTTTTTGTTGGCCTTTTCCTATTAGTTACTGAAAGAAAGATTAAAAATGCCTCATGATTATGGATTGTAAATTATATCTTTAGTTCTACAAACTTTTGCTGTTTATAATTGAAATTTATTGTTAAATATAAAATTATAAATTCATAAATATCTTTCTATAGACTTATTTTTTTAAATATATCTTTATATCTTGTAGTTTTACTTGAGATCTCCAATGTCTTATATTAATAGAGCTATAAAATTTCTTTTAGTTAATATTTACATGTAAGATCTGTTTTCCTCCTTTCCTTTCAAACTATATTTCCATTTATTTAAGATATTTCTTTGTTAAATAAAAAAAATACAAAGCACAGCTATATTTTATCCAGTCTGACAAAGTATACTTAAATATAATTTTGTAGTTTGCATGGAATTTTTTTCCAACTTTTGTGAGGTATAATTGACAAATACTGTAAAATTTCAAGGTGTAAAACATGTTTACATGGATGCATGCATTGTGAAATGAAAATCCTCTATTTTAGTTGGAGAGTTGAATACATTTACCTTAAATATTGATTTATCTCATGCAAATATATCATCTTGCTATTAATAATGTTGATCTCATTGCTTACCCTTTTTTTTGCGGGCTTCCTTTTTACGGAGTCATATTATTATATTTTGTTACATTTAAAATTCCTTTACAATTTTAATTTTACATTCTTCTATTACTGTTGGTGGTTGTGATTTACTATGTCCTGAACATGCAAAACACTTATAACCATTTAATTACATTACTCCCCTTCAACCTTTTGTTTATCTCCCATAATATTTCACTTACAGATTTATCCTAAATGCCAGACATTACATATTTATTTTAATAGTGATTCTGCATTTGAGTTTAGCCAAAAATTTATCCTTTTTTCACTGTTTCCTGAAGTTTGTGTTCCTTTATGATTACTTTCCTTGAGTACTTTTAGTGTCTTTCATAGTGTAGGTTTACCTGCAAAAAATTCTCATCTTTTGAATTTCTGATAATATCTATTTTGCCTTTTATTTTCCTGAAATATATTTTTCCTGGCTACATAATTCTAGGCTAATAGTATTTATCTTATATGTGCAGTTCATTGCCTTGTTTCAACATTTTTCTATTGTAGTCAACTGGCTTGGCTTTTCTTCTTACTGAAGATATAATGTGTACCCTTGCCTCATCCCAGGTAATTTGCTTCCCTCACTGGGCTGGGGGTTAAACCCAGGGCTTTGTACATGCCAGGCAAACACTCTTCCACTGAGCTGGCCTCCAGTACTCTTTAAATGCTCTTTTTGCTTTGATTTCTAATAGTGTTAGTATGATGTCATTAAATATAATTTTATTCATATTTATCATACTTAGTGTATGTAGGTTTTGAATCTTTAGTACGTAAAATTAAGCATTTTTCATCAATTTCAGAAAAATTCCTGGCGCACACAAGTGCAGTACTGGTGATAGAACCCCAATGATGCTCTACCACTGAGTTACATCCCCAGCCCTTTTTATCTTTTACTTGAAGACAGGGTTTTGTCAGATTGCTGAGTCTGCCCTTCAATTGCAGTTGTCCTACCTCAGCTTCTGAGTAGCTAGCTGGGTTATAGGTGTGCGTCTGGCAGAGGCCAATATTTTTCTAAAAATGATTGTATTATTCTTTCTCCCTTCTTTCTAGCATTCTGATTATATGCATTTAGACCTTTTCTCTGGATCTGATGTTTCACTGATAATTTGTGCTATACTTTCTACCTTTCTCCTTTTATATAGGCCTCAATCTGGGCATTTTTTATTAGTGTTTTCAGTTCATTCAACTTTCTATTCCAATGTATACCATATATTATTGAACTTTTCTACTGAATACCCAATTTTGATTTTTTTTTCCTGTTGCAGAATTTCAATTTGGTACTTTTATGGATTTCTGTTTTTCTACAAAATTTCCATCCTTTCCTCTATGTATATAAATATATTAATCGTGGCTCTTTTTAAATTCTTGTGTAATAATTTTAGTATATGAAACCCTTTGTTGCCTGTTTGGACTTTCAGTGTTCTGTTTTCTGATGAGTTTGTTCTGTTTTTAGCAAGCCTTGTGTGTTTGGAAGGAAGGCGAACAGTACAGACATCACGTTCAGTATTGGATTTTCTTTCACTAGTCTGATAGTGGCAGTGGGTCATCTTGATCTCTTAGATGAATGCTGTTTGTCGTTCTAAGGGCTGAACTATCTTACTTGTCCTTATCCTTGAGTGAGGCTTCACAGCCTCTTGATTCAAAGCTGTTGTTACTTACTTAGCACTGCCTTTTGGGGGGACTCAGACACTTTTTATTTTTATCTTTTTTAACCCTAGTACTACACAGCTCTGGAAAATCTTTTTAGCTTCCATTGCTTTGTGTTGGGTTTTCTTCAGTTCTGCCCTCTGTACCGCTCAAGAAAAAATTGAAATCATATTTTGAGACTCCTCGCCCTGGGCTTCCTTCTTCCTTGGATTTTTGCCCTTAAACTTCCAGTTTTTCTGGCACCTCTGAACTCTTCAAGGAAGCAAGAGCCCTTCTTGATGCTTTAGTTTTGCTCCCCAAGCCAAAGAAAACTGGAGAGTTCTACAGAGAAAACCTGAAGTACTTCTCTTCCTTAGGGGACTATAGCCTTTCACTTTGCTCAACTTTAGTAGTTCTCCAGAGATTGCAAAGTTTTTTTTTTTAATATTTCACTCAAGATTTTTAATTGTTTATGGTATGAAGATAACTAATCTCTCATGCCTATTATTGAAACTGATGGTTTTTATTTTTAAGCTACATGTATTCAACATTCATTTTTGCCAGGCATGGTGCTTAGGGATTTAATCATCTTATTTTATTTCATCCCTACGGTAAAGTGTTTTAGGTAGTTATTTTCATATTTTAGATAAAGAAACTGAGACTTAGAAAGGATAATAAGCAACTAGTATGAGCAGGATTAGTTTATCTAGATCTGTCTGATGCTGAGGCGGCAAGATGTGTTTTAAAAGCTTGTGTCCTTTATCTTGAGCAAAGAAGAGAGAGGCTTGTTTCAGTCACCCATGAAGAGCACCAGGGATTGCTTGACTATTTCTTCAACTGATGCCTTATCACCCCAGACTTGTTTTACTTCTTATTGGACTCTGATCTCTCTAAGCTCTACTGGTGATATGAAAGAGCAGTAAGAAAAAAAAAAACTTGTTTATTATTTTTCTTAAAGCCTTATTTAAAGAACACTTTTGAGGAAACAATGTACGTCATACCAACTGTCTTTGTTACTTTAATTGCTACTTAAAGAGATTTTCAGATAATTTGTCTTAAACCATTTTCTATTTTGGTTTGTGTAATTCATTAACTGAAGGTAGCAGGCATGATGTAAGTAAAAGCAAATGGAGATATTTTAAAGAAAGAGAAATTGAATTTAACAGCAGCTTTGAATAAAAAGAGAAAAGTAAGTACCAAAGACTGAATTAATGCGTGGGAAATAATAATCGATGACATCCATAGGATGCTTACGTGGTGCCTGGTACTGTAACAAATTCACATAATTAGTCCTCATACCATGTTTCTGATGAGGTTGCATTGTTATCACTGTTTTGTAGATGAGGAAACTGAGGCATGGAGAGGTCTAATAAATTTCCTAAAGCTAAAAAGTGGCAGAGGTAGGAATCTCAAACTTGGCTTTCTGGTTGTATGTCCCATAGAAAGAATTAATACTTAGTGAAATCTTGATTAACCTGAATTGGGATGCTATTATTTATTCTCAAAGTCAAGCATAATTATTATATGTTCTATTTTAATGCTAGTTAACAATTTTGCTAAAAAAAAGTCCCGTTTTATGATATATCCCTGAGATAATGCTAAGAGAAAGAGGGATAAGTGAAGGCAAACTTTCTAAGAATCTGAAATAAAATTTTGAGGAGGGCTAAGGGAAATTATGGATATAAAAGTATATTAGCTATATAAGAATGTAAGTTTAAAGAATCATTTTTATTGTTTCTTAATTGTTTTTAGATATACATGACAATAGGGTGTATTTTGACATATTATACATGGAGTGCAACCCATTCCAATTTGGATCCCATTTTTGTGATTGTACATGATATGAAGTCACACTGCTCATGCATTCACACATGAGCATAGGAAAGTCCAATTCATTCTGCTGTCTTTCCCATCCCCTGTCCCTTCCTTCATTCCCCTTTGTCTAATCTAATGAACTTCTATATTTCCCCTCCCTACCCTCCCTTATTATGGGTTAGCATCCACATATCAGAATATTTGGCCTTTGGTTTTCTGTACTCACTCTTTCTCTTAGCATGATCTTCTCCAGTTCCATCCATTTATCGGCAAATGCTATAATGTCATTCTTCTTTATAGCTGAATAATATTCCATTGTGTATACATACCACATTTTGTTTATCCATTCATCCATTGAAGGATACCTAGATTGGTTTCATAGCTTGTAAATTGAACTGCTATAAACATTGATGTGGCTGTGTCACCGTAGTATGCTGATTTTAAGCCCTTTGGGTATATATCAAGGCATGGGATAACTGGGTCAAATGGTGGTTCCAGTCCAAGTTTTCTGAAGAATTGTCATTGTGCTTTACAGGGTAATTGCACCAATTTACAGTCCCATCAGCAATGTATGGTATACCCTTTGCCCTACATCCTCACCAATATTTATTGTTAGTTGTATTCTTTTTTTAATATTTATTTTTTAGTATTTGGCCGACACAATATCTTTGTCTGTATGTGGTGCTGAGGATCGAACCCAGGCTGAACGCATGCCAGGTGAGCACGCTACCGCTTGAGCCAAATCCCCAGCCCTAGTTGTATTCTTGATAATTGCCATTCTGACTAGAGTAAGATGGAATCTGATATAGTTTTACTTTGTATTTCTCTAATTGCTAGAGATGTTGAACATTTTTTTATATATTTTTTTGGTCATTTGTATTTATTCTATGAAGTGCCTGTTCAGTTATTTTGCCCATTTATTGACTAGGTTATTTGTTTTGGGGGTTAAGTTTTTTTAGTTCTTTGTATATCCTGGAGACTAATGCTGTATCTGAGGTACATTTGGTAAAGATTTTCTCACATTCTGTAGGGTCTCATCACATTCTTGGTTGTTTTCTTTGCTGTGAAGCTTTTAGTTAGATGCCATCCCATTTATTGATTTTTAATTTTATTTCTTGTGCTTTAGGAGTCTTATTGAAGAAGCCCATTGCTGAGCTGACATGATGGAGAGTTGGGCCTACTTTTTCTTCTAGTAGGTGCAAGGTCTCTGGTTTAATGCCTAGGTCCTTGATACACTTTGAATTGAGTTTTGTGCACAGTGAAAGATAGGGGTTTAATTTCATTTTGCTGCATATGGATTTCTAGTTTTTCCAGCACCATTTGTTAAAGAGGCTATCTTTTCTCCAATGTTTGTTTATGGTGCTTTTGTCTAGTAAGAGATAACTGTATTTTTGTGGTTATATCTCTGTGTCTTCTATTCTGTTTCATTGGTTTTCTTCAAGGGATCTGAAAACTGTTAACAAACCAGAATAATTCATGTAATCCCAGTGGGTTGGGAGGCTGAGGCAAGAGGAGAGTGAGTTCAAAGCCAGCCTCAGTAAAAGTGAGGCACTAAGCAACTCGGTGAGACCCTGTCTCTAAATAAAATATGAAATAGGGTTGAGGAGGTGGCTCAGTGGTTGAGTGTCCTTGAGTTCAATCCCTGATACCATACAAAACAAAACAAAATACCAACAGAACAATTGCTGTCTAATCCTTTACAAATTCATGAACTCATTTATTCTGTTGATGTTTATAATACGCTGTGCATTGAAAGAAAGCTGTCATTTAATATGTAATATTTGAGTCAGGTAATAAACTAGGTCATTTTATAAACTTTATTATATTGCCATAGCCCTCTATGCAATGTCTTCTTCCTGTATTCAGTTGAGTAAACTGTGGTTAGTAGCCATTAATAATTTGTGCATTGTCAGAGAAATAATGGCTGTGCAGGTTACTAGTTGAGATGGTCTGTCAGCCTGGGACAGAATGACTCCAAGAACAAGTTTCTAATGCTGTCAGGTGCTTACACAGGCACAGGGAAGGTACGGGGAAGGAATGTCAGTCCCAGGAGTAAGGCAGTTTGGGACCACAGACAGCTTTACAATCTGGTAGCAGAGATAAGAAAGAGTATAAATTTAATACTATAAAGAATGCAGCATGTATCATAATTGAGATGCAATGTTTAGATCTTCAAAGGAGGGAGAGATTACTTCTAGCTGTGATAATTAAAGCTCTAGAGGAAAGAAAAGACCTGAAGGATATACTGTATAAACTGTAAACCATGATCGTGTTATCACATAATAGCCGCTGAAGAGCTTCTGTGCTCAAAGTGGGGAAGGATGCTCTCTGCTCTAAGCTACCAAGCGTTCATCTGAGCCTTTTCTAAAGGCACCTGTCACTTTCTATCTCATTATGATTGAATGTGCACATGCTTTCCCAATGACCTCCTTCAAGGTACAAACTCCCTCCTCAGTGATTCTTATAGTGTCTGGCACAATACTATGACATGAAATAGCAGGAGTGTTTCCAGATCCTTTTTCCCTTAATATCAATGATGTCATGCTCTTCTGGCATCTTTATCTCTCTCTGGATTCTCATCAGGCTCCTTAGGTGAGAAGGTGGTGTTCTCAGTCTTTAGTCAGCTGGCATCTGCTTCTCACATAGCACCAGTTGCAGGACACCCTGCAGCCTCCTACTGACAGCCATGACTGCCTGCCTACTCAAATGAACAGGTAGGTGTGAACTCCAGATCACTTTGTACAACCTCCTGGCATTCAGTTTCAGCTATGTGTCCCATAGCCAATTTGATGCACCACGTCTCAAACCAATCTCATTCTTCTCCCTCAGATATCCAACTCCTCCATGTGTCCATCTATGTTAATCACAGGGCCACCCAGAAACCCGAATCGCTTGCCTCCTTGTCTTCTCTCCTTGCTTGTCTACATCTACTCACAAAGTTCTGTCACCTTTCAGGAAATGCTTCTCTTACATCTTTTTGCTCCAATAAATCTGTATGACCACTATCAAATTTGAAACCCCATTATATCTTATTTGATTATTTCAGAATCTCTATTACTTCAGGCTTATTCTCTTATGATCTATTGTTTTTTAAACTACTTCCTCAAATGATTTTTTTAAGTGCAAACCTGAATATGCTATCGCTTTAACATCTTGGATTTTCAGTGCCTATAGATGAGAATTGAACTTTTCAGTGTTGCAAATAGGAACAGCATCTTCTCTATCTCTTGCTTTGCCTCTGTTTCAGATCAATGTCTTGTCTGTTCTGAACTGTTCTTCCTTGATCCTTGGCACATCAGTGGCTTATCCTGCTTGAGATATTGACTTTGTTTGTCTGACTCGGGCTTCAATACTAAGCTTAAGATTTTCCTCTTCCAGGATAATATGACATATCTTCTACTTGGGATTAGGTATTCCTTCTATTTTCTGGGAGAACATTCTATGCTAATTTCTATCATGGTTCTTATCACACTGGACTTTTTTTTTCTTTTAACATCACCCTCTTTTGCACTCACCTTTCTGTATTTTGAAAGAAGAAACCTTGTTTTGTTTATATAGACTACAATGGACTGCTTATTATATGGTACATTGGAAGAGCTCAGTAAACTGTTGCTGAATAAGTTTATAAAGAATTATTGACAAAATATTTTGAGAACAAAGAATCTATGCTTTTTAATGTGAAATTTAAGTTTACTTCAGTTTTGGAGAAAGCAATGTGAATTTCATCTTCATGGTCATATGCTTTTTATTTCCTAATCCTCAGCACTCTTCCACCAGAATTCTCCCAAAATGGCAAATAATAGAAGTGTAGGCCAAAGCATAGTACAAAACAAGAATAATAAGCACAATTTTCCTTAAGTATGCATTATCCTGAATCTAATGGTTACTGCCTTGTTTGCAATATATTGGGTACACAGAACTGGAACATAACAAATTGGATTTTTTAGTATTTTGATGGCATTCACATAAAATGCAAGTGCTCATATATGCACATAATTATGACATGCACTGTATTTTACTTCTGTAATATTTTTGCTTTTTGTGACATCCCCAATACTGCTCTACTGACATTTTTTATTCTTCTCATGATTCTTTGTGATAGGCAAAATGTACAGATAATCAACTAGATCACACTATGAAAAACTTACATAAAATATGTATCTCCTAGTGTTACATTCTGTTTTGCAAATGTATTGTATATTTACAAGTGAGAATTGTTTAGCCACTCAGTGTGGTTATTAGAAAGTCCTGAGTTCATTTCTGTTTTACAAACACAAGGCTCCCATTTTAGAATTGATAAACTACAGGGATTGTGGGCTCAGCAGTGTGGGATGAAAATTTCAGGCAGCATCACTGATGAATACTTTTGAAGTGAGATCACAGTATATCACAAGAATACTTTTCTCAGGAATACAACCTAAGTTTTTCAATTTACATGGGTTGATATATCTTGAAATGCAGGGTTAGTTCTACACCTCATTAACATATTTGTCAGTGCTTTTGTGCCACATGAAATCATGGAAATGAAATAAGAGCATGAAGAGAAGATAGGATTCAACCCAGGGAAAACGAAAAGGTAAAATGTTATGCCAGTATTCAAATACATACCAGAGACTTGCATAGGCATGTTAGATGTTGGGCCATGGCTCCATTTTCTTGTATTTACCAGCTGTTCTTATATCCTCGCCCTACCTTGCCCCCTGGCCACCAAAAACTTTGCTAAATTAAATATGGAGCCACTGATAAATAATGTAGACACATTGAAAAAAGAGCAGACTCATTCCTTATTGATGCCAGAACACATTAATATCTAATTCTATTAATGTGCAAAGGTATAGGAAATATCTAGAGAAAAAGGAAATGTAAATGAGACATATCTTTTGATCTTAAAAACTGATAGGATATTAAAACTACTGTCTGGCTCAATTCTCTTGGCCATTATGAAGATCTCCTGTGATATTTGAAATTGTGGGTGCTCTAACATTTGCTGAATTTTTTTCTACTCTGGTAGAGTTGTTTTTATTGGTTTTGCTATAATGGTAATTATTTAGAAATACTATGAGGAGAAAATCATCCTGTTCAGTTAGTGTGGGTGTGTTGTTCCTGAACTCAATGCTAGGATAATTTTGTTTCCTTCCTGTATACTTGAACATGGAGTCTCATTGTGAATTGAGTCGCAGGATAATCAGAGAGGAAAGAGGATTAGATGTTTCTTAATTTAAACTACCAAGGCCAATGGTCCTTTACATATAGACATGCCAAGTTTAAGAATTGGGAAGCATCAAAGAAAAGAACACATGAAATTGCTCATCCTTGGTGGATAAAGTGTGGCTATGTTATGGTTTGGATGTGAGGTGTCCCCCAAAATCTCATTGTGAGACCGTGCAAGAAGGTTCAGAGGAGAAATGACTGGGTTGTAAAGTCTTAACTCAATCAGTGATTTAATACCCTTAAGGGGATTAACTGAATAGTAACTGAAGTGGTTTGTCAGTGTTTTGTGCCAGATGAAATCATGAAAATGAAATACAAGAGCATGAAGAGAAGATAGGATTCACAGGGAAACTCAAAAGGTTAAATGTTATCCCCATATTCAAATACATACCAGAGACTTTCAGAGGCATATGTTAGATGTTGGCCCATTGCTCCACTTCCTTCAATTCCTACTGGAGAAAGTGGGAATTGGGTTGTGGCTTTGGTGTATATATGTACAGTTGGCTATATATATTTTTAGTTGGCAAGTAGAGTCCTTCTGTGTTTCCTAATCACCATGATGTGAGCTGCTTCCCTCTGTTACCCTCTCCAGCCATTATGTTCAGCCTTGCCTCAAGCCCTGAGGAATGCAGCCGGCCCACTATGGCATAAGACCTCTGAAACTGTGAACTCTCAAATAAACTCTTCCTCCTCTATAATTGTGCTGGTGGGGTCCTTTAGTCACAGCCTCAAAAAAACTGACTACAACAGGCTAATTCCTCAGAACATGTGGAATGGGAAGGGACTGGGGATCAGAACAGCCCATCTATGTGAATTCAGGACCTTGGGCTTCTCATCTGTGGAGTTTTTGTACTCTTTGTGATCATTCTTCAGCAATCACTTGGCATTTAATACAGTTTTGTTGAAAGCTTTAATTGATCATAATTATGCTATATCTGGAATATTAATGTTAGGATTTTGTCTAATAAGTCTACTAAAGTGGGATGTGTTAAAATGAGAAGCAACTACCCTATGCACAGTAGAGGAAGCTGAAAATAAGTAGTGAGGATAAACCTTGGATAAAGGCAGCATTGTTACTAGTCTGTCTACAAATTTATCCTTTAAGATCAAGTCATAGAGGTTTAGGTTATAATTGAAGTAAGCCATATTGTCTGTTTATAACTTTTCCATAAGCTTTGTCCACTAATATTAATTTATCCTTCTAGAGATAATGTGAATAAAACCGAGAGAAAATACAGATGATGAGAGTTAGAATGATATTCCAATTGTAGAGTCCTTTAAAATGTTCTTTCAAAATGACTATGGTTCCCACAGTCTTCATATTTTGTGTTTTCTATACGCTTCATCATCGTGGTTGCTCATTTCAAGAACCACATGTGCCTTTTAAAGTGTGGCATGTGAAACTGCTCAGAATATTATACCTGAGCTATGGGACCCTCCCAAGACAGTGGGACCACCACTTTCCTTGTTCACACACTGGATTTCTGTTAGTGAAATCTAAGCCTGTATTTTAATTTTTATCCTCAATTAGAATATAGTTTCCTAAAGAATATTGTGATTTCTATGTAAGCAAAGAGAGAAAAGTTCACTTCAAATATATTGGGTTTTAAATATGTGGCTTTGCGTAAACAAACTAGAGGTAAATTTGTCCATTCGTTTGCTGATATAGCCACCAGAATAGTTTGATTTTGCTTTTAAATAAGTTTTGTCGTCTTTAGCAAAATAAGTCAGTTGAAGAATTAAATCTGAACTTCTTTGGGTGGGTTATAGAAGTATAAAGAATGAGCTATGGGCAAGAGGACCCAGGGAAAAAATGCAGTTTTCTTTTGAATAGGACCAGGGGGACAGGTGAAAGGGGAGGAAAAATAAGAATGGGGCAGTGACAACTATTGCCAACACAGTTACTCCCTTCCATGTACCCCTAGTCTGATGTAAGCAGTAGATTATTCTTCCTTTAAAAAATACTGGTGGTTTGTCTGCATTTTTATTTTCTCATGTGAGTGAGATAGGATAAGGCTAAGTGGAGAATACCCCTTCGTCCCCAGCTCCTCTGGATAGTGATCACCGAAAACAAATATTGGCATGTTAAACTTGTAGATAATTCAAATTCATGGTCTGTTTTTGAGAAATGCTTCCAAGGCAGTTCCTTTACTCGTCAAACAACTTTTAAAAGATGCAGTTCTTTAATAAAAATACTTGTGTCTATATGTTGTCATGTAATAACATTCAAACCTTTGATAATCCAAATTCATTTATTTAAATATATTTACTTCCACAAGTTGATAACATCTGTAGATATGCCTGTCACATATGTATTTATTAGCCTGATCATTGATAAAATGGTCAGAAAAGAGATTAGTTCCACGGAAAATCATTAGAGAGTGAGATGAATCAAGGGTTACATGACACATTAATCAATATGATGTGGACCATTTACCTAACCATTAATATGTACTTCCAGCCTATTATTCTCTAGTCTACATATCCATCTTGCTCAGAGCTATAAGACTTTTTCAAAAACCTTGTGAAAGCAAGAAAACTATTATTAAGATGGAATTTCAGAATTAGAAAGGAGCTTTAGGAATCATGTACTATATCCTTCTCACCTTGAAGAGAATATTGATCTAACTACTAACATTATCACAAAAGCAGAATTGCCTCATACTGAAAATATACTGACTGGAGAGCTCCATGTCACCTTCTAAGGGGTCAAAAATCTCCCGAGAGTTTTCTATTCTAGAAACAGAGTTAAAACCAGCACATAATAGTTTTCATAGTTCATTTGTGTATCCTTGGGAAAGTTCATAAATATTTGTCAAGTCCACAATTTTCTCACCTCTCCTGATGGCTGATTTCTCAGACATCTATAATATCATGATAAAACCTAGAGATTCCTGCCTGACACTGGAACATAACTTCTTGGTTTGGAGACATGAAATCAGAAATCACTTCACATAATTCCTTAACACATTTTTAACTGGGAAATCATCACTGTCTTGTGCCGTCTTTCTAACATGATTTGTTTTGACAGAAAAAGAAGTGATGTTAACAAGACCTCTGCTTGGAGAAATGGGTTTATAGCCTATACTTTTCTTGTTTTAAACATAACTTTAGGAAATTCTTTTCATCTTCCTTAGCATTATTCATAAGCCTGAGTTATTACTATTGAATTCCTGATATCATTCTTAAAAGTTGTATCATTCTTTCATATTCCATTCATAGTTCTGTTTCCTCCTGCTACCTTTTGTTCCTGAATGTAGAATGTATTTTTAGAATGTATTTTTTCCTGTTTATAAAAGGAATATTTACTGAAGAAAACTTAAACCAGAGAACAATATAAAGAGTAAAATAAAAAACAACTGTAATTCTACCACCAAGAAGTAATGATTACTCATATTTTAATATACCTCATTTTTATGCATATGTATCTTTACAAGCTAAGACCATATTCATATCTATACTGGATTTTTACCTTGTAATAATTTTTTCTATATAGCCTGTAATATTTTAATACAATATATTTTAATGTTTTCAAAACTTTTTTATTACATGCATTAGAATTTACTTACTAATATCCTTTCTAGGAAATTTAGGCTCTTTGAATTGTTTTGTTCTTACAGATAAAATGTATTGAATTTTCTTCTGCTTTAAAAACTGCACTTTATCACAGTCCCCTACCCAGGTACAATAAGTTGCTTAAACTTTTGTTTTTCTTATGTGAGCAGTTAAAATTATATACTGTAGTCATAATTTAGTTTGAGTTTCCTGTCCTTTGTAAACTATTTTTTTTTCAATCTAAACAATGTCTTATTGCTATTTTCTGAAATTTTAGAAACACCTTTCTCTAGATTAGAATATATATCTGGCTAGATGATTCATTTGCTTTTTCCTGGGCTACCCATCAATTTCCCAGTAAGTTCTTCCTTTACATCTGTACTGAATATTATAGAATAATAAAGTTTGATAATTGATATCATCAATTGTCTATTATGATACCTTGGTTTTCAGGTAAATGTTTTTCTGTGGGTTTCTAAAACAGTAAATTAATAATCACATGTCTTTCATAAGTTGAGTGACAAAATGTGCTTGACTTCAGTGGAAGGTTAATTGGGCAAAAGAGAAATCTGGAACTAGAAAGCATGTTTGGTCAGTGTCTCCTGAGGCTAGTAAGGACAGGAGTACCATTCTGACTAGTTACCACATTTCAGCAGGACATTGGCTGCCAACTCAATACCTGGGTTCTGAGACTCTTCCCCTTAAAAACAACAACAAAAAAATACAATTTTAAGAGTTCTCAAGGTGTCAAATGGACAAGGAATTAAGCTAGGAATCTTGTTCAAATTAGAGTTTTTAATAGAAAATGGATATTAAGTGGAGTTCGAGTCATATAAATGAGGAAATGCAGAATGGAACGGTAAAGACTTGGGGACAGTGAGAGGAAAGGTGCTTGGGGTTCCAGCTAGTTAATCAACACTGGGCTCTGGGGTACTGGTGGGCTTGAATTTAATACATATGATCTGCACCAGTCAAGATTGGATCAGGGGCTATATAAAACTGAGAATGTAGCTTGAGGTCTTGGTAAATACTGTTGTGAAGGATTAAACTGAAGAAAACACTGGAATGACAAATATCAAAGCACAACTATACTAGATCATCTCATTTTGGCCAATAGAAGTTTCCACAGATGAAAAGATAGTTGCGTGCTATCTTTTTGTCATTACTTCCCTACCTCTCTGAGGTTTTATCAGAAAAGCTTCATCTGTATACTTCATCTAAATATATAGCCTACATTATTGCCCAGTTCCCAGTAGCAATTCCGTCTCTTTCATGCTTATAGAAGTAAATTTTGCTGTTCTTCTACTAAATAAGCTTGATACAGTTATGTCTACGAATTTTAGTAACTCCTTAAATCTTAGAAGAGATCATCTCTGATCATTTAAAACTTTTACAAGTTATGTTTTAATTTGTATATTTTAGCCTTTTTATTAGAATATGCCTATGAAGTTATGTCTTTTTAAAATTTTGTCAGATTTATTCTTTGTATCTTGGATGTATTTTTATCATTCCTCATTTTTTTGTTTTTTGGGGTTTTTTTTGTTTTGATAAAGAATCACTTGGTGTTTCTGTTCCCCTCATTTTAGTTTTCCAATGTTAATGGAACTATTGTTTTCATGGTATTTATACTTTTATTGGGATATTTTTCTTCTCTTTCTCAGATTTAAATCTAGAATATTTTTGATCAGATCAGCAACTCTTCTAACAGACACTTTCTGGGTCCTTCTGAGATATACTTTATCCCTTTCCAGAAGCTACATCAGATACTTCTGTAATCTATATAGAATTTCTTGGCTTGGAATCATAAACATTGATGAAATTCATGTAGCTTCTTTTTTTTTCTTATTCTGAAAACTTTTATTTTCAAAGTTATTTCCATCACTGATTGGATTTAACACAGTATCAATTACCATTCAGCATGTTAGCCTTTATGATAATGTTGTTTTCAAGTTTTTCCAGTCTTCATCATTTTCTCTTTTTTTTTTTTATTGTTGGTCGTTCAAAACATTACACAGTTCTTAATACATCATATTTCACAGTTTGATTCAAGCGGGTTATGAACTCCCAACTTTACCCCGTATACAGATTGCTGTATCACATCAGTTACCCTTCCATTGATTGACATATTGCCTTTCTAGTGTCTGATGTATTCTGCTGTCAGTCCTGTTCTCTACTATCCCCCCTCCCCTCCCCTCCCCTCCCCTTTTCTCTCTCTACCCCTTCTACTGTAAATCATTTCTTCCATTTGTATTATCTTGTCTTACCCCTCCTTTTCTCTTATATATCATTTTGTATAACCCTGAGGATCGCCTTCCATTTCCATGCGATTTCCCTTCTCACTCCCTTTCCCTCCCACCTCTCATCCCTGTTTAATGTAAATCTTCTTCTCAAGCTCTTCGTCCCTACCCTGTCCTTGTTTACTCCCCTTATATCAAAGGGGTCATTTGGTATTTGTTTTTTAACGATTGACTAGCTTCACTTAGCATAATCTACTCTAATGCCATCCATTTCCCTCCAAATTCTATGATTTTGTCATTTTTTAATGCAGAGTAATACTCCATTGTGTATAAATGCCACATTTTTTTTATCCATTCATCTATTGAAGGGCATCTAGGCTGATTCCACCATCTTGCTATCATGAATTGTGCTGCTATGAACATCGATGTAGCAGTGTCCCTGTAGCATGCTCTTATTAGGTCTTTAGGGAATAGACCGAGAAGGGAAATAGCTGGGTCAAGTGGTGGTTCCATTCCCAGCTTTCCAAGAAATCTCCATACTGCTTTCCAAATTGGCTGCACCAATTTGCAGTCCCACCAGCAATGAACAAGAGTGCCCTTTTCCCCGCATCCTCTCCAGCACTTATTGTTGTTTGACTTCTATTGAGAGCTTTAGCTTGGGGGAATTAAAGCCTAAGGCTTAAATCCCCCCCACCTTAACTGGAGGATACACTTCAGAATGTCATCATACCCTTCTTAGGATATTCCAGGAATTATGTATTACTTTTGCTTCTGTTTCTTAACACTTCCTTTCATATCTTTCCTCATATTGAAAGAATTAACAAAATATAGGTAGCTTTAAAAATTAAAGAGAATTCAATACACATTTTATTAAAGAAAGTCTGTATTCATTATTTTGGGCACTTTTATTCTTAAGGCTTTTTTTGTTTTTTTTAGAAGTGAGACATTTGGATCTACGAAAAATTTTGAAATAAACAGTACTTCCTTTAGCAAGAAAAGTCTGCTTTCTCATTTTTCTTTGGATTTAAATCTCTACAGATGAAATAGAGAACCACACTTGACTAGAAATCAATCTAGTCATTATTCTATTTAGAGTGTATTTCTTTAGGATAAAGTTTGAGAAGATGGATTACAGGAGTTCCTCTTAAATCCTCATCCCATCTGCAAGCCTACCGAGGACATGTTAAGCCTGGGTCTGGCTGCAGCTCTGGGAGCCCTACTCTGTTTTGTTGTTTTACTAGGACCATTGGTAGGTTATTAGCTTTCACTTCATTTGGATTTGGTTTACTGGTGTTCAATCTGTGTTACATGAGTTTTAACTTCTGGTTGCCTCTTGAGGCTTCCAATTTAGGCAGACACAGAACACTCCAGAAGCAGGGATTTGATGTGTTCTGTAAGGACTTATAATAGAGCATGGTTCAACCTTTGAGCTTGCTATGGGCTGGGGGTGAGGGTAGGTCCATTAGTCATACTTGAATGAGATTCTATATTCTCAGAAATGACTACATAGTTATCTATTTAACAGCTGTCAAATCATCTTGATTCTAGCCTTAATTCTCCAAGAAGCCCCAAGGATAAAGTCTGTAATCAAAATGTAGATATACATTAAGATATTGGACATGGTCTACTAAGGAGCTACTATTATACCAATTTACATAGGGATATAAAATAAGTAATGTATTTCCCTCACTGCACCTACAGTCTATTTATATAAAGATAACATGCACAAATAATACAGAATAGTTTCTGTAATGGTAAAAGATTTTAGAGGGCAAGGAAGAGATACATCCTGAGTTTAATGGACAAAAAAATACTTCTGAGAAAGCTACCTAAGAGATTGTGATGTGTACATTGGGACTTATAAATGAATATCGTTTAGTCAGCTGTAGAGGATAGAAAGATCTTTAATCTGAGAAAATATTGCAGTCAAAAAATAGTGCAGTATGTAGCAGCAAGCAATTTATTGTTATTTATAATAAGTGATGGGACTTGAAGTTTTAGACCTACTCAGGAATTGGATCATTGTGTTTTTAAAGATTTTTAAGGAAATTTTCACTCCTTATGTGGGTGATGGGAAATATCTTTTAGGTTTTCAGTAAGTGAGATGACCACTGACAAATTTATGGCTTTGGTAGACTTTTCTGAAAGTGGAAAGGATATTTGCTGTGGTTATTTTTAAAATGTGTTTGCAATTTCTTTGGTACTCCTTCTCTCAGAAGGTAGAGACCAATTCCTTCCCCTTGAATGTGGGCTAAACTTCATGATGCACTTCTAACAAAGAGAACATAATGGAAGCAGTTGTATGTGATTCAGAAGTGGTTTATAACAATCATTGAGGGTTCCTCTTTGTTCTCACTCTCTCAGATCACTGGCTGTGGAGAAGACAGCTGCCACGTTGCAAAAATACTCAGGAAACTTTTAGAGAGCCATGTGACAAGGAATTGAGGTGTTCTGTACCAATTGGGGGGGGAGGAAATATTGTGGAAGTGGATTCTTTAATATGGTCACATTTTCTGATGACTGACCAGAACTGCCAATTAAGCTGCCCCTGGATTCCTGATCCTCAGATGCTATGTGAGATAATAAATTTTGTTGTTTTTAAATAGCTGTATTTTAGTGTAATTTGTTACACAGCAATAGATAATTCATACACTTGTTCTTGAGAAAAGTAGGACTTCAATACAGGCAGATAAGCCAAGAGGTTGTTGTAATTGACCAGGTTAGAAATAAGAGTCTAGTTTAGGGCAGGTAATAGTGGATCAAATGCAAATGTCTAAAACCAGGAAGAGTTAAAAATCTCTTGTTTTCAAGAAATGATTAAATGTGGAGATGGAGGAGGAGTCGAGTTGATTTTTTTTTTTTCCTTGTCTCTTGCTTAGACTTCCCTTAGGGATGGTGGGAGAAGAAACTAACTTTTGGAGAGATGATGGATTCAGTTTGGACATTGAATTTGAAATCTCTGAAATGCCCAGGTAGAATGTACAGAGTGGAAAAGAATGTCAGTGAAGAGATTGGGAATAAGGAATCATGAGCATACAGGGTGCAATTGAAATGGTAAACACAAATATTTAGTGAAAAGTGCTTAGAGTAAGAGAAGCAACCAAGAAACAGTTGGCATAAATATGACATTGTGGGAAGGCATGAAGGATACTGGAAAAGGTAGAGAAACTTGAAAAGGTAGATAGTCTGATTTCAGACAACACATAGGAAACCTCACTGTGACACTAATGAGAAGACGGCAAGAATGGGTGTCCTAATAAATTTTGAGAGGGTTTTATCATTGAGAGGAAGCATTCTTGGTGGTACACATTTTCCAAATGATCACTTGATAAAATAAGGGTGATGCCAGCTGAGTAGAGAGGAGGGGTCTTGGAATAAATATAGAGGGAAAATAAAGAATAAGATGAACTAGGGCAGTTAAAGGAATAGATGGATAGTGCCAAGTACTTGGCCATGTCTTTGATGCTACTAATAAGAAAATATGATAATATATGTAATTAGGCTCTTTCTGTTTCAGTTTAGCAGGTGCCCTAAAGCCAACACTGACACTATAGATAACAGCTTATTTGTGCAAGGCATGCTGCAAAAGATTATGAAATTGGTTTCATAACTCCCAGTTCATCACCTTTTTTAAAAAATATATTTTTTAGTTGTAGTTAAACACAATACTTTTATTTTAATGTGGTGCTGAGATCAAACCCAGGGCCTCACATGTGCTAGGTGAGTGTTCTACTGCTGAGTCACAATGCCAGCCCATCACCTTTCTTCAGAGAAAAGTCAATATAGATCTAAGGGATATTGAAGTACTCTTTCAGGGGATGTGTTGATTTTTTTTTTTTTTTTTTTGTGTCCACTACTCCACATCCCTAGAGAGAGGCAGGTGTGATTTTTGTACATTTTAAAAGAAGTCACGGAAAGGGATTTGTGACAAGTCCCTGGAAAGATTGACACAAGTAACGAGTAACGTAGAGTTCTGGAGACATGATCAAAGGTTAAGGACCTGGCTAAGGTTGGCAGAACAGAAGACAATGCTTTGAAAACTGGTTGCATTTCTACCACGAAGAGGGATAAACCTGTCTCGAAAGTACGAGGTGTGCCGTTCCACAAAGCAGCCAGCCCATAGTATCTTTAAGGTCTGGGAACCACGTCCCAGACAACCATGCAAGATGAGATGGGTTCTGGAGTAAGATATTGCTAGATCTCGCAGCTGTGGCATTTTCCAGCACAAAGTCAAGGGAAAGTAGGAAAGGGAACAGTCTTCTGGAAACCACAAATGTACACCATAAATCACCTATGGATATATTATGCATAGAAGGAACTGATAGCAGGCCATAGCTGGGCCTGCCAAGATTTTGTTATCCATTTATAAAATTTGTCAGCGCAATTGTGAAGCCAAGGCAATATCTATGGAATGGATACAGGGGACAAACAAGATAAGAAATAAAAAAAATACATTAGTTATAATCCTTCCTTTACTATGGGCCTCCTAAGCGTCGACCAACAGTCCAGTTGGAGAGAAGGAGAAGACTTGTATTTGCCTGATTTCACCCTAGAATGGAATGTATTGGATATGCTTTAGAAAGAACCAGATTTCTTATCACCTAAGATTGATCAGAGAATCCATGTGACCTGCCTGAGCATTTATTCAAGGGTGGGAAAAAGCAAAGCAGCATCAATAACAATATTCCAAGAAATTTAGTAATAGTGGGAAAATTAAGATTACTTTCTAATTGAAAAGAATATTAGAAGTTTTGTTGTTGATGGTTGGTCAGTTTTTCAGTGCCACCTGCATATCTGCTTGAGCCTTTTTTTATGATGTCAGTAAATGAATGAGGTGATGAGGGATTAAGAGTTCTAATAGGAAAATGGTTCAAATGTGTCATTTGTAAAATTCAAGCTCAAGGGAAATCTAAAGATAAGGCAAGGCTCCTAGGAAATACACTTTCTTTCCTTTCTAAAATCACCACCTGATGATTAACTGGGCTGCACAAAAGCTACAGTTGTGTTTTCTTTTTTGAGGAAACAGTTTATGTATGTTAGTGAGTCTATTCCTCAGTGACAGTTACTTTTCCAAGGTAAGAGCAGGTAGCTACACAATACCATTTTCAGGATAAGTCTATACTAGATTAGTAACTCCCTTTACTCTCCTCTTCCTCCCTTCCATGTTTCCCTGCCTCTTGAAGAAGGGGTCACTAGAAAGTGTGAGAATTGCCCAAGGATTATATGAAGTTGTGGCAACTAAAGTGAATGCCTCATTTGCATGTGAGAGAAAAGCCCAAACAACACTATCAAAGGGTGTTAAACCATCCAGTGAGGTGGTTAGAATTAATTTAAAGCACTCTAAAGCCGATGCTAATGAAAGAATCTTCCTATGATAGTAATTTAGCCTGCCCTGCCTGTGTGAAGTGGAAGGTGTGTATGTTTTCATGTGAATATGAAACTGCTGATTAGCTAAATTGTTCATAATTAATGGCCTATATAATTAAAACAATAAAACTAACTTGATGTTTCAGTTTTTTGTTTTGTTTTTTGAACCAGCAGAATCCTGCTAAAGAGAGGGTTATCTAAATAGATGATAATATGCATGATGACAATTGAAGGTTAATAAAGAGGGTGGGATTGTGGCTCAGTAGCAGAGTGCTTGCCTCGCACACATGTGAGGCATTGGGTTCAATCCTCAGCACCACATAAATAAATAAAAAATAAAGGTATTGTGTCCATCTACAACTAAAATATTAAAAAGAAGAAATAATAAAGACACACAAAACAAGATGGACAGACTTGAATTAAGGACCTAACGAAATCACCTACTTTTAATATATGTCCATAAACTGGACAAAAGTCTCCCATCAAACAGGGTCATATTTAGAAGGATTGGTGACTGAAGGTATGTTGATAGGAAGGGAAAGAATGAAAAGAGTAGAAAAGATCTGATTAACTACTAAAATTTCCCTTTAAGCCAACAATTTGGCTCCCTCCAGTGTCTGCTTAAAGAGCCTGTTTATTGATTGGGTAAAAGTGACTAGAAGGCTTGGTGAGTAATTATTAGAACTTGTAACTCCAAAGAAACCCTAGTTGGCATTTCAAGACTTCATGTCTCTTTGCTTCAAATGACATCTCTTAAGAGCAGAGCATTTCAAAAGCTGCAAAGATTCTCAGAGATGATCAATATAAAAGATTGGGGCCAAAGTATGTGAGTGACAGGCAGGCCATTGCTTGAGCATGCTTTGTTTTACCAGGAAATAACTTCTAAGAGCAGAGTAAGGCAATGCAAACATCCACTCTTTCCAAGGGTGGTTGAAATACTATGCTGTGCCTTTGCTAAAAGCTTGGTCACATAGAGAGATAATATGATGTTGAAGCTCTGCTTCATATTTATTGAAATAACCTATCTCTGCTTTGTGAAATCAGGAAAAAGGCAGAAGGCACAGTGGGTGAGGGAGAATCCTACAGGACACGTTGAGATTCTTACTGTGATATGCACTAGTATTGCTTCACTGAAAGCAAAGCAATCACTACTTGAAAATCATATCTTCAACCACAGGTATTTCCTTTCTCTGCTTTCGGACTTAGTTGAATCATCCATTATTCTATGACCTTAATTCTGTAACAATCTAGGCCAGTCAGGCAACTCTACTATTTAGGTCAGATGTGCAAGTACTACATTGTTAGTTACCTGGTATGTGTATAACATCAGTTATTTTACGAAATAATTTTTGAAGGATTTTGACATTTGCAATAGAGATGATCCATAAATCCTTCATTTGATAAATTGCTTCCTGCTGCCTTCTTCCTGTCAGAGGTACTGAGCTTGAAAATGAGATCAAACTTCTGGAAAGAAATATGCTTTATATAAATTTGTTCCTACTCATATTATTTCATAGTCTCCTATGACAACCTTAGCGTCAAAGATTTATTCTGGGTAGTTAAGTTACACAACAAAATATCAGTCGTGAATTTTGGCAAGAAATTCACTAACTGTGTAACTTGCCAGGAACAGGTATCCATATGGAATAAACAGAAGTTGGGAAAATAGGTAAGCTCATGCTCACCAGAGCCTGTGTCTCTGAATTAGTTTCCCAATTTGGTTTGATAAAATAAATATCAGATTTATCAGTGCCTCAGTCTATATCTTTAGCAAGATGTACTTAATGAACAAGACAGTTTTTTTTTCATACACACAAAATACAATAGCTGGTCTGAGTACTACAATTGTTTTGGGGGTGGGGGTGGTTCTGAAACTTGAAGATCTATATGGGAAATGTAAATGAATAAAACAACACACAACGGCTCCAAAACATCAAAGTCTGTTTAAGGTGACTTTCAGAGGTGGATATCTACTTTTAAATAGAAAACCCTTTACTTAAGTTGCTCCGGTGTTAGGTGAAAAAAAAAAATCATAAACCCCCAAATGTATCCATAAGGACAAAATTGGTTCTAGAGAGATTATTTTAATTTTCTTGGGGTTAAGCCCAAGAGAGGCCATGTCTTGTGAAAAGAGTCATATTTTTGGCCATAGAAAAGCAGTATAGTAACGTAAAGTATCTTTCCATTTGCTTCTAGGAGTAAACCATTTTCTGAAGTTAATATAGAGAAAAGGGAAGCTAATCAGATCCTCTTCTGTGGTGCAAGATGAAAGATTCTTTCTATAAAATGAGTTATTAATTCCCAAAGTTTTATCCTAGATTCCCCTGCTTATTAAGTGCAACTTAAAACCTCTAAGGGATTATTTGACTTTCACTATCTCTTGCTTTTGTTAAAATATATTTCAACTTTCTCCTGTAATTAACATTAACATCAAGTTCTTATTTCTAACTTCAAGGCTCTCAGAATGCTAAGATTACAATATAAATTTAGATAAAAATGATTAGAGGGTAAGAGCATTCACAAAATATAAATGACAGAAAATATGTCTAACAGCCCACATTATTGTGCAGTCCTCAAACTTGTTCTTCTTCAGATTTTGCCGAATATAAGTAAACGTCTGACACTCTGAGTTAACATTTAAAAATACGCATTAGTTTCATAATCACTGCAGTGCAGAAGTTATTAAAGCGACAGCAATTCAGCATAAAAGAAGCCAGGAAATTTTCTGCATTGTTTTTCTTTATACCAAATGGCAATTCATATGAAATTTTCATTTTCATAACTTTAGAACACATGATCTACATAAACATAAGGAATAGAACATGATTAATAGATCCCACTATGAAATGTAGTCTATAAAATTATATAGACATAAGTAAAACATTGATTGATAGTTGTATTTTAATATCCACATGGGAATTATGAAAAGAGTTGAATTAGTGTGATTATGGGATATTACTATTTGAGCAAAGAATAAGAAATTTATTTATGTCAATAGATATTACTCTAGGTACAGACTTGGTTCAGCATTGGTGAGTTTCAGTTAACATTTAATGAGAACCTCCCAAAGGCCAGACCCTAGTAGGTATTTTTATATTTATTACTTTCCCTGATCTGAGCAACATGCATCTTTCAGGAGAGGAGCTTGTAAGTGACAGAATTGGGATTCATAGCATGCTCTTCCCACACCAAGTGTGGTGCTCATCACCTCATGTTTTCTCTATCAAATATATTCAGTTTAACAGCTGAAGAAAACAATGAAAAAAAACTTAGATTTCCTCTTATCAGGTAAAGTTTGACTAATGAAAAATGTATCTTTCTAAGCAGACTTTCACAGCTACCACAATCAATGAAACCTAGAATGAAACCCTTGTATTCTAAGACTGAAATTATTTTAGTTATCATTCCCAGAAAGTTGAGAAAGAAAGTTCATAATGTGTTCAAGTCAACCTCATTGATTTACATGATGGTGGCCAGATATTCCCAAGGCTAAGCTATCACTGCCCCTTAGTTCTAGGATGCTCAATTAAGAATGAAATTACTACTGTGCCTGACTTTGGGTTTACTAGCACTTGTGTGTTAAGATGAGTATACAAATTTTTCGAATGTGTGGGTGAAGCCTCTTGGGGCTTCCTGGCCAAATGTAACCTGCATCTGTTTGCACCAGAGTTGTGCAGGCTGTACTGGGTAGAGATGATTTTGTCATTTCTTTGGATGAGCCTCCTGTAGCTTCTGAATGCACTCTTTGTTCCCAAATCCCTAGGACACAATAGATAGTCATCAACAATGGCTTGTTTCTTTTTAGAGTGTCAAAAACAATTGAGATAAACAATGTCTAGAATCTGATCTCTTCTTTTAATGCATAAATAATTTTGAACTTTGTGTAAAAGCAGGGAAAAAGCTTATTGATTGATTTTGCTTGATTCATTCATTTTGTATATTCTGAACAGCTGTGGAAAGGTCAAGATGATATCTAATATCCATAACCCATACATCAAGTCCTTTCAGTTTTTAACCACTAAAAATTTTCTTTAAATCATTCACTTGTCATTATTTCTAAATATGCCAACTCGGTTTATGCTACCATTTTCTGTCTTCTAAACACTTGCAAAAATCGCCTAATTGGTCCACCTGTATCCATTTTGATCCCTCAGCCCACTCCATTTTCCACATTCTCATGAGCATTATTTTTTCTTTAAGTAAATGAATAAATGATCCACTCCCTCTTGTACTTAAATGATTTCTCATTGGTCTTAGGATAAGGAAAACCCCCAACACATATACCATTTCCATTTTCAGTGTTCTGGACACTGACTCTTCAGCTCCTTGCAGGTGCCATACTCTCTTCTTTAAAATTACTCTGCTGCTGTCCATCCTTCTTCATAAAACTTGATTTCTTCCCATCTTCTCTTAGTTAACTCTAATCCTCCAGTTGTCGTTTTTTTATGGAACCCTGACTTCTATGATATTAAACCCTCCCACAACATTGTATACCACTTCTTATTATCATGTGCCATAGTTGCAAATTTACATTGGAGACATTTGAATCTGTCGCTCCAACTAGATAATAAACTCCACATGGGCATGGACTTATACTCTCAGCCTAAAATGTTATAAATTTCTTAAGGTCTATATGGCCTTTTGATCTTTCCTTAATTTATGATCTGAACTTAATAATGATTGTTCAATCTAATCTCCAAGGAATTATAAGAAATGTAATTCAGTAGAATATAAGAAATATGTGTGAAGTCTTTTGTCCAATGTTCCCCCTTAGGATATCCCATCTCCTAGCCAATCTTAGTGACTAGCCCTTATTTGTATAGATTTTTCATTTTTTAATTCCTCAAAAACAGTTTTATTCTCAGTCTCTTCAATTTTCTTTCTCCTTATTTTAGTCATTCAAGGTGTTCAACACATTGATCCCATCAACTTTTGGGTGGGATGGGAATCAAGATATTAAGCACATTGTACTAATAATTTTCTGACCTAATTTGCCCTCCCAGAAGCATCATTACAGTTAGTATTATCTTATTTTGAAATAAGTGTTCATCTCTTTGTTTTCATGATACCATGTTCTTTTGGTTTGCTTCTTACCTCATTGTCCACTACTGATTAACATTTATATATAATATATATATTTTCATGGTGCTGGCATTCAAACCTAGGGTCTAGTACATGCTAGGAAAGCACTCTACCACTGAGCCAAATGCCTAGCCCTGATACTTGTTATCATTTGGTAAGCACCTACCAAGTGCCAGACTCTAGTAGGTAACTATATATTTATATTATCTTCTTTGATCTGAAAAATATTATAAGGTTGATACTATACTGACTACTTATCTGGATTTTTTTTGTATTCCATTCCTTGGTCTGAGATCCTGTATCCTTCCATATTACATTTATATTCCAAGTGATCTTGTTGGTAAAAATTATCTTTGTTATTGGATAGTAGATGGATTATAAGTACATTTTAAATTTCTAGGAAAGGTTATTGAGCATTTGCAAATACATACTATTTTACTTTTATCTACTGCATTAGACATAGATTTTTATACTGGCCCAAATTTTGGTGCATCTTTTGAACTTAATTTGTTACTTATGAGGGCAAAAGCTATAACAGAAATTAGAAACTACTACAGAATATCTGAATGGATGTTTACTTTAGAAACAAATCTTATGTTTGGAGGCATCCATAGGTATTTGGGGTTAGATATGCTGATACCGAAGTACAAAGGCAAGGATACAAAAATAAGCTATTAGAATATATTTAGAAAATAATCACTTGAAAAAGGTTGTTTCATATGAAGTTCATAGCTTCAGAAATTCATCTCTAAAATAAAAGCTAGTAACTCAGGAGACACAGCATAGCACACAATGTGCTAAGAATATTTGAGTACATGAGAGGAATATTTGAACCAATGACTGACAGAGCAAAACTCTTAAAAACAGAATTTAGATATACATGAAACCAAATACTAAAATAAAATTTCATCATTAAAATTTATTAATTTCCTCATGGTGACACAAAAGTAAACACTACAGAAATATCAAAACTTATCACTGAGCTATGGTAATATACTGTGTCAATCAAGTCAGCAGCTCATTATAATTCAACAAATATTTGTTGAGTACTCATTGTGTTCAAGGTCTTTATTCCTCTTTTCCCTCCTCCATTATTTTATTTATTCACTGAACAATTATTATTTTTGAAGTATAATATACTTCAGCAGCACAGAAATGACCAAGACATGACTTGCTGCTAGGAACACATATAGCCAGGTGCAGTGCACGTACCTTTAATCCCTGTTACTCTGGAGGGAGTCTGAAGGAGGAAGGATTTCAAATTCCAGGATAGCCTGGAAGCCAGACCCTGATTCAAAATAAAAAAGGGCTGAGGGTATAGCTCATGGTAGTGTGCCCCTAGGTTCAATCCTCAGTACTGCCAAAAAATAAAAATAAGAAAGGTTTCATTAACTGCTATACATTTTTTTATCAAGAAGGAATAATAAAGGTATTGCAAGATAACCTCTTTGCCATAATAAGATTTTATTTCAAAGCATATGATTTTGGATTTTAAAAATATATCAAAAAAGGAAGCAAAAGGCAACACAATTAAATTTGGTTAAAATATTCTCAATTATTTTTGAAAAATAGTTTATAAGATAGTCTGCTTGAAACTAATATTTCCTTAATTCTGAAACAGCTAGTTGTAATACTTGCCATGAATATGAGTATATTTTGAGGAGAAAATGTTATTACATAAAATGCACAAATAAATAGAATTTTATCTCAATTGCAAAAACATTAAACTGTGAAAGTACCTATTATGTTTTATGGAGGAATTATTGTAGATAGTAAATCAATTTACTAGCTAATGGTCTTTTCTAGCCTTATATGACTTATTGATTGGTTTTATTTTTTGTCATTTAAAATATATTTTATAATTAATTTCAGAATAACATGGGCAAAATATGCTTTTTATTCTGCAAAATTTAGATTGGTCTCACCTATGTTTTCCAGTGTCATGTGATTCAGTACTTTTTTTTCTTTTTAATTGTTTAAGAAAGTTGGGTATGGTGGCAGATGCCTGTAATCCCAGCAATTTGGAAAGCTGAGGCAGGGAGAATCACAAGTTAGAGGTCAGCACTAGCAATTTACTGAGATCCTATCTCAAAATAAAAAGTAAAAAGGACTGGGGGTGTAGCTCAGTGGTAGAGCACCCTGGGTTGAATTCATAGTACTGCAAGAAAAATAAGTAAAACAACATGGCTGAGATATGCTTTCATAATTACACAAAGGTTTATCTAGCCTCAGGAAATAGATCACCAGAAAATATGGCTCCCACTCTGTCTACCAAGTACCTTTTGAATTTTTAAAAGTCTTAAGCACATGATCACTTATAAGGTAACACTACACATAGCTTAGTTCCTGCAAGTTCTAAACAAATGAGCTGTTTGAGGTCAAATCTACAGATTTCCAGCACTTACTGTAGGGTCTGACACATTAAGAAGGTGCTAGTCAAAAGTTTTGGGGAAGAATGGATGGATGTACCAAAATATACTAAGTTAAAGCAAATGGATACTTACATGTGCTAAGATATCCTGGGAATGAAGTCCTTAGTATTTTCTTAGTCATCATAATTGTACATTTTGATGCATAATGTTTTTTTCCTGTTCAAAACAGTAAGCAAATTGAATAAAAGACACTTTGAGGTATCTCCTAGGCCTCTGTCCATAATTTGGGGGAAGTCCATTCCCTTGTAGACTGTTATTCACTCTTTTTTGACTAAAAATATTAGATGAGGGAACTTGATGCCACTCATGCTTTTTCTAATTTTAAATAGTTTTAAAACTAAATTAAGATTGTTGAGATTAGGGATTGCATTTTTGATTGTTTACTGTTCTGCTCCTCAGTTCTATACTCAGTGCCAAGAGCAGTACCAAGACTGATAGATGTGCTCGATTAACACCTATTGACAGCATAAATAAAAATGGCAAGATTAAATGAAAGAAGCTATAGAATGAACATTATAAGGTCCATATTAGCTAGCTAAGATATGTATGGGAGTATCATATTTGAGACTACTATAATTTTTACTATCAACATTTGTAGCTAGCAGTATTAACAATTTATCAGCAAATGCTCAGCTCCCCACTTTGTTAGAACTGTATAGTCTAGCTGATAACCAAAAATAGATATAACTGTACTAAGCACTTTTATAATCAGATCAGCTAATAAAATCATACAGGCCATAGCCTTATACATCTTCATTAATGAGCAAGATTGTATTTTATAATCAGATTTCTGATGTCATCAAGCATCTTTCTTTGGGATAATTTCAAACCAAATTATCAAAATAAGGATTTTCAAACATTGTATTTTCTCTCTTCCTTTTGTTGGTAAATTATTTGGTTCACTTTTTCTTATTTCTTTGTTTTGGGAATTAGTTCTTAACACTACATGGACTCAATGAAAAGCCCTATCTCCAGATACTGAGTTTACGCAACAAAAATTCCCCGTCTGTCACAGATCTTCTCCTAGGATACATGGAAAAGCAAAGTTCAGCTAAACTGCACGATTAATTCATGATTACTTCTGAATAGAGAGAAAAGGTTGCTTAAAGCTGTTCTGTTCTCCTCTTAGGGATTTAAGGTCAGTTTCAAGAAGCAAAATTACTATTCTTTCAAAGTTGTCTCTCCTGATTTGTATTCCTGCAATTATCTCCTCAGGACCTCTTTATTTTTAACTTGGAAACTCGGCTTAATAAATCAATTCAAGGATTAGCTACATGTAAACATACCTGTTCTGATGAATGGACAGGTAAAGGAATAAATAGGACAGTTTCTTTCTTGACCAGTGGCTTCACCAATGTATCAATTAGTTTTGTTTTACACAAGGAATCTGAGACATTTTCACCCCAGAAAACAAGGACAATTATTATTATTATTATTATTATTATTATTATTATTATTTGCTTTAGTCTCTTCCTCTTTTTATAATATAAAAATAAAAAATAGTGGACAGATTCTAGAGATCAGAAGAACAAATATTTTATGAGGAAATAAAATCTTAGAAGATGATTCTTGAAGCTTTAGCTAACTCTCGACTTAACTGAAATTGGAAGATTTTTTTTCAAAAATAAGAAACATAAGCAGTTAAATATATTCTCAATAATACTAGCAAATTGCAACAATATTTAACTACACTACTAATTTTTATTGTTTTAAAAAAGCTGAGAATGTTCTTAGGGCATGGATAGATGAGGATGGTGGGAACCTAAGGTTGAGAATAATTCTATAAACTAGGCCCACCATGCTGACTCCCACAGGTTTTCTTTTTCAAGAAGCAATTTACCTGCAGCCCTGCCTGGCCTCAATGGACAGAATGTTATATTCCTTAGTAAACTATTCACTAAAGGAGAAATATAGGCCCAAAATAATGTTGATAAGAGTAATCCAAGTTACCCTGAAGGAAGAAGCTTTTGTAACCAGATCCTAAAACTCTGGGATGATAAGGATAGTTCCTCTTCATGAAATCTGTAAGAATGTATGGTTAAGAATCCAATTAGAACAGGTCAGCATGGGCCAAGGTGACCTGGAGTTGCCATGACAGTGGGGACTTGAAAATTTGACACCCTGCTCTTAGTCTGGAGTGAAGAGGTGGACCTGGACAGGACTCTGGAAATTTCTCTAGGATCTCCAATTAAACTGAAGTGCAGGAGAGGCACATGATTCTCTCCTCTTCTGAGAAGATCTCCTCTCTCCTTTGAGTGTCCTCTCTCCCTATCCCTTCAATGAACTCATTCCTGTTACTCTAGCGACAGGTCTGAAATCTTTTCGATTTGATCACAAGAATCAGAGTTCAAAGAGGGGATCTTCATTGTGCCTCAGTTTCTTGGAAGGTCCTAGCTCTGTAACATTGTCACTAGGTTTAAAGTTTTTTTTTTTTTTTTATTTTCAGATCAAGGGATTTAAGTCAGTTATTCATATGTATATGTATATGAGTATATAAGGGATTCTGGGGAAGAGGAAGCTGACACTCGTAGGAAGTTTATTCAACTTTCAGTTTTTGTTTATTTCCCTCTGTTTCCCATTGTTTATACCTCACTGTTTAAGGTAAATGAACAAGTAAGCATTTATAGAATGAGGAAATACACTGAAGAAAAAAAAAAAAAACTTATTTCCAGAATTGTTATTAATTTGCTGGCTACCAATTTAAAATTATATTTATAAATATAAATTCTTTCTTTTTATTATAATGGGGTACTGATTCAGACATGGGATGCTGAATTCTGTTGTGTTTAGTTACAAAGTTTACTTATAGAAAATTGTATGGCTAAGAGAAATCCTAAAGATCAATACCCTGATCTTATAGATGAGTAAAATGAGCTCCAGAGAAATTTAACTAACCACTGTTGTTTATTCAATAAATGTTTATTGATCTTCTGCTATGTAGGACTGGTTCTGCTGGATAACAGATAGATGCAGCCGTGAATATATATGCATGCCTGGCCTGAGGCTTGTTAGCACTTACAAATTGTAGCAGGGAGATAGACAGTTAAGTAGTGTGAGGAAGGAAAGTTCAGAGAGCTTGAAGAGACCAGCATGTTAGAGAATTTATAGTGAGCCCCAAAGAAAAGTTGGAGTTGGTCAGTACACTGGGAGTTGCAGAGTCTATGGGCAATCCTAGGGAGAAGGGGCAGGCAGTAAGCTATTGCCTTTGTGTGGAACAGGAAATGTGAGGGGGCAGGGAATGAGAAAGAGAGCTAGATACATATGCAAATCAAGAGGTGGGAGTGGCAGGTAAATAGTGATTCCAGGATTCCAAGAGCAATGGAAAACCTTTGAAAGTTTTAAGCAGTGGTAACATACTCAGATTTGTATATTTCAAAGATCATTTTGGTCACAGTCAGACAGATGAAGACAAGAGTCAGAAGCCAGTGGTTCTATTACAGAACCTTGGGGAGAGCTTATGGTGGCTTAACCTATCTATGGACACAGACTCTCAAATCAAAGCTGCATAGAGAACATGGATTTCATCCCTATGTATTATTTTCAAAGGATTAGTATTTTGACGAATTTTACTTAAATACTTTTTTGGAAAAAAATCCCCTTTATTAAACAAGGGATTTCATACAGCATGTCCTTTTCTATTGTTAAAGAAGGAAAATGATTATCTTTAATTATTTTGGCTGGTGTTTTTCATCCAACAGCTAATTCCTACCTAGTAGGCACGATTCATCTTTATGTCTATTTCATGTTTCCTATTCCCATTGCCACTGCCCTAGTTTAGGCCATCATTACCTCTCACCTGGACTGATATCACAACCTGCCAACTCATCTCCCTGTCTCCCAAGCAAAGATTTCCTCATATTTATCTTAATATTGTGCTTTCAGATTCCCCTGCTCAGATACCTTTGGAGATTTCTGTCTGCCTGCAGGAGAAATGTTAGCCATTACAGCATCTTCTCTTAGATATTTACCTTCTGCTCTCAACCCTCACACACCCTACTCTTAAACCAAGTCATATCACATAGAGAACCCACACCCCCTCTAAAGTGTAGAATGGTGTTCTCTAAGTTTCTCAGCCAAGATACAGATGCAAATTTTCCATGATAATCCTACAGCTGTGTCAAATAGAAGAATTATTGGCTTCTTGGTAGTCTCCCAGCCTAGCTTCTGAATTTTTCTGTTACTGTTGTTGCATGTATACACATCTGGTCTCTTCTACAAGAATGTAAGTCCTTAGGTCAGGCACAGTGTCTTGCTTGGTTCTTTGAAATTAACAGGTACTCATTAAGGATTTATTTCATTGAATTGATGTCACAATGCCAAATTTTAAAATATTTATATGAAGTTATTTTGTTTGCAATCCAAATGCCTTCAGGAAAATAGTGCAATTTATGGATTAAAATTAAAAATGTAACAAAATAATTCTTAAAGGGCAACACAAGAAGAGGAAAAATTGTATTAATATTTCATCATGGAAGGTATTTGCTGATTAAATTTAAAAATTAAAATAGGGCTTCTTTATTCATTAAATATTTATTAAATATTGTTATATGTTCCATGCATTATTATAGACTTTGCTAAAAAGGAAAAAAAAAAAAACTTTGTCCTTTTGAAGCTAATTCTAGTTAGGGAGACAGATAAATGTTTTAGCCAAATGTTAAATTATCTCACAGACACCAATTTCTGAAAGTCTTTATGTACATAGCCCAATATCGAACATTTTTTGGATTATTAAAAAACTCATCATCTTTTTTACTTAGGCTGTATTACTATAATCATACATTCATCAAGCATCTATCAGAATACCAGTGCCTAGGTGCTTTGCTAAATCCTGGTATTCACAGCCAAATAGGAAATGGTAGCTATTGAGCCAGTAGATGTGCTGCACATCAGTATGTCCCAAGGAAGAAAGTATCAGGAAATGCTTACAAGGAACAAATAACATGGTATCATACAATGGACTAGCTCAGACTCCAGCCAAGGACATACAGAGGATGAGAGAGGGACCAGCTACATTGATGCTTTGTTAGTGGAGCAGAAAAGACTGCTATACCAGACTGGTCCATATTCTTGTGACTTTTCTGTAATATTATGTGAGTGATTCCTATGGCATCAGCCAGGAGTGAAAGGGGACCCAGAAAGTGGCAACAGGACACCAGAAATGAGTCTGTGTTGACCCCTGAAAGAACAAGAACCAAGGACATGTGGTCAGACAAAGCAGTGTCAAGAAACTGAGGTAAGGGATTCTTGGCAATGGAGAGAGAAGTCTCAACATGGGGGGTAGGGTGCACCCACATGCACAGTCAGTCTTAAAAATTCAGGGGCCAGAGTATGGGAAACCTGTCAGATGAGAACCTTTCTTTTCCTATTAAACTCCCTACCCCTGACTACCTTCCACCCCTACCTATGGAGGAGCAAGAACTTAGGTTAGTGAGAAAAACAAAGAAGGGTAGTCAATAACCCTGGGAGTATTTGGGCTACTTTTCAGACTTGATATAAGCTCCTGCTGAGGTTGGAGAAAAGACTTAATTATAATGTTCAAAATTTCAGTTATTATTGGTCTAGGCATACTGATTTTTGAACAGACTATTTTCAAATTAAGGCTTATTGTTTTATTGCACAAGTTTATTTTACTGAATATATTTTAAAGGAAAGTGAGAAATAAAAACAAATCTGCTTTTTGATTTTATTCTAAAGTTATTTTTCTGCCTACCTATCATTCATGCCAAGATATACTTCACTATTCACGTGTACATCCACTGAGGACTGTATGGATGTTTTAGATAAACAGGTGGAAACTTCTTTAGTATAGACTTCCATGAAGCAAGATTTTGACGTGGAATTTAAACATAGGTTTGTAGAAAGGAGAAAGAGAACATATTCTAAAGGAAGTTACTATTACAATGATGTACAAAGCTTATCTTGGACACAAACAGAAAGTAGATGTTGGTATTTAGGAAATCCGAGTAGAGGATACATCTGGGGCCTGACTGTAGAAGGCCTTGATGATCAACCTAAGAAATTAGTTTAAAAAACCAACCAAACAAACAAACAAAAACCCTAGGAGTAGGATAGAAAAAATTTGTTATTCACCAAGCTATCTTTTCTTTTTAACATCACATTATATTTTTTTTTCTTGGTACTTTGCTTAGTGTCTGACTCTTAACTATTGCAAGTAGTTTATTCTGGAACAGTGACTGGGCACACAGTAGGTGCTCATCAAATATCTCATAAATAATTAAATGAAGGAACACACTTAAGAAGATAAACTATTAAAGGAGACTGAGAGAAAAGTGATAGCCTGGGCTAGGTTTTGACAGTGGCGGAAGAGAAAAGAAGGCAGGATACTGTTTGAGTGGTGAAGGCAGGAGCCAATAGAGAACCAAGCATGGGGGACATCAGTAGGTGATTCTAAGATATTGACTATCCACTGGGAAAATGATGGTATCTCTCCTAAAACCTGGAAGTAAGGGGGAAGGAGCTAGTTTGAGGGTGAAGGGTTTTAGGTACATGGAGCCTGGTATATCAGTGAGCAGTGCCATCTTCAGGGAGAAGCACAGTGACCATCTTAGAGAGCCCAAAAGCCAGGCTCTGCTGGAGGTAAAGTGCAGCTTCAACAATGAAATATGGTGACTGAGCTACTGGAGTTTTAAAACCTCAAACTTCAATGTTTGGAAGAACAGAGGTGTGGTCTGTAAAACGTTTTGTTTTTGTTTTTGTTTTTACTGTGGCTATTTTACTGTTGCTATTAAGTGTGGAATTTCAGTGAAGGCAAAGAATTAGCATGGCCCCGCCCCCCCACAGGAGCTAAAGCTGGTGGCCCAGGCTGAGCCTCTTCCACTCCGCACTGCCCATCCTCATTCTCTCTCCAGCATTTTTCCCATGTGGTTCTGAACGCTGCTTAAGAAACTATCTTTGTGAAGATTGCCAGCTTCAGCTAAGCAACCATTCACTTGAACGAAGTAGGAGCTGAGTGCAGAATGTGTAAGTTGCCAAATGAGGTTCTCCCCACCCCCCTGCCGCCCTGCAGATCCGGAGGGAGTGGGGGAATTGTGACAAAGCAATGTTTTCCCACATCCCCTGGCTTGCAAGGATATAGCTACAAAGACAATTGGAGTTCTAAGTGGGCAGTTTTACAAATACAGATTCTGTTCTTAGAAATGTTTCAGTTAATGGTACTTCTCAAACACCAGTAAGTTCTCTTTCTAATATCTCAGTGTCACAGTTAAAAAACACAGGATAAAAAGTCAAAAAGGGGGAAAGTTTCCTGAGAAGACTATGCAAAAGATATTGTATGTGTTTGTGTATCTTACAGAAAATTATTTTAAGAAACAGAAAAAATTCTCTAATTAATTTGAGGCCTCTAGAAAATCTATTCATACAACTCAAACTGCTTTATTAGTAGAGCTTAATTAATACTCAGGCTTGTAGACTTTAGACAACTGGTTAATCCAATTAGGGTGGAATTGCTGTGGGAAAAATTTGGTACAAGCGGTTCACTGGATGGTCCCTGTAAGACCATCATTCTGTGTGTAATTGATATGGACTGAATATTTGTGTTGTTCCAAAATTCATATCCTGAACTCTTAATCTCCAGTGTGAGAGAATTTGGAGATGAGGGTTTTGTCAGATAATTCAGTTTAGATGAGATCTTTAGGGTGGGGTCCCCATGATTAGACTGGTATCCATACACGAATTCTCTCTCTCCCTGCCCTATGTGGACACAGCAAAATTGCAGCCAGCTTAGGAAGAGGTCCCTTACCAGGAACCAAATCTGGCACCTTGATTTTGGACTTCTCAGACTCCAGAACTGAAAAATAAATGCTAGTCATTTGTGGAATTTTGTTATAGCAGCCTGAGCAGTGTGTCAGCAGTGTTCTCAAGCTTAACTCGGGCCCAAGAAGAATCTGAAGTTAATAGGTGCATTTCTAACCCCCAATCTAAACAGTGTGTTTCAATTAGTCTTGGATGCATCTGGCCAGTATTCTTTATTTTAAGTAAACTTTAGAGTGATACAGATGCAGTCTCTTCTGGGCAATTATTTGCCAAACACTATTTATAGCAGAGGTTAGCAGATGATTGCTTTTGTTCAATAGGTGGGAGGAAGGGAGGGTGATATGGAAAGGAGGAGGAGAATGACTCTGACTTTGTCCTTCACCTCTCTCACTCTTCCTTACTTGAAAGTTCCAACCTTTCCCATTTGAGGAGCACCTAAAACTACCAGCTTCCTTCCCAAAGCACATAGCAATGAACACATATTTAGGATCTTAGAAAAGCAAGGACAGTGAGCTTGATGTAACCTCTCAAACTTTTTTTTTTTTCCTGCCAGAGCTTTATTGGTTCAATAACTGCAGAGAAGGTCTATTTTCTCTCAAACTCCTGCATTATGAATATTCAGGAAATCATAGCCAAGTAAGGTCTAGTTTATGCAAAATTGTGAAGTAGGCCAAAAATCATAAATTAATTGCCCCTCCCCATCAAACTGAGGAAAGTTAGTTTGCTGAAAAGTGAGCCTATAGATAGATTAAAATAGTGTTGGAGACAGTATACTAGATGTATCTAAAAAAAAAAAAATGTTCTTTGGTACCTTTGGATGAAAAACTTTAGTTTGAAATTTGAAGAATTTAGTGAATCAAGGCAGGTACTAGAAGAGATTTTTAGAGGAGTAGGACAACTGGAGCTTTTGGAATTCTTCAAAATAATTTTGCTTAGGGCAGGGCTTGAGCAGTCTAAGGACCAGATGTGTTAGGGATAGACATCCTATGTCCTGGCTCCTTATGAGTTTTGAAGTGAGGGTTGGCCTGGACCAGTATCTCTGAACTTGACAGAAATCACTGGGATTAATGCATTAGCAAGTAGACAGTCTCTGCTTTTTCAGGAAAAATAAGATGTTTGAAAATAGAAACAGTTAATTATATATTTCAAATCTCATTTTCTCCTTGAGGCAGATTCAAATGCCAATTGTTTCTGACCTTGTAGTGCCATCTCTCAAATTGGCATGTATTTTGACATATTTTTTAAAAGTGTTTTCCATTATGTTGTATTCACTAACACATGGTGTATTGAGACTGTTAAGCAAAATACAAAATATTACTAATAATCTATCTGCTATGTCTTATTAACAAGGAAAAAAAAAAAAGCTTCTACCAGATGGAGGGAACGATCTGTGATATCCTTTTTTTTTTTTTTTAATGTCCATAAAATATTCTAGTACAAATCGGAGAAAGACCCTCAAGTAAAGACTCATGTTTCGGTTCCTTTGGTTGTGTGAAAATAAGTATAAATTTATGCAATTAAGGCAGCAGGTTTCCTGCCTGTAGGAAAATACCCAGTTCAGAAATTCATGAGATGTGAGTTTTTTTCAGAGTTGCTCAGCTGACTGAGCCTTTGGAACCACCAGTAGGTCACCTCACTTCTCCTATGCTTGGTGTGTTTAAAATTTCCAATCCCCGAGTCAATCCGGCTTCATGCTGTTGTATATACTGTGGATAAATGCCCCCGATGTGTAAGATGCTGAGAGTTTCTTACATAAACATGAACCATTACTATTCCAGCTGGGTAAAGAAATTTCAAAATTTTACTAGTCTACAAAATATTTTTTGCCAGTTCTCCTGATAAGTAATCAGGTTGTAAGAGGAGAGAAATATGAATGTTTTAGCTCTGACAAGCAGCAATGCTGTTCACCTCCATGATGGCTACTGGTGAGACTAGAATCTTGCCGCTGTATTTAGTTTAACAGGTTGTGATGTAAATTGAAATCAGGTTCTAGGAATTTTTCAGAGATGGTATTCATTTCTCAGATTGTTAATAAATCTATCATTTTCATAGATTTATTTCATGCTATAGCAAAATTCTTACCACAGGGGAGTTGGTCAATAATTATCATCTATTATGACACATCATTAGTTCTGTCACCTCAACATTCAGCACAGTATCTCCACAGAGCATCAGAATATATGTGTGTATATATACATATACACACATATATATACACCACCAAATACATTTATACTCACATATTTTGCTTATATTATATATTTAACATCTTAAATTTGAATTCATCTGGAAAAGAAGTAACAAACTTTCATTCACTCAATAATTCTGATAACACCTTTAGAATTTCAAGATAGATTTTGGAAGCATCTTCCACTTTACATATGTTTGTAAAACTTTGTGTATATTTTAACCTTTTTTTTTTCCTCACTACAAGCTCTGAATCTTGTTTTGGTCATAATAAATGTGTAATAAATATTTTTGGATCAGTTGTTTTTGTATTAACTAATTTTTTCGTTCTTGTGGTAATCTCTTTGGTAAGGGAGTCTCCTCAAATCCTAAATTGACTCTAAAAGGAACCTTAATTTGAAATTCACTATACTGTCTATATTCCCATGTTAAATATATTGGTCGCATTTTTTTTTGGAAACCATGTGTTGGCATCACAGTTTTTGAAAATTTCCATTTATTGGGTGGATATCTACACTATTTCAACTGAATTTTCTCAAACATTGTGTTTGAATATAGTATGGATACAGGCAATGACAGTGAAAGTATATTCTAACAAGGAATGAAAGATGAGAGCTATCTTGTGCTTTCTGTGGTGCTATCTTCTTTGTCTATGGCTTTCTTTTCAAACATGGTGTTTTAATCCATGCTTTGTATACTTTATATCTGAATATTTTCCAAATTTATTTCCCTCCTTAAAGTACGTTGTACGATCTCCTGTTCCATAATAAGACTGCTCATTTGATGAGACGAGATTATATTCTGTATAAACACTGAATTCTTAGAATGCCTCTCTCTGCCAGGGTGAAATCACAGATATATTAATGGCCTACTTTTCCTATACCAAGAAAATTGATTTCCCCTTTGTTTCTAAGGAAAATCATTTTGAGGGTACTTGCCACTATGTGATGAATGGCACTATAAAAACACTTTCGGATGTCAGGAAGGAGAACTCTGGTTTAAAAATTGTTTAATCCATGCAGTGCAATTTTATTCCCTTAAAAATACAGTGAGTTTTGGCATGACATTCCCATTCACTGTCTCCTTAACTTAATCCACACAACTATGTATATGTACCATCTAATGCTCAACAAGCAGTAAGGAGGACACTACCAACTGGTATCTTTAGTTGCTGATCACCTTATGCCTAGTCCTGTATTTTCTGGACTTGCCAAGTGTGCCTAGCAACTTATTTCCTGGTTTATATCATTTACTCCTCTACTGTCTAGCGGAACTCACATTTCAATGCCTGAGACTCTGAGATAAAATTGAGTGGGATGGTGAGTCTACTAAGATATTTGCTTAAGAATCTTAAAGAAGCATACACATGAATGTGTTGGAACCAGATTTTAAGTGAACAAAGTGAAAACCTGCTTTTCTCTTGTGGTTATTTCAGGCTTTTCTATTTATAAAGTAACCTTCCCATATGGTTTCTCCATATAAATCTAAAATATTCCATATTGATAGAAGAATGATTTAAGCTTACTTTTCATGATACAGCACAGTAAAGAATTTGGCCTTAATTCTACTTGCTTTTTTAGTTTGTTTCAGCATGAAGGGACCACTGAAAATTCTAACAGAATTACTATATTGTGTTCACATACACAGAAACTCTATATATGCTGTGATAGTCCTAGCACATTCTATTAATTATGGAAATCACTTTCATTTCAATAGTGGAATTTACATGACAACAGCTTCTGGGGCTCAGTGGAGCATCAGACTTGCATGTCACAGAATTCCCTTGTAGTGTGGGCGTTGACAGGGTTCTGTTGACAACAAATTTGCAATGAAAATGTCTCATAATTGTGTATCCACATAGAACATTGCTCAGAAGGGATCGTTTCAATATTCACATTGGTCACCAATGTCAGAGAAGGCAATTTCCTCACTCTTACCTTAGTTAACCAAATTATTAGAAATATATAGCCATAAACATACATATAAATGGCCTAAAAGATTTATCTATATATTTAGCAAAGATATCTGGATGAAGAGCTATCACCTTTGTATTCTTTCTTATAACTCTATTAAGGTTTTATATTTTTATAAATTTTCTATTTACATGCAGACTCTAAATCAGATAAGAGGATGAACTAGTCCAGAAGGGTAGGAGGAGTTAGTAATACTATAAAACAATCAGAAAAAAATTAGGCTGAATATCGGAGCAAAGTTCTTAATAGGGAAGAATCATACTGTAAAATAGTCTAACACTCTGGAAAAAGTCATTATCTGAATCATTTAAAATTAGACTGGACTGAAGAATTCCAAAATACAATAAGACCAAGCCCACTTTACAAGTGAAAAGAGGAGGATGATCTAATAGTTTCTATCATCTCAGTGATTACTATGATTTTACTCATTTTATGTGTTCAATCTTGATAGATAATCTTCTCTCATTTTATGCTACTTTTTGAGAACAATTTAAGCAAATTCATGTAATGCAGAATTGGATGCATTTAGCAGAGACTCAAAAGAGATGTGAATGCACAATGAACTCTGTGTAAAATAGTAAAGCGAGACAACTGAGTAAACATCTACCCTTTTTTGGAAGTTAGCACTGGGGAAAACAAGTCTCACCCCATAACTCTGGCTTTATTCCAGTGTGCATAAATGTATCCTGCTCTCCTGCCTTTTCAACAGTAATTAGATATTAGTTCTCATTTATTTTGTTGAATGGTTTCTTGGGGTGATATTTTTTCTTTTGGTGATGTCGAGTGCAGGAAAACAAATGGAATATTTCATCCCCAAGCCAACAGGCTATATTTTGTTAGGAGGAAAAAAAAAATCTCTAGAAAGAGACCACATTTCCTTTTGTGATTGATCATTTTTATGGAATGTACAAGAAAGAGAAGATGATTTAATGGAAAAAAAAGTTTGACATAAAAAATAGAGGAAAATGTACCCAGAGAAGTTGTAATATGCTGTTGTGGTGAATCTTTTAAAATAAGAATGTCTTCAATTTTGTGTGCTTCTAATTGATCACCTGTCATGGAGTAGACAAGTAGGACAGGCAACCTTTTGAGAATTATCCAAATTATGTCATGCAATACATGCATTAATTTAATTTTTAATCACTTAATTTTATACTATCTTTGTATTTAACTTAATTGCAGTAACATAAAATCAGAGATGGGCTCATTTTGATATTTGATAAGTGTAAATCAGATGATTTGTTTCACAATTATGTACACAGACTTTTTAAAAAGTCCACCATATACAAAAGTTCAATTAACAGAGTTTATTTTCATTATTTATAATATCCATGTAGCTTTCCACATATTTTCTTCACTTACAGATGGCATATTCCTGAAGTGCAAAAAATACTATTCAACATAAATAAATATCCTTTTCATTAAGCCCATAATTTAGTCTATTTTGTGTGCTAGCACAGTTTTCTCTAATTTAAGGTGCACATTTTGTTAGTAAGAGTCTAGATTATAGAACTAGTGGCTTAATGCTGAAATTTGGTGGAGTGGCAGGGCTTATTAATATTGTAAGTTTTCTTATTCATATTTTTTGTTTTTAGTCAAATGAATATAGATTTAGTCCAATGAATATAAATTTCCACTGCCTTATTTGTGAAAATATGAATTTCAAGACTTCCTTTCCACATTTTGTATGCCAAACACCTGTGTTACTTTACACATAAATCTAGATAGCCTAGGACCTGTCTATTCAAAGTATCTGTGTATTCCTGCTGGGCAATCAGTACCTCAAAGGATGGACAGCTCAAACCCACAGGTGGGGGAAATCTTTGTAAATATGATGCTGCACTTGCAGAAAGGAAAATATCACTTTATTAATGCCTGATGTATAATGGTTTTCGGATCTTTTCAAATTCTATTTGAATGTTTTTGGGAAAAGGCACATAGCAGTATAATAGAATCATAATGACAATTGAAGTGTCCTGAAAATATTTGGTAGGAATTGTTGTCCTAAGGAGTTTAGTTAGTATAATGGTAACCCATATGTTTTCAGTAATACATATTTGAAATATACTTAGGCAAACAATAGAGTTTAGGTACCAGCTTTAATATATGATCAGATAAACAAAAACAGATTTACACTTAGGTAAATGAATAATGCTCCCAAATGAATGCTTCTTTCATTTCTACCCAAAGAAACATAACATTGCTCTAGTGAACAGTTCTAGGTCCCAGCAACACAAAGAAATTCAAGCAAAGAAACTCCAAGTAATGAACTGTGCCTGGGGTGCTAAACTCATACTAATGTCAGCTCACAATAATCTCAACTTTGAATATGCCAATATATAATCATCTCTATACATAACCCAAATAAATCTTTATTATTCAAACAAGAATGGACATATTTTATAAGTAAATCTGTTGAGTACTTGACCAGAGATCTTTAGGAGTGTGTAGTTCTGTTTTCAAAATTCACAATGCTCTAAGATACTTAACAAACCATCAATCTTAAAGTATTATACCTTTGAGACTTTTTACACATTTGTTGACCCAAGGAAGAACTAGAAGCAAATTAAATGAAAATTTTGAGATCAAGCTTATTTGATTTATTATTTAGTCTATTTTTGGATGGGAATCTCCCACCCTCTTAGTTATCTCACTGTCAGATAAGAAAATAGAACAGGATCCATGAAGAGATATGCTCCCAGTCTGGCTCTTTGATTTTTCATTCAAGCCCAAAGGAGAGAAGGGCAGCAAGTTAGGGCTCCTTTCCAAGCATGCTTGTGGGAGGGAGGACCTCTGACTGCCCCTGGCTGCAAAGCTTATCCGGGCAGTACCAAATCCTGCAGACCGCTACCCACCTCGCCTGGCAACCTCTACACCCACATGAAACTGCCAGTGTGTCAGCCAGTCATCTCACGGGTTCCTGTGCACAAAGCCTAGCAAGCTCCCAAATAGAAATGAATCGTGAGCCCAGAGCAGAGCTGGAGGCGGTTGGCTTGTGAGTCTGGTGTCTCTGGGGGTCCACCAGTGCTAGTTAGTCCCTTTCCCTCTTGCTCCCTGGCTGCAGATGTGTACTCTGAAATCTGCCTCCTTCCGGAGACACAGATGTGCGCGCAAACACACACATTTTCACTCACGCACACCTACACCTCCTCTGCCCTCTACCTTTCCCATCCCCGGCATATCTATAGGGACTGGTCCGTGCTGTGCCTCTACTTTCCCAGCTGTGCCTGCCCCATACAACACCCAAGCTCCTGCGCCCTCGCTGGGCGCCCTCCAGAGGGACACATCCTCCTCTGGGCTCCTTACCTCGCACCGACAACTCCTGGCAGGAACTGGAGCTGACCACGGTGGCGGCGGTGAGCCTGCACTTGGGCTCTGGCTCATGGTTGGTCCTCTTCATCCGACACAAAAGGGGTAGCTTGCTGCCTTTGTCCTTTCCAAATCCAAGGGAGAACTTATTTTGCCCCCGAAATGGCCAACTTGTGCGTGCAGTTTCCTGTCACAGTGCCCCCTGCCCCCGCCCCCTCCTGGCTGTGCGCTGGACCATTGCCCAGCGGCAGAGCATCCAGGCCTCCGAGTCAAGGGGGAGTGGGAAAAGGGAGGGGTAGAGGAGAAAAGAGGGAGGAGGTTGGGGGAAATGGGGACCCAGTGGTCTTCTGCAGAGGGAAGGGAAGTACTTCAAAGCCCAGTTCCCCTCCTCCTCTTTACAGGCAAACCCACTTCCTAGGCTCGGAAGCAACTTTCCTTCACCTTGGACAGGCTGAAACCGTCGCAGCTAATTGGGACTCTCAGCTGAGGCATGGACCTTCTGGCATCCTTTCCTTTTCATTTGTTTCCCCCTTTACTCGTTCTCTTTTTCCCTTTTCTCTCCCCTCCCCCTTCTTCCCTCCTTTTATAGGGGTGTATCTGCAGAGTCTTCAGTGAGACAGGGTACCTAGAGAAGAGGAGGATTATAAAGAAAGCCAGGGCGGTTTTGCTGGTTGCTCTGCCTCACTGGGATTGCAATCCTTAGGCAGTGCAAGCGAAGGTCGGTGAATTTCGGAGAAGTGGGGTAAAGGGGCGTGGGGCAGTAGAGTGGGCGTCGGCTCCAACTTTGAAGCTCTGCTACAGCTCTCGGCTTGCAGGTGAGCAGGGACTAACAGTCGTTTCTAGGAAGAACTCTCCTGTGGGTCCCCGTGCAACTGGCTGACCGCATGCTGGAGGAGACAAGGGAAAGCAGGAGCGAGTGAGCCAGGGAGGCGGTGCGCAGCTCTGCCCCACACGCGGCTTAACTGCACATTGGGAGCCCCGGGAGAGGGCTTTTGCAGAACAATCCCTGGGTCAGGAGGGAGGGAGACGCTCCGGTTTCCTAGCAACTCTCATCAATCTTCTCCGGATAGCTCCCTCTGAAGGAATTCGATTGGACAGCCCCAGGAGAGAAGTCACGCCCCTTCAAGAATGCTGGGCTGCTGCTTTTTCTCATTCTCCCAAATTTCTTGGGCGGAATAAGATTCTAGAGGAGTGTGAAATTATCTTCTTTTTTATGCTACTGTGCAAACCACACTGCTCCCTTACAGCTACCCCCTACACTCCCAGATTAGTCCTGTAGTCCTACTTGTGATTAAAATTGTCAGGGTTTTCTACAGAACCTCTTCTTTCTTCTTAAAATTAAATAAATAAAAACCCTAAATCGGTGACGTAGGCACAAAAGAGAAAAAGGCACACGGAAATAGCCTTAATAGGCTGCAAGCTACAGATAAAATCCTAAAGGTAAAATTCCAGACATCCATTCTGTATTTAGAAATGCATCGTGTTTAATTTCAAAATAAAACTTCACTAATTTTTCCACCCTGATATACCAACTTTGTATTAATCAAGAACTGAGTTATATGAAGCCAGACACAATTGAAATTAATGCTTAGATGCTTCATTTATTCTTTAATGTTAAGTTGTTTAACTCCTGTCTTTTGTAACCTAACTGGAACATTTAAACTACATAGATAATCGAACAACGATTCTTTTAGAGGGCCAGTAATATTTAGAAGGCAAACGTGCATATGTATTTTATTTTAAATTCCACTAAACCAAGGAATTTAGGTATTCAAATAGTTAGCATTTTTTATTATATAGCAAAATGCTAGAAGTGCCTCTTTAAAACCTTTTTAGAATGCAATGGTATCACCATAATACAAAGAAAAGTGACTCTTTATATTTTATTACTACTATCTAACATATTTAGTTCAGCACAAACACATTAGGTCTTTGAAAGACAATGTCCAATGGAAAACTGAGTATCAAGGAGCAATGACAGAAATAATGAGGAAGATAAAGTCTTGGGCACTGCAAAGATCTTCATATACTCAAAAAGCCACACTAGCAGATTTTGATCTCTTTCAGAATGTGCCAGAAGATATCATCATGCATTTCTAAGACCTTATCAGAATCAGTTGAGATTGATAAAAGTAGAAGAGTTCTGGTATCTGCATCACATTAAAAAAGAAATGTAGGTGTTTGTTCAAAGAGTTTCTGATATCTGGCATAGTCTGTATGTAGACACTTAATATATCAATGCTTGTAATGTGTAGTGACTGAAATACTGAAGCAAATTACCTGTCTGTCATCAGAGCTGGTCTTATGGGATACTTCTTGCCCTTCCCCATTCTGATGAACCAAAATGCCATTCTGCTTGATGTAAATACATTGCCTGAATTTGAATCTGGAATTCTCATCATTTCATAGCTGTGTAACCTTGGACTAGTTTCTTAAACTCTGTTTTTAATCATCTATAAAATGGACTAATTGTTTATACTTCAGTTGTTTATCTTAAAGATTAGTAGATCCATGTAAACAGCATATAAATATTAATTACTATTATTAGTTTCTTGTTTATAGTTAGCTGATGGCATTTTATCATCAAACATATAGAATATTTATTGGAAGGTAATTCACCTTGAACTTCTTCCTTAGTAAATTAAATACATCATTGACCAGAAATATACCTTAGCTTTTAGCATTTATTTGTTGGTGTTTATTTTCAAGTTGCTTTACAAAAGCTTCAAGGAATCAGGCTAAATAATTGCTGACTAAATGACACACCAATTAAGAAATTACATTTTTTCTGTCCCCTCACCCTCCCCAAATGTTCTAGCTGGGCTCCATTTCTAACAATTCTAGTTTTCCTTTTTAAGTACCTCTGGTGTAGCATCTTTATCAAAACCAAATCTTGGGCTGGGGTTGTGGCTTAGTAGTAGTGTGCCTGCCTGGTATGTGTGAGACACTGGGTTCAATCCCCAGCACCACATAAAAATAAATAAAGTATTGTGCCCATCTATAATTAAAAAAAAGTTGATAAAAAAACTCCATTTTTTTTTCAAGTAAAATAGATGTGTGTTTAGCATCTGGTTACTTTCTAGTTCATATTGTTTTACTAGTTTAACCTTTAATCCATTTATATTTGTCCAAATGATTAATCATGATACTTCTATTAGAGCACTTTATAGTGAACACACTAATTTTTGATTTTTTGCTTTAAAAATATGGCCTACAAAGTATATACCATCTTTCATCAGAAAGTAACCCGGAAACTGATGTACTATCATCATTAATTACAGATAAAATACTTTCCCATCCTTATGCTGATCACTAGCATTCTCTTCAGAGCAAATTTCTTTTTCAATTCAGAATTCAATTTCATTGCTGTGTTTTACTACTATTGAGGATTATACAATTATTTTGATCATATACTATACCATCTTACACAGAACAGTTCTGGTTTATGCCTGCTATCTGGGTGTATTCAGAGACCTTACTTTATTTATCAAAAGTGTCAGGTTTGGGCATTAAATCATATAGCTCCTCCAACCTTCTAAGTATCTGACCATACAATATCTTTTGACTCAGTCTGTGATTGCTTTGTCTGCCCTATGACTCTTAAATTTATTTGTATAACTTTTCCAGGATAGGACTGATCAATTATAGAAATTTATTACATATATCTTTGTAAATTATAGTATACTTACAAAATATTAAAGTTTCTTTAATTTGCTTGTAAGCATACCTCTTATTCATTTTTTTTTTTTGATACGAGGAATTGAACCCAGGGGCATTTAACCACCGAGTTATATCCCCATCCTTTTAATATTTTTTATTTTGAAATGGAGTCTTGCTAAGAGGCATGGCATCTTGATAAGTTGTTCAGGCTGGCCTTGAGCTTGCAATTCTCCTGCCTCAGTCTCCTAAGCTGTGGGGTTAGAGGCATGTGCCACCACACCCAACTATTTTTAAATAGAAGAAAGATCAGTGGAGTAGACAAAGGAGAATGAATGGAATAGGGAAAGGCAGTGGAATGAATGTGACCTAATTTTCCTATGTATGTATGTGAATATACCACAGTGAATCTCAACATTTACAACACACTAAAAAAAAAAAATAAGTAGCAGAAAGATCAGTAGACTATAGAGAAGAAAGAGGGAGGAGGGGAGGAAAAGGAGATTTACTGGGGACTGAATTAGAGTAAATTATATTCCATGCTTTTAGAATTATGTCAAAATGAATCCTACTGTTACGTACAATTAGAACCAATAAAAGTTTCCTGTTTTTTTCTATAAATTCTGATTTTGATTATTGTTACACAATATTAAAAAAATCCTAGCCTTGGTTTTGACTAAAGCTCCAAGAAAAAGAGGTGCCAACATCCATATTTCAAAGAGTTTTCAGTCTGCTTGTATTGAATTTGAGTTGGGGTATCTTTAAACCATATGGAATGTAAGAGTCACAGTATAACAAGTAGAAAGGGGAAGGACACTGGAATATGGAGAATTTTCTATGTGCTCTAATGGGGCAGATACAGGCTAGAATGAATGTGCTGCTGCTATAGGGAAATCACCCCTGTGTTGCCCTGGAATTAGGGGATGTAGTGGGCTGCTTTTTAATTCACAACAGAGAAGACAAAGTGTTGTTGCCTAGTTTGTCTCTCAGAGGCCCGAGGGAAGAGGCTTTTGGCAGGTAAATGGGAGGGTTTCTTTTACACTTCTTGTGGAGAGAGTAAGCGTGGAGAAGGAGACACATTTTCTTAGCTCCTACCTGGAAGGGATTAATGAGAATCTGTGGATTTCATAGATATCTCTGGAGGGTACAGGGCTGTGGTAGTGGAACCTTGAGGTTGTGCTCTGCACAAAGGTGCCTGGCTATCAGAGAAGTAAAGGAGAGCGATTCTTCTGTGGGGCATCTGTTTGTACTCCATCAATCTGGTGCGATGGCTTTTAAAAAAATTCACATAATTGATGGTAAGAGAAGCCTGAAGGTGAAGTGGGGAGGGCAGTAGTAAGTCGCCAGTCATGAATGCTTCATCAGAATTGGGTCAGATTCTGCAGTGAGAGATCCCAGGAGCCTTAGGGTCTTCAGAGGATGGACTAAATTGGCATCTGCAAAGTCAGTGTTGAAAACTGCTCAGCCCAGGGAAAAGCAATGCTAGAGCAGTACTGGACAAACCAGAGTTTCTTTGTCCCTTCATACTTGGTCTTTGACCTCTGCTACTAAGAGTTCAAAAGTTCCAGCCTATGATTTAAGGTAAAGAGGGGATGAGGACAGAAGAGACTGTTGGCTCCAATTGTGGGCTTCCCTCCTGATGCTCCCCAGGTTGAGTGAGGGGCACAGCATCAGCTCTGAGGGATGTTTTGAGTTTCGGTTATTATTCTGCCTTAGATCTAGTTCCTCCTGTGTCTGTAATGTATTTATTTTTACTGATGTGTGAAGAGTGAAGGGAAGGGGCGCTGGGGCTGTGCCTCAGTGGTAGAGCACTTGCCTAGCACGCGTGAGGCACTGGGTTCGATCCTCAGCACCACATAAAAATAAAATAATGATAAAATAAAGATATTGTGTCTACCTATAACTAAAAAAAAATTTAAAAAAACAGTGAAGGGAAGAATTTTTATCCTGGAAATATTTGAAAGTCAAGGTGCTGGCCTTGAATACATCCAAGGGGGATAGAGAAGAACTAGCAACATAGGTAAGGTATGCAGGGCCAATGGTGTTTTTGTGGTGCTTTGAGCTTTATTTGGGCTCTTTTTTTTTTTTTTTTTGTACCAGGGATTGAACCCAGTAAATTATTTCTTCATTTTGAGACAGGATTTTGATAAGTTGCTTAGGGTCTTGCTAAGTTGCTGAGCCCTGAGGCTGGCTTTGAACTTACAATCCTTCTGCCTGGGCCTCTGGAGCTGCTGCACTGTCACTCCTGGTTACTTTGGATTCTTAAGCAATTCCCCCGACCCCCCACTGATTTTTCACAACAGCAAAAGGAAAAGAAAATAAGTAGTCCCATTTATGATTTTTTGTTTTGGTTATGTCCTGCATATTGTGTAGTTAGCACCTGGATTATGGTAAATTCTAAATTTAAATGTTTACATGTTAAAATATTTTCTGTCCATAATATGGCTGCTTTCGAACATTGTAAATTTTGATCATTAAAAAATTACGATGGCTGTCATATTTTTGGTTTTAACACTGGTGCTTATGGAAATGTGTATATGTGTAGGGTGGAGCAGGGAGGAGAAGGCAAGCCCAGTAGATATTTGTTGAATTACTGAGTTAACTGTAAAAGATTAAAATGTCTCCTTATATTTTATGGCTGAGTAAACTGAGTCCTGAAATAGCATGGATTCTTGATTATTTTTTATACAGGAGGAGCTTAGATTATTAACTTGGTTCATCAAACTGCAAACTTCATGTGGGAGAGAGTGTTTGTGTTTTCTGCTATCTGGAGTGCCTAACACTGTCTGGCATATTGTAGATTTCTTTAGGCATCTAATGAACAAAAGATTAAGTGACCAAAAGAAGTTCTTAGGGATTTTGTGTCAAATTCCATATTTTCATAACATGAGACTGGTTTTAGGTTTCCTTAAATAATTTTAGGGGGCAGGGTGGGATAATAGGATCTTGTAAAGATTATAAGCATGGTAGGGGCACTAGAGCCTCCAGGCACAGCCATTGCTTAGAGATTTAACCTAAGTAGATAATGTGTGTAGTCACTGCTGTTGCTATGGGCTTGTGACTCCACTCTAAATAAATGATGCAAAGCAAACACTACAGGAGCACAGGAGACAGAAAAGCATATCAACTAAGTTTGTTTAGCCACCTATACATTCCTCCCCCCCCCTCAGATTTTGGCATAGGTTTCCATTGTATATTTTAGATATAACATATTTTGGTGCTATTTATTTTGGTTTTATGTTGATTATTTCTTTCCTGATATTTCAAGTCTGTCTCTCATACCTGGAAGTGATGGCATACTATTTGTTTCCAAATTGCCCATTCCTATCAAAGCAGGTTTTGATTAATTATGTATTTAAGTAACATTCATTGAAAACTGTCCTGGTGCAAATACAATGCCAAGTATTTAGGATACCAAGAAGATGAGAAAACCTAACCTGAAGATTTTTTTATTTCAATAATGATGAGCAGAAAATTAAACAACTTGTTAAAAATATAATGTGATACCTAAAGGCAGTCCTTTAGGAAAACAATAATCTAAAGTGGCTAGTATATAATAATTATGATAGAAGTCCTGAGTTTAGTCTTTGACTATGATGATCCAAGCAATGAATTTGTTATTCTATGAGTATACCACTTCTAAAATTTGAAATAAATATGTATGAGAAAGGGAAGTAGGATAGCTAGAAATGATTTTTGGCTGTAAGTAACACCCATCTAGCAATGGCTTTAATAAATAGTGCTTTTCTAGATATTATGTATTTTCACATAGTGAGAGTATGGAATTAGGCAGCCTCTGGCTCAGTGTTGTCAGAGCCAGCAACTCTTTTCCTTTATGCTGCATTATTGCTGCTTTAGCTCCAGCTATCACATCATCAACTGAGGAGTAACAGGACTAGCAACACTATATGTATATTTGCTCTGCTTGTCAAGAATGTATTATTGTTTTCATTTCTCATAACCATACAACATAGATACTACTGTTCATGTTTCACTGGCCAGACTTGTTTATATAAGACTTCCCCTAGATGTACCTTAGGTTGGAAAAGTATTAACTAGCTTTCTAGCTTTGTTCATAAGCTAGAAAGCTTCGTTATTATAAGATATGAAAGAGGAGGTGAAGGGTTTGGTTGGTGGGCTAGCCAGCCAGTAGTGTCTGACTTGGGGAATTTTCTCACTACTTAATTTGTTTCGTTCATATATTTTGGAAATATTCGTTTTTTTTTTGGTACGAGGGATGCTTTTCCACTGAGCCACATACCCAGCCCCTTTTTATGTTTTATTTTGAGATAAGGTCTTGCTAAATTGCTGAGGATGGCTTTGAATTTTCGATCCTCCTACCTCAGTCTCTAGAATCTCTAGGATTAGAGGCAGGCACCTCTGTGCCCTGCTACTTCCCTCTTGTTTTATCTTTTCTCCCTCGAGATAATTTTCCAGCCCTTGATGTAGGTATTCATTTCTGAAATATGAATGTTGTTCACTGAGATACCTCTAGTTTTGTTCTTAGAGATTCATTTAATAATAAGTATTGAGTGCCCATTCTGTGCCTGGCAATGTGGTATATGTTGAGTATGCAAGATAGATTAGTTTAATAGAACTCTTGGAGTTGTGGCACTAAGAGTCAGAAAATGCTTTCAATCAATATAGACGTTTATTTTTAGGAATGTTCTGACCATAGCCCTATGACTGTGGGTGATATCACAAGCTCTCAGTATTGTATTTCAAGCTTTTTACTCTAATTGACTCTGCTTTTTCATTATTTTGTATGCTACTCTGGAAATATTCATTTCATTAAAAACAAAAGCAAACAAAAACACTTCCATACCTCCTAATTTCCTCCTTTAACCTTTCATATGTTTGAAAAACATTTAATGAGTTCTGCAGGTTCATAAATGAATCCAGTTTTCATTGTGAAAGGCATTGTCTTTACTAGGGAAATGTTTACTATAATGAAAATCAAGGCCCTAATAACAAGGACTTTTTCCCCCCCCTGGCCTAGTATGAGGGTATCTTAAGAGTGGAAGGAATCTGGGTGGAGATAGCCAAACTTAATGTCATTTATTTACATTCAGATGCTATCACTTCTAGGCTTGAATTTAATAAAATTTATCAGGGAAGCATTTTTCTCAGGCAAAATGTGTTTGGCTTGAATGATCTTAGCAATTGAGTAAAGATTTTAATTAGGTAATTATTCCTATTCTCCAGGTTATTTTGGTGGTGGAGATTCAGTCATTGAGGGCAGGCTACTTCAATTATATGTGGTGCCAAATTAGCAGCAAGCCATAAGAGTGCTACTACCTCACCAAAATTAAAGTTCATACTGCTCAAAATCAAATATCTCAGACTGAAAAGAAGCTTTGGATTTAAGTTCTGGGGGAATTTTTATTAAAATTATGCATTATTTGCTAATCTTTCATTCACTGTTTTTCCTACAATATAACTATTTTGATTCTAAAAGTTGCAGACTAAATGAGCTCTTAATGAGGAGCAAAGGTTAGAATGTAATGTTGTCTTTCTTCCCACTGGTTTACAGGGAGGAAAGTGCAAATCCCCTTCTTGAATGAATTACTTTTCTTCCTAAGTTGACTCCTCTAAGGATAAATTTGTTCTTGTATATTCTGACTCTAAGGAAGAAACGGAAGTTAAAGGAATATGTATAGATCAGAGAATTGCTGAATAAGGACAGTAAGATGCTCACAGGAAAGACAACTAATCCAGTGCTTCTCAAACTCTTTCCTGCTCAGAACCCATGAGAGACAATGTTCCAGCTGGTAATCATTCTGAAAGAAATACTTAGTTATTTTGAATTCTGTTGTCAGCTGTAACTCCATTCTCTTTCTTCCACTGAAGTAGGATATTGGAACGCAGGTAAGAATAACTTCTTGCTAGGATCACACTTGTATTCATGCTAGCTTACACAGAAAGTAGAACATTCAGCAAAGGAAAACAGCCCAAAACTTACTACATTCTCATAAGAACTGTTGACTTCTTCCACTTTTATGCCCCTTGCAAAAATTGCTAGTTTGTGAAGTCCAGGGAATCTTCATCAGGCTCCTCAATTATTACATGATTAATATTCTTCCCTAGAATAAACACTTTTGAGATTTCAAAATGCTTTTACTTTCAGATTTTACCAAATTCTTGGAATTAAAAAAAAAGTCCTATTGCCCATATTTTTCTGAGGAGGAATCTAAGGCTTATGTTTAAGATCAGACAGCAAATGTTTACTAAAGTCAGAACTTCAAGCAAATGGATTTTTAATCCACTATGTGTGCCAATATCCCAACCTGCCTTCCATTGTTCCCCCTTCATTGGGTAATGCCTTTAGGCTGCATCTCTTTCCACTCCAGAACACTTTATGCTTGAGCCTATTGTACATTTAGCTTGCTCCTTAGGGCTTAAATGAGTCAATTTTGTGTTGCTAAGACCAAAATTCCTGATATAAACAGTTTACAGGGGGTAAGGCTTTATTTTGGGTCATAGTTTGAATTTTCAGTCCATGGTCAGCTGGCTCCAAGGCAAAAAAATCAGGGCACAAGAGTGTAGAAGAGGAAAACCACTTACCTTATGGAAGCCAGGAAGCAGAGAGGAAAGGCCAGGAACAAGAAATGCCCTTCTAGGCATGCCCCAGTGACTGATATCCTCCAACCTTACCCCATTGCTCCCAGTTTCAACCACCTCCCAGTTATTGATGGCTTAATCAACTGATGAGGTCAGAGTCCTTGTGATCCAATCATTTCTCCAAATTCCCATCCATCAACATTGCTGGACTGGAGACCAAGCCTTCAACACATGAGACTTTGAGGTATGTTTGAGATCCATACCATAGTATGGCACAAACTTTTTTCCTTCTCAAAATTCTGAATGTGCCGTTTCTCCAGGACTTTAATATTGTATGGCTCTGTAATGAATAAAAAAGTGTTATTTTAAAAATTCCATCTCAATTTAGGAGTTAACCAGGTAATAGTTACCTTACTAAGGTAAGTTTTAACTTCAAGGACTTATGGAGATTTTCAGCTATCTTGGAAAGTAATAAGATTATAAATATCTTTTGAAAATAATGAATGGGAGAATGATAGCAAGGATCTCTCCATAATCTAAAATGAAATAATCCAGCCAAAAATCTTATGAGAATATTGGGTTAATATCCATGATCACTTGTCTCATGATTCAATCAACCTCATGGTAAAACATGAGGGAAGGTATTACATTAGGTCCACTTGTACCAAGATCTTGGCCTGGAACTTAAGCTAATGTCTGGATCATATGCTTAGAATTAGAGAATGTCAAAGATATTGCCAACTACCTGCTTGATTACAACCATAGAAAGATGGTGTAGGGCATGTACAGTTTGTGAAAAGTCTGATGATGTAATTATCTATGTATTAGAGATAAATTAGCTAGGTGTATCCATCAGAGATGATGAAAATCCATTGTTATAGGAAACAAAATCTCTTGGCTTAAAACAATACTCAAACTCCATGTTGATTAAAGGTTACCTAGAATCTCTTCTGTTAGTGGCCCTTCCTCTGGAACCCAGGCTGGTGATCTGCAACATTGGGTGGATGTGGCAAAGGAAAAGAAAGATCTACAGAGTTTCACATCAGCACTTAAATGTGCTTCAAGAACATACAAGCATAGATTGTATGTACGACTTAAAGACGGAACTGATGCCAACAGCCACAAGGGATTTCAGTTTTATCCTGTGCTCAGAAGGCAGAGAGCCTAAATAAAACAACTGAACAACACTAATGGCTGCCACAATGATAAAGTAGTGTTGATCTTGTGTATTCTTTCCTAATATACACAAAAAAGGTCTCAAATGTTCCACTAGTGCTTTGCATACATTGCTTCATGTAATGGGAGGGAGGTAGTATTATTATTTATATAAAGATGAAGACACTGGATGAAGTGAGGTTAAATGGCTTGCCCATGTAGTAAATGGTGGGGCTAAGGTTAAGGCTCTGACTCCAAAGACGATGCCCTTAAGAGTGACATTGCATTTATGAAATACTTCTGTGTCCTTCAGGCTCCATAATTTAGTTAATGATTTACTTTTAAAGGTCCTTTTCACTGGGTCCCTGAATGTCCTTTTCTTTGATGTTATGAAAGCATGCTTTTAAACGTCAATACAAAGTGAAAATGAGCAATTGAATCTTGCTATAGAGACAAAGACTGTAATATCTGAACTAAAGGGAAAGTTATGAGACCAGTAGGACAGTTGCACTGATTAAACTTATCAGACCAAATATGAAATTGTCTTGTTCTGAGAAGATCAAGTTCTAGGTCCTATTTTTCATTGCTATATAAAATGTTGGTTCAGTGTTTGAAAATTGCAAGTAGTAGTTCCAAAATATTTATTACCTTTAATTATTTTGAAATTGAAATTTCCACTTAGTAATTTCATTTCAAACTTTAAAAATTAATATTACTTTATACTTAGGAGAAAATTTCCATGGGAAAAAAATTTATAGAAGTGGCTTTTTCCATATTAAACATTTTAGAAATGACTTTAGGTATCATCTTCTAAACTATTGCAAATGTTTTGAAATACAGTGCTAATTTTTGGTTGGGTGAGGATCTCTCTCCTCTTGTTTCACATTTCCAAAAACTCAAGAATTAAGCAGACTACTCCCTGGCTGCCCGGCCCACCTTTGCTCCCAGGAAGGAGTCAATCATTACACAACTAACATACATGAAGAATGACCAGGTGTGAGCAGCTTAACTAGTTTGGCTTACTTAACCTCAGTGGAATGTGCCTTCTTGCAGATATCCTATTTCATATTTCTTCTACTCTAAAACACATTTTTATGAACAATATCTTTGAATAAATGTTTACCTTATGATAAATGATAAGTACTAATTTAGATAATAAGGAAAGTTCTTTTTTTTAAATGTACATAAAATAATGGCACACTTTACAAACCTGATGACTTTCGTTAGACAAAATGTAGTATTTTGTTCTGCTCTTCAACATACGGGGCACAGCATTGGGAATGTGCATGGTTTACAAATCCAAGATTTGACCCCAATCATTTCCTTGGTAATAAAGCTGGCATCTCTAGACTCTTGACTCATTTGATCAGCTCTTGGTTCTGAACTTGAACAGGGAGACAGAAGTATTACATCCTAAATCTATAAACCCCCAAATCTTATACATTGGATCAGATACCTTGACAATAGTTAAGGAACAGAAGCTGAGATGGAAAAGAAACAGAGGAGATAAAGGCAGGCTGCTGAAGCAAGAAACCATAAGTTATCAAAAGGGTATTGTTGTGTTCAGTTTACCAGTCAGGAGTAGAGGTGTAAGTCATGGGTTTTTGACTTTGGAAGATGTAGTAACCTTCGACAGCATGCCATATGGCTACTTTTTACAGTTTTATTATTGGTTTTTAGCTCAAATGACCTAGGTGGGTGGCATTAGGCCTCAGGCTTTAGTAAATTGGCCAGGTGAGATTTTGACTTTGATGGGTCAGTGAAGCATATTAACTGTGTCCCCAGAAAGTGACAGTTTTTATTCAGGCAAGGCTGCAAGCACCTGTGCCTTAGACAAACTCCAGCCTCAGTTAGCACTCCTGGGTGAGACACTGAGAGCAAGACCTTGAAAATTTATAAGCATAGTGTGGCCTAGTATTTTCACTGAAGGAGAGTTGAGATTAGTTCTCTTAGGACTTGGAAGAAATAACACTATTTATTTCTTGCTTTTAAACAGCAAGGCAGTTGAGTTTTTCATGTTCTTCAGAACAACAGGGAAGTTTGCACAGCTGTGCCAGACCTTTGTAGGCACCTCTTGATCAGCTGACCCATGTTCTGTTAGTCTTTGGGTTATATCACTTGCTTTCAAGGCCAAGAGAGAGAAATGATGAGGGAATAAACTCTGTTCTGAGAGTTGGCTTGAGAGCTGTTAAGTGACTAAACTTTGGCTATGGATCCTAATGTTAGACACCCAGAGAAATATAATAAAATTTTATAAATGAATGGATAAATAAAACAAATGGAGGCCCTTCCTATGGACAGAAAATGTTATACTTTTGGGATGCAGTAAAGACATATAGCTCAAAATAGGTTGTTGCAAACCCACTAAGAAGATGATTAAAGAGCTGGTAACTTGGAATTCTCTATATAAAGTTACCTCAGGCAATTGAAAAGAAACTGAAATGATTAGTTAATAACAAAATAAAGGAAGACTGCTAAGTCAGCCAAAGAGAGTTGCTTATTGGAAAAATTGGTATTTTAACCAACAACCAAGACGAATATTCTTATATATTTGACAAGTTATACTGGTCAGATATAAAAGGAAAAATTAGTTGAACTAGGTCAAACTGTCCAGTTAGAAGATAGTAGAAAAGGATAGATACTGGCTTAGTTGTTACTAGGATAGAAGAGATGACTGGGACTCAAAGAATTCTCAAAGAATGGCAGGTTCTCAGAGGAGGATTGAATAATTGTGCTGGAAAGAATCAAGATCCAAGTGACTATGGAGAGGATCTTTACAAAAAATGTACATAGAGAAGCCCTGGTAAGAATAATTGAGTAAATATACCTGGAAGATTAGGATGACTGTCACAGTTGGTGATAATAATTTTGGGGCATATTTAAAAGGTTAAAACTAGGAAGAACAGTGCTAAAACATAAGAAACAATTGATAAGTGAGTTTCTAGATGACAGTAACTATGGGGGGGTGGGGAGAGTGAGTTATTATCTTTGTCCTTAGGGAACTTGCTTGAGAAATTTGTGGAATTTCTGTTGAACAGGAAGGCATGAAAAAACAAAGAATCAGAATAATAGCAATAGATGGGATATTTGTCTATGTCAGTCTTTAAACAAACATTCTACAGATTATCCAGTAAAGGAAGCTGAAAATGGTAAGATTTTGTACAGACCTAAACTCACTGATTCATATCTTTCACTGCGGGAGGCTTCAAAAGATAAAATCTGAAGTATATTGGATAAATAAGCTTCTTGGTTAGGAAAAAAAAGTAAATCATAAGTCACTGAAACTGTGAACAGTACGAACCCTATTATATCAAGTAGTGAAAGAAAGAAACTAACTTAAGCAAAAATGGAACTGTTACTAGCATCCTGTAAAATAGTTAAGATAGAAAAGAAAAAAATTTAAGATATAAAAAGAAATATCTGAGAAACTTTCACAGCCAAGACCAGCTTGAGCAAATATGGCTACTAAATGCAATGTGATATCCTGAATGGGAGCAGGAAATAGAAAAAGGACATTAGATGAAAACTACATACATGGAAGAAACAGATTTCAAGCACTGTCTTAATATTACTTTAGGTGATGTCGTAATATTACATACTAAAGAAGTTGTAAATAATTGGGGATACTGGGTATGGGTACATGGGAATCCTGTACTCTTGATGTAACTTTTCATTTAAAATTACTTGGGAATATAAGTTTTATTTAAAAAAAAATTATTGGAAAGTCAGCTGAGACGTGGAGCTGTTGCAAAGGGAAAGGATTGTGTTCTGAGAAGCACTATTGGACTTTTCTTGGCTATGAGATGAAGAACACCAGTATCCACTCTAATATGAAAGTCCACAACTCAGGGGAGCCTGAAGTACCTTTTCTTGAGAGGAAGATTTTATGCTATAAGAAGACACAATGTAAATAGCTACTGATATGCAAGATTAAAAATATACATTACACGACATTCTGGACATTAAGGCATTAATCAGTGCTGATAGTCTGACATTGGGGTGCCAGAAACATGGGGCCCAAAGGGGAAATGAAAATTAAGAGGGTCTGAATATGTTGAATGGTAAAGAAAAGCACAAAAAAAATGCCTTAATGTGCCTGCACCCACCAGAATTGCAATTTTCCAAACATCACCAGAAAAGCAAACACATGGGAGAAGCAACTTGAAGATGAGGGTGGTGTAATGGGATGACTTTTCCACCTGATGGCCTTGTTGCTATCATCACTCTGTTGGTAGAATTGAGTTTAATCCCACAGGTTGTAGATTCTGGGCAGCCCTCATAGACTGACTGGCATCTCGGCAAAGCTAATACCAGGATTTTATCTGTTCATTTTTTTTTCCTTCAGATGCCATTGAGATTCTACTATGAAATTTAGAATTATTAAGTATTGAATTTGAAAACATAATTTTGCTTGTGATAACTTCCAGGAGCTAAATAATAACTTATTTTCTAGATAGTAAATAGTTTATAATATTAGGACTCAGAAACTACAGTGAAATTTGGTATGTCACATTAACTTTTTAGTTTCTTTAAAAGGATAGCTTATGCTGGGCACCATGGAACACACCTGTAATCCCAACGGCTCAGGAGGTTGAGATGAGAAGAACGTGAGTTCAAAGGCAGCCTCAGTAATGACGAGGTGCGAAGCAACTCAGTGAGATCCTGTCTCTAAATAAAATACAAAATAGGGCTGGGATATAGCTTAGTGGTCAAGCGCCCATAAATTCAATCCTCGGTACCAAAAAAAAAAAAAAAAATACACACACGCACACACACACACACATTAGATATTTACTAACAAGTGTGTTAAGTCTTGAGTTACAAAAGTACCACCAAGGTTGGAACTGTTGAAGGCTGCTTTTCTCCTGGCATCAAGAATGTACCCTATTTTGAGTTCTTTATATACCCTAGTGATTAGTGCTCTATCTGATGTGTGAGGGGTAAAGATTTGCTGCCAAGATGTAGGCTCTCTATTCACCTCACAGATTATTTCTTCTGCTGAGAAGAAACTTTTTAGTTTGAGTCCATCCCATTTGATTCTGGATTTTAATTCTTGAGCCACACGAGTCTTATTAAGGAAGTGGGGGCCTAGTCCCACATGATGGAGATTATGGCCTACTTTTTCTTCTATTAGGTGCACGGTCTCTGGTTGTATTCCTAAGTCCTTGATCCGTTTTGAGTTGAGTTTTGTGCATGGTGAGATAGGGGGGTTTAATTTCATTTTGTTGCATATGGATTTCCAGTTTTCCCAGCACCATTTGTTGAAGAGGCTAACTTTTCTTCAGTGCAAGTTCTTGGTGCATCTTTGTCTAATATTTGTCTAATATAAGATAATTGTAGTTTTGTGGGTTAGTCTCTGTGTCCTCTATTCTGTACCATTGATCTACAAGTCTCTTTTGGTGCCAATACCATGCTGGTTTTTGTTACTATTGGCTCTGTAGTATAGTTTAAGGTCTGGTATAGTGATGCCACCTATTTCACTCTTCCTGCTAAGGATTGCTTTAGCTATTCTGGGTCTCTTATTTTTCCAGGTGAATTTCATAATTCCTTTTTTTATTTTTATGAGGAATGTCATTTGGTTTTGGATCAGAATTGCATTAAATCTGTATATTGCTTTTGGAAGTATGGTCATTTTGATAATATCAATTCTGCCTAACCAAGAGCAAGGTAGATCTTTCCATCTTCTAAGGTCTTCTTTGACTTCTTTCTTTAGGGTTCTGTAATATTCATTATATAGATCTTTCACCTCTTTTGTTAAGTTGATTCCCAAGTATTTTATTGCTTCTTTTTTTTTTTTGAGGCTATTGTAAATGGGGTAATTTTCATCGTTTCCATTTTGATTTATCACTGATATACAGAAATGCCTTTGATTTATGGGTGTTGATTTTATATCCTACTTTTCTGAATCCATTTGTTCTAGAAGTTTTCTGGTGGAACTTTTAGGGTCTTCTAGGTATAGAATCACATCATAAGCAAATAGTGCCAATTTGAGTTCTTCTTTTCCTATGTGTATTCTTTTAATTATAACCCCATCAAGAAATGGGCCAAGGACCTGAACAGAAACTCTTCAGAAGATGATATACAATCAATCAACAAATATATGAAAATATGTTCATCATTACTAGCATTTAGAGAAATGCAAATAAAAACCACACCAAGATTTTATCCCACTTCAGTCAGAATGGCAGCTATTATGCATAGAAACAACAATAAGTGTTGGCAAGGATGTGGAGATGTGGAGAAAAAGGTACATTCATATATTGCTGGTGGGATTGCAAATAGGTGCAGCCAATATGGAGTTTCCTTGGAAAACTGGGAATGGAATCACCATCTGACCCAACTATCTCACTCCTCAGTCTATATGCAAAGGACTTAAAAACAGCATGCTATAGGGACACATCCATACCAATGTTTATAGCAGCACAATTCACAGTAGCTAAACTGTGGAACCAAACTGGATGCCCTTCAGTAGATGAATGGATAAAGAAATGTGGCATATATACACAATGGAATATTACTCAACATTAAAAGATAACAAAATCATGACATTTGCAGGTAAACAGATGGAGTTAGAGAAGATAATGCTAAGTGAGTTAGCCAATCCCAAAAAAACAAATGCTGGATGTTTTCTTCGATGTAAGGAGACTGACTCATAGTAGGATAGGGATAGGGAGCATGGGAGAAGTATATGAACTCTAGATAGAGCAGAGGTATTGGAGGGGAAAGGAGGGGGACATGGGGTTAGAAATGATGGTGGAATGTAATGGACAATATTATCCAAAGTTCATGTATGAAGACATGATTGGTATGAATATACTTTATATACAATCAGAGATATGAAAAATTGTGCTCTATATGTGTAATAAGAATTGTAATGCATTATGAGGTCATGTATTTTTAAAAAATGTACCCTATTGAGATTGAATAAAACATGACATGAAGGAGGATGCATTTTAAACTACTAATTTCCTAGGGATTTTGACTCACTAAGAAAATAGGATTTTATTTCTTTTGATTATAAATGATAAAAGGATTCCTGTTTTATACTGTAATTTTTTTAAAAAAAATACATTGAGTGTTATATTTAGGTTAGGCCATATCTGTACTTTTATAGTCAGAGAATTTTAATACTATTATTTAATCATATTGTAGATCTTCTGATAAGAAGTTTTAAACATTGTAGCTGAATATCATTTGGGACAGGAAATAGAAAAGTGTATTAACTTCCTTCATAACATGGAAGTGTGGCTTGAGCTGAATATAATTAATTCGTTGTTGAGACCCATATAAAATCTATTATGAATAAAACAATATATTATGAAAATAAGTGGATATTTTACATAAATAATGAGAATAAACATTGGAATAGCACTTTAAATTTATAATTTTATCACACTATTAGACTGATTCATCTGTATCTCTTTCTCTAAACTTCCTTATACTTTCCAAGCAAATCTTACTTCCAGCTTTGGCACCGTGAATGCAACAAATATTTGAAAAATTAAGCAAAACAAATGAATAAATTCTGTAATAAAAATGCAAGTCATTCCTACTTTTTTTTTTTTTTTTTGTATTGGGAATTGGACTCGGGGGCACTTAACCAATGAACCACATACCCAGCCCTTTTTATTTTGAGATGGGGTCTTGGTTGGTTGCTTAGGGCCTTACTAACTCACTGAGGCTGGCTTTGAACTTTCAATCTTTCTGCCTCAGCCTCCAGAGTCACTAAGATAACAGGCATGCAACACCATACATATTATAAAAACATTTAAATGTAACCTATAAGATTAACAATACCATTTTACATTTAAGTTTCAAAGCAACACTATGGGAAGGCATTTTAAGGAATGAGAATCTGTTGCTCAATAAAATCAGGTAAATTTTTCAAGAGCACACTGGTATGTGCAAAACCACAGATCACAAACTGCTTTTTCTCTTCTAAAGGAGGGCACTTTCCATTACACAGACTGTTAGTCAGCTTTTCATTGTTAGGATAAAATATCTGAGAAAAACAACTTACAGGTGGAAAGATTCATTTTGGCTCCTGGTTTGAGTTTCAGCCCATGGTTGTCTGGCTCTGTTGCTTTGGAAGGGCTTGGCAGAGGATAGCTGCTTGGTCAGGGCATTGGAAGCACAACAAGAGTGAGAGGCCAGGGATAAAATATAGTCCCCAAAGACATGTCCCGAAGGACCCATACCCTTCTTCTGGGTCCATCTCCTACAATTCCTAACATCTCCCAGTAGTCCATTCAAATTATAAAAACCTCAATGGATAAATCCATCAATGAGGGCACAGCTCTCATGATCCAATGACTTCATCAAACCCTACCCATGAACATTGCTGACCTAGGACCAAACTTTCAACACATGAGTATTTGGGGGACATTCCAGATTTAAATCATAACAGAACTGTAAGAAAACATGGCTTTCATTTATTTTCATGGTACTGTTTTTTTTTTTCTTTTTCATTCATGTGTAAAGATATAACTTAAACAGAAAGACTTTTTGACTGGTAGTAATTTACTTTCCTTAGGGTCCTCAGTGGTGACATAATTGATATTTGTTGCCATTGATTAAAAGTCACATTAAGTTTAATACTGTCAGCTGAGTACAAAAATAACATTTTCATAATGACTTTTAATAAACATGGAAGAAGTGATTTCATTACATTCATAAATTTGATTAATGATATTTTCCCAAGACCAAAATAAATGAGCTTCTCATTTGCACACTTAATTATTACGTTATAGGTGGATTCCTCTGTTGTACGTTTTTTGAGGGAGAGGAGTGCTCTAGAAATGGGTCTAGTAAACAACTGTCAAAACTGACTCAATAACATGATCAGTCTGAGACTTCTGAAATTTTCATTTACCAACAGAGAACAACATTTTTATTCACTCAGACTTTCACTATGGTAAAATATGGATATGATTCTTTTTTATCTAAAAACAATTGTTCTAGTCACATACTTCTGGATTCTTGACATGCCCTCACAATACATTTTCTCTGAGTCTTCCTTATCTCAGTAAATAGCAGTAAATGAATGCTGTTTTTGTTCTGCAACTTTTGATTTAAAACTTTACTCCTCTTTCTCCCATAAGTTCTATCTTCAGTCTAAAACCAAAATTTAGCCATTATTTGATTACCACCACTGTTTGGTACACTTCTTGTCTTGCCCATTTTCAGTTTTTGTCAATCTACTGTTCCGAAGATCACATCATGTTCTTACTATACTAAAGACCTCAAATGTTTCTGCTTTCATTTGAGTAAAACACAAAGTCTTAACTATGACCAATGAGACTTTGTGTATGAATCCACTACTCCAGTCACTATTCCCCAAATTCTGAATCTAGATGCTTCCCCACCAATCCATTCTAGCTATCTTGAGCCCTATGGCAGATTGTATCCTCAGGGCTTTTGTACCTCCATGTCCTTTGCCTGGGATAATTTCCCCCATATTTTTATATGACCAACTGTCTCAATTATTTTGTATCTTTACAATAAAGTTTCTAGACTTTCTGTCTAAAAAGTTAGCACATTTTTCTTTCTCCTCAATTTTCCCCCTTCACAATATTTCTAGTTATCTGGTACAAATATAGTAGATATACCTATCATGTCAATTGTCTTTATTTCCAACAAAATATATGATCCAGGAGGGCAGGAAATTTGTCCATGCACTGCTTTTCTCAACTATCTAAAAAAGTGCTCAATATATAATAGACATCTGTTAAATAATGTGTTGGTAAAATAATTTTGCTCTTATATACACTTTATATCAGCCCAAAGATAGATGCTTAGAATCTGAGACTTGGTGACAGGTGTATTCTAGTATACAACTCTGAAGGAGTAGTCTGTCCTAGGGAAAATGGGATAGAGCTACAGAGGTTAGTAAATTCTGCATATGCTTTTGAAAATTGGGGCTCTTATTAGTGAGTAGGATTCAGACTATCTGGGTAGATTATGGAATATTAGAAACATTGGTACCAAGCACCAGATCCTCCCAAGTTGAGAATCTTAAGGTCACTGTTTTATACTTTTTGTAGAAAGTAGAACTGGTACCTCCCCCAAAGCCAAACACTGTATACATAATCTGAACATGAATAAAAGCAGGACTTGGAGGAATTTCCTGTGAAATAACTGAAAAAAAGTGGCCATCAACTCCTAGGATGTTATGGACAGAAGCTGGAGGTTGTTAGGTGGTTGCCAGATTTTCATCATGAGGCAAAGATTGAAGTAATGAAAAACAAAAACTGAAGAGACCCAATAGAGCTCAAGGCTGATTCTGGGCCCACGGGTGATTGTTGCTGTGCCTCAGGAAAACTACAGCAGACAACATTTGGGAAGTAAGTACAACAAACACTGGGAATCCACTTGTAATGAGAAAGTTAGTCTTAGAGTTGGTGATTCTATTGATTGTAGCTCCTGAAAGGATATGGATTCTAAGGTCATCAGTGAAAATAAAGGTAAGTCAGTAATAGAAACTAGGAGTCACATGAAAAGCCTTTAACCCTTGGGATATAGCATCTTTCTGTATATAGTTCTCAGACCAATGGCTCCATTGTTCAACTGGAGCATTCATATTACCTGAGAATGGTTCACAAGCCCAGTACAGTGTAAACTGGGTTCCCAAATAAAAGCAGTCATTAGGGGAAGGGCAAAATTCAGGCACTTGACCATTTAATTTACCCTCCCTCATTTTTTAAAATTAACTCTCATTACATATACAGCTGCTGAAAAGGTAGAGTTAAATTTCACTGACTTGACAAGACTGAAAACAAAATATGTGCCAAATGCTGTGCTAGTGTGTAATATGTAGATTTTTAAGAGACATTTATTCCCTCTTACCTCTGCCCCACACCCCTCCCCCTTTTAACTGTCAGCTCAAAGCACTTTCAAAAGTACACTCAGTCTCTAAAGGATATCTCCAGCTACAATCTCTCCTTTTAATTCTGAAGTTATCTTTATAATTGAGTTAACTCTATAATTTTATTCTAGTTTCAATGTTGTCTAGCTATATTTGCCTGAGTACCATTTTTTTTTATATCAAGATGTAGATTTTAAATAAGAGCACAGTCAGAGCCCTCTATCTGTACTTCCCTGAACTTCTCATATCTTATCTAACAGTGCCCTATTAAACATTTGTTTTGTGCATTCTAGCTATAGAGATAAGAGTGACTGTCACTTTCAGGCATAAACTGAAAGTCCACTGGAAACCATTTGATTCGTAACAGTCAAAAAGAGTTGGTGAAACTATGAAATTTACATAATTTTTCAAGAAGTCTTATAAACATCATCTCAAACAAAAGAGAATTCATTAAAAGTCATTTGAAAATAATTTAGACTTTTGGGAATTTGACTTTCATAGGCCTTGTATGGGAAGAAAGAGAGCAAAGATAATTTGTTTTGAATTAAGATGTGTTCCCATGATGTAGGCTCCCTATTTACCTCTCTTATTGTTTCTTTTGCTGAGAAAAAACTTTTTAGTTTGAGTAAGTCCCATTTGTTGATTCTAGATATTAACTCTTGTGCTATGGGTGTCCTATTGAGGAATTTGGAGCCCGACCCCACAGTATGTAGGTCGTAGCCAACTTTTTCTTCTATCAGATGCCGTGTCTCTGATTTGATATCAAGCTCCTTGATCCATTTTGAGTTAACTTTTGTGCATGGCGAGAGAAAGGGATTCAGTTTCATTTTGTTGCATATGGATTTCCAGTTTTCCCAGCACCATTTGTTGAAGATGCTATCCTACATAATGGGAACAAATCTTTACTCCTCACACTTCAGATATAGCCCTAATATCCAGAGTATATAAAGAACTCAAAAAATTAGACAATAAGATAACAAATAACCCAAACAACAAATGGGCCAAGGACCTGAACAGACACTTCTCACAGGAGGACATACAATCAATCAACAAGTACATGAAAAAATGGTCACCATCTCTAGCAGTCAGAGAAATGCAAATCAAAACCACCCTAAGATACCATCTCACTCCAGTAAGAGTGGCAGCCATTATGAAGTCAAACAACAACAAGTGCTGGAGAGGATGTGGGGAAAAGGGTACACTTGTACATTGTTGGTGGGACTGCAAATTGGTGCAGCCAATTTGGAAAGCAGTATGGAGATTTCTTGGAAAGCTGGGAATGGAACCACCATTTGACCCAGCTATTCCCCTTCTGGGTCTATTCCCTAAAGACCTAAAAAAGAGCATGCTACAGGGACACTGCTACATCGATATTCATATCAGCACAATTCACAATAGGAAGACTGGAAACAACCTAGATGCCCTTCAATAGACGAATGGATAAAAAAATGTGGCATTTATACACAATGGAGTATTACTCTGCATTAAAAAATGACAAAATCATAGAATTTGGAGGGAAATGGATGGCATTAGAGCAGATTATGCTAAGTGAAGCTAGCCAATCCCTAAAAAACAAATGCCAAATGTCTTCTTTGATATAAGGAGAGTAACTAAGAACAGAGTAGGGAAGAAGAGCATGAGAAGAAGACTAACATTAAACAGGGATGAGAGGTGGGAGGGAAAGGGAGAGAGAAGGGAAATTGCATGGAAATGGAAGGAGACCCTCAGGGTTATACAAAATTACATACAAGAGGAAGTGAGGGGAAAGGGAAAAATAATACAAGGGGGAGAAATGAATTACAGTAGAGGGGGTAGAGAGAGAAGAGGGGAGGAGAGTGGAGGGGAGGGGGGATAGTAGAGGATAGGAAAGGCAGCAAAATACAACAGACATGAGTATGTCAATATGTAAATCAATGGAAGTGCAACTGATGTGGTTCTGCAATCTGTATACGGGGTAAAAATGGGAGTTCATAACCCACTTGAATCAAAGTGTGAAATATGATATATCAAGAACTATGTAATGTTTTGAACAACCAATTAAAAAAAAAGATGTGTTTATACTACTTAAAAAAATCAAAGCCAATAATTTCAATAAAGTTACTTTATATATAGGTAGGTTAATTTATATTAAAACCATATTTTCATTAAAATTTTAGGACATTGTGGTTCTCTTTCAAAGGAAAAGTTTTAAAAGAAACTCAAGGTATTAACCATTTTCTGATCTGAAGTTTGCCATATTGGCATCATATGTGGTTTTGATCTTAGTTTGTGTAGAAAATTTCTTATACTTCACAACTTTTATTTTCAATATTAGAAATCAAGGATCCTGTTATATATAGTACTAATGACAGATAATGCAAAAACTTATTTCCTGACCTAAAGTGATTTCTGGTAACATTTATTAAAAGTTTTTTAAATACATATACTATGTGTATACAATATACAAATGTGTGTGTAACCCAAAGGATGAAACATCTGTGGATATATTTCCTAAAACAGCATGAGGTGATTTACATGTAAAGATATGGGATATTTCATACCTCATTTTTTTGGCCTTTTGTTGAAACATATTTTTTTCAGGATGGCATATATAAAGTCCAAAAGTAGAGTAATTTTAGACTAGATGATGCATGTTAATTTCATCTTTGAAGCAAAACTGATTATCATGGATGGCAGTGCCCATAGAACTTTTCAGATTATCCTGACAGAAATAATTTCCAGAGAGAATGGATTTATGGCAGAGGCTGGGAGAGGATGTTCTTAGAAGGTTTGACTAACTGCTGTGGCTTTGAAATTTGATGAAGTGTCTATCCAATAATTGGCAGATAAATACTTTTACAAGGGTGCTCAGCTCATCATTGGGGACTGGAGTCTGATTGGACAAAGAAAAGGTGAAGGAATTCTTACTCACTTTGGCTCCATGACTCTTTGAAGCAAAAGACTATGATTTCTTAGTACTCTAAGCTATGGTTTAGTTTGCACAGACCTGTTCAGGACTCCTAGCAAATCTGTTCTACTTGTGGCTTACCATGTGTTATTTCAAATAGATGAATAGATATGCTCTATTTATCTCACTTTTATCCCATAAAATATTTTTAAAAACCAAAATATTGCATATGATTTTTTAAAAAATCAAAAAGGATAGGAAGAGCTATAATAAAAAATGGCAATCTTAGTGGCTCATCCTGCTTTTCAGAGCAGTAGCTTTTAACTTCTTCCAATATTTTGAAATAGTACATCTATACAACTGTTTCTTGATTTATCAATTGTACAAACAATCATTTCTTTACTATTATGATACAAGAGGATTTATTTCACTTGCTAATCACTGAGACTCTGAAGCACAGTTATATCATCTTTTTCTCATTTCTTCCTTGAGGAAATTTTTGACTATATAATAAAAAGAACATCTGTACTTATAGATATCCTATTCTTTCAAATGTAAGAAGTGTCTTTTGAATCTATATGTTTTTTAATAAGATGATGAGTACTTCTATTCGTTAACCACTTCTTTTCCCATTTCCATCTTTCAGCTCTTGCCAGACTTGTTTATTTTTACATCCTCAAAAGTGTCTAACATTGAGATCCTGTTCAGTTTTTAAGCAGGATGTTTTCTCTATAGGTTAATTGTAAAAGTTGAAAATGAATAAAAAGCATATGTTTATGGTTATGCAAATATTTTGCAGTAAAGAACAAATTAATTCACTAACATATCCAGTCCTAATTCCAATGATAAATGCCCATATCTAATATTAAATTCAAACACATTTTTCTTTTTTGAATTCTGACAACTGCCGAAAACTGTACCACATTTTAATTTGCATAATATCCTGAAAGCAATCTTCTTATACAGATCTTATCTTCTGGGATTTGATTTTGTTTTTATTTTAGAACAAACTTATGTCTTTATTGCACTTCTTTCTTATTTTTTAGCTGCTTACTTTTTTTTGTCTATGTGCAGTCTCTTTTTCTTAAAGCCCACTGATTTCTTAATCTAACTTGAAATCATTGTATCCTATTTTTTCCCCTATTTACCTTTATTGGCATATTTTAATATAAAATAATGGTTGGATCCATTGTTACATATGTGTACATGTACACAATAAAACAAGATAATTTGAGCTGGGCAAGGTGGCACACACCTGTAATCCCAGCAGCTCTGGAGGATGAGACAGGAGGATCCTGTGTTCAAAGCCAGCCGGAACAAACAACTCAGTGAGACCCTGTCTCTAAATAAAATACAGAATAGGGCTGGGGATGTGGCTCAGTGGACAAGTGTCCCTGAGTTCAATCCCAGGTACCGAAAAAAACAAAACAAAACAAATAAAGCAATATAATTTGGCCACTATTGTCCTCTGGTCCTTCCCTTCTTCTTTCTCTTCTTTCCCCTGGTCCTTTCCCTCTATTTACTCTCCCTTTGATTTTCATGAGATCTTCCCCAACCTCTCTCTTCCTTTTTCCTATCTAGTCTCCACATGAGGGAGGAAACATACCCCTTAACTTTCTGCATTTGACTTATTTTGCTTAACATGATGTTCTCAAGTTCCATTCATTTTCCTGCAAATGACGTAATTTCAGTCTTTAAGCTTTGTCTCATATTTGAACCATGGCATCTGTATAGTTTACTTTACAGTTTCTAATTGCTGTTCATTTGCTTTTTTTTAAAATTATTTCTTAAACTCTCAACTGTAACATTGGGTATCCCTTCCCCTCCTACCTGTGTGGGTATGTGTGAATTCGAAGAACTTCCTTCTACTGTTTTCTACTTTGGACTTTGTCTTTTGTTTCTTAAAACCTAATATTACAATTGTATACTCTCAGTATACACTTCCAATGTGGAGCACATGAGAATAAATATTGGATCATTTCCTCATTATAAAATGCTTTAATCACACCTCATGTTAGTGAATAAATTTGGCTGGAATCCTAGACTGAAAATTATTCTCCCGAAAAACTTTGAAGGAATTTCCATAATTGTTGTCGTACCTTTAATATTACTGAAATTTCAGATGCCAGTCTAATTCTCCATTAGACTGGAATGACTTGGAAGTCATCCATTCTTTTTGATAGTTTGTTCCTTTCTGAAAATGTTTAGTTATCCTCGATAGTATGACAGTTCACAATAATAAATTTATTTTGGTGAATTTAAAAATCCATTGTGGTTGGTATTTGGAATTTATATCTTTAAAATTCTCATCTCTGTTTTACCACAGTCTTTTATCTTCAACTTCTTCCTTTAATTTCCCTAAGATTTTACTTTTCTTCTGTCTTCTTGGAAGTACTATTAATTGAATAGTTCCACCAAGGAAATATGCATTAGCTCCCCTATCAGTTATTAGTCATTTCATATTTTTTAACCTTTATTTGAAACTTTGTAATTAAAAAGACTTTTTTAAAAAAATTATTTTATTATGGTAAAATACTTAAGACATAAGACACATACACTCCTTTTTTTTTTTTTTAAACTGGGGATTGAACCCAGGGGGCTTTAACCATTGAGCGACATCCCTAGCTCTTCCCCTTACCTCTTTATTTTTGAGACAGGCTGGAGGCTGGCTTTGAACTTACCATCCTCCTGCCTTCAGCCTCCTGAGCTACTGGGATTATAGGCATGTGCCACCATGCTTCATCTGAGACATACTCTTTTATTTAATATTTAAGTAAATATTATTACTATAGAATAATGTTGTATAGCATATCTCTACAGTTTATTAATTTTGCTTAACTATAGCTAATGTCTATTGATTAGTAATTTCCAATTTGCTAGGGAAAGAATATTTTTTAACAAACAGCGTTGGAAAAACTGGATATCCACAGGCAGAATAAATTAAGCCCTCATCTCAAAAATCAACTCAAAATGGATTAAAGATTTGAGATCATAAAACAATAGAGGAAAACACAGGAAAGAGTCAAGAATAGAGCAAGATGACTGACTTGAGAACACTTTCCTCTACAAAAGGAACCAAAACAAGAGGAAAATAATGTTATTTCCTTGGAGTGTTGAGGCAGAGCATTGGAGTCTGGTGGGGATGTTGAAGAGACATTGCAGAACATGGAGACATGATGACATTATGAAGAAAGGAACTGAGCACACAGAGTCTACTGTTCTTTTTCTCAAGATCAACACTGAGCCCAAATGTCCTTTGCTCTGGAGGAAAAGGGAAAATAAAAAAAAAAATTACCCTTACTCAGCCCTTAAAACTAGCATATGGTTTAGGTTACCCTCCCACAGCCTGTACAAACACCTGGGTAGCCAACTCTGAGTGGCTCAGCCTGTTGATACCCTTAAAACAGATGGGTGGTCCTATTTACCCTTCCATTGTGATGGAACTAACCAGGTGGCCCCATCCATCTTCCTGCTCCAGAAGTAGTCAAATAGCCTGACCCATCTATCCTTAGCCCTGGAAAGAACCTGGGCAACCAGACTTAAGAGGGTTGACCTGCTAAGGCTCTTAGGAATCAGTCAGGTGGCCTCACCCACCCAACCTCAGTTCCAAACTTAGCCTGAGAGCGTCCTGAATGTCTAGGCTGTAATCAGCTCAGAGAAACAAATAAGCAGCCATGCTCAGTGATTCATAACCTGGGAAGCAGCTGAGCAGCCTTTCCTAAGTGACTTTGCCCTGAAATTCCCAGGAAGCATCCAGGTGACCTGCCCATCTTCCTGTGGTTACAACAAGAAGAATTTTAGAAATTGGTATAATGAAATTTAACAATGCTTGAATGACTAGTGGGTCAATGAAAAAATTGATGAATTTTTAAAAAATTTAAAACAAATAGAAAATGCAACATAGCAAAACCTATGAAATATAGAAAAAGCAGCATCAGGTGGAAAGTTAATAGTAATAATGTCTATTTTTAAATGACTTAAACTGTACAATGTGCAACTTACTCAATATTAGGAAAAGGAAAAGAATAACAAAACATAAATCAATGGAATCAATGTCATCGATGAAACAAGAATTGATTTTTATGAAAACAAATGTTTAGCTAGAGAAAAGGTGAGAGAAAGAACTCCAAAAAAATTAAAGATGAAAATGGAGTCAGTACAGATAGAAACACAAAGATCACGAGGGACTATCTTAAACTATGCCAGCAAGTTGGAAAATATAGAGAAAATGGGCAAATTTCTGGACATATTGTCTCAAGAATTGAACCATGAGGACAGAGAAAATTTGAACAGAACAATAACAAGTAACGAGATTGAATCAGTAATAAAAATTTCCCAACAAAGAAAAGCCTAGGACCAGATGGCCCCACTACTAAACTTTGATAAACTTTAAAAGAACTAACTGAATTGGGAAAATCTGAAATTGTTTCCTTTCAGATCAGGAACAAGACGAGAATGTCTGCTCTGACCACTTTTGTTCGATGTAGCATTGAAACATCGAGAGCAGGAAGATAAGAGAAAGACACAAAGGCTACCAAAACAGGAAAAGCTAATTTCAAATTATCTCCCTTATCAGATGACATGATTTTATATATTGAAAATCTTCAAAACCACACCTAGAACTGTTATAGAAATCCAGTTAAGTTGAAGGATACCATATTAACACTCAAAAATCAGGAACTTTTTATACACCAATAATGAAAATACTGAGTGTATGCATGTGTGTGTGTGTGTGTGTGTATGTGATCTCCAAGTATCTATATTTGTAGCTATTGTAAATGGGATGTATATATATATATAATATATGTATATATACACAAATTAAACAAGATTATATATATATATATTTTTCTTTATAGATAAAAATCTCCAAATGAATGTGTGTGTGTAAATAAATTTAGTCAAAGTAGGAAATAATCTCTACAATGAACATTACAAAACACTGATGAAAAAATTGAAAAAGAATATACAACAAATGGAGAAGTATTACATGTTCATGGACAAGAAGAATTAATGTTAAAATGTTCATACTAACAAAAGTAATCAACAAATTCAATGCAATTTCTATCTAAATATCAATGACATTCTCTATAGAAATGGAGAAAAATGTTCTTAAAATTTGTATATACAACCACAGGAAAATAAAAAAACAAATGGTGAAAACAATCTGCAGCATAAATAACAAAGTTTGAAAACATTAAAATACCTGATTTCAAAACATACTACAGAGCAATAGTAACCAAAACAGCATGAAGCCAACATAACCTAAGCTCACAGAACAATGGAACAGACTAGAAGACCCAGAAATAAATCCATGTGTACAGACAATAAATTTTTGGAAAAGCAAGAAAATTTCAGCAAGAGAAAGGAAAGTCTCTTCAATTGTGGTCCTGGGGAAACTGGATATCCACATACAGAAGAAAGAAACTAAACTCCCACATCTCGCCATGTATTAAAATTCAGAGTACTTTAAAGACTTGAGTGTAACACCCAGGCATGTCTATTAATGAGGAGAAAATATAGGGGAAATGTTCCAGGACATTGGGAGTTGCAACATTTTTTTATGACCCCCAAAGTATGGTAATGAAAGCAAAAAGGAGCAAATATCAAACTATACAAACATCAAACTATACAGCTTGTGTGTTGCAAAGAAAACAATGGAGTGAAGAAACAACTTGCAGATTTGGAGAAAATATTTTCAAATAGTAATCTGATAGGAAGTTAATATCCAAAGTACATGAGAAATCAATAGCAAGAAAACAACACAATTTCTAAATAACGGGCAATAGACTTGAATAGGCATGTCTCAAAGATATACAAAAGACCAACAGACATACAAAAAAATACTCAACATTATTAATTATCACAGAAACGCAAACTAAAATCCAAATGAGGTATCATCTCACAACTTTTAGAATGCCTATCATCAATATGATGAAAGGTAAAAATTGTTGGCAAGAATGTGGAGGAAAGCACATTGTTAGTGCACCTTTATGGAAAACAGCCATTGTGTTTTTGCGAAACCTGTATAAGAATTACTATATGATTTAACAATGCCACCACTGGGTATGTAAATTACCCAGGAAGCATTATTCACAATAGTGAGGATTTGAAATCAATCTGTCATCAGCAGATGAATTGATAAAATGGAGTATATATGCACAATATATTATTCAGCCTTAAAATAATAAGAAAATTCTGTCACTTGTGACAACATGCATAAATCTACTGAACACTAAGTGAAATAAGCCAGGCACAGAAAGAAAAGTACCACATGGTCTTACTTGCATGTGGAGTGTGACAATGTTGAACAGAGTAAAATGGTTCTTCCCAGAGGTTGAGCATCCTAAAAGATGTAGGGAAACCTTAATCAAAGGACCTATAATTTAAAATGTATGGAATGAATAATTTGAAGAGTTTTATGATACAATCATTAGTAATATATACTGGAAATTTGTTAAGAGTAGATTTTAAGTGTTTTCATCAGAAATGATAAATATGTGAGGTAATACATGTTGAAAAGGTTCACTACATGTTGTACAATGTATACATATATCAAACATCATTTTGTATACCATAAATATCTGTAAGTTTGCTTGTCAAAAATAAGGAAAAATTGATTAAGAAAATAACTTCAGTTACACACTTCGATCCTATCAATTTGACTAATTTGACTATTTTAGATGCCCCATGAATGTGTAACCATATTTGTCTTTCTGTGACTGGTGTATTTCACTTAGAATGATATGGTCAAAGTTCCCTGTTGTCACAAGTGGAAAGTTTTTTTTAAGACTGAATAATTCCATTGAAATTATATACTTTATGTTCTTTATCCAATCACCTGTTATTGAACATTTAAGTTGCTTTTCATCTTTGTTATTGTGAACAGTGCTATAATGAACATGGGAGTGCATAGATAGCTTCAATATCTTGACTTTAATTATTCTGGACAATACTTTGATGGATCACATGCTAATTCTATTTTAAATTTTTTAAGAAACATCCATGTGGTTTTCCATATTAGCTGTACCATTTTGAAATCCTACATGCAAGTGTTCTAATTTCACCAACACTTGTCTTTTGCCATTCTGACAAGCATCAGGTGCTATTTTACTGTGGGTTTAATGTGTATTTCCCAAATGATTAATCAGATTGAACATTTTTCATATAACTGTTGGTCATGTAACTTTTTTGAGAAATGTCTTTTTAAGTTGACCCCATTTAATCATAGTGTTAATATTTTTTTCTGTTCAATTTGAGAAATTCTTCATACATTTTAGAGATTGTCCTCTTATCAGATAAGTGTTTTGGAAATATTTAATCTCATTGTGTCATTTGCCTTTTTAATTCTGGATTGTTTCTTTTACTGTGTGGTAGATTTTTAGTGTGACGTAGTCTGACTTTTCTGTTCTTGTTTTTGTGTCTGAGCTTTTGATATTATATCTGTGAAATAATTGTAAAGACCAATGTCATTAAGATTTTTTCCTTTATTTTCTCCCAGAAAGGCTACAGTTTCAGATCTTAGACTTAAGTCTTTAATCCATTTTGAATTGCTTTTTTACACATGGGTCACATTTTATTTTTTTGTATGAGGACATCCTATTTCTTTGACACCATTTGTTGGAGACCCTCCACATTGTCCGTTTTTTTTTTTTTTTTCAGAATCAAGTGACTGTTTAAGTATGGATTTATTACTAGGCTTTATAATCTGTTACATTGGAATATATTAAAAAAACCACACACATATGCCTCTGTTATTCCCATACTGTTTTGATTATTATAGCTTTTAAATATATTTTATAGAAAATGTTAAAATTTCAACATTGTTCTTTATTCCTAAAATTTTCTATTCATATTTTTTTATCATTCTATATTAGGATGTTTAAGCTACTGTAGCAAAATACTATAGTTACCACACCTCAAATAACTAATAAAAAACAAATCTATTTCTTATAGATATGGGACCCAAGAAATTCAATATCAAAGGGCTAGCAATTTAGTGTGTGGTGAGGACCTCTTTCTTGGTTCAAAAGGGGTGCCTTCTTGGGGGGGAGGGTCTTCACACAGTGGAAACGATGAATGAACTCCTGTAGACCTATTTTATAAGATCACTAATCTCATTGATGAAAGCTCTAATATGATGAAAGCCGAAATATGTTGCACCTCCCAAATCAATTACAATGATGATTTCAATACGAATTTTGAGAGAACACAAGCATTGAGATCATAGCACATATGAATAAAATTGTGATTGTGTTTCTGTTAAAAAATTGACATTTTGGTAGGCATTTCATGGAATCTTTAGTCAGTATAGACATGTTGACAATATTTTTTCAGTCCACAAACATGGGATTTTTTTCCCTTTTTGTGTGTTTATCTTAATTTCTTTCATCAATGTTTTATAGTTTTCAATATAGATGTAGCATCTCTTATCTAAAAATGGAAAATAAAGTGTTCCAAGCTCTGAAAGGTTTTGAGTGTCAACATGATACTGCCAAAGGAAAATTCCATACCTTCCTCATGTGATAGGTCACAGTAAAAATTTAGGGACACAAAAAGTATTATAAAAAATATTTTCAGGCTATGTGTATCTGCAAAACATAAATGAATTTCTTGAAAATTGGGTTACATGTCCAATACACATCATTATGTACGTACAAATATTTCCAAATCCAAAAAATCCCAAACCCAAAGTTCTCTGATTTCAAACCTTTTGGATAAGGGTCATTCAACCTGTAAATAAATCTTTTTCCTCCTTAGTTTATTCCTTCACATTTTATCGTGTGTGTGTGTGTGTGTGTGTGTGTGTGTGTGTGTGTGGTGGTGCTGCTGCTAAGGATTGAACCCAGGGCATTGTGCATGCAAAGCAAGAACTCTATCAACTGAGCTATATCCCTAGTCTATTTTATCATCTCTTTTGATGCTATTATATATAAGGTTATTTTACTTAATTTTTTTTTAGTTAGTACATCGTTAGTGCATTGAAACAAAACTGATTTGGGGTACGATGATTTTATATCTTGCAACTCAACTGTATTTGTTTATTCTAACAGCTATTTTGTGTATGTTATATTATCTGCAACAGGAAAATCTAATTTATTCCTTTATAATTTGGATGACTTTTATTATTTTTCTTGCCTAATTGTTCTCTTTAGGACTTCTAGTAGTATGTTGAATAGAAGCCTAAAGACTTGATATCCTTGCTTTGTTTCTGATCTTAGAGGAAAAGGTTTTTATTTTTCATCACCGAGTACAATGTTAACTGTGGGTTTTTCATAGATTATTATGCAAAACCTTATTATGTTGATGCAAATTCTTTATATTTCTAGTTAAGATTTTTTTGTTGCATTTTTTTTTCTCTGCACCTATTGAGAAGATAATGTGGTTTTATTTTTTTTTTTATTATGTTAACAGGGCATATCATTGATTTTGTACATAGAACCATCTGGCATCCTAGAATAAATTCCACTTAGTTAGGGAATCTGTTTTATTGTACTATTGAATTCACTTTGCTCACATTTTGTTGAGGATTTTTGCATTTACACTGATCAGGGACATTGGCCTATAGTTTTGTTTTCTTTTTCTGGCTTTGATATCAGGATATGCTGGCTTCACAAAAAGAGTTTGGAAGTATTACTTCCATTTAAATATTTTGGAAGAGTTTGAGAGGGAATGATATGAATTCTTCTTTAAATATTTGTTAAATTCATCAGAGAAGCCATCTGGTCTAGGCTTTTCATCGTTGAGAGGTTTTTCCTTACTGATTCAATCTCCATACTAGTTTTAGGTCTGTTCAGATTTTCTTTTGTCTTGGTAGACTGCTTATTTCTTAAAATCTATCAATTGTTCTAGGTTATCCAGCTTATTGGCATATAACCTTTCATAGTAATCTAATAATCTTTTTCAGTTTTGAGGTTTCACTTGTAAGTGTCTCTTTCATTTCTGATTTTATTATATCTGATTTATTTTCATCTAATTTCTGATGTATTTGGAGAGAACCGGTTTTTTTTTCTCAATCTGGCCAAAAGTGTGTAAATTTTGTTCTCAAAAAATCAACTCTTACTCATTGATTTCTTTTTGTTTTGATTTTATTTATTTCTTCTCTAATATTATTTCCTTCTCTCTGATAAAATTGGGCTCAGTTTGTTCTTCATTTTCTAGCTTCTTGAGGTGTTAAATTGGGTTGTTTACTGAAGATCATTCTTGTTTTTTTTAGCCTTTTATTTTTAACAGATACATAAAAACATAAAATTTATATTAATATGGCATTGTGTGATATTTGATCCATATACACATTGTATAATCTTTAAATCAGGTTAATATCTACCTTTTCAAATATTCATTTTTTTTTGCTAAAACATTCAAAATCCTTCATTCTAATTTTTTTCTTTATTCTAGTTTTTTGATGTAAGTATTTATCACTGTGATCTTTTCTCTCAGCCTTGCTTCTGTCACCCATAATCTTTACTATATCTTGCTTTCAATTATCTCAAATTCTCAAATTCTCTTTTCACTTCTTCTTTGACTTAATGGGTTTTCAGGAGTATGTTATTTAATGTACACATATTTGTAATTTTTTTTTCAGTTTTCTTCTACTGATTTCTAGTTGTGAACAGAAAATGTATTTGGAATAATTTCAGTCTTAAATGTGTTAAGAGACTTTTTTTGACACCTAGTATAGGTACTATCCTGGAGAAATATCCATGTGTACTTGAGAAAATTTTGTATTTTTTGTGTTGATGTATTATACATGTCTATAATGTCTATTTAGTTTTTTGTACTGTTGCTCAAGTCCTTTATTAAGAACTGATTTTTCTGTGTGAATGTTCTAGTTAGTACCAAAAAATGAGATATTGAGGGTTCTTACTATTATTGCATTGATGCTTATTTTCCCTTCAGTTCTGTTAATATTAGCTTTATGTATTTAGGTGCTCTGATATTTTGTACATATATATTTGTAATTGTTTTATCTTCCTATGGGTTGGCATTTTAATTGTGTATGATATGATGACCTTCTTTGATTCTTGATTCTTTTGACAGTTCTTTACTTACTACTTACATCAGATAAAATAGACAGTAAGTATAGCCACCCTTTTTTTCTTTTGATTAGCATTTGCATAAAATATCCATCTCTCCATATTTAGCCTATGTTCTTATATCTAAAATGAATTTCTTATAGATATACTTGAGTTTTACTTTTAAAAAAATCCACTCAGCTATTCTATGCTTTTGCTTGGGCAGTTTATTTCATTTATATTTAATAAATTATCTACAAGGAAGATTTGTTATTGCCACATTGTTTCATTTGTTTATTGTTCATTGTTTTCTCTTGGTTACATAACTCTTTTGTCTTTTCCTCACTGACTTCCTTTGTGTTTTGTTGATTTTTAAAATGTGCAACTTCCATAGGTACTTTGGTGGTTACTTTGTGGCTTAATTATTTTATAGTTGTAATAGTCTCTAGTTAAGCTGGTAATTTAACTAGTTGGAAATACCATTTACTTTTCTGTCAGTAGTATCAGAGAAACAACATTAAATGACTTGTGAAATGATTCTTCATTTCAATTGCATGCTAAAACTCTACATTTTAGTTCTCTTGCCCTACGTACTTTGTTATCATTGTCATAATTTATGAGTTCATTTTGTATATCTTTAACATATAATTATCTTTAATATTTTTTGTCTTCTGTTTTGTATATATTTGTATACATATATAATAACTGAATTTTACTTACCTGACATCATTAGAGTAATACAGTTTCAGCATTCTGTATTTGTCAGTATGTTTACTTTTATCAGTGAATTTTGCATTTCCCAATGCTCCAAATTGCCATTTAACATTCTCTATATAGACCTGAGGAACTTCTGTTATCTTTTATTGCAGGCAGAAATCTAATAGTGAATGAATTTCTCCAGCTTTTGTTTGAGAAAATATTGTTTCTTTGTTTATAAAGGACAGGTTTTCTCTATATGTAATATTTCTGATTGACAGTTCCTTTTTACCAGCGCTACGAATATGTCAGCCCAACCCCTTCTGTCTACCAGAGTTCTGGGGTGGAGTAGGGGGAGCAGCCCACTGATAGTCTTATGGATGTTACCTTGTATGTGACAAGTCAGTTTTATCTTGTTTCTTTCACAATTCCCTCTTTCTCTTCATCTTTAGACAATTTGATTTTAATGAGTCTTGGTGTAGATTTGAGTTATTTGGTGGCTGCTGGGGATATTGGATCTGGACATATACTTCCTTGCAGATTTTGGAAAAATGCAACATTATTTTTTTGAATAAATTTCTGGTCCTTTCTTTTATCTTCTTATTCTCATAATGCATATGTACATATCTATTTGATAGTGTCTTAGAAGTCCTTTAAGCTTCTCTTATACATTTTCATTCTTTTTGCTCTAATTTATTTCCAATGATGTGTCTTTGAGTTTATTTTTCTTCCTTCTGCTTGATCTGCTCTGCTAGAGAACCTTTGTAGTAAAAGTGTTAGTTGAATTAGTGTGTTCTTTATCTCCATGATTTCTCTTTGGTACTTTTAAAATATGTCTAATCTCTTTTGATATCCTCTTTATTCAAGTATGTTTCTCCATCGCAAACTTCATGATAGTTATTTTAACTTCTCTCTTAGACATGCTATAACTATTTCATTTGAGTTCATTATTAGTTTTTTTTTAAACATCTTTGCCTGATTCTTCATTTTTACTGAATCTTTATGTTGGTGTCACCCCATAGAGTAAGGCAGGCACTTTTCCCTGACTACTTTTGCACCTGAGGGAACCCCACCAATTATCCTGGTCCAAAATTCGGGAGGGCTTCCACCATTTGGCTTCCTCTTTATGAAGAATCGGGTAGCTGTTTTTGATGTACACTTTGCTAAGCCAATGGTAGGGAGATATCAGGTCTACCGGCCCTAACTGCTATCTTTACTCTCCTCTAGGTTGTTAAGAATAACATGTCAGAGGCAAGGTTTTTAGGGGTCTCCTGAGAAGTTGGGAAGTTAGATATTGGAACCAAATTCTTCCCTCAACAGGGAAAAACAAAGAGCTAGATTTTTAAAAATTGTTCTAAGTAGTTATACATGACAGTAGAATGCATTTTGATAAATAATACATAAATGGTTTATTATTTCTTGTTCTTCTGGTTGTACATAATGTAGAATCACACTGGTCATGTAATCATATATGTACATAGGGTAATAATGTCTGATTCATTCTACTGTCCATACTCCCTCCCACTCCCTTCACGCCCCTCTGCCCAATCCAAAGTACTTCTATTTTTCCCTAGCCCCCCTCTTCCTTATTGTGAATTAGCATCTGCACATAAGAGAAAACATTCAGCATTTGATTTTTGGGGAGATTGGCTTATTTTGCCTAGCATTATATTCTCTTGCTTCATCCATTTACCTGCAAATGCCATAATTTCATTCTTGTTTAAGACTGAGTAATATTCCTTTGTGTATATATGTAGCACAGTTTCTTTATACATTCTTCTGTTGAAGGACATCTAGGTTAGTTCCATAACTTAGCTATTGTGAATTGAGCTGCTATGAACATTGATATGCCTGCATCCCTGTACTATTCTGATTTTAAGTCTTTGGGGTATAAACTGAGGAGTGGGGATAGTTGTGTCAAGAGGTGGTTCCATTCCAAGTTTTCTGAGGAATCTCCATCCTGCTTTCCATAATGGTTGCACCAATTTGCATTCCCACCAGTAACATAAGAGTATATGCCTTTTGCCCCTCCCGCCTGCCCCAGCCTCCCCAACATTTATTGTTGCTTGTATTCTTGATAATTGCCATTCTGACTGGAGTGAGATGAAATCTTAGTAGTATTGATTTGCATTTCTCTAATTGCTAGAGATGTTGAACATTTTTCCATATATTTGTTGATTGACTGTATTTCATCTTCTGTAGAGTGTCTGTTTGGTTTTTTTAGCCCATTTATTGATTGGGTTATTTGTTTTTTTGTGTTTTTTTTGTTAAGTTTTTTGAGTTTTTCATATGTCCTGGAGATTAACAGAGAGCTGGAGTATTTTTTTCTGCATGTTTTGTGCTAAGCAAGTTGGCGAATCTATGCTATCTCCCAAATCAACCTGCCTTTTCCTTTTCCCTTCAGGCAGAGAGACTATACCAAACTTGTTAGAGTACCAAGACTCACAAGACAGAATTCAGAATCTGGGGCATTCCCTCAGAAGAGTAGGGATGCTACAAATGTGCTGCACCCTCTTGCCTTACCTTGGAGAAGCTTGCAGGTGGGAGATCTCTTCCTCTATGTATGACATTGTTGCCAAAGGCATAGAATCTGGCAAGAGGGTGTCCTAAGTCTCCCTACTACCATTAGTATATGTGGTTACACATTCATGAAGGGTGCAAGAGCCTTTCAACTAGTTTCTAAATTTCACACAAAGGGAATTTGTCTCAAAACTGTTTCTGAATTAATGTGCTTGAGGGAGGAACGAAGATCCAGGGCTTCCTATTTCTCCATTTTGCTTATGGCAAATAATTCATTTTTTTCAATAATAATGTTAATTATTAAACATTTGACTCCATTGAAAGTATCATAATTTGATTTATCATATTTAGTCTCATTGAGGATGATTTTTTATCTCATCTTTTACTTACATATGTATCTTTTCTCTTTTGTCAGTTTTCCTGCTCATCTCGTCTTTTATTTCAAGTACTTTTCCATTCCTAGAATTTTTTTTTCTGCTTATTCATTTAAGAGTGACAGAATTATAAGCTCTGTGTAGGTGGGAGAAAACTTATTGACAGGTTAGTTTTACTTCAGAGTGAGTGTACATTAATTTATGGAATTCCTGATCACTAAAGATAGGAGAACATCACTTTGGGTTGCTGGGTCCCCAGTAATTTGCTAAATTATGTCTGCACAGTTTATTCATCTGGTAAAATTGGTAATTGCACAGATTCAAGTAATTGAAAGAACTCTCAGGACTTTCATGAGGAATATTCAACCAAGGCTTTAATAGACACAAAAGAGATAATGCACAATCTAAGAAAGATATGTGGATGCCAACCCATAACAAGGAAGTGTAGAGAGGGAAAGTATAGAAGTTTGTTAGATTAGATAAAGTAGAATGAAGGGAAAGGAGGGGAGATGAGAATAGGGAAAGACAGTAGAAAGAATCAAATAAAACTTTGCCTATGCTCATATACAAATACTAGACTAGAGTCACTGTACATCATGTACCACCACAAGAATGGGATCCAGATTAGAATGTGTTGTACTCCACGTATGTATAATATGTGAAATATACCCTACTGTCATATATATCTAAAGACAACAAATCACAAAAATTTTAAAAAGAAATAGAGTATGGATAATTGCCAAAAGATCTGAGATTTCTCAGTATAGCCCATTGGGATCTTTTCTCAGTGGCAAAAACATTCTTCATTTTCACATTATAAATTACTAGGGCATGTGCAAGGTATCTTGGTTTCAGGGGAATAAGGAAAATTAATTAAAGGTCTTTTATCCCTCACTAGAAGAAATCCTGGGGATACTTGGAGGGTTACCCTTGCTGTAAATGAACCCTATCCTCACATAGCATAGACCTTCCGAAATTTCTTGCTCATTAACAAAAGTCTCTACTATATGCATTCTGTTTTGTTTCCTCTATTTGATAGTTTTTCAACTTCTTTCAGAATTTTTGTCAAAATATATTGACTATTAGTGATAGTCATTTTTATTCATTTATCATTTTAATATATATATACATATACATATAAAGGCAGATGAAATAAATAAGCATATTAGGATTTCCATCTTGAATAGGAAATCCTTGCTTTATAAAGGTAATTTGTAGCATTATATGATGATTCTGCTTAGCATTAGGAAGAGAAATATGTAGGAAATGGGAAAGTCTAGCTAGCCACCACTTTAGCAGGCGATGATGAATTTCTCAAGTCCTAAGTTATGTGTTTATTATTAAATCAATATTTAAAATGGTGTTTTTATTTATTTGTAATCCTAGAATATGCTATATGTATTATGTTAGGCATTAAGGTAGGCTTTAGTAACCTTTTTTTTAACCTTTAGTATCTTGCTCCTTTGTAAGCAAAGAAATTAGTGTATTTTAATTTCAAAACAATAAGTTTTTAAAATAAACTATTAGAACAAAGACTATTTGTTACAACCTTTTGGTTAAGTTGGCTATTAACTGGGTTGCAGAGTTATTCTGTATGAAAAATGATTTCTGTAACAGTCTGTCCAAGCAGGAATTGGGTTTATCTGCTGTAGAGCTCTTAGGCATTTAAGACTCATTATTAAGTTATAAGAATTATATAACAATGTCAGGCTTCAAGTCATTTGAAATGCTGGTTGTTTAAATGTAAATAATTTGTGTCCTTAAACTGACCTATATATTTAAAATGTTTAGCCTAGGATTATTACTGGTAAGGGTTCATCCATCCATTTGTTTTTGTAATTCCTTCTTTTGTGGTCTGTTATATAAAATGGAAATACAGTTAGACAGTATCCAAATGTTCTCATTAATCCAAGGTGTGAAGTTCCCTAGGGGAAAAAATACAATTTATACCCTAGAGGCAGCCTGATTTCTGAGCCTTACCATTGCTACTTTGACTGCTTTAACTATTTTGTGCTGTTTATTTCAGATTTCATTCACACACAGATACTTACTGTATATGTACCACGGTCTTATATTTAACCAAGATTTTAATTTACTATCAGCTAAAAAGGAAAAAAAAAACTCTATTTCTATGTAGTCCTAGTTATCACTATTTTTATTGCTTTTATTTACCTGGTATTCAGAAAGTTTCTTTAAAGACCCTTTTAAAATCTATATATCTGTATGTTACAGTAGCCAAGACTAAAAGACTAAACTACAAAAGTTAAAGAACAGCCTTGATAGTTCCCTAGGGCTACAAATCTTGAAATAAAATTTTTTATCCTTGGAGAACTACAAATCAGGAATGAGAAGGAAGGATTAAGAATATATGTCTGAGTATTCTTTTAAGGGCATTTATATAAATTAAGTACCAAATCAATAGTTTGATTGTTATGAAAACATATGATATATAAAGCAAAAAAAGTTTGTTGCTCTTTCCTAATCGTTCTCTACCTCTTTATGGCTCACTGTTAACATAATTTCATATTTTGAGATTTTTAAAGCTCATACAAACACATGCAGGTATTCTTTTTTTGCTATAAAATTAGGTTAATAATAAACATATTATACTAAAGACATTTTTTTAACATGAGATATCTTAAACATCTCATACTAGTACTGATCTTTCAGTTTTTTAAGAGCATTATTCAGATACAGTAAATTGTTTAATTTTGAAGTGTACAATTTGATAAGTTGTGACATGTGCATTCCCTTGTGAAATCATCACTACAATCAAAAGAACTGAAAATATCATTCACTGAAAAATTCCCTCACTTTATTTTCTGATTTCTTTTCTATACCTATCTCCCTTCTATGTACTCCTCCGGCAGCTTCTGAACTCCTTTTTTTCACTATAGATTAATTTGCATTTTATAGAACTTTATTTAAATGGAAGCATACGAGCATAATTTATTTTATTTTTATAGTGCTGGGAATTGAACCCAGTGCCTCACGTATGCTAGGCAAGCACTTAACCCACTAAGCGGAGTACATATTATTTTTAAACCTGGCTTTTTTCACTTAGCATAATTATTTTAAAATTCCTAATTAATATTATTTTTAATTGACATATAATACTTGTATTTAATTTTGGGATACAGTATGTGCATTGAATACATATATTCAATGTATAATGATCAAATCAGGGTAATTAGCATTTCCCTGTCCTCGAATATTATTGTTTCTCTCTATATAAAGAATCTTCAAAATTTTCCAGTTATTTTGAAATGTATAATAAATTACTAATGCACATATCAATAGGGCATTACATTTTATTGATGAATAGTATTCAGTTATTTGACATATCACAATTCATCCATTCGCCTTGTGATACGTATTTGGGTTATTTCAGTTTGGGCTGTTAGATACAGGAACTATGAACATTTTCTTCAGGTGTTTGAGCAGAAACATCTTTTTATTTCTCTTGCGTATTCACATAAAAGTTAAATGTCTAGGTCATATGATGGGAGAAGGATAAGTATTTTAGAAGCTGCCAGAATGATTTTCTAAAGTGGTTTTAAGTGGGTGAAAGTACCACTTCCTTCAGATCCTTGACTTGGGGCATTTCTAATAGGTATGTAGTAGTGTCGCATTTGCCTTTTAGATGAATTTTTCTGATTACTAATAATGTTAAGAATATTTTAACATGTTTATTTGCTCTCATAGATCTTTTTCAACAAATCTTTTAGAATGGCTCATTACTTTCTATTAAAAAGGATTGCTAGATGTTGATTCAGATGGTGCTGAATCTGTAGATCAATATTGGGAGGGTACATATTAATTTCAATTTATGAGCATATTAGATCTAGTGATTTGTTTAGGTATTTAGTTTCTCTCAGCAATATTTTATAGACTTAATTGTATAGGATTCTCATTTCTTTGTAAAATTTATCTCTAAGATTTTTGTGATTTTGATGCTATTGTGTTACAGAATTTGATTTTTTTCCCTGCTTTTTCATAGCTAATATGTAGAATATACTTGATGATTTTATGTTGATAGTGCTAAATGTACTTATTTTAATTGCTTTTTAAAAATAGATTCCATAGGGCTTTATATATAAATTATCAGGTCACCTGTTAATATTTAAAACTTATTTCTATTTATCAGTATGTTTGAAATTAATTCTATTTTCTGATTTTATTACCCAAGCTGGAGATGATGAGCTTTATTTTATTTTTCATAATGTTAGAGAAGATTCACTTAGTCCTCACAATTAGCATGATGCAGTAAATTTTTTGTATGTGTATATGATAAGTTTGACGAATTTTCCTTTTAGTTCTAGATCAGAATTTTATCTGGATTGTTCCTAAGGCATTGTGCTAAGACTTGTCTTCAATATTTGAGATCATTATATTAATTTTTTTCTTTAAGTCTATTGCATATTGACTTATTTCCAATTCTTAAGCCTGTTTTACATTCCCACATGTGGTCAGAGCATGTTATTCTTTTTAACATATTTATTCAATTTGATGATGGAATATTTCTGTTAGTTTTGCATTATTATTACAAATGCCTGGGATAATCGACTTAGGGTTCGTTTTGGCTTGTAATTTTGGAGGTTTTGGTCTATGACTGCTTGGCCCTATTGCTTTGGAATTGTTGAAAGGTAGTATATCATGGCAGAGAGCGTGTAGTAGAGAAAAAGTGCTCATCTCAAGAGCAAAGAGCAAAAAGAAGGAAGAAGAGGAAGGTGGGGTCTCAGGATTCCCTTCAAGAGCTTTTCGTGAATGATCTTGACTCCCACTGGGCCCTACTTCGTGAAGTTTCTACCTTCTGGGGAGAAGGCTTTTGCTATATGGACCTTTCTAGGACATGTAAGATTCAAATCTTGGCTTTTTTTAATTAATATTTTTTAGTTGTAGATGTACACAATACCTTTATTTATTTGTCTTTATATGGTGTTGAGGATGAAACCCAGAGTCTCACCCATGCTAGGAGAGTTCTCTACCACTGAGCCACAACCCCAGGCCCTGGCTTTTTTTGTTTGTTTGTTTTTTACAAATTTTGCATCTAAGGCTATGAGCGATATTGGTATTAGGTTTTGTTTGCTAGTGACTTTGGATTTGAAATGATAGTAATTCTGAATCAAAGTGTAACTTGGAAAGTATTCCTTCTTTAAATATCAATTTTAGGATCGATAATTTTCCCTAATTTTTTCCCCAGCATTCACCAATGAAGCACTGTGAGCCTAAAGATATTTTTTGTGTGTGTGGAAAAAAATATTAACGATAAATTCAAATGAATTGATTTAGGGCTTAAATTATTCATATTTAACTAAGCTTTGGAAATTTGAGTGTTTCAAGGGATTTCTTCCTTTCAATTTTTGATAGACTTTTTATTTCATTTAGTTCAAAACACTTTCTAATATCCCTTTTGATTTATTTGGCCCATGGATTATTTAGAAATTGGGCATTCTTGCCCCCATTACTTGGAGTTTTTGAGAGTGCTTTCTGTAATTATTTTCTAATTTATTGTATCTTTTTAAACTTATTGAGACTTGTTTTTTAGCTCAGAATATATTGATATGCCTGCTGTTATACAAGTGTTAATTAGGTAAAATAGATTAAAGTGATGTTCCTGTTTTTCAATGTCCTTACTGATTTTTTTCTTACTGATTTTTCTGTATTCTCATTTCATCAACTTTTGAAAGAGGACTTTTAAACTCCTACTCTATGCTTTTTGTAATTTGAAGTTCTGTTATTAGGTAAATAAATATTTAGGGTTATTTCCTCTAGGAATTGATGCTTTTGTTATTACAAAACAATCTTTTTAAATAAATAAGTATATTTACGTAAATAAGGCATTTATTTGTGTGGGTACTATTGCTAGTATTTTTTATTCAGTTGCATTGACCCAATTTTGAAAATCTATTTTTTCCTCCTTGAATAACTTCCTTTAATACTTTTTATAATGCAAATATACTGATGATGAATGCTTAGACATATGAAAGCTAAATTTTACCTTGTTAAAGGTGTTTTTGAATTATTTTTTTTATTGTTTTAAGAATTATGATTTAACTTTTTTTAAGGATTATTCTTTTTAAATTTTTTTTAGAACTGGTATGACACTAGCAGCTTTCATATCATTCATCCTTATGTGGCTGGGGGACAATCTTAAGTCCTTGTTTGTAAGTCTAACTTGTTCAGAGAAGAAATCTCAAATAACATAGAAACATTACCTGGGGTCTTTTCTTTCAAGTATGTTGTTGATCTTGTCTTTCTAGTTCACATTTTCCATCTTTGCCTTTTTTCTTCCATATGATTTGATTCTCTCCTTTTAAGACATTGTCTCATTACTTTTTTTTTAAATTTATTTTTTGGATATAGTTGAACACAATACCTTTATTCTGTTTATTTTTATGTGGTGCTGAGGATCAAACTCGGAGCCTTGCACATGCTAGGCGAGCACTCTACCGCTGAACCCCAGCCCCAGCCCTCATTACTGGTTATAAACAAACATTTGATTATGATGTAGTTTTGCAGAAATGTATTGCTGTTTCTTGTTCTTTTTTTTTTTCATTGAAAGTCTTGTATCTTGTTGATAATTTTTACAACATTCATAAAAAATTTGGCCTTTATTACTTCAAATAATATCAATTCTTCCTGTTTCTGGGTACTATAATTCAATGTATATTTTATTGCCTAATGTTACCTATACTTTACCGATCCCTAATTCTATTATTATTATTATTATTATTATTATTATTATTATTGGTTTTTCCCCCTGTTTAATGTTGGACTATATTATCACTAAGCCTTAAATTTGCAACAGTTTCTTCTGCAATGTCTGATCTACTAGAACTATCCTATGCATTTTCGTCTTAAGATTTTAGTTTTTGTCTTTAGGAGTTGAATTAGGTACTCTTTTGTATCTCCTATGTCTTTATTTTAGAAAGTGAGTTCAATATTTTCTCAAGTTTCCTAAACGTAAGAAATAGTTACAACTGCTTTTGTGTCTGTTAACTCTATCATCTGTATTATTTCAGGGTCAGTTTCAAGTGATTCATTATTGTCCTCATTATGGATTGTGTTTTCCTCCTTTACATGTCATGTGATTTTTCACAGGATGCCAGGGCCTGTAAAATTTACCTTTTTGGGGTGTTTTTAAATTTCTAAAACTATTCATTAGCTCTATTCTGGACTGTAGTTATTTGTAAGTAAGTTGATCTATTGAGGGTCTTATTTAATTTTTGATAGGTGAAACCATAAAATGTTCGTCTAGAATTAAGTTTTCTATACTACAGAAATAGGATCCCTGTTAATACTATGTTATATAAATTACGAGGTTTTTCTACTCTGGCTATTGGGAACAGATTTTACTCCCAGCCCTATGTGAGCTCTAATATTATGTCTTGAAATTCTTTTTTCCCCACTCCGTCCCACAATCTTGGTAGTTTTCTGATGCTCAAGCACTCATCAGTATTTAAATAAATACCAAAGGGAGGAGCCTCTTCTGACTTTTCTCTTGTGTAGCTCTCTCCCTTCCATTACTCATATTCTGATCCACAAATTCTAAGTTCCCTGGCTTTACTGGACTCACAGATCTGTTTTAGGTGTGCAGCCAGGAACTATATGGGCTTTCCCCCCGTCTCTCTTAGTCACCAAATTGAAACAGGTTTGACAGAAAGTTTGAAACTCCTAAAGCTAACCACTTGGCTTCCATTACCTAATGCCTAATGTCTAGTGATGGAGAGACTTTGGTTCATGTATGTTTTCTACTTTTTTTTTTTTTTTTTAGTTTCTGGGAGAGTAGATTTAGTCATTGTTACTCTTGGTTGGAAGCAAAAGTCTCCTTATTTTTAATGGCTTCAAAGAGTCTATTGTATTATTTAAATCAATTTATCTAGATACTGACTAAAGGGCATTAATGTTGATGTTTAAAATGATAATATGGAAATAATAAATCTTATGTTTATATTTAAACTTAGCCTCTGAATTATATCCCCAGCCTTTTACTTTATTTTGAGAATAAAAAGGATAAGTTAGATCTAGAAGAAAAAATTAAATGGCATTTTATGAATAAGAACAGTGGTTATCTTTTTCTCACAATTTTGGAGGAGATGGAAGATATAGCAAATAGACTAAGGTATAAATCCTAGTGTTTGGTAAATGTTTTTAAGAAGTAATTAATTTAAAAACGTTTTGTTGAGTTCCAGTTATTTGATGGCATTGACATAGCCAGTATTTCTTGGAAAAGATACTAATGGACATTCTATTGAGTATGGTCATTATATTTTATGTTTTATATTAGATTCTTCAGCTTTTACATTTTTCATTTAAAAATTTTTAATTTTAATTAATGAAGGATGTATTCTAAACAAAATAAAAACATTTTCAAAATAATCCCTGTCATACTACTGAATTTATTTTAAAGTATAATATTATGGTAATAAATATGATTTCAACACTAGCACTGGACACTGGATTTAATGAGACTAATAAACTCAACGAATTTAGGGAAGTAGATTTTCGTATTTGTAAAAATTACTTGAACTTATCAGAAAATCTTCTAGTAGACATTGCATAAGTAAGCATCATTTCTGAAGCAGTTATCTTTTTAATGAAGATACTTAGGGTAGAAGAAACATTTCTTCAGTAGTTACAACATCCACACATACTGAAGGCATCGTAGCTCTTCCAAATGTGATGTGATCTTCCATGCACAATTTTTATTGTCAATTGTTTTCTTAAGAAATATCAGAATGAACCAGGCATAGTGATGCTTGCTTCTAATCCTAGCAATTTATGTGGCTGAGGCAGGATCACAAGTTCAATGTCAGTCTCAGCAATTTAGTGAGACCTTATCTCAAAATAAAAAAGTTAAGGGCTGGGGATGTAATTCAGAGGCTAAGATCCCCTGAGTTCAATACTCATACCAAACAAAACAAACAAACAAAACCCCCAAATCAGAATTAAATGCTAAGTAATTTTTTAGGGGTTAGAGATTATCTGATTTAATGGGTATTTCTTTCCCTAGAAGAACACTTCAAGTTTAAAAAGGTGAAAATAGAGGAAAGGATAATACTGCTGTGAATCACATTTTATTAAGAGGAATATTTCACAGTTGTGTGATTCTTAATTAATGAACATGCTAATAGGATTTTGTAACTAGGCCTGCCTATTAATTTTCTATTCCAGGGAAATAGCACCAATTTTGGACTACACAGTTAGTTCAAAGCAGAATACCTGGTGAGCTTGGGACCAGGGACAGATCAGGTTTTTGTGGGACTGGCAGTTGATTTAATTTGGTGAGCCAGGAGCTCTTCAGAAAAATTAATGCAAAATATAAAGCACAGAATTTGTTTATAAAAGGGTTATTTGTTTAAAATGAGAAAAACATTTAAAGTGTTATAGATTTAAAAAGATAGTTTTAAGCATGAAGAACACAAAATCCAGAAATAGTACATTTTTAATAATTTACTGCTTAAGAGATCTCGAATATCATATTATCCTTCTATTTTGTGCAGCCTTTTTTATTGACTTTCTTTCCCCATATGGTTACTGTGTTGTCCCAGTACCATTATTGGAAGAGATTTCCCTTTCCAGGTTAAATTTTTCTTGCATCCTTATTGTAAACCACTTGACTAAATGTGGGGTGTATTTTTGATTATGTAATGTTGTTATGTTACATTGATCTATTCTTTCAGCATTGCAACACCGTGTTGACTATTGACACATTCTGAAAAGTTCTGAAATTAAAGGCTAAGTCTTTCAACATCACTCTTTCTTTTTAAAACAAATCATCTTTAGTCCTTTGCCTTTCTAAACACATTTTTAAATTGTCCTGTTTCTAGGAAATAACATGCTAGAAGTTTGTATTACATTGAGTCTATAGGTAATCTTGGGTGAATTGGTATTTATTTATACAGTACTGAGTCTTCAGATCCACAACAACGTTTATATTGTCATTCACCTAGATTATATTTAATTCTTTTCAATAATATTTCATAGTTTTAATATACAGGCTTGGCATTTGTTTTTAATTTATGCCTAGCTGCTGAGTATGTAGTTTAGCGGTAGAGTGCTTGTCTAGCATATGCAAGGCCCTGGATTTAATCTTCATTAGCACTGGAAAAAATAATCTTAAATTTTTTTCTTTCTTCTTTTCTTTTTTATTTGGTACTGGGGATTGAATCCAGGGGCACAAATCCCCAGCCCTTTTTGTGTTTAATTTTGAGATGGGGTCTTACTGAGTTGCTAGGCCCTCACTAAGTTGCTGAGGCTGGCTTTGAACTTGCGATCCTTCTGCTTCAGCCTCTGGAGCTGCTGGGATTACAGGCCCATGCCTGTGCCCAGCCAATTCTAAATATTTTTATGCTGCTTAAAATTTTTATTTGAAAATCTTCATTGTTAGTATAGTGAAAATACAATTTGTGTTTTTCTAGTTCTTTATCCTACAACATTGATTATAGCAGTAGATTTGGGTTTTGGCAGATTCATCAGGACTTCCATGGTATGCAGTCATATCAGCTCTGAATGAGGGTTTTCCTCCTTTCCTCTTCTCCCCATTTTGCCTTTTCATCCACCTATCATTCTTTTACTGACTAGGAATTTAATGTCATGTTCAAAAGATGGCTAAATCAGCCTTGCCTTTTATTTCATCTTAGAAGGAAAAAGAGCTAAATAGATAATATTTCACCATTAAATAATACATTAATCATAGGTTTTACAAATTGTGCTTATTATCACATTGAAGAAATTTCCTTCTTAGTTTTCTGAGATTTTCTTGGGCTTTTTTTTGGAGGGTGGTGGAGGAGGATAGTTAAATGCCAATTTTTATTGATTAAAATGGCTGTAACATTTTGAAGTGTTGTTATACTGATAAATTACATCAATAGCTTATCATATTAAATCAAGACTGAATTTCTGTTTTATATTCAACTTGAAAGTGGTATAAAATCTATATATTTCTGAGTTTTATATTTATGAAGATTTCTGATTAGATTTTTAAAAAAGGATTTTTTAAACTATTTTTTCTAATGTACTTGTCTGGCACAGATAATAAGGAATACTAGCCTCATAAAATGACTAAATTTACTAGTTATTTTTCTCTATTAAAGATTTTCTATAGAATCAATACAGATTATTATTTAAATGTTTATGGAGATTCTTTGGTCATGCCACTTAGACCTAAAGTGTTATTTGTTTGATTATTTTTTGGGGGGATGGGTTATTTATGAATTGAATTTATTTAGAGTTTCTATTTCTTCTTTGGTTAGTTTTGGTGATTTTAATTTTTCAATAATGTTTTCCGTTTAATCTAAGTTGTTGAATTTATTGGCATAAAGATACTAACGCTATTCCATTATTCCATATGCATATATATTGGTACACATAATTAAACAGAATTGTAGGGTTCATGTGTCATATTAGTATACACATGTAACATATTTTGATCATTTGTACTCCACCATTATTTATACTACCTTCCCCTACATTCATGTCCTTTTTTTTAAACCCTCCCCCAAATTAATTCCACATATCAGGAAAAAGAAAATGCCTTACTTGTCTTTCTGAGTCTGATTTATTTCACTTAAAATGATGATCTCTAGTTCCATCCATTTTCCTATAAATAACATGATATTGTCCTTCTTTATGGCTGAATACTACTCTACTGTGCATGTGTATGTGTGTCCTATTTTCTTAATTCTTCTGTTGAAGAGCACCTACACTGATTACATAACTTCCCTATTGAAAATGGAGTGACAGTAATAAGGGGTGGTCAGATACTTCCATATGATGTTGACTTTTTAAAAAGATAAATAGGAAGAGTGGTATAACTGGATCATATGGTTGTTCTATTTTTAGTTTTTAGAAGAACCTCTATACTAATTTTCACAGTGGTTCTCCTCATTAACATTCCTGAAGAATATATGTTTCCCTTTTTTCTACAGCCTCACTAGCATTTATTTTTTTATTATTTTTTTTAATTCCTCCTTTTTAGTTATACATGACAGTGGAATATATTTTGATGTATCATATATCCATGGAGCATAACTTCCCATTTTTGTGGTTGTGTATAATGTAGAGTTATACTGGTTATGTATTCACATATGAATATAGGAAAGTTATGTCTGATTAGTTCTGTCTTTCCTATTCCTATACCCTTTCTCTTCCCCAACTCCACCCTACTCCCACCTATTGTGAATCAGCATCTGCATATCAGAGAGAACTTTAGGCCTTTGGTTTTTTGGGATTGGCTTATTTCGCTTAGCAAGATAGAATCTAGTTTGATCCATTTACCAGCAAATGCGATGACTTCATTCTTCCTGATGGCTAAATAATATTCCTGTGTGTGTGTGTGTGTGTGTGTGTGTGTGTGTGTGTGTGTGTGTGTGTGTGTGAGAGAGAGAGAGAGAGAGAGAGAGAGAGAGAGAGATTTTCTTTATCCATTCATTTGTTGAAGGGAACCTAGGTTGGTTCCATAGCTTAGCTATTGTGAATTGAGCTGCTGTAAACATTGATATGATTATGTCACTATAGTTTGATTTTAAGTCCTTTGAATACATGTGGAAGAGTGAGATAAGTGAGTCAAATGGTGACTCCATTCCAAGTTTTCTGAGAAATGTCCTTACTGATTTCCAGAGTGATTGGACCATTTCGCCATCCCACCAGCAATGTGTGAGTGTGCCTTTTCCCCCACATCCTTGTCAACATTTATTGTTACTTGTACCGTTGATAATTGCTATTCTGACTAGAGTGAGATGAAATTTTAGTGTAGTTTTAATTTCACCAGCATTTGTTGTTGGTTGTGTTCTTGATGACTGCCATTCTGACTGAGATGGAATTTTACTATAGTTTTGATTTGCATTTCTCTGTCATTATTGTATTTTTCATACCAGTTACATCTCTGATGATACCAACCTTTACGTTCCTGGTATTATTAATGTATCTCTATTTTTATATATTGTTTAAAGCAGTTCTGGAAGTTTATTAGTTTTATTAATATAGAAACAGGATTCATTATTTTGCACCTTTCTAATATAACATAATATTTATAACTTTATACTTTGTTTAAAGATTGAATTATCAGCATTTCACAAATGTTAATTTATTGTGTTTTATTATCATCCAGTTGCATATTTTCTAATTTCCAGCTGATATTATTTGTCCTTAAGTCTTTTGGCTGATATTATCATAGCTGTACCAAGTTTTTTATGATTAACACTTTCATGGTAAATCTTTATATAGAAATCCTTTTTGCTTTAAGGGTTTTGCTTTTAGGTTTATAGTGTACATAATTCTTATAAATAAATATACTTGGATCTAACTTTTTAAATATAGATTTATAGTTTGTGTTATAAGGGAAATGTTTTGCTTTTAAACTTTTAAACTAATTACTGACATGCTATTATGTTGGTATTTGATTTTGATTTTGTCCTACCTGTTCATTATTCATCAGTTGTTTTCTTTATCTCTTTTGGAAGCATTTTGAATATAATTTTAAATTCCTTTTTATTTTATTTGCATTTTATTCATTCCTTTGTGTTTCTTTGGGAGTTTTTCTTTAGATAATAAAATGTACATGTATAATTTATTGGAGATAACTTCAAAATCTTACTATTTTATGAATAATTTAAGAAATTTATAATCATGTATTTTCAATTGTTACATGTTTTACTTCTAAATATTCTATAACATACATTTCCTATTTTATTTTAAATGGACAGTTGTCTTAGGAACAACTAAATATGTGGTATAATAATTTCAAAGACCCTTGATAATTACTAATTTGCTTTTTTCTGTTCTTTGTTATTCTTTTAATACCAGTTTTTCTCACGTCCTTTTCTTTTAGCTTACCAAAAAATTTTTGTGGTGTTCGTAATGGAAATTAATTCCTTCATGTTTTTACTCTCTGAAAATGACTTCATGAGCTACAATTTTTACCAGTGAAATTGACATAAGTGAAGAAAAATTTATTCTTTGGTAAGCTTCTTGGAAATGGGCACTCTCACACTGCTGGTTATAAGGAACAGAAAATAATAGAACTATATACAGTTGTGTTTTTAAAATGTTTTATCTTTTGTCTTAAGTATTAAAAAACTTGGAATTATAAGAGAATCCAGGTGTGTGCAGATGTGTATATAGATTGTAAAGGGTGTATTTTATTTTTAATAGGAAAAAATGGATACAATATCAATTTATTTAGTAAATGACAACATACCCATGTGATAATGAAATACTACTTCACTATTAAAATTCATTTTTTAAGATTATGTTTCTAGAGTTGAGAAATGCTAAAAAGCTGTTGTGTATAATGTAAATATCTTCTGAAAAATACACATACTTTCACCTGCCTGGGGGAAAAAGCCATCAAATTTTACAGTGGTAATTTTTCTTTGTAATATTTGTTTTTTTTTCCCCCAACTTATTAGCCCTGAGTTTGCAATTAGACAAAATTCCTATACTGTTTTTTTCAAGAAATAATTATGAAGGGCAGCAGGAAATATTTAATATGCCATTGAGGAGAAAACACCTAAGAACTACTGACCTCTGGAATTGAGCTAATTCCCCAGAGAGGATAGATGTCTTTCTTGCCTGAAGGGCCAGGAATGGATCCATTTAATTTGTCTTCCTATCTTCTTGATTCCCCAGCTAATGAGCTGTGGTAAGGGGATAAAAGTTAAGCTGTAGAAGTCATGGAGGCCAAACATTGTAATCCTTAATTTAAAAAAAAGCCAATTATAAATGGAAGTGCCACTATATTTTATAGGACTAGTGAAAAGTTTGGTTTATACATTTTCAGGTTTCCAAAATGTTTTGAAGTTAGCATTTCATGTTTCTCAGGATGTGTTATGATTCGTTTTACCAGAGAACTAGGAACTGGAAAATTGTTAGTTTGGTGACCAGAAATGAAATATTTTGACCTGAGGCTAGTTGACCTGTCAGGGAACCAGTAATGAGCAGAAGAAGGGTATGTTTCATCTAACACTTCAGTTTCTATTTTTATCTGTGCACACATGCATTACTTTAAGGGATGTGCTCTGTGCATTTTGAAGTCTTGTAGTATTGTGACAAATTGGGATTTAGGTCTTAAGACATTGGGCTAATTGTCAACTCTGTTTCCTTGGTGAAAAAAAAATACAAAAGGACTTACTTAAAAGAGAACTTTAAAGCATTCTTATTAATTTCATAGTTCATAATATTAAAATGTTTCTTAGCATTAGATGGCTATTGCCAGAAAGAGGCATGGTTCAATTACTACTTAATATTACATCAAGAAAAACTTATTGTAACATGGATGTCAGGTAGGTTCTTTGTCTTGTCAATTCAAAGAATGAAATCCATGGACACAAGGGTGAGAGCAAATTAACAGGATTTATTACAGTAATAGAAAGAAAGAAAGAGCGAGCTCCCAAAGAGGGGTGGGTGACTGGTCCCAAGAGAGGTACACCAGTAGGTGTTTGTTGTCTAGGGATTTTTATGGGTTTGATCTGTCCCTGTAGGTGATGGGTAGAAAATCGGATTCAGAAAAGGGGCCAATCAATTCTATCTATTTTGTCAGCAAATCTAGACAAAAGAGATTTGTAAGCTGTCGAGTGGACTATTAATAATTACTTGGAGGTGGATTGTCTTTAAATGCAGTGTATATTCAATCACACCAATCATCAAATATAAACAATTAATGCAAAAATGTTAGGTGTGCTGGAGCATCTCACCTAGCACTCAATGAACACTAATTAAACACTATAAGCAAATCACAAAATCCTAGGACAACCACAAGCCCTAAAATACCTCTGATGCTACATGACTTCTCTTAGCCAAAGAACAGACCTTGTCATTGTCTGGTGGTTCTCTCCTTTTCTGACGTTCATCAGCTGGGCATCAGAGAATGGTGGAGTCAGTCCAGGACGGACAGCAAGGTGGCCAGTCTCACCAATGTCCTTGGAGCAATGTGGCAGGACCAGCAATTTAACAGTTCCAAATTAGTTGTGTGTGTTGGAGATTGGTTACACCCAGTGAAAATTGATGTTCATTGGTTATGTCCAGTGAGGTGATGTAACTGTAGCTGGGCATGATCTTTGCACATGTCCATGGAGCTGTGCTCCCTATCATTTGTAACCAGTCATTGCTAAGCATGTCTGGGTCTAAAGCCCCTTATACCTCCTTATCAATTGCAAGCAGACATGAGTAAGCAGTTCAGTGGCTGCTGTTCCTTATGGCCAGCAACTTAGTTCCATCATGTCTATGGCAGGTGCTCCTTACATAAGCCTTTATTAATACAAGGGTGGGAGTGAGAGTCTGTTGGCACAGAGGAAGTAAATATTGTGATTGATTGTGTCTCAGGGCTGTTAATAACTGCAATGGGGCTAGGATCAACTGGAATCAGAAGTTTGATTTCCCAATCCTGTCTTCCTCCTTTTCTTCTGAGACCCCTTTTCCTGGCTACATATGGATGATCTTTCTTTCTCATAATGTTGGATCTGGACATGAGTTCATAGGAAAACTTAAATATGAGTGTGTGTGCATATGTGTATATATATTCTTAGCATTATACTGTGACTATTATCTTTGGAAATTTTAACCTAATATTTTTTTTCAAAAATTTCATTTTTAACAGATATGTGACATTCTCCTAGAGGATAAGCCTTTCTTTTTTCCATCAATCAATGAATTGCTGTTGAACTATCCAATCTTTGTCCCAGGATGACAAAAAAGTTGCATAGTTTTAAGAAATGGCTTTATGAAACCCCAAGTATCAGTGATTGTACAATGAGATTACAAAAAGTTATTCCTAAACAACTTATTTTTAACTCTGGATATTCATATGTCATATAAATGAGAATAGTTAATCCTTGCCTTCTAGCAGATTTAAGTTAGATAGGTTTCCTAAAGATATATTAAATCTATGACTGCATATTAGTTTTGCTATACTTCAACCTCACTTTTTAGTTCATGATATTTATGTATCTCTTGGGATATTTTTATGGCTAAATTATTTACATTAGTATATAAATAAGAAACCAAGAATAACAACAAAAAATACCAAAAGAAAATTACCTGGCCTCTGAATATCCTGTTCTTCAAACTGAGGATAATTATTCCAGTGTTTTAGGGTAGTGCCATCATGAGGTTAAAATTGGATAACTTTAGAGTCCATTACAGAATCAGAAAAAGACAGAGTTGAAAAAGTTTTCCTTCTCTCCTTTTTATTGGAGATAAAGCCAGTACAAAGATAACATTTTCTTTTAGCTAACACACATTCTGTGAAGTAGAACAATTCTAAAACCAAATTGAGTAGATGATAACCTATTCAGTGTTTCCCAGATGTTGGCATCTTAAATTGAACATATATACCTTTATACTATATATATATATATATATATATATATATATATACACATATATACCTTTATACTATATATATATATGTATATATATATATATATATATACACACACACACACACATATATACTAATAATATAAACATTATTTTATTTTTAAAAGATTTGTTTTGGTAACATAGGGAAAAAGATTTGGCCTTTGTTTTATAAAAGTAAGGTCCAGGGGCTAAGGATATAGTTCAGCAGTAGAGCACTTGCCTACCATGCATAAGACCCTGAGTTCAATGCCTGGTTCTGCCAAAAGAAAAAAGGATAATCATTTCTTTAGTAGTATAATTTAAAATATACTAAGACTATGACTATTTTTATGAATTTCTATCTGAAAGTGTTAAGATGCTTTACATCTTAAAGTATTATAAGAAAATATGTAACGTGGATGAAAGAGTCATTGCAAAGAACCATAGATACCAAACACTGTAGAATTTATTTTTAAGATTGCAAATAAATAAAGAATGACTATTTTATAGAGAAATTTGCCCTGCTGTATACATTTATGTTAATTTGCTTTTAAAGAGCAAATTTAAAAAGATCTAGCTAAATAGAGTTTAAAAATTAATAGAAATCCCTGATTATTACCCTAGTTTAATTATTTGTCTTTGCTTTTGTCTTCAGCAAAATTCTCATTTAGCTTCTACATTGAAAATAAGAGAGATGAGAGAGGAAAGAGAGCTTTAAAAAAATTAAGATTTTTCCATTGTTCTGTAAATATATGAGACACAATAAAATTTATATTTACAGTAAGCCTGTTACCACTTAAAGCATGCATCTTTATTACGGATGCTGTATCTACACCTTCAAATAACATTTTAAGAAAGATTCCAACTTGATGAGATTTTGTAATAAGCTGGCAATTATGCATGCTATACTGCATTTGCCTTATTCATTTATATTGTCCTATTCATACAAGTAACTATGATGTACAAATATATCTTGGCAATTTTTGTTTTCCTAAAGTGGTTACCTATTCATAATTATAAAAAAATGGTAAAATGAAGTTTCTTTAATCAGACAAATTCTTAGATTATTAATTAGTACTTGAATAATTTGGCCACTTTTTTAGACCTCTGGATTATTAGTATATTTGGTCATACATAAAAATTAGTGCTGTTTTTTTTTGTCAGAGTTGCCAATATTTATAAATCACTTACCAATATTTTACAAATCATTGAGCCTCTTTCAGGATTCCATTTTTATTAGACCATTTATTATTATTGTTTATTTTATTAAATATTATTGGGTAGAAGCTACTAAGTTTGCTTCTATCAATCAACAAATAATCAATATTTAGTACATGGCTTTCATATGCTAGGGCAATAGTAGCTTAGGCTTGCATATTCACAATTTTACTTTTAAGATATTCACATTAAAAGAAACAGAAATAACATATAGGAATTCATGGTGAACAATAAACACTGGTGTTATAGTTTGGATCAGGAATATTCCCCAAAGGTCCATGGGTTAAAGATGTGGTCCCAGTTCATAGTGCTACTGAAAGATGGTGGATCTTTGAAAAAGTGAGGATTTCTAGGAGTTCTTCAGTTATGGGAAATTCCCTAGCAAGGACTGAAAGTACCCCAGTCCCTCTTTCTTCTTCTGTTTTTGCCTCTCAGTCATGAGGAGAGTAGTTTTGTTCTGCCACATGTTCTTGTTATGAGGTATCTGCTGCAACAGGCCCAAAGCAACAGAGTCAACTGATTATGGACTGAAACCTTTACAACTAGGGACTAAAGAAATCTTTTCTTTTTATAGGTTGATCGTCTTGGGTATTTGTGATAGTAATGAAAAGCCCACACAAGTAGTTTCTGATTATATATGTAATGTAGTGCCTATTATAAGTGTTGTAGTTATTTAGGCAAGAAAGATGGGCCTCTTATCCCAGACATATGGTCACCCAGGCTGAGTATACCAGAGGTGTCCTATAAAGCCACCATTATAAACAATAATAATACTTTTTGTGAAGGGTGAGAGTTTATTAAAATACAAAATAAAATTTCTCAAGTATATAACTTTGTTTCTTTGACTAGTTGTAAACCTGTGAAATATATTTTGGTTCTGTGTAGCTGTGGATAACTCTGTCTGGGATGAGATCCGTTTCCTCGTGCATTACATTCCTCAGGGATTCCATGCTACTAGAGACAAATACCCACATTTCACTTCTTGAATTTCTCTAAGGCTCTATGCCTAGTGAGTGGACAACTAGCAAATACTGAATACTGATATGCTTAGATCAGTTTCTTTCACATTGATCAAAAGGTGTTAATTAAGAGGTTTCAATTAAATAAACTGTATCAATGGTTCCTGTTATGAGTAGCTCACATGAGCAGGTCACCTTTGAAATTGATTTTAAGACTCATTAAGGATTTTAACTTGGACCAGAGGAGATTTAACATATTTCAATGGGGGGGGGAGGCTTATTAATGACTATTTTATTTGTTATTAGGCTTTCTGGGGAGCAAGTATGGATTGTAAGTATTATTAACAAAATAACATGTGACATGTACTGCTGAATATGATGAATATGATAATAAAAGTTTAAATTCCAAAGCTGATTTTAGATAATATAGCTTTTCATCTTAGGCATTTTCATCTTAAATTTTAGTCTTTTGATCATACACAAAAGATAATTCACATACTAACCAGTAGTGAGTGCAAAAACAGTGTTATATAAGAAGTATTAAACTACAGCATCATTAACATTCTTGGTGTGATTATCCTGATTGAATTTATTCTGAATGTGACAGTATGCTAAACTACTAAATGACTGGTTTTGGTTAAGGCAGTCTAAGAAAAAAATCAAATAAAACTTGTAATAGCCAGATGCATTACCAGGATATATATTATGTAGCTCCTGATGAATTACTTCTGGTTGCTTTAATTAAATTGGTGACATGGTTGTGAACAAAGTAAAAACTTCTTACCTCACTTTTGTACCTTTTCCTGGGAGCATGTTCCAGGATGGTCAGGCACAGAATTAGGTGGGTTTTATGGATAATTTCTCAATGTACACCTCCCATAGTAAATTTCACACAGAGGCTGAGCCTGTGAAATAGGTAGAGAAGACTAGATTTTTCATATTATCAGTTTCTATAATGTTGTACATATGGTCATAATCTTGACTTTATCCTATATTCATTGGTTGAGATCATTTTATTACTAATAATATCTGAAAATGTAACAGAAATTTGAATATAATAGAAGATCGATTGGTAAATGTCTTTAGAACTGATATAATAAAAAGCCATTTAATGTTAGAACATTTTATAGATTTCAAAAGGTTTCCACTGCATTAACTTCTTTAAAATGTAAAATGATTATATGAATGGGATAGACCTTGTTAATATAATATCCTTTCACAGATGAGGAAGCAAACATTTGAAGATTGACTGAAGATTGTATTTTAATTACTGTTAGAGCTAGCACTAAAATCTTCCTTTTGACTTCAATTTCAGGTCTTTCTCCCTTAACATAACATGCTATTCATAAAATATATTTTTCAGTTGACTCTTGTCAATTAAATTTCTAAAAGTTGTGTTTTAAGGCTAAATGGCAAGTAGACAAGAGTTGATCTTATTATATATGGGCTAATTTCACTGTATCTTAATTATCCCAAACAGAGTGTCCTCAAGTAGGAGGAAGTTGTTATAACAAGAGTTAGATAAGATTGAAACTGTTCCCAGTCTCACGTGACATTGTGGAAAATTTCTTAAATAATAAGTCTAAGAATTATGAAAGAATGTGAAGATAAAGAGATATTTAAGGGCTGGGATTATGGTTCAGCAGTAGAACACTCGCCTAGCATGTCAGAGGCCCTTGGTTTGATCCTCAGCACCATATAAAAATAAATAAAATAAAGGTAATGTGTCCAACTACAACTAAAAAGTAAATATTAAAAAAGAGATGTTTAAAAACATCATTAGAATACTATATCATGGATTCTTCATGGCATAGATGATCTGATCTATTTTTCAGGTGAACCATTTGAGAAAGGTTGTGTATGAATTCTCAAAGGCTAAAATGTTTAAATTTGACTTACATAATGTTATTAGTAATATCTTCATATTTGTGGCTGGTTAATCTAAGGAGTAATGATCAATGACAATTTTGGGTGGAGAATCTCAACATTTTGTTTTCCCTGTTGAAAACTGTTTCGTTTTTCTCTCTCTCCCTCCCTCTCTTTTTTTTTTTTACTTTTTCTAAAAGACCTGATGACTTTATTTTCACATTTCACAATACAAATGAAAACTGTACCTCTTGTTTCCAACTTCTCCCCACCGAAACTATTCTCTTTGATTAAAATGGGGAGCAAGTCTTTGTTGTCATACAGTCAACACATGATCTCCTGGTGAAGTAGAACAAGTAATATGAAACTGAAAGTAAGTGCCTCCTCTCTATCCTTATCTGTCTGGTCATGTCATTCCTGGCCCAGTGGGTACCATTATGGGACAAGCAAGAGGTCTCATCATGGGAGTCCCAGGCATCATTGGCATTTGATTTCCTATGAGTGGCCTCATTCTGGGAGCAGATTTCACTAGCATCATCCCGGAAGGAGGAGGGCCCATCATTAGCATCCTGGGAGAGCCTCCAATATAGAGTGCTGGCATCATATCAGGGCAAGGAAGACCTGGTAAGCTAGGGGGATATAGGATCATAATACCTGCTGGAGGAGGTACAGAGAATGGACTAGGAGATATCTTTCCTTGTTGAAATATAGCCGTTGATCTGTCAATCAGTCTCTGAGCCTGCTTTTCCATTCATTTCTGATAGTAGTCTTTCCCATTTTTGTGTTTCCAATGAGTCTTTCTCACAGATGGAGAGTCCTGTAGTAATCACAATAAAATTTTGACATGTTGCTCTACAGGCCCTTGACTACTTGGCTCTTCATTTCTCTTTATATAATTTAGATGTCTAAGTAAAAGGCCATGAAGACAAAATTCACACACCAACAACACCCACCACTACCAGCACATAATCACAAATTCTTCTGAGGTTCCTACTTTCTGGACATGAAATCTTATGAGTTAGTCACTAAAAGGACATTTAATTTTTAAAAGTCTTGTAAAATCAATAAATTGCCCAAAGAAGACAAGAATTCCTCTTGAATCTTCATGAAATAGCTCACAATATTAAGAAAAATTAATACAAAATTGATGTTTCCTAAAAACAAAATTCTATACTTCAGGACTATTTAATCATGCCTTAATTTTGGAATTTCAATAATGTTAACTAAGCTATACAATTTACTTAGCACAAGCCCATGAGGTTTGTAGGATTTTTTTTTTCTGAAACACAACAGAAATGCATTCATTCTTTTTTCCTAAGTGAGAAGGTCAGCTTAGTTCTCTAGTTTATATATTCCTGAAAACCTTAAATAACCCTAGGTATAAAATGCTGAGTCCAGACCCTGGAATTCATTACTCAAGAAGACATTTACCAAAGATCTTTTGATCTAATATTCTCAGTTTCATATATTTCCAGGACAGATGAAATATCTGAAATCTGTGGAAGAAAATGCTCAAAAATACTCAGTCACCATTCATCATCCTGTTGGATAATTTCATCCTGACTCTCATTCCTCTCAGAGGTTATTTGTTTTGGATGCAAGTCCTTTGCTAAAGGAATGTCTTGGTATCACTTGAGCTAGAGATACATAAGAAAAATGATAAGAGGCTTTGTAATGCCTTGGTAATATAGACAACCTTTAAAAATTATACAAAATACGTTTACTTAATTGCATGGTTTTTAATTGCTAAGAGAGTCAATGATAATGATGGTTTCTTTAAGAAATTGAAAAAAGAAATTCACTAGTGCATTCAATGAATACTTTATCCAGGTGTTCTTTGGAATATTTTCAAAGGGAAGAACCAGAAAAATATAACTATTAATGTGTCCATCTATGTGCTGGCTGTATGATGGGAAATGACCATGACAGTGCCTGGCATTTATCTGTTTCTAGTATGTCACAAGAATGTAGATGGTCAGCAACATAACTTCAAGGACAATTGGCTAATGTTAGAACTGGAGAAACCATTAGCAATCTTGGAATTTAAATATCTTTGCTTGATTGTGAATTTGATTGGATTATTTGAGCAGTTTGTAGGTGATTTGCTTGTATGTAGGAGATGGAGAACTTCTCGGACTACCTGCTTTAGTATAAAATGTTTTTTCAAGCAATCCTCCCCTCTGTACTGAATGTCTGCTTGCTAAGCCACTTTATTAATTTGGCAATATAAAATTATCAAGAATGCATAAGTAATTTGGTATTCCACATATCTTCATATTGAGAATGATATGCTCTAAAACTAGGGATTAACAAATGATGACCTGAGACAAATCTAACTCATTGCCTATTTTTTTGTATGATCCATGAGCTGAGATGGTTTTTGCATGTTTGAATAATTAATAATGATAATATTTTGTGACTTATAAAAATTTTTTGAGATTCAAATTTTACTAGCACATGAAGTCTTACAGGAATGCAACCATGTCATTCACAGATAGGCTGTCTTTGCTGCTTTCATACAATGATGTATTCATACATTGATATATTGGAATAGTTGTAGGAGAGCTCATATAATCTCTACAGAATTTGCTATTTAATCCTTTACTAAATTTTTGGCTAGGGCTGGGGATGTGGCTCAAGCAGTAGTGTGCTCACCTGGCATGTGTACAGCCCGGGTTCGATCCTCAGTACCACATACAAAGATGTTGTGTTCGCTGAAAACTAAAAAAATAAATATTAAAATTCTCTCTCTCTCTCTCTCTCTCTCTCTCTCTCTCTCTCTCTCTCTCTTTAAAAAATATAAATAAATTATTGGCTGACTTTGGTCTACATTATAGAAGTGCTTATTTTCTTCTCTTGAAATAGGACTAAAATTAATATTACATCTTCAAAGGAAAAATTGCTAGAGCAACAAGTAGGGATTATAAATGGATGTAGATGAAATCAAGTGGCAATATCTTCATTGTTCCGAGATTATTTTAATTTTCATGGTGATATTATTTAATTAAACACTACCCTTGAACGCTATTGGATTATCTGAAAAAGTTACAACTCTGAACACCTTGAAGTTTATGATTATTACTTTAATAATATAATAAGTTTCTTTAAAATAGTAAAAATATATCAAACATTTTTCTCCCATATTTTTATTGGTATGTTAAGTTGTACATAGTGGCTGAATTTGTTGTTACATATCTGTATATGTATACAATATAACAATATATAATTTGACTAATATCATTGCTCTCTATCCCCCCCACCCCATCTCCTGATTTCTTTCCTCCATTTTACTGCTTGCTTTGATTCAAAACTTCTCTTTAGACTTCACATTTAAAAAATTTATATCTGGTAAATACAAACAGAGCTCTCAACTGCCTCTAGTCTCTCATTAAAACCAGTGAGGAATAAACACCCAGGAAAAAGGCCATCAGGTGTGTCACTCTGAGAAAAACAAAACAAAACAAATGTCAGAAAACTTAAAGTAGGCAGCTGCAGGTCAAGTTCAATCCTCAGACATATTTTTTCTTTCTTAGACACAGTGTTTTCTTTGAAAAATTTGAAATAATTGCCAATATATAAAAATTGAGAGACTTCAAAGTTTGGGCTATTGTTTTTTTTTTTTCCAAAAGATCTGAGAGTGATGAGCACACATCCTGGGCTGTAGATGAGTAGCAGGGCACCCTTTATATAGGAAGCGTGGTTTCTCCAGTACAATGTAATCTCCAGCTCCATAGCTTTGCTCATTTTCCTTGCCTGCTTGGCCCAGGAACCCAGGAGCCTTGTATTAGGTTCCTCCAAGCAACTGGTGAATGAGGCAAAAAAGAATGAAGGCTTGTGTAGGAGTTGAAGAGAGCATGTGTGTTCCAGAGCATGTGTCTGCACATCTGCCTGAATGAGCAGTGCATGACAATGATATTGTCCTGCATTTAAATGAAAACAGTGAAAAAAGGCAGAAGATAGTATCTTCTTCATAGAATGAGAATTCACATATTGACGTTATCAAGTACACCTAAACATTTTTAAAAAGATGAAACCCAAGCCAAGATTTCAGAATATATAGACATTAATAAAAGTGAAAACACTATGAATTAGAAAGTATGCGATATAGTTATAGTAGTGCACAAAGGGTGTGTGTGTATGTGTGTATGTGTGTGTGTGCGCGTGCGCGCGCGCTATGAATTGAACTCAGGGGTGTTTTACCACCAAACTACTGAATTACACTCCCAGTTCTTTTGAGACAGGATATCACTAAATTGCTGAGCCTTGCTTCAAACTTGTGATCCTCCTGCCTTAGCTTCATCAGACCCTGGGATTACAGATATGCCTCCAGCACCAAAAGACAATATGTTGCCTTAAAAATATAACAGACAAAAAAAATGTGACAATCTATGGGTTACACATTAAATAAACTGATAAAGAACCACGATATAAATTTAAGCCAAGATTAAAATAGAAATTAGAATTCAATAGAGCAGATATTAATGATTAAGAGGATAAATGGTATAACTTTGGTGATTAGAATAAAATAAATCTCATGTATTATTAAATCTATAGTACCTTATGGTTTATACTGTATACATTCAAAATTAAGTGTTGGTATTAGACTTAAATCTTTTGTATGGTGGGAGGGATGACATAGATCAACTAAATTTCTAGCCGAGTCACAAATATATTTTACCATCACAGAATTTCTATATAGTATCTCATTATTTAGAACTTTGATTTTTAAATTATTTGCATTTACTTATTTATTATGAAATTTATACTTTAGAAATCAAATATTTTATTTATTTTTTTAAATAATTTTTTTAGTTGTAGATGGACACAATATCTTTATTAATTTATTTATGTGGTACTGAGGATCAAACCCAGTGCCTCACATGGGTTAGGAAAGCGCTCTACAAATGGGCCACAACTCCAGCCCCAAGTATTTTATTTTTTTAACCTGGTAGACATACATAGACTGTTAGCAGAAAGTCGCACTTCTCCCTATGGTTAGAAGGTAGAAACCAAAATCCAATTTTTTGTTCAAAGTCATTTATGAAATAAAGAAGTGATATGTGCCCAAAGATGCTTTTGCATGCAATCAACTATACCCTTTCATACCCCAGAGTTTTACTTTTGAGTATTTACTATGGTTCAGTCATTAGAATGTCATTCATTCATAATCCTTGTCTTTGACCTATATTGCTGTAAGTAGACCATGTATAAATGTACTATAGAAAAACCTCTAAATGCACTGATTCTAAATTTCTCAAAGAAAATAATTTTATTGCAAAAAATCATGGGATATTTATCAAAATATGATTTTATTTATGATAACTTTTATTCAGACTTTTAAATTTTATTTATCTTATAATCATTGCCAAGATTTTTTAAATGTTTGCTCTGTTTTATCTATAATAGGCACAGAAGGAGTGCTTCAGTGCTTATTATGTATGTACCAAGTACTGTGCCAAGTTATTTATATTCAATACAGTATTTAGTCTTCAGAACAGCTGCAAAATTCCCATTTTATAGATGCATAGACTGAGACGCAGTGGTTAAGCTTTTTGCTCATTATGAATCATCTGGGTAGCAGCACCTGGATTCCAAGCTGGACTCTGATCTGATTATTATTCTTAACCACTCTTCTTTACTCCCTCTAAGTAGAGCCTCTCTGAAACACTCTGAGGGGGTGTTTCTCCAAACTTTACGTTATCCTTAAAAAACCAATTTAAGCCTTTCTCTTGTATCTTTCATTCTTCAAAGGCATACATACTATCATTTGTATCATTATCACTGGGGTGCCTTTCAGTGTTGACTCTCTCTTACATCCAAATAGAAAGATTGTTTCCTGTGTTGTGTTACCACACACACACACACACACACACACACACACACACACACATACGCAAAGCCACTTGACGATATCCAGCACCCCCTAGCTATTCATGACTTGGAGGCAGGCATTAATGAAAGGGCAAAAGCACTTTTTAAGAAGTACCAGTGTCTATAATTAGACTTCTCTTTATTCCCTGGAGTAGTTCCCTTTTACAACCCTGATTTTTATCTGGAGGAATTTTTTACTATTCATAATTTTAGTGCATACTTTCACATAAGTCTATTTTAAGAAAAATTTAGTTTGGTCTCTATGAATCTTCTTTTAGTCTTTTTTTCCCCCCATAGAGTAGTTTATTACTATTTTCTTTGATTTTAGCTTTATTTTCAAATTGTTAAAATTGTAAACTGTATTTAAAATTTGCCCTTACTTGAAACACTAGTATACATTTTATGGGGTATAAAAGGATCATTTGATATGGTCATTGTGTAATGACCAAATCAAGGTAAATAGCATTTTTATTTCCTTAAACACTTATTATTTCTTAGTATTGTTACCTACAAAGTCTTCTAGTTCTTTATATAAATTTTTGATACGTTTTTGTAAAACACTGTCATCCTCCTATGCTGTGTAACACTGGAACTTATTTTTTTCTGTCTAACTGTATTTTAGTGTCCTGTGTTCAACCTTCTTTTTCACCCCTTCTCACTTCAGCATCTAAGTCTCTAGTCATCACTATTCAATTTTCTTCTATAAGATCAACTTTTTAATCTTCTCCATATGAGTAAAAATATGTGGTTAAAATTGCTAAAATTTTCATCTGTTTTGTTCAGAATGTCTCATTTCTTCTTTATTTTCATGCTACTTTCTTATTTACCTTAGCTCTCTACTAAGGTTCTAAGATATCCCCCATTCCTTTTTTTGTGTGTGGAGGGGTGGATACTGGGGATTGAACTCAGGGGCACTCAACCACTGAGCCACATTCCCAGCACCATTTTGTATTTTATTGAGAGCCAAGGTCTTGCTAAGTTGCCAAAGTCCTCACTAAATTGCTGAGGCTGACTTTGGACTTGCCATCCTCCTGCCTCAGCTTTCTGAGCTGCTGGGATTACAGGTATACACTACCATGCCTACTCCTTTGTCTTCATTGTTGATTAATTTTAGATCTCTTCTAAATGTCTAGCTTCCCATTTTCCCCTCTATCCACTTTCTCATTTTAAAATTTTCACTTTTGCAGGTTTTTCAGTTTCATCTTTGTTCTGCATGTTATGCCTCATTCAACATTTCTCTTCTTATTACTTAGCAGGCATCATACATTCCTTTGCATGAGTCATGAAAAATAAGGGAAGGAAATGTTATTTTAAAAAAAAGCTTTGTGTTAACAACCCTGTTTTTCTCTGCTCTTCTTATTTCTGTTTTAATGATTGTGTCTATTTATTTTGATAATAAACAGACTTAAACTGATACTCAAACATATGGCAATAAATTACCTAGTAAATTTAATCAAGAACACATCTGTGTGCCTCAGAAAGAAAAAAAAAAGAAATTACAAATATACTCCATATGAAATCTCTTTTTCTTATGAGGATACTATGATAATACATTCTTTATTTTTATATGATATTCTTTATTCTTTGCATTCTTCATTGTCTAGGATTGTTCCTAATGATCACAATACATTCTAAGGAAGCTCTTAGATGTTGTAGATCAAATTCTGTTACAGCAAAGTCCACTAGTATTTTAGTGGTTTTTTTTTCCAGAATTATTTAAACATAATTAGCTGTAATTTGAAAACGGGATACATGTGAGTATTGGTACTTTTAACCTAAAAATGTGTGGAAGAGGATTGGGGCTCCTTCACCAATCTGATGCTCTCATGCTAGTTCAACTCCTGTGAAGGAATGAGGAAGAGATTCTAATATCTTGTTGCTGTCAGCAGTCTTCGCTGCCTAGACCCCAAATACCAGATTAGAACTTATGCTCCAAGATTCCTGTATGTTCCCTCTACACTTACCACATATGCTAGAAATGGCTTTGTTGCTGACACTTATAAGTGTATAAATCTCAGAGTGGAAGCATCATCCTTTTTGGAAGAATGGTAGGAATGGATGGAGTGGAATGTACTGTGCTTGTATCCTTGAGAGGTGGATGAATGATACTCATGATGAATATATCTATTGAATGCCTTGAATGCCTACTTGGATTGAAAGGAAATATTAATCATAAAATGATAAACACTAACCTGCACTTAATATCTTCTATTAATCAGGCTTTGTGTTAAGTTTGCATTGTAATATTTTCTTAATGTTTATAAAAATCCTATGGAATTTTTATAAGAAATATCAGCCACACCTAAGAAACTTGCCTGAGGCTAAAGAGCAGGTAAATATTTGAGACAAATTTTATATCCATGTCTGCCTGACTCCAGAGAATAAATTTTCTCAATTCCTTAGTATTTGCAGAGTACATGCTATTGTACGCAGTATGCCAAGAATTACAAGAGATGTTATTCCCTTTCTAAAACTGGGATTCTGGAAATCCCTATTTTTTCATATATTTTAACTTCTGAATAAGACTAAGACAAAAATGTATGAATTGATCAGAAAGAAGGGAAAAAATATTTCGAGTCACGAACAAATTGTCCAAATTACTTCTCAGCGGGTTCCCTCCAAAAACCTTCTGCAAAACACATGTACACAAATCAAATAAAAGAACTCACTTCTCTTATTTATTTGAAATATAATGAAAGAGTCATATATTAAATTAAAAAGTCTGTGTTCTGGGAGTTTAAATGCTATCAATTCTATTATATGATTACATTTTAAGTCATCATCATTTTTGTCATTGAAGAAAGTAATTGCTGTTTCTATTGCTATTGGGAAATAACAAGTTAAATAATTATATAGAAGCTGTGTAATGGCCCCATAGAGCATGGAGAAAACAAATCAGGAAAGGATAATCAATTTTTCTGTACCATGAGGGCAAATGTTGTTCTAATAAATAAGAATTCCTTTCTATTACTTTGCATGCTGCTAGTGCTATGACTCACTGGTAAGATTTTGTTGTTCAATTTAAAGTGTTTTTGTCATTAGAACTTGTATAAAGTAATAATAGTTTTAGGTTCATTTTCATAAATGTAATTAAACTTTATCACTTCTTGTTGATGCAGCAAGCCAAGCAATAAATGGAGAGAAAAGGCCACAAACACAAACTTTGGATTCAATATAATATAAAATTAGCATCTTCTGTAGAATGGAATATATTGATAAAATGCATGGAATTCATCATGTTTAAACAACAAAATAAATAAAACCTAAAGGAAAAGTTTTCTTTCTAGCTATGGAGGTACAGAATACTTAATAAAGTCACAGTTATGCTATGGTTATGTTACAATACTTTAGTCAGATAACAGAGAAAGATGAACAATTTAAAACTTGGATCCATTACAAATCACATCCCTTGAATAAAAGATAGTTCATAAACCCATAATTGTGTGTTAGTCCAAAAAGCAACATATAGAGAAAGAGGATGCATTTTTTTATGTTGAAATATGCATTACACCTGAAAATCACTCAGCTTGAGGGGTTATGTTCTTTGGATAGATGAAGTGAAGAAATAGTTGGATAGTTGATTTCTCATAATGTGAATAACTTGTTTCTAAGTGATACTACTGTTGTTGTCAATTAAAGTTTATGTTTTAATGGTTTTATAGCATAAGCTCTACTGTAGGGACAAGTGTCAGTGCCTGTGGTTTGTTACTGATAAGTTTCTTCATTTTAGATTTGTAAATTCCTGATTGAAACTCAGCATGGTGGGAATGAGTCAATTCATGCAAGCTTCAAACACATATAAGGAGGAAATATATGTGGTACATACACATTAATTCATTTTCAAACTTACCTTCCAATCTAGACTTTTCAAAATAGGCGGAAATTATTAGAAGTTCTTGTATGATAGCACCTATATCACAATGCACAAATTTAATTTTTAAAAATCATTGTACAGTACCTAACAGTTATTTGAAACTATTTTTATTTCAAAACCTAATATACAGTTGAGTGAATGAAAAGGAAAGATATAAAAGGCACATAGTAGTATGCTCTACATGTAAACATTTCATTCATATTCCATCAATTGGTAGGTATAGTGATGATAAAGTAAAGCTTTCAAATATGTGAATGATTACTTGAAATATATCTTTCTTAACTATGAGATTTTATGATCTGCTTAAAGACAATATTCTTCAAAGGAGCTAGCATTGCATAAGTGTGTTTAAATTATTTAACTGTAGCCATTTTCTCTATAAAGAGCTTACAAAAGGCTTAAATAGAACATCTCAAAACTCCTCCTTAACTGTTACTTCTGAAGAGAGAAAAATCTGCAGAAATAAACATTTATCTAACTTCAGAAAAAGAATATAATGTCTTTCTTATAAAAATGTAGAATTCATTTTCTAAACCAATATTAAGGTCACAGTGAAATTGAGTGGAAGGTATAGAGACCGCCCACATTCTTCCTGTTTTCGACCCACATGGCCTCTTCCATTATCAACATCCCTCATAGGAGTGGAGTATTGGTTACAACTGATGAAACTGCACTGACCCATAGTTATTTCCCTGAGCCCATTGTTTACCCGTGGTTTCACTGTTGGTATTGTACATGCTCTGGATATGAATAAAGGCATATGTCCACCATTATTGTATCATACAAAGTAGTTCTACTGCTATAAAACTGCTCTAGGCTCTGTTCGTGTTCTGTCTCCTCCTGACAACCACTGATCTTTTTAAGTCTTCATAGTTGGTCCTTTTTAAAAATGTTATACAGTTAAGATCTTATAGTATGTAGCCTTTTCAGATTGGCTTCTTTCACTTTGTAATATGTGTTTAAGTTACCTGCATGTATCTTCAAGCCTTAATAGCTTATTTCCTTCTAGTGCTCAAGAATAACCCATTATCTAGATGTGCCAACAGTTATCCATTCACTTACCATTGAATGTTTTTGTTGTTTCCATGTTTAGGTAACTATAGGTAAACATGATATAAGCATCTATACAAAGGTTTTTGTGTAGACATAGGTTTCTAACTGCATTGAGTAAACACCAAGAAGAGCAGTTGCTAGATTAGTTTTGTATGAAACCACCAAACTGCCTTAAAATTTCCTGTATCATTTTCACTAGCAGCAAAGAATGAGAGTGTCTCTTGTTCCACGTTCTTGCCAGCATTTGGTATTGTCAGTGTTCTCACAACTCTCATAGATGTATAGTGACAATTCATTTTTTATTTAATACAGATTTCTCTGTGACATACAATGTGGAGCATCTCTTCACATGCTTATTTGTCATTTATATATCTTCTGCAATGGGGTATCAGTAAATGTCTGAACTGTTTGTAAATTGGATTGATTGTTTTCTTATCATTTAGTTTCAAGGGTTCTTTGTATACTTTGAATAACAATGCTTTTTCTCTCAGTCTGTGGCTTGACTTTTCATTTTCTTGATAGTATTTTGCATAGAGCAGAAACTGAATATTCTGCTTCTAAAACCCAAAATGGCATTGCTTCTCAAATGTTTCTTGGCTACAGATTTACTTTTAATTTCTTTTCACTGGCTCAGATATTTTTTGGAAAAAAAGTAGTGCTCTGTTTTAATTCTTTGGCGTGTAGAATGGAAGAGAGTGGGAGGAAGTGAGGGAGAGAGAGAGAGGGAAAGAGAAATAGGAAAAAATTATGAACAAAGATCTGAAGAAAACACCTGAAAATATTCATTGTATTTCTGAGTCCATCTAAGGGTGATTTCATTTTTTTTGATTCTTTATATTTTTGTAAATTTCTTGCAATAAACGATTTTTCCAGAGAAAAATTACTAAAATGCAAGTATTATTAGAAGTCCTAGAGATAACTTAAAGCATCTTTTATCTGAAGATTAAAGGGATTAACTTATTATAGATCAATGCTATCTAAAAAAATAAGTGAACCTCATTTGTAATCTAAAACTTCCTAGGCACCACGTGAAAACAGTAACAAGAAACAAGTTAAATGATTTGTGTGAGTGTGTGTGTGTGTGTGTGTACGCACCAGGAATTGAATCCAGGGGTGCTTAACCACTGAGCCACATGCCTAGTCCCTTTCATTTTTTACTCAGAATCAGGGTCTCGATAAGTTACTGAGGCTGAATTGGAATTTGTGATACTCCAGCCTCAGCCTTCTGAGCCATAAGGATTACAAGCGAACACCTGTAATCCTTATGGATTACATCAACTTTTAAGAACATAATTTATTGTGATTCTATCCCTCTTGCCTATTTTTTGCTTTGTTGTCATTGTTTTTAGTGTCATATTAAAAAAAAGATATCATTGCCTAGACCAACATCAGTTTTCTTCCACTCATTTTATAGTTTCAGGTCTTTTAAGTCTTTAACCCACTTTGAATTGAGTACAAGATGAGAGTCCAATTTCATAGTTTGCAGGCAAACAAGAATTGCATTCTTCAGTTCTCCCAGCATTTATCAAAGAGACTATGCTTTCCCCATTATGTGTTCTTGGCATGTTTGTTAAAGATGAGCTGATTTGTTTCTGGACTTCTTTCAAATTCATCTGTGTGTCTGTTTTTATGCAATACCAGGCTATTTTGATTACTGTAATTTTGTAATATATTTTACAACCAGAAAGTGTGATAAATAACTCCAGGTTTATTTTTTCATGCTCAAGACTCTTTTGGCTATTCACAGTATTTTGTGGTTCCACATCAAATTGAGGATGGTTTCCCTGTTTTTGTAAAGAAATCCCTTGAGATTTTGACAGGGATTGCACTGAATCTGTAGATCACTTTAAATTCTCTGCAGCAAAAATTTTTTAAAAATAATAAAGTGAAGTGATAACCTGCAGAATAGGAGAAATTATTTGCATATATTTTCAGATATTTGAAAATAGATGTGACAAAGTTTTGGTATGAGAAATATATAAGGAAATCAACATCAAAAAGACAAATAACTACACAAGAAGAACTAAGAAACTAGAGTGTCTTTTATCTCAAAAGAAGACATAAAATAGATAATAATCCTATGAAAATGTCATTATAAAGGAAATGCAAATCAGAACCAATGAGGTGTTATCTCACACCTGTTAAAATGGCTGTGACCAAAAAAACAGAAGATAACAAGTGCTAGAAAGAATGAAGAGAAAGAACCTTTGCACACTTGTGATAGAAATGTAAACTAGTACAACCATATGAAAAATAGTATGACAGTGACTCAAAAAATAATGACAAACAGAATTATCCTCTAACCCATCATCCCCAATCCTGGGTTTATATGGAAAGGAGGTGAAATCAGTACCTCAAAAGGATATGTGTGTTTCATATTCCTTTCAGAATTATTCATAATAGCAAAGGTATGGAAATGAAGTATCTGTTGATAAGTTAAATTGATACAAAAAATAGATTTTATTCAGCATCAGAAAAGGAAATTGTGTCAATGTAGAGGACATTATGCTAAGTGTACTAAGGCAGACACAGAAAGATAAATACTGCATGATATCACATGTGAAATGTAACAGTCAAATTCATAAAAGCAGCTAGGTGTGGTGGTACATGCTTGTAATCCCAGCGACTCAAGAGACTGAGTCAAGAGGAATGCAAATTCAAAGCCAGCCTCAGCAACATAATGAAGCCCTACACAACTTAGAGAGACTCTATCGCAAAATTTAAAAAAAAAAAAAAAGTAAGAAAGGAGATGTGACTCAGAGGTTAGGCATCCCTGGGTTTAATTTCCGATGCCAAACATAAGAAAAATAAAGTTTATAAAAGAAGCAATTAGAATGGTGGTTTCTACAGGACACGATATGGAGGAAATTGGGAGATGTTGGTTAAAGAGGATAAATGTTTAGTTACACAGGATGGGTAAGTTCTGCACTCCAATGTACAACCTGGTGATAACACAGTATTGGATACTTGGAATTTACTAAGATAATTGATCTTCAGTGTTCTTACCACACGTACACACAAAATAAGCAGAAACTAAAAGAATTTATAAACACCACGCCAGCACTACAAAACATACTTAATGTAATACTTTACAGAGAAGAAATGAAAAATAAATATCAAAGCCAGTAAATGAATGGATCTCAGTAGAATGGTCAATTAAAGGAGAATCAAATCTGACTTAAACATAAAAAATAAGTAATTTGTTTCCTTTTAATTTATGAAGAACAACACATCACTATCAAAAGCACGTATTTTTAAATTAAAAACAGTCACTGACTTGTGTCAGCTCTCAACGTCTGTTAGTAACTTCAAAGATTACTGCCCAAGTCAAAAAGAAACTCCTTCAATGTCAACAAAACATTCTTCAAGTTTTTCTTACAATTTTGGCAGTCAGTTTACATAGTCCTGATAATTACAATGAAATTTTCTCCATATTGCTTCATATTTCAAAAATGTATTAAAGCACTGTTATATGAGAAGAAATTTTAATTTCAACATAACTTCATCTAGGTCATAAACCACCTTTTCCTTTTTCAGAAACTCAGATTTAATTGAATTGGTAATGTGATATGATGAGGAAATTAAATTGTACTGCCATTTTTTATCTTCCAATATTGACTATCTTGTGAACACTTCTTTGTTTCAAGAATACTGAACTGGATAAAACAGAACAGTAAATCTTTGTAATTCAGATCTCAACCAATGAACATTGGCAAAGTAAATAAGATCATTAAATTTATTATATATCTTTTCATTATTTTTACCCTGCAGTGATTTATATCATTTATATGTACATCTGCATGTGTAGCTAGATCACTTTTATAGGATCTACTTTAGAAAATTGAGCACAAATATTTTCAATATTTATACACAGTGAATTTTTATATAATGGAATAAAGCAAGGAACATTAGTTTGTTTTAAACTTCTAATAAATCCAGATATTGATCCAATATAGCTAAAACACTATCAAAAACAAACTTCTTTAAGATTTTGCTATTATTCATCTTTAGCAGTTATAAAGGATTCAAAATTGTCTTTGCCAAGGCTTAAAACTTTTAGGCTATGAATTGGCAATCATACTTTTTTTTTTTTTAAATTATACAACCTGTGACAGAATACCATCATAAATATTAATCAACTCATGTATCTTGTATGATTCACACAAAGCTAAAGAAAACTATTCACTGTTTTTCAAAGTTTGAATTAATCACTTTCAAGCATAATGTTCTGATGACTTCATTGAAGATTTCACTTTTGTAAAATACACTTTTTAGACTTATAATTACTTTATAAAATTCATGTGAATAAAATTTATTTTACCATCTCTCCATCTAAATATGGCTTTGTTTCTAATCCAAGCAATTCTATACAATGTCAAATTAAAAGTTCAAATTTTGCCTAAAATCATTAAAATTTTTGTCATTTGTTTTTGAAGGTTGTTATTCTTTGAGTTTTGAGTGGAAGTTTAAAAATGTCTAGAACAACTCAAGGAGGTAAATTTGCTTTTTAATATTTTTTGTTTCACTATGTAGTTACAGGAAATTTTAAATTGATTAAAAAAATTTTACATGATAAATTTTGATTCTGATATAGCAAATTATAATTGATATTTGTTGATACTTATAACTTCTGTCTCCCTTTTGCTATATTTTTTGTCATAGTGTCAACTTCTCCATTTTTCACTAAATTCTGCATCAATCATAAGCATATAAAATAAATTTTAATTTGCCTATCATTTCATTTAAAGTTTTTTCTAATTAAAATTATAATTAATATTTTAATTACTAAATTTAATTTATGTATTTATAATTTTAACTTATATTAATTGCTTACAGTATTCAAATTAGTATGTTATATTTTAATGCCTTGCATAGAAAAAAAAATTCCAATAATCTATTGACACCACTTAGATGAGTAGTGGGTTTATGTGTAATATGTGAAATGTACTTCTCTGATACAGGAGCTGGGGAAAGCAATACCATCTCATTCTAGGTAAAAGTTAAAGGGATATGAAGTCCCACCAAAATGATGTTCAGTTCTAACATTTAAATTATATTTACTTGGGTTATTGCATATTTAAATTAAAAATTTATTTTCTCAGTCATGCTACCTGTCTTTCAACAGTTTGACAGCTAAAAGTGATTAGAATCTATTGTATTGACAGCATAATTTAGAGACGATAGCATTTTTCAAGTAACTAAAGTTTACTCATTGATTACTTAAGAACATTTAGAACTCATGTAGACTGAAATACTTGTATTGCACAGCACTCATCCTTCTTAAATGCTTTTTGATGATTTAGATCATTAATCTTTGAATTGTGTATGCCCTTTATAGTTCTGAGCATATACACTGTATGTAGGATAGTTTTGATTCTTTTGTTAAGTTATGTTCATAGTGTATACTCACTATTTCCTAAAAACACAGATTTACTTGCTTTTAGTATCAGTTTTCTCATCTGTTAAATTAAGATAACAATACTCTTCTATATACCATAGGATTAGATGGCATGATGTATTTAAACCAGCTAGAAAAATATTTGCCACATAGAAAATAACAAATTTTTTGCATGTTTATGTTCCATTAATCATTTTTTATTGAATGTTTTTCTTAATACCCAAAGCAACAGTGAAATGCCTTCTGTTGGGACTGGGGTTGTGGCTCAGTGGTATAGCACTTCCCTTGCAAGTGTGAGGCACTGGGTTTAATCTTCAGTACCACATAAAAATAAATAAAGGTATTATGTTCATCTACAATTTAAAAAAGAAAATTAAAAAACATGCCTTTTGTTATTGGTGCAATTAATACTGATGATAGCTTTATTTTTCTGTTTATATATTTATGAACCATAGAAAATGAACTGATTCCAGTCGTGCACTGAATAAAATTATGTGGCTCTAAGCAAGGAACTAAATATATCTTTCATAATTAAAAAAACCATGTTTTTAGAAAGCACTTGACTTACATGTTTTCAAAATATTTGAGTTCACTGGAGAAGTAGTTTTCACACCCATGAAGCATTAAGCCTGGGTAATGAATGGTTCCTTTTCAGGAATAGTTACAGGTTTTTCTTATGTAAAATAGGAAGAAACTTTAAAACTATTAAAATGTCCAAAGACAACTGATAAATAAAAATGGATAATATTCACACATTGGAGGATCAGGGCTTTACTCTCTTTTATTTATTTTATTAATACATAGTAACTGTGCACATGAATGAGATTCAGTGTGTATTTCCATATGTTCATATAGCATTCACCGTATCTTTTCTCACCCCCCCCACACTTGTCAGTCCCTGGTAAATACTTTTCTACCTTTTTTTTTTTTTTAAGTTTTTGTACTGAATTTTGCTTAACATGATGCCCTCCACTTCTACAGTTCTATTCATTTTGCTGTAAATGACAGCATTTCATTTTTCATTATGATTGAACAATACTCCAATATGCCTTAGTTTCTTTATTCTCTAATGTAGATCATTTGTCCATTTTAAAATTAGATTACTTGTTTTTTATTATTTTTTTTAGCTCTTTGTACAACTTGGATTTTAAACATGTCAGATGAATGGTTGGCAAATATTTTCTCCCAGTCTGTAGGTCATCTGTTCACTTTGTTGATTGCTTCCTTTGCAGAAGCTTTTAAGTTTGATATAATCCCATTTGTCAAAATTTTAGAAATCTTTTTTCTGTGCTTTTCTGGTTCTTTGCAGAAAATCATTGCTTGTACCAATATCATAAGTTTTCCCTGTTTTAGTATTTCAGGTCTCACATTAAGGTCTTTGATCCATTTTGAGTTGATTTTTGTACAGAGTGAGAGAGTCAAGCTTCAGTTTTTTTGCATATGGATATCCAGTTTTCTCAGAATATTTTGTTGAGGAAGTTCTTTTTTTCTTCAGTGGATGTTTTGGGCACTTTTATTTGGAATCACTTGGCTGCAGGTGCATGGATAAACCTATTTCTGGCTTCTCTATTCTCTTCCACTGGCTTTTAGTGATGCCAGTACCATGACATTTTCTGTATTATGACTCTATAGTATGTCTTGAAATTGGGTATTATGATACCTTGCTCTTTTTTGCTTATTGCTTTGGCTGTTGGGTCATTTTTACTTCCATATGAGTTTTAGGGTACTTTATTTTTTTAGGTCTGTGAAGAATGCTGTTAGTATTTTGATGGGAATTGCTTTGAATTTGTAGCTACTTTTGTTAGTATGGACATTTTAACATTAATTCTTGCAATCTGGGAACCTGGGAGGTCTTTTTATATGTTAGTGTCCACCTCCATTTCTTTCATCAATGTTTGTAAGTTTCATTGTGGAGGTCTTTTACCTCCTTAATTAAGTTTCCCCCTAGGGTTTTTTTTTCTGTTTTAAATGGAATTGTTTACATGATTTGTTTCTCATAAAATTTGTTACTGGTGTACAGAAAAAAACCTACTTATTTTAGATATTGATTTTTGTACACTTCTGCTTTACTCAATTTGTTTATCAGTTCTAATAGCCTTCTGATTGAATCTTTAGGTTTCTATGTATAGAATATCATCTGCAGGGATCATTTAACTTCCTCCTTTCTTTTTGTATTCCTTTTATTTATTTCTGTTGTTCATCACTCTGGCTCAAACTTTAATACAACATAAGAACTGTGAGAGTGGACAGCCTTGTTTCGTTTCTTAGAGGAAATGCTTTCAGATTTCCTTTTTTCAGTATGATGGAGGTGGGTTAGTCACATATAGCCTTTGTCATTTTGAGGTATAATTCTTCTACATCTTGTTTGTTCAGAACTTTTATCATGAAGTGATGTGGGATTGTATCAAATACCTTTTATGCAACTATTGAGAAAATCTTGATTTTAATCCTTCCTTCTGTTTATGTGACTTACTGTATTCCTTGATTTGCATATGTTGAGTCATCCTTGTATTTCTGGGATGAAATTAACTTGATCATTGGATATGATCTTTTCAGTGTTCTGCTGAATTTGATTTGCAAGTTTTTCTCAAGAGTTTTTACACCTGTGTTCCTCAGGGATGGTAGTTTACAGTTTCCTTTTCTGTTATGTCCTTGTTACAGTTTGGCAACAAGACTTTGATTATGTTACTCTATTCCTTCCTTCCTATAGGGTTTCTGCAGAGAACAGTTAGTTTAGTGGAGTTATCCTTACATATGACTTGGTACTTGCCTCTTACATTTTTTTGAATAATACAGTATAATTATATATAATAGTACAATTTATTTTGACTTATTTATACATATACATAGCATAATTTGGTCAGATTCTTTCCTCACTACCTCCCATTTCTTTCCTGTCCCTTGGTCCCCTTCCTCTGCTCTACTGTCTACCTTCTATTTTCATGAGACCTCCCACTTTTCTCCCCATTTTTTCTCTCTAGCTTTCTCATATGAGAGAAAAACATAAAACACTTAAGTTTCTTTCTTTAATGTATGCATGCATCCACTCATTTGTTCATTTAGTACTTATTGTGACATTAGTATTACCAGATATTGCTACTGAATGGATAAAAAATTAATTATAGACTATAATCTCACTCCTCAATGAGTTCACAGTCTGGGGATAAGAAAAAAATAAAGATTAAGCTTTTCCCTTAGGTTCCCTGGGTATTAACTTGGGAAAGCTAACCATCATTTATAGATTGAGGAATTTGAATTTTGCTTAGTAACATTCAACGTTCTTATTCTGACTTATTTCTTTAACATATTCCCCTCAAGTTCCATCCATTTTCCTGTAAACAACACAATTTTATTCTTTGTGGCTGAATTAAACTTCATTGGGTATATACACCACATTTTCTTCATTCTTCTCCTGATGGCCACCTCAGCTTGTTCTATAATTGGATTATTGAGAATTGTGTTGCTACAACTCTGAGTACATATGTGTCTCCATTCTGTTGGATAAATACTGAAGAGTGGTATGGCTGAATCATGTGGTTCCATTACTAGTGTTTTGAGGAAATTCCATACTAATTCTCATAATGGTTGTTTTAATTCACAATTCCACTAATAATGTGTAAGTACTTATCCAGATTTTAATATTCATTTTTGACAGTTTGACTATAAAATGCTATGGCATCTCCCTGGTCTCTTTGGGGTTTTATAAGTCTCTTGTACACGGATGCACACATCTTGCCCAAGGTTATGGAAATTTTCTGCTATTATTTCATTGAATAGGTTTTTTCATGCCTTTAACATTTATGATATTGATGCTTGATTGTTTAATCATGTCCCAAAGATCTTGAATGCTCTATTGATTTTCTTTTTTCCCCTCTATATGATATTCCAAAAGACATGTCTTCAAGCTCAGATATTCTTTCTTCTGCTGGTCTGGTCTTTTGTTAGAATTTCAACTGAATTCCAAGTTTGACTTATTGAGCTTTTCACTTCCAAGATTTCTGTTGGGTTCTTTCCAAAAATCTCTTTCTCTTTGTTGAATTTCTCATTCATATTCCACATTGTCTTCCTGGTTTCACTTAGACGTTCATCTGTATTTTCCAAGATCTCATTGAGATTTTTAAAAATCCATTTTTCTGAATTACTTTTCAGGCATCTCTTCCATTTTAACTTCTTTGGAATGTGCCACTGGACAGTCGAGAAGCACACATTTCAGCAGCATCACATTGCCTTGTTTTTTTCATTTCTTCTTGGGTTCCTTCTTAGGTATCTGGTGGGTTGAAAATAACTCCTGGCACTTTTATAAGAGGATCTTCTTGGTGGGCAGCTTTTTCCTATGTGTCTTGGGATATCAGTTTCTCAAGCAATCCCAAGGAGGCACTGTGGGTCATGTTCCTGTACCTTCTTTGGGTGTGATTAGTGAATTTGAGCACAGTATATACTGCGCTGAAGTGGAGATAGCCATGGTCTCTTCAAGGCATGCAAGTGTGGGGAAACTCTAGCCATTCTGATGGGTGTGTTAGGGAGACACTGGTTCCCTACACACAGAGAAGAGTGTGTAGGGAGCACACTGGCTTCTGCATTGGGATTAGTTGCCCCTATCTGGTTATGGGGCTCTCCTTAGGCACTGTTAGTGTTTGCTCTGCTATTTGCAAGGGTCCTTGATATTCTTCTATTTCAGAGATGATGAGGTGCCAGAAAGACTTGTCCTCTGACCCGGATGGTGAAATCAACCCAGACATTTTACAGGTGGTGGCAGAAACAACAGCTCCTCCTCTCTGGTGCTCACAGACAGTCCAGTCATAGTGGCAGCTGGTGGTAGGAACCATGTAGAGGTGGTAGCAGCAAGGGTTGCACTGTTCCTCTCTACTGCTACTGTGGTCATGCCTATGGAGGAATAGGACCTTCTCAGCCTTTTGTACCTGGAGAGAGGATGAAGGCGAGGGCCTTCCCCTCCTTGACTCTTTCACATTTAATGCCTGCCAGGAAGCAAACAAGAGTGGGTCACTGCTGGAGTTGAGCAAAATTCCTCTCAGAACCTCTCTTGGTTATGTGTACTCTGTGTCCGAGTTATAGCCAGAGCTTTCCTCCCTGACACCCATTCAGTTGAAGTACCCATCAGGAGTACAGTACGTGAGAGCAAAAAACACAGCTTGTGCCTGGCAGTTTCACTCTGGCTTTTCTTAGACTGTACATACTGGGGCAGGGTGACAGGCAGAGCCATGGCATTACTCATGGCTATCCTCAGCAAAACCATGGAGTTCTTTCCCTATTCTGCAATTAACAGATTCCTTGTGCAGTGTCCTTGTGTAGGGGGAAAGGTGGCAGGAACAATGAAGGTGACTGCCTACAGTCCTGGAACTGGCAGGAATCCTCAGGTGAATGACCACGGTCCTGGTCTCAGAGGATAGGCTCCCTGATCTACTGGTTTATGAGGGCGGTGCCCTCCATTTTCCCCTTACCCCCACTCTGTCATGTGGTAACATGTCAGTTTATAGTTCAGGGCAGTCAGTGGGTTTCTGTCATTCAGCCTACTGAACCAATTTTGGTTGGCAGGGCAGCAACCCACTGAGACTTATCATTGAAATGTCTGTGGGGTCTCTAAGATGGGAGCATAACATGCTCTCTGACCCTTACTCTAGTACAATTCGGAAAATCGGTCCCTTTCTCAAGATGATTCCTGGCTTCACCCTGGGAGATTGCTGGGAAATGATTGAAATCCTTTACATGACAAGGCTACTGCACAAATTTTAGGTTACTTACTGAGTTAGGCTGCAAATCTGTGAGGGTTGTGAATCTTTCCAATAGCTAGGATTGCCAGCATCTGTGCTGATAGTTTTCTGGGACTCTGTCATACTAACCTCTGCAGAGGGAAGATTCCCCCTACCCTGGCTGTGGAGCTGGAGAAGCGGATGCCCATAATATTTGTTTGTTTTGCTATGCTAGTGTCCCAGGTCTCTGAATCTTACAAGTTTTCCATTTTTCTCTTTCTGATTTCCAGTGTTCTTCCATGATCCCCTAACTGAAAATGCATTGGTACATCTTTGCTTTCATTCTTTGTGGAAAAGAAGGTGAGTACTGGGTGCTTCTGTTCAGTCATTTTCAACACAGCTCAAACTGTTTGAGAGATTTGTTGACAGAGGAAAATGTACGTGACATATTACTTGGTGAATTAAAAATGTCCATAATATTTATTTTTAAATAATGAAAATAAAGGTGAATTTTATTATTTCTAATTTTTATACAATAAAAATATTACTTGATTATAAAATAAAATTAAAAGGAGCACTTACAGATACACTTTTGGGAAACTCATTCTTGTTTTCTAGAGTTTTCTACAGAAATTAGAAATTTCCTGAAAATGATTTAGGGTTAGCTTAAGAATAATATTTTAGTCTGTAGGAGAAGAATTTGAGGCTTGACAAATACTGGGTCAATAGTATATAGATGATTGGGTGTTTCAGGTTTGTAACAGTGGTAATTTTCAAAAGTATAAAGTATCTAACATTTGGTACCTTCCTTTCACTTTATTTTGACTTTTGGGTTTTTTTTTATTAATACTCTCAAATAAATTTACTTTTCCAGTATTCTTGTGAATGACAGATCAAATTTGAGGAAAGTACTAAGAGCTTGAAAACTCTTAGAAATATCTTTCAAAAGTGGTTCAAAAGGTAATTATTTATTACATTAAAGAGATTATTAACAAAGTATAATTTTGCATTGCTGAGAAAGTTCTCTCCCCACCAATGTGACTTTTACTGCAGAAGGGATAGAGGGAAGTGAGAATATAAGGGACATCAAGGCAAGAATCAATCGGAAAGAGGATTTAGTGGGGAGGTGGGAGTCCCTTTCAATACCTTTTCAAGATTTGTAGAAAATAGTTTAAAAAATAGTGCTTTCCTTTAGCCTATTTTGGCACAGAGTTTAGTAAACATCAATAACCTTTTCTGCAAACAACATAAAACATCTTGCTGGGTTCATGTCATTGATTGTGTATAAAGGGAAGAGATGCTTCATGCCTTCAGGCCATGTCCTACCAAATTGTGTATGCCACCCATTGAACTAGTTTATCTGCAGTTTTACCTATATGTGATTTTTTTGATAATAAAATTAAATATTTGAGGTAGGATAGTAAGATATTGTTTTGAGTTTATAAGATTGGAGTTTGCTAGGATGCTAGGCTAATTGCTTTGGTAAATGGAATCCATTCATTGTTGAAGACGTGACATGTAGCTTTTAAAGCACCAACCGAGTTCACAAATCAATTATAAATTATTGAAATACTCATTAGGCACATTACCTTGTTGCATGGTTGTGACCAGATTTATTTATAAGAGGCCTAGAAATAATAAAAAAAGTTTGCATTAAAAATTTACAGCTCTGTTCTTGTATGTAATAGTTCTAATACATTTTAAAACACAAATATTAAGTGAATTTATTGAAAATTAAGTTGTTTAGAACTATTTTCTAATTCAAGCTTGATTGCAGAACTGATAACCTGATTGGATCAGTGATATAACATCTTCCTGGGGCAGGGGTTTTGGCTCAGTGGTAGAGCATTTGCCTAGCATTTGTGAGGCACTGTATTTGATTCTCAGCACCTCATATAAATAAATGAATAAAATAAAGGTCTATCAATGTCTAAAATAAATTACATAAATAAATAAATACACAAATAAATAAATAAATAAATAATCAATCTTCCTTATCCCTGATAAGAGAGCACCCCTTCCTCTGCTGGGATCTTGTACATTTAATTTCAGGTTAGTTAAAATGTGATAGTCTTATGGTAGGAAGCTCTGAATGGTTTTGAGGCTGAGATATGAGATGTTTTCTGCACAAAACCTGCAATTCAAAACCAGGCCACACCTTCAGTAGAGTTATCAATCTAAAGACCTATGCAGAATGGACTAAACAAGAAAGTAGGTTCTTACAACATAGCAGGGGGAAGGCAGGGAAAGAGGGGTAGGTATATCCTTAAAAAGAAATTTTCTCTGAGTCTTGAAACCTAGTTGAAATTATTCTTTTTTGGGGGAAGTGGGGACTAAACTTGGGGACTCAGTCACTGAGCCACATCCCCAGTCCCATTTTGTATTTTGTTTAGTGACGGGGTCTCACTGAGTTGCTAAGTGCCTTCTTTTTGCTAAGGCTGGCTTTGAATTCATGATCCTCCTGCCTTAGCCTATTGAGTGACTGGGATTACAGGAGTGCACCACTGCACTTGGCTCTAGCTGAAGTTATGTTCCTTTAATTAACCTATGGATTTTCTGTGGCCATAAAAATTGATATAGTTCTCTTACTGATCAGCCTCAAATAACAAATAACACCCTTCACTTAAGTTATACTGTATTACTCAATTCCTCCTGAGCTTTTCTTATTCTACTATCCGCCTTTCTGTCTTATGGCATTCCCTTGATTTGGCTAATTTTTCTACATGAATTTTACTTCTCAGTTTGCCCAATATAATCCTACCTATCCTTTGAGATATGTCACCTCTGCGTGGCTTTATTTGCTTTTATCTCTTCATTGCATTGTAAAATTACTTCTAAGTATTATTTTGTAGTATGAGTTAGCCAAAGTGGAGGTGGTGTTGAGATTATTCTAGGCAAGTAAAACAAAGTATTGAAAAAAGCTGAGCCTAGCAAGTTTCTGGCACATTTGGTAACCTGAACTTAAGTCATTCTCTATTATTGGAACATAATTGATGAAGGGTGGGTTGAAGTTGAGATGTAACTGGTTAGGATAACAAAGGTCAAATAATAGTGTTCCATAAATAGTATTGAAAGAAGAATGAATCATGAAGGACCTTAATTAAGTATATTTTATGATTTCCCTGAAACCATAGAGCCAGTTAGCAGAAAAGTCAGGATTTAAATTGAGTTTGCTTCCTACTTCAAAGCCTAAGCTCTCTAATATTCTGCATCTTAAAATAATTCCTTCACTGGAATGTGGAACCTGTATTAGTCCTGGGTATATAACACTGCTCAAAAAAATTAGCTTCAACGATGGAGGAGAAAGGAACATGATCCTAGGCAAATAGAGCAATATTTTTCTTTATTTTTCAAAGAGTGCACTGAGAGAAGGCAAACTCCTTAAAAACAGAGCTAGACAAGATTATAATTGAGAATTTTTTACAAATGCGGTTGAAAAGACTGAGAAATTTGTAAAGAAATAAATAATAATAAAGGGTGACACAGAGACAAGTTTCAGAGGCAGGGAAGGTGGCAGAGTGACTCTTTGTTCAAGTGGCCACGTTTATTTATACCAATAGGTTACATTCAGTCATTAGTACCATAACTACATCATTGTTTAAAGTATCAGGAAGGTTGCTTATTTTACAGTGACATTTAACAGTTATAATATGTAATCTTAGGAGCTTTGTGCAGTTCTCAAGAAAGTACATTGTCTGAAATTACTGTTAAATAGGCAGATCCACGAGCACTGAAGCTTGATGAAACATTGTAGTTATCAAGCAAGCAAGTTTCTTTATTCCTAGGATCTATGTGGCTGCAATCAAGGTCAAGGCTTGATGAGGCTCTATCACAGAGGCCTCTCAGGGCATTGCCATACCAGCTAGACATTGCATATATATTAGCTATATTACTAGATCCTAAGAAGATTTCAGGGTATTTTAAGGGTAGCACAGTGCCCGTTACTCCCTGGGAGTTTGCTCACCAGGGGAATGCTTCCTTATACTTTCCACAGTCAGAATCCCTACAAATGTTTTATCATTTGTATACAATTTCATGTATAGGAGGTGACCATTCCAAGAGAAATGTGACTAGTTTTGATTGAGGAAAATGAAATGGGCAGGATCAAGGGAATAAACATTTTCTTATAAGTAGAGCTAATTATAGTCTCACAAGCAAGTGTTTATAGAGCAAAACTATAACTCAATTCAGATATAATCTTAGAAAAGCTTGGAAAACTTCATAGACAAGATGTTTTTTTTTTCTTTTTTAAACCAATATATAAAAACTATGTATGAGATACCACTGACATTTTGAGATATATATATTATAAAGTTCATATGAGGGTATGCATGTATATCTCCAAGTATTTATCATACTCCAAATTTTCTCTTCTAGGTTTTCTGAAATTTTCAGTACAGGGCAGTGGGTGTATCTCAGGGTAGGGTGCTTGAGTAGTCTACATAAGGCCCTGGGTTCAGAACTCGGCAGGCAGTATGTGATCCTTATCTATAGTAACCTTGACAAGATGATTTCCTACAAAGAAAAATCAGAAGTTAAAATCTGAACTACAGGCTTATTTTGTGAGAAATAAATTAAACCATAATGTAGACTTGATTCTTAAACTTCCATGTAGGTCTTAAATTGGGGTTGTTATTCTCTTAATAACAAAAGTACCATCTAACAATATGTTCTGAGCCAGATGAAACCTGAGAAAAATGCTTTCAAAAGATGTGTGAAATACCTTTACAATGTCTCTTTATAATGTTAATTGTTTCTTTTCCTCTGTCTAGCAGTGTTCAGAAAACATACAAAATAATAGCAATATTCCCCAAATTTCATTAATCATTAGTATTAATGAATCCTTGAATGAATCTCAACTTGAATGAAATAAATTTCATTGGCCCATTTTAGAAATCTGCATTTTTTCTTTTCTTTTTTATTTGTTTTAATCAGTTACACATGACAGTATAATGATCTTGACATATTGTACATTTGAATCAGATGGGATATAATTTCTCATTTTTCTGAATGTACAGGTTGCAGAATTACATTGATCATGCAGTCACCTATATACCCACAGCAATACTAATGTCTATTTTATTCTGCTGTCCTTCCTGCATTTTTTAACACATACCTTGCCCCAGTTGTTTTGATGAAGAGCCTAACTCTAAGCACACATATGAATCATCTGTTATCCTAGGACTATGCAGAAAATAAGGAAGAATAAATTGGAGTTAGAGCAGAATAGTTCTTATGTACCTCTATCCTCCATATTATTTGGCAGTTTATTTAATAATTAATTTACCCATTATCAGTGATATGAAAGTTTGCTTATTTTATAACTGACATAGGGTGAGCAGGTCATCTCTGAAATTATTGGCTTTGGGCCCTAGATTTTGAATTATTATGAGTTTTGGCTCAATGAATTCCTTAATGGTTTCTCAATATGATTCCAAGAGTGCAAGAAAATTTATCATTGTGTTTTGAGGCATTAGTGTTAACATGGTAAGACCCTTTAGAGTAAGATCTGTATCTCAGAAAATTAGCTTTTCAAGCCCCTTAACATCCAGACAACATTGTACACCTGTTCTGAGTTCAGTGTGTATTTGGTAATGATATAAAGATGAGGGAAAGTGGTCTCCTTTGGGGTTAGGGGAATGCTTGATCATATAGGTGTGATTTAGGGAGTTTAGGCAATGTGATTTCATGCAATTGCAATCTAGTAGCTAAAGCTTAATCTATTAAAAATGCAAATATAACCCTTTTCAGATATTTATGCTTTGTGAGCATAAAGACTATGTAAGGTGGTAGGATATATAGTACTGTTACAACAGTGTTTGTGTGTGCATGAGAACGGGGGGAGGAGGGGGTAAAGAGAAGTGAAGAAGGGGAGGTGAACTACAAATGATGAAGAATAATAGAGACCTAAATTCTGGGACTCATGTGTCTCTGATTCTTTTGCTATATTTCCTCTTGATGGTGTTCAACTTTGAAGGTTAAGCCATGGGATATGGTGCTAGGGGCTTGTTTCTGCCCTCTCAAAAATTATAGTTTGCAATCTCCCCTTTCCAGTCAAGTGCTTCTAAACTTTGTGCTGAAGGAACTATAAAGAATAGTCGCTCAGCAAGGACTATTTATTTAGGGCCCTCCAGGGTACTGAGAGCTGAACCAGAGAAAATTAATAGCATTAGACTCTCCAGCTTTGATGCTGGTTCTGAAATACAGAGACTCTTGACAGGTATTTCCAAAGGGACATTTATACGTCTCTGTAATGTGTATTAAGAGAAGAAAAGTATTTGACCAGCTTATTAACACACTTTAATGTCTAATGTATGTTTTCAAAATCAGATATATTGAAAAATTCTTTTTCATATTCAAAATTCCACTTTTAAGTGCACAGCTTGAACTTGAAAAACATACATAACTGTGTTACTGCCACTAAAATTAAGATACAGAACAGTTTCACCACCTGTAGACATTCATGCCATTTTTGTCATTGACCATCCCCTCCATAGCCTGCACTTAGCACCATTGATCTCACATTGATCTCAATATCTGAAATAAGTTTATATTGAGGTGTGTGTGTGTGTGTGTGTGTGTGTGTGTGTGTGTGTGTGTAGGGCTACTTGTATATTCACACATCTATGAATACTCCAGTAAAACTCCCCCTCATATACAACAGTAAGAATATAGATTCTAATTAGAATAATTTATTCTCCATGTATATATAATATGTCAAAATACACCCTACTGTTATTTATATCTAAAAAGAATAAACAAAATAAATAAATAAAAATTTTAAAAAATGGGCTGGAGATGTGGCTCAGTAGGTAAACAACTTTGGTACCAAAAACAAAACAAAACAAAAAAAAAATACAACAAAAAAATTCAAGTTGTTTTCTAATTTCTTATTTAGTTTAGGAACAATTTTAGGTACATTGTTTAATTTCTAAACATTTGAGGATGTTTTAGTTGCCTTTTTCCTTTCATATTTTAGTTCAATTCCTTGATTTCATTTAACATTTGTCATAATATTTCCATCTTAAAATTCTCTAAGGTGTTTATTATTGCCCATCATATCATCTTTATTGGGGCATGTACTAAGTGAGTAAATTTTCTGCTATTGTTGAGAAAACCATAATTTGGTCAAGTTGATTGTTAGTATTTTTTAGAATTTTATATTCTTACTAATTTCCTGTCATATAACTTTACTAAATTTTAATAGTGTTGAACACACCAAATATAATTTTGAATTTGCCAATTTCTTTTGTATAACTTTGACGATCATTTTGTGTTTATTGTGGGTATTTTATTTAATATATCTTATGTATTTGTTAAATACACATTTAGGATTTTTATGTCTTCTTAATGAGTTGATCACTTCAGCACTATGTAAATCACTATCTCTGATAACATTCTTTGTTCTCAGATCTATCTTGTGTTATTTTAAGCACTCAACTTTAATTTCTGCATACTTTTTTCCCACTTTGAATCTGTAATTATAGGTAGGTTAAAGATGTATATATTTAATATAAATTTTTTAGGTGTATATTTATATTTAACTTATTCTACTATGGCATATGTGGAACATCTATATAAACTTAAATAGTATATAATACTCTTATAATATTTTAAGAATACATTTATATCCTAATGTAAGTATAGTAACATAACACATTTAAGCTGTAGATTGTGATTTCAAACTATTTTCAATACATCTGTCAATTGTATTGAAATATTTGCAGAATTGAAAATTTGGGACTTAATGTGTGTTATAGGCAGCATCTTTATGTTTATCACTTTCTTGTAGAAAGCATAGAATTGGGTCTTTTAAATCCAACATGGTAACCATGGAGGGGAGGGAGCAAGATGGCAGCTCAGAATCATCTCCTTATAATTAAATCAAGAGAGCTGAGGAAGACAGGTGAGAGACCACAATGTCTGGTTTTTATATAAAATAAAAACTGCATTGAAGGAGGAAAGAAGGAAAGAGTTGTCAATATTATTCTTTCTCAAACTCCAAGCAGCTCAGCATGGAGTGAGATATACTTCCTATTTAGGGAAGGGAGAGGGGTGTAAGTCCAATATGCAGACTTGAATTCAATACCTGACTTGCATGGAGAAACCCACTGTTGCGCAAAGCCTCATGGTCTCTGTCCCTAATGTATTATCTTCAGATTGAGTCAGGTGGCTAAGGAAATGCCTCTACTACTCTCTTCCTAACCTTGGGCACTAGAGTAAGGAGCAAGACTCTATCAGCTAGGGAATGTGCCAGCAAAATAAGTAATTTGCTTTGGAGTTCAGTGCTGGCCCACTATGGTAAGACCCAGTTCCTAATAGGGTCCCAAATCCCTATCCCCAAGCCAGTGCCCTCAGATGGAGCCTCTAGTCCTACTCTGCTACCAGAAAAAAAAAAAAATCCGGTGAGACCTATAACTGGGAATATTCTAATGGTCACTATCCTCAAGCCAGTGCTTCTGATCACCCCTGGTGAATCAGATTCACCCCTTATGCCATGTGGAGTTGTATGGCCTCAATCAATCAGACTTTCTACCCAATATCACCTGTAACAGATTGCAGCAGTTTCAGACCATTAGTCCAACTCAGCAAAAGTAAGTCCATAGCCTCATTGATCTTAATCCTGCCTCAGTGCTATGCTGGTCTTGGCAGACTATGGATTTTATATGTAACTCAGTTTAGTGGTATTGGTGTCCATGGGACTGCTCACCTGATTCCTTCTCTACAGTCAGGTAGCACAACACAGAGAAAGTAATTGGGTAGTGGGGAAGAAAAGAGAGCTAGTCTTCAATATTGGAGCATTCTAAATTTATATATATTGTTAATCTCTTGAGTTTGATGCTTTCTGATATTTTCTTTTTTCTAATTAATATATTTCTTGTATTCAGTTCAAAGAAATCATTTCTTGGTTCTAATAAATTTTCTTATTTTTTTTGATTATTTTTGGAAAGATATAACAAGACATCAGATATTTAGAAAGATAATAACAAGACATCAGATATTTAAAATATCAGAAGGAATGGAGTAGAAGTGTAGAGGTTTTTCATTACACTTTATTTTTTGTCTTTACAATCAATTTTAAGTTGTTATCACTTTGTAATAGCTTATTATAGTCAAAAGATATTTTTTGTAAGCCTCATAGTAACAACAATGCAAATTTCTGTAAAGACATGCTCAAACTAATAAGTAACTCAAACACGGTGAGAGAGTGAATAACTACAAAGGAATATTGTAAGCAAGGGAGAAAGGACACATATCAATATATTTACACTTCCTCTATTTTGTCCTTTGTGCTGTTCTTGTCATACATTATGTGCATACATGTTTTATAGAGCCCATAATGCATTGCTACAACTTTTAGCTTTAGAGAATTACTTTATAAAAGAATTAAGAAAAATATCCTTTGTGCTTATCCTTATTTTTTCAATCTTTTTTGATGCTCTCTTCCCTTTGTATAAATTTAAATTTCAATTATTTGCTAGAACACATTTTAAAATTGAGTGGATGTTTAGTGACAATGCATTATTTTTGCTTATATTTGAAAAAATTGTGCCGATTTCATTATTTTTAATCTTTCTACTGGTGAATATTTTCATTGAAATAAATATTATTGAGCACTTAATAAATATCAGGATCTATGACCCCCTACACACACACACACACACACACACACACACACACATATACACACATATACACACACACCTTCTAATCCAGTCCTGGCTAGGAGAAATGGTCAGAGGAAGATTTTTTAAAAATTTTTCCCCAGTAACATATTAGTTGAGAACTATAGGCTCAATTATAAGTACAGTGAATATAGACATATGGTTCTTAGTAAAAGTTACTATTTTTTAAACACAGTCAAAACCTTTAGATGCTCTGTTTTCCAGGGCATCAGAGTTAGAACTACTTAATGAAATCAGGCAGATTTAAACTGACTAGATATTTGGTCATTTTGATATATATTACAGTAGAATTATAACATGTATTAGTGTATTTCACAGCAGATAAGCAATCCAGGTAAATGTTGCTTTCCCCAAATTAGTGTTTGCTTAAAAAACATAAATAGGTCCTTTAAAAGGTTTGTTGTCAACTAGAGGATTTTTTATGAATTCACCAAGAACATACTTATTACATTGATTATATGCATATTTCTAATGTATTTTAGAACAAATATAAGGCAATGAAACACTTCTTGCTCATTCTTTTTGAAGAAAGTACTTAACTTTTTTTTGCAGTCTTCCCAAAATGTCACCTACAAAATTGACAATTGTCAAACACTTATCAATTTTCAACTAGGCAAGAATAGATTGCCTGATTTAAAAAAAATGCCACAAAACCTTCTGAATTTTAAACTAGTTATAATAACTATTTTAATTCATGATTGTGCCATGGGGAAATTAGAGCAGAGAGGATCATTTTTTCCCTCAGTACTGACATATTTCTATACTAAGATGTTATATTTTTAAAAATCCGAGTGGTAGCAGATAGGCACAGAGCAGATACATATAGTTCTGTTTTTCTACTCCTCCCACAAGGAATATTTCCTTGACAATTAGATACTAGATTAACTTCATGATCCAATGGCATATTTTAGGTGGCATACCTGCTTTTTCTTAAATTATGTGTACTTTAATACAAATGCACTCTAGCTTCCAATAGTTAGAAATGGGAGAGCAATATCATTTGATAACATGACAGAATAAGGAGGAGGATTGTTAAATTACTTCTTAAAGTATTTAGGTTAAGTAATGTTTGGTTAAGTGCAGAAAGATGGTGCTGCTAAAGTTATCTGGGGGAGGGGTTTGGAGAATGGAAATGACATGGAAGCTGAATTCCACTTTACTGGCTTGTCAGAGGTAAGGTTTGGAGGGAAATGTGCTATGAGAGATGATGTATGCATATAACATCATTTTATTTAGTCCTCACAATATCCTGCAAATGTGTCTTTTGCAGGTAACATTTTATGGGTGGGGTCATTTGGGCTTAGAGAATTTATGTATTTTTTTAAAAATTTGTTGGTCAAAGAAGAATTGGAATTTGCACCTGTGTCTAACTGTAATCCTATGTTTTAGTCTTTAAGAAAGCCAACTTAACTCTTCAGATTATTGCATACCATGTGCTAAAGTGTCAAGCATAGTGATGGGGACTTGGGATGTATAGATAAGTGAGATACATTTTCTACCTTTTAGTGATTTATAGCCTCTTGAAGAGAGCTGAGCTGGAAGGTAACTTCATAGTGTCAGAGTTTTATGGTCTGTAACAGAAGTAAGAACTGCCAAGGAGTGCTCAAAGGATGAAGTGACCAATTCTCTCTCAATACAATGGATCAGAACAGACCTTATGGTGGATGTGCTATCTCACTGACTATGAACCTGTGTTCAGCAGTCCAACCAGATGACAGGAATTGGAAAGGTCATTCCAAGGAAAGTATACAGCTTAAGCAAAGGTACAGAGACCCAAGTTTGCTAACAAATGCCTTGCAATAGATTCGTTCATTAGAATAGCTTTGATGCCCTAAGGAAATGGGGCACAATCTATTTTGGTGCCTTGTAAAGCACAGCTTGGCAAAATCAGGACCAGGTGATGCACTCAGTGGGATAATATCTCTGTGACATTGTCAACAAGAGGTTCCCTTTTTGAACAAAATAATTTTGGGTAAATGTGAAAACCAGAAAGTGGGATTTTGAACTTTAAACATTAAAAAAAATGCTAGTTTGGGAGAAAATTATAAGGGTCACTTAGAGTGTATGGACTCTGTATGGATCATTATAGCCCAATGGTGAGGCTTTAACATATCACAGCAAGAAAGGTTAGGCATAAGAAAGATGACTTAAAATTTTTAAAGAAAGTAAGTATTCATAAAGTTTAACTCTTGATTAAGAGGGCAGAACGTCCATTGGTGAATTTTAGCAGTTAAGGGGTAGTTGAAAAAGAAGACTGAAATAGGATTCGGTAGCTATTTAGAGTAGAGGATCTAAAAATTGGCTCCAGATGACAATCACTTGTACTACTTCAAAAAATTCAAATGTACCCCATACCAGTTAAGTGAGTAGAATTGGGAATGCTAGACAAGCATCACCATTTGAAAAGATCACTGGGCGATTAAAATGTCACAGAGCATGGAAACAAGTGTGCCAAGGACCAACATGTACCAAAGATCCCCTGGTTAGTTTTGTGTAACAAAACTTTGCCATCAAGAAAGAAATAGTGTAGCTATTTTCCTTTTCATATAAGTGCTCACGAATGCTGTTCATCAAACCAGGAATTGGAATTTCTGATGGATTGCTTCTAGAATCCCTTACATTGGCATAATGTTTGTGCCGCCCTGTCTATTATTATATAACTTAGAAGAAGACAGGACTGATGACTCATTGCCCTGTGCTGAAAAATCAGACAATGCAAACCAAATATTGTTCACATGGCACCTTTCCCAGAACACCTAAGCCACAAGAAAATATTATTGTGAGTTTTTGCTTTGTTTTGTGGATTAGTTGGGGCAATGAGTTTGACGTTCTTTTTATGAAAAATTGATATAAAAGGAATTGAAGCTAGAATCTAGATTTAATGATTTTCATGCCTGAATAACTTCATTTGTCCCTGCATTGCCTAATAGGTCAAGCCTCAATTCAATACTCACATGATTAAGGCTGTTGCCATAAATGCTATTTTTAAAGTAAAGAGTTTAAGAATGAAAAAAAAGTTTTGCTTTGCAATTGATATAGTTATCCCAAAAGTATCATATAATTACAGAAACAACTGGAAATTAAAGAAGGAATTGAGAATAGGCAATATTTAAAATATGCAGTAGGAATAAATATTATTCCTAAGGATAATTCTAAGTAAACTAATCCATGTACAAACCAAGATGTGATTATTGTACACCTCCAATATACTGGGTGTCACAGTGCAAATAAACAGAAGATAGTATTTTTGCCAAAGGAGGTTGTAATATATGTACATGAGTTTCTTGGTACAAAGAGGTTTCAGCACATTGGTGAGCTATGATAACACTTGCTATGAAATCATCATACATAGTAATAGAGAGTGAGATTTTAAAGAAAGCTAATGGAAGAAACTTGATCTTGTCCCATCATAGTTTGAAAGGAGTCACTTCTCTTTTATAACTTTCTTCAATATTACAGGAAAATATGTTAATCTCATACTTCAGATGAGATACATCAAAGGAGACTGGGAAGGAGGAGATTAATGAGATTTAAAGATTTTCCTTGGTCTAAATGGAAGGGAAGGCTGTGGGGAAAAGAACCTCTTGAACAAAAGACCAATAAAGCACCAGGTTTAAAATTCATGCTGTTTCCAAATTACTCCATAATGAATAGGGAACAAAGAACTCTGCATATCTTGTCTTTTTAATAAATTCCTCCATCAGACAATGAGCAGCTCTTCCACAGACTGAGTTCCTTATTGATACAGAGTATGTTATTCATCTTTAATTGCTTTGCAAACTGCAAGTGCCATCATATAAAAAGAATCTGATGATTGTAGAACATACCTTGAATTAAGATAAAAAATAAGGAAGCACCAGTTTAGGCTGTTTGGTCTGCCTGTTTTGTTGTAGACTTTTTATTTTCTCTTGGCATATTAATTCTGGAAATCATTGACTTTGTGTAGAAAAAATGAAGGTTTAAATTCTTCCATTCTGATATGAGAGTTTAAATCTCAGTTTTTGTATACTTTGACATTGTATAGATACATCTTAAATTACTTTGATTAATAATGCATTGAAAACTCACTGTGACATAAGGTGGGCTTCATGATGTGAATGAATTCAGCAGCTCAATAAAGCATTACATTCTGCTAAAACAAGCATCTAATGTACCAGTATAATACAACAAGTTGGAAATAAGGCAGCATATTTTTTCTACATAAATGCAATTTTTTTCTTGCCTGTGTACTTGAAAAGATCTGTAAATGAATATTTTTAGTTTTGCATATTTCTGTTTCTTAGAAAGTACAAACTCTGGATCTTAAATGAAAAAAAAATTTGGTGCCCTCAGTTTAGTTAACTTTTCATAATGGATTACTTGCTTTCCTTTCTGTGATTCCAGATGCACATTACTGGATTGTCTAATTAGACTGGAAATCGAACCTTTTGAGCATTTACTTAAAGGATTGAAAAGAATCCCATTTTCCCAAAAAAGCCTATAACATAGTTATACATAGGACCCAATAGGCAGTTCCTAAATGTATGGATCAAAAATATAATGAATTCTGATGTAAAAATATAATAAATTCTATATACTTTTGTTACTGAATAGAATTTGATTAATTTTAGGATGTGTTCTGTGTCAGGACTCTACTATTTCATTAACCATAAATGAAAAATAATTCAGAGTGGGTTAAAAGTGATTGAGTTTACAGAACAAAGGCTAATTTGAGCATAGGTGATTAGGTCTTAATTTTTGTTACCTTCCTTGCACCAATTTTAAGAGTATATCCATGTACGTTCTTCCAAAATCAAGATTCTGAAATTTCCATTGTCTTGAAAGCTCCCTCATGTCCAGGAAAAGGAAACCTTCCTCCATACATAGGCCTGGGTAGCCAGTAATGGCTGTTTAAAATTTTCAAATGACCTAAACCACAAGACAGTGGCTTAAATTTAGTATGTCAAATTTACTTCAAATTTAGTATGCTAAATGATACAGTGTGCTTTTGTCTTCTGTGAGTATAATATTTTGAGATCCATTTGTACATACCATTAGTTCGTTCATTTTTAGTGCTGACTAGTAGTCCATTGGATGGTTATACCACATTTTGTTCTTCCATTCATCTGTTGATGCCTATTTGGGTTGTTTTCCACTTTGGGTTGTAATGAGTCAAGGTGCTGTGAACATTGGTGCTCAAATACTTGTGTGGGCAAGTGTTTTCATTTCTATTGATTGAATACTTGGGAGTGAAATGGCAAGATGATATGGACATATAAACTGCTCTTTAGGAGAGTACCCAACTTTTTTCCAAAGTTCATTTATTATTTTTTATTTCCAAAAGTAAAGCATGAAAGTTCCATTGACCCCTCATTCTCACCAAAACTTACATGAATCTTCTAAAATTTTGACCCTTCAAGCGGAATTCATGGAATTTATATTTTATTTTTATTTCCGCATCTAATGATATCTAACAATTTTTACATACTTACCAGTCATTTACATATATACTCCTTTGAAATGCACATTTAGATTTTGGCAAATTGTATTGTTTTGCTTCTCTTACTAATGATTGAAGAACTTTTTCATATATTCTGGATTCATGTTCTATGCTAAACCTATGTATTGAGAATTCTGAGCATTTTCTTCCAGTCTATAGATTGTTTTTATTTTTGCTTTATATTTTAAGTGTCTTTTAAAATTCAAAAAGTTTAAATTTTTATAAAGTGTGACTTTTCATTTTTCTGTGATAGTTTTGCTTTCTTCTGTTTTAAGTAGTCTTTGTCTAATGCAGATTTTTCTTTCATGTTTTTCAGGTCTGTGATCCATTTCATCTTGATTTTTGCTATTGTGCGCAGTAATGGTAAGATTCTATTTTGCCTATATAGATATTTAATTTGGCCAATATAGTTTAATCAATAGATTTTTCTTTTTCCATTGATTGAGCTTGGAAACTTTGTTAAAAATCAATTTATTATGTACACATAGCTCACTCTTTAGATTATATATTCAGTTTAATTGGTGCTCAATTGATCAGTTTAACTATTCTCACAACAAACAACACACTCTATTATATCTATTATATTTAGGTAATTTCTGTTTCTGTTTTTTTATATATTATATAAATGTAAATATATTTCATTTTCCATTATATCCCATTCCTGGACTATGTATATTACATTTCCATAAATTTTAAAATCAACCTGTCACATCTTCTACAAAGCCTGCTAGAAATTTGAGATTGTGTTGAATTTGTAGGTTAATTTAGGGAGAACTGATATATAAACATTATCATGTTTTCTAATATATTTTAAATTTTTGGATGCTTTCGTTTATTTTTTGTTGTTCAACTGCTGCTAGTATATTGAATTATATTTTAACTTTTGGATACTGTCCTTATAATCTTGATCAGTTATTGGTTATAGAAGGTTTTTTTTCAGATTTCTTAAATGCAAAGATATGATTTATGAATATAGAGGATTTTCCATCTTTCAATCTTTATACTTTTAATCTCTTTTTATTATTGTACTGGCTAAACCTTCACTGTAATCTGGCACAAAAGTGTTGGGAATGCATGTAATTTACATTTTTTCTGTTCTTAACTGGGAAACCATTTTTCACCATTTTTAAAATAAATACCCTTTATCAATTTGAAGGCATTTCTTTATATTACCGGAAATTACTTTCCTTTTATTTTGTTCTAGGAACTCGGTTGTTGCTTTCTATTCCAGTAAACTCTTGCTTAAAAAAAAAAAATTACTGGTCACTAATTTGCTTTCTTGTGATCTTCGTATGTTTTTGACATCAGGCTTATGCTGGTATCACAAGTTGTGAAGACTTTTCTAGTCCAGTATTTTCACAGTTTTGTATTATGTCTTCCTCTATGTGTGCTAGGATATACTCGTAAAGCCCATGAATTCTGCTCTAGCTGTGCTTTGTGGTACTTTCATTATCATTCAGTTGTATGTATTTACTGATTTTTCAATGCAATTTCATCTTAGACAAAATTGTATTTAAATATCTACTTTAATTTTATTTGTACTTAGATTCAATTAATTTTAACTTTCATGAGAATTATTTTATTTTCCTAGAATGGCATATTGTAATGACTATTCCATGTGCACTAGGAAGTAATGTGTACTCTGCTGTGCTTTAGAATGTTCTAGTGATGTCATCAGGTTAACTCATTTGACAGTCTTATAAAACATTGGAAATTTGACATGTGCTCATGTTTTTAGTTCCTAGGAGTGGAGCTTTGAGGTTTATAACATACAATTTTGATTTCTTTTATTTCTGTTGTATTTTATTTAATTCTTGCCTCATATATTTTGAAGTTTTTGTTTGTGGTATATACATTTAGAATTTTTATAACTTGATAAATTGAACATTTGTCATTAGAAAGTGTTTTTCTATCTCCCTTGACCTAAAGTGTATTTTTTTTTTGTGTTAATATAGATACTTCACCATCCTTCTGATTAGCCATATGTGGCATATTACATTCCACTCTTTAATTTTTACCTGGTGGTTCTATTCTTAAAGTGGGTTTATTACAAGATGAGGTTGGTTATTGATTTTTTTAATGCAATCAGAAATTGCCTACCTTTTCATTGGCCTTTAGAACATTTATATTTAATGTGATTGTTGATATGGTTGTATGTAAATCTATAATATTGAAAAATTTTATTCTACTTGTTCTTTGTTCCATTTTTTCCTCTTTTCCTGCCTTGTTTTGAATTGAATATATCTTAATATTATATTTTAGCTGCAGAATTTATTTTATCTCTTAAGAATTATTGATTATACAGGGTTTACAATATGAATATTTAACTTACCACACTCTACTCTCAAATACTATTATATTCCTTCACATATGATGCAAGAAACATAATAGTATGGTTCGATTTTTTTTCTATTTTTGTCTTTGAACTATGGCTGTCATTGTTTTGTTTCCACATAAGCTAGACTTTCTATATTGCAGTGTACAGCTTTTTGTTGTTGTTAACTATAATCAATTATCTTCTAAGAAACTATAAAAAATAAGGACATTTGAAAATACACACACACACACACACACACACACACACACACACACACACACACACACCTACACCCCTTACATCAGTCTTCCTGTTCCTGGAGAACTTCTGGTGTTCTCTATTGTTCCTTCTTTCACTATTGTCCAAATCCTAGTTGAATATAAAATGTTTCAAATTGTGGTTTGTTAGCTAAAAATTATGTGGAATATACTAATAAATACCTGTAGTCATTTAATAGTAGCTTACTAATATCCTAAATGCACAGATGGAAACACATCCACAGACACACATATGTATATAAAAATTTAGACTTCTAACTTGAGATCAGACTGAAAGACAAGTTATATTTTGCTGTGTTTGGTAGATATCCATTTACTACATATGGTCTAAAATATAACTTGAAATCTTTCTGGGAAAAAAATAAGGCTTTATTATACTTGCTTTAAGCTTGTTGAAAAAACTTTGAAGATTAGACTTTAAAAGCATCTCTGAAATAGACTTACTAAAAAGAAATATTACTTCCATTTAGACATTAATAAAGATCTAGTCATTTTTCACGATGTAGATTTGCATTTACCTGGGAAGACTGTCCATTTATGAGCTAATTGGGTGTGTGTTTGTTTTTTTCCTAATCGGTGCTGTATGTGTCCCTTTGGTTTCAACTTGAGAAAAATCATAGCAGAGATACAGTTCTCAATAGGGAAATATGGATATAAAAGTACTTCATATTGCATTACTTTCAGAGTATAAGAATACTCATTCTAGATGAATTTGTGGCAACTTTTTATTGGAAGAAAAATTGTAAGGACTACAAACCTGAGATAGTAGATAGATATTTAAAGGCAGCTAGCTGGGTGACTCTGGAGGTTGAGGCAGGAGTATCACAAGCTCAAGGTCATCTTCAGCAATTTAATGAGGTCCTAACTTAGTGAGTCCTTATCTCCAAATTAAAAAAAAAATTAAAAAGGGCAGGAGATGTAGATTGGTGGTAAAATATTTCTGGGTTCAATCCCCATAACCTAAAGAAATAAAAACAGCTGAAAAACACATTTAAGAATTCCCCAGCTGGTTTATTGATGTGCAGATTCTAACTACACATTTTATTTAAACACAGTATGTTTTATTTATTCAGTAATATTTAACAGTTAAGAAAGAAAAACATGCTAGGCCTTTGTTACAATCTTCTTAAATTCTTTCAACAGCATTTTAAGAAATAGATGATATACACTTTGAGACATAAACAACTAGGAAGACAAAATGACTTGTATAACAAATGGAAAAACTAGTCTTTAAATTCAATGCCTTCCTTTCCAATTATGCCATTCATAATCAGGTAAGAAAATCTTATAATTTACCCTTTCATTTTTTAAAGCTAATTTAATTTTTCTTTCTCACTGTTTCCATCTCTGTCTCTAATTCTTTGTATGTTTTTGAAATGAAGGTTGATGAATAGAATAAGTGCTGTATCAGGTTTGAAATCTTAGTCTTCCTTTATTCTTTTCCATTACTGTAGCCCCACAGCTAAATCCTGTTGACAGATACATTCACAAATCTTCCTTTGACCATTTCTTATCACCTCTAACAAGATAGCTTTGCACCTTGTTTTAGCCACTGTTATCACTTCACTTGATCACTTCAGTAGCCTCTTGCTAGTAGTCCTGCTTCTGCCTCCTATTTTCAAGATAGTAACTTGCACATGTAAGATGAATCATGTCAGTCTTCTTTGTTGGGTCCCTTTGTTTCAGAGTAAAACCCTCTTATAGTGACCTAATAGGCCCTACAGGCTCCATTCACCTCTCTAACTTCATCTGCTGTTCTCCTTCAGCTTGTTCATTCTGATGCAGACTTTGAGACCATCCTCATCTTCCTATGGCATGCTAGTTTTGTTCTTGCATCAGGGTCTCTGCACTGGGTGTTATCTCTGCTTCATATTTTCATTCCCCAGATATCTGTATTAGTAACTTCATCTACAAGGTTTACTTAATATTGCTTTTCACTGGAGGTACTCTTACCACTATATTCAAAATTATAATGTATACTTTCAGTCTTCTGTATACTCTGATTTCTGTTCTTTCCATTGTCTTTGTTACTTTTAGATTTATTATATAATTCATTTTTCTCTATTATTTCTCTATCTATACTCCTTATCACAGATTTTAACCTCCAAAGTGAAGAGATTCTTATTTCAATTAGTGATCTCTGGTACACAGGAAAGGCTGGGAATATAGTGGGTAGTCAAATAATATTTATTAAATAAATGAATAGGTGCTATAATAGTGGTATTGGAATGAGGAGTTGTTGGAGACTGAGATGTGGAAAAGAGGCTGGAAGCAGGGAAGAGTGGGAAAAACTAGCATTAAATCCTGAAATGGATGACATAGTTCTAGAACCTGTCTATAAAATTCAGATCAGAACAGATGTTCACTACTGCTGAAGTGAACAAGTCTTTGCAGGTTCCTGAAATAATAGTGGTCTAAAAGCATGTTTGATTTTTGAAATGATCAGTTAAATATTCAATTTAAATAAATTATTAAATTCTCCCTGACCTTTATAAACCAGCACCGCCCAAATCTCTTTATGCTTAGCTTGGATTATGGCTGACAGCACATTTTATTTCTTAAAGACTTTCCTTTTTTTAATATATATATATACACACACACACATACAGTAAAGAGCCTTCTTTAGAAATCCAGGAAGAAGAATTCAGTCATTTTAGTGCTTTTGTGTGATAAGGTAGTAGGAATACATGAATTCCCCTGACAACCCAATAGATTTTGTGGGGAAAAAAATATACAAATAAAAGCAATTCATTCTTCACTATCACAAGATGCATCATAAGATGGGGTTTTTGAGAATAATTTGAGGTCAACAAGTCGAGAATGTGTTACTGGAGGTAAATTGTATGACTTTATGTTCCTGAGCAATAGCCATTCAACCAAGCAAAACTATCAGTTAAAGAATCAACCACGGAAAGACATGAAATGGTGTGACTATACTTTGTATACAACCAGAAATATGAAAAATTGTGCTGTATACGTGTAATAAGAATTGTAATGAATTCTGCTGTCATATATAAATTTTAAAAATATTAAATCAACCAGGGGAAGAAAAGCTGTGTGTCTTTCATAATATCATGAAAAACATGCCCTTTTTTTTGGGGGGGGGAGTGATGTTTAGTGAAAACATTAAATTGAATTGGCTCTAAAATTACCATCTTGAACCATTAGTCTTAAGCCAGCTACAAGTATTTTTTAACCTTGTAGAGGTTAATGCCTAACTCATCTGACTATTAAAAAAAAAAAGGAAAAGAATCTCTTTAAAATATTATTAGGAAAACCTAGTGCAACATTACAGTTTCAGTTACCCCTTATGGCATACCATTTACAAGGCTGAACAAAGAGTGATCTTATTCACAGTGCATAACAGCAACATTTAAATATTTATTACTCCAATAATTTGCATTCATATTTGCATACATGAGTAGGAATCAGTTTTTGAACTTCAAAACATAAAACATTTTCCCTTTTATCTCAACCTATGTTTTTCTCTAAGACAATTCCTAGATAAAATATTCCTATAAATATATGCTGATTTTAAGGAATTTCTAAGACATAAATTTATCTTTCAACCTGTCTTAGTAGACTAAGCACAGACCTTCCAACTTCTGTATCTTCAGCTTTTATATGTATTTCTTCATAAATTGATCTTAAAATTATTTGCAAAGCCATAAATAATACATTTTAATTTATTATCATAATTAATGGATATATATCTCATTGTAAATTTTTGCCTATTTTCAGCAGTTAAGCATTAACTTTTATCTACCACAAAGGCTGGTAATAGAAATTGCCTTGGGGTTTTAAACTTATAGAATAGCCAACTAAGGAAATAATTTTAAAAACTTTTGTTTTCTCCCATGTTATATATTTCTGTTAATTGCAAAGCATAGTTTTAAAAACAGATTATTGGGACATTTGGGGTATTCTGAATTCAGTTATGTGATAAAAGGTGTGATGGAGATTATGAAGTTTTTCATAGAGTAATTATGTATTTTCTATGCCTTATTATCCAAAAAGTTCTAGCTTTGGGACAATGCAAAGAGAATTGTGGTAAAAAGTGATGAATGATTAACATTTCCATATATATTTTAAAATTTTATATATTTAAATATAACTGTACACATATTTTTATATAAGTATATATGTATATATACACATATATTTACATAAATAAATATGTACATATATATTTACCTATATATTTAAATATAACTTAAGAGTTATCAGTTCTTAGTATTAATTTCCAAAAAGTATCATGGGTTAGTATACTGACTCCTTAAAAAAAAAAAGAATAATTTTGAAATATTGAAAGTTTTGACAATACATTGGATAAAACAGACAAAATTTTGTTCAGAATCAGTGTATGTTGTTTGATAGACAAGGCATATTTTATTATGAGAAAATACGAAAATATATTTGTCAATCATCTTCTGTTATCTTGGAAAATGTTTAATAATTTCTGATTCCTAATAATAATATTTATTAATGCTAGCTGCCAGACTGCTTGGTTTTTAGCTGTCCATCTTTATCTTTCATTAAATATAAAAGCTCTATTCATGATATCTGAAAAAACTAATAAAGTTATTTTTTTATCTTTACTCTTGGTTCTGATTTAAATAAACCCCAAAGGCAAAGGAGTTGCAAACGTACACATTTACTAAAGTAAAACCATACCTTAATGAAAGTATACTGCTCACCTCATAAATACCTTTATACGTTTAGTTACACATAAGATTAATTTGTTAAAAATTAACAAGAAATAGAATTTTGATTGATCTTTTAATACTTGCAAATTACTTAAACAGATGACTTAATTATATTAGATCCTTGTATTTTACTTTTGATATGACAGTTGTTAATTATCTTATGAAATTCATGCTGTAGTTTATGACTTGGCAGATTTTAAATATTATGAACTCTGAATGTACCTGTCTCTCTAGATTTCAGGCTAGTGGTTTGCCCTATAACCTGACTTCTCTGATGTATGCAAGAAAAGTCATCGATTTTCAAATTGCCCCATTTTTCTATTCTGACTTGGTGTCAGTTGATTTATTTTTTTTCTCCTATAACAAAGCATGGGTTCTTATTTGAAAGTCTCATAATTTCTTATTGGAGGCACAATATTGTGAATTTACCAATTTTTTTAGCTAGATACATTCATCCTACAAACATTCTCAGTTTTTTTTTTCCCCCTGGGATAAAATTATGTTACCTGAAAATACTTTGATTCCTTTGTGTCTTGCTTTTTTAGAGATTTTAGAAAGAATCATAGTCAGGTTTATTCTAGAACTAATTTTTACCACTGCTGAAGAAAGACACTTCTCTGATTTTCCTCTATTCCATTGAATTTTGAGGTTTTTCAATCTGGTTGGTAGTGAAACCAGAATTAAAGACAGGGAGTCAGTGTAGATAGGAAATCCAGTGGAATCCAGAGAAAGGAGGTCAGTTTGGGTCCCTGAAGTTGGAGAATCCCCTGAGTGATTGAAATATTAATGGATCCTTCACCCTTATCAAGATAACCTGCCCCTGCTACAACCTGTTGCTAAGGTAACTGGTCCCAGGAATTATCCCACCTAATAGGGAGTTATAAAAGTTAATGTCTCCTGGGCTGCTTACTGCCTAGGTTATTCCATTTGGCCTTTCCCTGGACCATCTGCTTCTCACCATTTTGGCCATCCCACCTGGACCATCTCCTGGGCCTAGTCATGTATGCAGGAAGGAGAGAGAGGGGGCAGAAGAAGGCAAAAAAACAAAGAAGGTCTAGGATATATAAAAGAGACAGAACACCGTCACTTCTTGGGATACCAGGATACCATCTATGGCCCCCTTCTTCCTCCCAGGAGAAGTCTGTGTTACCACTTTTTAAATAAACCCTGCTTTATAGGCTTGCTTTGGCATACTTCTGTATAATGTTCAAACTTCAACATGTGTGAAGGAAGAACTCCCCGATAACTGGTGGTATCAGTAGGAATGAGCACTTTACCTAGTCTTGCGTGCGTGTGTGTGTGTGTGTGTGTGTGTCTTCTAATATTTTCATGTAATAATTTGCCTGACTCATCTAGTGTCCTTACACACATGTGCTGATGGGTACTCAGCTAAATGGTGGAGGGGGATCCTTTGAAGGGTCTCTGTGGGGCTCTCTGTTTACAGTGCTTTCTGGTTTTCCTTTCTAAGAATTATAGCTAAACTTGGTCTCCCTGAATTCTAAGATGCCCTCCTAAAATCAGAAAGTTGTCTGACCTCTGCTTGGGTTGCTCTCCTTGTCCTGTCCTGGAAGGTCTTTTAAAGCAGTAAGTGGGAGTAACACATGATCAATCTCATTTGTTTCTCCTTGTGATGGCAAAAGGTATGACTTATGCAGTAAAGGGGGAGAAATAAAGAATGTCCATGCGCTTCTACCCTTCTCAATGCTTTATTCACTCAAATCACTCAATACAATATCACTCTGTAGGTTCTTAATCAAGAGAACAACAATCCTTAATGCTAGGCATTGCAATAGACAATTCACAACAACAAACAATTCTAGATTAATTAATTCACAGCAAACAATTCTAGATTAATTAATTCTAAGTAAACAATTCTAGATTGATTGATTCTAAGCACTGCAAGCGCACTTATTCAAGACAGCCTAATGACAGACATTCCCTCTGAGTGCTAAGTTCCAGTGTCAGATCAAAAGTCTCAAACCTTTGGCTTTAAGTCCAGCAGATGCACACTCACAGAATGTGGTGATCAAGTCAGCAACCAAGGTAGGCTTCTTCTAGGGGCCGGCTGAGGAGGCAGTCCTAGGGAGAAATTTTGGCCATCACCAGGGGAAAGATGTGGCTATAGAGTTTGAGAGTGGTGAGGAAGATGCAGAGGATCAATAAATGATGACAAGTGATGGGATGTCAATCCAGGTCCTCATCAGGCTCTCCAAGCTTGTGTTCATCAGTATTGGCTGGCTAAATCTCTGTTCATTTGCTCTACTATTTATACTAAATTTGGGGGCTTTTGACCCCCCCCTTTCAATCCTTGTCAGCTACCACCGGATTTCTCAGTGACACCATTTACCCTGGGGTTAAAACCTCTGGTCTGGTGGTCTGCACACTGATCTTTTCCTCTTTTCCTCTTATCAGGTAAGTACAGCCTGCCAGAGGCTTTACTCTGAGTTTATCAGAATGGGGGGAAGTGATTTGTTTGTGCCCGAGGGCCAAAGGCCATACTGGAGGGCTCCTTTAGGCATGCCTCATGAGACTGCAGGTTTCAAACTGGAGTTTTTAAAATAGAGTTGCTTAGGCTCAGGCCTAAGGCCATCCTCACACTTATCTCTAAGAGATCTCTACCCTTAAGGCCAGTATCTTGAAACCATTATTTCATTTACTTTTTACTCTTAGGTAGCAAGAGTATAATTCTGGTACATGTTTTCCACCTTGGCCAAAAGGGGAAGTTCAGATGCAGCTTTTGAGCACTTAAAATGTGGCTAATGCAGATTGACTTGTGCTGTTTGTGTAAAATACATGCCAGATTTTGAAGTGTCAGAATCAAAAATATTGTCTATGATTAATATTTTTATAGTAGTTAAATTTTGATATATTGGGTTGAATTTTTAAAAAATATTTAATTTTTAGTTGTAGTTGGACACTATACCTTTATTTTATTTATTTTTATGTGGTGCTGAGGATTGAACCCAGGGTCCCTCACATGCTAGGTGAGTGCTCTACCGCTGAGCCACACACAACCCCAGTCTCCTAGCTTGAAATATTATGTTATTAAATTCTCTTCTATTTTTGCCTTTTGAAATGTGACTGATAGAAAATTTAAAATTCTTTATGTATTTTCATTATATCTCTATCGCACAATGTGATTTTAAACATTCCATAGAACATAATTCTTACTGTATATTAATAATACCAAGTGATCAGGGAGTAAAAATACTTTGAATGATGTGTTAAAATACGTGTGCTCTTGTTATGCTCGAATTCGGGATCCCCAAAAGACCACCAGAGACCAAGATCGATGGAAGCAGCAAAGAGGCGTTTATTGCGATCTAGCTTGGCCCTCCAGGGGCACACAACAACTGGTGATGCTGAAAGGCCCCCGAGCCCAGGGTTTGCAACAGTTTTAAACACTCTTTGGGGAAGGCAGGGACTTCACATACATCATAGCATCTCTTAGCAAATCGTCACACATCATGTGAAAAAACAAACAACTCTTAACATTGATTATCACATTCACTGGCGGGAACAAGTTGGGTAAGGGTGATTGGTTAGTACAAGAGGGGATTCCTTTGAACTGATTGGTTTAATCCACAAGGGGAGTACATGCTGAACTACTTGATTTCCCAACATGTTATCAACCACCATAAACTACTGGGAGGGTCACCTGGCATCCCAGGTATTTTCCCTGTCTCATGCTGATTGGTGGTTGCTAGGGGGTTGCTATGGGTCCTCACCTAGCCTGAGTCAAGGACACCTGGCAGCAGATCTTTCCTGTTATTTGTAGAAAAACAACTCAGCAGGGTGGGTTTGTGCCTAGGAGTGTTCTGTTAATCTTTCCAAGGACAAGGGTCATGCCCCCTTCCTTGGACAGGCTTTGCTCTGAGGTAGAGGCTGGTTTCTCACTCTGGAGAACAACATCTACCATATTAAGATTTAGGAACTGCCACCATGATTGCTTTTAGGAGCCCCATGTTCCAGATTGTGCTCTCACCGACGACCTTGTTGTAACCAAAAGCTTGGTCCCTATCTCCAATGCCAATCAATGCCAAATTTAATAATGAGACCCTGGTTTTGAGAAAAAGGAAAAAGAAGTTTTATTGCTTTGCTAGCAAAGGACAAACACAGGAGACTCCTGTCTCAAAGGCTGTAACTCTCCTGATCAGGAGGGACAGGGGAGGGTTTTAAAGTAAGTTTTAAGAGTTACATTCCAGTAGGGGGGTCCTAGGGTGCCCTGAAGGCTGTTAGGATTCACTTGTTAATTTGGAAGCTATTCTTTTCCCAAGTCCTCAGCACCAACTCCTTCCAGTAGTGAGTGTGCTCAAGGGCAGTTAACTTGGGGAAGAAAAGATAACACTGTCTCCCTAACCTTGTTAGGGAGGAGGAGAGGGGAAGAAGAGAGAAGAAAAAAAAACACATTAAGAAAGAAAATAAACCTCAGAGAAATGAGGGCTACATTTAGAAGGTAAAGGGACCACTGTTACGTTGTGATGAGTTCCAATGACCAGAAAGGACATACATGGAAAAGATTTGGCTTGGTTTATAATGAATTAGCTTGATGATTTGCTGCTGCATTCAGCTGGTATGACCCTTAAAGACAATGTTAAAGAAAATTCTTCCTTAAGCAAGACCTTTTTCTTGGTGTGGAGAGAGTGTTGCCCTGAGGTAAGCATACATGTGAACTCCTTGGCTGTGACAAACACCTTGTCTCCTCAATTAGGAGCTCATAAAGAAAACAGGAGATTTAAGATGTGAAAAGAGATGTTATAGTTTGGATATGAAGTGTCTGGCAAAGCTCCTGTTAATACAGGAATACTTAGAGGTGAAATGATCAGCTTATGAGAGCTGTAACCTAATCAGTTTATCCTAGTTTGAATAAACTGACCTTGGTGGTAGGCAGTTGGGGCTTGGCTGGAGGAAGTGGGTCACTGGGGGTGTGACCTGGAAGGGTGTATCTTTCCCATGGCCCCTTCTCCATTCTCTCTAGCTCTCTGCTTTCTCATCTAGTCATGAATTGAGCAGCTTTCCTCTGCTAGGTCAATAAACAGACTGAATCTCTGAAACCATGAGCCTAAATAAACTTTTCCTCTTCTAAATTGTTCTTGACAGGTATTTTGGTCATAGCAATGCAAATGCTGACTAAAACAGATGGCTTTTGGGAATGGGCTCAGAGTTTCCAGATTTGTGTATCCACAGCAATGCCCATCTTACAGCATCCAAAATATGGGTAGTACTGAATAACTAGCTGGATATGGTGATTTGTCTGGTCTAGCCTTACATCAGTGATTGTGGTGTAGGGTCTTCAATGCAGCAATTATTTATACAGGGTAGCATCTTTGCATTGAGTGCTCTGAGAGAAGGTTCATTGGTCAACTGAAGCTGAATGTTTGATCCAGCACAGCAAAGACTGGTAATGAGTTGAGGACACCAGCCAGACCTCTGTGGAAAGGTCACTCTATCAAACCAGCAAAGGAAAGTTATTGTCTTTTATATGATTTGCATGTATTCTGAATAGGAGATGGCTTTCCCTGCTTTCAGTGGCTCAACCAGCACCATTATTTGAGGGCTCAGATTCTGTGAATGTTCTACCATTATGAGTCCTACATTCCTTTTCTTCAGTTCTAGTGACCCAGTTTACATTGAAGGTATAACAAGGTCATAACACATGACCATATCTACATTACTTAAAATCTTTGGACCTGATAAAATTTTGGAATAATTTCTTTTTTTTCCTTTCTTTTTTTCAGTACTGAGCATTTTTAAAATTCTAGTTTGTTATATATGACAGCAGAATACATTACAATTCATATTACACATATATAGCACAATTATTCATATCTTTAGTTGTATAAAAAGTATATTCACACCATTTGTATCTTCATATGTGTACTTAGGGTAATGATGTCCATCTCATTCTACCATATTTTCCACCCCCATGCTCCCTCCCTTTCCCTTCTACCCCTTTTTCCCTATCTAGAGTTCATCTAATCCTCCCATGCTCCCCCTCCCAACCCCACTATGAATCAGCCTCCTTATATCAGAGAAAATCCTTGGCATTTGGTTTTTTGGGGACTGGCTAACTTCACTTAGCAGTATCTTCTCTAACTCCATCCATTTACCTGCAAATGCCATGATTTTATTCTCTTTTATTGATGAGTAATGTTCTGTTGTGTATATATACCATATTTTCTTTATCCATTCATCTACTAAAGGGCATCTAGGTTGGTTCCACAGTTTAGCTATTGTGAATTGTGCTGCTGTAAACACTGATGTGGCTGTGTCCCTGTAGTATGCTGTTTTTAAGTCCTTTGGGTATAGACGGAGGAGTGGGACAACTGGGTCAAATGGTGGTTCCATTCACAGCTTTCCAAGGAATCTCCATCCTGCTTTCCCTAACAGTTGCACCAATTTGCAGTACCACCAGTATGTACCTTTCCCTCCACAGCCTCCTCAACATTTATTGTTGCTTATATTCTTGATAATTGCCCTTTTGACAGGAGTAAAATGAAATCTTAGTAGTTTTGATTTGCATTTCTCTAATTGCTAGAGATGTTTAACAATTTTTCATATATTTGTTGACTGATTGTATATCTTCTGAGAAGTGTCTGTTCAGTTCCTTGGCCCATTTATAGATTAGACTTTTTCTTTTTTATGTTTAACTTTTTGTTTTTGTTAGAGCACTAATCTCTAGTCCATATATCTGATGCAAGTGGTAAAACTTTGCACCCAAGATGTAGGGTCTCTATTCACCTCATTGTTTCTTTTGCTGAGAAGCTTTTTAATTTTAGTCCATCCCATTTATTGATTCTTGATTTTAATTCTTACACTATAGGAGCCTTATTAAGGAAGTAGGGGCCTAATCTGACATGATGGAGATTTAGGCCTACTTTTTCTTCTATTAAACACAGTGTCTCTGGTTTAATTCTTAGTGGATCAATTCATTGATCCACTTTGAGTTGAGTTTTGTGCATGGTAAGAGAGAGGGGTTTAATTTCATTTTGTTGCATATGGATTTCCAGTTTTCCCAGCATCATTTGTTGAAGAGGCTCTTTTCTCCAATATATGTTTTTGGCACCTTTGTCTAATATAAGATAACTGAATTATGTGGGTTAGCCTATGTGTCCTCTATTCTGTACCATTGGTCTACCAGTCTAATTTGGTTCCAGTACCACCCTGTTTTTGTTACTATTGCACTGTAATACAGTTTAAGGTCTGGGATTATGATGCCACCTGCTTTACTCTTCTTGCTAAGGATTGCTTTAACTATTCTGGGTCTCCTATTTTTCCAGACGAATTTCATGACTACTTTTTCTATTTCTATGAGGAATGTCCTTGAGTTTTGACAGGGATTGCATTAAATCTGTTTAGCGCTTTTGGTACTATGGTCATTTTGACAGTATTAATTCTGCTTATCCAAGAGCAAGGTAGCTCTTTCCATCTTCTAGGTTCTCTGATTTCTTTCTTTAGCATTCTATAGTTTTCATTGTAGAGGTCTTTCACCTCTTCATTAGGTTGATTCCCAAGTTTTTTTTTTTTTTTTTGAGGCTATTGTAAATGGGGTAGTTTTCCTTTGAGAGGATTTGTCACTGATATACAGAAATGCCTCTGATTTATGGGTGTTGATTTTATATCCTGCTACTTGCTGAATTCATTTACTAGTTCTAAAATTTTTCTGGTAGAATTTTTTGGGTCTTCTAGGTATATAATTATATGGTCAGCAAATAGAGCTAATTTGAGTTCTTCTCTTCCTATCCATATCCCTTTAATTTCTTTTGTCTGTCTAATTGCTTGGCCAGTGTTTAAAGAATTATGTTAAATAGAAGTGATGAAAGAGGGCATCCCTGTGTTGTACCAGTTTTTAGAGGGAATGCTTTCAATTTTTCTCCATTCAGAATGATGTTGGCCTGGGGCTTAGCATAGTTAGCTTTTACAATGTTGAGATATGTTTCTATTATCCCCTAGTTTTTTTTAAGTGTTTGAACATGAAGGGGTGCTGTATTTTGTCAACTGCTTCTTCTGCATCTATTGAGATGATCACATGATTCTTATCTTTATTCAGTTGATGTGGTGAATTACATTTATTGCTTTCCATATGTTGAACCAACCTTGTATCTCTGAATGAACCCCACTTGATTGTGGTGCATGACCTCTTTGCTGTTTTTGTATTTCATTTGCCAGAATTTTATTGAGAATTTTTACATTTATGTTCATTAGAGATATTGGTCTGAAGTTTTCTTTCTTTGCTGTGTCTTTGCCTGATTTAGGAATCAGGATGATATTGGCCTCATAGAAAGAGTTTGGAAGTGCTCCCCCTTTTTATATTTCCTGAAATACATGGAAGAGTATTGGTATTAGGACTTCCTTAAAGGTCTTATAGAACTTGGCTCTATATCTATTTGGTCCTGAGCTTTTCTTGGTTGGCAGGCTTCTGATGGCATCTTCTATTTCATTGCTTGAAATTGATCTGTTTAAATTATATATATCATCCTGACTCAATTTGGGCAAGTCATATGAGTCTATAAATTTGTCTATGCCTTTGATATTTTATATTTTATTGGAGTACAAATTTTCAATATGATTTCCAATTATCTTCTATATTTCTGTAGTGTCTGTTTTGATATTTCTTTTACATCACGTATGTTAGTAATTTGAGTTTTATTTTTCTTTGTCTTCATTAACATGGCTATGGTTTGTCAATTTTATTTTTTAAAAAAACTAACTTTTTTTCAATTTTTTGTTTTGTTTCAACTTCATTGATTTCCCCTCTAATTTCAAATATTTCCTGTCTTCTACTACTTTTTGTGTTGATTTTCCCCCCCCAGGGCTTTGAGATGTAATGGTAGGTCATTTATTTGTTGACTTTTTCTTTTTTTAAGGAATGAATTCCATGCAATAAACTTTCCTCTTAAAACTGCATTCAGAGTGTCCCAGATATTTTGATATGTTGTATCAGTGTTCCCATTTACCTCTAAGAATTTTTAATCTCCTTGATGTCCTCTGCAACACATTGTTCATTCAGTAGCATATTATTTTGTCTTGAGGTGTTGGAGTAATTTTTATTTTTTTATTTTAGCATTGATTTCTAATTCAATTCCATTATGATCTGATAAAATGCAAGGTAGTATCTCTACTTTTTGTATTTGCTAAGAGTTTCTTTGTGGCATAATATATGGTCTATTTTAGAGAAGATCCATGTGCTGCTGAGAAGATAGGGTATTCCCTCATTGAAGGATGAAATAGTCTATATATATCAGTTAAGTCTAAGTTATTGATTGTATTATTGCGTTCTATAGTTTCTTTATTCAGCTTTTGTTTGGAAGACCTAACCAGTGGAAGAGAGGTATGTTAAAGTTACCACAAATTATTGTGTTTTGGTCAATTTGATCTCTAACTTGAGAAGAATTTGTTTGAACATAAATACTCCATTGTTTCAGGCATATGTATTTATAATTTTTACGTCTTATTGGTGTATGGTTCCGTTGAGCAGAATGTAGTGTCCTCCTTTATTTTTATTTTTTTTAAAAAGAGAGAGAGAGAGAGAGAGAGAGAGAGAGAGAGAGAGAGAGAGAGAGAGGGAGAGAGAGAATTTTATCATTTTATTTTTTAGTTTTTGGCGGACACAACATCCCCATTTGTATGTGGTGCTGAGGATCAAACCCAGGCCGCACGCATGCCAGGCGAGCGCGCCACCACTTGAGCCACATCTCCAGCCCCTCCTTTATCTTTTTTTGATTCACTTTAGCTTGAAGTCTGCTTTATTTGATATAAGGATGGAAATCCCTGCTTGCTTTCACAGTCCATGTGAGTGGTATTATTTTTCCCAACTCTTCACCTTCGGTCTGTGGATGTCTTTTCCTATGAGATGAGTCTCTTGGAGGCAGCATATTGTTGGCTTTTTGTTTGTTTGTTTGGTCCAATCTGCTAGTCTATATCTTTTGATTGGTGAGTTTAGGCCATTAACATTCAGGGTTATTATTGAGACATGATTTGTATTCCCAGCCATTTTTGTTTATTTTTGTTATTTAACTTGATTTGATTTATCCTTTGATTAGTTTTTCCTTAGAGTATTATTATCCTCTGCTGATTTTCATCTTTGTTTTCCATTTCCTCTTCATGGAATATTTTCCCAGGATGTTCTGTAGTGCTGGTTTTCTAGCTGTAAATTCTTTTAACTTTTGTTTATCATGGAAGATTTTTATTTCATCATCAAATCTAATGCTTAATTTTGCTGGATACAAGATTCTTGCTTGACATGTATTTTCTTTCAGAGCTTGATATATGTTGTTCCAGGATCTTTTAGCTTTCAGGTCTCATTTGAAAAATCTGCATAAAACCTAATTGGTTTCTCCCTATATGCAATCTGATTCCTTTTTCTCGTGGCTTTTAATACTTTCTTCTTATTCTATATGTTACGCATTTTCATTATAACGTGACTTGTTGTAGATCTGTTGTAATTTTGTACATTTGCTGTACTGTAAGCCTCTTGAATTTAGTTTTCCAATTCATTCTTCATGTTTGGAAAATTTTCTGATATTATTTCATTGAATAGATTGTTCATTCCTTTGGTTTGGAAATTTATACCTTCTTCTATTCCAATAACTCTTACATTTGGTCTTTTCATTCTATCTCATATTTCTTGAATGTTCTGTTCAGGGTTTCTTACCAGTTTCACTGGTCTACATTCTTTTCAAGATTATATATCTTTTCTTCATTTTCTGAGGTCCTGTCTGTTGGTGATGCTTTCAATTGAACTTTTAATTTGGTTTATGGTTTTCTCACTTCAAGGATTTCTGTTATTTTTTTTAAGAACCTCTCTCTCTCTTGTAAAGTAATCTTTTGCTTCCTATATTTGTTTATGCAGCTCTTTATCTAAATGATCTTTTGCTGCTTGTATTTGCTTTTTTATATCATCCTTTAATTCACAGAACACTTTAATTATGTACATCCTGAATTCCTTCTCTGTCATTTCTTCTGTGCTGGCCATGGATTCTAATACTTAATTAGATTAATTCTTAATCTTAATTGGTTTGGAGCAGTTTTCATGTTGCTTGTATGTCTTCCCTTCTAGGACTATGGATATGAGGCATTACCATTTTTATCCCATAGGCTTATAGTGTCCTTGTAGGGTTCCAATACTTATTCTGGCCAGCTGGATTTCCAAACTGGGAGTTGCCCCCTCTGAAGATGGTGATGATGATGACCAAAGATGGAGGCACCTGCTTTCAGTGATGGGGTGTAGCGAGGGGTGAGGTGAGCCAGGTGATGGTGTTGGACATGGACGATGTGTTCAGAGAGAGCTCTGTGGCATGCAGTGTGTGGTACAGGCAAGCTACTGTGTATAAAGGACTATCTCTTAATGCAGAGTCCCAAGATGAAGGCGACCAGGGGAGCCCCACATTGGTAGATGAGGGACCACACAGGAGTGGTGACAGGAATTTCTGTGTGTGGGTAGCTGCTGGGTGTCCTGCATGGGAGAGGCATCTGGGATTTTTGCTCAGGTGGGTGACTGAAAGTTCTGCATGGGTGCTGATGCTGATGGTCCCACTCGGGTATTAGGTAGTCCTGCCAGGGCAAGTAGTTGGGAGACATATTCTGATGATGAGTCCTGGAGCCCTGGACAGGCTCAGTGGCTGTGTTTCCTACATAGGAGCAGGAATATCACTTGCAGAGAAACAGTATGCTCACTGCTTAAGTCCCAGGTCATGAAGTGACACAGAATGCTGCCTCCATCTGGCCTGCCATCTTGGATCCCATTTCTGGAATGATTTCTTAAAGAAATAGAAGAGTGTTAAACTAGCGCCTTTATTATGAAATGATGACATATATAGTGCTGTGCCTCTAACATGTAGAATACATGGGTCCAGTTTCCAAAGGGTAGAGGTAGTAAGGCTACCTTTTTACCATCATTACTACTTATTCAATGGGAATTTGTATTTCATATCTCTGAAAATTTAGGCTCAGTATGATTCCTAGGGAAAGGATGTATCTAGGAGATCTAACAAGTTACACTTTGCCCTCTCTCATTGAATATAATAAAAAAAACAAGCCCTTAAGGGCATTCTATATTACTCATTGTTGCAAGTCAAAATTAACTTAAAAATATGCACTTAAACTGTAGCATAAATATTTATGAGTTATAATCTTTTGAGAAATGCTATTTATAAAACTGACTCCAGAAGAGATAAAAAATATAGACAACTTATCACAGGATAAAAGTTTTAATTTTTATTTAAAAGATACTCTGAATGATTTAATAATAAAGACAAATTTTCCTTATTTTGTGTTAGATATTTTCTAAGACTTGGATCAAATAATTATGTAGTTCTAAAGTTTTGATAACATTTAAATTGTGAGAAATAATTATTTTATAGAAACCATTGTATTTGAAAAAGAGTAATGAACCAAACAATACTTCCCAAGTGGATGGGTTTAAATTAGATGTCTTTATAGGAATATATGACAAGTGTGATTAATAGTCATTTGATACTTCCTACTATATTTATGTATCTCAGAAACTGAGAAGCAAAGAAATCATGCCTCAGAAAACAATCTTTTCTATTTGTACTCTATATATACATATCTCACAACTAGAGAATTTGTCAGTCTTGGATAGTCTGTGGAGACAGCTAGTCAAATGGATGATGTGATAGATGATGAGTGGAAATTTATGACAGAAGAACAAGCAGAGAGTGGAGCATTTTTTTTTCCTTCCTGGCCATTTTTATCCCAGGATTGGTTATAAAATAAAGTTACTCAGACTCATTTTTAAAAATACTGAATTAAGGTATGTAAGTGCAGATCACTGGTAGAATGTGTGCTTAGAATGTACAAGGCCTTGAGTTTCATCTCCAGTTTTAAAAAATAAAACAACCCAAATGAACAAAAAATCTGAATAAAAGTTTAGTTTGAAATATATTTAAACTGATGTTGGGAGAAAAATGTGCATTTTTACACCTTTTTTTGATGCAATGTATAAAAACAAGAATTTAAGTTACCTAATTTTTATTGTTAAATATTTCAATGAATATGGTGCAATTTAAATTTACCATAATTTACCAGAAAAATTTGTAAAAAAAAAAATATGGAGAATAGGCTATTTTTTCAGTAAAGTAGGTTATTTTTCAGGTCAGCTCAAATTAATGTGACAATGATAAATCCTTTGATTTTGTAGCTAAGCTGTATCAATATACTTTTACAATTACTGAATTAAGTAAAATTACTTTTAATGCACATGAATTTTTTAAAAGTTCCACATCAACTAATGGCAAACTTCTTACTAATTGTGTCAGGAAACAGTTGTTTTCTGAGATTTGACTGTCCCCCTATTGAGATTGAGTTATGAAAGACATAATGAAACAATAATGGATAATACAGATAAGGAAATATAAACAGGATATTAATTTGTGTTTAGAATTTGCTAGGGTTTGAATGTATCACCCCAAAGTTCATGTTTTGGAAATAGAATCTCCAAATTTAAGTGTTAATGGTATTTATATGGGAGGAATTAGGATTATATGAAGTCATATAGTGGGGTACTCATGATGGCATTGATAGCTTAATAAGAGGAAAAGAAACCTGAGCTAGCACACTCTTGGCCTCTTGTCACAAGATGTCCTCTGCCATGTTCTGAGACAGCAAGAAGGCCTTCTGGTGCTATGATCTTGCACTTCCCAGCCCCCAGAACCATAATCCAATAAACTTCTTTATCAATTACCTGGTCTCAGGTATTTTATTATAACAATGGAAAATGGACTAGAGGAGTACTGAGGACTAGAGCACTTTGTATCATATTTCTGAAGAGAAGGAGAAGACCCCTTTTACTCATCAGGACAGACACATATGGGGAAAACAGTTCAAGCTTGTGGTAACAAATTTTCTTCCTAGGTCCCAGAGAAGTGGAGTAGGATTTTTGATGGGTGAGTTGGGAGAAGGAACTGAGTTGCTGAGTGTGTTTACTTCTAGTTGTCTTTGTATCCTTCTGTCGACTGGGAGTATGTTCTGGTCTGTTTTCTGCCTTGAGATAAAATGCCTTCCTCTTCAGGGTGATCTGGGTTGTTTTAAAATCTGATAGGGTCTGGGAGTATGAATCAAAGTTGAAGCATTGACAAGCCTGTTGTGACCACTCTACTTCCCTGACGTTTCATTTGTAACTTCCACACATCCTATTGTTTATGAACTTAGAAAAAAAATAGGTCATTATTGACCACAGATCTTTCAGTATGGAGAATGCTGTTCTGTATCACTAAGATTGCTATTTGCTACACCAAATAAATGAATACTGTAACTTAAATTTCATAAATGTGGACACTTTATCAAATAACTGTCTTAATGTGATTTTTGGTTTGATTTTATGTTTACTTCCTCTTGAGAAGGTCAGTTGGTCTCAGTGTGTTTGGGGATCTTCAGGATGATCTAGTAAATCAATGTCTGTTAAAGGGAGAAAAATAGGCAAAAATCCTCACTGCTAATGGAAAAATACTGCAGTAATATGACTCACTCCTCATGGGTCAGCAGTGTCATCTTCACAATTGGAACAGTGCATCATTACTTTGTATCTGTAGACCTACCTCCAGGCAGAAAAGCGAATGCCCTGATTTCTTGAAATTTCTTTTGGCTCTTGATTGAGGCAAGAGTGATAGTTATATTCATTTCATTTCCAAATAATTGTGTGTCCTTGTATTTTCTTGTTTCCACACCAATGGCTGGGATATCATTTTCATGAAATGACAAATCTCATAAAAGATTTTAAAATATTAATTATGAAGGATGAATTATCTACATTATATATTTGAATCAAAGAGCACAATTTTATTTGCAGGGTAAATTCAATAATTGCTTTTATGGTTATAATTTTAACATTTACCTTTTTCTGGTACAGATCATTTCCAAGCAAATTACAGATAGGAGAGCTTATTATTCAGCATGGTTCTGAATCAAATAGTACACTGTACATTGTAATTACTTTCCAGGCTAATGTACATTCCAGAGAGCATGTTAGAAAATGAGAGTTAGTATCATAACAGGATCTCAAACAATGGTCAATATTATCCTTACCTAATGTTGTAGTCATGGATGGATAAAGATATGTGGAAACATAGGTTATTTAGGGATGTATCAGTTCCAATATTAATTAAAAGGAAAAAGACTTGATCTAGGTGTTTTATATCATAATCATTTTAATTGTGATTTTCTTTTTAGAAACATCATCTCCATAATACATTTTAGTTATTTATATATCACTGATAAGTTAGGACTTCCTCATGCTTATTTAGTAGGACTTGATCTTACAAAGAATTCCTTCTGAAGGAACAGTCATGAAACACAAAATTTTGATCATAGCACTATATTTCAAAATTGGAGGAGATGGATGGTGAAATGTTTTACATGATATATGCCACTCAAGTTATTTTTAGCATCACAATAAGCTACAACATGAAACCTTAGTATGGGATAAACTATGAAAAAAGCATATAATTTATGTTTGAGAGGGACCAAAAATTAATACTATTTTTTATAATTCTTACAACTTCAGTGTATTTTTGGCTAGGCAGCAGGGAGAAAATTTGAAAGGTTTTTCCTACACTGCTAAAACCCAGGATGGATAATAATTTCTTGAGCATAGAACTAAGTAAAAATAATCATGATGATAGTAGTAGTAGTAGTAGTAGTAGTAGTAATAGTAGTAGTAACTCTTTCATGTCACTTTCTATATGCCAGACTGCACGCTAAGCTTTATGGTAAGGCCTCTTTCCACTTCAAGCATCAGAGAACCAGTAGGAGAGTGCTGGCAGTCTTAATAAGCAACTGGTGACTATACGTTACTCCAGAGGCATTTAAAGCCTCAGCAGAAGGGACAGATTAATAGAAAGACAAATGGTGGAATTGTGAGATACTGAGAGAAAGATGTACATGAGCCTTATGTAAAACAGTCTCCAATGACTTTTAAAATTAGTTGTTGGTAGCAATTCTGAAAAGAGGGGTCTGAGTTTCGGGTGAATAGACATTATTTACCATTATGTTGGTAAGACCGGAAAATAAATACATGTGAAAGAAAATGCTAGAAAACCTTCAGAGCTAGAACAAACACTTTTTAACTTATATAAAACATTCACTTGTTAATGTGGGCCTGCAAACATTGAAATAGGGGTTGAGCATTTCATCTAGGTTTCTTGAACCATCTGGTTTCCTAGGTTCTCTGCTTTGTCTATTCTTGATGAAATCAATGTTAATTGTGATAAAGCAAAAAGTATTTCATAAGTTTTAATTTACATTAATTACTCATTAATAGGTATCAAATACCAATACCAATAAATATTTTTAGAGACTCATGTTGGCCAGGACTCTCCAAGACATCTGCTATCTTTTGAGGAGTCCTCCAGATTCTCCCAAAGTATTATTTTGGGAGAATATTTTACCTTATGCATTTAAGACAACACACTTTAAATTTAAACTCTTAATTGGGAATAATCTGACTCATTATATTTTGGTAATAGTGTAGTCAATAGACAAGAGTTTAATGCATTCCTTATATCTAATACATCATATATTCAAATAATTGAATTACACAAAACTACATTCAGTATGATGAAATGAGCATTAAAAATTGAATTTCATTGTTCTTTGTAAAACAACTTGGATACGAGAAAAGATAATAAATGCACATATTTTTAGAATTATCCTTCTGAGACTTACAGAAACTTTCTAATAAAAAAACATTGCTAAACCTGGCCAATTTATTATTCCCATTTGCCTCTTAGATTAAGAAAATGATTCTTACAAAAAGCGTAGGAAAGTAATGGATGGGAATGCTTTACCTCATTGGAAGGAAAGTGAATTAGTCACAATAAAATTAGGCTTATGTTAAGGTACATTTAATGAACATTCAGTTTACAAAATCATAATGCCAATGGCCTTCTTCATCAGAAGATGTTTAAACTCATAAAGAGCATTTATTATGTTTCCTATAACCCTCACAAGCAAGAGTTACTTATCATTTCTTGGGAGATATTTGGATATCCTAAGGGTATTTCCTCCTTATTTAGAAAGACTCCTCAGAAAGTATAATTGTTCACAGTGTCATTGGTTCATCTGTTGGACAGGTCACTTTGCTTGCATACATGTGAACTTTGTCACAACCACATACAGAACCTATAATTCTCAAAGTCTTTGGCCCTTGTTAACTTCCTTCTTCAAAATTTCTTATTTCTAAATCTTCAAGAGATTGGTTCTGCCTCATCATTCATGTCTCAATGCAAATGTCAGCTTCTCCTGGGGCTTCTGCTAACTCTTCATCTAAAGTACCAATTTTAGTTATTCTATTTCATTATACTGTCTCAATTTTCTTCATTCCATTAGTTGCTACTTATTTATTCAGAGTGTATTTTTTAATGTGTCGGGTATTGTTGAAGGAGCTGAGGTATGATATATCAATGAAAAGATACATTTCTGCTCTCATGAACTTTACATTCTGAATTTCTTTGTAGTTTATTTTTATTGGCTTCCTACAAGTGTTTCAGCTCCATTAGAGCAGGGATCTTGTCCTTCTTGTTTTCTATTATATGTCAGTGTCTAGGATTATGTGGAAGAGTAGCTCAATACACTGCTGAATGAGTGTTCCTGTTTTGTAAAATGAGTGTTCCTGTTTTGTTCCTGTTTAATATCAATATGTCTCACTAATTTACCAGAATCCAGTATTGTTAATTTGCTCTGCAAACTGAAAAATGTACACAGAGGACTCGGACAGCACCATGGCAGTGGTTTATGCCCTAGTATGTCTGGTTTGATTACTCCCTTATTAGCTCATTCAGAATTAGTTGTGTTTTTTTTCCAAGCTTGTTTATCACTAGTGTTAGATTTTTTTGGGGTGGGTGGGGTGGGGTCAGGTACTGGGAATGGAACTCTGGGGCACTCAACCACTGAGCCACTTCCTCAACCCTATTTTTGTATTTTATTTAGAGACAGGGTCTCACTGAGTTGCTTAGTGCCTCACTTTTTGCTGAGACTGGCTTTGAACTTGTGATCCTCCTGCCTTAGCCTCCAGAGTTGCTGAGATTACAGAGCCTGGCAAGTGTTAGATGTTTTATGCATGATAATTGTAGATATTCATGAGGTACAGTGTGATATTTCAATACATGTGTATAATATGGCATGATCAGATCAGGGTAATTAAACAAGACATCATCTCAAACATTTATCATTTCTTTGTGTTGGAACATTCAAGATTCTGTCTTCTACCTGTTTTTAATGTACATTGTTGTTAGCTATAGTTATCCTACTCTTCTGTAGAATAGTAGGACATATTCCTCCTACTAATTCCAATATTGCACCTGTTAACCAACTATTCCACCTTCCCAACTTCTGGTAACATGTTTCTATTCTTTAATTCTATAAAATGAACATTTTAGCTTTTGCATATGAGTGAGAATATGTGGTATTTACATTTCTGTTCCTGGGTTATTTCATTTAACATACATTCTTCTAGGATTATCCATGTTGTAGCAAAGGGCAGGATTTCATTCTTTTATGACAGTAATATTTCGTTGTGGATATGTACTGCATTCTTTATTCATCCTCTATTGGACTTTAGATTGATTCCATATCTTGGTTATTGTGAATTGTTCTTCAGTAAGCATTGGAATGCACACATCTCTTAGACATATTGATTTCCTTTCCTTTGGTTCTATACCCAGTAGAGGAATTGCTAGATATGTTTTTCTATTTTAGTTTTATGAGGAACTCCTATATGGTATTTCATAATGGATATACTAATTTACATTCTCAAAGTATAGAAAAATTCTCTTTTCATGTTCTTGCCAGTGTTTGTTACTTTTTGTCTTTTGGTAATATTCACTCTTACAGGAGTGAAATGATATCTGATTTTGGCTTCAATTTGTTATTTGTGGTGATTATTGATGTTACTAATTTTTTCATATATTTTAGGTATTTGTATTTACATAATAATGGTGTCAAAAACATACACTGGGAAAAGATAATCTCTAACAAATGGTGCCAGGAAAAATGAAAATCTAAATGTAGAAGAATGAAATTTGAACCTAGTCTTTTACCATATTAAAATATAAATATATATATATATATATATATATAATGAATTAAAGACTTAATGTATGACTGGAAACTATGAAATTATTAGAAAAAAACATAGGGAAAATACTTTAGGACACTAGTCTGTACAATTTTTTGGTGGGGGATATGACCTCAAAAGCACAGGCAACAAAAGAAAAAATTGAGTGGGATTACATCCAACTAAAAACCTCTGCACAGCAACAAAAATGATCAATGGAATGCAAAGACAATCTACAAACTCTGAGAAAATACTTTCCAAACTATTTATCTGACAAGAAATTAAGATAACTCACAACACAACAGTAAAGAACAAATAATTCACTTTAAAAATGGATAAATGATTTGAAGAGTGTTAGATTTTTATTTATTCATAGAAAGTCACCCTAAGCTTATTGATTTAAAACAATGCATATTTAATATCTTATAACTTCTGTGGGTCAGAGGTCTGGACCCAGCTTAACCTGGTGTTACCTTCAGAGTCTATGATGAGGCTGAAATTAAGGAATTAGCCAGGTTAGAACTCATTTGAAGGCTCAACTGGGAAAAAAAGGAGGGGCTTGTGGGAAGAATTTGCTTTGTTGAGAGTGATTGATAGAAGGCCTCAGTCCCAGCAGCATGTTGGTCACAGGCCATGTTGCCATGTTAGCTTCTTTAGTATGGCCACTTGCTTCATGGAAGCATAGAAGCCAAGAACGCAAGAAAGTCTGAGTGAGACTGAAGTTTCACATGTGACAGTTACAACTTTTGTTAACTGTGTCATTTTAGTCATTTAGTTAGTGATGAAAACCAATGATGCATCAGTGGGGAAAAAGAGTCATTGGCAAAAACTGTTCATGCTTCATTAATAAAATAAAATTAAAAAAATTAATTTGCTAAGTAAAATTTTTGAAGTATATGTGGGCTAGAAGATGAAAATGACAAATCTATAATTCCACATACAGGTTTTTTAATGACTCTGTAATTTCTTACCCTACTTTAAATAAATGCACATTCAAATTATAAATTATAACTTATCCATTATGGATCTGACATAAGCAATAAAGAATATAGAAAGCTCATCAGCCTTACTGAAAAAGGCCCTATCACTACATTAAAATTATGGGAGGCACAAATATTTTTAACAAAGTGAGGTTGGTGTAGATATCAAAGAACTCATGGAATCCACCCTATTTAGCACTAACCCATTGAAATTAGTAATTTCAACATGTACTCTGAGGTGCATGCTGCTTAGAGATTTACAAAAGACCCAGAATCACTTATCAATAGAGAGAATTAGATGAGAGTCATTGTACAAATTGAACAAAAGAGATCTAAATGAGAATATGTCACATTTACTTAAGAAAACAATGTCATCAAAATCAGAACATGCAGCATCTAGAATCAGAAAATCAAAGAAGCCACAGTAACAACTTGCAGCTTTGCAGATTATATCCCAATTTTTTTAAAAAAAATCAGTATATTCTAGAATTTCAAAAAGTTTATTTTTATCAGTTTAATGTGGCTTACAAAAATCAGCACAGTTTTTCTGAATTATTCAAGGAAATGTGAAAAAAATAAACTTACATGAAAAGCCAAATTCTTTACAGATAATACAAGTTCATAACGCAATGTGGAAAAACTTGAAAGAAGCCACCATAAAGACTTTTAAGTTTTCTCTCCAATGTGATATTTTTGATTCAGCCTATACATGAAGAGTAACCAGAATGTCCTTGAAAAGTGATATAGGCCAAAATTTTCCATTTTTGAAAAAAATAAACCTAGAATACAGAACTGATAAAATCATTAGTATTCATTAAACAAGGGTTGATTTATTATTAATATGGATTTAAATTTTTACTTTAGACTTAGATAAATATAGGTGAAAAATACCATCGAAAGAGTGATAGTGCTATATAGTAAGCCCTAAACTGCAAGAATTAATTAAGACTGTAGGGTGGTAACTCAGTTGGGGCTAAATAAAGACCGCAGGGTTTCCCTAAAGAAAACACATGACAAAGTATAGTGGCAAATGATCTGGAAGTAAAATTATTGAAAGTGCAGAGTTAATATAAATAAAGTTAACAATGTATAAGCTATAAAATTGAACCTTGAACCAAAATTTGCACATGCACTACTTAAAAAAAAATCAGAGGTGATATATGAACTTACAGCTAAATAAACCTATAAAATTGTGATAAAAATGTTGTAGAGAAAAATCTTGAAAATATATCCATTCTTCTAAATAACTTAAAACAAGATCATTAAGGTAAATAAATGTTAAATTAAAATAATATATTTTAAATATTAAAAAAATTCTTCTAACATTTTATATTACCTGAATAAATACTAATTCAAAGAGTACTACGTGTGGAAACTTCTAGTGACTTAGTTTATTTAGTCAACCTTGACAGCTGGCTCAGCTGGTGCCTTAATGATATTTGTGAAATGTCCCTGTGCTTATCTTGCTAATGGCTGTTTGACTGCAAAGAAATGATATATTTGAAAGGAATAGGAATCTACAGATCATATTCCATAAAAGTTGCTAACTGAAATAATAATGTTGAAGGCTTGTTTCCATGAGTGTTTAAAAAAAAGGAAAAGACATTTGCTGGTAATATTATTTAATTTGAAGTGATTGGTGAGAATCTGAATTTACAATATTTAGTGTTCGATATATATTATCAAGCCCTGCAATGTAAACTAAAACTGGAAATGGCATCACTCACATTAAAAAAAAAAAAAAAAACCCAGATGATTGTAGTGTTCGTGATTGGTTACCTCCTTATCATTTTCTGCCTTTATCGTTACAATGTAGTAGTCACAATCACTAAGTAAAATCACATCCCTTTTTCAGAGTAATAGAGCAGGGATGCACATGTGTCTTAAGTTGGTCCTAAATGAGTGAAGCTCAGAGTTTTAATCCATGGTTGGGATAGAAAAGTTATCTATCTTCTAGAAGTCATGTGATAAGGCTAGTAGCACCTGGTATTGTTTCAGCCAGCTTGTTACCATGATTGACACCAGGCCTAAAATTAAATGTACATAGATAAGGCTGGAGCAGAGAGAACTGAAGAGAAATGCAACTGAAGGTGTGACAGGGTACATCTGAAGCAAGTCCTGCTTCTGAGTATTTCAGTAAAAAGAACAAAAGCATATGTAAGACAATGTAAATTGCATTTTTTTGTTGTTTGCAAAAAAATTCCTTTTATGCTGAATACATATTTAAGATACTGAAAGAACCATATAGAACTGAAGATTAGAACCCAGAATTTCCCACATGACTGTAAAGATGACAAGGTGGCTGTGTGTCATGAGCCCTGGAGGCTGCTTGGCAAGTGAGTGCTATTGCCAATGAATGCTTGGCAATAAAATTATTGATAGAACCATACTGCTGCTGGTGCTGCTGCAGTCTAATGGTGGTTGCCTTTTAATATTTAGTGTTCAGTTCTGCTGTAGACATGGAGAGCTTTTTTTCTTATTATTTTTTTTAACTTCAAAACAAACTGTACTTCTACTTGCCAATGCTATTTTCCTTCACACCTTGATCATCTTCAGCTAACAATATTAAATATTTATTGGAGTTACATATAACTGGGAATTATTAGATTGACCTCAGCTTTAAACCATAAAATATTCATTATTCTATCTTAAATTATTGATTGATATTACAAATGTACAGACACCACAATAGAAAAAAAGTTCAGCATTTTAACTGTTGACAAGGATTAAGTAGAATTGCTTCACCTGCAATCTTTTTTTTTCTCATTTTAGGAAGTTGATAAATTAGTACACTGGGTATTTTCACTTTCAGTGAGTACACTGGGTGCTTTAATTGCTTTTGATAATGTCTTGTCAGATATCTAGAATACTAGACAGAGACTGATGTGTTAATAAAATATTGATAACAACAAATAATAAAAGTAATAACTAATACTTATGATGTTTACCATGAGCCATGCACTATTTTATCACTTTCCATTTGTCAGGTTCCATACTCCTTATGACAACCTCAGAAAGTAGATATTATTGCCAGGTACACTGGTGCACGACTATAATCCCAGTGGCTTGGGAGGCTGAGGCAGGAGGATTTCGAGTTCAAAGCAAACCTCAACAAAAGGGAGCCCCTATCTTTAAATAAAATACAAAATAGGACTGAGAATGTGGCTCAGAGGTTGAGTGGCCCTGAGTTCAATCCCTGGTATGCCCCACTCCCCTAAAAAACTGTAGATACTATTATTTCTTTTTTACAGATGGGAAAGTTGAGCCACCCACAGTCACTTGCCCTAGGTCACAAAGCTTCAAGGTGGCAAAGCTGAGATTCAGTCCCTGGCAGTCTGGCTCTAGAGGACATGCAGTTAACTGCTAATGCCGACTACATATTATCCTAGTATTCTTCACTTCACTTGACATTGTGAGCAGACACCTGCATTAGGCTGGCTTTCTTGAAACTAATACAAGTAATTTTGTAATAAAGTATAGACAATTCAAACTACAAATTGGTCCCCACAGAGAAGTAGTGTCTCATATTTGGTGGTAAGAAACACCAGGTTCAACATATTACTGCATCATGTGAAAATATTCTGGATAGGTGGATGCTGATCACAGTGATTGAGGACTTCTTTGTACTGGGGAGACTATCAAGCAACATTAACTTGATGAACTTTTAAAACTACTTTTTCAAGTTTAACACAAATGTGGGGCATAGTTATTTTCTAAACCCTTGACATTAAAAAATCAGTATAGTTTTAGTTTGCATTTCTCAAATTGCTAGTGATATTGAACATTTTTTCATATACTTGTTGACCATTCATTTCCTTTGCCCATTTATTGATCGAGATTTTTTTTTTATTTTTTGGTGTTAAATATTTTGAGTTTTTTATATATCCTGGAGATTAATGCTTTACCTGAGGTACAGGTGGCAAAGGTTTTCTCCCATTCTGTAGGCTCTATCTTCACATTCTTGATTGTTTCCTTTGCTATGAAGAAGCTTTTTAGTTTGATACCATCTCATTTATTGATTCTTGATTTTACTTCTTGTGCTTTTCTTGTAAAGGAATTCAGTTTGTAAGCTGACATGATGAAGATACTTTTTCTGGTAGGCACAGGGTCTCTGGCCTAATGCCTAGGTCCTTAATCATCTTTGAGTTGAGTTTTGTGCAGGGTAAGAGAGAGGATTCTAATTTCACTTTGTTACGTATATGGATTTCCAGTTTTCCCAGCAGTACTTGTTGGAGAGAGTATCTTTTTCTCCAATGTATGTTTATGATTTCTTTGTCTAGTATGAGATAACTGTATTTATGTGGGTTTGTCTCTGTAGCTTCTGATCTGTATCGTTGGTTTTCATGTCTGTTTTGGTGCCAACACCTTTCCACTTTTGTTACTATGTCTCTGTAGTATAATTTAAGGTCTGGTATTGTGATGCCTCCTGCTTCACTTTTCTTGATGAAGATTGCTTTGGCTATCTGGGTCTCTTATTTTTCCAAATGAATTTCATGAATGCTTTTTCTATTTCTATGAAGAACTTCATCAGAACTTTAATAGGAACTGTACTAAATCAGTAAAGTGCTTTTGGTAGTATGGCCATTTTGACAACATTAACTCTGCCTATGCAAGAACATGGGTGTTCTTTTCATCTTCTAAGGTCTTCAATTTCTTTCTTTAGTATTCTATAGTTTCCATTGTAGAGGTCTTTTACCACTTTTATTATATTAATTCCCAAATATTTTATTTCTGGGGAACGTGGCTATTGTGAATGGGATAGTTTTCCTTATTTGGCTTTCAGTTGATTGATCACTGATGAATAGGAATGCAAATGATTTATGGATGTTCATTTTATATTCTGCTACTTTGATGAATTCATTTATGAGTTCTAGAAGTTTTCTGGTGGAGTTTTTTGGGGCCTTATAAATACAGAATCATGTCATTGGCAGATAGACAATGTTTTGAGTTCTTATTTTCCTATTTGTATTACTTTAATATCTAGTGTGTTGTGTTTTGAACATAAATGGATGCGGAATTTTGTCATGCTTTTTCTGTATCTATTGAGATAATCATGTGATTCTGTAAGTCTATTGATGTGATTAATTATGCTTATTGGTTTCTGTATATTGAACCAACCTTGAGTCCCAAAGATAAACCCCACTTGATCATGGTGCACTATCTTTTAAACATGTGTTCATATGTGATTTGCCAGTAATTTATTAAGAATTTTTGCATCTATATTCATTAGGGATATTGGTCTGTAATTTTCTTTCATTGATGTTACCTTTGTCTGGTTTTGGTATCAGAGACATAATAGCTTCATAGGATGAGTTTGGAAGAGTTCCCTCCTTTTCTAATTCATGGAATATTTTGAGAAGGGTTGGTGTTAGTTCTTCTTTGAAGGTCTAGTAGAACTCAGCTGAGTATCTATCTAGTCCTGAGCTTTTCTTTGTTGGTAGGCTTTTGATAGTGTCTTCAATTTCATTGCTTGAAATTGATCTGTTTAAATTTTCTATATCCTTTTGATTCAATTTGGATAGATCACATGTTTATAAATTTGTCAATGTCTTCAAGACTTTATATTTTATTAGAGTATAAATTTTTAAAATAGTTTGATTATTGTCAATTGTTCAGTAGCGTCCATTTTCTCTATTTACTGCTTTTGCTATTGATTTCTTCTTTTTCTAGGGCTTTGAGATGTAATGTTAGGTTATTAGTTTGGTGACTTTCTATTCTTTAATGAATAAGCTCAATGCAATGAACTGACTTCTTAGCACACGGTGTCCCAGAGATTTTGATATGTTAAATTATGTATTAATTTATTAAAATGTGTATCACTATTTTTATTTACCTTTAAGTATTTAATTTCATCCTTAATTTTGATTTCTTCTACCATCTATTGGTCGGTCATTCAATATAGCACATTAGTCTCCAGCTGTTAGAGTAGCTTCTATTTTTAAATTTTATCATTGAGTTCTAGTTTCATTTCATTATGATCTGATAGAATGCAAGGTGTTATCTCTATTCTTTTGTATTTGCTAAGAGTTGCTTTGTGGCCTATGCTATGTTCTATTTTAGAGAAAATCTGTGTGCTGCTGAAAAGAAAGTGTATTCAGTCATTGATGGATGAAATATTCTATGTATGTCTGTTAAGTCTAAATTATTAATTGTATTTTTTATTTCTATAGCTTCTTTATTTAGCTTTTGTTTGGAGAATCTATTCAATGGTGAGAGAGGTGTGTTAAAGTCATCCAGTATTATTGTCCTGTGGTCTATTTGATTATTGAAATTGACAAGGGATTGTTTGATGTATAGAGATGCTTCATTGTTTGGGGTGTAAATATTTATGATTGTTATGTCTTGTTAATTTGTCTTGTTAATTTATGATTCCCTTAAGAAGCATGAAATGTTTTTCTTTGTCCCTTTTGATTAACTTTGATTTCAAGTTCACTTTGTCTGATATGAGGATAGAAACCTCTGCTTGATTACCAGATCCATGTGAATGATGTTTTTTTTCCCCCATCCTTTTACCTTCAGTCTATGGATGTCTGCCTATGAGATGAGTTTCTTGGAGACAACATATTCTAAGGTCTTATTTATTAATCCAATCTGCCACTTTTATGTCTTTTTTTAATTAAAAAAATTGTTTTGGTTGTTGAGGACCTTTATTTATTTATTTATTTATATGAGGTGCTGAGAATTGTACCCAGTGCCTTACACATGCTAGGCAAGCTCTACCATTGAGCCACAACCCCAGCCCATGTTTTTTGATTGATGAGTTTAGGCCATTGACATTCAACGTTATTATTGAGAAATGATTTTTATTCTCTGTTTTTTGATTATTTCTGGTTTTAAATTTGAATTAGTTTCTCCTTTGACTATTATTTTAGTGTAGCTCCTCCCTTTGCTGGTTTTCACTTTTATTTTCCATTTCTTCTTCAGGAATTATCTTAAGTATGTTTTGTAGTGCAGGATTTCTAGTGGTAAATTCTTTTGTTTATCATGAAAGCTTTATTATTTCATCAAATCTGAAGCTTATTTTTTTGGTATATTTTTCTTGGCTGACATTCATTTTCTTTCAGAACTTGGCATATATTATTCCAAGACCTCATAGCTTTAAAGATCTAAAGATTGAGAAATCAGCCATGTGGGTTTCCCTCTAAATGTGACCATTTTTTTCCTTGCAGCATTTACAATTCTATCCTTATTTTGTATGTTAGGCATGTTATTAACAATGTGCCTTGGGGTGGGTCTCTTATAATTTTGTATATTTTCTGTAAGCCTCTTGTATTTGATTTTCCATTTCATTCTTTAGGTTTGAAAATTTTTCTGTTATTATTTCATTGAAAAGATAGTACATTTCCTTTGGTTTGTATTTTCTCACATTCATCTATCCCAATAAATCTTATTTTTTTTCAGATTACCCATATTTCCTGGAATCTTTGTTCATATTCTCTTAACATTTTTTCCTCAGTCAACTTGCCCTGCCCGCCCCCCCACAAGATTATATATTTTGTCTTCCTTGCCTAAAACTCTATATATTTTGTCTTCCTTGCCTAAAACTCTATCTCCCAAATGACCTACTCTGTTGGTGATTTCTTCCATTGAATTTTTAATTTGGTTTATTGATTCCTTCATTTTGAGGATTTCTGCCTGATTTTTTTTCAGAAACTTCCTTTATTGAAGTGATCTTTCCCTTCTGGTATTTTCTCTCTGATTTTACTCCTTTACCTCACAGATCAGTTTAACTATGAGCATTCTAAACTCCTTCTCTGACATTTTTTTCCACTGTGGTGTTGATATTCTGTTATTAGAGTATCTTGGTTTGTTTGGGAGGATTTTTTCCCTTGCTTTTTCATGTTGTTTGTGTGTTTCCCCATTTAACTGTATAAATCTGCAGCAGTAGAGTTTCTACCCTGTGAACTTAGTGTTTCTAACAGTTTCCAGGTTCTCACTGTTTAGAGGGAGACAAGTAGTTCAAAAACCAATGCAAACAATATGCAGCATTCAATCAAATAGTTTCTGCTGACATCTACAATGTTAATTGTCACAATAAACAGAAATGATATGATCAATTATTGCCCACATTAAAAACAAAAATGTTTGTAAAAGGCTTTACTATTTGAATGTTGAACAGGGGGAAAACAGAAGTTATATAGGATATAATGATTATGAGGAAGAGAAAAGAAAATTAAAGGAAGAGGGACAGAACAATAGAAATTGGCTATTAGCAGAAGAAAAGAGAGAGAGTCACAGGAATCAGGTGAGAGAAAAAATATAATGTAACAATTTTAAAAGTTAGAAATAAAAGTAAAAGAATAAATATCAAAACTAAAATATACTAATCAAATATCCTAGTCTTTAAAAAAAATGATCCATGAAAAATGTTTCAAAATGCTAGAAATGAGAAAATAAAACAAATATCAATATGTATAAATATCTATGAACCATTAAGGTCACAATTAAGTAGAGGAAAGAAAAGAAAAAACAAAAAGGAGAGAGGAAAAAGACTCGATTTAAAGTTAAAAAAATTGTTTCTGTTGGAGTTCAAAAGATTTTCAGCTTCTCAGCTTCTCTTAGCAGTGTTAGGTGGGGTCATCTGGAGCATGGTGCGTGGCCACCTTTTGGATTGCTGAAGTGAGAGACATAATCTAGAATCACGCACAATTTCTGGTGGTGAGGTTTAGACTTAGGTCGGCTCCAAGCTCTTCACGAATGCCAATGCATCTGGAAATTTTAAATCAACACACCTCAAGGATGCACCCCAGAGATCTCCCCGGGGTTCTACTGGTTGGTGGAGGAGCCAATGCTTAGTCCACTATATCACCTTGCTGAGAAACTGCCTAACTGCTTTCTTGGTTTCACAGCATTGAGTAACCAGGAAAGTGATGCTTTCTATTCCGCTATCTTGAAAACGCAACACTTGGCATTTTAAACAAATTACAGGAATCGGGGCCTAGTATTATTGTAAATATTAAAGAATTAAATTGACATGATTTACCTTGTAGAGATGAAATAAGAGCAAATAGGTGATCACTGTACTTTAAAATTTGATTGACAAGAAGTCTGTAGTATGACAGTGGATAGAAGTTTTTATGGAAGTAACAAAGTCATTTTCAAAATTATAAAGACCAAAAGGTAAATTTTGGAACAGGCTGATGTAGGTCATATTTTCCTTGAAATAATAATGCTCTGAGAAGTAGAAGTCTGAAATGCAGTTGCCAATAATGCCAAACAGAAAGCAGATGGGAAGGCATTAAAAGCGCCAATTTGACTTCACACAAAGTGATCCCACTTCAGATTTTACAAGATCATGTGGTTTCAGCTGCAACTTGCATAATTTTAGTAACTGAGTGCAATTCTGGCCAAGACATCCCTTCAAGCCTTGTCCTATATATCTAGCTGCCTATTGGATATCTACATGTGATGGTGTGGAATTAATCTCTCAGCAAATAATATCACAGAGTTCAACTTCCACTTAATTGTTAAAGGCTTTCACTGGTTTGTAAATTGAAAAGACTTTGGATTTCCTTTACATGTGTTCTTTCTTATTGTAAATAATTTTATAATTTTTCATAAACATCAAATTTTTATACATATTTTTGCTTTCAGTAATATAACTCTGCTTAGTATATTGTCAGTAGATAGAAAATTGCTTTCTTTGACTAAATTTTTTGTTTATGCAGATTAGCTCAGAGGTGCAACATCAAAAAATTACTAGCCATTTTCAGGGGTTGGGGGATGACATAGGGCCTGGCATAATTCTTGATGCTTCTACGTCCTTAACAGAACACATCAAATTTGGCTTTCATTCTGTGTGTCTCTCAATTCTGAACATTTTCTATAGTTCACTAGCTTAGATTGGAATGTCATATTTCACATGGAGGTTTGCGACTATGTCTCAATAAATGGTCCTTTCTCTCTCTTTTTTCTTTTTTGGCCATTATTTGAGTCATACCTTTTCAGCCATCAGAATGATTCTTGTACATAACAATCTTATCCTCACAGTTCCCCACATCAAATTCTGTATTTGCTCTCTATTGACTTTGTCCTCAAGAGTATAAACTCTATTCCAATGTACAGGGTCCCTCAAGATGTGGCTCTTATCTAATGACCAGACTCTACATAAGCATCCTTTCTGAAAGCCATCCTTGAGCCAATTCCAAAGTACTTATTCTTCTTGTAACCTGACTTTACTTTTTTCACTCTCTGTATATATACCCAATAATATGTTGATAAATCTATTGTGATTGTTATTTTAACTTACTACATATGATATATTTGTGATTTTGAGTCTTTGTAGGGGTCTAGGATACATTTTCTATGAAAATTATCCTTCTGCTTAGACCATATCCGAAGCAATCTTTAGTTTTGGGTATCAAATTTGAAGGAATAAAAGATATTACAGAACATTAAAAAATAAAACAAAAATGATTAATCTGGCTGTGTTCAAAATAACTTTCAACCAATAGTTAAGGACCTGTTTTATAGATAAGTTCTTTGGCTAAGTTTGTATATCTTACTTTTGTATGATTTGGGAGAAGTCATTAGGGACAGGAAGAATCTACAGAGATACTTGATTTTCTTGTAAAGAAGTATTTAATTACAAACTTTTACCTAAAGAACAAAAAGAGGGGGTATCTAATACATGCCCACATATCTGATTTCATTCTGAATCTTTTTTTTAATCTAATTAATTTTTCACCTTAAAATGATGTCTTATGCCTCAATACATTAACCAAGTCTTCCATTCAGGAACCATCAATGATCAGTTAAAAACAAGTGAGATGTCAACAACACTAACATTTTTGAGAAGCAATGCTTTTATTTTCACTTATTCATTTTTGTGGTGCTGGGGATTGAACCCACAGCCTTGTGCTTGCATGCAAGGCAAGCACTCTACCAACTGAGCTATAGAAGGAGTGCTTTCAAATCTTATCAAGTTTCTCATTTTCTCTTTGTTTGGTTCATGATCTCACAAAGTGTATTTGCCCAGCGTTTAATGTGACGAATAGAATGTAAAAGAAGGTGATTAATTAATGAAGAGAATATCTCCATTAAATTATAATATGCCTTTTTGACTGTTTTGTCTTTAGGCACTATTGATTTTTAATCTTTAAATTTAGCATGTCTAAATAAGTTTTTTTTTTGATAATTTGATCTTGGACTGTTAACTTAAATTATACTTATTTCAAATTATTTTAGCTTTTGCCATATAGCTATATATGATTTGTATACTATAATATTTTAATAAAAGCTAGTGTTTTTTAGAAATAAGTATTTTCGAAAAGGGATAATGCAAAAGTAATTTATTTCTTCCACTCAGAGATACTTCTGAGTATATTAATTTTCAAGCCATGTTTATTTTAATTAGTTATTTTACCCTATTTATACATTTGTAGTCCACTGTTCTCAGTATTATGTTGTGTGTATTATTACATGCATATAAACAAAACTCTTCCTAAATGTTTTTTAATCCACAATAATTAAAGACAGGATTTTATGAGCAGTTAGGTTTTAAAATTTTATGTATAAATGCCTTTTATACAGAAGAACGTATGGAAATTGGCTATTCAGTAACTACCATTCTAACTACTTGGGCACACATAATTAGAGAAAGGGAAATTTAAGAGAGAAAGCTTAAGTCAGTTCTGAACTACACAGGATGTCTCTAATGAAATGTCCACATCCACTAATTTCCTCCACTTGATTTATATCAGTTTTATTCCCTTTCACCTTTAAGCTTCTTTTGTTATTATCCTACAGCACTTTCTTAAAAGTCAAGTCACTTGAATTATTTGTATTCTAAATGCTAATTATATTCCATATGTAAAGCAGAGTTTTCCTTATGAGGTCCTAAATTAAGGATGATTATTAGACTACGAATCTTTTCTATTCTATAAATAGATAAAGTAGCAGTTCAAAATTGCTTCACTTTTATCTGGTCCATAATTTCTGAGAGAAGAAGAGTTGCTTAACTTCATTTACATATTAGCAACTTAACACATTACAGGCACTTATCCAGCAGCATTTAATAAAGAACAATAAGTGAAATTTGCTTTTTATAACATGATTAAAAATGAGGGAAGAACACAGAAGAAAAATATGACAAAAACTTGAAAATGGGTAGATATGATGTTGGCATGTGGATGCTTTCCTGTGTTATCTTGAACATATTTGCCTTCTTGGGTTCTAAATATGTGTGAATCCAACTAAGGCACATAAAGCCAAATCAGCTAAACTTTTCTCAAAGTAAAAATAATTCCTTCTGTAGTTTAACAATTTAATAATTAAAAGATAGCATATTACAGGGACAGAGCCACATCAATGTTTATAGTAGCACAATTCACAATAGCTAAACTGTGGAGCCAACCTAGCCTTCAGTGGATGAATGGATAAAAAAAAAAATGTGGCATGTATACACAATGGAACTTTACTCCACAATAAAAGAGAATAAAATCATGGCATTTTCAGGTAAATGGATGGCATTGTAGAAGATAATGCTAAATAAAGTTAGCCAATCCCCTCACCAAAAAATGTTTTCTCTGACATAAGGAGGCGGATTCATAGGGGGGCTAGGGTGAGGGAGCACGGGAGGAATAGATGAATTCTATAGGGAAGAGGGGTGGGAGGGGAAAGGATGGACAGGGGATTAGCAAGGATGGTGGAATGTGATAGACGATATTATCTAGTGTACATATATGAAGACACGAATTGGTGTCAATATACTTTATATACAACCAGATATATGAAAAATTGTGCTGTATACATGTAATAAGAACTATAATGCATTCTGATGTCATTTATTTTTTAAAAATCAATAAAAATAATAAAAGATAATAAAATAGTCTTACTTTTTTAGATTAAAATAATATCTAGCACATTTATAAAACAAACCTAATATAGATTGTCATAATGAACCATTTTTGTATCTGAAGCTAGTTTGGAAGTAATTTGCTTTCTTAAGTAATCTAGTATTCATTGGGTAGAAATTTGATAGGTACAGAAAATAAGATCACCTGTAGTTATTACCTAAGTAACTAATGTTGACATTTTGTTTCATATCTGTATATTTTTCTAAATAAAATTACATTTCCCCCCCAAAAACTGGGATTGAATCATGTATATATTTCAGTGAGAATTTTTTCTTCATGTATTTTGAGAATATACCAACATTTAGAATAAATACAGAATAAATAATGTTCTGTATTGTTTTAAGGATAGTATTTATTTGGCATGCTAATACCAAAATACGACAGCTTGAAAATGTTCTGTATATTAATTTTAATTAAAGTAAGTTGTGCCTTCAAGTTTTAAGTGTTGCAATAATACATATAGAAATCATTTAAAATAGCCTTGACTTATTAGTATAAAATCTATCTTTAGCTGCTTTTTTTAACATTTGGTGACAGGGACAATTTGGACATAAAAGGGAAAATTTGACTTTGCAGCTTTCTTTCTAAGATAGGCTGGCACAAAGAGCAGACTTTTAGGAAATTGTATTTATTACTAATGGTCAAAACAAGCAATTGAGTAAATAAATTTCAGATCATGCACATGCACACAGGAGCACCCTAAGATGAGCAAGTGTGGGCCACTTCCATAACTGAATAGAATTAATTGAAGTTATTCAATTGATAAGCCTCTCTAATGAGCATAGAATCTTCTGCATTTACAAAACAGTTGTATCTCTTCTTTACACCAGGTATTTCAAATTTTGCTGAATGCCTAGTGAGTTTCTAATACAAATACCAGTCCCACTCTACCAGCTAAATTGGTGCATGATGAGTCCCAAGCATTGACACATTTTAAAAAGTTCCCTAATGATCCTTATGTTGATCCAGTGATACAAAGTATTGCTTAAATGAATAAGGAATCCCAAAACTGGGTTTTGAGAGAGTAAAATTTCGTTTTAGTTTTCTAATTAGTGAGTACAAGAAAGGAATATGATGTAGGCTATTAACAGGGTAAAATATTTTTACTTGAGCAGATCTATTGCAACATTTAAAATAAATACAGAGTATTTACCTCTAAAAAGTTTAAATTTAACCTAAAATATTTTAAAAAACAATAGCATATATTTATTAGTATCTGTTCTTTATTGGTGGAAAAGCCCAAAACTTAAGAAATTTTCTATTCATATTAAAAAGCAAAACTACATTTTTATAACATAGTTGACCTCACTATGTTTATCTATGGCAAACAAAATAATCATTTTGTGATTTTGTAAATGTACTTCAAAATAATCATTTTAGAATTTTGTTTTTCACAAAACCATCTTTGTCTATTTCAAATTTGTGAGCAACAGAATGTTAAATAATTACCTCTCTTTGAGTAAAATTTGATTAAATTGACTAGCTCTTTTAAGTTGGGTTGATTTACATTAAATCCTTTCTTAAATCAAGATAATAAAAATGTTTCAAGTTGATTCTAAATCTATTCTGAAAAATACTAGTAAATCCCTTCATAATTAACTGAACCTAAAACAAGTTCAGAAAAAAAAATTGCTTTCTGGATTACCTACTACTGCCAAGAACCTAAAATCTGATTAACAAAATATTATTTCTCTCAGTTTATAATAAGCCATTCAGCTAACATACTTCTATATGTTTGATTTAGTCAATAAATCAAACATATAGAAATTCTTAGATGTTCATGTTCCAAAGAAGTCATTTAGGGGAATAAGGAAAAAATTCAGATTCTTAGGTTCCAATCTAGATTTATAGGCATGGTATCTAGGTATCTGCATTTTTTGAGCAAACATCCCCGTCCATTCTGATATAATAGTGGTTCACACTTGAGGAAATGTTTATCTCATTGTCCTTCTGCCTATATGTTTAGGGGAAAAATGTTGTGAAGTATACCTAACAGGTGTATAGGAAGGTTGATGGCTGTTAAATATTTTGTTTCCCTTGGAGGTGCAGAGCTCTTCTTTATAAGGAGCAGACCAGAATCTGTGCCCTGTGATTTATACAACAACCTATTTTTAATTTCTTCTCAAGTATCTACACTTCTTCCCATTGTTTAGGTACTTTATATCCAAAGGGTAAAGCCTTAAATGTGTACTGTCTTTTTATTTAATTTTATATAACTTTAAAAGTCTTAATTCATAAATATACTTCTCCAGTGCAATGTTATGTTTTGATGTGTATTCATAGTATGGAATGATTAAATCAGGTTTATTAACAAATCTATCACCTCACATACTTTTACAGTGGCAAAACAATTAGAATTTACTTTTTAATCTTTGAAATATATTGATATTGTATTTCTAACCATAAATATTCCAACCAGAAACTAGAAAAAGAACTGAAATAAGCATTCCTCAAAAGAAGACATAAAAAAATCCGACAGATATTTGAAAAAGAAAAAGTTTATCCTTGCTAATTATCAGGAAAAGGCAAATTAAAACCCCAATAAGATATCACTTATACCTGTTAAAATGATTAATATCAAAATGACAGAATATATGTGGTTGAAGATGTGGAGAAAAGGGATTCCTTGTGCGTTTGTTGTTGGTGGAGATATAAATTAATAGAGCAAGTGTGGAAAACAGTATGAAGATTCCTCAAGAAACTAAAAATAGAACTACCATATGATCCAGTAATCCCTCTTCTGGGTATATTTCCCAAGGAATTTAAATCAGTATGCTGAAGAGGTATCTGCACTCATGTTCATTGCAACATTATTCACGATTGCTAAGATATGGAAGCATTAAGGTTTCAATTAGAAACATCCAAGAGAAAAATGCATCTATTTAAATTCATGCTTAGGTATAAATTAATGTAATCTTTTCTTGAAAAAGAAGTACAATGTGAAAGGGACCGTAGGGGTACTCACCAGGGTATGGAAGAGGGGCTGGAGACCAGAAGTAGGGGAAAATAGCTCAGAGAGCAAAGTGTGGATGTTTTATAATATTAATTCTTTGCTTCCAACATCATATGATTTTTTAAAAAGGATTATTTGTGTATTTTTCAGTTACTTTCAGTAATGCCTTATTGTTTTCAGTGTGCAAATCTTTCATCTCCTTAGTAAAATTTATTCCTAGGTATTTTATTTTGATACTATCATAAATGGGATGATATTCTTAATTTTTGTTTCAGTTAGGTTATTATTTGTATATAGAAAATTACAAGTATTCTGTAATATGTAGATTTAAATCAATATCCATCAAAACTCTAATGCATATATAAAATTCCATATATTGTAAACATATACCAAACATGTGTATATATCTATATATAATGGAATATTTTTTCAGCTTTGAAAAATGGGGAGATCTTGCAATTTAACACAACAGGGATGGGGGACATTTTGCTAAATGAAATAAACCAGATATAAAAAGGAAAATATTTAATCTCATTTATGTATGAAATAAAAAAATAAAAACCAAGCTCAAATATAGGTACAGAATGAAATGGTATTAACCATAGGTGGGGTTTCAGAAGAGAAGAAATGGGAAGACATAGGTCAAAGGATAAAAAATATATCTGTAGAATGATCAAGTTTAGAGATCTAATGTACAACATGAAAACCAAAATATATTTCTTTTATCTCTTGACCCTATGTTTCCCATTTTTCTTCTCTCTCTGAAAACCCCCACCTCTGGTTAATACCCATTTCATTCTGTACCTATATTTGAGCTTGGTTTGTATTTTTTTTATTTCATACATAAAATGAGATTAAATATTTTCCTTTTTATATTGGTTTATTTCATTTAGCAAAATGTCCCCATCCCTGTTGTGTTAAATTGCAAGATCTCCCCATTTTTCAAAGCTGAAAAAAATATTCCATTATATATAGCTATATACACATGTTTGGTATTATGTTTACAATATATGGAATTTATATATGCATTAGAGTTTTTGATGGATATTGATTTAAATCTACATATTTACAGAATACTTGTATTTCTATATACAAATAATACCTAACTGAAACAAAAATAATAAGAATATCATCCCATTTATGATAGTATCAAATAAAATACCTAGGAATAAATTTTACTAAGGAGATGAAAGATTTGCACACTGAAAACAATAAGGCATTACTGAAAGTAAACTGAAAATACACAAAATAAATCCTTTTTAAAAAATCATATGATGTTGGAAGCAAAGAATTAATATTATAAAACATCCACACTTTGCTCTCTGAGCTATTTTCTCTCCAGAAAGTGGAAATCTATTTGAATTTGCTGGTCAATTCGTTTTGAGAAATGGTTTCTTTCCTTGAAAATTTCTTAGAGCATTTATATGCGACCTGCCCTTTCAGGGGATGTTCTGTTCAGCATTTCTCTAGCTTGTTTTGACCACCTGTCTGTTTTTGTGGAGAATTTCTTAGCCGATGAGAAGTATGCATGTCTAACGATGGCACACAAACCACTGCCTGGGATCTGTGGTCCTTTTATCACCTTCTTCCAGTCATTCCTCAATCAGCCCTTCTAACCCTCATTTAGTTTCAGAGACAAGCTATCTTCCTGGGTCAGTCCTTGCTTTAGCAGGGTCAGGTTGTTCCCTCAGGGAATGTTACCTGACCAGAGCTGTCACGCCAGATTTTCTTCTTTTATGTCCTTCTATTTTTCTTTCTTCTGAGAGGTCTGTGTATATAGTCCCTTGTAGATTGTCCTTCTTTTGTTACATTATGATTACATCTGCTGTAGGTCTGCATTAGAGTACACATGGTCTGCTTTTATGAATATTTGGTCCTTTCTCTAGATAGGGTAAGCTTCTTGAAGGCATTGACTATTTATCTTCATCTTTCCAGAACTGGTTTTCGGAATTGCCAAATTAATGAACAAATGGACAAATACAATTTCGCTCAAATGACATTTGCTTCCTGACTAGAAATCCTGAATTAAAGTGGAATTTGCCGTTTTGCAATCTCTCATTCTCCAGCCATTCGAAATTAAAATGTTAGGGCATAGTAGTTTGATTCCAAAGTATTCACATCACTCATTCCAGTATCCACTTGTTTAAACCACCATTCTCTCTGGCAGTGCTGGAGTGCCCACTGGGTTTTCCCCAGCTGTAGACAGATATTCTTGAAATAATGTGCTGTATTTAAAAACAAATGAGTTGTTCTTGATGGGACCCTGAGATGGAACACTTAGAATCATCAAGAGTGTTTCTTTCTCTTTTATGATTTAATTTCTTTAGAAAAACTCCATCAGAAAGAGCTCTAAACCTCCTATTTAACAAACACACATGATATTTACCATGTGCCAGATTATAAGCAATTAAGAGATATTAGCTCATCTAATCCTTATGAAAACTCTTCCAGACCGGCACTTTTGTTAACAGTATTTTACAGATGATGAAACACAGGCACAAGAGACAAGTGCATTGCCAGGGTGATGCTACTAAAAAATGAGGTTAGAATGTAATTCCAAGCAGTCAGGCTTCCAGGATTTGTGTTCCTAGTACTTAGCCGTACTACTTTCATTGTGTTTTAAGTTTGCAGTATTTTTAAACTTTGTGTAGAAGAATCACTGAGTCATTCCTAGAAAAATGTGCCACATTATGAAACTGCTTAAATGCTCTGTGAAAAGATTTTTTTTTTCCAGGTTAGCTAGTTGATAGAGAACAGAAATACACACATAAATAACTTAAAAGTTATTGATAGGATAGAATTGATTTTTTTTTTTCAAAGAGAGAGAGAGAGAGAAAGTTTTAAAATTTATTTTTAGTTATCGGCAGACACAACATCTTTGTTTGTATGTGGTGCTGAGGATCGAACCTGGGCCGCACACATGCCAGGTGAGCGCACTACATTTGAGCCACATCCCCAGCCCATAGGATTGATCTTTCCAAATGTACTCAAGTGGACTTTAAATATTGGGAAAGTAAACAAATTTTAACATGAAGGGGAGGTTTTTGAGTCAGTTATACTTTAAAAAAAATTTAGCTATACTATATTTTACTTTAAACTCATTGAAATCTTAAAGAGATTCAGCCCAGTGCCAGAAACTCTTGAGAATGATGGAGAAGACTGTTGGCTACACAGTTATTTCTACACCCAATAATTCTTTTTAATGATAAAATAGTCCAGGCAACAAGGCTTTAAGAATATAGATCACAGTGGTGATGAGAGTAGGAGAAAGTAAGACAATAGGAAGTGGGGAGAAAATTGCAAATCAGAAGATGGTTGAGCTCCATCTGCTCATTCACCTAACATGACTACTGTCAATGACAGGGTCTTGCAAAGAGCGGGAATACAACTAATATTCCTTGAAAGGGTGATTAAAGGCAAGGAAAAAAACATATTTTGACATAAACCAGAAAGGAGAAAAAGGAGAATTGAAGTGGCAAAAGTGAGTATAATAAAAGCAGATCCAGCTGTGAAACATGAGGTATCTCTGAAGAACTGAAATTATCATTTTATTTAATCCCTGACACAGCCTTATGGAATAGATGTTATTAGTACCATGTTCTCACTTATGAGTCAAAGTGAACCATGTATACATGTTTGGCTTTGAAATCAGTGCTCAGAGCCATTGTGCTATATACTACCTCCAAGGGAAGCAGCAGCCTGGGAGGCCACAACATGAAAGTAGAGATGAAATAATGGCATCTTTTTATTTTGTATTTAATTGTTGTACTAGTTACAAATTATTCATAACACATTTTTTTCCTTAAAACTTAGCAGCTTAAAGCAAAAAATATTTACTATTTCCTGAATTCTATGGCTTAGGAATTTAGGTGTAGTTTAGCAAGGTGCCTTTGTCTCATATGAAGTTGAAGTCTAGCTGTTAGCCAGGATAGTAACTATCTCAGTGCTCAGTTCTCAGCTGTTGAAGTCTCCTCTGAGCTCCCTCACACAGTTATTGCAGGTCTAAGAAGCCTCCATTTCTAGCACACTCTTGCAAGCATTTGTAGGCCGTGTTCATCATATGGGCCTCTATGGAGGCTGTCTGAGTGTCCCCATAAATTGGCAACTGGTGGCCCAAAAGAGAGAGAGAGCCAGAGTGTGCCCCAGGATGAAAGCCACAGTCTTATGACCAATTTGTGGAAGCAACATTCCATCACTTTGGTATTTTATTAGAGGACATTGGAAGGTTAGGGAGAGGGAATCGTATAAAGGCAGGAATACAGGAGGTGGGGATCTTTGGGGGGGCACTTCAGAGTTTGTCTACTACAATTATGATGAATTTGATCAATATTAGGAATTCAGTTTGCCTGATCATGTTTCTAGTATCTTCAGAATTCTAATATAGGGAACTTATAGTTGAAGGACTTAGTATTTATTAAATCTATTAAGTACTTCTAAAACTTGAGCATCAGAAGTATTCAGTCTAGTTTTCTCTGTGGTGTCATTTAAAATTGTTGTCATAATGAAAGAATACAAGAGTTTGTCAAGATATTTCAAGATTAAAAATGGGATAAGAAGATTACAAACACATGGGTATACAATTCTATGAGGCTAACACGTTCAAAATGACAAAATTACCTGTCTTTTTGTTAGTACAAAGGCATCTTGTGCCAAATAATTGGAATAATTTTTGCAAAGAAGACTTAGTATCAAATCAATCCTGGAATGTTCACATTCATGGTAGCTTATGGAGAAAATATAATGAAATGTAATTATTGTTTCATGTTGACAGATACAATAATATCTAATTAATATTCATGTAGGTTGATTCATATAATTTGAAATTTGGGCAAAGTGTGATATTCACCTCAGGGAATCAGTGATCAATAATTAATTTTTGAGTTCTTGCTGTGTGAGACACTGGAAATATAAATGAGATGGCTGGAATCTCAGGGGTTGTGTTTTCTTCATTTATATATAGTTTACCCCTCACTATGTTCATGGAGAGCCTACCATGTGTATAGTATTACCTGATGGATTAATAGTTCAGTGGGAAAAAAGATTTTAAATATCATTCAGTCTGATTCCTTTTTCCATGATCTCTTGCTGTTAGATTTCAATCTGAATCACCTCAGGTTATTATCTAGATCAACTGAAGCCCTTTTTCCTAGTGGAAGTATAGCAGTTCCATGCTGAATTATATATTAAGCTTCTTTTAGCTCATCTGCGGGCTATATACTCTGACCACTATCTACTGTATTTTCCCTGGAAGTTGCCTATTCACTTTTAGTTCTCAGTTTAGATATTTTTTCTTTAGGGAGGTCTTCCCTGATCAGGTCTGACTGGATTTCTTGCCCTTCCTTCGTGTTCTCCTACTTATGTGGACTATTCTCACTTTTATTTTTTTAAATCCATGAGCATCATTCAAGGGTAAACCGCCTGACACTTAGTAAGCATCTTCATCTTGTCACTATTCTATCCCCATCTGTTCAATAATATCTGTTCAGTGTCTTTTATATGCTAGACACATCTCTAGGCACTGAAATTATAGCAATGAACAAAACATAGGATGTCATTTCATGGAGTTCACATTTAGTAGAAAGAGACAATAGACAAAGGTGTACTAATTCAGACAGTAAGGAGTGCTATGAAGATAAATAAAAGGGAAAAGGGGTAAAGCAAGTGGATTCGAAGGAAGGCAAGGCTCTTTTACATAAAGGGATTAAAAAGGTCTCTGTGAAGTGGTGACTTGTAGCTGAGAGAAAGGGAGAGAATAGCAAAGGGGACAGAGTGCTCCTGGAAGAGGGGAGAGTGAGCGCAAAGGCCCCCCCAAGTGGGAACTGTGTTTGATGGAGTGAAGGAGAAACAAGGAGGCCTTTGAGGCTGGAGAAGAGGGGTGGTATGTAGGTGAGGTAGAGATGGTTAAGAGATGAGGTCAGGAAGATTTCCAGAATCGGGTTATGTAAAACTATACAGGCCGGGGCACCTGCCACATGGGATCGGTGTCCAGTGAGCACACATTGGGTGTTGCTAGATTAAGGATGCTAGGATAAGGGCCGTCTTGTCTAGTTTTACGTTAGAGGAGTCATTATCCATAAAGTGTTTTGATCAGTGGATTGAAAACTTTGCCTGGATTTTTTTTTTTTTTTTTAAAGACTGATTCCAGGCTGGGGCAGACATGAAGTTAGAATCTCTGGGTAGCAGCCATAGTTTTTAAAGCTGCTCAGGTGATTTCTGACAAGCATGAGCATCTTTGACCTAGATAAATGTTTCTTAAAGTATGGTCACTAACCAGCAGCTCTGGAAATAATTAGAAATACAAATTCTTGGGCCCTACCTCATGCTTACTGACCTACAAACTCTGCAGGCAGTGCTAAGCTATCTGTGTTTCAGGAAATGGTCCAGACTCTGGATGTGTGCTAAAATTGGAAGACCGTTATCTTAAAGGAACAAATCCCTGTGTAGGCAAAACTGGGGATACATTTTGTGATGCTATTTGTAGAGGACCATGTGTCTAGGATTTGTATGCCCTGGAAAGAGTGTTCACAGTTTTATCATTTGAGAATAGCTTTTTTGGTTTAAATCTTTTCCTTTCTCACAACCTTTTATTTAGGTAAAACTTTCTTTTGAGTAAAATATCAAGTCGTTGTTACTTAACAGCACTTTTGTGTAAATGCATTTGGTGGAATGATTTAGGATGAGCCACTTTGAATAGAATGATAGTTGAAGTTAGAAAAGTTTTCTGGAAAAGTTGCAATGGAATGAAGTTTCAACTTTCCTACAGTCTCCTAAGTGTGATTAGTAATGCTTAGTACTTAATAAGGCAAAAGAATCTGATTTTTAAATAATCTGAATAAAATTTTTCTATATTTTCAGGGACATTTTTGGAAATGTGTTTACTTCATTTTTTTTGTGAATTGTGTACCTGATTCTGTGTTAGCTAGACTTCAACATTTGCAAATCTGAAATAAAACCAGTATTTGCAATAATTTAAGCATGAAAGATTTGTCCAGATCCCCTTTCCATATTTTGAAAAGAAAACCAGTGTAGTTGCTTAGGTTCTATCTGACCTGACTCCTCAAAGACTTCCATAAGGCCAACCTCATCACCATTCATCCTTCTACAGAAAGTCACATTTTCTTTCACAAAATGCCAATATTAATATGCACATTAGTGGTTTTTTTTTGGTCTGGGAATAATAATGAATGAAGTGAAATAATACACACACACACACACACACACACACCTCAGAAGCACTGCTGAAAGACTGGCAATATGCTAATTCTGATTTTAGTGTTCTTATCAACCCAGCAGGTTCATTTCGATTTAAGAATGCAGTGTGAAAGTCTTTTGTTGTCCTGCTATACAAATTTTCTCTCATATGGAAAAATCAGCTTTTCATAAAGGCTTAACCAGAGGCAATATGATATTGTCTGTAAAGTGCACACAATATATCTTTGAAGCACTTGAATAATATTAGTATTATGTCTGAGTATAGGAGAAAAGATAATCTATAAAAGTAAGGATGATTCAGTTTTAAAAGCAAACCTTCACATGCTATAGGATTTCATTCAGTCTGTTGACAAAAGACTCCAGAAATAAGGATGCTTGAGGAGGAGAAAATGTAAATGTGTGAAGTATGTCTTGCTACCTCCAGCTCGTGTTCTTGAATGTTGCTGATATATTTGACTGATCAAAGCCTTTGAGATCTGGAACCAATCATCAAAAGCTGTCTAGGATTTTTACATGAACAATTTTCCTCTATGTCATTCAACCGAATAATATGATTTCTTAATTTTTTTTTCATATTGTTTTAAAAGATGAATCCACCCCCTTGCTAGAGAGATAAATGTAACTTTTGCAATTTATATTGTCCTCCTGAGACTCTATCTGATAAAACAATTTCCTTAAATGTCAAATTTCTCTCAGCTTCTATTTTTACATCAGAAGCCAACTTTGGAAAAATTGGAAAGTTTTTTTTTTCTCATATTGCATTTAAACTCACTTAAAACAGTATCTCATCACATATCAGAAAGTTGGAAATGGTAGTTAGAACTTTATTGATAGTTAGATATGTGCTGTTTTTGGAGAAGAGCTAAAGAGTACAAAGGAATCACATATATCTTGTTAAAAACTTGTTCATACACTCTGTCTTCACCCTTGTTTCCTTTGCTGTGCTAAAGTTTTCTAATTTGATGCCATCCCACTTATTAATTCTGGGTTTATTTTTTGAGTTTTAGGGATCTTGTTAAAGAGTTGGTGCCTATGTCAATATGTTTGAGGATAGAGCCTATGTTTTCTTCTAGCAGTTGCAAAGTTTCTGGTCTAATTCCTAGGACTTTGATCCACTTGGAGTTGACTTTTGTACAGGGTGACAGACATTAATCTAGTTTCATTTTTTAACATATGAATATCCAGTTTTCCCAGAACCATTTGTTAAAAAGGCTCTTTCCTCCCATATGTTTTTAGCACTTTTGACAAGAATCAGATGCCTATATCTATGTGGGTTTTTCCCTGCATCTTCTCTCTTCTATTGGTCTTCATGTCTGTGGTGATGCCAATACCATACTTTTTTTGTTACTATAGCTCTGTAGTATAACTTGAGGTTAGGTATTGTGATGCTTCTAGTGCTGATCTTATTCAGTATTGCTTGGTTTATTCTGGTTCTTTCATTCTTCAAATAATTTTTAAGACTTTTTTCTAGACTCTGAAGAATGTCATTGATATTTTGATGGAGATCGCTTTGAATCTGTATAACATTTTGGTATTATGGCATTTTGACAATATTAATTCAGCCTCTCCAAGAATATGGGAGGTCTTTTCATCTTCTAAGGTTCTCTTCAATATCTTTCATCAGTGTTCTATAGTTTTCATTGTAGAGGTCTTTTACCTTCTTAGTTAGATTTATTCCCAAGTATTTTTTTTTTCCTTAGGTTATTGAGAATGGGATAATTTTCCTGATTTCTTTCTCATCAGATAGGAAAGGTAATGATTTGTGCAAGTGGATCTTGTATCCTGCTGCTTTGCTGAATTTGTTTATCAGGTTTAGAAGTCTTCTGGAAGAGTTGTTTGGGTCTTCTAGATATATGATCATGTTATCAGCAAACAGATTATTTGACTTCTTATCTTTCTATTTGTATCCCTTTAGTTGCCTTTTATCAACTGATTGTTATGCCTAGAGTTTCAAGGACTATCTTAAATAGAAGTTTGTGAAACTAGACATATTTAACTTGTTTCTAATTTTAGAGAAAATGTTTTTAGTTTTTGTTGCACAGGATGTTGGCCTTGGGTTTTTCATATATTGCCTTTATAATGTTGAAGTACACTCCTTCTATTCCTAATTTCTCCAGTGTTTTTAACATGAATGGGTATAGGATTTTGTTGAAAGCTTTTTCAGCATCCAGACTATATAAAGAACAACAACAAAAATAAAACAAATAGTCCAATCAATAAATGTGGAAAATAACTAAAAAATTTCTCAAAAGAAGAAATACAGATTGCCAAGAGTATATGAAAAAAAATGTTCATCTTTAGCAATCAGAGAAATGGAAATCAAAACAATATCGAGATTTTTTTTTTCAAAAAAATTATTTCTCAGTTTTCGGTGGACACAACATCTTTATTTGTATGTGGTGCTGAGGATCGAACCCGGGCCGCATGCATGCCAGACGAGCACACTACTGCCTGAGCCACATCCCCAGCCCCAATATCGAGATTTTTATCCATTGTACATAGAATGTTATCAAGAATACAAAAAATACCAGATGCCAGTAAGGATTTTGGTGAAAAGGTACACACACACACACACACACACACACACACACACACACACACACATATATATTTTTTTGGAAAGTGGTATGGAGATTCTCAAATACCATGCTAAGTGAAATAAACCAATCACAAAAAACAAAGGTCAAATAGTTGGTTATTGATATGTGGAAGCTAAACTATAATAAAGTGGGGAAGGAGAGAAATTCAGTAGATTAAACAAAGGGGAATGAAGGGAAGGGAGGGGTGATAGGAATAGGAAAGAGTACAATGAATTTAACACCATTTCCACCATCGTGTACACCCACAGGAACGGGGTCCTAAATAGAGTAAGATACATTCCATGCTTGTATAATTTAATCAAAATGAATTCTACTGCCTAAAAAGAACATATATATATATATATATATATATATATATATATATATATATATATATATATATATTTTAAAGGACTAGGAATGAAACCACCACATAACTAAGCTGTCCTGGTCCTTGGTATTTATCTAAAAGAATTAAAATCAGCATACTATACTGATATAGGAACATCAGTGTTCATAACAGTGCAAATCTCAATAGCCAATTTGTGGAAGCCGTCCAGGTATCTGTCAACACATGAATGAATAAAGAAATTACAGTATGTATACACAATGGAGTTTTACTCTGCCATAAAAAAAGAAAAAATTATGGCTTTTTTGTTTTTTGGCAAATAGATGGAAGTAGAGGATATCATGCTTGGTGAGATAAGCCAGACTCAGAAAGTCAAGGGTTGAATGTTTTCTCTCATATGCAAAAGCCAGAGAAAAATAAGAGGAAAAAAGTGTGGAAATCCCATGAAAATAAAAAGAAGACCAGTGGAGTAGAGGAAGGGGATAGAGTGGGACAGAAGAGAGACAAGAAAAGGGAGAAACTATGGAATGAAACTTGCCAAATATACCACGGTGAATTTCAACTTTATGTATATCTATAAAGCATCAATTAAAAAAGAATAAATAAATAGATAAATGAAATATGACTACAAAGGAAGAAGGTATTATGTGAAGTAGATAAGAGCACAGACTTTAGACTCAAACCTTATTTTTATTCCTAGCTCTGTGATCTACCTATAATTACTATATGATTTTCAAGCAGTTATTTTACTTCCTTGAGGGTCAGTTTCCCATCTGTACATTGTAGTAATAACCAATGATTGTAAGGCACACAGTAATGTAATAGTAGACAGAAAGTGCTTAGCAAAGGTTGGATGGAAGCTCCCCATGATGACTTTTTTAAAAATTGTGAGTCCTTCCAATATGTCTTCATTTCTTTTACCATGTTTTCCTTTTTAAAATATAGCAATTTATCATCTTTTATTATTCTAAGGAATACATTTATGTATCCATAGAGTGTGTGTGAGCTATGAGCATTTGAGCATATAGGGGACGGGTCTGGCAATGTACACTGATTGGGTTGTTCAATGTAAGTGTGTCTTTCCTCTTGCTCTGCCTGTGATCCCACACAGCACCTAAGATGGGTATGACTTGCCAAGATATCAATATGCTGACCCCAAGACATCATAAAGTAAGATCCCACCTTCGAAACCCTATTTCCTGACTTATTTGGTGAAGTACATTCTATCAAATCTCCTTTGTGTGTGTCTCCCTATAAAATAAAAAGAATCTGGGTGCACATTGTCTTTCCAGCACTGCCCAGCGTGGAGCTGACCCATGGAGCTGCAGAGCAGTCCCATCCTTGATCTTAGAAACTCATGTTCCTGTACTATGTGGTTTCTTTGCTCTTTTCTTAGTTATTGATAAAGCCAGCTCCTTTGAACCCAGCTAATCTTGCTAGCCTGGCCAGCTGGTGACAAATGAATATAAATATACTAGAATCTAACTAATAATAAGAATCAGCATGTCTCTTTTTAAAAATTTTTATTTTTTTAGTTTTGATAGACACAATACCTTTATATTATTTATTTATTTTTACGTGGTGCTGAGGATCATGTATGTGAGGCAAGCGTTCTGCCACTGAGCCACAATCCCAGCACCAGCATGCCTCTTAATTCCCTGGATTAGCTCTCTTTTTTTATTATAGTTAAACTCATTGGAAAGTATTAAGAGGCAAAGAAAAATGCCTTATGCCAGTGGTTTTCTATATTGGATGCACCTGAAAATCACCTAAGGAGCTTTTTGAAAATCCAGATTCCCAGGCTGGATACTTCATCAAGAAGGGCAGAATTGGTAGGGCTGGAAATGAGGCACCAGTATTTAAAAATTTCTAGATTTCATTATGTAGATGAGTTTAAGAACCACAATCCAAACCATAGACTGCTACCATTGCTTCAACTTTCAGCTAAATTATGCTGGTCAATGAGATCCACCATTTCTAACCAGCTTCTTCTAGACTGCAGAGTGCAAGAGTGATGGTAAGAATGTAAACATGTACCCCCTTGATATTTTTGTATTACTTTTAAGAAAATGGATGGTAGCACCCACCAATACATTCAGGCTCCATAAGCTGAGAGCATGCAAACTAAATTTTAATCCATCCCAATTTTGAAATTCTTCTGTCAGTATTTCACACCTTGTTAAGTGATACACGTATTAGACTTTTCTCCAGATCTTCCCCAAGTAAGACACTAGTTCAGGACTCAAATACTATTTCATTTTCAAGTGATTTTTTCATTGAAATACTCAGAGTGGTGCTTGTTTTCCTCTATTGAAACCTGAATTCTTGAGAGTCAGGTCTTTTGTTTATTATTCTCACTCATGATGTCCAAACAATGTGACATACTTTGCATGCTGCTGGCTTTTCTTGTTTGTTTTGTTATGAAGAAGAATAAGTGTTGCATTGATTCGTTTAGCTTACAGTATTTCTATCAAACACAATGTTACTATCATTTCAATTAAATATTGCTTAAAAATTTTAATATCATATTTACTTTGCCACCAGCATTTTAGATCTATTAAGAAGGAAAATGTAATTTGCTGAAATTAATGCAGACAGTGGCAGGATTAAAACTAGAACTTAGGCATTTTGATAAAAATTTTTTTAAAAGGCTTTAATTCCAAATCTATATAAATATCATAAAAGTTTAAATGTTGAAATTTTATTGGGTTTCTATCCCTTGTTAAATGATACACATATTAGACTTTTCTTCTGATCTTACTCCAGATCTTTCTATCCCTTCAATATTATCATTACTTATCCATATCTCCATAGCAGACTCTTTCTAAAACTTAATAGCTGTCCACTAAATCAGATTTCTCCTCTTCCAGAGCATATAGATTACCTTTCTCAATTGTACCTGCAACTTTAAGTCATGTGACTGTTTTAGCCAAAAGGTCATTGAGAAGTGACAAAATATCATCTCCAGGCTTAGGCCATAATGCCTCTAATATGTAGTTTTGATTCTCTTTATCCATCTGTTGGCCAAAAGCAGAGAATACTTAGGTCCTAGAAGAGGAAGGGACCTCAACCCAAAGTAAAAAGTTCCAGGTTATGACCACTTGGAAAGCTAACTTATAAACAAGGACTATCTATCTGTTATGGGCTTCTTGAAAGAAAGAAATAAGCTGCTATTGTGTAAAACCATAAATATTTGAAGTTTTATTGGGTATAACTGCCCCCCAAAAAAAACATAGCTTATTTTTGAACAGTATATTTTATTTCAGTGGTGATTATGCTTTTTAGAATGCCTAATAGAGTTTAATGATAAGTTGCCCCTTCCCTAAGTTTTCCTTATATTACACTATTCTCTGATTTTCTACTGTTATTTCTTCCTCCTCTTCTTTCTCATCAGAGACAATTCCTGGTGCTATCCTTGGCTATGTGTTACTCTCTGTTTTGAAAGTATCTTCAACAATCAAGAATTTAAGCATTCTTTTTTTAGTAATTTTCTGCAAGATGATCACATCTAGCCAAACTGCACACCAAAAATTTATTCCCTTTGGAACTACCATTGATAATATCAATTTGGGTATTCCTTAATACATTATATACCTCTTTGGTTATAATCTACTCCCAATATTTTCCCACATCTACTTCTCAAGTGTTATTTATTCAATGGGATTTCTCTTGGTTTCTCATTGTCTTTAAAGTTTTAAAAGTTAGCTCTATTTTAATCTTAGAATTTATTTGCCTTAACTATGAGTTCCCTCCTGAATCTTATCCACATTTACAATATCAAATCTTCAGTTTTAGGATGCATGGTTTTCTCATGGTCACTGCATTTGCTCATATTTCTTCTTTCTCTTCTTCTCTTCCTGTACTTATTTTATACATAAAGATACAAATTATGTAAATTTTTTAGGTTTCAGCTTATGTTACAGTTTTTCCTTTAGTATACTTCTTCAATGTGTTTCATATTTATTATGAGTAACTCTTAGAATTCACATCATCCAGAGAGTTTTCTGAAGGCAGGAGCTCTGAGTTGTTTTGTTGGTTGTAGAAAGTCTATACACACATATAAGAAAAGCAATAATATTGGAAGCCTAATTGCTTTAGTATCTTTGCATCCTCAAATGTTTCATTAAATTCTCCAGGTTTAAATTGATTTTTATCTAACAAAATCCTGAAATATTATACTTTGTACTTAAATGATTATTAACTTGAAATCATCAAATCCTTGTTTTGTTGGAGTATATACAATTAATTAATTGGCATATATGCAATTACTTTGTATATAAATTATATTAGTTATTATAATTCTACTGATATCTTTCATAAATTATACCAAATCATATTATTTTTTCATAAATTCCCAGATTATAAATCTGGCCAGCCCCTCACCAGGGAACTCTTGCCTGCTCAGAGTGATAAACCTCCTAAGAATTTAAAGTCAGAAACAATTGGTAAAGAACAAAAGACAGAGTCAGAATTAGTTTTAAAGGTTGGAGCACCTGATAGGTTCAGCCCACACAGGAGCTGGAGCTGGACAATTAGAAAAGGGCTCCTGTGATTTATTTAAGGGGGCACATCAAAGGCAGGGATAAGGTTTTGGGGGGTGGAATCTCGCTTCATGGTTTCTTGCAGTCAGCAGTTTGATTGGCATCTTTGCAGGTCACCCCATTTCTGGTACTGTTGTGGGACCAGGCAGAGCAGAATAGAAATTCACATGTATCTGGGCAATCTCACCCTATGGGACTGCAATGGGAAATTCCCAAACACCAGATGTCTCTATTCACTAGTCAACAATGCCAATGTAGTTCACACATAGCCCATGAATGACTCTCAACAATAGAGATCTGTGGGGAATTAAATTTTACTCCTAAATTCTGGTTGTAACTTAGAAGAAGCCTTTTTGTTGATACTGGGCAAAATGGTACCCAGAAACCTCAGTCTTTGCAACTAAAACTAATGTACATGTATCCTCTTATAAGGTCACCACTAAAATAAACAGATTTCCTAATGCTTTTCTGAAGTTATGTGGTGCCAAACATCAGTTTATTTCAACCATTTATTCAGATTAAAGCATGTTTCAGGCTCACTATTTCTACATAATGTTAAGCAGAATTACTATGGCTCTGAACTTAAGGTAATAACGAAAAAATATTGGCAAGTAAATCTTGATACACATTCTTTTTGAAAATCTTGAAGAAATTGTTCAGTGAAGGAGATAATGTAGGATGGAGTTTATTTTAAAAGACATATTTGGTATTGGGGATTGAATCCAGGAGTGTTGTACTCTGAGCTATATCCCCAATCCTTTTTTAAAAAAATTTATTTTGAGCCAGGTGCAATGGTACACACCTGTAATCCCAGTGGCTCAGGAGGCTGAGACAGGAGAATCTTTAATTCAAAGCCAGCCTCAGCAAAAGCTAGGCACTAAGAAACTCAGTGAGACCCTTTCTCTAAATAAAATACAAAATAGGGCTAGGGATGTGGCTTAGTGATTGAGTGTCCTTGAGTTTAATCCCTGGTAAATTACGCACCCCCCTCCAAAAAAAAAAAACTATAAAAAACATTTTTTATTTTGAGACAGGGCCCCACTAAGTTGCAGAAGCTGGCCTTGAACTTGTGATCCTTCTTGCTCAGTCTTACAAGTTGCACCTGGGATTACAGGCATGCATCATTGAACCTGGCTGAAAGCTCCATTATTAAAGGCCTGTCCTTAGATGAAGATCAAAAAAAAAAAAAATTAAGTGACCCTTTTGTACATTGTCAATTGATAAACATTGAGAAAAAACATAATTAATAAAAGAAGTAGTTTTTAGTTAATTCAGTTTCATCCGATTTTGGTGCTATCAAAGACTTTCTAAAGGCAAGTACAATACTAGACACTAAATATACTTTTTTGTTGTTTTTCCAGTCCTTTATGATAAAATTGAATGTGGTAAATATTTCCTCCAACCACAGCCAGTGTCTAAGGTTGGTGCTGCTCATTGCCTGAGTAGTTCCTATTATATGGGACAGTAAGTAGCATGAAACACAGATGTTGTCACCTACTCTACTTTATTCACTACAATTATTTTATTATTAAGGAGACATTGACTGTGGTTGGAGGAAGTTTAACCATGTTCAAATTTATGGTGGTGGTAGGGAGAAGTGTATTTATTGTCTAGTACAGTACCTGCCTTTAGAAGGTCCTTGATGTGCACTTTCAAATGTTAATTCATTACAGAATGTGAGCAGCTTAATCACCTTAAACAAAAGGTTGCTGAAACACTATTCTTTGAATGAAACCTGTTTTTATTAGTGGATTAAAATAGGCTCTTTTAGCAACTGAGGAAACTAGAAGCAATGATTCCCATTAAGTAAATGGGCATGAATAAATTTTATTCTTTACCATCTTCTTACCTTGATATGTTTTGTTTATTTGTTTCATATTCTTTCATTAAAATGGATGCTGAAATAACAATCCTGCTTCAACTAGGGTACTAGACAAATCATAACTTGAGCCTTGTGATGGAAACTTCAGCTTGAAGTGGCACAGACACCTCAGATGGAGGTTACTACCCAGCTTATTTGAAAGGCACTACAATTCACTGACCCTGGATGTGTTTGCTGGATCCTTCATTATTTCTCTAGAGAAATAAGAAATTTGGAAACAAACTAAAAGCTTTCACATGAGAAAAAATAACTTATGAAAGTGTGACTCTGAAGCATTGCTTTAGATATCTGGCTAATTCAGAATTTCTTTTTAATTGGTGGGAAACTTCTATGCTTTATATACCAGAGTATTTGCCTTAATGTTGAAGGATGAATCTATAAATTCCAGAGCATATATCAGCCCATCTTTGGTTTTCATGATGCTTAGCAAAAAATTTTCAGAAAAAGATATGGAGAAATACAAAAAATTATAATGGGTTAAGAAGACATATTATCTTGCTCCTTAGTGTGTTTAAATTGACTCATTAATTGATTAGATGTAGCTTCCATGATAATAGCCTTGTGTGCAGAAGGTTGGATGCTGCATTTGGATTCACTTAACAAATATGAGCAAAGCACTTAGTGGGATCCCTGAGAACTAAAAAGATAAGACACAAATTGTCCTCTATGAGCTTACAGTTTTGTGGGGCTGGAAATGAAAAGGAAATGATATAAAGTTTTGTGGATAAGCCAAAAATGAGTAGGAGAGAGGAATTGAAATGTCAAGGCCCGAGTGCCTTAGTAAATATAGGACTTATTTATAAAATTTAAAGTGGTTCTGTTTTGGAGGGTATGCTGAAATACAATACAGAGTTTTATAGTTATTTGGAAAATATGAAGAATGTCTTTTACAGGCTCTTTTTTCTTTTAAAGTAATTGTGGACTCAGACAATACATAATATAAAGAATCCTACATAATCATCACCCAGGTACTCCCAGTTTTGATATCTTATAAGACTGTTATACAATATCAAAATTGGGAAGTTAACTTTGGTACACTACTGTTATCTAGAATGCAGATCTTATACAATTTTCATTCTCTTTTAAAAACCTGTGTGTGTGTGTGTGTGTGTGTGTGTGTGTCTGTATGTCTAGTGTTTGTACTTTTTAATCAGACATTAGCCAATTGGAGGTGGGCTTTAAGATTATCTGCAACAATGTACATGTAAGATTGAAATTGGCAAGATCAAATAAAAATCATTACAATAGTGCAGAACAGGAATAATGAGAACCTGGAAGAAATGATAACACAGTATCTTATGCAAGGAATGTACTTAAGGAATAGAGTTTGCTTTCTTTTACTTCTTTTTTGGCTTTCCTTTTCTTTTCTTTTTTTTCTTTTGTAGTGCTGGGAAACCCAGAGCCTTACATATGCTAAGTGCCCTACCCCTGAGCTGCATCTTCAGCCCAGAACTCATATTTTCAAATTGTGGTTTTTTTTTGAAATGTAAAATTATAGTGCCATCCCTTTTCAATTTGACAATGCATATTCACTGGCAGGAGTGAGAAGAATGATAACACAGAGTCAGAACTAGTGACATTGTCAGTGCAGCACGCTAAAAAAATATATAGCAGAAACCTCATAAAGGAGATTGGAGAAATATGACAGTGCTCAATTGGAATGAGGCAAATAGCACAGGTCAGAGAAAGATCAGGTCAAGAATCCCAGGGCATAAATCTGCAATTAGAGCGATACTGTGAGAAAAGTGAAAAGGGAAGGGTTTTCCACACTAACAGCTAGCAGACAGCTCACCATTGTCTCTACCTTAGCTCATTCATAGCTATTGAAAATTCAAAACCAAAAATCTTCTTTGTACATACAAGACTTTTTAAAGTCAAATATCCTGGTAGAAAGTCCAGAAACGTTTTCTTATTATTTTTTAGATTGGGAATAAATGCTAAGAAACGTTTTCTAAGATTGTAATTCTCTTTTATTCAACATAAAGATTGAATGACTTTATTTTCCTTATGCCTCAAAACCTCTTGCCTCAAAGGTCAACATTTGCTGGGTAGAGAAACTAGGAATTGCAGAATTTATGTATGTCATTGCATATGTAAGGCCCTGGCTGAAGGATTACAAGCAAGGTATTTAAACATTTTCTAAAGCTGATGGCCTCATCAATCATCTAATAGTCATCTAAAGGACCCCTCCAACTATAACACAATTAATTAATTCCTATATATCTTTTTTTGGTCACTGTTGATTATTCTTTTTCAGCATTTAACATGATGAGAGGCACACAGGAAATATTCATGTTTTCTCAATCATTTGGAGAATTTTAAGCACAAAAAAAATTAAGTGGTATTCACAATTTAATACAGTAAAATTAAGTAAATTGTTCAGAAAATCTTTGAAATTTTAACTGTTTTAATTTAGATGTTTAAAATTTATGTGAGTCAATCTCTTTCAAGCACAGTATTTTTATCTATATATGTAAAAGCTGAACTAAAATTGCTTCCATCTTTAAAAATCAATGGCATTAATTAGTGGAAAAATCATGAACATCTCATGTAGCAATATTTCCCACTAAATTCTTAACTCCTTCTTTTGTAAATTGCAAATGTACTTTTAATGTAATTTACAGATCAAATGCACTTAAACTTGTTTAAGCATTTAATCATGTTACCTTACACTAAATACAAATGTAATGAACTAAAAATAAGAGCTAGCATTTAGTGAGTCTAATTGGTAAGTTACCAGAATCAAAGTATCATTATTATATCCGTTTTACTTATGTGAAATCCAAGGCCATGAAAGTTCAATAACCAGCCCAAATTCATACATCTAATAAAGATACAGTCAGGATTTGAACACAGGTAGCTGGCTGGCTCCAGAGCTGCATAGTTTACCACCACTCTTTACTGTGTCCCACTTCCAGGATAGAGAAGAAGCCCGGAATAGTATTTTTTAGCTAGGCAGCAGGGCAATTATTTAACATTTTCTTGCTAAATTACAATAGCTTGAACTCTGAAACATTATGGACAAAGTCTCTAATTATGGTCCTTAGAATTTCAACCTTATACTACAAGCCCAGTTTAAACTTGAAGACAGTCTCATTATGGGTACAGACAACTCAGTAACCAGAAATAAGTATTTGCTTTAGATTATATGAAAGGAGAATCTTTTAAAGTACCCTGCTTGGTCTTTTACAATCCAAACTATTTAGTCTGTTTGCTTATTTGTTCTGAATTATTCTTCTTCTGCAATGTGAAACTGTAGCTGGCAAATTTTCCAATTAGAAATAATAAGTATCTTTTCAATGGATACAAATTTCCCAAACATTATATGCTCTCCATTTACAAAGACATATATCTCTGTTGAGTGTTTAGAGGAAAATAGTTGATGTATTTATGATTCAGCTAGGAGATATGGACCTAATTTTTATGATTATTTTTAGATATGGCCTATCTTTGCAATATAGGTATATGAAATAGATTCAATTCCATTTATGTAATTTAGTCATTATATAATTTTGTGGAAACAAGTCATTCCTCAGAAGTATGAGACATCCCATTTTTTTTAACAAAATAGTTGTTCTTGAGTTTTTCTAGCTTTCTCTTTCCTCAAATAACATTTATATTATTGAGACCATATTTTTCTTATTAATTTATGTAGCTATACAATACTTAAATTATCTTGAATTTATATTTAAGTACTTGAAATGTTCCAATTCAACAGATGGTTTAATGGTAAAATAAAAAATGTTTTAAATTTCTGAGTGAACAAAACATAAAAAGCACCATTATACTCAAGACTTTCATCTGCAGAACATTAGATGCCAAATGCCTTATACAGAAAAATAATTTGTTGGGCTCTTACTAGCTGTTACTCGAATAGTTTGAGAGACTAGTTAAATAGACTTGAACAAATTTATCTATTCTAGAACTTCTTATTTTTCCTTAACATCTAATGTATTCAATTAAATACATTCTGAACCTAATTTGATCATTACTGAACATTTCATGGGGACGAGCTTTCACAGAACCCTGAAAATGTTTAGATCAATAGTTTTCAAATGAAGCTAGACGTTAGAATCATCTGAGTTTTTGAAACGTATCTGGGCCAAGCACAATCAAATCTGAGTTTTTGGAAGATGGAGACCTACAGTAGCCAGGAAGCCAGAATGGCTTCCCAAAGGTCCATGTCCTAATTTCTGGGATCTGTGAGTATGTTAGATTGCAAATGGGAATTAAGTTAGCAGTTAGCATGATGGTTGCTTATCAGCTGACCTTAAAATAGATTATTCTGGGATTTTCAAGAGGGTCCAATGTAAATGACAAATGTCTTTTAATGTGGCAGAAGGAAGGAAGCAGGAGCTTTGGTCAGTGATTGATGTCAGTGATGCCTGTGATAAAGCCTCCATCAACCATCTCTGGCTGTGAAGGTAGAAGGGCAGAGGAGGTGGGGTAGCAGGCAAGAAATGCAGGAAAATCCAGGTGCCAGAAGAGGCAAAAAGTGCTTTCTCTCCTAGAGCTTCTGCAAAGGAACATGGTCCTGCTGGCCTCTTCACATGAATTCAGTCAGCTGCATTTTAGACTTCTGACCACCAGAATTGTGAAATAATAAATTTATGTTGTTCTGATCTATTGGGTTTGTAATAATTTGTTATATTAGAAATAGAAAATAATATAAATACAGAGTCTAAGCATCAGTTATTTTTAGGAGCTACTAGGTGATCCTAACATGTAGTCAGGTTGAGAATCTGATTTCAATGAATATAGCTGTTCCTGAAATCACCTCACAAGCTTTTTACAAACACTGGTAATATGACAGCACCACCAGCGATGTAAACCAACATACAAAATATTAACTTATTTACTTTCCATAATAATTTCATGAGGAAGGAATTGTTACCAGAAGCACAGCATTATTGAGGAAGTTGTCTACTGTTTCTTAGTTACTAAGTGGTGGGCTATAAACCGACACATGCTGGCTCTGTAACCACCATCAGGTTAACTTCAACTTTTGTGTCTATCCTGTTCAGTATTATTTAAATACCTCTATTACAGTTAATGATCATTTTCTGACTTTTGTCTTTGTAGGAAAAAGAATCCATTAGAAATGAAACATGCCAGTGCAAATAAGAACCTCAATGACAGTAAACTTAGGATTGGCTAGTTGATTTTAAAGACTAAGAATAAAAAATATAAAATCCTTCCATATTTAAAAACCTTTGAAATTTGAGGTAGTTTTTACCTTGATAAATACAGAAATATTTTGTATTATAGGGATTATTACTATATTTGAGTAGATTTAAACTCATCTTAGTAACTATGATATATCAAGAATGATTATTTTTGCTTTTTAATCCTCATTGATGGGAGAAGGTACGTATTTATAATTTTAATAGTAATATTAGTAAATAAAAATGCTGAGAGGAATCTAAGGGTTGAGTATTTGACAGGTGGGCTATGAGGTTTTGAATTAAAAATATTGTGCAACATCTATGTTATATACCATATAAAAACATGTTTGCCTATAAGACCTGTTCATTTTTTTCTTAGTCACAGGCCATTCTAAACCAACTGAAATGTCAACATACTTTGACATTTTGGTGACATATTTAGGAGTTGCACAGAGACGCCAAAACAAAGCCATAAAATCCAGTAGACGACTTACTTATAAAACATTCAGATTTTAAGAGTTAGGAAAGCAAAGATAAATAGCAAAACCAATTCCCTTATGTTCAGATACTTGTCATTTCTGTTCATCCCCATTTAAAGACTATAATCCTAGTATATGTTAAATCTTTCAAATTTCTGTCTTCTATTCCTCTGGGTGTTGTAATGAAAAGAGCACTGAAAAGACAAAACACTAGCTAGTTGTGTGACACTGAGAAAAAACCATAAAACCATAGCTGTGTCTCCTGATCTATAAAACGAGTGTTACACCAGCTTTTCTCTCTCAGGATTGTGAAACATCAAATGACAATGTATGTCAAAGTCCTTTGAAGATCACAAAATGTGAATTATTATAACATCTATATATAATGTGGATGTTACCTACCCCTGTGGGAAAAAAAATTACACCATAATTTAGTGGCTTAAAACAAGTATTTCTTCTGATCAAAGAAACCTTCAGTCAGAAATCTGAGCCTGACATAACTAAGTGATCTGCTTCAGGATTCTCTCAGGCTGCAATCTAAATTTCTGTTGTGGCTGTCACCATCTCTAGGCTCAACTTGGGGATGGGATCTGCTTCCATGCCCGCTCATGTTGTCATTGGCAGAATTCAGTTCTTCATGGGTTACTGGACTCAAAGTCACAGATTCCCACTTGCTGTTGACAGTAGGCTGTCATTGGCACATGAGCCTGTTTAATGTGGCAGCTTGCTTTATCAAAGTCTGCAAGTCAAGAAGGCAATAGAAAGAACAGAGAAAGACGGAAATCAAAGTCTTTTGTGGACTTTGGAAATGACATCCATCACTTTTGCCTTATTATATTATTAGAAACAAGTTACTAGGGTCATCCCATACTGAAGGGAAGGTGACAGCATGATGGTGTAAAGATGCAGGGGTGGACAATATTGAGGGTCATCCTCAAAGGTGCCTATTACATGGAGCATTCGCTACTCCCTAAATATGTCTTGGTCTTGGCTCACTCTAAGTGATTGATGATTTCCTTCTTTCTGTATATCTTCCCTCAAACCCAGCTCAACTTTCAAGGTACAAGTCAATTAATATCTCCTTTGGTGTACTCTCCTTTGAATCCATCAGTTAGAAGGAATCTTTCTGCTGTCTAGATTCCTAAAGTCTTTGGCACACATCTTATGAACATATCATCTCTTGCCTTTCTTGTTTTTAAATAGCCTTCAGACTTTATCCAGTTATCAGTGCCATAAAGGCAGGGATTGGGACTTTTTCCATTTTGCACTCTCCCATGGAGAAAAGGACAATAAAGGGTACACAATTGGCAATATATACATGGTTATTGAATTAATTGAAGAGAGGGAGTTCCATGCAAAGGTTAAAATTAGATATATCACAATCTGCTTTCTAAAGGGCTTCTTTGAAGCCACAAAAAAATCGATCAATAATTTCAGTTCTGAAATAGTCTTGTTTCAAGGATTTTTTTAAAAAGGATATCTGTGGTCTGTTCCTCTAATGGCTTGATTCTTTGAGAGCATGATCCTGCAGAAAATAATGGAACTATTGACTTCAATAATAAGGTCGCAGATTTTTGGCGCCTGTGTCTGAGAAGTGCATACTTTAGTTCCAAGAGTTTTTCTGTGGCTACACACTTCTAGTGATTAAAGTGTTCTAGAGCAGGCTTAATTTTAAGGCTATATTTCCCTTGAGTGTAAAGTTTTAATGAAGAATCTCTCATTTATATTAACTTATTAAAAAAGTCTCTATTATATGGGTGGTTATTTTTCAGTCTCATCTGTTTATGTGTAAATAGACTTGCACCCCAAAGACTCACTTAAACAATAGTCTGGGTATAAAGAGTATCTGGGGATCTATAAAATTATATTTGACATAGCAGAACTTGAGCCAAGTATTATACTTCTTTGGGGAATTTATTTTTATGATATTTGGTCCAACATTATTAGTATTATACCATGTCAAAAGCTAATGGAAGATTAATTCATTTCAGTTCAAAATATTTCAAAGGTTTTACTGGCCTTTACTCCAGAACATTTATATGTTTTATAATCTGTTGCAACTGGCCCCCAGGGGTTTGGGTTTAGATACAATCTACTTTTAGTTTTCTGTGCTAAACTTAATCCAAAGATGGCTTGGGGAGAGCATATTTCAGAGCAACTCACTATTAAAGTCTGTACAAATCCTTTCTCTAATGTATCCCCTTTCCCCATTTATTACATCTAGCTATTTATTCTGGGGAGGATTTCAGGAGAATATATTGAATTTGTCTTCTTCGAAGGTATTTCCCCATAGATACCGCCAGCATAGGAAACAGTCAGTGTGAGAAGTTAAATTTTTGCCAAGTAAATGGGACCTAATTCGTTTGTTCAGTGGTCTGTGTGCTCTAGAGCATTATGGGGTTTGATTCAGTGTGCCAAATGCCAAGTCCTAGGAAAAAGAAAACTTCCCTGTGATAGCTCACCACTGCATCTTATGCTTCAATGTGAGAGAGACAGGAGTTGTGAACCGATAGAAAAAATAAAATTGGGCAAAAATTTGTAAGATAGTTTATGTCAAGGTGCCATCAACAGTTTCCATCAAATCATTGGGTAAATTATCCCTTTACTCATTCAACAATTTTTGAGCATTACTGTGAGTCTATAATTGTTTTAGGCAATGAGGATAAGCAGTGAACCAAAAAAAAAAAAAGTTTCAGTTCTCATGGATCTCATAGTCAGTCTGAAAATAGATAATGAACAAATAGTCAACTAGACCTACATTATAATAGCTGGTGATTAGGACTAAGAAATTTTTGTCAAGCAACAAAATAACAGCTGGAGGTGAGGGTACGTGTTCTTATAGAGAAGATAGCAATTATACTGTGACCTGAAGAACATGGGAGCATGAGTTTGTGAGTATTTGGGTAGAGGGAATTTCTGAAGGGAATAGCAAGTACACAGAAAGTAATGTGAGGAAAGTCTGTGTGTCCAAAGAACATTGAGGGGACTAGAGGGGGATATGGGGAGAAGAAAGAAGAGGTGGGGTTAGGTATGGATCTTATTGGGATTGGTAGGCCATTGTGAGGACATTGACATGGATCTGGATAGGACAGTGAGGCATTATAGGGAGATGATTTTTATAGCAAAGAGATAATTTTTCCTATATTTGTTACTCTGCTCGCCATATGGAGAACAGACTTTCTTAAAGATGGATCTAGGGTGTTAGTGGTGTGGTGGCAATGATAGCCCTGAGGCCACAAATGGAAGGGTGAAGCTACTTTTAAAATAACAAGACTATAGGAGGCACAGATTTGGGGAAGATTAGGCAGCTCAGTTTTATATATTACAATAATGAGATAAATTAGTAAATAAAGGGGAGATGTATAATTCATAGTTGAATACATGAATCTGAAGTTATGGAGGTCCAGGCTGAAGAAATAAACATGGGTGTCCTCAGCATGTAGACAATATTAGGAATCAAAGGAGTGGTTGAGATCACCTAGGAAGCATGTGTACAAACGAGAAAGAAGTCCAAGGCCTGAGTTCTGAGACACGTAAACATTTAGAAATAAGGTGGATATAAAGGACTCCTTAAAAATAGGGGAGATAAGACAATGTATAAAAGACTTGAAAGGTTTACTGGAACCCTAATATACAGTAGGCACTGTGATAGGTACTGTGTGATTCAGTAATGAATAAAATAGTTTCTGCCCTTAAGCATTTTATAGTCTACTGGTGTTTTAATAGAGTTATTTTTATAGAGAGAGAATGCACACCCTTGGCTGAGGGAAGACAAAACTTGTATCTCTGCCTCTAACTATCAAAAATGATTCAGAGAAAAGATGACATTGGAGTTGGCAGAGAAACACAATTGAGTGTTACATGCACATGAAGAACTGAAGGGTATCCCACATGGAATAAATAGTATGTAGAGAGACGGAGACTAGACACAAAATGTGCTGTAGAAAGTGTAGAGAGGCCACAAAGCCAAAGCATAAACAGACATGGAAGGACAGTTAGAGGGCACCTGTCACCCAGAGGCCGTATAAAGACCTTAGTTATCTTCCTTGACCCTTGGGTTCCTTATTTATAAATCATGGTCCTAATATCAATACAAAAGAGAAAAAAGGAGGGGGGGAGTTTGAATGCTTATTATGTGAAGTACTTTAATAACCATGATCAGTGAATCCTCAAAATTCCATCAAATAGGTAGTATTTTCTGCATTTTTACATCTGAGAAAGGATATTCATGAAAAGGCTAAATAATTTGCCTAAAGTTTCCCTGGTAGTAAGTGGGATGGAGTGTGGGAATTGTGAAGAATGCCAAGACTAAGAACAAGGCTGCATGACTCCAAACACCAGGCAGGAAGGTGTTATGCTCTTCCTAATGCCAAGACCCAAATTAGACCTGGCAGAGAGGACCTGTAGAGAAGGTGGTGAAGTTGGTGAAGCAGGGAGAGAAGAAAAGCATTCAGGTGAGGACTGTTAGAGTACATCTTTTCTACCTTGCAAAGATTGGATATGTGCTGATTTCATTTATGGAGGCAAACTGGGAGGAACAGTGAGGGAAGGCTCAACTTCATAGATGAAACCATCTTGGATGTAGGGTGACTCATTTATATTGACTGAATCAGCAGAGCCCTTTTTCAATTAGCTGCATAACATTTGGGATTTAGATCCCTGAAAGTTTTGAAACCATAAAATAACAACATTTTAATCATGTGAACAAAAGAACTCTTCTCCTGAAATTTCAAAACTTTCAAAAATATTTGAAATAGTTTTTAAATGCAGTCCTGCCACCCCTGGAAAATACAAGCTGTATCCAGAAGTAATTCTCTTCTAGAGAAGAAGGCACAGAGATTTAAATTCTGGGCATTATTAAGAGGCAAAGAAGACCTTAAGCTGATTAAAATAATTAAATAAAAAGATAATTTAAAGTTTCTGATGCTTGAAGCTGAAAACCTTTGTACAAAGTGAAAGAAGCTCTAATGCTCTCTCCTGAGTTTTATATCTAAGTCTCTCCCTACTGAAAACCTCTGTGGATGGTCCCTGAGAAATCTCACTAACTAGGAGGTAATTAAACTCAATATCCAGAACTGATACAGGTTTTGTTCCACTTTCCTTTTTCTCCCTCTTCTGTCTTAAAGGCCAAGTCTCAATGGAAGGCATAAACACCTGGGCAATCAAACCACTGTAGTTGTTCCTTGATTCCTCCTCCATTTCTTTTGACTTCTTCATTCCCCATATCTGATCAGCTATCAAGTCGAGGAATTAGTGTTTCTAGTGCATGTTCCACTTGCCTGGTTTATACAGACCAGGAAGAACCCTTGTTCTTATTCCCCATGCAGAGTGCCTGTCACATGAAGTACTATGAGCAAGGCATGAAGGGTACTTGATGTGGGCGTGAGGATCCATGCATATATTTTTCTAATGTACTCATGAGATGCCATTATTTGAAGAGAAATGGGTCACTTGTAATCCATGCTGTTCTATAAGTTTCTCTATGGGAAGAACTTGAAGTTACTCACAAAAGAATGAAAGAAGGCTCTTGGATTCTTTCATACTTCTTGTAGGCTATACAGTGTTTTTGAGAGATGATGTGACTTATATGCAATAGTGATATATTAAAGTATTGCATGATTGATTACTATAATTATCAGTAATATTTATGATATATTTATCAGTGAGGCCAGAATTATATATTTAATTCTCTTTGCTCTGATAGAAGTAAACTGATCTTTTGAAATTTTAGGGGAAGAGAGAAAAATCTTCCATATGAGGAGGGGGAAATAGACATCCTTGGATGTCTTATCTATATGTTGTTTAGAAGGTATAAAGTATTGCTCTGCTAAGCAAATTGATTGTATGCTGAAATGGAGGGAGAGGAAGATGTTCATGTCACAAATAGTTGAAATTTCTAAGACTAGAATATTTGAGATGAGGGATTGCACCTTCTAAGACTCTGAATCAGTGAGGCATCCCAGGAGTGATAGTCTTCATAGTGAGTCTCTGAGGGGATTGTATTGAGGACCTTAATTCAGAGGACTTTAGAAAGGTTTCATGGCTTGATTTGGAATTGAGTGGAAGAATGCAGAGTAGCTACCTTCCATTAGTCCCTAAGATTTGGTTAAAGGTCAGTGATCCAATGACCAACCTGAAGGGGGCAGGGCTTCATTTTTTGAACCATGCTAGGTTAGGTATTCTTTTCTTAATAGTGGAAAACAAGATTTCAAAGTGGATATTGGCTTTGTCAGCTATGATCATTGGTAGCTAGAATCCAGTTTTGATTTGATTGAAAATAATAAAGAAATATGAGGTATCTGGCATTCTGAATGTTGTGGAGCAATTTGTACTTATTACACAAAACATTTCATAGTGATCAATAGTTCAGCTGAAATCAGATGTCTAGAAAAATAAATGGCTCATTTTAAAATGTTGATAGGATATTTAAAAACATGAGCTCTTGAGACTTTGGTAGCACTAATTTGTTTTATAGCTGGAGGAAAAGTGAATTCAAGCTTTCTGGTGCTGGAAAACAATTAACCCTGGATATTGTCCAGGCACAATACTGAACTCCTTTCAATTCTACTTCATTTGTGTACCTCCATAATTCAGTATTCTCAAAGCAATACACTGATTTTTCTCACCTTATGATCATGGTTGGAAATTCCAAGTGCTATTTCTTAAGATATCTCCAGAATGAAAATTAAGAGAGTACAAAATCAAATGACTAGTTGCCCTCTATTCTGTAAATGAAGCTATCTTTCTAGCTCAGTTATGTGTTTGTATATATGCGTATGTCTGTGTGTGTAAATTTGTACATATACATAAATGGAGATCCTACTATATGCATTCCATACTCCTTCAGTATACTGTAAAGAACATGGGGCTAGAATTTACAGAATAAGATTTTATAATTCAAGCTAAAATATTTGCCAGAAATGCATCTACCAGAAAGTCACTGAACTTCATTTCCTTATTTATGCTGTTATAGCAGTAATGCCTATCTTCCAATGAAACACCAAAAAAATTTGGAAAAGCTTTTTAAGTTCTCTAGGACTCTTCATTGTTATCTCTTTGTGCAAGATTATCTGCTGTTTTCAAAGTATAATTTTGCTTCTTTGTTCAGCATATAAAATGAGACAAAATTATCATCCTTATCAGTCCCTATAATCCTGTGATATTCCCCTAAAGCATGGACCTTTAAAATTCACAAAATAGGTTTTTCTGAGAATGATTTCTTTAGGAGGTATGCTCCTTTCAATTAAAAAAAAAAAGAAAGAAAGAAATGTGGTTAAGTTTAACCCATGGCATATGGGATCTATAATGATAATCTGGGGGAAATAAATAATGGTAAATGGAACTATTAATAAGTAAACATCTCATTTAAAATCCAGAAACCATAAAACATAGAATTGGTTCTATTGTACCCTTCATAAAGTTAGGGATCTTAAATCTACTGAATTAAACATAGCCTTAGTTTTTTACATTGTTTTTCTGAGCCAGTTGTGTGGTTTACCCATGTGGCTTGTTAAAATGTAGATGGCTAGGCCCTACCCAAGAATTTATTATTCATAATATCAAATAATAAGCACAGAAAAGGTGGAAAAATAGGTTTGTTTATTCTGCCTCACCCCTTATATAAAGTATATTAATATCCATTAGCATTAAACCCTGACAGTCTCATAAAATAAGTATTATCACCTTAAACCCACACTGGAGTGGAGTCTCAAATTCTGCATCTCTGTTTGCAGGTGATTGGTACTGCTGTTCTAAAGGCCACAGTATGAGAACTAGTAGTTGTTATTACTTTTTGAGAACAAACTACACTCTGAGAACTGAATACCAGTTTTAAATGATTTAAAATGAGATACGTAGGAAACACCTGGAAGGTTTTTGAAACACATAGATTGCAGGCCTTCTCCTCAGAGATTCTACTTCTATAGGTCTTGGCTGGGGCCAAGGCATCTCTGTGTTATAAAGGCTTTCAGTACATACTAATAAGCCAGGTTTGGAAACTACTTCTCTATACTATGGAACTTAAGTCTTATTATGTCTATACAATTTAAGTCACATAACTTTTCCTAGGAGTGCCAATTCAGAATAAATCTAACAATAAAACATTTCCTGGGTGTAAAGGAAGAGTAAAATAAATGGAGCTAGCTCTTATTTAGGAAAATATTGTTTTATTCTAGTTAGCTTAAATTGAAAACAACTTGTCATTTATATTTAATATATATTCCCTTCCAAAGGATGATGACATTGTGTGGGGTTTTTTTTTTTTACTATGTCCTTAAAAACAAGTGGAAGTCAGTAGGGTAAGATTTCACATATACATTGGCATATACATAATACTTTATAATAATTCATATGATTTTTGTTATTTGTCTTTTACAACTTATTAGGAAAAATTGTCACAGAAAATATTTTGTTTATTCTAAATTTATCAAAGTTATCTGCAAAATAGTCATCTAAGACATGAGGAATGAGACAGGTGAACTCTCACATAACATTTTGATGATGGATTGTACTCAGTTACTTGCTAAAGAGTGCCATACTTACTCATTTATCATGTGTATCCTTTGCTGTGTATACTTTTCAACATCCAACGTCCCATTTACATGAAAAGGTTATTTTATTTCATAACCAATAGTTCTGCAAATTCTACATGGCAACCTCCAGCATCAAATTTTATCTTCTTCAATACATCTTTGGGCAATAAAAATTCTAACACAGGATTAGTTGTACACATAGCAGATAATAAAAGAAAAGTCCAAGCTGGCTCTTCTACTATTTCAGTTATGTAATATGGAAATGAATAAATGTTTATTTTGGTCAATACAGCCAGCAGATGTGGCTTGAAGATAGGCTAGGGTGAGCTAAATTAAGTCAAAGATGTTTTTCCATAATTACTTTCCTAACCATCATAAAAATTTATATTGTACATTATTGAGATTAAAGGTTTTGCACAAATTGAAGACTAATCCAGGAAATCTAATGTTCCAAATAAAATGGACATATTTTTAGTTTTAGTTTTCATTTCAACCATTTAGGCAGGATGAAGTTTGAAATGATGTTTGCAATTTCTTTTAATTTTCTTTTACAAATCAAGGGTAAAAAATTTACATCACTACTCAAGATTCCATTCCTTGTAGTCCCAAGTATCTTAAGTTTGCCATATATTTGACATGAACATACATAAAATCATGTGTAATCATGGGAAGGTCTGATTTAAGAGACATTGGAAGACAATAACTGGCAAATACTGTTTTTCCATCAAATGTTTGAATCATTTTTATAGAATAAAATTATGTTAATTAAGGAATTAAACACCCCTTCAAGAGTCACACCTATCAACACATAATATCATATATGTATGGATCAAGGGTTAAGTGCTGAGGTAATTCAAAAATGTAAAGATAAATATCTTGCCATCAAAGAACCTCCCTTCTAGAAGGTAGAAGAGGGGTGTGAAAGGACAGTCAGAATGGGACAAACTATTGGGGGAAAAATTGACTGAAGTTGGTACAAGTTTTATGAGAAAATAATTCTGAAGACAATGGTTAAACGTGGCCAAAAGAAATGAGAAAATTATGCATCCAAAGAAGGGACTCATGAGAGAACATTGTGCAGTTAATAACAGCAGATTGTTCTTTAAGGGGGAAAATTGTGGGTGACAAGTTGGACAGTGGTTAGAAAGGGATCAGACTACAAAGGTCCTGACCTCACCTGTATTATGTTAAGTTTGGGAGCATTTACATTTATCTCAGTTAAAACATGAATAATTTTTGTTGGAATGTTACTAGCTAAGCTTTGGCTGGCCATTCCCACCTTCAACGTTTTCTGTGCACATGCAAACAGAACCCACTCAAGTGTAAATGCTGCCAAGTCACGTGTGAAAAAGTAACCACTAGGTGGCAGAACTGTGACACACTGTCTAGCCAAGAGCAAACATCTGATCCCTAGACTCCTTCATCCTGCTCTTACGCAGAGGAGATTGTCTGCAGAAAGATGTTAGGGGTCCAGGATTGTCCAGAAACTTAAAAAGCAAATTAAAGGGAGCTTGAATGAGTGAAAACAACCTGTATTTTTAGTCTTGCCCTCTTCACTTTTCCTAGCGGACACAGGTTTTTGAATGAATGCAGCTTAGAAACTTATTTTATAAAAATGTAATCAAGCCTCATGTACCAATAGACAAATACCATATTTTTCATATAATTAACTCATAACTAATCTTAGTAAAGTGTAAAAATAAAACAAAATGTCATCTGATTTTTTTTTTTTTTGTAAAAATTTCCTGCTGCTAACAGAATATATCCATCAACATATGGCCCATCAGCACAGCAGAAATCGTGGGGTCTGATGGTATTTTGTCAGCAAACTCTCTTAATTGATTTTTTTTAAGCTACCAACATGGTTGTTACTGTTTTTGATTGTACTAGTAGTAGATTCACTTAACTGATTCTGGTGCTTGTGCATATTTTACAGGCATGCAGATCAAAGTTCAGGAATTTTACAGTAATTTCAAATTTGCCAGTTTAGAATGAGAAAGCATTGAGAACAGGTTGATAATATTTCAAAGTTTGTCTTCAATATAATGCAAACATATGTTTAAATTTAGGCAGCTTCTATGTTTAGTCACAGAAGATCTGCTTATTTTGACTTTGTTTAGTTAATGGTATACTTATTAACTTATTCATTAAATCTATCAATCAAATTATTAATTACTAAGTTAACTAATTATGTGTAAACATGTTCCTTTGGTGATACAATCATTATCTTACTCTGGTTTTATATCACTGCTCAGTGAGGAGGTAATTAATACCCTGAAGAAACAATTAATATCTTGCTGCCCCAGGTAATATTCAAAATAGTTTTAAATCTCAATTGTAGGACTCTTTTATGGGCATTTCCGGCATAGAAAGAGAATTAAGGAAATGAGATCTTATTTTGCATATGTATACACACATACAGGTATGAGATTTTAAAGTATTCCTTTGTGAGCAATAAACTTTTATTAAAACTTTGAATTTTGATTTTAATTTTGACCATAAGTAAAAACTGTACTCTAATTAGATTTTATGGATGGAGAGATTTCTAGACTCTTTTAGAAGACTGGTAATCTATAGAAACTATGCAAGGTACTACAAGGTCTACACAAACAAATGTTTATGTTGCATTAAACCCACCCACTTTAGGTATAATAATGCCAGTGTCTTTATGGTCAACAAGTAATTAGAAATGTAGTCTTTCAGAATTAATCACTGAGATCTGAAATATCTGTTATACACTTAAGGTTTGTTCTGTTGTCTACAATAGCAAGTCCCTTCTTTTCAATCCCATTGTTGTTATCTCTTCTTTGGTAATATATATCACACAGGCTTAATTTTTCTCCCTTTAAAAAGGAATCACTGAAGGGAAAACCATAGAGGCATGGGCAGTGTATTCTCTAAGACCATATGCCTTTCCTTTCCCTAATCCCCCTCCACCCTTCCTTCTTTCCTCCTTCTCTCTTAAATCAACATAAAACAACAGAAATAACAAACCAAAAGTAACCAAAAAGTAAGAAAATTTTTCTCAAGCCTCCTCCTCTTATTTTATTGTGTGTGTACATATATATTATATATATGTATATGTGTGTATATATATTATATATACATATATACAATGAAAGTATTATAAACCATTAACATTTAAAACTATGTATATAAATGTATTTTAATTAGTGTTATAGCAATAAAACCTTTTTGGTTAAAAAGTACACAACTTTTTGAATTTATAATCTTTATAGGCTAAAATTTAAGACTTTTGAATAAACATGTCTATATGATTTTAATAATGCAATGAGTTTCTAACTGAATATAAAATCTCCTTTTTGCCTTATGTGCCAAATATAAAATAAATTAACTTTTCACTGTTGTAAGGAAAACAGAGCTGGGTGTGATGGCACATACCTGTAGTTTGAGGTGCAAGAGGATCGTGAGTTCAAAGCCAGTCTTAGCAAAAGTGAGGCACTAAGAAACTCAGTGAGGCCCTGTCTCTAAAGAAAATACAACATAGGGCTGGGGATGTGGCTCAGTGGTCAAGTGCCCCTGAGTTCAATCCCTGATACCACCCCTGTACCCCCAAAAGCTACATGTTTGTTTCATAAAACCCAACTTAAGCCAGGTATGGTGATGCATGCCTGTAATCCCCATGGCTCTGGAGGGTAATACAGGAGGATCATACAAGTTTGAAGACAGCCTCAGCAACCTAGCAAGACATGTCTTAAAAAAAATAAAAAGTGGGGCAGGGACTGGGGATGTGGCTCAGTTTTTAAGTGCCAATGGGTTCCTGGGTTCAATCCTCAGTACCAAAATACAAAACAAAACCCAACTTAATAGTGCATATACTGCAATTGCTTTTTTTTTTTTTTAGATTTTTTTAAATCGTCACATTATAATAGTGGATTTCATTGTTATATACTCAAACACACATGTGATTTGGTCAATTTCATCCCTCAGTCCTTTCCCTTCTCTTCCCTTCCTATCTCCCCCATCACCATCATCTACTCTACTAGTCTCCCTTCTATTTTCCTGTGATCCTCCCCACTCTTTTTCTCCCACTTGTTTTCACATGAGAGAAAACATATGACTCTTGACTTTGTGAGTTTGGCTTATTTTGCTTCACATCATCATCTCAAGTTCCATCAGTTTTCCTGAAAATAATTCAGTTCTTCCTCATGGCTGAGTAAAATTTCATTGTGTACGTATACCATATTTTCTTTATCCATTCATCTGCCAGGAGACACCTAGGCTGTTTCTGTAATGTGGCTATTGTGAATCGCACTTCTATAAATATATACATGCATGAATCACTGTAGTAAGATGACTAATTCTTCAGGATAAATACCAAGAAATGGTTTAGTTGGGTCATATGGTGGTTCCATGACTAGCCTTTTGAAGAACCTCCATACCAGTTTCCATAATGCTTGTGATAATATACAGTTCCACAGTGTGTAAATGTTTGTTTTTCTCTATATTCTCACCAATATCTATTATCATTTTTATTTTTTAAATGTTTCTTTTAGTTGTCAGTGGACCTTTATTTATTTATATGCGATGCTGAGAATCGAACCCAGTGCCTCACACATGGTAGGCAATGTTCTGCCACTGAGCCACAACCCCAGCCCCATTTTTGTTCTTAATAACAGTCATTCTAATTGGAGTGAGATGAAATCTTAGATATATTTCAGATGCTTCTTGTGAAATAATTCTGGATGGAAAGTTGAAATTTTGCTCGCTGAGTTTTATAACTTATTCTGGATCCTGCATTACTGATGAACACATCTCAAACTCCTATCCTATTAACTATTTTAAAAAGCCATAATTAATTGTCGGAAGCTGAGAATGAATTCATTGTATGGCAAAAATATCTGACATAAGTAACTTAAAATGAGGAAAGATTTATTTTGGCTCGTGGATTCAGAGGTTTCAGTTCATGGTTGCTTGGCTCTGTTGCTTTGGGACCTATGGTGAGGCAGAATACCATGGCAGGGAGAGAGAGGTAGAGCAGAGCTACTCATCTCATGGCAGCAACTGGGGGTGGGGAGTGAGTTGGGAGACACAGGGGAGAAAGCAAGAGAAAGAGAGCCCCATATTTCTTTCAAGGGCATGTTTCCAATGACCTAGCAGCTTCATTAGGCCCCACTGTCTCAAAGTTCCCCGGGTCCCAGTAGCATCACAGGCTGGTGACCAAGCCTTCAACACATGAGCCTCTAGGGGAAATTCTAGATCCAAATCCGAACCAATGTGTGTGTTTGGTGAGACCATCATCCTATTTTTAAATGCTTCCATTAAATCTAAGTCCTCTATTTTCCCACTCCCACTGGACAGCACATGTCATCTTTCATTGTCATAGAATTCATATAGTAAGCTCAGGCTTAAAATGTAAAATCAGAATATGAGATAGGAAATCTTTATAAATATCCCTACTCCACAAAACCTTGCAAGAATTAGCTATGCTTAATTGTTCTTTGTATATATTCATATTTTTAGGAAGATATACATTTTAAAAAGCTTTTCATCATACAATATTTTTATCACATACAAGTGTAGAAGGATTCATGTTATGAACTATCCAGCTTTAAAAAATTATCAACAGAGACCTCATGTATTTTCTAAAATACAGATCATTTTGAAGCAAATTTAAGACATTTTACAATTTTATCTGCATATTTTGGTATGTTTTGAAAATACCAATATTATTAATATACTTCCAACTGATAAGAATTGATATCAAATATATAATCATTGTTCAATGTTTCTGATTATCTCAAATACTTTTCATATTATTATTTAGGTCAGAGATCACATAAAGTTTACACACTAAATTCATAAAATTTCTTTCTCTCTAATCATTTTATTATGTACATGTGCCTGTCTGAAGTTTCTTACAGTTTGTGTTTTATTAATTACATTCCTCATGTCATTTTATATGTTACTTTGTCCCCAGTATTTCTTGTAATCTGATTGGGTCTGAATATTTTTGGTAAACATACTTCACATGTAATACGATTTTCTTACAGGCACATACCTATTTATACCATTGTATCTAATTTTAATAGTCACGAATGATCATAGCTTAGGTCCATTATTTCCTGTGTGGTTGTAAAGGAGGTATTTTAATTCTGTCATTCCTTTTTTATTTAATAGCTATAATACTTTCATAAAGAGGAAACGATCAAATTTCATCAATATGTGGTTACACGGAGGACCAGATAAATGCTTTATAGATTCTCTTTATTGACTCATTTTAAAAATAGCATTAGCCAATGGTGGCCAGTCCTCCAATGGTTATTATGAGTTCATGTATTTAAATATAATTGTGTTGCAATTCTTTACAGTTTTTATCTTTAATGATTCTCAATTTGTTTTACTGTGATGTAATGGGGTCATTTGTCATTACTCTAGTAGGCTGTTAGCTTCTTGCTTACTGCTATGACAAATGTTTCCAGGAAATTTCACCCATTTCCTGTCTCAGACTATGAATTAGTCTTGTATCCAAGAAGACCAGTTGCTTTTAGTGGGAAATAATATTTAGAGATTACTAAGATCACTATGTGAAGGCTAAGGGTCATCATTACTAGCTGTTAGTCATTGTTTCTAGGCTTTTTAAGCAAATATTTTAGAAATATTTGTTTATCATATGAAGGCCAATTTTATGAATTTAGACTAATTACATTTCAGGTTAGGTCCATAGTATTTATAATACCTCATCAATCTCATATCTGTCTCCAATGCATAAAATCTTAGATTTCAGACTTAACAAAGACTCTCAATTTCTTTATCCTACAATAGACACTACATAATAGTCTATGAACAAAAATATTCTAACACAGAGCCAGGGGAATAGGTCACTGGCAGAGTGCTTGCCTAGCATGCAGAAAGCCTTGAGTTTGATTGCTACACACACATACACACACAATCAACTAACATCGTTACCCAAAATATAGTGAAACAACTTAAAAATTTTTAAAATCACCTACTCTTGTTTTTTTTTGTTGTTGTTGTTTTTTCCACTCGTAATTTTATGTCTCCAATAGAAATGTACTGTCTTAAGGTAACATGGAATGGTTTTGATCTTTGTGATTATGCCATTCAATTAATTCAGCTAGAGCTAGTCATATGATTGCAAATCAAGCTTTTTGATATCAATTTTAAATTTTTATTTCCTAATTATACAAGATGTTTACAGCATTACAAATTAAAATCTATAAAACAGTGTATTTTTAGAAAGAGAAACCTAGTTTATATCTGTTTACTGTATCCTGTACCCTCTATTTTAATTAAAAAATATGGCTTAATCTTAAATTATAGTCAAATGTGTTTTTACATTTTTAGGGTTTTTTTATCCTATAAAACATACCTTGGAGATCATTTAATCATGGTTCATCTTCATTTTTTTTTTCATCTGGATAGTACTTCACCCTAAGAATAAACTATAGTTTATTCAATCCATCTTCTGCTATTGGGATCCTTGTGCATATGTCTTTAAAAACATTTGTCATCATGCTTTTGTGTTGGTTTCTAGAAGTAGAATTGCCAGGTCAAGGAATAAATGTGTGCATAATTTTGTCAGATGTTGCCTCATTAAATTCCTGTACACTACTTTGCAACTCTACTAGCAACATACAAGCATTCCTATTCTACCTAACTTTGCCAACAGAATATGAAGCCAAATTTTTAATATTTTTATAATTTTTATTATGTTTTTGTTAGTGCATACTAGTTACAGATAATTGTGGCATTCACTGTAGCCTACTCACATATTCCTATAACATATCTTCTCATTTCATTCTCTAGTACTTCACCTTTCCCTCCAGTCCTTCCTTGCTCTGATTCCCTTTATCTACTAGCCATTTATTTATTTATAATTGGTACATTATAATTACACACAACAGTGGGATTCATTGTGATATATTCATGCATGTGGAATGAAATAAACCAAATTCTGAAAAAGTTTGATACTTTCCAATCTGTAGGTGAGAAAAATAAACTCAGTTCTCTTATCAGATGCATGCAATTATTTAGGTTGAACATCTCATGGGGATAAGGACCATTTGTATTTCCTAATCTGTGACCTATCCATTTCAATACCTTGTGAAGCTTTTATACTCTAGTATATTAAATTATTATCTTATCTGTAAGAAGAGTTGACATAGAAAGGACACATGTATTACTTAGGAATAGTAAACGTTCAACAGACAAGATTTTTTCTATTTCACACAACAAAAAAATTATATTTTACCAGTATATTTCTATTCATTGCCTTTTTTTCCTTTCTATAATTGGGGAGAAAATTAAAGAACAGGCATGGGAAAGTGTGTTTCTCAAGCTTTTTTTTTCTCCTTTACTTAATAAAGAGAGGACATTTTTATTGAATGAAAGCATTCTTAGCTATTAATAAGCTAACTTACAAAACAATTATTTCTAAGGAAAAACATTTAAAATATTTTTTGTTAAAAAAATACAACTTTTGATGCCTCCAACTTACTCGCATGTAATTTTGAGTGAGAGATGAAGGGTGATAAATGTAAATAGTTTGTGAATTCAGGGAAAGATTATGCAGCAGATTCCTTGTGTTGGTCTTGCAACTCTTCTATTTTAAAATAAAAATGTGCATAAATTTTGGAGGAATAAGAACCAGTGATGGTATTATCAATATCAGGTAGGAGAGCTGCTAAAAGCCTATCCTGTGAGCAAAGTAGAGGTCATGGAGGTAACTGAAGATTAACTGAAGAATTTGTGTATATGTTTTGGATAATTTCCAAGGTCCTAGGGATTATATGAAAGATCAGAGTCACCACGAACTCAGGAAAAGATTGAATTATGAGGTTGCTGGATTTTGAAACATGAGGTGAAACAATTTAGAGCAACTCAAGAATCCTTAATTCTGAGTTACATTTCAATGTTATGAAGTTTTATGGGCATTTACCTGTATTGGATAAATACAGGTTCCATAGCTGATGTGATTACATGATTATGATCCTGATGTGTGTGTGTGTGTGTGTACTTGCATGTGTGTGTATGTATATACCAAATCAAAAGCAAACCATTCTAGGATGATGGAATTGTCTTATGGCATAAGTAGGAATTAAAAGTACATTAACATCTTTCCACCATTTCATAACTTCCATGTAGAAAAGAGAGCAATAAACTTAAGTCAAATGGGAAAATAAATACAACTTTCTAGGCAGGGCATGATGGCACATGCCTGTAATCCCAGTGACTCCAGAGGCTGGAGCAGGAGGATTCCAAGTTTTAGGGCAGCCTCAGCAATTTAGTGAGATTTCTGACAAAATTAAAAAAAAAAAAAAGGCTGGATATGTAGCTCAGTGGTTAAAGCATCTCTGGGTTCAATTCTCAGTATCAATTAAATAAAATAATAAAATACAGCTTTCTGAAGTTGACTGAAGTTTTAGGTTTCTAAATAAAACTCAAATTTAGTTGATATTAATATTAATGCAATATACTTCTAGCTGAATTGGAATCCTTCCAAAACATACATGTATACACAGAACAACTAAATATGGATAGATTTGCAAGGCTCTCTAGAGCATAATTATAGTTTGGCTTTTTCCTATCTATTCCATCCTCTGGTTTTACCCTTTAAGCCTGAATCTGCTTTATGAATACAGAACAATGAGGCTATGGCATGTACTGTTGGGTGAGAGTGGAACAGAGAAGACTTGCAGGTACTGGGAGCATTTAAGAATTGGATGAAGGTCTCACAGATAAATACATTACACATGACCTTGTCTATAGGTAAAAGGATGTGAATGTGGGATATGTTTATTGGAAATGCTGGGTGAAGAATAATTTATACAATTTAGTGAGCAAAATATCAAAGTTTCCCATCCAGAATTATATATGCAACATAAATATGTGGCATGTGGCTTTCTTTACCTAAAATAAGATGATGAAATAAGAAGCAGAGCCAATAAAAGGGACTTTGTATTTTACTTCACTTTATTTTATGTCAGTGGTATATATATTTATACCCACATATTGGAGTTGTGTATGTTTCCTTAATATAGCCAAAAGTAACTTATTTAAAATATATTAAAGGAGGCAAAAAGATTTTATAGTCAGCATTTGGATTGAGTAGTAATTTATTAAATTAGAATTAGAACTTAATGAAGGGAGCTACTTTAGCTCCTTTGCCTACATTCTCTTATCTCTAAAGAGAGATGGAAGGGATACATGTATCACTTAAGAATAACTTTAGCAGTATATAAAATTCAACTAACAGACTATTTTGTTTTTCACATGATCAAAAGTTTAGTCCTGAGCGCTGGCTTGGTAGCTCAGGCAGTCCTCAGGACGCAGATTCCACTGAGCTTTCTATTCTGCTTCTTAGATTTTTTTCTTATACTTCTTTTATTTATAATTTGGTGGTTGCAAGATGACTTCTATGACTCCAGCATTATGTCTGCAAATAAGGAAAGAAGTTGGGAAGGAGTAAAGAATAAGAATCATAATCAAACTGCATCAGCCTCTTATTAAGATTTTCCATAAGCTCTGCCAGCCATTTCTGCTTATATCTCATTGACCTGTGTCTTATTACCTCTTTTATTTACAAGGGAGGCTAGATATTGTGGTGGAATTTTTTGTAGTTTTTTTTTGTGTGTGTATCTACCTGAAACTCTGAAATATTACTTTATCAGAAAGACCTTTCAGAGACTAGTAAAGAACCTAAACATGCATACAACTTTCAAACCCTTTAAATAACTTTCATGTAACAAACATTTGTAAATGTCAGAAATGTGGCAGGAGAAAAGCTAGACAGAAAAATGGAGAAAACAAGGATGCTCACATATCAAATACATTTATAAACTCTAGTTATAGTATTGTTTGATTTAACATTTTTAGAAGGAACCAGATTACATAAAAATTGTTTAAAGACGGGATAATGAAAAACCATTTTTATCATTCCTGTAAACTGCAAATTACCGGCTACTTTTCAATATCAACTTTGGTGAGGTATAATCTATACAAAATAGTCTGATAGTCTGTCCCACTTTAATTTTTTATTTTTATTTATTTTTGTGGGTGTCTTTTCTTTTGTTTATTATTATTATTATTAGTTGTTCAAAACATGATATGTCAAGAGCTATGTAATATTTCATACATTTGATTCAAGTGGATTATGAATTCCCATTTTTACCCCGTATACAAATTGTAGAATCACATCGGTTACACATCCACCTTTTTACATACATTCATACTAGTGTATGTTGTATTCTGCTGCCCTTCCTATCCTCTACTATCTCCCCTCCCCTCTCCTCCCCTCTTCTCTTTCTACCCCATCTACTGTAATTCATTTCTCTCTTGTTTTTCCCTTTCCCCTCACTTCCTCTTATATGTAATTTTGTATAACCCTGAGGGTCTCCTTCCATTTCCATGTAATTTCCCTTCTCTCTCCCTTTCCCTCCCACCTCTCCTCCCTGTTTAAGGGTAACCTTCTTCTCATGCTCTTCCTCCCTCCTCTGTTCTTAGTTGCCCTCCTTATATCAAAGAAGACATTTGGCATTTGTTTTTTAGGGATTGGCTAGCTTCACTTAGCATAATCTGCTCTAGTGCCATCCATTTCCCTGCAAATGCCATGATTTTGTCATTTTTTAGTGCTGCATAACACTCCATTGTGTATAAATGCCACATTTTTTTATCCATTCATCTATTGAAGGGCATCTGGGTTGGTTCCCCAGTCTAGTCATTGTGAATTGTGCTGCTATGAACATCCATGTGGCAGTATCCCTGTAGTACGCTCTTTTAAGGTCTTCAGGGAATAGTCCGAGAAGGGCAATAGCTGGGTCAAATGGTGGTTCCATTCTCAGCTTTCCTAGGAATCTCCATACTGCTTTCCAAATTGGCTGCACCAATTTGCAGTCCCACCAGCAATGTACAAGAGTACCCTTTTCCCCACGTCCTCGCCAGCACTTGTTGTTTGACTTCATAATGGCTGCCAATCTTACTGGAGTGAGATGGTATCTTAGGGTGGTTTTGATTTGCATTTCTCTGACTGCTAGAGATGGTGAGCATTTTTTCATGTACTTGTTGATTGATTGTATGTCCTCCTCTGAGAAGTGTCTGTTCAGGTCCTTGGCCCATTTGTTGATTGGATTCTTTGTTATCTTATTGTCTAATTTTTTGAGTTCTTTGTATACTCTGGATATTAGGGCTCTATCTGAAGTGTGAGGAGTAAAAATTTGTTCCCATGATGTAGGCTCCCTATTTACCTCTCTTATTGTTTCTCTTGCTGAGAGAAAACTTTTTAGTTTGAGTAAGTCCCATTGTTGATTCTTGTTATTAATTCTTGTGCTATGGGTGTCCTATTAAGGAATTTGGAGCCCGACCCCACAATATGTAGATTGGAGCCAACTTTTTCTTCAATCAGACACAGAGTCTCTGTTTTAATATCAAGCTCCTTGATCCATTTTGAGTTAACTTTTGTGCATTGCAAGAGAAAGGGATTCAGATTCATTTTGTTGCATATGGATTTCCAGTTTTCCCAGCACCTTTTGTTGAAGATGCTATCCTTTCTCCATTGCATGCTTTTAGCACCTTTGTCAAATATAAGGTAGTTGTAATTTTGTGGATTGATCTCTGTGTCCTCTATGCTGTACCAGTGGTCCACCCGCCTGTTTTGGTACCAGTACCATGCTGTTTTTGTTACTATTGCTCTGTAGTATAGTTTGAAGTCTTGAATCGCTCTACCGCCTGTTTCACTCTTCCTGCTTAGAATTGCTTTTGCTATTCTGGGTCTTTTTCCATATGAATTTCATGATTGCTTTATCTATTTCTACAAGAAATGCTGTTGGGATTTTGATTGGCATTGCATTAAACCTATAGAGAACTTTTGGTAATATCGCCATTTTGATGATGTTAGTTCTGCCTATCCATGAACAGGGTATATTTTTCCATCTTCTAAGATCTTCTTCTACTTCTCTCTTTAGGGTTCTGTAGTTTTCATTGTATAAATCTTTCACCTCTTTTGTTAGGTTGATTCCCAAGTTTTTTTTTTTTTTTTTTTTGAGGATATTGTGAATGGGGTGGTTGTCCTCATTTTCATTTCAGAAGATTTGTCGCTGATGTACAGGAATGCCTTTGATTTATGCGTGTTTGTTTTATATCCTGCCACTTTGCTGAATTCATTTATTAGTTCTAGTAGTTTCTTTGTATAACCTTTTGGGTCTGCTAGGTATAGGATCATGTCATCCGCAAATAGTGATAATTTAACTCAACTCAGGATGTTTTACTACTGAGCTGAATCTCCAGCCCTTTTTTTCATTTATTTTTATTTGAGACAGAATTTTCCTAAGTTGCTTAGGGTCTCACCAAGTTGCTCAGGTTGGTGTCAAACTTGCAATCCTTCTGCTTCAATTTCCTGAGTTGCTAGTATTGCAGACATGAACCATTTAAAGTGTACAGTTGGATTTGATGTATCCTGCTATGTAATTACCACAACAATTCCATCATTCCACAAAGATTTATTTCCCTTTGCAGTCAACCTCTAAATCTACTTCTTCTAATCCAACACAGAAAATTTGCTAATCTGCTTTCTCTATCTATAGATTAACATGCCCTTTATAAAATCTCATACAAATAGAAAAATAGGTACTCTTTTGTATCTGTAATCTTTATCTCAGGGATTCTGAGATGAATCCACATTGATGCTGTATCAGCAGCTTTAATTTCATATTGCTCAGTGGTACTCCACTGTGTATAAAAATTACCACTATTTTATTAATTCATGTATTGATGGACATTTAATTATTTCCAGTTTGAAGCTATTAAATTAAGTTGCTATGAACATTAATCACCGTAAACATGTTTTCATCTTACCTAGGTAAACATCCATGAGTATGAATGTTGTGCAGCATGATAATTGTATATTTAAATTTGGCATTGCCAAATTCTTTTCGAAAGTGGTAGGACAAATTTACATCCCACCAAAAATGTATGAGAGTCCTACTTGTTCTATATCTCCATGAGGGCATAAAATTGTCAGTAATTTAATTTTAATCATTTAATTAATGTTTAGTGGAATGTACTGAGTTATGAAAACACTGAGCTCAACTTTCTCTTGCAGTTCCATCCTTCAAGATAGATAGCAGAGACCAAGGAGAAATCTCATTAATTAATTTAAAAGCTATTGATTTGAGCAGAAATCATAGTATATCTTGCATCTTATTCCTTTAGTTCTCTCACTGCCAGGATTTCTGGCTATTCTGCAGGCCTAAACTCTGTATTTTGGATCTTGAGTTTGTATGTTTGAGATTTTCCGTATCCCCTTTTTGTACTCCTATGGCTGTGATTGTTCACAAGACTCCCTTTTGTTCCTGACTTTGCAATGGCTTGCATTTTTATATATTCAATTCTCTGAAGCTGTGTTCATTTATTTCCATTCCAGTTGCAAGTCGAAGTGAACTCTTCTCTAGTTGTTTTTTTTTTTTTAAATTGGTTAAAGAGCTTTTCTTTTTAATATCTTTTTTTAGACTTATTCAGCTAGTGAATTTGGAATGACCACTTTAATTCACAACCTTTCCTAGAAATTGTCCTAGTTTCCAACTCCTTAATTGTATTCATTGTTGTCTTCTACACTCTCTCAATACCTTTTCCAGGATGCAGAATCTACAAACTGAACATTGCTAATGATTATAAATTAGCTATAATTTTTAAATTTAGCCCTATACTTATGAATGCATAAGTATTTTCCAGAAGGTTTGCTCTTCATGGGTTTGAGCTATTGGGAACATGTTCACTGGGAAAAACTCCATAATTAGATTTGGAGTTTTCCAGTGTTCAGGAATCTATTAACTGATAAAAAATATGAGCAGAATAAAGTATTAAAATTCTAGTCCATGTTCTGGGGACCATGCAACTTAGAATGGAAGAGTAAAGAAAAAGGGTTTCTTTACTTTCTTCAGATAGGAATCGTCCAAAGTAAAAATTAAAATTTAGGCAAAATTTGACTATGATGCTTTTCCGTTTCCTTTACTACTTTGCTTTCTGTATCTAGGAAGATAGTGGCTGCTGTTTTGTTGCCGTTTTCTCTGCCACTCACACTGAGGTCTAACTTGCCTCCTGGAAGTTTTCTTACTTCCTAGTTATTTTCCTCCATCCTACTTTGATGAGAATACCAATTCTACAATGTATTTCATCTCTGTACATTCCCAGAGGCATTTTTATTTTTAGGAGGAAATGCTTAGTATCTCAAACTTCTAAGTGAGAACATTAAAATGATGTAACAGAATATATTAGATTGTTCAGTACACATGGGAAAATGTGGCTGGGGTTTAGGTTTAACTTGAAGGCAATTCTTGAATGAGAGATCTCTAATAACTTTCCTGAGATATTCTTAATTTTTACTTTTTCCTATTTTTATTTTAAATATCTAGAGATTTGTTAAAAATTTCATGTGTTTGGTTTGAATGTCTGATCATTTTTTATTTTTTTGTACCAGGGATGAAATGTAGGGGTACTTAAATATTGAGCCACATCCCCACATAACCAGCCCCTTTTACTTTTTGAAAGAGGGTCTTGCTAAGTTGCTTACAGTCTACTAAATTGCTAAGGCTGCCTTTGAACTTGTGATCCTCATGACACAGGGTCTGAGCCATTGGGATTACAGGAGTGTGCCACCATAGTCAGACTGATCCACTTTCTTGAAATAGCAACAAATGTTAGTGACCTTGAGGATTCAGGGTGATAAATGGCAGGTAGACATAGGAATAAACTTAGTCTGTGAAACATTGTTGTCTCCTAAATCTTCTGTTTTTCTCTCTTTCTTGCCTCTCTTTTCAGGTTCCCAGCACATGAATTTCTCCCTGCTGAAAATGTTATTACCTATATTTTTATTGATCTTGTCTCAATGTCCCTGAAAAAAGGCTCACTTTCATAGTTTTGGTTGGGATTTGAAAATTTCACTTTTGTTGCTTTCAATTTGCAGTTAAACTGATATAAAACATGGATATTCAAGCATATTCCTCCTAACTTCTACCTTAATCACTTTTGCTTTTAAAATAGCTTCCACCAGCTTCTCGATTATGGTGGTTTTTCATTATGACCCACTATTTCTAAGTATCCTCTTAGCAATGTTTTAAAATGTAGTTTCTTTTCTAAGGTCTCACAGAGTTTTATCCTTTGGTTATAAGAAGGCATGTTAAGTATCTGCTACCTCAGCCATCCCAGCCTCCTTTCTTCCTGGTTTCCTACTCTATGCTAAGGGCACACCAGCTCCTTGGAGCATTGCCTGCTTTGTCATGTGTGGATGAAATGCAGCATCCAACAAATGGCTTTTCTAGGAGCCTCACCTGGACCCTGATTTCTCATATCTTGAAAAAGGGAAGCAAGCCCTCTCTCGTCACAAATGAGGCAGCACATTAACATCATGTATTGTATAAGTACTGTTTTAGTTAGCTATTTCGCCACTGTGACTTAAAAACCCAACCAGCACAATTGTAGAAGAAGAAAAGTTTATTTGGTGGCTCACAGTTTTAGAGGTCTAAATCCACAGACAACAGCTCCATTCCTCCGAGCTGGAGGTGAGGCAGAACATCATGGCAGAAGAGTGTGGTGGAGGAAAGTGGCTCACGTGATGATTAGAAAGCAGAGAGAGAGATTCTATTTGCCAGATACAAAATATATACCCCAAAGCCACACACACAGTGCCACACCCCACCTGCCTTAAGTTACCACTCAGTTAGTCCCTATCAGTCGATTAATTCACTGATTGGGTTACGACTCCCTGAACCCAATCATTTCTCCTCTGAACCTTCTTGCATTGTCTCCCAATGAGCTTTTGGGGGAACACCTCACATTTAAACCATAACAAGTACTAAGTGAATTACAAAGGGATGCCATATATAGTTACCACAATGTTTCAGGCAGTGTTTTAAACAACTTAAAATGAATTGCTCATTTAATCATAAATAACAAAGTGGTTACTGTTTTATTCTCTTTTTTAAATACAAACAAACCTAAGCAAGAGAAGTTAAGTGAGTTAATGTAGTACACAAAACTACTAATGAACAGAGTAGGATTCAAATTTAGGAAGTTTAGCTGCAGAGCTTGACCTTGTTCTCTTACACTGTGTGATGTATGGGAATCTCTTTGCTCTAGAAAATCTGCCCAGTGAAGTGCTAGTATTAGTGCTATTTGTTGATGAGTAGGTAGCTACAATATTAGGTTAACATATTATTTCCTGTCATGTAACTGGAACAGTTCAATTGGAAAAGTATGTTATTGCCAGGAACTCATGTTACTTATCTACACTCTACACTCTAAAGACCCTATAGGAAGCAAGAGAGAAGATAACATGAAACTAAGGTTTTCTCATTTGGAAACAACAACATTGAAGAATACACAAAGAATTAGAACATGACAAAAATGCATCTATTAAGAACTGGTATATTCCTCCAGCAAACAAGGTTCTTACACATGTTTCAGCTGCTGCTTCAAAGTCTGCAAGTAGCAATCACTGGGGGGGGGAGGGCTAAAACACTGTACTGCACAATGCTTATTTGTCTGTCTGGGTTAAATATATTTGACTATTTGGGAGCTATGACCTGCTAAATCAAGCCAGTGGGGCATTCAGCCTCAAAGTCACACCACTGGAAAAGTGATGATTAGCCCAGAAACTTCTTTACCTTAGAAAAATCTTTCATTAGTTAAGGATAGGTTCCCTTGTGTAAACAGGTCCCCTCCATGGAGGGAGAGTATATTAAGTCTCACACATTATTCAGGCTGTGGTGGAACTACTTAATTCAGTACAACTGCTGGCCAACTGGGAGTAAGTCTAGATAAGAAGGGAGAGGGGAGGTACATTTATATGACATAGTTTTTTTTTAAACCTATCAGGAACTGACTCCAGAGTTTATCAGCTGAGTAATGAGGAACAAATTATTAAACCTCAGTTTCCTTATTTGTTAAAAGGTTAGGGTACAATGTGGAAATTTATTATGGTGATTATACAAAATGGCATATATAAAATAATTTGTTTATAATATCTACTAGTTTATTTTCTAATTTAGTAAATTTTAGTTCTATTTTCTCCTAGACTTTAGTTTATAATATTGTAGAAGTTAGACCATCAGCTAGATCCCTTCTGACCCCACAGGTTTGGTTTGAAGAGAAAGGGGAAAGGAGGATGAATAAAACCAGAGAGCTTTGGGAGGCAATCACTAATGCCAAAGGAAAATCTCAACTAGTTCAAGCCATTTGTCCATGATTAATGTTGTTTTCTGTCTCAATATCTCTCTCCACCCCACATTTGTAATCTAACACTGTGTAAAACACACCTGCATGTTGTAGAGAAAAACTAAAGAACCAAAAGCATCCACAGTACTCTTTTTATGTTTGGCTGCAGAGAAGGGAAAGACAGGAGAGTAAAAGATGACCCATATAAATGTATTGTTTTTTAGGTATCATTCACCACTTTATTTTATACCTAACCCTTCTGTGTTTTCCTTGTGTATTCTTCCTATTTTATAATCACGGTTAATCAGGGAAATTGTGAGCATAATTCCTACTGGTGTATTTGTTACTATTATTAACATGGAACAGAGACTTAAATTAATAGGAGTAAAATATCAATTCACAGGTAAGTGAGGACAGTTGAGGTGTTGGAGACATATTGTATCAGCACCTTCTATGAAGTATTGGTACAAAATAATCACTCCTCATCTGTGTACTTTGTGATTGGTTTTAGAGAAATTAACTAAATTGACATTTATTTCCAATCTCCCAGTTCATCAATAGCTTTCATGTGCTAGCATTTCCTGTCTTCCTCCATGCAGCCCTGAAATTTTCTTTAGCTCCAACTAAACCTGGTTGGAAGATCCAGATTGGAGTGCCAAATTGTTTTTCTTCCAAGGTGTTTGCATGTCATGATTGGGCCTTAATTGAGTATAAGAATATAAAAGGAACCTAGAATGCAGAACTGAGTTGTTCCACACATTGTCAATTAGATTCTGCATCTGAAGTGAATTTCTGACTGATGCTTCCCCCTACCCCTCATACCAGAGGATAACTCTTTTCCCTACCATTCTGTATTTACTTTCTTCATTCGTTATCCAAAGAGGACTTCAATTTTTATCATGTTGTCCTTAGTCAATCTAAAGATTAAAATACCCAAAAATATCTTAGAAATGAGCTAGCTACCTTAAGATTTTTTTATCTATGTTAATTATAGTAGGAGCTAGATTATAATTTTCACAAAAGATGAAAGGTTTAATTGTGGCAAGGCTGAAGTTTTAAAAAAAATGCTAGCCCAAAGTGGTAGAAGACAATGAACTGGAATATTTTCACTAAGGTTAAATTCCTCTGAGATTTATTAGCATCAGTTGTAATGGCATATTTTCTTAATGTGGGCATTTACTCACCATTCTGGATGGAGGTTACTGTGTGTTTCACACAGCCCACCAGAGAGCTGTGTGTGAGTGCTTCCCTGAGCCGCTAAGGACTAATTGGTCAAATGCTCCCTTCAAATCCAAAGCTTTTGGCTTGTTTCTAGTTCTTAAATAACAAGGATAAATCAAAGCACGACAGCAAGAATTTAAAAAAAAATCAACTTTTAAAAGGACCATAAAGACAATAAGTCAAAATATCAGAAGCAGTATCTTTTTACAATGTTTGTTATGTCTTAAAATTGATCAGAGCACACAAAAAAGTTGTTTTGCTTGTGTGAGGGACACATTATGTTTTTCTAATATTAATCAGTGAGTTAAAAAGGAAGAGAAAATATTTGGTCACCTTCTCATGGAAATCCTTTGAACATTCATATATATAAGAATTTTGGATGTTGTGAACACATACTCTTAGCAATAATCTGCAGAAGGGTTGGTAAAACAGTGGTCTATGGGCTATCAATATTTATTATGTCTAAAAAATATATAGGAAATATATATTATATATTATATATAATTATATAGGAAAAAATTAAAGAAAATATTTTTAAGATGTTACATAACACCAAATCTTAGAAACTGTACCAAAATTTTGCTTCAGTTTAAATATCTAAGGTGAGAGACAGTCTGCCAACAACATAGTTTTAAAATTTTCTTAGGGAAAAGGAATCTACACAACCTCTAAAAACCTGGTTTTAGGAAAGTTAATTTAATTAGAAATAATGCTGAATTTTTAAAGATAATATTTCCCAACAGCAATATTAAGTATTTTAATTTTGTCTCTCTCTATATATATACCATCATTTACAGAGTAATTTTTACTAAGATAACTATTTGCTTTATAAAAAATAAGCATTCATATATATTGAGGATGAGTTTCAAATATTGTTAGTTCAAAAGAATTGGGTGATCTTAGTAAGGAAAGATTATTCTCTACCTCCAAAATAAAAAATAAAAACAAATCAATAAAACACCTCCTTTACTTACTTCCCTCTCCCCCACCTCCACTTTCCCTCCTGCTCTTCTTGTTCCTTTTTATTCTTCTCCTTCCCTCTCTGCTTCTTTCTTTTAAGGATGTACTGTGACATTTTGTCGCTTTATATACACTTGCATGGCTTACATATTGTACAGCTTTCCACATTATTCAAACATGGTTTTGTGTATCATTCACTATTTTGAAAGGCAGAAAATTCATTTTACATGGTCAACCATTTTTCTCAAAAATACTTGAAGACATGTTAAAATGCTGTTTTGAAAAAATAGGTTAGACCATGATTAATGTAATTCTTTGCTTTTTCCCTCTGAGAAAAGTTGATAGTTTTTGGTCTTGTTTGCTTAAGAAATCAATGTATATGATTTTCAAAAGGTCAACTGAGATCTTCATCTACTATCATACCAATACCTAAAAATCTGAGGATTTTTCAATAAATACTTACACTTATTCCCATTTCAAATTCTACATAACCAACTTCAAACTTTTGCCCAGAAAGGTGGAAGAATATAGGAAAAAAAATCGACATTAATTTCTCAGCTACTCCATTTAATTTTGCTATTTGCCAGACCTCTAGCTTCTTAAAAGAAACTAACTTTGATTACAATTCCCCTGTAGCATTTCTATGCAGTCTATGTCCAACTCTTCTGACTTTCCATGCAGAAAGATGGAAAGGATTCTTCCTCCGATTACGACTCCTTTAGCTCCCTCATTCCCTCACTATTTTCTCCACTCTGAGTGATCCACTTTAGCCAGGGAAACTGTTTGTATTTAATGTCTTCAAAGCCCACCTTCTATTTATTCCTTAACTTACTATGAACTGGCTTCTGTATTCACTATCCTACCCAATAGCTAAACCCAACATCAAACTGTTCATTTTAATCCAATGTATCCTTTCTACTATAACACTTTTATAGATGATGAAGCTATTTTTTCAAATTTATTTTTAAGTTTTCAAATAAAAATTGATGAATTTATTGTGTACAACATGATGTTATATAATTATTTCATTATATAATGGAATGGTTAATATAACCAATGAAAAGGGCATTACCTCACCTGATTATCATTTTTGTGAAGAGTTAATATCCACTATACTATAACACTTCTGATTAGTCAGGAAAAGAAGTGGCCAAAAATATATAGGGAAAACAGATGAAGTATTTTTTGTAAATTGAAGAGAGGAAAGAATATGTTTAGCCTAAATTTATATTAATGATTTTTGAAATTTATATATATGCCATTAATTTGCTTTTAGTAATCACTTTTATAATTAGAAGAATATATTTGTTATTATCTTGAAAATATCTTGCATTGAGAATCATCCTGCAAGATGCATTTTTGCCACAGGGAAAGGTAAAGCACAGTATTGGGGATGCCTTCAAGCAGGGTTCAGATATGTCTTCATATTGCTAAAGGTAGAGAAACACTTTCCAAATTTCTCTTCAGTTTCATATTACAACAACAGATGTTTTCCTGGAAAATTTAACCTGAGTTTTAAATTTTTTATGCTCCATTCTTGTTAAAGGCGTAGCTAGTAGGTATTGTTAACCTCTTTCATTTCAGGTAAAACGATTGAGCAACTCCCACAGACGGAGTAAATTTTTATATTTTCTTTTTTGTACAAAGTATGTTAATTTCTTTACCAGGTGAATAAAATGCTAATCATTTTTTTTAATTGTTGAAGAGATGGGAAATCTTCCAGAATTGAGACCTAAAGTCTTGAATATGTTGTTAATAAAGGAACAGTGAAACATTAGGGGATGGGGGTGGTTCTGCTTTATTCTGAAGTTAAATGTGGAATCAAGAGTTAAGGCTAGATTTTAGAAAAACTCTATACTCTCTGAACCAGTAAATAGTTTCTCATGAGCCTTTTCTTTCCATTTAATTTATTATCTAAGATGTACACCATGATATTTTCACATACATAGTGAAATGATCACTACAGGTAAGAAGAGCAATATCTCTATATTTCAGTTATGCCTTTCTTCCTTCCTTTCTGTAATACCTAAAATCTAATCTTAAATAAATTTTCAGTATGCAATATAATATAATTATCCATAGTCCTCCTGTTGTGTGTTAGATCTCTACACTGTTTCATTATATCTAACAACAAGTTTGTATCCTTTGATCTATATTTCCAAATTTCCTCCCTTTTCCCATCTTAAGTTTACATTACTTTACTCACTTTCTATGTATTCAACTATGTTTTTTAAGATCTCGATTTTAAGTGATACATACCGTAATTCTTGACATATTTGGTTTATTTCATTTACCATATGCTGGTTCTTTTTTTTTTAAATTGGTTGTTCACAACATTACAAAGCTGGTTCTTTATAGTAAATGAACTCATGAATTAACTTGTGGATAAAAAAATTGAGACTTTTTGGAATTCATTTATGAATAATAGATATAAGGCACTTACCCTCTTGGCATCTATACTATGATTGGGAAAACATATACTGAACAATGAGTTGTACAATTAATATTGAATTATATTATAGCTAAATGTCAAGAACCAAAAGTGTAGCTTCCAAAGAGGATTTGACATAGTTTGCTGTCTTTGAGAAAGTGATCTAGAGAGGTTGAAAGGAATTAGTAGGGCAAAGAGATGTGGTTAGTAAGTTTTCCTGGCAAAAGGAAAAGCAATTATGGAAGTGAAGACAGCACAGTGGGCTGGAGGATTTGAGAAAAAAAATAAGCCAGTTTATGAGAAAATGTTGGAAAGATGTTCAGTGGCCTGAGTTGAACCCGATATGGCAGCACTGGATCTCAGACAACCTGGTAGTTCACTCTCATGCTTTTGGATTTAATTCCAAAGCCCATGAAAACCTTTTTTATGGCAAGTGTGAGACATACTTGCATTTGGTTTTCAATAGGTCATTCTATTGGCTGTGAAGAGAGAGAATTAAAGAGGGGAAGGAGTGGCTGTGACAACTGAACTTATTGCATTTTAGGTATGGGGTCATGGTGGGGATAGAAATAGAAAGATAGGAATCCAGAGATACTTGGAAGAACAGTCCATTGAATAACAAGGTTTATTAGACAGGTGTGGAAAATTTAACTCTAAAAGGGATGGATAAAAATGACTAAGGTTTCAGCTTATGTAAGTGTGTGGGATAGAGTGATCATTTACTGAGGAAGAATGCAGGAAGTAGAGAGGATTCCTGAAAGAAGACTGACTATGTATAGTTTATATGCAAGGTCATGATTGAGTATAAGGGCATTTCAGCCCAGAGAGAGATCTAGAAACTGTTTCCATGTGTGCCAAAGATGAAAATTTTTGAAGTCTTGGGAAAAGTAATTAATTTACGGTGGAAGTCCCTTCTTTAATGTTAACTTAGCCATTCTTGGCCTATTTTAATGCAGACAGGACTTTGAGAGAATATTGACATTGGATCATTTGGTTTTAGGAAACATACTCTTCAGTGTTGAGGAGAATATTCTATCAGCCATCTCTAAATTTACCCATAATGTACATTGATGGTAACTATGAAGATGATAAGCACAATTATAATGGTAGTAGTTAATAGTTATTCAATCTCTACTGTGTTCAAAGTACCATTCTATGTGCTATATGTATACTAATTTATTTAAATCTTCCAAAAGCCTTAGATATAATTATCATTCCTGTTTTACAGATGAGGAAAATGAAACATACCGGTTTTGAGTACTTGTTCAAGTGTATATAGTTAATAAATAAAAGAATCAATCTTTGAATATAGACAGGATAGATTCAGAGTATAAACTTGTAAACACTTCACTAGAGAAGTGGATTATAAAGAATTCTGTGCAGAGATTAAGTGAATTTGACTGGAAAAAGGCAGAAGTCAAGGAATGGGGTTGTTATTTTGGGACATACTACTGTCATGTATTGTTTAACAATGAGGATATGTTCTGACAAATGTGTGATTAGGTGATTTTGTCACTGTGCAAACTTTAGAGTGTTTTATATAAGATAGTGTGTTAGTACATTTTCCAATGGTGTGAGAAAATACATGAGAGTGACGTATAAAGAAAAGAAGTTTATTTGCCTGACAGTGTCAGAGGCTGGAAGTACAAGATTGGGTAAGAAATTGCATGGTGAAACAGGAAGCCAAAGAGACTGAGTAGATGCCATTTATAATAACTATCTCATGAGAACCAACCAGGGTTCCAAAATAACTACATCAAATCCTTTAAAGGACAGTTCCCTTAATTACTTCCTACTAGTTCCAACCTCTCAAAGGTTCCAGGCCACCTTCCAACATTGTCACATTTTAGTCTCCGAGCACATGAAGACTTGAATCAGGGTGGTAGGGGAGCATACACAAACCACCTCTCAACTGCAAAGGTATTACTAGATGACACTATTTTGTGGTACTCCTATTGTAGAGGTAGTCTGTTGATGACCCAAATGTTGTTAATATAGTGCATGACTACACTTTATAGGTCAGCTAGCATCTCTTTATTAAGGTGTAGTTCCTGGTTTGTTAATAAGGCTCATGCTACTAAGAGTGACCTTGGGTGAGAGGTTGATGATGGTTATTCCTTATGGGTCCTGCAGAGTTAAATTCTTTAGCAATCTGTAGGCTGGGAGTTCCCATGTGCTAAAATAATGTATTTATAATGTTTGAAGCAGGATTTTAAGCATGATAGATATTGCATGTCAAGTGGATAAATAAATTAATTGACCAACTGTTCTTATAGTCACAAGTACTTCCTAGGAGACTTCCTTTTTGGTAAAACATCTAAGAAGGAGATAAGCTGTGCAAGGCTGATTCTGTCAGAATTCTCATCAGATAAAAGAAAAAGGCAGAAAAAATAGTAACAAAAGCTGAGGTTACTTGATAAGCTTTCTGTAGATGTTCAGAACAGCTGCCAATATCCATAGTGGTGTATAATAACTTCACTTCAGGAGAATGACAAGATTTTGTAATTATTTACACATATTTCCCCCTATGTTTTTCATTTACTCCTCATGTCATCTGATGAGATGCAAAATCAGGATGAAGTTATCACCAAATTATATAGAAGGGACACTGAGCATCAAAGAAGTGACATTCTTGCTTATTGAACAGAATAAAACGTAGCTGAATTCCTTCATGTTTTAAAACCATACCAAATCTTCAAATTCCTCATCGACCACAGCCACATGAGGCTGAGTAAGATACTTCACATGGTTATGCACTGTAAGAAAGCTATTATGGTGCTCAGTTTGGTGTAACTTGTGCTGCTCACTTTTAAATGCTTCGGGCCTGTTCATTTTTCGCTTTACTAGCTCTACTCAATCTGCTTTAGATTCTAGGGACTGTTGGACAGTGATTTCTGAGTGAACAGATACCCTGAGTTTTATGAGTTGGCCAGTTTTAACATCAAGGGCTATATATTTTAAATTATATAACTTGAAGGGCCAATTTGATTTTTTAATATCAGAAATATGTATTATTTATCTAATGTGAGTATGATTATTCATATAAACTTGTATTCTGAAAAATAAAAGAAATTTTTATCCCTGCTTATGATAGTGAAGAGTAGTCTATCAAGACTTAATGACATCTATTTGTACATATTACATTTGTGAGTCCATTAACTGCTTTTATTTTCAAAGCAGTTACATGGAGTCAAGGCAGTCAGTGGATTGCTGATTTGATTTTGTTTGGGAAGTAGATTTGGCTTTCTGCTGATACAGATTTATTGTTATAATTTATCCTACATTCAATAAATCATTGATTTCTTGTTGGAAGACTTCTACAAAAATTGTGCAATGCTATATTTTGTCATCCAAAAGCAGACAATTGACCATAGTTCTTTATCTTCAATAGATATAAACTTGACTTATCACCCATTTCAAGTTTATCAAATAATTTTAAGATACTCTACTTGGAGGTCAACCAGAACATTACTTCTTTTCTTTGGAAGTGATTCTTTTGAAAAGAAAAGGAAAAATAAGTGGAAGAGAAATGAAACTAGCATCTGAGATCTTTGAATTTCCATGTAGCTAGACAGCTTTAAGAAAGAAAAGTAAGAGGTTTGAGAAATGAAGGGCAATTTAACAAGAAAAATTTTACCTGGCAGTACTGTTTATCTCACCTATATAATGGCCTAGTTAGAACTTTTCTTTTAACACCCTATTTATTTTAGCAGTGCTTATATCCTGAATGGATTAGAAAAGTAAGTCGATTCTTCAGAAAGTTCTAAAAGTACATAAAGATTTAATGATGTGTTGGACACATACAGATGTCTGAGTAAAAGAAGAAAAAGTTACAAAAGCCCTTTTCACAGTTGGTAAGGGAAGAAGTCCTCACCATCTATACATTTGTTAAAATTACAAGAAAATCTGTGCATTAATCTTTGGAGTAATTTTAGAGAAAAAAGGAAACTGCTATTTATAGTGATGCAATTATAGACCAAGAGATGACATGTGAAGCTTAGCTAAAAGGTGTATGGTTTTGTTTTAAATTGAACAGTAGCTTTATGGCTGTTTTGCTTCTGCAGCATTCTCTTTTCTTAACACCTCTCTACAGAGGAATCAGACTATGGTCCATCTATGGTGAGGTGGCAGGGAAATGGGGTAATTTAATTCAGAGCTGGATATTTGTTCCTGATGAAATGGTCATTTTTTTGGACATATAAATGTACTCTGAAAATTGAATGCCAGATTACATGAACATTGCTTCCAGCATTCTAAAAAAAAATATAAGAGCAAGTAAGGATGAAAAAATAAATAAATAAAGTCGTAGAACTTTGGTATGAGGCAGACAAAGAAATGCAAGATAGAAGATGTGAGACAAGTTTCTGAAGATGAGATTCTGATAGCAGCTCTCATAATTTGTGTTTCCCTGGAATTTGGTGCTGAAATGGACATGCTCAACCAAGTGGTTTGAAAAGATGTGCTCTTGGAAGCAGCATTTATAAGGGAACAAGTTGAGGGTGAAGTTGAACCATGATTTTACTGGAGTAGAAGCCACATCTGACACAAGTGGAACTCCAGATTTGGGATAGTCTCTCAGAGGTATTCTAAATGAGAGAGGTAGGGGGTCAGAACATTTTTGGAGGCTCTTCCTGGGTATAAGGCAAGGCAGCGACCTTTAGAGGTCATTTCAGCCATGAACTCTTCTGTAGGCAATCATTTCTGCAGCTGGGGACTGTGAGCTTGCAATCTAGTGAAGTGCTTGCTGAGCACCCTATGTTTAAGTGTTATATTAGAATAAGACTTAAAACTGCGGAACCTGAAATTTCAGAAAATATAAGCATTAATTTCCCAATTAAGAAATTGGGACTCTTCAAAAGCTGATTTCTTCTACATCTGTAGTTTTGGCTCCAGGTATTCAATCCATTAAGAAACATAACTTGAGGTATATTCTGAGTCCTGAAAAATAATGTCCTGTACTCTCAAAATGACATTTCTAAGAGGTAGCTGCTCCTTCATAAATCTGCTTAATTGATCTGGTGTCCACAAGCAGTATGGTGTTTGATAGTACTACTGTGTCCCATGGTCATATTTCCATAGCCACATTTCCATTTCTGGGACAGCCTTTATTATTTCAGTATGAAGTAATATGAGATTCCACTCAGAGGGATCAAACATTCCATAAGCCCTCAGGTAGTAGTCTCATTAGAGTCCTGTGGATAGGAGAAGAAGCTATTTCTGGAATATATGTTGATTCCAGTCAGGATGACTCACTATCCATTCCAGAATGGACAGGGTCCAATGTAATATAGTAGTTGCCACCCAGTTCCTGGTTGGATTCCTGAAGGAATGGTACCATATTGGCACTGATGTGTTATAGTTGGCTCAGCTTCTCTTGAGAGAGTTGATTGTGCATCTCTCCTCACACTTCTGTGTTTAGTAATGTCAAGTTGGTAACTTGAAAGTTATCATCCCAGAAGTATTAATACCACAGACATCATAGATTGTTTTTTCCTGGATAAACAGCTGTTAAACATTTGCTAGCACCTAAATGTATTTTGGGAGCTTACTTCTCTGTTGCTGAAAATTTGGACATTCACTGCTTGTAGTAGCTAAATCAGACTGAGTGAATGGGAGTCCTGATATTTGTCTATGTGTAGTCTCCATCTCTTTCATGAAAGCTAATATGTTCCTGATTCTGGAACAATGAAGTGGACAGTGACAGATTTTTGTCAAATAGTCATTTTCTCTCTTATGTTATTAATACCATTTCTATGGTAGATGCTTGAGTGTGTATTAACATAACACAAAAAGTCCTCATAGATCTATCTACATGCCTTTATCTGAGATTTCCTAGTCTTATCTTTTTTTCCATGTTCATAGTCCAATAGTTGAGATATTCATCACTGTCTGTGAGACAACAAATATTCTTATTTCAGGCCATTTCCCAATTCTCATTTTGCCACATATACCAATGTTATGGTTTAGATATGAGGTGTCCCTCCAAGAGCTCCTGTGTGAGACAACACAAGAATTTTCAGAGGTGAAATTAATATGTTATAAGATCCTTAATACTTCATTCCTGGGTAGTAATTATATGCACATAGTGTGAGGCTTGAGGAAGTAGGTCACTGGAGTATGGTTTGGGATTTATATATTGTCCCTGGTGAGTGGGCTCCCTCTCTGCTTCCTGATTGCCATGTTCTGAGCGGTTTTCCACTCCGCCAACTTCATTGTACTAGGCCCTAGGTGAGGCAGACTATGATAGAGAGCTTTGAAACTGTGAGTGCCGATAAACATTTCCTCCTCTAAAACTGTTTTTGTTAGGTTGTTGGTTACAGTGGCAAGAAAGCTGACTAAAACAGCCGGAGTGGAAAAATGAATGGGATTAGCATAGACTTCCCCATCCCTTAATCTTTTAAATGCTTAGCTATTTCTTATGAAATAAAATATATATTTTGTGTGTGTGGTGCTGGGGACTGAAACCAGGGCTTTGTGCATGCAAGGTAAGCCGTCTAACAACTGAGCTGTATCCCCAGCCTTACTATATTGGTTTTTAAAATGTAATATCTTGGCTGGTGGTGATATATATAAAAATTTGTATTTGGCAAGTGCAATCTCTCTGCTGCCTGATCATCATGTGAGCCACTTTCCTCTACCATACTCTTCTGCCATGATATTCTGCCTTACCTTGAGCCCTGAGGAATGGAGCCTGCTGTCTATGGCCTGAAACCTCTGAAACCATGAGCCCCTAAGTAAAACTTTTCCTCCTTAAAATTGTTCTTGTCAGGTCTTTTAGTCACAGCAGTGAAAAAGCTGACTGAAATATGGACTCAGTAAACCCCACTGAAGCTTGACCTACAACAGGATACAGATTGCTGCTTGACCTTCACATTCTCTCATTCTAACTAACAGAGGTAGTTTTAGGGGATAGGTGGAAATGCGGATACTTCAATGTTAACTATTGTATCCAAGCATCATAAAAATTCTGCCTATTTTGCTTTTCTCAACATAAACATACTTGAGAAAATGATCTTTGGGAAAGTAGTGGAGGAAATTTTACTATATATCCTTACTCCAGTAAGGCAGATCCCTCCCGGAGATCTAGCCTATTTTTAAAGGATTCCGTATTTGAAAACTGGCTTACATGTAAATACTCTGGAAGAGATTGTGAATTTTATTGGGGTAGCCCCAATAAAATCTTTATCTGTATCATCAAGCCATGGTTTCTTTGATTTTGTTGGATAATATCCTATCTTGCTCTCAAGGACACTGTGATCTCTTAACCATTTCCAAGTGTTCTTGTAAGGCAGACCACCCTTGTTGCCAGTCCAACCTTGTTCTCCTTAGGGTAATTGGTTAAGTAACACCATATGGCCTCTATTACTTTGGAATTATGTCATTCCCATTGCTATTAGGGAACCCATTTCTGTAACAGCCATCTCCTACTGTTATCCCTGCCCTGCACAGGACAGCTACCGTGGAGCTTCTTAATAACTTTGGTGCCTTTGTCGAAAATTCCTTATCTCTTTGGTACATAGAATCCTCCTGGCCTACTCTGTGAAGCAAAGTCATCTGATAGTTTTTCTGGCTTTACATTATGTATCTACTCTAGTTTGACCATTTCTGAGTTTTTTGATCCCTTCTTCTCTCATGGATCTGACCATTATTGGATGTGACATTGATAGAGTAGACGTTCTGGGGTCAATCTTCTTGGTAACTTTTCTACATTTTGAGTCCTTAACATTCATTCGTTAACATTCATTACATCAAGGATTTAGGAGATGAGATTTTCTTTATGTTTTACCAGGGAGATCAGCTGCCTTTGTCACTACTAGTTTGTCTCTTTGTCAGTTTTACTTCACAGTATGGACAATTGCTTTCTTCATGTTTCCCTGAGCCATTTTAATAGAATGCCAGCACTTATCTCCTAAGGTTCCTGCTAGTATTTTAGATATTGAATCATGGAGAATGCTCTGTATCAATAAATACTAACTTCATGTTCAAGCAGATGAAAGAGCAGTGACCCAGTCTTACAGGGCCTGAAATATGTGGGAATTTATCATATTTGAGTTTGTAGACACAGATTTTCCAATCCTGATTCTCTCTTCTTCCTAATCATGGATCTGAACTTTACAGAGTAGACTTAATAGGGTTAATCTAAGTGGGAACTTTTCTACCCTGTTAAGTCATGGGTCTGATCCTTAGCATTTACTACCCCAAGATACAGGAGATGAGATTTTCTTTGACTTTGTAACTATATAATCACCTCAATTTAGTAACTATTTAACTTCTAACCTTTCTATTTTTCTGTACTGCATTAATGGCACCCAACAAATACTGTTTATAGTCATTATAGAATTTCTCTTCCCCTGAAGTTTGAAAACCTCTGTGGTATGATAACCATGAGAATATTCTCCTCCACTGATGCCCCTAGCTCACTAGTAAGGAAAGCACAGACTGGTCTACAATAGCTTTATCTAACACCAGTGATAGGTTGGTAACTTTACAGTGGGTCACATCTCATTTTAGAGCTTGTTTCATTGTATCACCCTAGTAACAATTTCCATAGGTCATTTTCTACAGGAAGTGGACACTGAGATAGACATTTACATGTAGTTGTTACTCTGAGGAATACTTTTCAGAACAATACCTGTTAGAGAGCAGGGAAAGCAGGAATAAGGAGAATTTGAATTTGATAATGGTTTCAACAGAAGCCCCATCAGATTCCAATGTAGCTCTGAAATGCAATTCAAATGCATTAAAAATTGTGTCAAAGAGGATGGAACCCTTTACCCTCACGTCAACAATATAGGATATTGGCCATTGATGGGAAGGACAAGTAGTCTGTATTAGGCATTTCCCTTTTGCAGAGATTTATTTTTTAAGAAGTTTTATCTGTGACTGAGAGACGGCAGAAGCTATTACACTGGGGGTAGGGATATGTGAATGCCTCACCTTAAAGGGGGAATGAGTAGCATACCACAGATTCTGCTATAATGTCAGAAAAAATTCATTCATATTGAGATTTTAGCATATTAAATTTTTAACAAGTCAGGAATGAGAGCCAACGTTCTGCCTAATTTTGACCCTATAAAAGTTTAAATATTATAATTTTTACTATATTTCTGCATATTGCTATTTTTAAAGGAAAATATTCATGCAAATAGTTTTTGCATCAGTATTTAATCTCTCCTGAGGTTGAATAACTACAATATTGAGAACAAAATTTTATATGCTCAAAAATATAAAAGATGAAACTTTTAATACAAGCTAGTCCTATCCACATGGTCATTTAAGCTTTTTGAGAAAGTATATATTACTCTTGTTTAAAGATAAGAAGTAAAAATAATAACCAATGTGAACAAGATTGGTGAACATGTAAAAATATTAGGTTAGCATCATTTTCCTTCGTCTTTGAGACAGGGACATCCTACATCATATGGAGAACCTAGGTATAACAAAAGATTAATAGGTAAAATATTTCAATAAGTAACTTCTGGCTAAATATTCTACTTTAAAATTGTTAATATAACATTTGTCTAAAGAAGCTCAAGCCTGAAATAAAATTAAACTTGGATCTCTTTTGGTATATAGCACATTTTCAACATGTCAAAATGACTTTCTCTCTGATATGTTTCAATGTACCTTTGTAATGTTGATTGAAAGTCACTACTTTGTCCCGAAAAGTAACATTTGTTATCAAACATAGCACATGCCACTAAGAATTTTCAATTTTGAAGGGTAAATAGAGACCAATTTTTATGCTTTCAGCAGGTATAGTTGTCCTTCAACAATAACTACTGTGGATACCACTCTTGTGTAAATGCATCAGTGCTCAGGAACAATTTATTTCTTGTATTAAAGCAGTATGAAAAAGTAGTTTTGTTGCTGGTTATGAAAAAGGGTCACATCTTTTAGTGGAAAATTCCAATGAATGCTAAATAAGTCTGTTTAGAATTGTGGAGCACTTGATATGCATATGACCAAGTGAATGTACATATCGAGAATACTTGTATTTCACTTAAATTGTGTTTTTACTTTTTATATTGAGAATCTTATCATGAACATTTGTGAAAATATCACTATTTTGATATTTCATGAATTTACCTTTGTCCCTTTGTTCATCAGTCTTTATACAACCTTTAGACACTGTATAATTTTTTTTTCTTCATCTGAATTTCCAAATTCTATTTTCCTGCCACAAAATGCTCCCTGAGAGGTTTCAGGATACTGAATATAAAGTCACCTATGGGATATAAACAGTTCCTGTTTATATAAACACCAATTTTTGTCATTGGTGTCAAACCTGAAATGTCCTGACCTCCACATTCTTGCAATTTGGAGGTTCTGCTGGTTGTAGCCACTCTCAATCTGGAAGTTATTCCTCCCAACAAAAGAAGTAGGATATAAAACATTTTTTTTCTTCCCATCTCTGCTGTGTAGGCAGAACCCAGAAACAGATGGCTAGAGAACATAATGTCCTAAGATTAGAGACAGGAAAATTGAGGTTCCCCCAAATAGAAAGAAGTCAGTCCCAATACTAAGTAATGCAGGCTAGACATTTTTTTTTAAGAGAACAAAGAGGAAAAAAATTAGCCTAATACTTTGATTAAAATAAAACTATAGATTAAGTGACCTTTATCTTGGAGCAAAGACTGAAGAGACTATTATACAACAATGAAGGCACAGCAAAGGATAGTGTGGCAGGAGAACAATGAGAGTACTGAAGCCCAGAGCAGAGACAGACTGTCCTTTCTGCTATATTCATTAACAAGGCCATCATCTATTCCTGATTAGAAATTTGAAATACACAGATCTCAACCTTTTTAACTGTGTAATACATGAAGTTATGCTTTTGTCTTCTTCAAATAGTATTCATTACACAGTTTGAATTCAACCATTCTCAACAAATTCATTTGTTTTCTGAAAAGAGCAATATGATAAAGAAAGATAATCTGTAATGAAGAAGATCTTCTGATAATTTCAAGTACCCAGAAAAGATAAAGCCAGGTTGGTAGCAGCTACTGAACCATATTATCTTTACCACCTTCTTTTTGATTGGCTTCATGTTGATTTGCATGTGTTCCCTGATTATCTTCTCACACCTCTGTTCAGGCTGTGCCATTGGCTGGAACAAACTTTCTTCCATTTGCTCAAATTTCTGCCTTGTCCAGCTCAGATGCTATTCATTCATTTATCCTTCAATTCTACATCAAGTACTTCTTAAATGGTTAGGAGCCAACTGGTGAGATTATAGAAAAAATAAGAGAATGCAGACAAAGATCATTTAAAACTGAAACTAGAAGTACTGAATTGTTATTGCATATACATCAAAAAAGAGAGAAAAGGAATTAGAAAAGATTTTTGTTTTGTTTCTGCAAAAGATGAACTTTGTCTTAAGAGATGATGCTAATTAATTGAAGTAGATGGGAAAATATAAGTGAATGGAGAAGCATAAAGAAAGGCAGAATAATTGGAAATATCTATGTTTGTGGAGAATATGAATGGTTCAGAGTGAGAAAAAAGTGAGTTAAGGTTGCTGAGAGCTGCAATTGGAGTGCTAGGCAAATTTTACTGGAGGGGGTTCCTCAAAGACCTAATTCTAGAATTTGAATTTTAACTTATAAATTATTGGAATTCCCTAAAGTGTTTGAACAATAAAATGGCCAGATTAAGTTACCAAGAGCAATTTTTCAAAAAATAGAAAAGCACAAATATGGCTATACGAATGCCAGACAGAAGGTATTATAGTAGATTGAGAATCAGCAATAGACCTTGTTAGGATCCTGGAGGATAAAAAGGTTAATGGAGGAAGATAATTCATTGTGTAATGTTGAATTTGAATTGCTTCTGTTACGCTTCTGTTACAAAAGAGGACAAATCTCAAACAACTTACAGAAGTTTAAATAATTAAAGTCAATAATATCACCCAGACATAGTTTAAAAAATTTAAAATAAAGATGAAAAAGAAGTTCTTAATTTTCTAGTTAAAGATAATATTTACTCTAAATGATACCAATAGCATTTTGGCAGGGAATAAAATCCTCCACAGGTCATAAGGCTAGTAATAATAAAAGTGAGGTACAAATATAAGACTTCATGATGTCAACAATTGTGATTTTTTTCTAGTTGTACATGAGCCTACTATAATCACATAATTTAAGTGAAATTACACTTAAATAGAATCCTTTTGGGGATAGACAATAAAATTAATTTCCTGATGTTGAGCAAATTAATAATCAGAACTAAAGAAAAAAATCCAACATTATAATACTGGTCCTAAAGTGAGAGACACAATTTCTATTTCAATCTGCTTGAGAATTTTTCTCTTTTCAATTCATGATGATGCCATTTGGATCACCTGAGAAAGTTGATAAATCTTGTTGAATTTGCTTATTTTAAAAAACCAAGTAAGTATTTATATTATGAAGATTATATTTATTTAAAAAAACAGTGATGTGCATTTGGGGAGGAAAAGCCATATAAATAGGAGAGAGAGCCTTGGTTTTTAGATTTATGTATTAAAAGTTAGAATACAATTTAGTAATAAACTGCTATTTCACCAAAGTTCAAAAGAATCATGGATTATGGTATGTGTATAGGTTAAAAACATTCTTTTGTCTATGTAGTTTATATTTCATTGAAGTAACAAACTAATGCAATGCTGTGCGTCTTCAATTTAGCTTTGAATTTCTCAGTGATCATTTGATTATCTACTCAAAAACATCTAACAGAGCCCAGGAATGTATCATGTTTGGGAGTAGGATATGTTGAAGGTGTTTCCAACTCTTTAAAAATATAAATTTCATATAGATGAAACAATTTTAGCCCTAGTCAAATAAGTGAATGTATTCTATTTATTCAGAGGTACATACAGTCTAATAGTTTGACTTGGTTATCTCTTAAAAGATGGTGTCATTATGTGAAAAGCAGTAAAAAAAAGCTGTGTTAAAATAAGATGGTACCAATGTATTCTGTATCATTGGATTTATTTGGCTCCCGAGTATTATTAAAACAAGCAGACAAACAAAAAATATTGACAGAACACAGAACAAAAGTGACTGGAATATTGACAAACAAGGGAAAGACCAAGAAATGGTGCATCTGATGTTTGGGAAAGAACTAACATGATAAGACTCTTTGAACAGTTTATAGTTTAGAAGAAATTGCTCAAGTTATACTCTTAATAATACTCTTCAGCACCTGGAAGTTCTGGGTCCATGGGCTTAGAGTAAATAAAAACCCTGTGTCAACCTGAGGTCTCTGGATCTGACACTGAAGTGGTCTGGATTAGCTTTCCTGGAATATATGTAAATTCTTCATTCATCCTCTTCCTGCATGTGTACACTGTGTATGTTTTCTGTAGACTCACCTTTGTGTCCTGGTAAGCTTACTTTGGTGTCTCTGTTTTCTATTTCCCTAATTTCTGGGAGCATTCCCTGGTTAAATTTCCTTTTAGGCCTATTTCTTTTTCAGAGAACCAAGCCATAGCAGCAGAACAATTTGTTGCTTGGTTAGAACCAGCAGATATAGGTCTTTTAGAATCTGAGAGAGAGAACTTTGTAGTCACTAGGGATTATTTTTACTTTCCTCCACATTTTCTGTGTCTTCCAGGGACAAAGTTGAAATTCTGTTTTATAGAACAAAAAATAATATTCTGCCTCATGGCTTCAAGCATCTTATATTCAGAGTTAAATTATAGTGGACGTCAGAAAGTATCAAAATTAATGTCCCTTAATGAAATGATCTGTAGTAAGTGGAGAAGAAATTTTGGTTTAGTTTTTAGATAGCCATTTTGTATATAGAAAAAGCATATTCTATATGAGGTATTGTAAATTTTAAATCAAATTCTTACTATAGAAAAAAATCATTAAATCAAAATTTTACTAGTGATACTGAAAATGGGATAGGATTTTGATGTACTATTTAATATTTGTCATAATTTGAATATAACTATAAACATCTGTTAGAAAAAACTAGCTTTGTTGGAATATTGGTTTGAGATGATTGTTCTTATACCTGAATTATAAACATTTTAGTCATGTTTACTTTATTCCTCAAACTTGATTACTTCTTATTTCACTAGCTAGCTCTAATGAATCCAATTAATGTAAAAAACTATGCAATTCTCTTAGAATGAAAAGATTGAAAAAGCTACTTTATAAGAAAAATATTTTAGTTTTATAAGCAAAAATTGGTTTATAAGATTCCAGTAGATTTACTTTAAAATCCAAGTAGAACTCTCACCTGTCTCCAACAGAGGGATTTTCCCTTCTTGCCCAGTGAAGTCTCGATGATGTAAATTTTTGTACACTAAAATACTGTGATAATTTTATATATGCACTCTTCCACTTTGTTCCATTAAACCAAAGGAGAAAAAAGGTGAGGAGAAATCTTTAGAATTTCATCTATATGATGACAGGATAATATAAACTAGAAAAAATGTAATCTTAATTCCTGTCTTTAGGATGAACAAGCCTTTACACCAACAAATTTTTCTAATCCTTACAATTCCTTGACAAAATAAGATATATGTGCAAAAGGAAAAAAAAAAGTTTCAGGCTAGTAAACTCAGCAAACTATAAAAGAATGAAACTGTGAAAAATAGAAGAGCAGTAATAAAATGTATTTCAGGGACAATTACTACCACAGCAATATTTCTTGAACATTTGGATAACATAATTTAGAAAAGTGATTACTGAGAAGAATTGAATGTAGTGAATATTGCTGGATGCTTTCTAGAAGTTTCATTTAGTGAGTTATTTTTATCCAGTATCATTTTAGTTATACTGGATGTCATCATTTTAGGTAATCACTTGCTTTTGTCAACCATGATTTTGCTAGCCACTTGAATGAATGCAAAATAAACTGATGTGTTTAAGTAGCCAAGAGATCCATGTTGTACCATACAGACTGTTCTCACTGGTAATAACGTCTTCTTTATCTGAGCAAAAGTTCTGTGATTTCCAGATGACTTCAACCTTGTTATCTAAATATCTTGATAATTACTTGAAGCTCAGTTTCTGTTTGAATTGTCCTATTTAAAAAAAACTAACACAACTTATTGAAAAATAAGTTTTTTTGTAACTCTGTTCAATGAGATGCCTTGTTGAACTTGCAGTAGAGAGTGCATTGATGTAGGGTTATCTGTGTCTTTGATACAAGCTTAGGCATCTGTGTTCTGTGGAAGCTGGAAACACACAAAGGTATTCACCTCTACATGCAGTCACATTCAAAGTCATGCCATTAGAGACAAAAATCTCAATCTGAAAGTCAAAACCCCTTTTTATCTGTAAAATACCCCACATTTATTTAGTAGCACAAAATATTTTATAGCCTATACTCACAAATTAAGGTCATTCAGAAATTCCTAGACTGTTTCTTTTCAATACTGTAATTATTTGGTGTATCAATTATCCTCTATATATTTTCCTCAAGAAATGTTGTAATTATTATCCCATTTAAATCATTAGAAAAATGTCTGATGTCAGGAAACTTAAAGTCCATTTCATTTCTGAAATCATAATGCAATTCCGGCTTGTACTTGGCTTAGTTTCAGCTGTGTGTTTCTGGCTCCAAGTCCAAAGGTTTACTAAAAGTAACACAAAATATTTAAAGCTGGATATTTCAATGACTACAGATGGTATTTTGTATTTCTGAGATACAAGTTTAACTACTTTTCTGTATTCTAACTTTTCAATTGCCTTTTCTATTATCTAAATTTGGGGAAATATGAGCTTGTAAAGATTATGATAGCAAAACTGGCATTCTATCCCAAGTCAAAGCTCTGTGCAGAATTAAGGAATCGCCATAGAGTTAAACTGAGCAGTGTGCATGGCTATTTTCCAATACTGAATCAGCTTTTCTATGTATACTGCTCAAATTCATAAGCTGTTCTTTCATATTCAAATATTATTTGATGGTATCAATCTTCATTTTTGGATACGAAGTTTAATCCCTTTGGAAGTAAATAAAAATAGCATGAGAACTTTTCACTATATAAAATAAAAATGATTTCATCAACATGAAGGTCTGTTAAATGGTTAGAAAGTTTAGTAAAATGTCCTTTAAATGTTATTGAGTAAACACTGTTGTGTTAACACTGGAGAATGAGCCTAATCATATCTTGGTTGATGAGAACAGACATGGCTCAATAGAAATGCAATTCTGTTCTCTAAAGAATCATCTCATTATTCCAAAGTACAAAATACACGGTAGAAATCAAAGAATTCCTTTAAGGCAAGATTAAATAAGCAAATGAGGACTATAGAATATTCTTTACATAATACATTAGTCAATCTCTGCCACAAGCAAATATGTCCCCCTAACTGCCTTGGTCTCCTGCTCTTGACAAGGATAAACATGGTCTGCTATTGTAGAAACTCATTGAAGAATAGTGTTTTAACAATTTATTTTCTTTATTGTTATACTATATTTCCCATAATTTTCTACTCTATATTCAATTTAGAATGAACGACATTCATTGTTCCTAAGTTGGCCATTATGAATTAATTATCTTTAACTTCATATAGATAAGTAGAACAGTCTGCATATTTTCCCTCTACTAAATTACAATTTCTCTTATAATTCTAGGAGAGGAGTTTTTTTTTGTTGTTGTTGTTGTTATTGTTGTTTTGCAGGAAAACTGACAATGTTTCAGTGTATACTATTTGCTATTTTTGGTATTTTACTGGACCATTCAGTTAAGCATTTGCCCCTCTTCTATTTCTTGCTTAGAGAAGGGATTTGTTATTATATCCTTTGCTTGTCAACATTGGTCCTTGTTTTTTACAAGAACTCATATGGAGTGATTGAGATGACTTGTACACAGCTTAGACGTTAAAAAAGTTGTCACTGGAGCCAAAAGGGAATTCAAAATCTTATGTTCTTAACCATATTTTAGAAATTACATTTAGAAAGTCCTCATTATTATTCAGACTATCTTTATGACTAAATATGAATGGAAAATTGTAAGTTCATTAGGAATGAAATTCAGTATAAAGTTTGCATTCATTCTTACGGTTCAATTGATAGTATGGAATAGAAGTTTTCTTTTTTGAAACCAGACTAAGATTTGTCTAAACCCCAAATCTCCACATAATATTAGGTTGAGTTTTAAGTGATTTCTATCACATTACCCCACAAGAATAGATTTTAATGAAGAATTTCAAAGAATCTTCTCCTTTCCTAGGGAGAAACATACTTCAGGTTGTGAATGTGTGTGCCCACATTACATGTTTGTAATCAGTATCAATTAGGAGAATGCAGGAAATAAAGCCATACTTCAAACTGTATTTTCTTATTTATATAAATATGCTCAGGGATATTTTCATAATTCTGAGCCCCATTCCATTGTCTTAGTCCCTAAAGAGGTTTGGAAAGCAGGAAAAAGAAATAACAAAGAACGACGGCCATGGATTATAATTTTATTTTTAATTTGAAAGTGTATGAGTTCACATGCTCATTTGAGTTTCCTCCACTACCAAGTTCTTTCCATAGTTGTTGGGAAATCTGAAATGCTAGATCTATTTTTCTAAAACACAGTGTACTGGAACAAACAGAGACACATTGAGAGGACTTGATGGTGAGAGATGAATAAACTTTTTAAACCAAATTCACTTGGGTGGGAAAGTTAAGACTGATCTATGATAACATTCATTTGTTCCTTAGCAGAGTGACAAATTATAGAATGAAAAGAAAACAAATAACCGAAGAGGTGAAATTCAGAATGTCAAGTTTCACAGATTTTGAAAGCTATCAGTTTGTTCATCTGGTTTTAGACCCAAAAGAAAAATTTTAAAATTTAAATGTCTATAAAGCTGTCTTAAGACCTAATATGTGTAGTTCCGAAACAATTTTAAGCAACGAATAATTTAAGGCATAAAATACTTTACAAAAATTGTATTCTAATCCATTTTAATTATTCACTTTTAAAGGTTTCAAAGTTTTATTCTTTGTTTTTCGTCAAAATAGAGAAAAAAGGTTAACAATGTTATTTTCAAGTAGAAAAAATTCATACTTTAATATCAAGAATAAACTTTCTGACAAAAAGGAATAATGCTATTTCTTTACCACACAGGCTATTATGGATTACTTTGAAAGTTTATTATGAGAAAAGGTAAGATAGGTATACTCTTTGCTCATTTTATTAGTTTACTATTCATGCATCATATATTTAAGAGTGGGGAGACTGAGATAAAATTCAGAAGTATATGTTGTCATTAAAGGGATAATAAAGCTTCAGCTAAATATCTGACAGCCCTTCCTAGGTAAGCATATAGTTCTGAGCTCCATCCCAAGTTCATGACTCCATTTCAAAGCAATGTGCACTGTAACAGTTTAAAACAACACACAGGTTGCTCTTCATTCCTTGAAAAGCAATCATAACTAAATAGGTATTTCCAATTTCATTAGTGAGCTCATGTACTCACTTGGCAATGGACTAAAAAAGATTGCATCATTGCAGGATGAGTTGCAATTTCATGTTATCTTTGCAAATACAAAGGTATAAGCTTGTCAACAGTATATAAATGCATCAACCATGCCTGCTATGCACTGAAAGATGAATGGTGATAAATCTTCCTGGTAGAATCTTTTGGTGAGTTAAATCGGGGCTTAAATGTCATAGTGATAAACAGCCTCAGTATCAAACTTGGCCAGACTACAAGGATCAATAGTTTACTTTATAACTAACTGGATATGTGACTATGGTCATGATAGTACCTTCTATACTGAACTGTTAATGGATCTTGAATGAGATAATGTGTATTTTTGGATTTGCATAGTAAGTGCTCAACGCTGCAGATGAAAGATAGCCAAGGGTTCTTAGATGCTCATTTCATTGATAAGTGGGGTATAGTTCCCTTTCCTGCTTCTGCGCTTGCCTGCCTGTGACGTTTATGACTATTAGATTATGGTGGCAGTGATATAATGTTGATTCTATGTCTGACTTTTCAGAGAACTAGTAGCTTCATCCTTAATCTCTTGGAACCTTAATGTACCAAAAGATAAATCCAAGTACATTATGAAGATGGAGGGGCAACAAAAGACGAGATATGTGAATGAAGTCCATACTATATATACCTTTTAGTTGGCTCTTCAGATAATGTCATAAAGGTTGGGGTTGGTGTTATCTTGAAATGGCATTTCCCCAAGAGAGAAGCATTAAACTAAACCTAATTAATCCACAGAGCCATGAGAAATAATTTTTTTGTATTGAGCCATTACATTTAATGGTGCACACAGCAACAGATAACTAGAACACTCTATTAGTATCACTAGGTGCAAAATAATGATATAACTGATTTGAAAATCTTGTATTCCCCACCTTGTCATACATAGGCTCTTCCTATACTAAACACAGTTGTACTGCTGAAAAGATTTAGCAGTGAGTGAAAAAGAAAATTACTGCCCTCATAAAGATTAGAGTCTGGCTGAGGGCAGAAAAAACTTGGAAATATCTTCTTTTGGTTGTTCTCAGGTAAAAAGCTTACTTTGACCATAAATTCGAGTTTTTCTTACACAGAGATGTGAAAGTAAAATGTCAAGGGCCAGATAACCTCATGTTGAAAGTGTTTCACTTATCAAATAGAAAAGGAAAGGGAAATGTATCTTAATAAGCCTGTAGAAAAGACATTTAAGCTTCATATTTTCATATTTATTTGTAATTAATACCCTGATAATGAGTGAAAAATTAATTGCAAGTATTAAGCTTATAAGTTCATCTCAGTGAAGGAAGGTAATATGGGTTGGAAGGTAAGCTCCTAAAGAAGAAAATATATGAACACTAAGAAATGAACATAAATTCAATGATGGGAAAAAACAAAGAAGAATAATGAAGAGAGATTAATAGGAAAGGGAGGCTAAGCAGCAGAATTAGAGGTTTGATCTTGAGAAAGACATCCTTAAGAAATTGCAATTCTGGAAAACCAAAGGGAAGTATAGAAATAGGGTAGAACTCTCAGGATTTCCAGAGAAAGAGAAACAACATATTTAGAGAGATAAATTTAAAAGGATATTTATTATGAGAAATTAGCTCACATAATATGGAAATTCAGAATTTTTGTGATCTGTAATCTGCAAGTTGGAGATCCATGAAAGAAAGCCAGTAGTGTTGTGTATCTGTCTGAAGGCGCAAGAACCAGGGTAGCTGAAGGCATTAACACTACTAGTCCAAGAGCAGGTAAGATAAGGTGTTCTAGGTAAAGTAGTAGCTGCTATCTGTGGTATATCAGAGATAAAGAAATACATGCCACAGAAAATAGGCCACATGAAAAAAAAAAACCCTTGAAGAATTTTGATAATTTTTCTGCTGCCACCAACCTAACAATTATTCACCATTGATTACGTGGCATGCTTTGCATACCTCTATCATTTGGACTTAATGATGACTCTCTCGGTAAGCTGTTATACATCATACTCTCATGTGACTAACATGTAAGGGAGCTAGATTTTCTCCCCATCAAAAGTCTGTTGTATTATACCTCATTCTTTGTCATGAATATTTGAGGAAAGAATGCAACTGCAATTCCAAAATATCTCGGAATACACACTCTCACCTGAATCTAGGAAGTTTTTCTCAGATATCCATTTCAATTAGATGTAATGTTACAACAAATAGTGATCTTTTTGACATTTTTAATGACAAATTCTCTGGTGATCCTCAGTAAGTGGGACTTACTGCGTGATTGGATATCCTTCCTTCACATTTTTAAATTCCTCTTTGATAGCCTTCTGAAAAGATTCACACAGACTGTCTTGGGGGAAATGTACTTGGACAAAATTTATTATTAGCCTTGTTCTTTTTTTCCCCAAATCCTCATGTATCTTCAGGAATAGTCTTTATCTTCCCTCTTTCATTTGACAATAACTTCAACATCATGTTTTATCAAAAGCTTCCTTGAGGAGGACAGATTCATGTTTGACCCTAGAATTCAGGTGTCATCCAGAGCTCTTGGATATTGTAGATAATCAAGACCCTTTTTTTGCACATCAAATGTAATTAGAATCACAAGAAAGAATTAAGTAGAAGTTAAAGTGTGAGTAAACAATAAGAGAACATTCATGATAAATATACAAGAAAAATATTATAATAGAAGTTCTTTTACTGTTTATAATCTGTTTTCATTATAAGTTCTTAAAGCATTCTTGGAAAGACTTTTTGACACAGTATAAAAATGAGCAATAGACAACATTATAGGAAATGGAGTGTATGTTTCTCTGAGCATCTGGCACAGGCATCTGTTGGAGATGGGACACCAGTTCATTGTTCTTTTCCTACGTGGAAGGTCTAATTAAGTAGCAGACAACCCTAGATGCCCTAGAGAGTAGTTTAAATCAGTATTCAAAAGTTTATATGTGCTCACAAACCTCTTAGATCAGTAATACAGAAGTGTGAATCTCAGCAAAACTAGTTCAAACTTTCATGCCTAGAATATGCAGAAGTTTAAAGAACTTTTATGAGGCACTGTGGCTAGCTCCAAGATATGGCAGAGAATGACTAAACTAGAAAGAACTGCAATAAGTATCAGCCTTAGCTGAGGAGCTAACTTAAGTACATTTAAACTAGATCATAAAGAGATGTTTATACTTGTTTAGGTAATTCCTAGTGAGATTTTGTTCTACTATCTCACAATGTTTAGGATGGGGAGCTTTGACTGTTCACTAAATTCCTTCCTTTCATACATCCCTTGTCCTTCCTTCGTTCCACTCTCTCCATTGCTTTCCCCCTCCTTTGCTTCTATGGCTTTTAGTCTTATGCACTGATACGGAATTGATGCTCAAGTCAATTGAAGGAGAAGGACTGCTCATGGATAATCATTAAATATATGAACTCAAATATGAAAAAAAAAATTTGAGTTCATATATTTAATGATTATCCATGAGCAGTCCTTCTCTTTCAATTAGCTCCTTTCTAGTTAAAGGAATTTGGCTTCAGAGGTTTTCCTGTAATGACAGCTTTCCTAATTTCTCAGTGCTCTTTTTAGAGGGAGCCAATCTAATTTTCCTCATCTTACTTAGTTGTAAGACACGTGATCTTACCTCATTGGCCAGGGACTCAATGTGGAAGTTGCACCGATTTCCAAGTATGTAATTCCCAATTATTCACTTAGAGACTGGGGAAATGTTTAATATGTGGGTCCACAAGCTCAGGGTACCCATTCTAAGTCAGACCTTGTCCCGGACCCTATTTTTTTCAGATCCCAACTGTAGAAAGAGTGCCAAGATGACATTTTCTCTGGTTATAAGTATCTTGATTCCAGTATTTCTTGAAACAGGAGTATGTCCTTTTTCCTGGTATAGTTACCTGATTAAATGGCCATAAGTACCTTTGGGGAAGGAATGAGGAAACATTTTCATGAGTACTTGTTATGAACGTACAGAGTCCTCCTCCTTGGGGAAGAAGCAATGATGTTCCAAGTGTGAAAGGATTCCAGCAGTTGAGGTCTAAAAAACATTTAGGTATGGAAACGTGACAAAGTCTAGAGTGATCTCTGTAAGCCCCAGAGTTGTTCATACTTATACAAGCTTAGTAGTATTCTAGTTAGATGCTCATCTGGTTTGCTCTTAGGATGAATATGATCTATCAACCCACTCCATAGCTTTGTATACATCAGGGCTTTTTAGCTTCCTGGTACTGGCTTCAAATGTTAACAGCACCTTATGATCATCATTACTATCAGAAGTCAAGTCTGTAATTAGCTCTAATCTATAGAGAAAAACCACCAGTTGACTCTTGAAGTCAGCCTACTTCTCTCCAGCAGCATTTCTTGGGAGCTTTGTGACTTCCTGAAGCCAAAAATCATCCAATGGGTTCTGAACATACATAGCATATTTATTCAAGAATTCCCAACACTTGATAATTTTGTCTTTCACCACCCGTCATGGCAATTTGACATAGGCCTTGTCTTTTGTTGTTGTTGTTCTATAAGGAATCTCTCAAGATCTTTGCTTCTTTAAATCATATGTCTTAAGAAGGAAGTTAAAAATTTGGAAACAATCTCTTATCTAGCAGTTTGTTTTGTATCATTTTGAATGAGAACACTCTTAGAATCTATTCCATACTCTGCCAGTTCACACAAATACATGCTAAATAAGTCTTATAGTTCCTATAGGATTCAGGACTGTTCCCCTGTGAGACCCCATATGTCCCAACTAATTTATGCTATCCCTTAGCTCTAGCTATATACCTAGCAGTCAAGAAGGGAGATGGGACAGATCCTGAGAGGAAAATCTATTGCATGGAGGGGAAGATGCCTCTGCTTTATCCCCAGCACAGGGAAGTGCTAGCTTTTATCAGAAGGAGTTAACCACTTCTGCAGGATCAGAAGTTTCAGAGGAACCTAGTATGCTTAAAATCTAGAGTTTTTCTTTCAGGAATTTCCATATCCTGAGCTTGGTCTCTGCAATCCCAATGTAGGAATGGGGAGATTTGAATTCTACCAAAGAGGACCTCTGGCTTTCTAGACTTGGTTTTAAAGTGCTTGATAACTGTTTTTAGCATTTCATTATGTTTCTCAACAGCATAAGTGAAGTTTAGCAATCAGAAGGCAATCCTACTGTGCATTTATTATTAATGCATTCCCATGGACAGTAAACAAGCTCCATTTACCATCAGTAAAAGCTTTCACAATTTGCCAGGGAGTGGTTTTGCTCCACCCTTTATGCAAAATGATGGAGTAGAGAAGGATCATCCAGAGGATGAGTCTGGCTTCAAAATATCAAATTAGTATTTACTCTTTTGAACCATTCCAATACTTTGGCATCAAAAAGCTTATGTTTAAAAAGGGTGTTTTGTGGGAATAATTTATTTTACAAAGCATATTTGCCTCATTGTAGTCCTTTCTTGACCATTGAACTGGGTGATCAGTTGGAAAATTCTGAAAGTCAGCATAGTAGAAACTTTCAGGGAGCTGAGGCTAAGGCTTCACATCGCTGGTCTCCCTACTGTTGTTCTCAATGGAAAAACATCTGTGAGTGGGGATTTTATTCCCCATCCCTGGCTCCTCTGCCAAAGGTGATAATCAGAAATGTAATCACTTCATGGTTTAAAATTTGGACCTTGTTGCACAAGCTCTGAAGATTGCCAATGAAGATTCTCTATGTACTAGTTGAAATTAAAAAAAATACATACATTTTGAAAGTATATTAGATGTTTTGGCTGAGTAACAACCTTTAAACAACAGATGATCTTTGCTACAGCTTACAGAAAGTCTTTAAAACGGGTGATAGAGTTTTAGTTTCTTCATCTTGCATGTGGATAATTGAATTGCAGGTTGCTAACTGAGCTTCAGTCGGTTTCAAGTTTACCATTTTGTCATTTTAAGCAAAACTTATTTTTTTTTTTTGCCATTGAAGAATGGGATATTAAAAGCGGAAGGCACCCAGACAGTATTTTTAGACTGACAAATCATTATAGCTGCTGTGATTAGAATTAAGCCTATTAAAGGCTTGAATGGTCTCTAAATGAATTATTTTCTATTATTTCTCTAGAGCCACAATGATAGAGAGGACTATTTCTTTAATAGAACTACAGCAACAATAAAAATGTATTGAACACATGCTATGCCCCAAGCATTATTTAGGGTATTACATCCCTTATCTCATTTAATCTTATTTTACACTAGAGCAAACCAAGGCATAGATGATTTGAGTAATGTACCCATGATGGTTCAGGTAGGGAGGTTGTGTTGCTGGATAGTGGACCCTGTCCAGTGCAGATGTGAATCCAATTTTCCTGACCACTATGCTAAAATACTCCAAATAACACCACAGACTCTTTAAATTCTTAGCTTCTTGAACAGCAATCTAGCACTTAGGGAATACTCAATTCTACATTTATTTTGTACATTATTAAGTGAAATTGTCATTATGAGCAAGTAATTAAATATAATTGCATAAAAAGAACTGCTTGACTATACTAAGCAAATTCACAAAGAGCTCTTCATTTATCTTTCAACCTGTTTCTTTAGCTTTTTTTGGTTTTTTTAATGTTTATTGAGGTATAATTGAGTATAATAAACTGAACACACTAAATAGCATCATGTGTTAAGTTTTTACGTATGTCTACACCAGTAACACCACAGTCAAGAAGTAAACAAAGTCATCACCTGGAAAATCTACCTGGCCCACATTATAATGTATTCATCTCCCCTCCCATTCTTGACCAGTGATCTACTCTCATCACTGTAGATTAGTTGGTACATTTGAAACTTAATATAAATTTTATACTATAAAATATATTTTGGCTTGGGTCTTTTATTCAGCTTAATAATTTATAGATGCACCTATGTTACAGGATATTATTTTTTAAATTATTTAATATCTAAGATTTTTATTTCTTTTTATTGGAAAATGTCTTTTTTGCAGAGCAGAAATTTCAGGTTTTTTTTTTCAATACAGGAGATGGAGTAGTATTTAAAGTAGGAGTGCTCTACCACTAAGCTATATTCACAGTCCTTATATATATTTTTTATTTTGAGACAGCTTCTTGCTATGTTGCCAATACCAGTCTTAAACTGGAAATTCTCCTTTCTTAGCATCCCATGTAGCTGGGATTATAGTTGTGCACAGCAATTTCTAATTTTTTTATGAGGTATGTTGGCACTGTATGTAAAAATTGATTGCTAAATTATAGGTCATGTAATCTTCTACAAGTTTTATAGTTGTGACGATGACCTATTTTGAGTTCATTTTAATGAAAAGTGCAGTTTGTGTTTCATTATATTTGTTTATTTATTTATATGTGGGCATCTCTAGTTGTTCTAACACCATTTATTGAAAATACTAACCTTTCACAATTGAATTGTCATTGTTCTTGGTAAAAGATCAGCTGACATTAATGGTATCAGTCTATCTATGGACTCTTCTGTATCACTGACTAGTCTATTCTTTTGCCAATACTGTACTTTCTGGTAAATCTTAAAGCATGTCAGCCATCTGAAATTTCTTTTCTTTTGTATTATTTTGGCTATTCCAGATCTTTCACCTTTCTATATAAACTTAAGCATCCATTTGTTAATATCTACAAAATTGTCGGTATTTTGATTGAGATTGATTTGAATCTATAAAACAAATTGAAGACAGATATCTTACTACAGAGTCTTCCTTTTTAATGCAGAATATCTCTCCATTTACAAGTCTGATTACTTTTTTATGTAAAATTTTTTATTTATATATGACAGCAGAATGCATTACACTTCTTATTACATATATAGAACACAATTTTTCATATCCGTGGTTGTATACATAGTATTCTCACACCAATTCGTGTCTTTATATATGTACTTTCGATAGTAATGATCATTACATTCCACCATCATTAATAACCTCATGCCCCCTCCTTTCCTCTCCAATCCCTCGGCCCTATCTAGAGTTAGTCTATTCCTCCTAAGCTCCTGCTCTCTGACACACTATGAATCAGCCTCCTTATATCAAAGAAAACTTTCAGCACTTGATTTTTGGGGATTGGGTAAATTCATTTAACATTATCTTCTCTAACTCCATCCATTTACCTGCAAATGCCATGATTTTATTCTCTTTTATTGCTGAGTAATATTCCATTGTGTTTTTTTAATCCATTCATCTATTGAAGGGCATCAAGGTTGGATCCACTGTTTAGCTATTGTGCTGCTATAAACATCAATGTGGCTTTGTCTCTGTAGTATGCTATTTTTAAGTCCTTTGGGTATAGACCAAGGAGAGAGACAGCTGTGTCAAATTGTGGTTCCATTCCCAATTTTCCAAGGAATCTCCATACTGCTTTCCATATTGGCTGCACCAATTTGTAGTCTCACTAGCAGTGTATGAGTGTACCTTTCCCCCACATCCTCACCAACAGTTATTGTTGTTTGTATGCATAATAGCTGCCATTCTGACTGGAATGAGATGAAATCTTAGAGTGGTTTTGATTTGCATTTCTCTAATTGCTAGTGATGATGAACATTTTTTCATGTATTTGTTGATTGATTGTACGTCATCTTCTGAGAAGTGCCTCTTCAGGTCCTTGGCCCATTTATTGATTGGATTATTTGTTTTTTGTTGTTTAGCTTTATGAGTTCTTTATACACCCTAGTGATTAGTGCTCTGATGTGTGAGGGGCAAAGATTTGCTCCCAAGTTATAGGTTCTCTATTCACCTCACAGATTGTTTCTTTTGCTAAGAAGCTTTTTCCTTTGAGTCCATCCCATTCATTGATTCTTGATTTTAATTCTTGTGCCACAGGAGTCTTATTAAGGAAGTTGGCCTAATCCAACATGATGGAGATTAGGGCCTACTTTTTCTTTTACTAGACTCGGGGTCTCTGGTTGTATTCCTAAGTCTTTGATCCATTTTGAGATTTTTGCTTGGTGAGAGATAGAAAGAAAGAAATTAAACCCCTTTTCTTTTTTTTTTTTTTTTTTTGCATATGGATTTCCAGTTTTCCCAGCACCATTTGTTGAAGAGGCTATCTTTTCTCCAATGCATGTTGTTGGCACCTTTGTCTAATATAAGATAATTGTAGTTTTGTGGGTTAGTCTCTGTGTCCCTCTATTCTGTAGTCCCAACTGTTCTACCAGTCTTTTTTGGTGCCAATAGCATGCTATTTTTGTTACTATTACTCTGTAGTATAGTTTAAGATCTGGTATAGTTATGTCACCTGCTTTAACTATTCTGGGTCTTTTATTTTTCCAGATAAATTTCATGATTTCTTTTTCTATTTCTATGAGGAATGTCATTGGACTTTTGATTGGAATTGCATTAAATCTTTATAGTGCTTTTGGAAGTACAGTCACTTTGAAAATATTAATTCTACCTCTCCAAGAGCAAGATAGATCTTTTTATCTTCTAAGGTCTTCTTTCTTTAGTGTTCTATAGTTTTTGTTGTAGAGAACTTTCACCTCTTTTTTTTTTTTTGAGGCTATTGAGAATGGGGTAGTTTTCCTCATTTCCCTTTCTGAGGATTTATCACTGATACACAGAAATGCCTTTGATTTATGGGTGTTGATTTTATATCCTGCTACTTTGCTGAATCATTTACTAGTTCTAGGACTTTTCTGGTGGAACTTTTAGGGTCTTTCAGGTATAGAATCATATCAGCAAACAGTACCATTTTAAGTTCTTCTTTTCTTATATATATATCCCTTCAATTTCTTTTGTCTGGCCAGAGTTTCAAGAACTATGTTAAATAGAAGCAGTGAAAGAGGGCATCCCTATCTTGTTCCAGATTTTAGAGAGAATGCCTTGACTTTTTCTCCATTAGGATGCTGTTGGCCTGGGGCTTAGCATAGATAGCCTTTATCATGTTGAGATATGTTTCTGTTATCTGTAGTTTTTCTAGTGTTTTGAACATAAAGCGGTGCTTTTATATTTTGTCAAATGCTTTTTCTGCATTTATTGAGATCATAATATGATTCTTACCTTTGAGTCTATTGATGTGATGAATTACTTGATCATGATCTTTTTGATATGCTTTTGTATTTGATTTGCCAGAATTTTGAGAACTTTTGCATCTATGTTGATTAGAGATATTGGTCTGAAGTTTTCTTATTTTCATGTGTCTTTGCCTGGTTTTGGAATCAGAATGATATTGGCCTCATAGAAAAAGAGGCAGCACTTCCAAACTCATTCTATTTCATGAAATAAATTGCAGAGTATTGATATTAGTTCTTCTTTAAAGGTCTTGTAGAACTCAGCCGTGTATCCATCTGGTCCTGGGCTTTTCTTGGTTGATAGACTTTTGATGGTATCTGCTATTTTGTCATTTAAAATTGATTTGTTTAAATTTGGACAAATTATGACTCTAGAAATTCCTGGATGCCTTTGATATTTTCTATTTTATTGGAGTACAAGTTTTCAAAATAATTTCTAATTATCTTCTGTATTTCTGTAGTGTCTATTGTGATATTTCCTTTTCATCATGTATGTAAGTGATTTTTCTCTTTCCTTCTCTTTATTAGCATGGTTAAGGGCCTGTCAATTTTATTTATTTTTTCAAAGAACTGACTCTTTATCCTCTCAATTTTTTCAGCTCTGATTTTAATTATTTCCTGTCTTCTGCTGCTTTTGGTGTTAATTTGTTGTTCTTTTTCTAGGGCTTTGAGATGTAGTGTTAAGTCATTTATTTGTTGACTTTTTCTTCTTTTAAGGAATGAACTACATCCATTGAATTTTTCTCTGAGAACTGCTTTCATAGTGTCCCAGAGATTTTGGTATGTTGTATCTGTGTTCTCATTTACCTCTAAAAACTTTTTAATCTCCTCCTTGATATCTTCTGTAATCCATTTTTTTATTCAGTAGTATATTACTTAGTCTCCAGGTGTTGGAGTGGACTTTATTTCTTATTTTATCATTGCTTTATAATTTCATTTAATTATGATCTGATAGAATGCAGGGTAATGTCTCTACTTTTTTAAGAGAAATTTGCTAAGAGTTGCTTTGTGTCATAGTATATGCTCTATTTTAGAGAATGATCCATGTGTGCAAGAATTTGCTTGTTGAATGATGAAATATTCTATATATGTCAGTTAAGTCTAAGTTATTGATTGTAGTATTGAGTTCTATAGTTTCTTTGTTCAGCTTTTGTTTGGAAGATTATCTTGTGATGAAAGAGGTGTGTTAAAGTCACCCAAAATTATTGTCTCATGGTCTATTTGTCTCTTGAACTTCAGAAGAGTTTGTTGAATATAGCTGCTTCTTGTTTAGGACATATATATTTATAATTGTTAAGTATTGTTGGTGTATGTTTCTCTTGAGTAGTATGTAGTGTCCTTCTTTATCCTTTTTGATTGACTTTAGTTTGATGTCTACTTTATTTGATATGAGAATGGAAACCCCTGCTTGCTTCTGCAGTCCATGTGAGTGATATGATTTTCCAACTCTTAACCTTCAGTCTAAATGTCTTTTCCTATAAGATGAGTCTCTTGGAGGCAGCATATTGTTGGGTATTTTCTTTTAATCCAATCTGACAGTCTGTGTCTTTTGATTGGTGAGTTTAGGACATTAGTATTCAAGGTTATTATTGAGATATGATTTGTATTTCCAGATATTTTTAATTATTTTTGGTATTTAAGGTAACTTGGTTTCTCCTCTGAATAGATTTTCCTTTAATGTATTCCCTCCCTCTGCTGATTATGATTGTTTTTCATTTCCTCTTCATGGAATATTTTGCTGAGGATGTTCTGTAGTGCAAGCTTTCTAGTTGTAAATTCTTTTAACTTTTGCTTATCAGGGAAGGTTTTTATTTCATCCTCAAATCTAAAGCTTAGTTTTGCTGGATATAAGATTTTTGGTTGGCATCCATTTTTATTCAGAGCTTGTTATATGTTGTTCTAGGATCTCCTGACTTTGAGGGTCTGGGTTGAAAAATCTGCTGAGATAAAACTAGGTCTCCCCCTATATTCGATCTGATTCCTCTCTCTTGTGGCCTTTAATAAATTCTATCCTTATTCTGTATGCTAGGCATTTTCATTATAATGTGCTCTGATGTAGATCTGTTGTAATTTTGGATATTTAGTGTCCTGTAAGTCTCTTGTATCTGGTTTTCCAATTCGTTATTCATGCTTGGGAAATTTTCTGATATTATCTCATTGAAGAGATTGTGCTTCCTTTTGTTTGAAACTCTGTGCCTTCCCCTATCCCAATAACTCTTAGATTTGGTCTTTTGACGCTGTCCCATAATTCCTGGATGTTCTGTTCATGGTCTCTAATTATCTTCACTGTGTGATCAACTTTATTTTTCAGACTGTAATACTTTCTCTTCACTATCTGACGTTGTTTATGCTTTCTATTGAGTTGTTTGTTTGATTTATTGTTTATTGTATCCTTCATTTCAAGGATTTCTGACTGTTTTTTGTTCAGGCTCGATAGCAAAAGATTACTTCAAGAGAGAACTATCTGTATTGGCTCTTATCTCATTGTTGGAGTCAATTTTTGCTTGTATTTGCTCATTTAGGTCATTCTTTAATTCACAGATCATTTTAATTATGAACCTTCTGAACTCCTCCTCTGACATTTCATCAACTTCGCTGTCTATAGGTTCTGTTTTTATAGTGTCCTGGTTTGTTTGGGACACTTTCTTCCCTTGATTTTTCATGTTGTCTATGTGTCTTCCTTTCTTGCAATGTGCATCTGAGATATTACAGATTCTTCTCTATATTATGATAGTACATGTGGAGATTGTCTGTACCTCACCTTAATGTTGGGCTTCCATACCCTGCTGGTGTCTCTCATTGGATGCTACTGCATCCTGTGTCTGGGACCTGAGTAAGTTTGAGTGGGTGGTCTGGGTCCCTGAGTTTGACCTCCCATGGTAGTCTGCAGGTAGGACTGGGTGGTCCTGTGCCAAAGGCTAGGCTCTAGCAGTGTCTGCCCCACCAGGGGAGGGGTGAATTGGCCCTTCTGAAATCTTGGATCTTTGTGAGCCATCTGGGCTGGATCTCCACTGTGGGGTAGTGCACTGATCAGAAGGGGTGGTCTTGCACCGGGGAGTGTCTGCCCCACTGGGAAAAGGGTGCACTTGAGCCCTGCAGAGGCTGGTGTGGGTAGATCTGGGCCACAGAAGTTTGATTTCTTTTATCAAAGTTTTACAGTTTTGTTAGACAGAGAAAGTATGTCTATGAAAATTCATATAAAATCTGTACTTCATTTTGTCTTAAAGCAGAACTCAAGAAATTTGTCCCTAATATGGGAATTTATAGCTGTTTTTTCCCCACAATTTTTATTGGTACATTATAGTTGTACAGATTCATGGGAGTTGTTGTTACATATTTGTACAAGTACACAATACAAAATTACATTTTGGCCAATATCACTCCCAGCACTTCCTGCCTTGGGCCCTTTCCTCCATTGATCTCCTTGTTTTGAACATTCATCTGCATTTTATTTTCCCTTTTCCTCAATAGCTTCCAGATGAGAGAAAACATATGAACCTTAACCTACTAAGTTTGACTTATTTTGCGTAACATTGTGGTATCTAGTTCCATCCATTCTCCTAAAAATGCCATAATTTCATTTTTCTTTACACCTGAATAAAACTCCATTGTGTATAAATAGTACATTTCCTGTATCCATTCATGGAGAACTAGCCTAGGTCACAGTTTGGCTATTGTGAATTGTGCTGCTATAAATATGGGTGTTCAGGTATCACTGTGTTGATGACTTTCATTCTTCAGGATAAATACTGAGAAGTGTATACAGCTGAGTCATATGGTGGTTCATGCCTAGCCTTTTGAGGAGCCTCCAACCGCTGATTCCCATAATAGTTGTACTAGAGTTTTAATTCTGAATCCAGGTAAATTCTAAATGGAATAATTGCAATTTTGTTGCCATAATTATTTATTCATTCCCTAACTTATTTGGTCTTTTAATAAATATGTGAATTCATCCTATAAACTAGGCCCTTCACTAGACTTTTTTTTCATTTACATTAATCACAAATACATTCCAGGTTTAAAATAATATATTTGGGTTGCTGATTTTGGTGCCCATCTAATTAAATTTTCTTTAGCTTTCCCTTGGGTGAATTACTCAGTAATTTATTCCTGAAGGGTCTCTTTCTCTGTCATATGCTAAATAATATACTTAAAGTTTAAGTGAATAATTTAAGTTATTGTCAGTATCTAAACTGGGGACTTTTTTTTAATTGACATGAGCATTTACATTTTAATTAGAGGAATTCTAAGAATCAGAACAATTTCCAGGCTACATAAATTATTTATTGATAATTTAAAGTCTATCAAGAAAGTTAATTGGGGAGAGTGATTTGAGGGAAGGATGATGTTATTCTAGAGTAAGTTTTGGTCAGTCTTTCCCAGAAATGATAGATTCTCGAATGCCTTGCAGTTACTAGGACTTATTCATAGTATAAACTTTGAACTCTGGTTTCTAGGAGTAAATATAAAAACAATATAGAATAAAGCTAGGATCTTTAAAGTACCACTAACTCAGGAAATTTTATTAGCTTATAGCATCTCATGCTGTGTAAGTTCACCCAGAAAAAAAATGTCCAGAGATATTTGAAGTTACTAAGTTTTAAAAACTTGCTCAATATTTTTGCAATTCCATTATTCTTGCATCACCTTAGGCAAGTGGAGAGGTCCCTAATGCAATATTTATGATACTCAGAAGTTTCAATCTAATGCTTTACAGAATAAAAAACACCTATGCTTTACATATCACCATGGCTGGTTTTATTAGGGGAATTTGAGATATCTACAATAATCTAATTACTTAATAGACAAAGGGAATAAGAGAAAACCACAACTCAAACTGAAATAAAACAAAAGAAACTAAATGTATATTTATTTTACAGAGATGCTTAAAGAAGTTGAGGGATAAACCAGATATTTTTGTGTCAGCACTTATATTTGATTTTATTTATCAAAAGACCTCTAAGAGATTATATATATCAATATAGTTACCATTGTTGGTTCTCCTTAATTTGTAGAATAGTGAACTCTTTGTCATTGTAATTTTATTGTTTTAATTATAGAAAACAAATTTTTGATAAAATCAACTCTATGCCAGGTAGTATTTGAGATATTCTAGGTATACTAATTAGAAACAATCCTATGAGAATACCACTATTATTATTCCAATTTAAAATTGGGAAAACAAAGACAAATAGAAGCTATTGTATTTTTCAATTAACAGAGCAAGATTCCAATTTAGGCAGCGGGGCTGTAGTCTGTTTTGCTAATGATTTTCCATTTCTACTTGCTAGAAGAGGAGCTTAATGATAACCAGCCCAAGTGAATTGCAACGACCACCAAATTACCGTGGAGGTTTCACTTCTGAGACATCAATACCTATTCAGATATTTACAACTAAATCTTTTGCTTTAGAATTCTTGAGGATGTGCTTTAAGCATTTAGCTAGGTAAGGTTAGGGTAACAGAAGTTCACAAAAGTCTTAGTAATCTACAGAAAAGCCCTTGATGTATTCAGATTCCTGCATTTTCCTGTTTAAGCTTTTCTATAGACCCTTGAAATTCTCTAATTTTTTAAAAATGTCATTTAGATGATGCCTAAGTTAGATGGTTAAACTTGAAATACATACAGTGACTTATACACAATGGATACCTCCAAAGGAGCTTGGTAAATTGCATTTGATTCCATCAGAGTCAGGGAGATTAATATAACAATCAAAGGCTTGAGTATATTCAGAAAATATGAAAAACTTATCAATTTTTAAAAATGACTTAATTCACTTACATGGCAGAGATTATTCATTTTATTCTGTGGGCACACTTAGAGAATACATGAAATGAAGAAAACAGGACACACTTTTGGGAAGTCAACTGTGCCATTTTGAAGGTGTCTGACTCAATTAAGTTTCTTACTGTGGTAACCCATGTACCCAAGATTAATTTTAAGTACACTTAAGAAAACTCTACCCTACTTAATCTAGGAAAAATTCAGAAGAATCAGCTGCAGTGTCTCAGAAAGGTGGCAGCACTCTTAGAAACCTACATACTCGTCAGGCAACTGTTTTGACAGCTTCATTAAACATTTCATTCTGTATCACTGACACGCAACTGATTTCCTCTGAGATTGCAGAAAACCATTAGGCTTTTATCAAAAGGAACTTAATCTGCCCAGTTCTCCACATGCTGTTTCTGCACTGCCACTTAAACTGGAATTAGAATCAACTTGAAGAAACATTTTTGCTGGTGACAGTAACTCATTTATGGTCGAAGTAGAAAACAATGCTGATATTTTTAATAGCTCATGAAATGAAATTAAGAATAAATCTTTGTATAAATTGTCACAGTATAGTTATATAACATTAGAGGCACATGATCTACTTAGTATCATTTTGCCTGGGTACATTTGAGGCTCTACCATGCACCACTACCTATATCAAAACCTGCTGACATTTCTAGAGGGAGATTGGCTGCCATTGAGCTCACTAGCACATGTGGAGACCAAGTGTAACTAGCCACTAGGATGCATTGGGGTTAGTTTTCTAATGTAGTAACTTTTCTGTGCTACACTGTGTACTGTATAAAAGAAAAACGTCTCCCTCCCTTTTGGTGGTACACTCTGTTAAATAGGTATCTGCTAGTGTGATTTCACATTCCCAAATCACCCAGAGTAATTAAAAGGACATTTTTCATTCTTACAATGCTACCTGTGGGAACTAGAAGATTTGTTGCATGAGTCCTAATACAGTATGGTCGTTCATTTTAGTATTCAATGAGCAAAGTTTAGATTGTGTACTTTCTATAGTCACCATCTCTGACAAATATGATTTGCAGTTCACAGTGACAGTTATTCATTGTTTCTTTCCAAATGATGTGGCTTTAAGTGTGCAACTTCAGGATGTTGCAAATGTCAATGTTAACTGATGTTCTTTGGCTTTGCCTGTGCATGGACTCCTGTATATTATCTAGAGATATTATCAGTTTACTTAGTCACAATATTCTCATTGTTAATATGTTTTCCCTAATTCAAAAAAAGAAAATCAGAATGATCACAGCAGCATGACCAGACACTGCTGAAAAAGAAGGTTAAATGACTCTCTTCTATAATCCCGTTTTCTATGTTCTCCCATCTGTTATGAAAATAACAAACAACAAAAGCACTGTATTCATGATTGGAAAGATGAAATCCACACTAAATTTGTGCAGCAAGAAAAGGAAAGTACATACGGAGACAGGCAAATATATCCAAATTAACCAAAAGTTGTTGTCCTAAAAGGCATTGATGCTCTGTTGAAGATAGTGTGGTATTCCCAGCCTAATTCAGCAGTCACTAAGAAACTTGCCTGATCACACTGTTTCCTTTATTAATATATAAAAATATTATATAACATCATTTTCTTTGTTGATAATTTGCAACTATAGAGACATCTGCATTCCTATATTTACTGTGGTACTATTTTAAAAAGTCAACTTATGGAATCCACCTAGATGTCCATCAACAAATGAAGTTAAAGAAAATGTGCTATATGTACAAAATGGAATGTTACTCAGCCATAAAAAGAATGAAATTCTGCCATTTTCTACAATATAGATGGAACTGGAGGACATTAGGTTAAGTGAAAAAGTCTGGCACAGAAAGAAAAATACTTCATGTTCCCACTTGCATGTGGAAGCTAAAATTGATCTTGAAGTAGAATAGAATATTGGTTACCAGATCCTGGACAGGGTATGGATGAGAGAGGAGGGCTAACGGGTACCAGGTTAAGATAGGAGGAATAATTAATGGTCCATATTACATTAGGATAACTATGTTTACAATAACTGTTGATTTTATGAAACCTAGTAGAGAGGATTCTGAATATCTCATTGTAAAAAAAAAAAAAAAAAAAAAAAAAAAAAAAAAATTTGAAATTTTTGAAGTGAAAGATGTACTAAATACCTCAATCTGATCATTATATATTGAGATGTCAAATTATAGTTCATGCATATGCATAATTGTCATTAAAATTTTAATATATCATATATATTTTAGTTGCAACTAAAATATATATGATGTGTGTCTATAAATATACACACACACAATGTGTTAGATCCTTATAGCAGAAAGCTAATTTGATCAGAACTTCCTAAATAGTTTACTTTTAAAATTGGGAATATTTTACTGTTTTATTCTATATATGTATGCTGAATTTAACATTTTTTTCTCTTAATGGAGGCATTAATCCCATTCACGTTTTTATTTTTAAGGCTAATAGTTTGGGTTTCAATTGCATTTTATAATGATTTGCGTTTTATTACACTTGCTATTTACCTGTAGGATATGCATTCTCTGACCTTTTATTATTAAAAATCAAGTATTTAAGGTTGTTTCGTCTTTACATATACTCTATTTTAATGACTTTACTTCCTTGTTCTATTATTTATCTTTCTTGTTTGTGTGTGGGGGGGATACTTTACTACATACCTATGACCTATCCAACAATTACCTTTTTATGTTTTCTTCTCCCTTATCCAATTATAAGTTATATTGTTTCTGTTATTAAAAAAAGTAATAGTTATATCATCACCATTATGGCCATATAAAAATATTCAACTGCTTATTATCTATCCTTTTTTGAAATTGTTCTATTTATCATTTGGTTGAATAAAGCTTATCCATTTTTGCCCTTCTTTTAATCTGCTTTTAGTTTTAATTTCTGACTCACAGTGGCTTTTCAGATCTTCAAATGCTCGTTTCTATTTGGTGTATAGATTTAGAATTTATTTCATTTGAATTTTGTTTTTGAGGGGGTTTAAGTTGCAACTCATCTACACTGTATGCAGACATTTTACTAATTTTATGCAGGAGCTCTCTATAAACTTTACTTTTCTCCTGTACATTTTTTAGTGATATCCAGGTATTTTATGTGAGTCGTTCTTTAATTGTATCACTTTATGTCAAGCAAAGGACTGGTAACTTGGCACTGTCTTTTGTTTAAGTACTTGGATTTTGCATCTCTATGGTCCCACTTTTTGTTGTTTCCCTTTCATCTCATAATTGCAAAAGGTGCTTCCTTATCCATCTTGACCATTTTTCTCCTCAGAGGTTATATATATCAGATTATCCTATAAATAGTTAGAATCCATTTCATGCATCCATTTAAAAGAAGCAATCTCTAAACCCTGTACCTATGTCTTTTCATGGTGTTGCTCCTTTAAGAGCACGCTCTTGAAAGTCTCCTCTCTGCAGTGTTTGTATGATCTGCTTTTGCCTGCCCCTCCCCCACGCCTCTTCAAATTTAGTGTGGATTTCATCTTTCCAGTGGTTGCTTCAACTCACCCTCAAGCTGCTTAGCTAACATCCCCCTTTATAGTTCTTGCAGGTTTTATTTCTGCTTTTGCTTGCCACAGTGCTCTTAGACACTCTAGTCCATATGTTTTTTTTTCCTACCTAAAACAAGAGAATAAAATTTCTGTAATATCATGGGTGTGGTTCGGCATAGATGTTTCATAACTGTGCAGGGCAGCTACTGTGAGAAAAAGTTTAGGGAGTTGTTCTGTTTTTACTACATTATATCCATTGTCTGTAGGCTCTTTGAAGTTTCTCACTAAAACTTTAGTAAACATCTATGCATGGGCTTTCAGACAGTTCAATTTTGTTTTCTTGTTTCTTCAACCAAAGGTGGTGTTAAAGGTATGAACTTGAAGGCCATTTTCTTAAACTGATTTTAGAAACTCCTGATTGACTTTTCGCAAGTGAGAAAATTTTCTATTTCTTTTGTGGCCCAAAGCTTTTTAAAGTTTTACCTCTTTTGCTTCTTCTGTTCCTTTTTTTTTTTTTTAATACTGGCTGAATGACCCATTCTTTGTCAGCCTTTCCCCCCTATACATTGGATTTAGCCAATATTTTCATATTAATGCTGATTTTAAAACTACATTTGGTAGGTTTACTAACTCACTAGGGACATGGTTCAGCTTCCATGTCATAGCAGCAAACCGTTTGGCAAGTGCATGATACAAATCACAACATTTTTTTTCTTCCCTGTAAACCATGGTTTACCAAATTATTGCCTCTAGGGCAAATCTGGCATTTGATCTGCTTTTGTAAATAAAGTGTTAGTTGAACACACTCTGTTAGTCCTTTATGCATTATCTATGGTAAAGTATAGGAGAACTGAGTAGTCACAACACAGATCTTGAAGTCTTCAAACCTAAAATATTTATAAGCTGATCTTTGACCAAAAAAAAAATTACTAATCACTATCATAAGTCATTGCCACATCTGTTTTTTGTATAGAAGAACCACAACCTCAAAGTACAAATTTCAGGATTATCTAAAGTGACCAAAACATTCTGTTATAACTGGTAAATCCTGAAATTTTGGGTGCTTGATATTATTTTACTAATGCAGTATCTAATTCCTGGCTACTTCTCCAAATATCAACTTTAGAATTCAAACTTCTTTGCTTATGTGACTCTGACAATTTGGTTTTCTTTACTACCAGCCACATAGGAGACAGAGTAAAAGAGAAGACAGTGGTTCATCTTGGTATGGAAAATATGCTATTATTTCATTCATATTCTGTTGTTAAACAGTAACAAGACTAGACTTCTTAAAGGGATGCCAGGGAATGAGGTACTGACCATTATGATTCTCTAGGTTTCTTTAATATCTCTTCCATGACATCTGCTTATCTCTCTGCTTTTAAATTTACTTTTGTTTATGGCCTCGGAGGAGTTTACATACTTTGTTGAGATCAGCCATGACATTTAATGTTTATTTGTGTGATTGTTTTAAAATATATTTATAAATTCTCAATAATTTGATGGTTGGCTGTTTGTATTAATGTAGGTGTCACCAATATTTGGACAGCGTCTGATATGTAACAGATGTTTGTTGTTATTAAACAGAAAACAGCAGAATTTTGCATAATTCATTGGAAAAACATACCACTACAAAAATAAATTGAAAAGTAGTGTACAAAAAATGAACTTGAAATAGTTGCTTATGCAAAATTCTGCAAATAACTATATAAGAGCAGTAATAAAACATAAAAATTTATAAGCTCATGAAAAAGTTAACAAGATTAAATGACTCCAGATGAAGAGCATCTGGAAGCAAGAGGAAAGGTGATGGTTCCTTATAAATGCTGAATAAAATACTCAGACACTCAGAGAAAGAAAGAAATATTGACATCAAACTGCATTCACAATTTGTTGCGATATATTAATAACTGTTTCCTCTATAAAATCCAGGTTGAAGGACATAGTAGTTTTCATGTTTGCTTGCCTTAAATATAAAGGAAAATTTAGCATTGTAAGAGAGGTGCTGAATATTTGATATCTAATTATTTTATATAAAGTAATCAGGAAAGGATTCCCAGTACTATCACATTGAATTCAGCAGGAAATGAGGGATTAGATTCCACATATATCTGGAAAGAGTGCAGTTATCCCTCCCTCTTTTTTGAACACAAATATATTGATATAGGATGTTTGGAGAACAGCAGGACATCTGGAGAAATGGATGCAGTAAGCAATGGCAGATTAATGGTGAATGAAGTCAGGGAGAGAGCAAGTGTTATTCCTTGAAGGTAAGAAATTGTTTTTATCTCAGAGGAAATTAAGAAATATGTTTAGAGAAAATAGGAGGAAGTATTTAGACTATTATTGCAATAGTTCACCTAAGAAACATCCATGTCTTTTTCCAAGCAGATAGTTGTGGAGCAGGGAAGAAATGGTCAGATTCTCAGAGGGTATATTACTGCAGAGTATGACATTATACCTTATCAGTAACCTCATAGTGCCAACATACTGTCAGTTTCACAAATGAGGTCACTCCTGAACCTAGAATAGTTCCTATAATGTAGGAACATCTGTGGAATGAATGATTAAAGGAATGACCAGTTGAATATTATAGAATTGATTTCTGTTACAACCCATTACTAAATGAGTAGACCTTGATCTAGCTCCATTAAAAGTCATTGAAATAACAACAAAAAAATAATTTACTGATTTAAAAGATCAAATTTCAAGCTGTGTGTGGTGGCACACGCCTATAATCTCAGTGGTGCAGGAGGATCACAAATTCAAAGCCAGCCTCAGAAAAAGCAAGATGCTAAGCAACTCAGTGAGACCCAGTCTCTAAATGAAATACAAAATAGGGCTGAGATGTGGCTCAGTGGTTTAGTGCCCCTGATTTCAATCCCCCCAATTTCATGTAGTGAAAGTGAACCCTATTTAAACATTATTGTGTATTTCTTTTAACTATTGTAACAGTTTAATACTAAAAAAAAAAATTACTTTGGGCATCTGACCAATTGATAAATTCTCATCACTGCTGATCATACTGATTATTTGGAGAGAGATTACACTTTGCATTGATTACAGTATCTGGAAAATATACCCGTCCCCAAAACCTCAGGTGATAGACAATGCAGCAAGGTTTTGAGGTAAAAAGATGAGACTCTAAAAGCTGTAGCTTCATTAATGAATTAATTTGAATGAAATACTGCATGGTAACTCAAGGAAGTAGGGCACTGGAGGCTTTCTCTTGGGGACTGTTTCCTGGCTGTCAGAAGGTGAGCATCTTTCTTTCTCCATGACCTTCTGCCTCATACCAGGTGTCAGCCAACCATGAGCCCCAAATCAACCTTTCCTCCTCTAAGTTGTTCTTGTGAAGTATTTTGGTCACAGTGACAGAAGCTGATTAACACAATTCCAAATCCCCTTTATATGTTTTAAAACAAATATTTAAAGCCAATATGAGGCCACAACATTAAATTTTATAGATATAAAGTAGTAGATATTAGCCATTTCATCTAGTTCAGTCTAATATTTCCCTTTGATCTAGTAATAGAATCATATGTTGTAGTTCAGTGTATAATAAAATTTGAAGTTTCAAGTGGAGAGTAACACTGTTTTATGATCTCATCTTTTCCCTACCCTTCAGAAACTCTAAGATTACTGGAGCACTAGTCAGAGAAAACTTGGAGTTAATATTGTATTAATTATATCTCCCAAATTCCAATTAACTTTTGTGTTACTTAGGACTGAATTTTTGCTAAGCAGAACCAATTTTGTCTTGATTTATGATATAGCAATCCTCCTTTCCCAGGGAAACATTAAATTAAAAGTATTCTCTATCAATTATTGTATAAAACTTTTTCTTTGAACACTTTAACAATCTTTTTAAGGACAAATGATAGTCAATATACGACTTGATATTGCATTTTTTAAATTTTGTAAGGGGAAAGTTCTTTGGCTTGAGTAGATTTACATTAGGTAAATAGTTTTCTTGTTTTATGATATATCAGAGTATACATTCTGTTAGGGTCTATATCTATGATGTACCTTAGTACAAATATTGGTTCAGTTTTATATTTCTGTATAGTGAAATGTTGCCATTTCCATATTTCACATCAAGTATTAAGAGGGACTATGAAATAATTAAATGTCTCTTTTTAGATTTTCAAAGAGAAGGATTCAACACTTAATTAAATTAATATTTGACTATGTTTAAGATAACTTGCTTGGTGCTGTAGGGGATGGAAGAAACTCCTGCCCTCAAAGACGTTATAATAAAAATTGGAAAGTAGAACTCAAATAGCTACAGAAATAGAAAAGAATTAAGATATGCCTTCTAATCTTGAAAAACACTGATTAATCAAAATTTATTTTACAAGTAATAATTTCATTAAAAGTTCATTGGTGGTAGAATTTACATCAGATATGTGATTATATGTTACAGAGATATAGTATATTTGCAACACATTCAAACCTAAAGACATGAATTCAACTGACTTGAAAATCATGGGTACAATTTATTTTTATAAAAAGCTTCAAGTGGTTTTTAGAAATAGTGCACTATCTGTTCATATTATTATTACAGTGCTTACACAAACTCATAAAATTGGGCTTATTTTCTTGTCTATCACTGACTGGAGGAACCTAGCAGGGGAATTGATCCTATCGATTTGAAAACGTTCAGGATTCTTCTCAATCTCCATGAAAACAGAGGTATAAAAACATCTAAATTAGTGCATGCCTTTTACTAAAGTTGAAATTCTAGTTTAATTTAAAGAAAAATTGGAAATTATATCAGAAAAATATAGCACTTTTATGGTTAGTTCTTATGATTTTTCTGTTTCCTCATCTTAACCATGCTAATACATTAAACCTTTTCTTTCCTTCTTTTATAAATAGGATGGAAACCTAAAATTCTTGATTTCTTAATTATAGTTTTCTTTATTTTTTGATGATTGCCTGTCACCTACTGATAGCAAAAATTCTCTTGAAGTAAATGGCTAATGTAAACCAGGTTGACCTTTGGTACTTTTTCATTATTATACTTTCTACAAATACAGACCTGTGAACCTCTTACATAAATTTGATAGCAGTAGATTTTGAATAGTAAAGGCTGTTCAATTGATTTCCACTTCCCTAAAACAAGATAGATCATGATCTGAATGCTATACAGATTCAACCATAATAAATGAGGCCACTTTTCATCCAACCAGAGTGTCCTCCTAGTTAAGAAAGGTCACTTCAGTTCTTGACCTTTATGTGCTGCCCGATTAACTAATATTTAAGCATTGCTTCATGGAAATCTCATAGAAATAAGTATAAAACTTCTTTGGAAATACAGATGGAAGACTTCCAAATTCACTCTTTCTATGAAGTTAGTATCGCATTCATACCAATATCCCTAATGAACCTAGATATAAAAATCTTTAATCAAATATTAGCAAATCATATTCAACACATTGACCTAATAAATTTACCCCAGGAATGCAAGGATTATTTAACATATGCAAATCAGCACAAAGACAGCATTAAGAACAAAATTAGTCATCAATAGATAACAGAGAAGGCCTTCAACAAAACTCATGCATGATAAAAACACTGAGGAAAGTAGAGGCAGAAGAAACCTACTTTAATTTCATAAAGGTTACATACAAAAAAACCAAAGCCAACAGCATAGTGACTGAGGAAAACCTGAAAACATTTCCTTTAAAATCTGAAATAAAACATTAGTGTCTACTCTACTCTCATCACTGCTATTAAATACAGTATTACATTCTTACCAGATCTATTAGGCAAGAGAAGGAAATAAAAGGTATAACAGTAGGAATGTAGCAAAGTCAAATTATCATTGTTGGCAAGTGATATAATCCTATGTCCAAAATCATTAGCTTTCCTACGTACCAACAATGAATCTGCTGAGAAAGATATAAAAACAATTCCATTCCTAAAAGCTTCAAAAAATAAAATAGGAATAAATCTAAACAAGGAGGTGAAAGACCTCTACAATGAAAATTATAGAACACTGAAAAAATAAAATGAAGAATACAACAGAAATGCCTCTGATGTTAATGGTTAGGAATAATTAATATTGTTATAATGACCATATTACCAAAAGCAATATATAGATTCAATGCAATCCCCATCAAAATACCAATGACATTCTTCACAGAACAAGAAAAATTACTTCAACAATGGGGAATAAAAGACCTAGAATAGCCAAAGCAATTCTAAGCTGGTAAAGCAAAGCTGGAGACATCAAAATACCTGACTTCAAATTTTACTAGAGATCAATAGTAGCAAAAACTGGATGGCACTGGCATCAAAATAGACACAGAGACCAGTGGTACAGAATAGAAGTCACAGATACAAACCCACACATCTACAGTCATTTAATCCTTGACAATGGTGCCAAAAGCACCTTTTGACAAGACAGAACCTTTTTAACCTATGGTGCTGAGAAAACTAGTTATTCATATGCAGAAGAATGGGACTATCTTATCTTTCATCCCAAACAATTCAACTGAAAATGGATCCAAGACCTAGGAATCAGACAAGAAACTATGCAATGCTAGAAAAAAAAAATTAAGAGTTAACAATTCCAAAAGACAACAACTTCCTCAGTAGAATCCCTAATACTCAGGAAATAATACTAGGAGTTAATAAATGAAATGGTATCAAATTAAAAAGCTTCTGCACAGAAAAGGAAAAAACTAAGAATGTGTAGAAAGAACCTACAGAATGGGATAAAATCTTTGCTAGGTACTCTTGTGACAGAGGATTAATCCAGAGCTGAAAAATCTTAACACCCCCAAAACAAATACTCCAATTAATAAAAGGGCAGATAAATTGAACATATATGTTTCAAAAGAAGAAATACAAATGATCAACAAATTAATGAAAAATCTTGAGCATCATTAGGAATTAGGGAAATGCAAATCAAAACTACTGTGAAATTTCATTTTACTCCAGTCAGAGTGGCAGTCAGCATGAATACAAACAATAATAAATGCTGAGGAGGATGTGGAGAGAAATGAATACTTATACATTTTTTTGGTGGGATTTTAAGTTAGTGCAACTACTATGGAAATCAATATGGAGTTTACTCAAAAGATTAGGCATGGAACTACTATGTGACTCAGATATACCACTCCTCAGTATTTAACCTAAAGAATAAAAGTCATTATACTACAGCAATATATGCATACCCATGTTTGTAGCAGCACAATAAACAAACTGAGGAATCAGCCTAGGTGTCCACCAGTGGATAAAGAAAATATAGTATTTATAAACAACAGAGTTTTATTGAGCCATAAATAAAATCATGTTATTTCCCCCCCCCAAAAAAGGATGAAACATTGATGGATGGTGTAACAATGTGGGCCTTTTGACTTCATAGAGCTGACAGCACCACACTGTTAACAGACAGTTCTGGCTGCACAGCTACTATATGTCATGTGGGGATATATTCCTTCTCATGCTGGCCAGTTGTTGGAACAATGGCAGCTTTTTTGAATGGTATGTAGTTTTCTGCAAGAAATGGCATGGTAAACCTGCCCAAAAATTGCATATTTTTATACCTAACATGGCTGCAAGCTTTCAACAATTAACCCTATGGGGGGATCTTGGAAGAACCATATAGTGTCTATTACCATTTACGTACTTATTATCGGTGAAAGAGCCCATTATTGCAATTTTTTTGAAAATGTAATATATTCACATTCTTTAAGAATTCTAAGTCTTTAGAACAAGAAAACTTATTGCCTCAGTTTACAGGACAGATAGCTTATATTATTAAAAATATTCCATATGCATTCAAGTTCCTTTTTAATGGATTTATGCTATCAGAAATGGAGATATGATATATTGTAGCCTATGATAGGCTACGAAGATCAACATAGGCTACAAAGATCATCATAACATAATATGAAGTTAAAAAGGCTTGATATTCAACAACTAATATGGTATTATTTTGCTCATATATATTGTGTCTCTTTATTCTATGTTTATTACTATAAAACATACTGGCTTTGATGACATTATAGATCTGGGAGTTTAATATTCTTTATAATAAAAAATTGGCAAAAAAACAGGAAGAAAATTTTCACCCAAAAGTGATATGGATACCAAGTAAGTGCAATGCAACTAACCATTAGGAAAATGTAAATTAAAATTTTTTAAAATGTGATCTTAAAAAAATTGATCTAATTCATTATACATGACAGTAGAATTTTGAGGTATTGCACACAAATGGAGCACAACTTCTCATTCCTCTAGCTGTAGATCATAATTTTGTATTACCACATACCTATTATAGCAACAATACCAAATGCTAGTTAGAAAAACTTGGTTTCTCATGTACTGCTGATTGAAATTTAAAATGATACAGCTATTCCTGAAATAGATTGGGAGTCTTTTGAAAAAGTAAACATACAACTCAATAGTTAGTGAACTTCAGGAAACTCTCCCAGAAAAATAAAAACTTGTGTATGGATAAAAACATATATACATAATGTACCTGCTTTATTTGTTATAGCCCCAAAGTGGAAAAAACTAAATACTTTGATTGATAGTTGATTATCCAACTATGGTACATCTGTACCATGAAATGCTACTTAAGAATAAAATAAAACAAACTATGATATAAGCATTACCTTGTATGGATCTCATGGGCAGAATGCCGAGTTAAACCAATCACAAATTGTATGAGATAAGAATCCATTAGTGATTTCAACAGTTAGAAATGGTGGATGGAAGGTGCCAGTTGTGACTATAGGTAGCATCGGGAAGACCTTTGTGGTAATGGAATAATTTTGCATCCTGATTGCAAAAGTAGTCTCATGGATCTGTATATGTGACAAAATTACAGAAACATACGGTACACCTATATTAATTCATTTGGTTTGATATAATACTGTAGGATGAATACCTAGGATGTAACCAAAGAGTGTTTGTAGATAAATTTACATGGGATCTTTTTGTATCAAATTTAAATGTCTTGTAACTAACTTCAAAGTGAAACACATTAAAATTTTAGGAAGAATACATTTTCAATAATTAGTAAGCTCACAATCTTCTTTTGCTCCATAATCTAAACTAAAAATGGATTTTGTAGGCATGTTGAAAAATAGAAATTGAATAGAGTGTTTTAGAAACTATACTACAATGAAAGAATGAAAAGAGTTTAGGGGTTTTTTTTTTTGCTGGTGTGGTGGCACATGCCTGAAATCCCAGCAACTCAGGAATATGAGATTGGCCTTGAACTTTCAACCCTCCAGTCTAAAGAATTTAAGAAGACCCTATTAAAAAAAAAACACTAAAAGTAGAGACTTCCCACACCAGCCCTTGTGGGACCCAGGCTCACAGTAGGCACAGGTCCACTTCCCCACTAGAGCCTAGCCTCTGGCACAGGACCACTCTTTCAGTCCAGCAGACTGTAGGAGTCAGACCTAGCCAAGATCTGGTCCAGGGTAGGTCCGAATTCGCCTCCACCTGGGAGCCTAATCCACTTCCATCTTGGGACATTGCAGTCATCGCCATAGCCTTCCCCACACAGTAGCCCCTAAATTTTTGATAACAGACAGGGCCCACTCTTGCAGCCCTTTCTCTGTAAAACATTAATCCCATCATGGGGTTACTTAACTATTATCTCAAGTTACCTCTGCTATTATTGCCACCAACCCAGATGCAGTAGCATCCATTGAGGGACACCAGCAGGGTATGGAAGCCCAACATCCAGCTGAGGTACAGGTACTACAAGAATATAGGGAAGAAATTGTAATTTCTCAGATGCACACTGCAAGAAAGGAAGACACATAGACAACATGAAAAAACAAGGGAGGAAGGTGCCCCAAACAAACCAGGACGCTATAATAATAGAACCTATGTACAGGGAAGTTGATGAAATGTCAGAGAAGGAGTTCAGAGTATTCATAATTAAAATGCCTTGTGAATTAAATAATAACATAAATGAGCAAATATAGGCAAAATATGATCACTCCAATAAAGGGATAAGACAGCAAATACAGGTAGCAAAATATCAACAAAGACTCTGAAAAAAAACAGAAATCCTTGAAATGAAGGATACAATAAATCATAAATAACTCAATAGAAAGTATAACCAACAGACTAGATCACTTAGAAGTAAGAATATCAGATAATGAAGACCAAGTATACAATCTGGAGAATAAAGTTGATCACACAGAGACCATGAACAGAACATCCAGGAATTATGGGACAGCATCAAAACACCAAATCTAAGAGTTATTGGGATAGGGGAAGGCACAGAGTTTCAAACCAAAGAAATGCACAATCTCTTCAATGAGATAATATCAGAAAATTTCCCAAGCATGAAGAACGAATTGAAAATCCAAACACAATACAAGAGGCTTACAGAACACAAAATGTTCAAAATTATAGCAGATCTACACCAGAGCACATTATAATGAAAATGCCTAGCATACAGAATAAGGATAGAATGTTAAAGGCCACGAGAGTGAGGAATCAGATCACATATAGGGGGAGACCTTGTTGTGTATCAGCAGATTTTTCAACCCAGACCCTCAAAGCCAGGAGATCCTGGAACAACATATACAAAGCTCTGAACGAAAATGGATGCCAACCAAGAATCTTATATCCAGCAAAACTAAGATTTGGTAATGAAATAAAAACTTTCCCTGATAAACAAAAGAACTTACAACTAGAAAGCCTGAACTACAGAACATCCTCAGCAAAATATTCCATGAAGAGGAAATGAAAAACAACAATGAAAATCAGCAGAGGAAGGGAATACACTAAAGGAAAATCTATTCAGAGGAGAAACCAAATTACCTTAAATACCAAAAATAAACAAAAATGGCTAGGCATACAAATCATGTCTCAAAAATAACCCTGAATGTTATAGACTGGTAGACCAATGGTACAGAATAGAGGACACAGAGCCTAACCCACAAAATTACAATTATCTTATATTAGACAAAGGTGCCAAAAACATGCACTTTAGAAAAGATAGCATCTTCAACAAATGGTGCTGTGAAAACTGGAAATCCATATGCAACAAAATGAAATTAAACTCCTGTCTCTCACCATGCACAAATCTTAATTCCTAGGTCCTTGATCCACTTTGAGTTAAACCAGAGACTCTGCAACTAATTGAAGAAAAAGTAGGCCCTAATCTCCATCATGTGGGATTAGGCACCAGGTTCCTTAATAAGACTCCTATAGTGCAAGAATTAAAACCAAGAATGAATAAGTGGGATGGAATCAAATTAAAAAGCTTCTTCTCAGCAAAAGAAACAGGTGAATACAGAGGTGAGGTGAACAGAGGCCTATATCCTGGGAGCAAATTTTCACTCCTCACACATCATACAGAGCATTAATCTCTAGGGTATATAAAGAACTCAAAAAGCTAAACACCAGGGAAAAAACCCAAATAACCCAATCAACAAATGGGCCAAGGACCTAAACAAACACTTCTCAGAAGAGGATATACAATCAATCAAATATGTGAAAAAATGCTCATCATCTGTAGCCATCAGAGAAATGCAAATCAAAACTACTCCAAGATATCATCTCACTCCAGTCAGAATGGCAGCTATTATGAAGACAAACAACAATAAGTATTGGCAAGAATGTGGGAAAAAAGGTACACTCATACATTTCTAGTGGGACTGCAAATTGGTGCAGGCAGTATGGAGATTTCTTGGAAAACTGGGAATGGAACCACCATTTGACCCAGCTGTCCCTCTCCTCAGTCTATTCCCAAAGGACTTAAAAACAGCATACTATAGGGACACAGTCACATCAATGTTTATAGCAGCACAATTCACAACAGCTTAACTGTGGAGCCAACCAAGATGCACTTCACTGGATGAATGAATAAAAAAATGTGGCATATATACACAATAGAATTTTACTCAGCATTAAAAGAGAATAAAATCATGGCATTTGCAGGTAAATGGATGGAGTTGGAGAAGATAATGCTAATTGAAGTTAGCCAATCTCCCCCAAACAAATGCTGATATAAGGAGGCTGACTCATAGTGGGGTAGGAGATCAGCAAGGATGGTGCAACGTGATGGACATCATCCAAAGTACATGTATGAAGATTCGAATTGGGTGTCAACATGCTTTATATATAAACAGGTATGAAAAATTGTGGTATATATGTGTAATAAGAATTGTAATGCAAAAAAAAGTACATGTATAAAGGCATGAATTGGTGTGAACATACTTTATATACAAAGATATGAAAAATTGTACTATATGTGTAATAAGAATTGTAATGCATTCCAATGTCATTTAAAAAAATTAAATCAATAAAACTAAAATGAAAAAAAAGACCCAACAATATACTGCCTCCAAGAGATTCATCTCATAGGAAAAGACATCCACAGACTGAAGGTGAATTGTTGGGAAAAATCACACCACTCACATAGACTGCAAAAGCAAGCAGGTGTTTCCATCCTCCTATCAAATAGATTTCAAACTAAAGTCAATCAAAAAGGATAAAAAAGGACACTACATACTGCTCAAGGGAACCATACACCAACAAGACTTAACAATGGGGCATCTACGTTCATCAAACAAACTCAAGTTTAAGAGTCAAATAGACTACAACACAATAATTTTGGGTGACTTTAACACACCTCTTTCAATAAATAAAGATCTTCCAAATAAAAGCTGAACAAAGAAACTATAGAACTCAATACTACAATCAATAACTTAGACTTAACATATATAGAATATTCCAATCTTCAATGAGAGAATATACTTTCTTCTCCGCAGCACTTATGATCTATTTTAGGGAAGGATCATATGTTATACCACAAAGCAACTCTTAGAATGCAGGGCAGTATCTCTATATTTGCTATCAGATCATAATGGGATGAAATCAATGATAAAATAAATAAATGAAATCCACTCCAACACCTGGAAACTAAATAATATGCTACTCAATGAACAATGGATTGCAGAAGACATCAAGGAGAAGCTTAAAAATTTTTTTAGAGGTGGTAAGAACAAAGATACAAAATATCAAAATATGTTTGGGACACTATAAAGGTCGTACTAAGAGGAAAGTTCATTGCATGGAGTTCATCCCTTAAAAGAAGAAAAAGTCAATAAGCAAATGATTTAACATTACATCTCAAAGTCTTAGAAAAAGAACAAATCAACACCCAAAGCCGTAGAAGACAGGAAATAATTAAAATCAATGAAACTGAAACAAAAACAATTGACAGAACAAAAAGTTGGTTCTTTGAAAAAATAAATAAAATTGAAAGACCCTTAGCCATCCTAATGAAGAGAAGGTAGAAAACTCAAATCACTAACATACTTAATGAAAAAGGAAATATCACAACAGACACTACAGAAACACAGAAGATAATTATAAATTATTTGTAAAACTTGTACTCCAATAAAATGGAAAATATTGAAGGCATAGAAAAAATTCTAGAGTCATAATTTGCTCAAATTTAATCAGGATGATATACACAATTTAAACAGATCATTTTCAAGTGAGGGATTAGAAGACACAATCAAAAGTCTATCAATCAAGAAAAGCCCAAGACTGGATAGATGCACAGCAGAGCTCTATAAGACCTTATATCAATATGCTTCAATTTATTTCAGAAAATAAAAAAAGAGGCAGCACTTCCAAACTCATTCTATGAGGCCAATATTACTCTGATTCCCAAACCAGGCAAACAGACATCAAAAAGAAAACTTCAGTCCAATATCTCTAATGAACATAGATGCAAATTTCTCAATAAAATTCTGGCAAATTGAATACAAAAACATATCACAAAGATCATGCATCACGATTATGTGGGATTCATCCCACAGATGCAAGGTTGGTTCAACATATGTAAATCAATAAATGTAATTTGTCACATCAATAGACTCAAAGATAAGAATCATTTGATCATCTCAATAGATGCAGAAAAAGCATTTGATAAAATACAGCACCCCTTCATGTTCAAAACACGAGAAAAACTAGGGATAACAGGAACGTATCTCAACATCATAAAGGCTATCTATCCTAAGCTGAAAGCCAACAACATTCTAAATGGAGAAAAATTGAAGGCATTCCCTCTAAAAACTGGAACAAGACAGGGATGCTCTCTTTCACTGCTTCTATTTAAAATAGTTCTTAAAACACTGGCCAGAGAAATTAGAGGAAAGAAATTAAAGGATACACATAGGAAAGAAGAACTCAAATTGGCCCTATTTGCTGGTGATATGATTCTATACCTAAAAGCTCCACCAGAAAACTTCTAGAATTTGTAAGTGAATTCAGCAAAGTAGCAGGATATAAAATCAATGGCATTTCTGTGTATCAGTGACAATTCCTTAGAAAGGGAAATGAGGAAAACTACCCCATTCTCAATAGCCTCAAAAAAAAAATACTTGGAATCAACAAAAGAAATCAAAGATGACCTTAGAAGATGGAAAGAACTACCTTGCTCTTGGATAGGCAGAATTAATATTATCAAAATGACCATACGTCAAAATCACTATACAGATTTAATGCAATTCTGATCAAAATCCAATGACATTGCTCATAGAAATAGAAAAAGCAATCATGAAATTCATCTGGAAAAATGAGAGACCCAGAATAGCTAAAGTAATCTTTAGCAGGAAGAGTGAAGCATATGGCATTACTATACCAAACCTTCAACTATACAACAGAGCAATAGTAACAAAAACAGCATGGTACTGGTACCAAAACAGGTGGGTAGACCAATGGTACAGAATATAGGACACAGAGACTAACCCACAAAACTACAATTATCTTGTATTAGATAAAAATAACAATGCATGTTATTGGCACCTTTGTCTAAAGGTGCCAATAACATGCATTGGAGAAAAGATAGCCTCTTCAACAAATGGTGCTAGGAAAACTGGAAATCCCTATGCAACAAAACTGAACTCAAAATGGATCAAGGATTTAGGAATACAACCAGAGATCCCGCGTCTAATAGAAGAAAAAGTAGGCTCTAATCTTCATCATGTGGGATTAGGCCCCAACTTCCTTAATAAGACTCTTGTGGTGCAAGAATTAAAATCAAGAATCAATAAATGGGATGGACTCAAAGGAAAAAGCTTCTTCTAAGCCAAAAAAAAAAAAATCTGAGGTGAAGAGAGAGCCTAGAAATCAGAAGCAAATCTTTACCCCTCACACATCAGATAGAGCACCAATCTCTAATATATATAAAGAACTCAAAAAGTTAAACACACACACAAAAAAACCCAATAAATAAATGGGCCAAGGACCTGAAGAGAGACTTCTCATAAGATGATGTACAATCAATCAATAAGTACTTGAAAAAATGTTCATCATCACTAGCAATTAGAGAAATTCAAATCAAAAGACTCTAAGATTTCATTTCACTCCAGTCAGAATGGCAGCTATTATGCATACAAACAATAAGTGTTGGGGAGAATGTGGGGAAAAAGGTACACTCATACACTGCTGATGGGACTGCAAATTGGTGAAGGCAGTTTTGAGATTGCTTGGAAAATTGAGAATGGAACCACCATGTGACTCTCCTCAGTCTATTCCCAAAGGACTTAAAAACAGCATACTACAGGGACACAGACACATCAATGGTTTTATAGCAGCACAATTCCCAATAGCTAAACTGTGGAACCAATCTAGATGCCCTTCAATAGATGAATGGATTAAAAAAAATGTGGCATATATACACAATGGAATTTTACTCCGCAATAAAAGAGAATAAAATCATGGCATTTGCAGGTAAATGGATGGAATTAGAGAAGATAATGCTAAGTGAAGTTAGCCAATCCCAAATAACTAAATGTTTGATATAAAGAGGCTAATTCATAGTGGGAGAGGGAGCATGGGAGAAAAAGAGGACCTCATGATAGGGCAGAGGGGAAGGGATGGGGCAAGAAATGATGGAATGTGATGATCATTACTATCCAAATTACATGTATGAAGACACAAATTGGTGTGAGTATACTTTGTATACAATCAGATATGAAAAATTGTGCTCTATATGTGTAATAAGAATTGTAATGCATTCTGTTGTCATGTACATATAATATACATAATGAAAAACTAAAAGTAAATAGCAGAAGAATCAGTAGAATAGAGGGAAGAAAACAGGGGGAAGGGGGAAGAGAAAGTACTGGGGACTAAATAAGAACAAATTATATTCCATGCTTTTACCATTATGTCACAATGAATCCTATTGTCATACATAACTAAAAAAGAAGCAATAAAAATGCTGAAAAAGAGAACATGCAAATAAATGTATTCAATTTATTTAACATCAATCACCGCAAAAATAAACCTTTTCTGTATAACAGCAACAACAAAAAGTATCTCAAAAAAAAGTCTGGAAATATAGTTCAGTGGCACAGTATCACTGGGCTCAATTCCCAGCCCCAAATAACAGTTTATTCTCTTCCTTAACTGATTTCCATAAACCAGTAAATAGAGGTGATTAACTAAAAAGTAGAATGGGGCCATAAATGGAGAATGTTTTGAATATTTAATCATAAGGAATAAATATAAACTCATTCACACATAGTTCAGACTATGAATGTTCTATTTCATATGAAAGTAACAATAAATCTATATTGATTAAATATGCTCGGTGAGTACAGCGTATATTTGCATTATAAAATCCAGGATTCATTTAAGAACAAATGTGTCCTTCTGAGTAATTGTGTTCAATAATTTTGAAAAGTCTTTTTAAAAAAAAATTTGGTAGTGGTGATGTAACCCAGTGAAGTCTTACCGCTGAATTACATCCCAATCCATTTTATCTTTATATTTTGAGACAGGGTCTCACTAAGTTTCTGAGGCTAATCTTGAACTTGCAATCCTCCTGTTTCAGCCTCCTAAGTTGCTGGGGCTACAGGTGTGTGTGCTGAAAAGTCTTTTAATGATATAAATTTATTTATGATCCCCCATAGAGGATTTTTTTTTAAAGCCAGGATGTCAAAGGACTAATAAAGTAAGCCTGTATCATTATTTAAAAAAGTAAATACAAAAATACTCTTCTATAAATTGTGGAACCAATATAGGTACCCTTCAATAGATGAATGAATAAAGAAAATGTGGTATATGTACACAATGGAATATTAATCAGCATTGGGAATAAAATCATAGGATTATATTCTCCAGCTCCAACCATTTGCCTGCAAATGCCAAGTGAAGTTAGCCAATCCCAAAAAACAAATGCTGAATGTCTTCTCTGACATAAGGATGCTGATTCATAATGGGGATGGGGGGTGTGGAGCATGGGAGGTATAGACAGACTTTAGATAAACACAAAGGGGAGGGTAAAGGGGGTAGAGAAGATGGTGGAAAGAGAAGGATATCATTACCCTAAGTACAAGTATGAAAACGTGAATGGTGTGACTCTAATTTATGAATAACCAGAGACATAAAAATTGTGCCCTATTTGTGTAATACGAATTGAATTGCATTCTGCTGTCATATATAATAAATTAGAATAAATTTTAAAAAGAAATACTATATATTAAAGAATTTTATATTAACTTTTTATTTGTATCTTCAGATTATTTTACCTTCAAAGTCTATTTGTTCTGATATCTGTTTGAATTGTTGAAACTCTTGTTCATACAATAGCAATAGCTGGCTAAATAACTATTTTACTGTGAGGAAAATTCAAATATGAGAACCTTTTTGACTGAGTTCTGGTTTCTTTAAGCAGTATTGTAATAGACAAACAAAATTTCTAATATTTTATCTCCAATACAATTGATCATTTTATACAGTTTCTTTGGGTACCATGTATTAGTTGAGGTATGATCTGTCCTTTGCTGCTACGTCAGTCTTCTATATTAAAATAACCAAAAGAAAACAGATATGGACACATTTATAAAATTGAAAATAAAACATTCAAAATATCTATAGTTATGTGATATGGCTTCATTTTCTATTTCCAGTGATATCTGATCAAAATAAAGAAACAAACTGAACATTCAATAACAATGAGAATGCCAATTTGAGTATACTATATACTCTGTTTTACATAATACTTAAAGCATCTATGTGAGTTATTACTAGCACCCTGATTTTTGCAGAAAAAGAAACTGAAAAGTAATTAAAAATTTTTATACATATGAAGAAAAATGGCCTCGTTATCAGTGTGACTCTTGAAATGTATTGGACTTCATGTTTACAAAAACCCCTAATTTCTGCATTATATACCACATAATTATAGTAGAGCAATGAGACTGATTTTTGTCTGCAGCTTTTGAAAATCAGACTAATTATATTTAAACCACCAGCTGGATAACATTGAAGAAGAAATATATGCCCCCTTTTTCTTAAAATACAATTTAGTCAAAATAGGAATATGATTAATATGTTTCTATATCTGTCTGCAAATTAATGCAAGGTCTTTGGGATCTTGCATTGATGTCATATGTCTGTTTTCAAATAAACTTGTGAACAACTCTATGACTGATCTATTAAAGAACCATCAATACACATCTAACTTCAGCTTTTAGACTATGTCACTTTACTCACACGTGTACAACCTTTCCTTCATACCCTTTCATTCTTCATTTTCTCACTCACAGCCTTGCTTTAAAATCTTACTTTAGAGCTCTTTGTATACATGTTTTTAGTTTAAAAATCAAACTTGAATCTTATTAAATTCAATAATATATTTTCTTTGGTGAAGACTTTGACATAAAATGATACCTTTAAATTTAGTCATAATTTTAGAAGTACAAAAGAAAAAAAATTGAAATCCTCTTGGCAAAAACTGATGAAGAAATCATGGAGAATGTGAAAGATGATTTATACAGAATAAAATATATCAAATGATTATCTGAGTATATGTGAATATTTAATCCATTCAAACTGGAATGAGTAGTGTATTTAGGAAATAATAAAGACACAAAAGAAGTAGAAAATATTAAAGATTATAACCACAAAATGATTCTTCATTTTAAAGTACAGATATAATATAATAATTTCTTTAAAAACATACTTTTATTCCTATTGGAATATTAGGTGCCAAATATCCTCTTGAAGCATAGTCAGTTTTCAAATAAGAAAGTTAAAACTCAAAGAGCAGATCTTTCTGTAAATGACTGAAGTCAGTGGACCAAAAAAAAAAAAAAAGTCAAGATCCATTTAGAATGGTGGAATCTGATTCATTACCCACACTTTACTTTGGTTTCTTAAAAGAGCTAAAGCCAGGAAACCAGTATGGTTTGAAATATACCTTTTCCCTAAAGTGCTAGGTTTATAAGCACTTTAAAATAAATGTGAACCTTAAGCTAACACCATCCCAGCCTTCGTAGTATTTTATAATTTTTCTAAATATATGAAGTCAAAAATTAATCAGACGTTTCCTAAATACATGAAATGTAAAGTGGAATATTAATGCTACATTAATTAATGTTGCATGCAACAACATGGTTAACTCTCACAGGTAGGTTATTGGGATTAAACACACTAATCAAAACAAGGGTACTTTATAGATTCATTCAGGTAACAGAGTGAATATTAACAATGCCTAAAATCCACATCAATGGATGGGGGCACTGTTACCATTTTGGAAGCATACAAGAAGGACTCCCCACAGGTTTGTTGTAGGTATCAGAGTATGTGAACACCTAGTGTGTCCGAACTCTTGCATGTTCCACAGAGACCATGGATTTCCATGACGAATATGGTATGCATGGGGCCTAAAATCATTTAAGCCAAAAAAGCTACAGTGAATTTACATGAAGGATCCCAGATGAAAATACACTCAAGAATGCATTGAAATTGATATCCTAGTATCCTTCTTTAGAGGAAACCCACTAAGAAGGCCATTCTATAACAGTAGGTGGAGATATTTATTTCACCAGATGCACAAACTCAAATAGGAACACAAGAGACATGAAGAAAAAAAAAAAAGACACCTCCTTAAGGCCATAACTCCTGAGTAATAGATTTCAAAGATATTAAAGTATGTGAAGTGCCTGATAAACAACTAAAAAGAATGATTTTAAAACACTCAATGATCTCCAAGAGAATACTGATAAACAGTTAAGTGAAATTAGGAAGACAATGCAGGATATTAATGGGAAGTTTAGCAAAGAGAGAGTTTTTTAAAAAACCAATAAGAAATATTGGAAATGAAGAGCTCTGTAAGTCAGTTAAAAGATTCACTTGAAGAACTTGAGAAGACAATAGATCAAGGGACAGAAAGAATATAATAGCTTAAAGATAGGTCTTTGGAAATACAACATTCAGAGAGAAAAAAGAATAAGTACAAAGACAGCATATAAGAACTTTGGTACACCATTGAAGATTTAATATCCACTATATCAGCATATCTGAAGAATAAACAAAGGTAAAGAGCATGGAAAACCTCTTCAATGAAATAAGAGCAGAACACTTTCCTAATCTTGGGAAATACATGGATATTTTGGTACAAGAGTCCTGTAGAACACCAATAGACATGACCAGAAAAGATCCTTACAACAATATATTATAGTAAACTTTCAAATACATAGGCAAAAAAGTCCTAAAATCCACAGAGAAAATGGGGTCATTTTGTCATTAAGGGCACCCCTATTACATCAAGAGCAGATTTCTTAGCAGAAACCCTGCAGGCCTGGGTGGCATGGAATTATGTATTTTAAATACTAAACAACATAACTGCCAATCAAGATTACTAAACATAGCAAAGCTACCCTTCACAATTAAAGGAAAAATACAGACCTTCCAAGATAAACAAAAATTAAGGAAAGTCAAGACCATCAGACCAGGCTTACAAGAAAATACTTCAGTAAATCTTATACCCAGAAAAGGAAGAAAGATAACTACAATCAAGAAATCATGTAAAGTCTAAATTCCAGAGTAAGAATAGATACACAAATGAGAAATAGGAATCAAACATTATCAGTATGAATACAGTAAATCATACAAGAAAGATTAATAAAAGAGAATTGAACATAGAACATTCAAAATGAATAAGAAAAACAGCAAAAGGGCAGACATGAGTCTATACCTTTAATTAATAAATCTGAATGTAAACAGTTTTTTTGGTAGATAGATTGGCTGAATGTATTGATAAACAAGACAACAGTATGCTGCCTATAAGAAACTCGCCTCACTGTACACACAAACTAGAAATGAAAAGATAGAAAATGACATTCAAGAAATTTGGAATGCCCAAACAAGTAAGAATAGCCATATTTACATTTGACAAAATAGACTTTAAAACAGCAATAATAAGAAGAAGATCTCTATGTCAAGAAATCAAATCCCCCAAAAGTTATGATTATAAATATATATGAACCTAATAATAGAACAATCAATTTTATAAAAACAAATGCTATTACCCATAAAGAGAGGAGCTCTAGTACTATAATAGTTTTAGATTGTAATACTCCATTTGCATCAATGAATAGATCATCAGAACAAAAAATAATAAACACGAGAGTTAAAGTACACTACTTTTTGATCAAATGGACTTAACATATAGACAACATCTATTCAATAGCTGCAGAATGCATATTCTTTTCATCAGTTCATGGAACTCATTCTAGACTGGACTATATGTTATGTCATGAAGCAAAGTTTTACACATTTAAAAAAAATAGAATTATATCCTGCATGTTTTCTGATCACATTGGAATGAAACTAGGAATAAGCAACAGGAAAATTCTAGAAATTACACAAGTAAATGAAAAACACACTTTTGAATAAACTGTTGAGGAAATAAGGGGCAAACTTAAAATTACTTGAAACAAATAAAAATTAAAACTCCACATAACAAAATTTTCAAGATAAAGCAAAAACATTACTAAGAATGACATGAGACAGAGTGCCTACATAAAAAGATTTTCTCTCAATGACTTAGAAACACAAGAACAAAACATATACAAAGCAAGGAAATAATTAAGATCACAGCAGAAATAAATGAAATAGTCTATAAAAACAATACAAAGGATCAATAAAACAGAGTTGGTTCTTTGAAAAAGATAAAAAAGACTGACAAATTTTAGATAAGACTAAATGAGAGAGCAAGCCTCCAAATAAGTGAAATTACAGATGAGAAAAGACACATTGAAACTAATGCTAGAGAAACAGAAAGACCTTTAGGGATCATTTTGAAAAACTAAGCAAATTGAAAATCTAGAAGAAATGAAAAAAATTTTTGATACATACAACTTACTAAAATTGAACCAAGATCATATAAAATACCTGAATAGGCCAAAAAAATGAGATTGAAGAAATTATTAAAAGTCTCACAACAAACAACAGCTTAAGACTATATGACTCCATTGAGGACTTTTTCAAAACTTACAAAAAATTAATCACGATGCTTCCCAAAATATTTCACAGAATTAAAAGTACGAAAGACTTCCAGATTTTTTTTTATACAAAGCAAGATTGCTCTGTTATGAAAATCTCATAATGACACAAGAACAACAACAAAAACTGTAGGCTAATATTCCCAATGAACATAGATGTAAAAATCCTCAACAAAATACTTGGGAATTGAATTAAACAGTGCATTCAAAAGAACACATGCCACAATCAAGTTCATTTCAGTCAGTGAACATGCACAATCTATACATGTAATATGTCACAGATTAAGGGATTAAAAATCACATGATAATCCCAATACATGCATAAAACATATTTGATAATATCTACTGTTATTTTATGATAAAAGCCCTGAACAAATTGAGCACAGAGGGATCACACCTCAACATAATATGACAAATCCATAGCCAACAGCATACTGAGTGGGGAAACACTGAAAACATCTCTAAATCAGGAATATATACTCATACTACTTGTTTTCAATAAAGTAGAAATTTTAGCCAGAGCACTTAGCAAAAGAAGAAATAAAAGGCATACAAATAGGAAAGAAGGAAGTCAAATTAGCTCTGTTTGTAGATAATATGATTCCATACAACAAAAGCCCCAAGACTCTAGTAAAAAAAATTACTAGGACTGATAAACAAATTCAGTAAAGTAGCAGGGTATAAAATCCATACATATAACTCAGTAGTTATATGTATGGATTTTATCATTATACCAATGATTTTTCTGGAAAAGAAATCAATCCCATTGACAATAGCCACAAGCAAAATGGAACAAAATAAATGACAACAGAACCCCCCCCCCAAAAAAAAAAGGATAAGCTTGATTAAGGATGTGACCTCTAAAACTACAAATACTGAAGAAAGAAATTGGAGAAGACACTAAAATGTAGAAAAAAATTCCTGTTTTCAAATATTGGAAGAATATTGTTAAAATGTCTACACTACCCAAAGCAATCTACAAATCCAATACAGTCCTCATCAAAATATCAATGACATTCTTCACAAAACTAGAAAAACAATCTTAAAATTCATATAGAAGCATAAAAGACCCCAAATATCCAAAGAAGTCTTAAGAAAAAGAGCAAAGCTGGAGGCATCACAATACCTGAAATCAAGACATCCTAGATATCAATAGTAAATAAAGCAGAAGGTGTGGAGAAAAGTGTGTATCCAAATGTAGAAGATTAAACATTGACTGTCTCTCACCTGTACAAACATCAACTCAAAATTGATCAAAGATCTTAATGAAAGACCTGAGGCTACAAAACCAGTAGAGGAAAGCTTATGGCAAACTCTTCAAGATATTAATACAGGCAATGATTTTTCTGGATAAAATTCAAAAAAGCACAGACAAAGCAGAAATTGTCAAATAGAATGACATCAAACAAAAGTATCTGCAGTGTCAAATAAATCACTGCTTTCAACTCCATAACCCTGGACAGGGAGACACTGCTTCTGGGAGAAATGCTTGTTTGTAGGTGGCTTCTGTTAATGGGATAGATTCCATGCCTAGCATGGAATTATGGGTTACTACATACCTTTGAGTTCAAATGTCTGCTGGAGTGTGAGTAGATGTGTGTGTGTGTGGGGGGGAGGTGTAGAAGAAATATGGGCATTCTCAATAGCCTTGAGGTACCAGCTGCCTGGAGCTAGAGAAGATATTATGCAAGCAGATAATCCAAATAGAGCTGTTTCATCAGCCCCTCACTTGAAGTTTTCTCACAATAAATCCTTTTTATATTTAAACCTATCTACTAAAGGTACTGAGCCCCGCTCTTTGTTGCTCGGTCAGACCCCATCAGGGCTGTCTAACCAACTGGGTAGCTTCCACTTATAATTGAGTCTTTATTTCTTGTATTATTTCCAATTCTCATCAGCCCTAGTTCTGGGAAACTGAGGAAGCATCACATGAGTCATGATATTAAAGAGCTTCTGCTTGGAAAGAAAACCAACAGACTGAAGAGAACCTACAGAATGGGACAAAGTATTTGCCTTCTATGCAGCTGAAAGAATGTTAATATCTAGAGTGTATAAAGAACTGAAAAGAAAAAAATACAATGCAATGAATGGTGGGCAAATGATCTGAATAGATATTTCTAAAATGAACAAAGATTTATGGACAATAAATTTATGAAAAAGTGCTCAATATCATTAGTCATCAGGAATATGAAATTAACATCACAGAGATTCTATCTCAGCCTACTTAGCATGGGTATTACAAAAGTAATATGAAGAATAAATGCTTTTGAGAATGTGGAAGAAAAGGAACTCATACACTTTTGATGGGAATGTAAATTAATACAGTCACTGTGGGAAAACAGTATGGAACTTCCTCAAAAAACCTGAAAATAGGTCTTACATTTGATCTAGATATCTAGCTTCTCAGCAGGTATCCAAAGAAAATGAAGTCAGCATACCAAAGAGATACCTTCAGGCCTATGATTATGCAGTAGTTTTCATAGTTGATAATTTGTGGAATTAACCAAGAAGCATATCAAGAAAATATGATTTATATATGTATATGTTATATTACACACACAACAGAGTGTTACTTATTCATAAAGAGCAATGAAATTCTCTCATTTGTAGAAAAATGGATGGAACCAAGAGACACACTGTTAAGCAAAATAATACTGTTTCAGAAATGCAGGTATTACGTGTTTCTCTCATATGTAGAAACTAAAACAAAGAAAAAGAATAGATGACCAAAAAGCAGAAGGAGAGTTGCTAGGGAGTTGGGAGGTTGTCAGTTGGATGTAGGGTAAAGGTAGAAGAGTAGATGCACATCTATGGAAACATTTCATTGAATCTCATTGATTGGTATAATTAATGTGTTAAATGTAGTATAAAATGGTCAAACATTTTAAAAGGACGCAAAATGATGCATAAATCTTTCCATGTATATGAAGTTCAAAACAGCCAAGCAAAATGGTGTACAAGAAGTAAGAATAGTGGATGATATTAATCAGTGGGAAAATTCAGGGTTGAGGTCCTTCTACTGTCCTGGATTATTTAGATTAAGCCCAAGGAGCTTTTTCTAATTTCTAACTGACACCAAAAGAATGGTTTAAAAATATTTATAGAGTGGAGGCTATGACATAAAAATGGCAAAAAGAAGATGTAAGTAATTATAGACTAAGTTGAACATGTATAAAACAAGCTGACACTGTAGATTCATACCCATGAAATTCTAATTACATCCAATTGGAAATGAGCTCTTATCCAAAGCAAAGATTTTTTAGACTGAATCAAAAACAGAGATGCAGCTTATAAGAGTCATCTTAAATATAAAGAAATTCACACTGGCTACTACAATTAAAGTGTATGTTAGAAGCAAAAATACCCCTTTGTACTTGTATATAATTAATATGTGAGTGAAAGTTAATGGATAAAATTAGCCAATAAAATCTCAAAGAACAAAAATGAAGGACATTTTAATGGATATCAAGAATTCATGTGGTTTCACATTAATTAAACAATATGCTCTTGGTGCAAGAATATATGAGAACAATGCTAAGAGTTTGGGAAGAGCTCCACATATGCAAATACTTGATTTGTGTAAAAAGGAAGACTTGGCATAACACTGGGGAAAGAGCAATTAATATGTGCAACATGAATCAACTGAATGCCTATAAGAGAAACTAAATAAATAAAGTCGGCCTCTTCCATAAACACAAAAATCAAATTCAGTTCTATGGATTGTTAATAATATTTTTTTTCTTTTTATTAATACATTGATTGTACATATTAGTGGGATTCAGTGAGATATTTCCATACATGCATACATTCCATATGACCATCTCATGATTATATCCAATCACCCTTTTTACCCCCTCCCATTCAGTACCCTTTCTAGTCCCTAGCAATATCTATTCTACTCTTAGTCTTTTAGAACTTTCTTTACTTTCTTTTACTTCCATATGAGGACAAAAAACATTGTTCTTGACTTTCTGTATCTGGCTTATTTTGCTTAATATGATGTCCTTCAGTTCCAATGGTTTTCCTGCAAATGTCAAGATTTCATTTCTCTTTATGGTTAAATAATATTCCATTGTATATAGATGCAAAGTTTTCTTTATCTACTGTTGAGCACTTAGGCTGATTCCATATCTTAGGTATTGTGAATAGTGCTGCAATAAACATGGAAATGCAGTTATTACTTTTTCATGCTGACTTTATTTCCTTTGGTATGTACTCAGGAGTGGGATAACTGGACCATATGGTAGTTCTATTTTTAGTTTTTGTGAAGAACCTCCATACTCTTTTCCATAGTGGCTGTACTAATTTGCATTCCTACCCACATCATATAAGAGTTATGGATCATAAGAAAAAAATATTGTGAGGTTGGCACAGGATAGTTTTTTTCAGACCTGTCATAAAAAGTTCTAAATACAAAGAAAAATATTAATAAATTTCAATTTAGTACTTCTATTTATAAAAAGGATCTTAAGACATTAAGACTGGAAGGCCCACAATGGGAGATAACAATACATAAAAGACAGAAAGGCTTATTTACAAAATGTGTAAAGAAGTTGTACAGAAATACCCAGAGGCAGAGCAAGATGACAGTTGAGTAAAATCCTACAGTTTTTGTTTCCCTACAGACACATCAGCTTGAACATGTATTTTTATACTAAACTACCTTCAAAAGCACTAAGAAAGCTGGATGAGAGACCACAGTGCCTGGTTTTAGTATAATAAAGACATACTTAAGAAGGCAGGAAGGAAAGACTTGTCCTCACCATCCCTCTTCCAGCTCTAAAGCTGCACATCTTGGAGGGAGATGCCTCTTAATTGGGGGAAAAACAGAAAGTTTCAAGTCCAGGCCTTAGACTTGAAACTTAATACCAAGCCTACTACAGTAAAACCCAGTGCTAGGAAAAGCCCCATACCTCCTAACCCCAGGGTAATTTCCATGGACTAAGATACTAACACTGAATTAGCCAAAACACTATCTCCAACAGTTCTCTCCCAAACTTGGATGAAAGAGGGTAGAGCAATTCTTTAGTGCTAGGAAGCAGGCATAAAAGCTAGTTTAGGACTTTTTCTTAGAGCTCAGTGCTGAGCTCATAGTGGGAGAGCTCAAACCAGGAGGAAACAAAAGGGTCCTTACCCAGGACAGAGCTCACAAATGGAGATATCTTAGACCTGTGCAAATATTAGGCACACATCTGCATGCAACTGAAACAGACTCAAATTTTGGCCTTGGAGTAGGCCTGGGCACCCCCATCCACTGTAGATGGTGCAAGTCTCTATATAGAGAGATTTAGATAAATCCAACATAGCATCAGTCATGGTGTCCAAGACACTCTCTCTGCTACTCATTCCTTAGATGGGCTAGTGCTTATAGACAAAATCTCTATACCTGCCCTAGCACCAGGCAGGGGCCTGTACTACACAGTGGGATGGACTTTGTTAAGGCATGCATCACTGCCAGCTGTCACATGGGTCTGGTTGCACTCCTAGGACTCTGCAGTCCATGTGGCTTTGAGATCAGGCATGACCAAGTTGAGTATTAACTGTGGTGGCCAAAGAACTACTTTTAAAAATACTACCCCAACCTTTGGCAGTACAGTATGAAGAGTAAGACTCCATTTGCTGAGGATAAGATAGGGTAGTAGCCTCAGGATTTTGTCTTGGAACTCAGTGACAGGCTAGTGAAATACATCATTGGGCAGATCTTCCCATGGACGGAGTGCCCAGGAAAGACCCAGAGGTATGGGAAGACTAGCCCAAGTCTATATCTTCAATTCTAGCCAGAATTGCACATTGGCTGGTTGCATCAGCCTTGAGCCATAAGTCTACCTCAACAGAAGGCATCTGATATCTGTACCTTGGTACTTCCCCAGCGCTATGATGGCCATGATAGGCTGTGGGTTCTGGAAATGACATACTTGTTGTTAACACAGGCATAGGAGCCTCTGGCTAGTCCCTCCATGACAATTCTTCCTAGGACCAGGCAGAATCCCATGGTGCTTGATCACTGGCCAGTGTCTGTGATCAAGCTTTAGGAAGGGGTTGAGAAGGATGGATGACCCATTTTAGCCCTACTATTCATCCTGAACACCAAACAATCCATGGATTTCAGACAAACTTGAGCTTGGATCACACTCTAGAGCAAGAACAGTGATAATACTCTAACTGTGGGCTCAGAAGGACTTAGCTTACCATCTAGTGTCAAAATAACAGAAGTGACTATAGGCCAGAGAAAACAAGCAGCCTATCTAGAATTTGTAAAGAATAGGCACAAGGAAAAGCCACATTATGAAGACTGGGAAAAAATACCTAACTTTAAATGCCTAGATGCTGTAACACACCAAACATCAAGAGCCTTTAGGAGACCATGAACTCACCAAATCCAGGTGCCAGAAACCAACCAGATAGTAACCAGTATGGTACAACAGTTGAACAGAGAATTTAAAGCTCCTGTTTTAAGGAAACATGAGCTTCAGAAAAACCTATAAATGATTCAGTACTCTAATAGAGAAAATTAGAAGAGATATAGAGGCAATTAATAAAAGTTAAACAAATTCTTGAGCTAAGAAATATAGCAAAATTAAAAATTGACATCAGTACTAGGATAGATAAAAGATAAAAAAGAATTAGTGGGGGAAGGATAAAATAGAATAAAGAATGAGAGAAATGAAGAAAACCCATAAGTACTTTGAGAGGGCAGAAAAAGAGCAAATATTCAAATTATTGCAGTTGAAGGGGGACTTGAAAATACAAAAGGGTTGGTAAATTATTCAAAGAGATATAAGGAAAACTTCCTAAATCTAGATAAATATAGAAATATCCAGGAATGGGAAGTTTAAAGGTCACCAGTCAAATTTAACCAACTTTACCCCTAGACATATTATAATTAAGCTATCGGTGGTGAAAGCAGGAAGATTCTCAAAGCAGCAAGAAGAAAGAAACGACACATGAGAGTGTCCTAATTCACCTGACAGCTGACTTTGTAGCTTCTGCCAAGGAGCTTCACAGGCCAGGAGAGAGTGGCATGTGTACCGAAGGTATAGTTCTGCAGGGATAAAAGCTGCCAACCAAGAATTCTGTGCCCAGTAGAGCTGTCCCTTAGAAATGGAGAGATAAAGACATTTATTTTAGACAAACAAAGCTAAGAGAATATACCTGCCAGACCTGCCCTGAAAGAGTTTCTATAGAAAATTATTCAAATGAAAGAAAGGTATGCTAATCAGTAAGAAGAAAACACCAGAACATATAAAACTCACTGGTAAAAGGCACTATACAAATTCGGAACACTCTAATATTGTAAACATGGTGAATACACCATTTGTTCCTTTAATATGAAAACTAAAATCAAAACAATTACAAATGATGATCCATGAAAATGTTATGAAATAAGTGATATAGATGTAAAATGGGACATAAAAATGATATTGTGAGGAGGTATGAAGTTTACGTGTAAAATTTATTTACTAGTATATTTCCATATGTGTAGATTTATTAGTATATTTCCTGATTCTCTCTTCTCTTTATGACCATGTGAATTGCTATCATTTTAAAATAGCTTGCTATAATCCAAATATGTGTTTTGTAAGCCTTATTGTAATCAGCAAGCAATAAGTAATAAGTAAGGAATCAGTAAGTAATAATTAATAAGCAAGGAATCAAAACACTACTAGAATAAATCACTTAAGACTCCAAGAAAGAAAGAAATTTAAAACAACTAAAAAATGGTTATAGAATGATCTTACCTATCAATTATCTTAAGTAATATAAATAAGTTCTCCAGATAAAGAAGAGTAACCAAGTGGATAATAAAAGACCCAATTGTGGGTGGCTGAGGGAGGAGGATCACAAGTTCAAAGGCAGCCTCAGCAAAGGTAAGGCACTAAGGAACTCAGTGAGACCCTGTCTCTAAATAAAATACAAAATAGGGCTGGCTCAGTGGTTGAGTACCCATGAGTACCATCTCTAGTACATGGGAAGACAAAAACTATATGCTTATAATAATTCACTTTACTTCTCAGGACATACATACCCTGAAATTGAAAGTGTTAAATAAAATATTCCAAGTATATGGAGTCCAAAAGAAAGTAGAAGTAGCCATTCTTATATAAGATAAAATAGACTTTAAGCCAAAGCAGTAAAAAGAGACAAGGAAGATAATTATGTAATGATAAAGGGATCAGTGCAGCAAGAGGAAATATTATATGTACATATGCACTCAATATTGGCACACCCAAATATAAAAAGTAAATATTAATAGACCTAAAAGGACAGATACATTTCATTATAATAATTCTATATTGTAATATAATAATACTAGGAGACTCAATACATCATTCAACTGATACATCATTCAGGCAGAAAATCAGAGACAGAAGAATGAAATTGCATCCTAGACAAGACATTTCTAAGAGATATTCACAGAAGATTTAATTTAACAGCTACAGAATACATATTCTTGTTATCAGCACATGGAATATTCTCTAGAACTGATCATATAATAGGTCACAAAACCAGACTCAACAAATCAAAAAGAATTGAAATCATATTGTCTTTTCTGATCACAACACAATCAAAGTGGAAATAAATAATAAAAACTTTAGAAACTATGCAAATATATAGAAATTTGATCAATCAATGGACCAAGGGAAAAAATCAAGAAGGAAGTTAGAATATCATGTCTCATTTTTGCTTATTTCAAGAAATGTCTAAAGCCTATAGAATATGGAAAAACAGGGCTAAAGAGGAAGTTTATAGTAATCAATACCTACCTCAAAAAGAAAACTAAAGTTAGAAGAATGAAATAAAGAAATACAGGCACTGACAAAAATACAGTTTAAAACAAAATATAATAAAGAACTGGTTCTTCAAAAATCCCCCATTTATACTTGAGTGTTCTTCTATGATTATGTATTATATGTCATTGTGCTACTTATATCTTTTCTATATGTCTAAGGAAACAATCACAAAGGCTTTCTATTCTGTGAAGGAATTATAACTATCAGTAAAAGAGACAGGAAATACTTTGGATTTTGAGCCCTGTTTAGATATTTAGAACGTAATAGGCAGAAGACTGTCATTTATGTGAATGCTGGCTCTGCTTCTGTCTGTAAGGTACAATGCTCACCAAGTGAAATTGATTCTTTTGGGGCAGCAGAAATATGGCTCTGAAAAGATATATCAGCAAATTACAGTTACAATGCCAGCAGTTTTCACACTCTGTGCTAAGTACTGAATTGCATTTTATGCTTTCTTTCCCTCCCAACAGTGTGGCTATTGATAGGATAGAATTTATTGTTTTACAACACTACCAACATAAAGTTTGTAGGTAACTTTTTACCAAATGAGATTTAAAGTAAACTCTACTGTATACCTAAGTAAGATTATTAATATTTACTGAATATGACAAGATTTACTAAATCTACTGATTCGTTATCAAAAGAGAAACACTGAACTCTTTTCAAATAATATGATTTTCAGTTCAGTTATTCAATTAGGTGATGGTGGTTCTTTTTTCTTTCCTCTGGAGAAAGACTAAACTTGCAGGCAAAAGAGGTAACTGTGGTTAAAAAGTATAATTCAAAATGCAAATATTTAACACTATGTGCACATTTAAAAGTATGATTACCTCAAAGTATGCTGTGAATGTAAAAAACATCAGAATCTAAAAGTTTATTAAATCTATTTGGATGTTATTTTAGAATATCCACAATAATTACACATCTTTCAAATGCAAAGTGTAAACTCTTATATTTTCTTTTATAAATAAGTTTTAAGATTATATTTTGGCATGATGTTTATAATATTTGGAGAAAGATAGTTAAACTAACAAAATTCAACCACTCATATACCTATCATCTTAATGAAAAGAGCCATTAATTTTAATTGCAGAAAGAAGCATGCAACTAACTGACAATATATTGTAAAATAGCATACATAGGTGAGTGCCAGTTTTGCCTTTTATCAGTATTTCTGTCTGCTAATAATTAGAAAAAATAAGTTTTTTTAATCAATCCAAAAGAAGTTGCATATAAAAGTTACTACTGGGGATTAATATGCTATCTGGTAATACATCCTATAATTACAATCTCACCTTCTCCCAAAAATACTCTAATGACAAAGAACAATATGAATTATAAAGTAAGACTTGAAGGACATAGTGCACTATACCCAAAGATGTTTCTTAAGTTCAATACCAAGATATGAGGTTGAGTCTAAGAGCCTTCATCGTCTTGAAAACTGAAGCTTATAATGAGTAGAAAACTTCTCTCGCTTCCTTCCTTCTACACTGTAATGTGTACTGCAGCATTGACCATTATTTTGGAAGCTTTATCCCTCCCAATAAAAACTCTTATTATCCACTTCTTTAAAAAATCAAAATTCTTAGAAAATAGAGTAGAAGATTAGGTGTTCGGTTCATAGTGGCCCATTTTTTTTTAATCTTGACAGGTGAATTCCTTAATAAGAAGTATGACCAAAATGAGTGAAAAGAGAGAAATCTGATATTTGAGCACTTCACTTAGTGTATTAGTGCACTACAAATGAATAGCATAATATTTAATAAAACTGGCTTAGTTGGGAATCAGAAAGCCTTAGATCTTAATTTCTAATTTTCTAATTGTTTATTCAGTCAAATTATGTAATCTTCATATGCCTAAGCATCCTCATTTCAAAATTACAATAGTAAATCCTTTCTCATATGCTTGCTGATTAGGAGAGGTACACAAAACATTTACTCCAGTGTCAGATATGTTTAATATACTATTGTTTTTCTTTCTTTTTTTTGGGGGGGGTACCAGGGATTGAACCCAGGATTGTTTAACTACTGAGCCACATCCCCAGTTATATTTCACTGAGAGACGGGGTCTTGCTGAGTTCCTTAGGGGCTCACTACATTGCTAAGCCTAGGTTTAAACTCACAATTCTCTGCCTTATCCTCCTGAGCCACTGGGATTCTATGGTGTGCATTGCTGCACCCGGCCTATTGTTATTGTTCTTGCAATTTTTTTTAATCTTTTAGGTTTTCATGTTTTTGCAGTCCAGAAGATCTATAGTTATTAATGCTTACCACTCACTGTGACCTATATGTAAGGGCACACTGGGTTGTTACTCATTTTAAAGAGGGCCTCTACAAAGATTCAAGTAGAAGAGCTGGTTCATATCTATAGGCAATCATGGCTATGAGAAAATATATTCTGTGTTGAGGGAATACTTTTCTAATGGAAACTATAATACTTCCAAATAAAGAAAAATTCATATGGATATATAGCTCCCTAATAATTTACTGGAAGAACAAGTGGGGAAAAAAGACATTCTTAAGGACATTAGAACACATTTCCTCTTAAAGCATCAGCCAAAATAACTATCAGAAGAGAGAAGGCAATAAAGAAAAGCTAAAAAGATGAAATGAAATGGGAAAAAAAGCTAGGTAAGATGAAAGGAGCAATGACACAAGGAAATATAAAAATGAAATTGCAAACCATAAATCCACAGAAGACAAATGACACTAAGGAAAATTAAAACTGAGGTGAAGGAAAAAAGTCATAGAAATTCCTTTGAAAGCAAAAATGTGAAAAGGTAGAAGTAGTGAGTAAGAAGATGACAAATTCTATAATTTAATTCTTTCTTCATGTATATTGTCTATTTCAGGAACAGAAACACATATAAAAACAAAGGCAGTAGAAATAATTACTGTTCTTGATATAATGCAATATATTTTATTATATTTAATCTATTTTCTGTTTTTACATATTTACTTAAGGTATGAAGAAACAGAAAATAGATTAAATATAATAAAATACACATAATAAATAAAGCATAAAAGAAAAAGTTTAAAAGGTAACATTTTAGCATTTTTCATTCAACCAAGGCAAGACAGTCAGCATATACTTCTCTGGAAAACTTTCCATACTTGAAAACAACCAGCACAAAGCCTGGATCTGGAAGTCTTCTGGTGTGCTTAAAGAAAAGCACAAGGCCTGCATCTACTTGGAAAATAGGAAGGAAAGTGTAAAAGGGCTGTCATTTTTGTAGGACTCTGGAGGCTACTGCAAGGAGTTTGGTTTTCAAACTGGATTAGAGTACATTGGAAAGTTTTAGATACAGGAATGAAGTTAATGATATCTGGCTGTACATTCAAAATAGGATAGAGAGGTGGAAGCCTTAGTACAGGTTAGAGATGCAGTTATTTGAAGCAGTTTAGTAACATTAGGAGAAGGAAAAGTGAACAGAATCTAGAAATAATTTTAAGATAACATCAACATAATTTCTTGCTAGACTGATATGGGATAGAAGAAAGAAAATAGGAGCTACTATCAACTGAAATTCACAAGGTTATGGGTAAAGAAGTTGAGCGATAAGATTAGACAACACAATAATTTTGGGTGACTTTAACAGAAGTTCAATTTGGACCACATGGACATTCAAAAATCCTGGAACATGAAATTGTATATTCAGTCTGTAGCTCATATCTTAGCTGGTGATATACATTTTTTCATCATGGGTAAATGCACAGTATTAGAAACTATGAGGCTGGATGACATTATTTAGAAGGGAACATAGATAAATAAGTTTGATATAAAGAAGTTGAGTGGCAAAGTTGACTGATAAAGAGTGATCAATTTGGGGTGTGGCAGTTTTCCCCCAACACTTAAATGACACTGTTCTGTCATGTTCTGGCTGCCATTATATCTAATTGTTCACGGTTTTTATTATTTTACTCTAAATTCTTTTTTTAAAAAATTTTTAGCATTTAACTATTGTGTGCTTATATTCTCCTTTCTATTTACTCACTTTGGTAATTTTACATCTTTCACCAAATTTGGGGGAAAAATTGTCATTTGGAACTCTGGTTATATGTATATTAGAATGTTTGATATCATCCCTTATGTCCCAGAGTTTAACACTTTTTACATCTTTTAAACATCTTTAGATTAAATGATTTCTATTTATTTATCTTCAATTTTATCAAGTTTTTCCTTTGTTTTCTCCATTCTGCTCTTAAGCCCATTTAGTGAATTTTTGCTTCAAAGCAAAAATATTTAATAATATTTAATAGTTTTCATCTAGTGAGATTTTCTTTGTGCATTTTTCTAAATGTCATTGAGCACAGTGTAATAGTTTAAAATTCTCAAATTCTGATATCTCCACTGTCTTAGATAATCTCTATCAATTATTTTTCTCTTAAAAAAGGTAAATTTTTACTTTTTTGTGTTAAATGAATTTGGAATGTATTCTTAAACATTTTTGAATGTTTTATGATGCCTGTATTCTATAATTTTCCTTTAAAGATCAACTAGCATGCAATTAATCTGGCTGTATCAAAGTTTTAAAATTGTCTTCAGGGTCTAGTAAGTAAAATTCCAAATCAAAATTTTTTTCTTTCAGCAGGTTTCTGGGAATCTATTCCAGTCTTTCCTAGTTAGAGGTTAGCAAGACATTTATGCAGTTACATTCTTTTAGTTTTCATCCCATTTTTCAGCTTTTGTTGTGGTTCTGAACATTTTTTTCTTTTGGAGGTTAAAACTTCAATATATTTTATTTTGCTTTTAATTGACATAATAACAGTACATATTTGCATGTGATGTTTTGAGAGATTGGTCAATGAGTACAAATTTATTATTAGGAGGAGTAAGTTATGGTGATATACTGACAATAGGATGCCTATGGTAAACAATATTGTAACAGACTATTTCAAAATAGTCAGAAGAGAGGATTTTGAGTGTTCTCAAATGTCCCTTGTATTTCAAACACAAGACTTTAGGGTTAAAGCATATCACATGGGATATACTAGAGCTTATCTTCAAGATAAACGGAGGAAACAAGAAACTCATCTAAAACTGCTCATCTCTTCCAAATGTTGACTCATTTTCAGTGTCTACTTTTGTTCTTTCTTCCACCTTATCTATGTTTTTTTTGTTTTGATGATGATAATATTTTTGTTTTTCGACATTGTTAATGCAAGAAAAATTTAGTTTGCTGAATCCCTTGCAAATATTCAATAATGTGCATTCCAAATCTTGTTTTTCAGTAAAAAGAAAGTCTTATTCTTCCAACGTAGACATAAAACCTAGGCATGAATCACTGCAATAACAATATACACTAAAATTTTTATGAATAACACTAGGTGATGAGAGAAAAAGATTTGCCATTCCAATAGAATCTACTTCTCTATTTCTTCACTGATTTATTTATTCAAGATTTATTCAATATATTTTTATGTTTCACAAATGGTCTATGTACTTGGGATGTAGATGCCAAAAGTTATAGCATGTATACATATGGAGTTTTTATTGTTAAAAAAATGAGAGAAATACAAAACAATAGGTGATTAAGACAGTAGTCCAGAATATATAAAGAGAAAAATGTCATGTAAATTATGGTCATAGGAACAGAAGGATGGACATTGGTGTTTGGGAGTTTGTAGCTATGAATGGGTGTTACTTCATTGAAATTGGGAGTTTAAGCAAAGACATAAAGAAGATGGACATGAGTTAACCAAGAAAAAAATCTGTAGGAAACATGTTCTATACATGAAAGGGCACTAGAAGTAGTGAAACTGAGGACAGATATAAAGGAGGCAAGATTATGTAAGGCCTATTGCACACTGTATAGACAATAGCCTTTATAGTGAATGAAAATGGGAACCATCAAAGAAACATTGTTCAAACATTGGGGTGACTATATGACTTCAACAAAGGATCAAACTGGCTATACATTCAAAGGAGATTTCTACAAAGAAATTTAGTAGGAGTGTAGGGGGAAAAATTACCCAGGTAATTACCCAGGTTACTACATAGTTGAAACAGGAAGAAAATTCAAATTATGAAAATTACAGTAGAAACAAAAGGATTTCATGATGGATCATGTATGGACTTTCCCAATATAAAATGGTCAAAGTCAACTCCAAAATATTTGGTTTGAGCAAATAAAAATGCCAAGATGCAGAGTGTTACTAAGGACTATCAAGATGAAACCATTTTGAGGAAGGAATATCATGAGTTTGGTTTTTGGACATGCTGAAGTTTGAGAAGTTTCATCAGGCATCAAAATGTGGAGTCCAAATAGGCAGTTATATATGTGAATCTGGAATATGAATCTAGATGTATGAAATATGCTACAGTGTGAGCAACAGATATAAATGTAACAGCTATGTACAAATATATCGTCTTCAAACCATGACAGCATGTCAAGAGAATTAGTATAATCACAATCCAAATGAGGACCACTCGTGGCAGTCCTTGACTTATCTCTGAATAAATCTGTGACTGTATCAAACAAAATGTAAAAATCACTGATTTGTATAAGATTGACATTCTATTCATGAACAAATGAAATACAGAGGGTAAGACCATCAAATGATTTGTCCAATATGAAAAAAAACCCTGGTATTAAACTAAGACCAAATGCCCAGATAGTTGACTAGCATTTTTAAAAATATATGCAAAATAATGATGGAAGAAAGTAGCAAGGCAGCAAGTATTTCTCACAAATAGTTTCCAAGGATAGTTGTCTCTATCAAAAATTAATTAGTCTGTCCTTTGTAAATTACAAACTTTGAAAGCTACAGGATGCTCTGCTGAAAGATCTTTGCTGTAACATGCTTACTATTTTTCTTAAGAACATTCTAATATATAACTATCAAATCAAGGGAGTGTGAAGAAATGTTCTGTGAATTCAATGTCTTTCATCACACACCCTTAACTATTTTTGGTAACACAAAAGGAAATTTTTATTGCAGTTTCAGAGAAAATAGTCTATACAAAGTCATAAAGCCAGTGACAAGACCATGGAATTTTATAGAAAATTTACTGAATACGTGGTAGACTTTCATGCTTGAGTTCTTAATTTCCATTTTTATCTATTAGATTAAAATATTCAGCTATAAAATCCTCCAGATAAAATCATATTGAGACTTTTATAATGAGAAATTATTTTTATAACAAACTTCCAACTTTATAAATGTCATTGCTTGCTCTGTTGGATTTTAGCCTCTGTCTAAAGACACTGTACATTGCCTCCATGCAATATTCTCAGATTACAAAAAATGAATACCATGTCCTATTTGGTGTACCGGCATCCTAAATATATAGAATATGTTTATTATTGTGCCTCAAGCAATATATACCCAATATAGTATAAGCAATAATCTAATTCTCAAGAGTAAATGTTTGCCTCCAAAGAAATAAGTTTTGAAATAGAAACTTTGAAAACTTTGAAAAAAATATTTGCCATTTATTGAATAATAGCCTCATAGTCCCAAAGTGCATCATGTTTTCTATTCTCTTCCTACTAATGCATATAATCCTGTTTATAGGGCTCCAAGATCAATATTAATCTATGAAGGAAACCATGCAACAACAATGACTAACCATGGTGAATTGTTGTGTGGAACCATTCTACTCACTTCAGTAAGAATCTCTTAGAAAGTGATTTCCCTAATATGATTTCTTTGATCTGCCAGTATTTCCTATAATTTTGAAATAAACCTGTTCAGCATTTTGGCATTAATTTATAATATTTTATATGTATTTATATACATAAAACACACATTATATATGTTACACATCATATTATATAGGATATACATCATATATGTATTTTATATGATAACTGTTGAAGTTTATATATGTGACAGTTGTACTACAGACTAGACACTCTTATATAATCCTCAAGGGTTCCTGGGCAAGGGTTTAATTGGTCATACCTGGCAGTTGGTTTTATGGATGTGCACAACTTCAACTTATGAGATAATGCCAAGCTTTTCTCCAAAGTAGTTGTAACAATTTGTATTCCCACAAATGGATTAAGATTATACTGTTCTTCATCTGTGCTAATACTTGATTTTTTCCTCTAATAATTATTTGTAAATTTTACCCATCTTATGGGTATGAAAGTGATATCTTCTGCTCTAAATGTTCAGTGCCCTGAAGCTAATAAAATTCTTAGCTGTAGGAAACCATTCTAAGACCACCTGTGTTATACCTAGAACTGTGTTTAGTGTACTATGTTTTATCAAATACACAAACATATACCTATGATAAAGTCTTAATTTATAAGTTAGACACAGTAAGAAATTAACCAAAATAATGACTTACAAAATAGAACTGTTATTACAAAATAGAGTAACAAAACTTATGTGAATGTGTACCATAGATTAATAACCTCTGCATATGATTTTATCTTTCTCATTAAGTCAAGAACATTTCTCTTTTCACTTAAAGGAAGCAATTTAACTATTCAAGGTTTTTTGTGGTTACATATGAATTTTAGGATTGTTTTTTCCAGTTCTGTTAAGAATGTCATTAATATGCTGATAGGAATTTAAGTGAATTTGTAATCACTTTGGATAGTATGACCATTTTAACAATATTAATTCTTCCAGTGCATGAACATGGAGGGTCTCTCAACTTTTTTGTGTATTATTTCAATTTATTTCATCAGAATTTTATAATTTTCACTTACAGGTCTTTTACTTCCTTTGATAAAATTTTTTTCATAGGAATATTTTTGTGTCTCTTGTAAATGGATTGTTTAAAAATTAATTTCCTGAAAAGAAATTCTTAAGTGTATAAAGTGATGATTTTTGCCAATTTTTATTCTGAAAGTTTATTTTCATAAAGCTGATTAATGAATTCAGTAATCTTGAGCAAAATGTAAAAAGATGGAGGAATCACACTACCAACTTAAAAGTACATTACAAAGCTATTATTACAAAATACTATGGCATGGGCATAAAAACGGACATTTGAACCAGTGGAGCAGAATAGTGTTAAAAAAATGACCCAACATATATACAGCCAAATAATTATTGACTAATACACCAAAAACATACATTGGAGAAAGGACAGCCTCTTTAATATATTGTATTGGATAAGCTGGACATTCACATTAAAGTGTAAACTTGACGCCTATCTCTCTCTCTATAAAAATCAACTCAGAGGGGATCAAAGACCTAAATATAAGGACTGAAACTATGAAATAACTAGAAAACATGGGAAAAATACTTGAAAAGATTAGGCAACATTTTTTTTTTGTGGTAAGACCCCCAAAGCACAGGCAACAAAAATAAAATAAAATAGGATTATATCAAACTAAGAATCTTCTATATAGCAAAGAAAATGATCAATATAAAGCCTACAGAATGGGAAAATTATTTTGCAAACTATTCATCTGACAAAGGTTTAATATTCCAAATTCATAAGAAATTCGACTCAATAGCATATGAATAAATAACTCAATTATAAACAGGCAAATTATATGAATTTATACTGCTTAAAAGAAAAAATTATGAAAAACATGCTCAACATAATTAGATGAGAGGGCAATGAAAATCAAAATTATGATAAGAGACCATTTCACCCCAGTTAGAATCGCTAATATCAAAATGACAAAAAGTAACAAATGCCTGAGGGATATGAAGAAAGTGAACTAATTCATGTACCAAAAGTGGGAATACAAGCACCAGCATTATGGAAAACTGTATGCAAATTCCTCAAGATCTAAAAGTAGATCTATATGATCCAGCTATCCCACTTTCAGATAGATATCCCAAGGAATCATCGCATATGACATGAAATCAGTCTAAGTGCCCATTGGTGGATGAATGGTCAATGAAACTGCTGTATATACATAACAAGATATAAGAAAGCCATGAAAAGAATAAAATTCTGTCATTTTCAAAACAGTGAGTGGAACTGGAGAACACTATGTTAAGCAAAATAAGTCATACATAGAAAATATCATATGTTCTTTCTTATGTGTGGATGCTAAAAAACTTGATCTGAATGTAGAGTTATGATTACTAAAGACTAGAAAGGGGCAAAGTATATAGAGGGAAGTTGTATAAAGGTAATAAAAACCAGAAATAATAAAATTTACAGCCCAGTGGGGTGACTATATTTCAAAAGTCTATTATATATTTAAAAGAAAGGAGTTTGAAGTGATAAGAAAATGGAATAATTAATTACCCTGATTTGATCTGTACACATTGTGTACATGTATTTAAATATCATACAATGCTGTATAACTATGTACAACTATTACATGTTAATCAAAATACTTTTAGTTTAAGGAGAAGAAAATGCTAATTTGCCGCAGTCCGGGTGCAGCAGAATAAGGGGGGCGGGGGTGACGAATAACTTGTGTACGTTGATGCAGCAGGAATGGAAGCCGTTTATTGTAGGACAACAGAGCGATTTATACATTTTGCACAGCTTATCTTAATTAGCATAAACTAGATACATCAGTCAACCAATAAGGAATCTCCACACTTAATGGCTCGCTTTTGTTACTTCTCAAACCACTCCCTCTGGCATTTTGCCAGGCACCATCCAGACTTGTTTACGAACTCTAACATTTCTCTGGCAAAATATCACGTGTTATTTTGACTTGTCTACAGACCTTAACACTAATTATCCCAATTTGGTCATTATGTATTGTATACATCTATTAAGTTATCATACAGTATACTATAAAAATTTATAATTAAAATAAACTCAAATAAAAGTATGAAAAACACTTTACAGCGTCTCTTTAGCAGGTATAAATGTTTACCTTCTATGTGGGGGTCATTAGCAAGTAAAATAAAGTTTAGTTGAACACAGGAATTGTGATACTATGGCAATCTTACAATTAAGACAGCTACTGGGGACTGGATTTGTAGCTCAGTGATACGGTGCTCTTCTAGCATGCATGAGGCACTGGGTTCAAACCTCAGCACCACATAAAAATAAATAAATAAAGATATTATGTCCATCTACAATTAACAAATATTTTAAAAAGGACAATTACTGATCAACAGATGATAGCCTATACAGCATGGGTGTGGCCATCATATAATTTATGTCCTGGTCAGGATAAAGAGAACAACTCAAAATTTTAACACTCTACTTAAAATGTATCAGAATTTAAAAGTTAAAAATTGTTTATTTATTGAATTGTTTTACCTACTATTGTTGAACAACATTTGAATGCAGGTAACTAAAACCAAAGAGAGTGAAACCTCAAAAAAGGGAGATTATTGTACTTTATGGTTTAGTTTGATTTATCTTTCCCAATGGAGTATTTAAATTTGTTTCTGGTAGACCACTTAAGTCACTGACATCCAGGAATCAAAAGAAAATTTTGGCTCCAAATATTACTCAGATTTGAATTGCAGACCCTTTAAAATACAGGTCTTTAATTTTGAATTCTCAGGAAGATTTTCACTCCATTTCTTAAGTCTAAGGAAAAAATAATAAAATCCTAATTTTTCATGGGGAATTTTCTGGCATTAGTAAAGTGACTGCTGTGAAATCTTGGCATTATAAAAAGTAGAGATTTGGTGCTTATATATTAAACTTTTCCACTTTAAATATCTTTCTGTGAAAGTGCTTATATGTATATGAGACATGAATGCTTCATTCTTTAAAGAAAAAGAAATATGTTCATAGTACAGACATATGTTAAATTTTACCTTATAGTTTCAAGTCCTAACAATGAGACTTAGCTACAGGGAGACAGGAATATATGATTATCTTTACTAATTTTTGCAATTATTTAAATAAATATCATATATATATATAGCATATATAGCTTACATTTATCATATATACATATATATGATACCAAAGTACAGGTAACTTTGTTGTGGGAAAATGGGTGATCCTTGAGGTAATAGAAAAATACTAAATTTAAACATGAAAATTCAAAAATGGAGCAAAAAGGAGATAAAATACTTCATCAAGATCACTTTCTAATTTAGAATATATTTTGGTATATTTTTCATTGTTTGCATTAATGACACTGATGTACCTAAATTTTAATTGTGTCTAATGGGATGAAATGTATCTGTTTGTCGAAAAAAACAAATTTTATAAATCATAATGAAGTCATCTAATATGCATTGGATTCATTATGGAAGTACTGTTTGTATTTTGCTAATAGTGTTTTACATCTTCAAATAGTGAGATATAATGACTCAATAATAAACAAGTCTACAAAGAAACACAGGAAATTGCTTTAAAGTAAAAGTCCCTGACATCAAAGATAAAATGGGGCTAAAGTAAATGAGTTGAAATAACATTTTCTGTTTTTCAGTTGGCTGAAGCATGAGCCTAGGCTATTCACTCAGCTGTGATGGTCTCACTTTTCCTGTTTGGTAAAAATAGATATCAATAAAGACTCAAAAAAAGTCCATAAATAACAAATGCTACTATTTCTTGCATATATAAAGGTATGAATTGCAAATACATATCTTATAATTGGATTACTGAAAAATTGTAAAAGAAACACACACAAGAAATATAATTATTTCTGCATCCTTTAGACAAAGTCTAGGATAAATTAAGGCATTGTGTGCACACACATATAGAGTCCCCCATACTTATTTTCACTAAGTGTAATAAAACATCACAGAAATTTTATATACTCCAAATGACTGGTCTATGGATAGCTGTAAACATTTATTACCTTATGGTAATAAAGATATGCTATTTTCAAGATAAAAATGAGAAAAAACTATAACATTTTCCTTAGAATAATAAAGGATGAAATTTAAGTGTAAAAACTTGGCTCAGCTTTTTAAAGGTAAGTCAGCTTCTAAAAATAATATGCTTCTTTCTATGTATAATATATATGAGTGTAGAGTATTAAAAATAAAAATAGAAACTGAACATCCAAAACATTTTTATGTTAAATGGTTCAGAATTTTATGAGAAAGAACAGCCCATAGCTATGTTTAGTTAAAGTACTTTTAAATTTTTATCTCTTTTTGACTATTTCATGTATTTTAAAAGATTAAAATACATATATTAATACATATTTTAAAACATATATTAAAACTTCATCCTTTATTTCCTGCCAACTTTTAAATGTTTTAAGGTAGGATGCACTGCACTCCTTTTTAAAATCAGATTATTTAGATGTAATTCACATATACAAATGTAAGCTCCATGAGAGTGCTTTTGCTTTGTGCAGTATCTGAATACAGCAGAACATACCAGCTTTTTAAAAATAAAACAATGATTCAATGATTCTCTTAGCTTTTGTTGTCAGAATATTATAAACATATAATATTTTATCTTACTTTATATTAATACAAGGGCATATTTTTCCTTAGAGAATTAGGTCAACTAGCAATTTCTTCCCATATCTGAGCATATAATAGGAGAGCCTACACCACTCCTGTTAATTGCACCTGCTGCCTTATTCAGCCCTGTTTTTCTCCCTTAGTCTCTTCAAAAAAGAAATCCTTTGTTTAAGGACTTAAGATATTGCCATTTGTAAGAATAGTGTAAATGGTATTATGGCCAACTAAGAAGAGTGCATAGAATCCCTTTATTGGATAGAGACAATGTACAAAACCTTTGACTAGTTTCCTTCACTTGAACCAACATTTCTTCTCACATTTTCAAGCAAAATGCTCAAAAGTTTGCATGAGATACGAGCTAAGAGGAAACACTTCTGATTTCAAAAACAAACAGGATGTTAAAACATGTTCAGTGTACCTATTATAAGGCAAAAATATATCAATAGGCAAACAAAAAGGGAGGTTGACATAGAAAATACATGTACTAATGACTCAAATATTATTTTGTATTTACACTATGAATTCAAAACCTGATTGAAACACTGACTTACATTATAAAATATCTGAATATTTTTCTTTTTAACTTTTAAAAATAGATATTTAAGATCCAATAACTGACACACTTATGAGAAAACTGCAAAATATCCATTTAAAATGTGAATTTCTTATTAAATGCAATTCCTTTCTCAATCAGTGTTAATCCAAAAACTTTTGTCTGGAGAGGACAATCAATTGTTTTTTGATACGTTTCCAAATATCAGAAATACCATAGTACATTCAATTGCCAACATAAAAATGTTCAGCATTACAGGGAACACTTTTTGAAAAGAAAAAATCATGCCATTTTCACCTATATTTATCTGAGATAAAAAATAATAATTTTCCCCATTCCAAGACCATCATCTACCTCTCCTTGTGTCTTTTTCAACTTTATTAGTGTTTCACATTTGATAGTGTATGGATCTTTTATATTCTTGGTTAAATGTATTTATAAGGTTTTTTATAGCTATTATAAATGAGTTGCTTTCTTGATATGTTTTCAGTTTACTATAAACCTATATAAATAAAACAATTATATTCAGGCAATATTATGTGTAGATTAAAATTAAAGTTTTTATATGTGTAGCTATACCAAAATGGAAGTATCTATTACTTATTAATGGTAACTTAGAACCCAAAGAATATGTGCAATTTTGCTTTATACTGAAAAAAACCCTCCAATTTAAAAATGTATAAATATGATCTAATTAAATTTTCTGGAAGCAAACTAGACAATATAAATTTTATTCTGAAGTTGTAAAACAGCAGTGAACTAACAGCCATTAATGTCTCCTCATTAATAATCAGAAGTAGTTGTTATAGGAAATTATAACAATCTGTAAACGTGGACAATATACTTTATGTAAGAATATCACAAATTAGCAATAAACGATAACTATAACTTCAGTTTTCTCAGATAGTGGCAATAAACAGCAATTGTAACAGAATGGACATGAGGAGGTCAGAGTTTTATTTTTGTCATGTAATAATATTTTTGTCATGTAATAATATTTTTGTCATGTAATATTTTTGAGAATCTCAAACTATTTTCATCTCATAAACCGCATTCCCAAAGTTTTTACCAAATTTGTAAAAATAATATTTTCTTATATAAAGTACTATAAGGAAAAGGAAACAGAAAACAGGGTTTCAACATAGTAGCAATTGAACCATTCTGAAGCCAGGGGGAAAAGGCAGTCAATGTAGATAATAAATAATTGGGTCCCTGCAGGAATATTGGGACTGGTTGGAAAGGGAAGGAAATCAAATGCTGACATCTCCAAAGCCCCACGCCCCAAACTGTTGTTAAGGTAACCTCTCCAGGGGATTGCTCCTTCATGCAGGGAGTTGTAGGAGTAGTTAATTAATGGTTCCTGGGATGCCACCTTCCTGCCTGGATCACTTTATCTTTTGGGTCACCTGTCACATAGGCAGGATGGGGAGGGGATAAGAAGTAAGATAAGGAGAGGAGGAGAGCACAAGAACAAATAAAATCTAAAATGTGTAAAGGGGCAAGACACCTCCTACCTCTTTGGATACCCAGCTCTGGGGCCTCCTTCTCTTCAAAGAAGTCTGTCTCTGTTCTATCCTTTAAATAAAAGTTGTTTTCTACACTTGCCTCTGCGTTTCTCAGGTGTTTAATCTTCACATCTAGGGAAACAGAACTCAGCCCTGATTGATTCTCATCACCAGTAGTATCAATTCCACCCAAGCAAACAATGAGAATTAGAAAAGAAATATAAGCTGATACTTCAAGAGGAACTAAATGTCTCAAAAACCATTTGGGTATATGGACATTCATTAGAAAAAAAAAAGTTCAGAAACTAATAACAGACATAAATTCAAAAGTAGAAATAAATGTAACAAAGCTTGGTCAAGTTCAGGAAAGAAATCAACAAGAAACAAATTATCTTACAAATTAAGATTAAAAGCTACTCAAGGGAGAGCGAAATTGATAATAATACAAGCGAAAAAAGAGAATGAATATGTGGGATATCATGAAGGTTTGTTGATCAAATGATTATGAAGAAGACAAGAACATTATGAAAAATAGATGCAGGAAACCTCTTGGTCCTCCCTCTAATTGCCTAAAAGACAAATATAGATTTATAAGGACAAAAGAGATCTGATTGCCTCTTCTACCAGGAGTGCAGAGGCTAACCATGGGAGACAGCTTTGAGCCCTTACTGGTCTGGAAACAGTACTAGAGGAATTTATATTAATAAGCTTTACTGACTAGTCAGTATCTGCTATTTATTTACTTTTTGCCAAGTTACCACCCAGAGAGACATCAAGTCCTTTCTCTTGATATTGCCACTTCTCTAAAATTGTATTGCTATTTCTTGAAGATGTTATATAAGCTGAAGCTCAAAATCCTCTTTAGGAGAACTAATTGTTCATGCTCTGGAGTCCCCAACATATACACTAAACATGATTGTTAATAAATTTCTATTTTTCTCTTGTTAGTCTCTTCTGTGATGGGTTCATTTGAACTAAGTAAAGTGACTATGGCAGTTATTTTTTCTCCTCCAAATACAAACTATAGAAAGAAATATAATGGGTAAAGAGAAGGTGGTTGAAATGAAAGTCTTGTAGAGAAGTTCTAACAAGAGTCTGATGGAAAATTAAAACTGAAACAAAATGGTATTTTAAGTTATAATCAATAATAAACACCTGTAAGGGACTGTGGAGATTTAGGAAGGGCAATTTAAAATGATTAATTGCCACTGTCAGAACTGTCATTCCATGTCACCTAGTCATTTTCTCTATGTATCAAACCAATGAATAGCTTTAGTAATAAGAGAATGGCAAGAATTTCTCATTACTCTGAACTTTTTCATTAGTCTATCCAATGGGTAATAACGGTGACCTGCATAGTTTGGCAGGACAGAGAAAACTTCATAGATATGATGATTGTGCTCTGATACAGTTTGCAGAGCAAAGTACCTTCAGTAATAAATCATAGAATGACTATAATAGTGCATTAAGCAGATATCTCTGGACTATGGGCTATTGAGATATTTATTGAAATAACACTAAATTTATATATTAATTGGGTTAGAAATTTTTTTAATAAGTCTACCTTCTTATCTAATTTTTAAACTCTAGTTTTTTTGGCCTTCTGTAGTTTATATCAGAGTCCCTGCATTGACTCTTCTAGAAATGGCAATAACATTTCTTCATAAATGCTGGCTTTTGGACCATCTTCTAACTAATTTATGTACTCTTATTTATTTATAGCTTTATGCAAAGGCTTAAACAGTTCTCATGTCTAAGAGAAGACTTGGATAGGGAGAGAATTAGAGGAAAACCAGCAGCACAGACTTGAGGCAAGACACAGCAAGCCTGTACTGATAGCTCACCACAGCTACAACAGAAATCAAAGAGGCTAGAGGAGAGAGTGTGGGGCACAAACGGCATGTGATACTGTGCTTCCTTTACTTAAATTATACATTAAGTCCACTTTACCACTGACTAAGGTGATGCCTGGTGCTTAACTCTAAAACAAAACAAACAACAAAACCCCAAACCCAAGAAGTAAAGGCAGGGCTATTGTTGGGAGTCACCCTGGCTCCAAAGACTAACTTCCTCATCTCCTGAGAAGAGCCATCCAATGGTGAGCCCTGCTCACATGATCCTTATCCACCAATCAGACTAGCCCTGCTGACTCACATAATCCTTACCCACCAATCAGAAAGCACCCCATGCCAACTGTCAAATCCTTCAACCATTAAACTTTCATATCTGTCATTCCACCTCCCCCTCTATAAATATGCAGAGCTGTTCCTCAATAAACGGGCATTTTCTCCAATGAGGAGCCTTGTTCGTTCTTTCCCCTATACTTAACAATTGGGTTATAACTATGTGGTGGTGATACATTAGCATGTGCATCTATAGTTAATTAGTCCATATATTATTGAAGAATTTTATATTAATGCTCTTGAGAAATAGTAGTCTACAAAATTCTTTTACTGTCAAGTCTTTGCTTTTGATATCAGAGTAATGTTGGCTTTATTCAAATAGGGAATATTCTGTTACCTTTTATATTAAGGATAGATTATATGGAAGTGTTCTTTTTTTCCATTAAATACTTGGTAGTCTTTTAGGTCTGGATCCAATCATGGAAAAGACATTCAACTGCAAATTCAATTACATTACAAGATATTGGTGACTGAGCCTTTTCATCTCTTTGAGGGTAGGCAATGGCAGATTTTTTTTTAATTAAGCAATTTTGCTATCTAAGTTTATTGATATGGAGTAAGTCTCTTTCTCTCCTTCTCTTTCTTTCCTGCCTCTTCCATACCCTTATCCTTTTGGTTTGCATTGATGTTAACACTTTCTTTCCTGATACTTGCCATTTGCATCCTTTTTTGTTTGTCTTCAAAGCCAAGTTTATCAGTTTTGTAGTATTTTCAAACAGTTTCTGTTCCACTTATTAGCTCATTTTTCATTGTCAATTTTATTGATTTCTTTTGGTATTGGGGATTGAATCTCTGAGCTATATCTTCAGTCCTTTTTATTCTTTGAGACAGAGTCTTGGAAAGTTGCAAGGTGTCCCACTAAATTCTGAGGCAGGTCTCAAACTTGTGATCCTCTGTCTCAGCTTCCTGAGTCACTGGGATTACAAGAGTGTGCCACCACACCCATAATTTCACTGATTTCTGTTCTTTATTTCTTATGCTTGGAGTTTTTTTTTTCTTTTCAATTTTCTTTCAGTGAAATGCAAAAAATTGATTTGCACTATTTATTCTCTCATGAGAATTTAATATAGCATAAATATTCTTTTAAATTCCACTTAATTACATCCAAAAACCTTGTGTAATTTTGTTTTCATCTAACTAAAATATTTTCTAATTGTTCTTAATATATTTCTTTGATTCATCTTTCAGAAATGCTTCAATTTCTGAATATTTTGGGTATTGTTTATGGTATTTTAGTTGATTTTTCACTTAATTCCATTATATTCCTGAAAGATAAATTTTAAATTTTAATGGTTTCTTTTGTGGAGCAGAATATAATCTGCCTTACTAAATGTTCTACATGCACTTGAAGGAACATGGACTCTTTTGTAAGGTTACATACATGTTAATTATTTCTAGATCAAGTTAGTTGACAGTAATTTTCAGTTCTTCTCTATCCTTTCAATTTTTCAGAAGATTTTTTTAAGCTCACATGTATCAAGGATAGACATGATTTCTTGGATAATTGACACTTCTTTCATTATCTGCTATTACTTAACTTTTGGAATATTTCTGTACTAAAGTCTATTTAGTTTGATGTTAACATAATTATTCCCACTTTCTGTTGATCACTCTGTCTAGTATAAATATGTTCCATATTTTTAGTTTTAACATGTCTTCATATTTTCTATATTATAAAGACACGTGTAATTTCTGTGGCTTAACAGTTTTGTTTTGTCTGTTACTTTATTGTGATAATAGATATGGTTGGATTAAAATCTGCATTCTTTCTAGCTGTATTCTATTGGTTCTATAACATTCTTGTTGGATTTTTACCTATTTTTTGTACCTTTTTAAAACTATTTTTGACAATCTCCATTTTTTTTTTTGTTTTAGTGATTTTTTTGTATGTACTTCTTTAACAGAATCTACCTTCAAGTACTATTTTAGCATTTCATTTATGGTTTAACTAGTTGAAAATAGGTTCTAAATTCTTCCCCCACAAACTTTGTGCCATTCTTGTTGCACATTTTAATTACACTTGTGTTATAAATAAGTACTACATGGGAATAACTTTTTGGCTTTAAAGATTCAATTATCTTTTCATGCAATTAAAATTCAGAAAAAAAAAGATTTCCACTTACTTCCTCTTATTCCTTTTCGAGTATTCTTTATTTCTTTGTGTAGATACAGTGTCTGTCTGATATCCAATTTCTAATACTTAAAGAACTTATCTGGTATTTTCTGTAGTCCAAGTTTGCTGGCAGCATATTCTCTGTTCTCATTTTTTAATAAAAACTCTGCTGCACTGTTTGTCATTGTCTCTTTATATGTGATGCATTTCACTTTGGTGACTGCCTTAAAGATTTTCTGTTTTCCTTGGGTTGTGAGTGGCTATGGTAGGCTAGGTATGTCTAGTGTTTTGTTTACTTTGTTGTGTAATCTGAACCTCTTACTATTGTGAGGTTCTGTATTATTAAATTTGTAAAAGTTATCTGTTAATTCTTCAAACGTTTAGTCTCCTTTCACACCTTGAAATTTCAGGTACATGCATTAGACTACTGAGTATATTTATGTCACTCTTTTCCCTGTTTCTATTTTTTTTCCTAGCATTGCCATTGGGTTTTTGATTGCCATTTTTATCTCTCTCTGTTGAAATTACCTATATGACCTTGCACGGTGTCCACCTTTCCACTTTAGTTTTTAGCATATAAATTATACTTATTTAAAATTATTAAAATGACACTCTCACATTCCTCAAGGGTCATCTCTAATTCACTTTCATACTACTAAATATTGAACAAAGTATGGTGTATGTGTTTATGTGTGTATAAAATGATGCTCAAAATTATTTTTTATTAATGGTTAACAAAATTAAAACAGTATATTAAGATTGTACTTTTGAAGCAGATAGGTATTCATAAAACCTCATTTTGTCTTATGACTGATTTATATACAAAGAAAAATTATACAAAGTACTAATAAAGTAGCCCCTGAATGTATGCTTAATTTGATTTTAAATTGACAGCAGCATCATCTATCAACTTTGAGAGAACTGGTCTAAAATTCTTTTCAGTCAATGTCTTCTGGTTATGGCTTATAGATAAAAAAATTTTAAATGCAAAAAACCAAATATGTTTTATTTGATTACAAGCCTTGGTTGAACCAATTTTCCAGTAATGTATTCACCACACATTTTACAATGTTTTTTGATTAGGGAGAATAAATTGCTTTCAATATTCTGTTAGACTTTTGCTCTGAAGGACACAGCACTCACCACAGTACTTCATTTCTGTTATCAGAAAAAAATGTCCTAGAAGAGTGTATGTTTGCAATTTCATTTTAATCACTCAAAATATCTAAATGTTGTCTTCAAACATACAGACTTGAGCTGGAATGGTTATGTTTTATTTTTATAAAACAGAATATGAAAATAAAATTTTTATTGTATATTTTCCATATATGATATATAATCAGTGAAATCTGAAAGGATAGCACATTAGTAATGATATGTTTTCAATCACCCAACAGTGCCTATGAAGCTTAATGTCAGAAGCAGACAAATATTTTATTCTAAAGTAACTCTTTGCAATTGACTTTTAAGTATTCCGCTTATTATTTTCAGTTCTTATCATTTTCCTCTGAGAAAAAGAAATTAATTTTATTATGGCAATTAGATCTTTGTTGAGAATCTCTGAAAGGTAAGGTTATTTAAAATATGTACATTACTGGCTTTTGTATTATATTGCTATAATGATCAATGATATTTTTATTAATTTTAATAGATTAAAATTCAACATAGGAAACACTACTAGTGTCATTTTGAAATATGATTGCCAGTTATGTGGAATTTCTCCCCTATTAAGCCTCAGTTCTTTCCATCATGAAAAATTCTATTTTTACTATTGATGAAGCCCTAAATATGAATGAGGATATTACATTTGCATACTATTAATAGCTTAAATATGAACAAGGGTGCTTGAATAGCATCTCAGACTTCATTGCCTTGTCCTGGGTCAAGATTTTGAGTACTGTTGATTTTATTAGAACATATTATTAGAATATTATCACCTTAGTATGAATTCTGTGACTATTCTTAGCTAAGATTCATTAAGCACATAATACCTAAGATCTGAGAAAATTCTGCAAATTCTAAAACATATGATAACTAAGAAAGTATTGTAAAAAGAATTAAATGATCAAAGAATACATTCTTTCTGCTATACAGCTGTCTTCAGCATTATCCCTATTTCTAAATTCTAAATTCATACCTTCTTAGCATAATCAACAACAACAATAATAATAGTACTAGCTTAACTAGCCATTATTATCATCTGATTTGGTATACATGTTACAAACATAACCCTTCATCCTCTCATGTCTGAAAGACATGAGTTTTAGTTTTACAAAACTACTTTCTATATAAAGAAGCAGGCTCAGAAGTTGAGTGACATAGTCATGATGACACAGTTGGGATCTAAACACTACTTTTTCACACAGTCGTATTTCATTTCAAAAACTGGAGAAAAGTATCTACTCTACAAAATTCCACTTAATCATATTAGGTTTATCACAATTTTTTTCCTGTCTTACAAACTAGCAATTTTGAAGGATTCTTTGACATTTTATTTAACTCACTCCTTATATTTACCATTGTAATGTCACCATTGTAATGTCTCCTTTAAATAGCTACTTTGTCCTTTTCTGTTTATTTCCATCAAATTAAGTCATGTCCCAAACTCAGAACTTTACAAGGCCTCTCCTTACTGCTAGCATCAAATTCATACCCCTTTCCCAAATCCTTCTGAAATATCACATTCATCATGTGATTCCCATGAACAAGTATCTAAAAAAAATCTTCATGGTGCCAGATACAGTTTAGACTTCATGACTATGTCTGTAACATATACTAATGAAATTAATCTTATGACCTTTAATTTTTCTTCATTCTTAAAAAGCATCCACCTAGTTCTTAGAATTATCTTATTAAAAGGCAAATGTAGATTTTTTTTACCTGATACCAATGATTCACTGACTTCCAAAAATTAAAAAGATTAAATCCAGATTCCTTCAAATATTGGCCTTTTTATAATTTTATGTTTCACCAATATTCATTTAATGGATTCTGAGAATTTTTCATGTTGACCTCTTGATTTAGAATCTTCTTTATATACTTTTCCCACATGTATTTACTCTTCTTTTTCATGACCTTTACTCGACCACACACACCATTTTTCCAGGTGCAGCTCAAAGGATACCTATGTAAATTAAGCATTTTCTTTCCTATCTTCATATTATAGATTGGACTGGTTACTATTCTGTTATAAAGATGAAATTTGCAATATAAAATTAAAATTGTAAAGTGTACAATTTAGTGACATTTAAAACTTCACGGTGCTCTGAAGCTTCCACCAATATTAATTGTCAAAATTTTTTTTCATTTCTGAAAGAACCTTATATACAATAAATTTGTACATTTAATGTCATGTCTTAAGAATCTAATGCCAAACCCAAGGTCATGAAGATTTACCCTGACAATTCCTTAAAATGGTTTTATAATTTGACTTAAATATTTAGCTCTAATACATTTAGAGATGTACCAGTGCCATTTGTTAAAGGCACTATCCATTTCTCATTCAATAGTCTTAATAACTTTGTTGAATTGGCCATAGATGGGCAAGATTATTTCTTTCCAGCCATCAACTCTATCCCATTGGTGTATATGTTTTCTCTTATGCCAGTATCATACTCTTTTGATCAGTATAACTTCGCAGGAAGTTTCTGAATCTGGAAATATGAGTTCTCTTACCTGCTCTTCTTTTCCATGAGTGTTATTTTCAAAGGATATTGTGCAATTCTATATGAATTTAGATATCAGCTTTTCTTAATTTGAAAAACAACAACAAAAACAACAACAAAACAAGCTGTTGGTATTTTCATAGAGATTCTGTCAAATCTGTAGATTGTTTTGGGTAGTGTTGCAATTTGGAAAATATTAAGTCTATCAATTTATTGTAACTTTTAATTTGCTTAGTACTTGTTTAATTTCTTTTAGCAATATTTTATAATTTTAGTATACATGTCTTTCACTAGCCTATTATAATTTACTCCTACATATTTTATTCCTTTAAATGCTACAGTGAATACAGTTGTTCTTATGACATTTCTTTTTGGATTTTTTATTACTAGCATACAGATATATAACTAAATTTTGCATGGTGACTATGTGAATTGTACTTTGAATTTGTTTACTGAATAATAGGTTTTAATGAATTCTTTAGATTTTTCAGAATAGAAGATAATCTGCAAATTGCTTTACTTCCTTCATTCTTATTTGAATGCCTTTTGTACTACTAGTATAAGGAATGACAAAAATGGGCATACTTTTCTTTTTCCTGATCCTAAGAATTCTTTTAGCTTTTAGACATTAAGTGACATTAGGTGAAGGCTTTCTCTTTATTAGGTGAAGGAAATTCTCTTCTTGTAGGGCATTTTATTATGAATTAATGTTGAATTTTGTTAAATAATTTTTATACATCTATTGGGATACTGTGTTTTTCTTTCAATCCATTAATATTGTGTATTGCATTGATTGATTTTTGTAAGTAGAAACGGCCCTGAATTCCTGGCATAAATCCCACTTGGTCATGTTATGTAATCTTTTAATATGTTGCTTGATTTTGTTAGTACTTTTGAGATTTCTACATCTATAGTCATCAGTGATATTGGGCTTTGGATTTTATGGCAATTTTGGCATTGATTCTAATTTAATTCCATTGTGGTAAAAGAATATAGTTTGCCTAGTTTACACCTTAAATTTAATGAGATTTGTGTGTGTGTGTGTGTGTGTGTGTGTGTGACCAAACATATGGTCTATTCTGGAGAATACTGAAATCTCTAGCTTTTATTGTAGAGCAGTCTCTTTTAGTCAGTCAATTTTTACTTTATATTTGTGGTGGCTCTTTGATTTGGTGGTGCTTCTTTTTTTTTAAAATGCTAAACATTTGGGATATTATAATGGGGTAATTCTGGAAATCAAATTCTTTTTTCCTTTGTGCTTGTTTTTATAGCCTAATATGGGTTGTAGTTTTGGTTTGTTTAGGGACTTCCCCCGCCCCACCACCACCCAGTGCCAGCAAGAAACCCAGTGCTTCATGTATATTGAGGAAGTATTCTATCACTAAATTACGTCCCAGCCCTCTCCCTGACTTCTTAAAACCTTTTACATAATATCTATATACTCAATCATGTCTAGTCTCTTTTTCTTATGTTGAATTCAGCTAGTGTTTTGAAAGGACTTTTCTTTAACACCTGAAGTCCAAAGACAACAGAAGAAAGGTGGGGGGGGGAGAGATAAGGGGGAAGGGAAGAAACAAAAACAAATCATATTTGCAGTTGGGCTCTGTGTTGGGACACTCTTTAAAGGTTTAAACTGTCCACTTAAAATTATACCTTATCCTTGGTGCTTTCATTTAATGCAAAGGTCAGCCAGAGGGGAAATCTCAAGAACTTCTCAGATATTTCTGAGCTTCATCCTATCCTGGGCACATGAAATAATTTCTGATTGAAATGATGGCATTTGCCAGTAAGTGGATAGAGCTGGAGAATATCATGCTAACTGAAATAAGCCGATCCCAAAGAACCAAAGACCAAATGTTTTCTCTCAATAACCTTGTATAAGCAAGTGCCTTCAGCCTCTTTCTTTCCCAAACAAAGTCTGTTCCTAGTTTTTCATCTTAGACTTTTGCATATATAGCATTCTCTTAGCTGTAAACTTCTAGGCTGGATTGCAGTACTTCATTTGCCTTATGGGTTTCCAAGGAATTTCCCTTTCATAGCCACTTTTCCATCCTGAGCAAATGCCAACTCAGGTAAAGTGGTCTCAGTTACCTTGCATCAGTGCTTCAGGTAGCCCCAGTCAAGTCAAAATATATAAACATAATTCTTTGATAATATTTGCTCTATTTCTGGAACCAAGAATTAGGGACCATGATGGGAATGTGGTCCTCTTGTTGAAAGATCACACAGAACTAGGGGAAGGGTATGGCTAGGGCAAGTGAAAATGCTGTAAAGCTGTTCAACCACTTTTAATTTGTCTTTTTCTTGGTTCAACATTTTCTCTAATATAAACTTTACTCCCTAGATTTCTGAAAATGTTTATTCTGATCATTTTGGGTCAGTTTTTCAACATTTTTTGTTGAAGGTCATACACCTGAGATTACCTACCTCATAATTTTCATAGATATACATCTGGATTGACCACTTTTGATGATGTTCCAAATTTTTCTCATAATATTTTATCACTTTATCTTTAATATATTCCCTGGTTTCTGCTGTTACACATCAGTATTCCACTAACAAACCATAATTTCTTAAATGTAGAAACTATTCCAAATTTGGCAAACTATTTGACCTATTGTGTATGCTCATGGATATTTAGTCAGAAACTAAAAAAGGGTGGCAATTAACCACAAGAAAAAAATTTATCACAAGAAAATTCATCACTTAATAAGGTATAACATTTATCTTAACCTAGAGTTTTAAATGATATAAATATGGTGGACAAAGGAATTTTATCAGGGGGCAATGCAGTCTGATGAGGTATAATTCAGGTATTAAGTTATTGACATAAACACAAGGGTCAAAATGTATAATGTTGAATGAAGTTCTAATCATTAAACTCTTGGGAGGCTGAGGCAGGAGGATCTTGGGTTCAAAGCCAGCTTCAGCAAAAGTGAGGCACTAAGCAAGTTGGTGAGATCCTGTCTCTAAATAAATTACAAAAAGAAAAAGGGCTAGGGATGTGGCTCAGTGATTAAATGCCCCTCAGTTCAATCCCTGGTATCCCCCACCAAAATAAATAAATAAAATCATTAAGCCACAATATGTATGAAGGATATGATGGTTTAATTTAGAAGTCAGTTTGATTAGATTAAGAGATATCTGGAAACCTGGAAAAACATTACTTTGGGCATATCTCTAGAGGATGATAAAACCTAAATTTGAGTGGGATAGAAGGAGACATCGCCTCAGTGTGAATGAGCACCATAGAATCTGCTGCATGTCCAGAGAGAACAAATATGGAAGGCAAACTGGAATTTTGCTTGAGAGCTGAAATATGCCTTGTTCATGGGAACTCCAGGCTTGCTGGCATTTGGAATCCAGAACTTTCTGTAGAGATCTCATCCCTGAGGACTCGAGCTTTCTGACTAGAACTGAGAGTTACACCATCCATCATCAGCTTTCCTGGCTCTATGGCCTTCAGACTTCAACTGAGTCATACTGTTGGTATTCAATCATCTCCAGTTTACAAACAACCTGTCATGGACTTCTCAGCTGCCATATCACACGAGCTGAATCCCTCATAAATCCCCTCTTATGTATTTATATACACAGACTATTGGTGCTGATTCTCCAAAGAACCCTGACTAATACAAAGGCTTTTTACTCTTTAAATACTGGTAATAGGATTTCAAATAATTAAACAATGTATTTTACAAATTAAATCTTGTAATATTATTAATGATTAGGCTGCAGTTATTTTGCTTGACTAAAAGGTTCTAAATATTGAAATTTAATTCTTCTTAGTGATATGAACATTTGTTTTTATAATATATTACTTGTAATAACTTTTAAATGGAACTGTTATTGCAAAAGCTTTTCAAGCCTAGGATATATTTAACCAAAATTGTCATACTTGCTTTTGTTCAGTCTTAAATCACTCATTTCCAATCAACAGTAACAAATATATATTTTCCTTTCCTAAAGTTTATGTATTTAATTTCATACATTTACATTTATCTACTTATACACTTAATCACTGTTTTCATATTTAATTGAAAGCCCAGATGAATACTACTTGCTTGGCTTTCAATTTCTGGGAGACACACAAAACTTCCCAGAAGCAATAAAACAATCTATTCTGAAAAGGTTACTAATAGCACATTTTGTCAGTTTTTATGGTGAACAAACTATTTTATAGTTACATTCTGTAATTTACCAGTGATTCGCAGTTAAATATCAAGAGCTATATATACGATTATTAGTAAAAAGTTGCTAACTATAATCCTGTACAAGAGAAAAATCAAATTTCACCTAAATTGTCTTTTTTCTAAGTTTATTATGAAAAACAAATCTAATGGAATATACTGAAAAAAAAAAGACTACTTGAGCTGTTAGAAACAGTGATTAGTTGTAAACTCATAAAAATGTTTTTAGTTAACTTTTGTTGTTTTCAAGGTTATTGTCACCATGTTGTCATTTTAGGTATTTTCACTTTGTGTACTCTAGCAGAATTAACACACAAAAAAATACTTAAATTTTACAATCTAGGCTTTTAAATTGTTTTTCTGAATGGTATATTATGAAAGTTGAGCATAAATATTCAAGATGAAAATAAAAAGCTATTACCTATGACTGAGTAACTTACACCAAAAAATACTTCTTCCTAATAATACATACATACTCTGGAAAGAAAATTAAAAATCTACTTTGGAAGCATTATAGAGCTACCAAAGTTGCTAGGCCTGAAGAGCCATGATTCCAGAAGAGAATATTCATGGAAGTGAGTCTCATATTGAACAATATTTTAATTTCTAAGTAGCAGAGTCAGTGACTAAGAAGCTCAGAAAAGTGACTGCTAAACAAAGATTAAAAGGACCCTGAACTAGAAGGACCAATATCTAAGAGAAAATCCATGTACAAAGATATAAGCTCAAGGTCAAGAGTGTCATAAACCAATCAAAGGCAACTACTACGAATTTGAAATCCCAAATTGGTGCTTAGCAATCTCAAAGGGCTGTGGTGTGGGAGATTGGCAAGTGGAGGTCAGTCACTAGTACCACATGAACAAACGATTCATTTAATACCTCAGGTTCTCAGTTGAAACCACTGAGGAGACATATCCTTGGAACAGTGGTGAATCAGATTTGTACCAGTCTTTAAAAACTATAAAGTCCAACTTCACAAGAACGCAAACGTTCATGGAATTTTGGAGACCTACTAATAATTGCTTGCCAGATGTTTAAATGCCCAGAATTCAATTAAAAGTAACAGGTGTAGAAAAAAGTAGACCAAAAATAAAGAAATAAAGAAATAAATAAAAGAAACAAACTCAAGTGATCCAGGTATTTTTCTGACTTTAAAATATTTGCCATTCAAGGAAACGGGGGACAAAAGAGGCCATTTGAACAGAACATGAAAACATATGAAGAATAAAATTGAAATTCTAGAACGAAAAATATAATAACTGATATTAATAACACAATAAAAGGGTTTATCAATAGCTTGGATCCTGCTGAGTTTTAATAAGCTACAATGAAGACAAAAATTCATAGCCTGATGGAGATAATTAAAAGGATAAAAATGTAGAGAAGGGCATGAATTATATTTGATTCAGTGAAAAAAAATTATGTATGTAATGGGAAATCTAGCAAGGAAAGAGAAATTTTAGAGAACTATTTAATATTTTTTAAAATTAGAATTTCTGAAAAAATAAATTCTTTAATATAAAAGCCATTTTGGAAGAAATAATGGCTGAGAATTAAAAAATTCAGACAGTGTTAAGAATGCTTATAAACTCTATAAACATCAAGCAGTTTAGTACACAAACCAATTGTTCCAACAAATCCATCTATGTTGAATTCCTTTTCTTAAAATACAGATTTCCTTCTCAGAGGCACCGACAGACATCTTTAGCCACAAGATAGTTGAAATTGCTAGCAACCTAAGTAATCCCTATGAGAATCCTGAGGAGCCTGCAAAGACATTTACCATCAAAGCAGAAAAACCTAAATTAACCTTTTAAATTATTAAAAATAAAATTTTATTTATTCAACAGCATACTAGGTATCAATGGAAAACAATATGTTCCACATGCAACACTGATTAATATCTATAGATATAATAGGAAGTGAGATAAGCAAGAAGTAGGAAAAATTATTACATGGTAATAAAAGTCGATGTTGGAATACTTTGCTATGTAATGACTGGGGGAAGCATAAGTGAATTTATTAATTGCTAGTAATGTTCTGTTTTTTGATCTGGTGGTAATCTATTTTTGTGTGGTGATTAAAGGTTATGTTTACTTAGTGAGAATTCATTGATGTATATACCTATGATTTAGAATTTTTATGAATACCTATTGTATTTCAATGAAATTTAATATCTTAATCAAATACCTGATGTTACCCTCCATCTCAATCCCGTTCTGTATATTGCTCTGCAATTTCCTCGGCTCCTTAGTTGTACAGATATGTACAGGTTCCTTTTTAACGGATCATTAAATGAGATCTTCACATTTTTTCATGTGTACACATATACACACACATTTCTAAAGCAAAGTTTAGACAGCTTTTTTAATTTTTTTTTTTTAACAGCTGTAAGTATGTCCTCAGTAGAGACATACCATGTTTTATTAAACTGTTCTATTTTACTGGGGCATTTGGATTGCTTCCAATATTTGTCTTTTTTTAATTAAAAAATTTCCATATCTAATCCTCCATTCTTCTGAAGATAAACCTTTACTCTTCTTAGAGATAAATAATTAGAAAAGGTACTACACATTATATACCATATCCAACTCTGTCCCATTCCCAAACAAATTGCTTCTGGTTCCAGTTTCTAGCAAAAAAAAATGTTTTTATTAGGGGTTGGGGATGTGGCTCAAGTGGTAGCATGCTTGCCTGGCATTCATGTGGCCCATGTTCGATCCTCAGCACCACATACAAACAAAGATGTTGTGTCCACCAAAAACTAAAAAATAAATATTAAAATTCTCTCTCTCCTCTCTCTCTCTTTAAAAAAAAGTAATAGGGAATAAATTTGTCCATGTTTCAACCCATAACTTCAAGGCCATATCTTTTCTGGGTCTTATATTTAAGTAAAGATCCCAATATTTAATTAGTTATGCAAGTAAGATATTTTGACATCATTTTTGACACTTATGCTCTCAAATTTTGCAAGTACAAAGATGCACAAAGTCCATCAGTAAGTTCTAAGTATCTGGAATCTGCTGACTTTTCTACAGTTACCTTCCTTGTCTTCATGTCTCTTACCTGAACAACTAAGACAGTTTATATACAGTTCCCCACATGCATACTGATGTCCTAGTTTTGTCTCCACTAGGAGATATGATATTTTGAAAATGTATCCTTATAAGTCAGCTTCAAGTTCTTATTACTTTTTAATACCCTTAGGATAATGAATACTATCTATGACATAATGTATATAACCATACACAACATAATTAGGCATTGTTGTTGTTTGCTGCTCTTTATATTCCCATGTATATAGAGAAATACCTCTAGGTAAGATGTGGAAATGTTGACCATTTATTGACCTTACTTATATTTTTCAAATGGAAAACAAGTTATATTATTTCACTACTTAATGTTTTATTATTTTGTAATATTTGTTCAATGACAATGAAATTGTTATGAGACAGCTATAATACATGCCATGCACTTAATACAGTAAACAGTACACATACTACTTTGCACATTGGCCATGCATAACTTTAATTAAAATATTTTTGTACTCACTCAACAGAGAGAGAACAATTCTTGCTGCTCTTTTTAATCAACATATGCCTCAGAGTAATCATCAGCTGAGAAATGCAAATCACAAGTTATCTTGGCCAATTTTAGTTCTAGTGTCTCTCATGATATGAGTGCTTCAGCATAGTATGCATATACATCATAAGAATATGTAATAGTGTAAGCACTGATCTTCATTGTTTTAAACCCTAACAGTACCAACTGAAAGCTTTTATACTTTTGATCAATTAAGTTACTTTTATCGAACTTAACTTCAGCATTTCTAAAATAAGAATAAATATAATATTGTCTATTGTACTTAATTATGATAAAGATTAAATAAGTAAATATGTATGAAGTTCTGTTACATATACTAAGCACTGATATCTGTTAGTTGTTATCATTATTACCATGTAGAGTTATTATGCAAAATCACAGACTTAATTGGACGATTAAGAGATTAAAAGTTTAATACCAACTGCAATTTTTGACACACATGTCAAATATAGAACCAGTTTCCATGTAAGATGGGATTCCAACGCAGTAAAATTATTGCTATTATTGTTGTCATAATAGTGATATCTTGTATTAAAGAAGCATCTTAAGTGTATTTTGAAATAGACAAATCAACTAAATGTATATGCATACCTATTTAGGTAATCAGAAGACCAGATATGCATATTGGTCTACATGTTGTTGACTAAGTTAAATATACTTAGAAGGAGTTAGAAGCTAGACGCGAGATACATATTTTTTGTTTTACAGAATTGTCTAACAGCATATAAAATTATAAAATAATGCCCAATATTACAATCTAGCTATTTTTTATTATACTTTATGAGGTCACATTGTCAGCAAGATCTTTCAACATTTTTTTCCTTAAGTGACATTTTCATAGAATCTTAACAAACCATACCTTCAGCTAATCAAACACACTGTAGAATGAGAAACAATAAGATTCTCTAGATTTTGTGATAGTCTAATATTTTTGAAAGATACAAAGATACATTCCAGTATAACTTTGTAGAGTTGCTTCAATATATTTTTTTTCAGAAACATGATGCTCATTTCTTCTCAACCAAGGTATACTCATGCTTTGTTTAGCTTAAACCAACCTCAAAAGGTGGGTTAATCAACATTTCCATCCTCCAAATCTCTTCACATCATATTTTCCATATTTACCCCATGGCATTTTCATAATGAGGTTACAGTCTCTGCCAGATTAACATAAATTGTTTAATTAATTCTCCTAACATCATTAAAATCATTGAACTCCACTAATGTTACTGAGACTGAAAATATAAATACAACTTTAGAAAACTGAAGCACTCATTAATCTCTCCATAACAACTCCTTAAATAAAATGATCTAAATAATTAATGTTGGTTTATGAAGCATAAAATTTTCAGGTTATGAAGCTCAGACAACATGAGCTTGGATTGAGAGTTAATACCAGTAGCTATTGCAGATATTGATAAATTGTTAGTTCAATACAGATTTCATTCTGCTTATATGAAAAAGATAACTGTACATTTAAAGAATCATGAAGAAAATGTCAAAAATTTGGAGACAAAATGATTGAGTATTTAAAATTGAGGAATCAATGAATTCCTGAAATTTCAACTTTATTATAAAATGAAAAACCTTTCAAATTGAGTAACATTCTATAAAACATTTAATCAGTGATCTTTCAAATTGTCAAGAGCAAGAACAATAAGAAAAGAGTAAAAATCTGTCACAATTAGATGGTGGAAGATCAACAACAATTAAATGAGATGTGTAATGCCAAATCACATTCCGAAACAGAAAAAGCATATATGTGAAAAAAAATTGGTTAAATATAAATAAATTATGTAGTTTGGTTAATAATTAAACTTTTTTTTTTAGTTTTTATCATTGTGTCATGGCTATGTAAGGTATCAACATTAGAAAAAGCTAAGGCAAGTGTATAAGGGAATACTGAGTACTACTTTGAAAATATTGTGTTGAATCAGATTTTTTACACTAAATTTTTAAAATGATTTTCATCCATTCTTTAAGGGAGAGCTTTGGGAAAAGTCATTTTTATATCTCATCTCTTGTTTTCATTCTACTCATTATTTTAGATATTTGAAAGTAACAAACAGTATTTATTTAGTTGGATACATACTCGCTTATTCAGAAATATTCCAATATTCATTTTCCACTGAATGAATGAGGTTTTGCAAGATACAATATTGAAAAAGGATATTTTATTTTCAAAAGATTTAATTGACATTTCATTTTTTATTGGTTGTTCAAAACATTACATAGCTCATGACATATCATCTTTCATACATTTGATTCAAGTGGGTTATGAACTCCCATTTTAACCCCAAATACAAGTTGCAGAATCACATCAGTTACACATCCACATTTTTACATAATGCCATAATAGTGACTGTTGTATTTCTGCTACCTTTCCTATCCCCTACTATCCCCCCTCCCCTTCCCTCCCATCTTCCCTCTCTACCCCATCTGCTGTTATTCAATTCTCTCCCTTGTTTTTTTCCCCTTTCCCCTCACCATCTCTTATATGTAATTTTGTGTAACAATGAGGGTCTCCTTCCATTTCCATAGTTTCCCTTCTCTCTCCCTTTCCCTCCCACCACTCATCTCTGTTTAATGTTAGTCTTTTCCTCATGCTCTTTCTCCCTGCTCTGTTCTTAGTTGCTCTCCTTATATCAAAGAAGACATTTGGCATTTGTTTTTTAAGGATTGGCTAGCTTCACTTAGCATAATATGCTCTAGTGCCATCCATTTCCCTGCAAATTCCATGATTTTGTCATTTTTTAGTGCTGCGTAATATTTCATTGTGTATAAATGCCACATTTTTTTTTATTCATTCATCTATTGAAGGGCATCTAGGTTGATTCCAGAGTCTAGCTATTGTGAATTGTGATGCTATGATCATTGATGTCGCTGTATTCCTATAGTATGCTCTTTTAAGGTCCTCAGGGAATAGTCCCAGAAGGGCAATAGCTGGGTCAAATGGTGGATCCATTCCCAGGTTTCCCAAGAATCTCCATACTGCTTTTCAAATTGGCCGCACCAACTTGCAGTCCCACCAGCAATGTACAAGTGTACCCTTTTTCCAACATCCTTGCCAGCACTTATTGTTGTTTGACTTCATAATGGCTGCCAATCTTACTGGAGTGAGATGGTATCTTAGGATGGTTTTGATTTGCATTTCTCTGAATGCTAGAGATGGCTAGCATTTTTTCATGTACTTGTTGATTGATTGTATGTCCTCCTCTGAGAAGTGTCTGTTCAGGTCCTTGGCCCATTTGTTGATTGGGTTATTTGTTAACTTATTGTCTAATTTTTTGAGTTCTTTGTATACTCTGGATATTAGGGCTCTATCTGAAGTGTGAGGAATAAAAATTTGTTCCCAGGATGTAGGCTCCCTATTTACCTCTCTTATTGTTTCTCTTGCTGAGAAAAAACTTTTTAGTTTAAGTAAGTCCCATTTGTTGATTCTTGTATTTAACTCTTGGGCTATGGGTGTCCTATTAAGGAATTTGGAGCCCGACCCCACAATATGTAGATCGGAGCCAACTTTTTCTTCTATCAGGCACAGAGTCTCTGATTTGATATCAAGCTCTTTGATCCATTTTGAGTTAACTTTTGTGCATGGCAAGAGAAAGGGGTTCAGCTTCATTTTATTGCATATGGGTTTCCAGTTTTCCCAGCACCATTTGTTGAAGATGCTATCCTTCCTCCATTGCATGCTTTTAGCCTCTTTATCAAATATAAAGTAGTTGTAATTTTGTGGATTGGTCTCTGTGTCCTCTATTCTGTACCATTGGTCCACCTGCCTGTTTTGGTACCAGTGCCAAGCTGTTTTTGTTATTATTGCTTTGTAGTACAGTTTGAAATCTGGTATCGCTATACCGCCTGATTCACACTTCCTGCTTAGAATTCCTTTTGCTATTCTGGGTCTTTTATTTTTCCATATGAATTTCATGATTGCTTTATCTATTTCTACAAGAAATGCCATTGGGATTTTGATTGGTATTGCATTAAACCTATAGAGAACTTTTGGTAATATCGCCATTATGATGATGTTAGTTCTGCCTATCCATGAACAGGGTATATTTTTCCATCTTCTAAGATCTTATTCTACTTCTCTCTTTAGGGTTCTGTAGTTTTAATTGTATAAATCTTTCACCTCTTTTGTTAGGTTGATTCCCAAGTATTTCATTTTTTTTGAGGATATTGTGAATGGAGTGTTTTTCCTCATTTCCGTTTCAGAAGTTTTGTTGCTGATATACAGAAATGCCTTTGATTTATGCGTGTTGATTTTATATCCTGCCACTTTGCTGAATTCATTTATTAGTTCTAGTAGTTTCTTTGTAGACCCTTTTGGGTCTTCTAGGTATAGGATCATGTCTACCGCAAATAGTGATATTTTAAGTTCTTCTTTTCCTATTTTCATGCCTTTAATTTCTTTTGTCTGTCTAATTGCTCTGGCTAGTATTTCAAGGACTAAATTGAATAGAAGTGGTGAGAGAGGGCATCCCTGTCTTGTTCCAGATTTTAGAGGGAATGCCTTCAGTTTTTCTCCATTTAGACTGATGCTAGCCTGAGGCTTAGCATATATAGCTTTTACAATGTTGAGGTAAGTTCCTGTTATCCCTAGTTTTTCTAGTGTTTTGAACATAAAGGGATGCTGTATTTTGTTGAATGCTTTTTCTGCATCTATCGAGATGATCATATGGTTCTTATCTTTAAGTCTATTGATGTGGTGAATAACATTTATTGATTTCCGTATATTGAACCATCCTTGCATCCCAGGGATGAATCCTACTTGATCGTGGTGCACAATTTTTTTTTATATGCTTTTGTATTCAATTCACCAGGATTTTATTGAGAATTTTTGCATCTATGTTCATTAGATATATTGGTCTGTATTTTCCTTTTTTTGTAGTGTCTTTGTCTGGTTTCAGGATCAGAGTGATGTTGGCCTCATAGAATGAGTTCGGAAGAGCTCCTTCTTTTTCTATTTCTTGAAATAGCTTGAAAAGTATTGGTATTAATTCTTCTTTGAAGGTTTTGTAAAACTCCACTGTATACCCATCCGGTCCAGGGCTTTTCTTGGTTGGTAGTCTTTTGATGGCTTCTTCTATTTCTTCCTTTGTTATTGGTCTGTTTAAATTGTGTGTGTCTTCCTGACTCAATCTGGGCAGATCATATGACTTAAGAAATTTATCAATATCTCACTGTCTATTTTATTAGAATATAGGGTTTCAAAATACTTTCTAATTATCTTCTGTATTTCTGTAGTGTCTGTTGTGATATTGCCTTTTTCATCCCGTATGTTAGTAATTCGAGTTTTCTCTCTTCTTCTCTTCGTTAGCATGGCTAAGGGTCTGTCGATTTTATTTTTTCAAAGAACCAACTTTTAGTTTTATCAATTTTTTCAATGGTTGTTTTTGTTTCAGTTTCCTTTATTTCCGCTTTGATTTTAATTATTTCTTGTCTTCTGTTATATTTGCTGTTGTTTTGCTCTTTCTTTTCTAGGGTTTTGAGATGTAGTGTGATTTCATTTATTTGTTGGTGTTTTCTTTTTTTGAGGAATGAACTCCAGGAAATGAATTTTCCTCTTACAACTGCTTTCATTGTATCCCATAGATTTCAGTATGTTGTGTCTGTATTGTCGTTTATCTCTAAGAATTTTTTGATTTCCTCCTTTATGTCTTCTGTAACCCACTGATCATTCAGTAACATTGTTTATTTTCCATGTGATGCAGGATTTTTCCTTCCTTCTTTTATCATTGATTTCCAGTTTCATTCCATTATGATCAATATGGTGCATGGTATTATCTCCACACCTTTATATTTACTAAGAGTTTCCCTATGGCATAATATATGATTTATCTTTGAGTAAGATCCATGTGCTGCTGAGAAGAACGTGTATCCACTTGATGATGGTTGATATATTCTATATATGTCAGTTAAGTCTAGGTTATTGATTGTGTTATTGAGTTCTATAGTTTCTTTATTCAGTTTTTGTCTGGAGGATCTGTCTAATGGTGAGAGTGGTGTGTTGAAGTCACCCATAATTATTGTGTTGTGGTCTATTTACTTTATATTTTTATTTCTATTAAATCATATGTGTCTCATAATCCACATTTTCTTCTTTTAATAAGGACTATATGGAAAAACCACATTCACATTAGTCTACCAAAATCTAAATCTTGTTTTGACTGCTGTTTGTTATTCATTTAATCATTAATGTCCTGCCAAGCTTTTATCAAAACGATTATTGTTACTATTTATTTTCCTTATTATTTACAAATACTTGGAAAATTAAAACAAAATCTAAGTCTACCTGAGAGCAGCCTGAAAGGAACACTTTCTCTGCTCTACTGTTGTCTAGTCACAACTATTTCCAAAAGGAAAGTACCTTTTCTAAATGTGAACTCAAAATCTACAATGAGACCATTAAAAGCAAAATGCTATTATGTAATCTTTAACAAATTACATCTAATGTGAACATACACCTTTTCATTTGAATAGTTTTAAATTATACCAATTTTCAATTAAATTTTAGTCACTAATCTTTCAAAACATGAAGTCTGCCTAAAAACCATAAATATATTAATAAATATAAGAAAAGTTTGAGACTATAGAACCATCTATTTATCTTGTGTACTCTGAGTTGCTTATAATACTTGATTTCTGACTTGAAATTTGCATTCCCCAGGGCTGAAGGCTATCACTCTGCTTGACACAGCAGAGGAAAAAAACCTGACAGTTGTCAGAAAGGATTTCTATGAGCTTCCTAAAAAATAAAAGGAAAGAGCCACCTCTTTTGATCTTTTTCCAGTGATCTCAGCTCCAAAGAGTGGCAGGAGAGTAATGGAAATGAAGGATAATTTCACTGTGAAAGATACTGCTAATTGATATTGAAATGATAATAATTAATTCTCCAGAGTGGTCTTTAATCCAATCTGTACAATAGATTATCTTTAAATTTGGAAGTCCTTTTTTTAAAAAAAAATAAATTGTAGTTTTATATGGACAGAATGGCTTTATTTTATTTGTTTTATTTTATGTAATGCTAAGGATTGAACCCAGTGCCTCACACATACTAGGCAAATGTTCTGTCATTGAATTACATTCCCAGCCCCAAATTTGGGAATCTTGTGGAGATTCTTTTGCATTCCTTTGTCTCCCTACCATGATTTCTGATTCTGTAATTGCTCTCTCCACAAACAACAAATAATGTGGAACATCTTTTCTTGCCATATGTATATCTTCCTTATTAAGGTGTCTTTTCTGATGTTTTGCCTATTTTTAGTGGGCTGTTTGCTTTCTTATTGTTGAAATTTAATAACTCTTTGTATATTTTGGATTCATATCCTTTATATCAGATACCTGTTTCATAAATATTTTATCCCAGCTGTGTTTTGTCATTTTCATAACATTATCTATTATAGATATCAAATTGTTCTATCACCCCTTGTGAAAAAGAGTTTTCTTCAATGCTAATACCTTTGCCCCCTTGTTAAAGATCAGTTTTCTGCATCTTTTTAGATCTATTTCTGGGTTTTCTATTTTGTTCCATTTATCTGTGTGTCGGTCCTTGCACAAAATTATGCTGTTATTCCCTGTACTTGACAGCAAATCCTTTTCTTTTACTAATACCACCCTCTCAACTCTGGTAAACTCATAATAAATATTGAAATCGGTCAGTCCTCCAACTTCATTGTTCTTTGTAAGCGTCTTGTTGGTTAGTCTGGTCTTTTTGATGTTCTCCGTAAACTAGAATAGGATTGCTGACATTTACTCAACCACTTGTTGATATTTAAATTGGAATTGCACTGAATTTATAATCCAAGTAAGAAAAAGTGACATTTTAATACTACTAATATTAATTTTTGTTGTAGATCTTTTTTAGGCCCATGTATTATTTATAATTGTGCTACCTAAATTTTAAATATTTAGGGATTTTTCTGCTTCACTTCTTTCATTTACTTGTGGTCTTGAATGTACTTCATATGATTTCTACATTTTAAATGTTACGTTTATTTTACAACCCAGGACATCAGTTTTGGTGAACGTTTCATTTATGCCCGAGAAGAACGAACATGTTTTGCTGTTGTTAGGTGAAATAGTCTATGAATATCCATTAGATCAAGTTATTTAATAAGATATAAGTAATTTAACTTCTAATTCCTTTTGTTCTATAGAGAAAATAATTAGAATTTTAAAAATGTAAGAAATCTGCTGTATATTTTAATGACCTGTATTTTTCTTTTACAAAGTGTGCATGATCAAAAAAAAAAAAAGTGATCTTTTCAATATACTGCATTCCACTAATTGTAATATGCATCCCTGGAATAGATAAAACACACATGCCCAAAATCAAACAGCACAAATACCTGTTTACGATCTTGGTAGAAAGAAAAGATTATGTATACTACAGTATCCTTTAATGACATAGCCATACTTATTGGAAAATTACAGCGAAATCCCATTGCTTCCTAGAAAGCTGTTTAAAGGTCTGATCAGCCATTCTAGGTAACTCGGAATCCTGTAATTCTGAAATGGTGAGCCCAGGAAAGTTTCTTGAGCATTATAGGAAATTTGTTTAAATAATATAATCTGAACTACCTAAATGACACCATTAATCCTTTAAAATGACATAATTGAAGTTATCTTAACAATATACTAACACTTCTTGAACTATCAAATATGCCCTTTCATAAATTTCTCTATTATGATGTTCACTTGATCATATGTTAAATTGTTGCTGTTCTGAATGTCATCTGAAATATCCTTAAGTGTCTAAAGGTCAGTAACATGAAATATCTTCAATTGTCAGTGTCTATTTGTAACACTTAATGGGAAGCTGCAAAGTTTTCAAATTTTCATATACTGTGTTTTAAAACACATTTTCTTTTTTTGTAGTCTATTTTACCTCAAAGTCACACAAAGCTATTATACATTTTTAGCACTTACATTCTACTTGCTTTTAAAAAGTGCCTTTTAAAACTCTAATTTTCAACTAATGGAAGCCTACTGCTATGAAATAGAAAAAAAGTTAAAGATTATAGTAATTGGAACACTGAAAATATACAGTTAAAATCTCATACAGAGTATATAAAATTAATCTTAATAAAATAAGAAATTCACTCCATTAGTGTATTATTTTTCTATTTTCTTGCTTTTACTTAAAACCACATTGCCACGAGGTTGCAAATGACTTCATGCAATTTTTCAAGCTTTCAAATTCCCTTCAGTTAGCACTTAGCATTGATTCATATGTAATAGCTGAGGCCTGACAGGGGTATAACACAAACTAATCTCAGTAAATACTGTTTTGCAAATGAAGAGATTAAAGTTCAGAGATAAAAAGTATCTTTTTAAAAATATTATCCAGTTATTCATAGTGTAGCCAATGGTGTTTAATCCTAACTTCTTTTCCAAATCAGTGCCTTGTTTTTCATTCCATGAAGTTCTGGCTTGTTTACTTGAGTTGCCTTTATGTTGCCTTTCCCTGGAAGCACAGTATGTAACTCTAATGTAGAATCACAAAAGATTAAAAAATACCTATAATGACTATGATTGTTATCACTTGAATTTATTTTGAATTTATTTATTTTTTATTTTTTGTGGGGGGAGAGGGTTCCAGGGATCAAACCCAGGGGCACTTAACTAAGCCACATAGCCCATTTCATTTTGAAACAGGGTCTTGCTTAATTGTTTTGGGCCTCTGTAAGTTGCTAAGGCTGACCGTGACCTTCCTTCTCCTGTCTCAGACACCAGAATCACTGGGATTGCAGGCCTGTGTCACCATGCCCAGCCTAAATTCATCCTTAAGAGAACTCTGCTAGGCAGTAATGCTCCGTTTTTCAAAACCTTTTATCAAGATCTTTGTGGAATTGGATCCAAAATTCAGGTGTACTGACTCCTAATAATCATGAATTTAATCCCGTTTGGGATTACATTGTCTTGCCAAATAATAACATTCTTATTTACTTCAGAAATGTCCATCATATTGATAAATATGATATGTTAAATGTATACTATATACCAAATAGATATAATATATACCAAATATATATGGTATAATAAATAGGGAATGTTTACATCCCTGTCATATAGTGCTGTAACTGGAAAAGGGAAAGATTCAAAGTAGAGCATGTAGAGTTTGAAAAACAAAATATATCATTATTATAATTTTTAAGAATTTTTAGTGCTTTTCCATACTTTATTTTTTAGGAATATTAAAATTAGCTATAAAGAAGTAAGAATTATGTACCTTTTTCAGAGTCTTCAATTCCTTCTTTTGACTCAATAATTCAGCATTTCTTAAGCATTTTTTCTTTCTTTCTTGGCTATTCTGGGAATTGAACCCAGGTCCTCACACATGCCTGGCAAACACTCTGAGCTACACACAGAGCTTAAGCATCTTGACTAGAAGCCTTCCCAACTGAGATGATACATCTTCCTGACCTGTGGCTTCTAATTAGGTCTACTTTGCTCTACCAAGTATCTTATTAAATAAAGATTCTTTTTTGATTAAAAAACAGTGACCTGGAACACTTAAAAGAAACCCCAAGTACAACATTTCCAGTTACTAATTATAATTATGGTGGCCATAACAATAGCAAATGAAGCAGAAGGGGCATGAGTGGCTACTGTAACAGAGCAGTAGCTTAGATATAGAAAACCGGAAATAAATGCCAGGAAGCCGGGTCCCAGTTGTACTCCATTAAAAAAAAAAAATCACCTTATGTTATTTCTTTTTTTTAGCATGTGGGCTGACTGGCTTGGCCTCTATATTCCCATCTAACTAAAATATACTGAATCTACCTTCTGGATATCTCATCTTGGTATAGGTATTGTCTCCAATTCAACTCTTTTCAAACTCAGGGCTAACATGCTTTCATAAGGAAATTGGAATATACGACATTTTCAAACATGATGGACAGTGACATCTGACTCCATGAATGATAATGAACTAAAGGAGAGACAACAAGCCAATAAAAGCAATTCAGAAAAATAACACTTATTTTATAAACTTGGAAGTTCTATGGAAGCATTTCCATAGAGCATTCCCTACAGTGTGTTTCTTTGGATTTGTGAAGACATTCAATTATAGAAACTTAGCAAATGTTTAATGAATGAAAGGATAAAAGTGAGTGTCAATTTGAAACAATGAATATAATTAGATTCTGAGGGTTGGGTTAATTGAATTTCCTTGGGCTATTAAATAGAATCAGAATCCAGGAAATCAGAAGTTCAGTTCAAATTTAACTCATGTTTAGTTCATAAGCCATTTACTGCCTTAAGACACTTTCTTCCAGAAGCTATTTTTCAAAAGTGAAGGATAAAGAAAGCAGCCCTGAATGTGAAGTATACCAGGAACTGTGAAAGATAAAATGAAAAAGATATTACAAATGAATTACCTACAATGGTCTAACTTTTGTCTTATATGAGGGTAGCAAGGTGCACAACAAATGCCCAGCTTAATGTACAAAATATTAAATTTAGACACTAGTACTTAAGGTAGCACCAATCTATAGAATACCCTAGTATATGTCAGGTACCAACTCTATAGACTGCTAAATGAGCTTGTAAAAGTTGAGAGTAATTAAAGAGACACATTCTCTCTTGGATCACTGTAATAAACTTCCTCAACTATCTTTTTTTATTTCTATATAGCTCTTTTCTATAAATCTTAATGCTCTAGTCAGGGCACATTTGATGGCAACAACATTTGAAATAACAGTAAATATTTTGTTGCTGCTAGAATACTGGAAGTTTGTGAACGAGAGTAATTTAAAACACTTGGTGGTAGTCAAATAATACTAAAACAGAGAATTTTTAGAAATTATTTATGCACATACTTGATTTTATAAATGCATGCATGTTAAAATGTAAAATACATCCTAGAAAATGACTATTTTATGGAACCTATAATTTGAGTACAATATGCATTTTCAGAGGACTGTGAGTGATTTTAACTATGGAATGATGAATGTATAGCTAATTGTGTATGTTTGTTCTTAGGAGAAAAAAAATAACATGTCTATAAGGTTCAAGTTATCTCCACTCATGAAAATGAATGGATTTATTCGAAAATATTATATTGTGCATCTTCTTCCTTTCTTGGTTGCTCCCTAATGAGATTGTTTAAGGAAAAAAAACACACATGGAATACAAATGTAAAGTATTAATCAAGACTCTAGATGCAAATAGCATATTGAGAGAATACTGCATAGTTTACAGTATGGTTTAGAACTATTGTGTAATGGCCAAATACAAGATCTGGAGGTCACACAGTTGGGAAAAGTGCCCAAATACATAAGACAGCTCTGGTTGGAGGAAACACAGGCGATACTACTGTTCCTCTTGTGGGCCCAGATCCTGCAGAAAAGGGGCAATAGAAGCCAACATCAAACTTCTGCCACCTCTGCTTCAGGCGGTTGCCATTGTCACTTAGATGGAATGGTCATAAGGCCAGAATTTTTGTAACTTCTGATTTGAACTGGTGTTTGGGATGGCCAGATGGAAGGTGACATATCTGTGCTCTTACTATACTGAATTATCTGGCTTTCTAGTCACTGGGGACATCACAGTGTGTTCAAAGACCTCACTCCACTAGTACTAGTACACCATTTGGTAACCTCCCTGTTCTAAAATGGAACACATTCAAATTACACAAGTTAATGATCCACACAGCTTTCCAATCTGCAAGCTATAAGCTACTTGAGCTGTGGCATCCAAAATCCTAGGGGGGAGAGAGTGAGGGCTGAGGCAGCTGGTATTAGAAAAATAAAAATCCATAGGGATGTGTTCTTAAGAAAAATAAGACTTTTAGCTCATGTCTGGTCAGTCACACTAATTTTTCACTGTTTCTATACAACCTCCCATTAATTATTTTGGCAAGAACAAATAAAGTATTAAGAAAAAAAGACTTGGTGATTTTTTTTTCACTTTTTACTATAATAATATTTTAAAAAATAGTTATTTATCATGTACTATATGTAATACTAATAATTTACTATTTCCTATATGCTAGGAACTTTTAAAAATATTTTACATACAATAACTCAATCTTCACAAATATATTTACTTCAAAATTCTTATGTCCCATTTTATAGATAAGGTACTTTATGCTTAACTAAAGTGTCCAAGGCAACATAGTAAATGGCAGAAGTGAGATTTAAAGCTATGCAGTTTATCTACATAATTTGTATTTATCAATACCATTTTACATCACCTAAGACCCTGGAATAGGAACCCTAATTGCCAAGAGAAAGTCAAGACGGCTGCTAAATTCAGAAATGGGTACATTAATAAACTATCATTCACTGTTTAATAATTAAGAGTGACTTTAAGTCCATAGTTGCTTCAGACAATCTTGGGTTATTCCTCTTTCCCTATTATAATTAAGAGTGATCCTTTGTACTCAAATTTTCCTGATTTGGGGAGTAAATTACAGAAACATCCTATGAAAATCCACTTATGCTATTAGAGTATTAGCTTCTATTTCAAAGTCAACAAACAGAACTTAGAATTAGGCTAACAGAGACCCTCTTTACTTGTTATTGACTTTAACATATTGTCAAAATACAACCAATTAAAGATATAAAACCAGGTGCAGTGACATATGCCTATAATGCCAGCAATTTAGAACTCAACCTAGTAATTTAGCAAGACCTTGTCTCAAAATAAAAAATAAACAAAAAGGACTGTGCATATACATCAATGGTAGAACACCTGTGAGTTAAACCTGCAGTACAAAAAAAAAATGTGTGTTTGTGTATATATATGTACATAAAATATTTTACCCAGCAGCTTGAGAGGCTGAGACAGGAGGATTGTGAGTTCAAAGCCAGCCTCTGCAAAAGTGAGGCACTAAGCAACTTAGTCAGATAATTAATGTCTCTAAGTTAAAAAAAATAGAAAATAGAGCTGGGGATATGACTCAGTGGTTGAGCATCCCTGAGTTCAATCCCTTGTACAAAAAAAATTACATTTGCTATCATTATGCTACAAAATCTAAAGCATATGACTCTGTTTATGGTGTAACATGGAAAACTTCAATGATCCATTCTGGTTAAGCAAATAGAACATTTGAATGTATTTTAACTGCCATAAATCGATTATTTTATAGAGCTATTTTATAATAAAATGTTTTATAATTGTCATAATCTATCATAATCTATTATTTTATAATAGATTTATAATCTGTTGTATAAGCAATCTACTATTAAAAATTTGAATAAAAATACTCCCATCCCCAAAAGACTTAGAATTTATTTAATCGTTTAATTCATACTTGATAAAATTACTCTCTAAAGGTTTTCCTATCATTCATATAACATGGTAATTGGAATGAATTGTATTTTTAAAAATACAACCCATCAATTTCTTCAAGTACTTATATAGATACCAATAATCACTTAATATAATCAATTTTAAACCTATTTATATAAAACCAGTAGACTAGTAATATAAGCAGCACACACATAATAAGATTTTCACAGAAGAACAATAATAAATTTGATAAGATGAATCTACAATACAAAGGAAGCATGAATGTTTATCATTTGCATTAAGTAATTGATATTGTCCCTAAGGACTGGAGGACAAGATGTTTGTATATGTATATGTTTCACAAATCCCACTTATGGCATTTATACATTCTCCATGTTCATGTTTTTTGTGTTTTATAAGGTTATTAATGATGTTAGTGTAAAGACTATACTATTCCCCAATGAGAAAGCAAGTCAACAGAGTCTCAATAGGCACAAAGTTCCCTTCTAATCACCCTCAAACTTTTACAGGTTTATAATAATATTCTAAATTATTATAATGTATGTTTTCAACTCAAATTCTAAGCACTACTAAGGAGAAAATTTAGATAGAGGTCGGTGCTTGAATCTATCTGTAAACAAGCTACTACTTGTGTTGAACACTTAAAATAAATCCTTGACAATATCACTTTCTTAGGTTAAAAAAAACCTGCTCTATTATTGTATCACACACACACAATTCTTTTACACATATCCAATAGTATTTCTTTTGAGATAGTATCAACAGAAAGTTCTCATGTACAGATTTTTCCACTTCATAACAACTTTTATTTTAAATGTTTTATTTCTTCCTAAAGTGATACCTCATTTCTACCTCATAGCCAATAGATGAAGGATTTTCTTTTCATGAAGTCTTTTTAAGATAAAACAAATAGCATCTATATCCATTTTAGGCTAGTGCCCTTCATAAATTAACACCTACATTATTTCTTTCAAAGTCTAGCAGTGATTCAATCTGTCCTATTTATCATCTAGTTATTTAAAGTAGAGTATGTATCTTGATTCTTCCACCTTTATATTTTGCTTGGCAGTAGTACAGACAATTGAGTGAAGAGATAAGAGAAAAACAGGATTATAAAGACAAGAATGAGCAATGTTTGGAACTAAGCAACAATTTCAGCAGTGGTGCATGTACACTGCAAAGGATGCACAAGAATTAGCTAGCGTGCATCAGCAGGAATCAGTATAGCATTCCTGTGACTAGAATTTGATGGTACTTGATAAAGGGGCATGGGGCAGAATTCAAGAGTGATTAAAGAAATCCGACTTGGAGGCACTTTCTCAAACATGGGATTTAACAGGCTGGCTTATTGCAAAAGTGACTCTTAAGAGATGAGATGAAAACAATTGTTCACATAGAGTAAAGTGAAAATGCCCGAGTTATCCTGGCATGCAGTCAAAATGACTCAGAAAAGTGACCTTTCAAGGAAGAAATATATTATCAGAGACCAGTCCACTCGTGAGAGGATTACGTTCTGCAGAATTCCCAGAGCACATATCTGTTCACTAAAATCATCTGGAAAACATCAGTAAAAGCACACTGAATGGAAAGTTTAGGGTTTTCTTTTGTAGGCCAGAGTTGATGACAGGACAAGTGGTCACAGAGCTTTACATTATAGTAAGAGAAAAGATGGCACTCCATAGCAATAGAGAAGTGAAATTCTCACCTGTCAGAAAACAGGCAATCACAACCACTACAGTGCCCGGTATGTCAGGAAAAAAGGCAACTCTTGATCCATAGAAGTTAAGGAGATGACATAGAAAATGTAATCTCTAAAATAAAACAATAGAGGAAAAACACATGGAAGTAGCTTTTCCTAAAATTATTATATCATTTGTTTTGTATTTGCATATCTTCCTTGACCTTTCAGAAGGATATTTGTTCCCTTCAAACAGAAGTCCCTTCAAGATAAACATACATACACATATTCAGAAATAGACACATAACTATCCTCTACCAAATTGAGAAAAGCTTACAGTATAGAACAAATCCAACAGAGTGGCTATCTTCTCAATATGAGTCCCAACTTTCATTATTTGGTGTGTTTCTTCAGTGAGTTTTAAGCACTCAATAACCCCTTTTGTCTATATTCATTTACCACACTGGTACTTTAGGATAATATGTCAAATGCTAGCTTTACTGGAGATACTGCAGTGAACGATAATATCCTGCCTCCTAGGTGCTTACATTCCTGGAAAGGAAGAGAGCTTGTGGTGAAATTTTCAAGCAAAGTAACTAACAGGTGGCAATTGTTGCTTTAGAGAAAAATTCAAATTAAACCACAGTTTCAAAATGTATAATTTCCACCCTACTCTGCATAAATTAAAAAAGAATTAAAAGACAGTGTTATTTAAGTATAGCATATATCACAGAGTATTTTCCATCATTGTTTGGTAGACTAAGCATTTTAGGAAGTCAAATAAAATTCTCTGCATATACATTGCCTACGAGAAACATTTACACCCTGTATATTTTTACACAGATTATAACAACTATAAAAGATAACTTGAGGGCTGGGGTTGTGGCTCAGTGGTAGAGTGCTCGCCTAGCATGTGTGAGGCCCTGGTTCGATCCTCAACATCACATAAAAATAAAGATATTGTGTCCATCTACAACTAAAAAATAAAATATTAAACAAAGATTACTTGAACTTTCATTCAGTTCTTATAATAAATATATTATGAGAGTATGCTTTAAAAATAATGGCTTCTCTAAAGATGTAGGTTGGAATCATGCTGGGAAATTGACTATCCACACGCAGAAGAATAACCCTAGACCCCTAAAAATGACTTCTCAATACAAAAATAAATTCAAAATAGATTAAACACATAAAGAGAAGACCTAAAACTATGAGATTAGTACAATAAACATAGAAGAAATGCTTGAAAGCATTTGAATGAAGAGTTTTTGAACAAAATTCTAAAACCAGGAAACAAACACAAAAATAGACAAATGGGATTCCACACAATTTACAAACTTAATGTTAAGAAACATTAAGCAGAGAGTAGATACCTCCTACTGAATGGAGAAATTATTTTCAAACTATACATCTGACAAGGGATTATTGTCCAGAATATGTAAGGAACTACAAAAACTCAAGAAAAAATAATCTAATGAAAGATGGTCATAGACCGAAATAGACATTTCTCAAAAGAAGAGGTATGAATGGCCAATGGGTATATGAAAAATGTCCCAAATCACTGTTGACCAGGGAAATCAATTCAAAACCACAATAAAGTATTACCTTACTTCAGTAAGGTTGGATATTACCAGAAAGACTAATAATAACAAGTGTGGGTGAGGATGTAGAGAAAAGGGAACACTGGCACACCACCAGCGGGAATGTAAATTAGTACAGGCATTATGAAAAATAGTATGAAGTTTCCTCAGTTAATTAAAACTAGAATCACCACATATGTGCTGTCCATTCCATTACTGGTTATATTTCCAAGGAAATGAAATCAATATGTCAAAGAGATATCTGCACTCTTGTGTTCATGGCAACACTATTTACAAAGCCAAGAAATGGCAATAACCTAAGTGTATAACTGATGAATGAATCAAGGAAATGTGATAGAAACACAATGGAATACTGTGTAGCTATTAAAAATGAATAAAATTCTGTCATTTGTGACAATATGACTAGAACTAGAGATCATTAAGTGAAGCCAGACAAACATAGAAATACAAATATCACATGATCTCACTCATATAAAAAAAAAGTTGAACTCATACAAGATCAGAGAGTGAACTGGAGGTCTACAGAGGTTGGGGATAGAAGGGAAGAGGGAAGATGGGGAAAGTTTAATCAATGAGTACTTACAGTTAGATAGGAGCAAGAAGCTCTGATGTACTATTCCACAGTATGATGAATATAGATAAAAATAATGTACTGTATCTTTCAAAAAATAAGAAAGGATTTTAATGTTTTTCCATAAAGAAATGATTAAAGTTTGAGGATAGTGATATGAATAACATGATTTAAACATTAATTTATATATATATGTACATATATATATATGTACATATATATATATATAAATATCACACAAGACCCCATTAACATGCAGAACTTTATGATTTTATGTATCAGTTAAAATAATCTAAAAATAAGATAAAATGTTTTATACATGTAGATAAGTCAACTTAGCATCCAAATCCTATTTTTACATTTTGATTTCTATATCGTATATAAACTTTGCCAGGCTACAGTGTCTGCCCTCGCCAGTACAAGCTGATGCTACAGGCTTTTAATTCATATAGTAGCACAATAATGATTGCTACTACGTTAGTATTAAAAATCTAAGAATTTTAATACTAATAAATTCTGTCATTACACTAGTGGCCTACTTTGGGCAAAGCCAATGCCATACCAATGTTTCAGTTCAGAGAAGAGAGAAGTTGTCACCAATAGCAGGCATAATCAATGACCTTTCTCTATTTCTCTCAACACCAAAGAACATGTCATCTACTCCCACCCCTTTTTTTTTTTTTTTTGAAGAACAGTTATTACTTCTGCCCCTTTTCAAATACCTCAGTCTTCACTGGTATTTGCTGCTGCTTGAAGAAGGCGTTTGGCATCAATCTGAAAAATGATGGTGGGGTTATTTAGAAGACCTCATGTGCCTTGACATTTTTTGTCATTCTGCCTTTTCCCAGTCGCTGTGTTGAAACACTATTGTGACAGCCAATTTCCTAACCTTATGTGACCTGAGTTTAATTAGCTTGCCTGGGCCTCATGGTATCATTTGTAAAATTAACCAAAAAAGAAAATAAATGACAAAACGATTCTGATAATATAAATTACAGAACACTTAATTTTCACAAAATTTCATTTTGATGAATAAAGTCCAAGCTGTCATTTCTTTTTCATTCAGAAAAATAAAAATTTAATCTTGAAAAGATGGCAATTATGTATTGTAGATTAGACATTTTACAAATAATATGAGAGGACAATAATATAATAGAAAGTGTTATTCTATAATCACTAGTTAGATTTCTATGTAGCAATGCTGAATAAGTTAAAATTGTTTGAAATTCCTATTCCAAATTGTATCCAATGCACATTGATGCAGCCATCTGCAGTCAAATCTGTGCTATGTGACAGGAAAGTGAAAGAAAAATAAAGTTGGAATGAAAAGCTTCCCTTGAATATGAGATGCTGGCAATGGTGGCCAGACTACTTTTAGTGTAATTTGTTATGGATATGATTCTCAGTCCTTTATTTTTTCAAATATTATTAAAAGGACACTAAAACAAAAGATGCTAAATTTGAGGACCCAGGAAAAGTATATTGCTTACCTTAAATAAGTTTAGATTTTGAGAAATCTGTAGTATACAATGGAAATGGAGGAAGAACGGCTTCCATGTTGTTTTTTCTCAGGGTTAACTGTACTCAGCAGATTTTCAGCTAATGTTGTTTCTACTGTCAATGAGTGGTGAGTAATGGGGCCATATATTTCAAGTTATCTCTGGATGCTCGACTCCTAAAAAGTATGCTAATATCATCAAGGAAAAAAGAATAAATGAGAGAGCTAATATTTTGTCAAAACAATTAGTACAATGTGGAGAAATAAACCAAAATATGGAACATCATTCCTCCAGTTTGTAAACTTTTCCCCATCTCATTGCTTTCATCTTATATCTATGGAATACACCTGAAAGTTCAGTTATTATCCTACTAATATTTCAGCTAGCAATGTATAAAATACAATGGAGGGCTGGGGTTGTGGCTCAGTGGTAGAGCACTCGCCTAGCATGGGCAGAACCCGGGTTCGATCCTCAGCACCCCAAAAAATAAAGGCATTGTGTTGTGTCCATGTACACCTAAAAAATAAATATATATATTTTTAAAAAGGCTATGACTTAAAAAAATACACTGGATTTTATTTCCTGAATAAATGTGTAGAAAATATCACTTAAGTATGAGTTCTTTACTCTGGTTTTGATGTTATCAGTATTCTCTAAGAAATTAAAATCTTGGAAAAGTTTCCTCATGATAACAGTGGAATGTGAAAGTGATTAGTAGACTTTCCTATTCCTCTGAGTGAAATTCCCACTAAACCATTAAGTATATTAAAATTCAAAAGAAACCTAATACAAGCAATGAAACAAATTTGCTAATGTATATCTAATTCTTAAGCCTAAGATAATGTTAAGTAGCTTAATGGCACACAAGAGCATTGTGGAAACATTTCGAGTATTCCCGCAATGTCGTGGACCTATTCTTTCTTGCATATAAAAGCACATCATTCTAGTGATGCTTCTCTCTGCTTCTGGGCACATTTTATTTTTCCTTTCTACTTGTTTATTACCATCAACAAATACTTCATTTTCAAAAACTGTGATTGACTGAACCTGGTCCTCAAGTTTTTGCTTATTTCTCCGTTTCCCTTTATGACAAAACTCAGTGAGGAGTGTTATCAATAGTTTCTATGCTGCCACTGCTACCTCCCTTTAACCTTCCTACTCAGGCTTTCACCCCAACATGTCACTAAAATATGTCAAAGAAACCAATCCCTTGGATGTTATTAAATCCAGTGTCAATTCTCAGTCATTGTTTTAATTAATGTGGAGTTTTAGGAACAATTGAAAGCCGTTACTGGGAGTCAAATGACAGTTTTCTGCTGCCAGTATGCTAATTGTTTCCTGTTCTTTGTATTTTATGAAAGGTAATAAATATGTTGTGGTGTTATTTAAACCTATCATGATTTATTAGTTTGATTATCCTTCAGAATCTAGGACTACTGCTACTATTTAATCATATATAGGTATAAGAGTTTGGCATATAAATGAGATTAACTTTAAAATATCCAACTCAACATAGCAATAGCACATTTGGAGAGGAAAAGAAAAGGAAGACAGACCAGAGAGGAGACTCTGGTGCCAGGGCACAATGAGGTAGCAAAACCTCTGTTGTAGAACACTGGGATCAAATGTCAGCAATTTTCTGCATTTGTTTGTTTTCTGATTTGTTCTTTTATTTAAGGATGGAATTTTTTTTTCTGCCCTAGAATTGAAACATTAAACTTATAAGGAAAGGCAGATAAAAAGGAACATTATGAACAGATTGAGGGGTATTATATGGTTACTTCTTAACTGATGTTAAGTAAAATTGCTGAAAACAATTTGTGAAAGAAAATAGTCATACTAGGTTAAATAGAGACAATGAAAAAGAAGGGTCTGATACCAAAGATTTGTTGAAAATTTAGGAAATGCAGTATTCATAGTTGATCCTCCTTATGTATGACCATTAATCACTAGGCATCTCCTAGGTACACAATATGGCAACATAGTAACTTATGGATAGGATATAGTTCGACCTATGACATTTTTCTTGAAAACACTAGAAAGTACTTGATAAATATTGGCTATCTTACATGCTTCGGTGAATGGTAGGAAAACTAAAAATTCCATAATGGAAAATTCAAGTTGAGTTCCAGCAATGTTCAGATTTCAATTATTTTTTTCAGAATTTAAATATACTGTAATGAATTAACCCAACTGGAATAGGTGAAGGTATAAGCAGAAACTGAGTAATTTTACGCTGAAAAAGATTACTATTTGATTTATTACCTTCTTAAATGATAGAATACCCCCTAAAACCCTTCAAAAGTTGCACATACAAGCAAACAGATTGTGTTTATGATGAGAAGCAATGCTCCCACTGAAATGACATATGCCTATGATGAAAAACAAAAACCAACAGTCCAACCAATCAACAAACAAAACATCCTTGAATGGGCAGTGCTTTTAGCTTAGAACCTAATATTTCAACCTTATGATCAAAATTTAATGGGTCCTATAGGAAATGACCCACCTGTTAACACATGTGCCATGTATATGATTTAATAAGAATTTGTTTCAATCATTTCAGTGAAGGAAGATGGGCAACAGAAAAATAGAAATGATAAATAAAAAAGGAAGAGGAGGAATGGATTAGTTTAATGGAACCATTAAGGTGATCAATAAAGAACAGGATGGAAATCCAAATGAAAAGAATCAGAGTGCTGCTGACAAATACCTGTTGATTAAAAGTCATCAGTTAAAGGATGATAACATGCCCTGGCTGAAATGGATAACTTACTTCAAAGGCTTAAAAATACTCCTCCATCTATTCTAGGTAGGAAAAAATGTCAATTCAATGATGCTGAAGATGACTGGCAGAAGAGGAAACTGATGTGATAAATTAATGATGGCTTTTCCATAGGTGGAGATAGATGAATCAATATTGGTTCATAAACTGAATGCAGTTCACAGTTTATATTATGGTTCAGTCTTATGATTGCTATAGTTCCAGGGGTTTTGACAAACATAAAAAAACATACATCCATCATTATAGTGTCATACAGGTAGTCAGTCTTACTCCCACTAAAATTCCTTGTACTCCATCAATTTATTTCTAACCCTCTGCCCAACACCCCCCCACACCCCCCCAATTCTTGACAACTACTGATCCTTTTTACTTTCACACAGCTTTGTTTTTTCCTTAATGTCTAATGGTTGGAATGAAACATTACTAGGCTGTCTTTCCATGGCTTAACAGTTCATTTATTTTAATAATTGAATAATATCCCACTGTATGGATGTACCAGATTTTATCAGTTTATCTATAAAAGGACATTGTGGCTATCTCCTATTTTTGATGATTATGAATGAAGCTGCATAACATTCATGTGCAAGTTTTTCTATAATAAGTTTTCCACTCATTTGGGTATATCACAGCAGTGGAAATGCCTGTACCATTCTGCATTCCTGCTAGCAATTAATGAAAGTTCCTGTTGCAGATCCCCATCAGCATTTGCTGTTGTTAGTGTACTGGAATTTAGTCATTCTAGGTGTGCAGTGGTATTCCATCAGAATGATTTTAATTCCTTTATAATGTATATGATATTGGGAAGTTTCTTACATGTTTTCATTTGTTAGGTATATTATATCTTTTCTTCCAATATACAACATTTATGTATTTTCTTATTGTGCTGTATTACAAAAGATTTCCAATACAGTATTGAACGGAGAGGTAAACGGAAGCATTTTCAACTGGATCTTGAGCACAGGGGAAATTATTTCTTTCAACCATTAAACACAACATTAACAATATGATCATTTTATAGATTTCTTTCATGAAACTGAGAAAGTGCCTCCTATATTTTGCTGATTTTTTGTTGCTTGTTTACTTGTTTTTATCATGAATAGATTCAATTTTGTCAAATGCCTTCTCTGCATCTATTACTATGAAAATATAATTTTTCTTGTTTACACTATATATGTGATGGATTAATTTGGTTTTGAATATTGAACAGGTTGGCATACCTAGAATAAACCATGATAGTGAATTCTTATATGTTACCGTAGCAATATTTTGAGTATAAACTAAATTTTCCCTTACTAAAAGCCAGGCTCAGTCACCTTTAATATAGTTTCTAATTCTAAATCTCTCAATCAACCAGTGTTAATATATATGCCTTCCTCATAGTGACCAATAATCTCTTTGATAGCTAAATACAACCTATTTGACTCGTCCCTCTAATTGTGCACCACCCTCAGTGACTACACAGATATGACACAGGGACTGTCCCCTCAGTCACAAGGTAACCCTACAGAACTCATGTCTGCTGACGTTGAACTCATCTGTAGAAGCCTTTGTAAAACCTTTGGTGATAATTTGGACTACAATAAAACCTGCGGCCTGTGAGTCCTTCACTGTTTCTTGTTGTTGGTTGAGCATGCCTCTTCCAGATGGTTCTCCTTCCTATTGGACCAACAAGTCATGTGTCCTATTCTCTCTAGGATCTGATATAAAAATTCTTTTGTTATTCCATGTATTTTGTTGCATTGCCTTCCTTGTCTCATCTGATGGACACACTAAACTTCTCTCCTGATCTGTCCTAGAACTTATAGCCATTCTTGAGACTTCAAGACCCACTTAGAAAGAAATTATACTTACAAAACAACTCCACTCTTATTCACAACATATGATTTTTCCTATGCATGGTTGGATTTTATTGATTGGATAATATTTTGAGTTTTCCCATTCATTTTAATGAGAGATAGTGTATTTTTCTTACCTACTTTTGTAATGAAATGTTTTATAGTAAAGTTGCTCTCATAGAATGAGATATAAAGTTTCTGATTCTGTTTTTTGGAAAAATTTTAAGAGAACTAGCATCATTTTTTCCAACATTTTACAAAATTTAACAGGAAACTATCTGGGGAATGTACTTTGTTTTAGAATATTATTAACTTTATTCAATTATTTATAGAAAAAGCTCTATTTAGATCATATCTAGTTGTCTGAGTTCATCAGACTCTCTATAATAGAATTTTCTTTTCACTCTAAGTCATCAAATGTATGGCTTAGAGCTGTTTGTAGTATTCCTTTATTAACATTCATGATCCATAGGATAAGTAGTAATGGCTCCTCTTAACATTTGATTATAATTGAGCCAGCTTATAATTTTTTCTTCTTTTCCAGGTTAGTTACTTATAAATTTTAATCTAACAGGAAGCTGAATAACTGATGCCACATATCTTGCTTTAGTAAAATAAAACTGTCACCTGGATTAGAGTGGAATATAAAAAATATACCCTATGAACTCTCTTTGAGAGAAGAGATTTTGAGATAAAATGTTATTACTGCTTTTTTTATTATAAATCTTTGTAAGAAATTGTTGAACGAAAAAAAAGGACTTGACATGTTTGCAATCAGGGATGTGCTGGAACAAACAAAACACAAATATTCTAGAATTTTCAGAAGAAAGACTTGCAATTGTTTATTTTATGAATCCATATAAGTTTCAGAACTGTTATGAATAATATTTATTGAAGACACATCTGGTGCAAAGAAAAAAGTACAGGAGAAATATTTTTTTTAAAAATTTATTGATAAGGATAGATTCAAATTGTCAGGCTAGAGGAAGGCTGCATTCCTTGCCACTCCATGGTTCAGGATTCAAGCAGCAAGAGTACTGCTTCTCTGTAAGAGCAGACACCACTCAAAAAAGCCCCCGAGGCCTGATTAGACCTAAACACCTCCAGCTGGAACTCCACTTACAACTCTGCAGTGGCTCCACCCAGATCCTTATCAACTCCAACTCATATAAGGGAGAAGCTGAGAAATATTTGAACCAGCTTCAGTTTTAGGCCTCTCCAACCACAGCTTGGTGAGCAACACACAAAAACGAAAGGGATTAACAACCGTTAGCCCTTGCTCTTGTGCTTAGTACGTAGCTCATGAAAAAATGGAAAGAACAATAGTCAGGCATAGATAATGGCCATCTATCCTCTGATTATTTTGATAATCTCAGTTGAAATAATTCCTTATTTTTTCATTAATAATCTCTTTTTTTCTTTGTGTGTGTGTGTATGTGTTTTGTGGATTGGCTCATGGATACATATACATATTTCTTCCTTTTTTTTCTCATTTATAGGGTTTTTGGGGGTGGGGGTATCAATAATTCTATCTAGGAGTGCTTATCCACTGAACCACATCCCAAGTGTATTTCTTTTTAAATTAATTTTGAAACAGGGCATTATTTTGCTCAGGGTCTTGCTAAGTTGCTTAGGTTGGCTTTGGATTTGCAAACCTCCTGCCTCAGCCTCTCAAGCTGCTGGAATTACAGGCTTGTTTATAGTATTTTAAAAATGTAGTTATTTTCTTTGCCTTGTCTTTTGAGAGTTAGCATTTTTGATTAGTATATTTTGGGTTTTAATTTTTTTTTCTGTTTCTTTTGTGTCTTTCTCTTTTTTCTTCTTCCAAATTCTATTATTTTCTTTCATTCTCTGTTTTGTTGCTTGTATTAATATTCCTCCCTTATAACCATCATATGCTACATTTCTTCTGCATTTTCTGTTAACATTTTGAAATTGTAAACTCTTTTCTACATTCCTATCATGTTTTCTTTTCTCTTAATTAACTGTATCCTTACCATCTTTTCTGCACTAATTGCTTAATATAACTCCTGTCTCTGCCCTTAATGTTGCAATTATTACTGCTGTGGATGACATAGTTGACACCGGTTGTTTGCTTTAATGCCAGCTATAGGTAATGATTATTTACTGTTTATTTGTTGATAATTGTTGACCCTACATTTCTGTTGTTTCTTTTTTTGTGGCAATTAACATTATAGATGGTAGGAACCAAGCAGTTAGTTTAATGCTGAATACTGTTTGCATTGGTTGTTGATATTTTTGGTTTCCCCCTATTGGGAGGAATCCTACAGGGAAAGCTACAGGAACACTATAAGCTCACAGCTTAGGGAATCTGCTGTTAAACTTAGCTCAAACAAAAGACGGTGAACATTTCTCCACAAATTAATGACACTCGATTTTCAGCTCTATTTTAATATTAAAAAATGAAGAAACAAAAACACAAACTAATGACCAGGTCCCAAAGAGAAACAGCTATGAGTGGGCCACCATGCCAAACCTATGGACAATAGCAAAAATAGAAAAATAATACAAAGGCTATGAATAACACAGCTAGGAGAGGGTCTCAATGCAGACCATTCTAGAAAACATTGGCAAGAGAAGATTGTGCCTTGAAAAGAGAAATACCTTCAACAGATCATAAAACCCAACACACAAATACAAGAAATAAGAAAAAGCAAGCTAAAATGCCACCTCCTAAAGGTCATAATTCACCAGCAAATCACCCCAAAATATTGAAGTGAATGAAATATCAGATAAGGGATTCAAAGAATCATTATAAAAATGACCAATCAATTCCAAGAGATAACAGAAAAGTAACTGAATGAATTAGGAAACTCAGTATGGAATATGAATGAGAATTTCAATAAGTAGACGGACATTTTGTAGAAGAATCATACAGAAATCTTAGAAATGAAAGACACAAGAAATCAAACAAAATGTTCAATTGAAAGTTTCTCTGATAGAGTAGACCATGCTAACGTAGGATAGGTAGCAGAATACAACAGTCACTTGTATGGCAATATGTAAAAACGTGGATGTGTAACCGATGTGATACTGCAATCTGTATACGGGGTAAAAATGGGAGTTCCTAACCCACTTGAATCTAATGTATGAAATATGATATGTCAAGAGCTTTGTAATGTTTTGAACAACCAAAAAAAAAACTTTAAAGGTTAAAAAAAAGATTATTTCAGAGCTGGAAGACAGTGATTGGCCTGGAATATTCAGATATTATTAAAGAAAAAAAAAGTAACCATATACAAGAACTCTGGGGTGAGATGAAGAGACCAAATTAAAGAATCACTGGAATTGAGGAGGGCTGTGAGATGCAGGCTAATGGAATGGACACACTCTTCAGGAAAATAATAACAGAAAAATATCCAACCCCTCAGAATAAGACAGGACCAAAAAAGAACCTCTTCATTACACATTATAATTAAAATGTTTAACATATAGAACAAGGATAGTTTAAAAGCCTCGAGAGAATATCTCAGGTCACATTTAAAGGCAAGTCTATTAAGAATAACTTCTGATTTCTCAGCACAAATTCTACAAGCCAGGAAGCCTTGGAATAATATGTGCAGCTCCTGAAAGAAAATAACTGTCAACCAAGACTGCTATATCCATCAAAGCTACCATTCTAAATTGAGGATGGAATACAAACCTTCCAAAATAAGCAGAAACTAAAAGAATTCATGACTACTAAACCAGCACTACAGAAATTAAAGAAATATTGCAGAGAGGAAATTAAAAAAAAAAAAAACCTCAGAGCTCACACACAAAAAATCTAATTTTAAGAATAGCTAAGCAAATGAGGAACATAACAAAATAAAACTTGGTAAATAAATCAAAGTGGAATTAATTAATAAACATCTCTCTATAATAACATTGAATGTAAATGGAAGAGCTACTCTCAGAACTGAAAAAGCAGATTTTACACCAAAATTAATCAGAAGAGATAAATAAGCTCACTTCATATTGGTAAATGGAACACTCCAACAAGAAGAAATAATAATAAATATTTTTGACCCAAATGTGGTGCAACCAATTATGTAAGAGACACTACTCAAACTGAAGCTCCAGATAAACCTCAGTATAATAGTAGGCGATTTCAATATTCCTATCTCACCATTTCATAGTTCATACAGACACAAACTTAGTAAACTCTGCACCTAAAAATTATCAGAAATCAAATGGACTTTTTTTTTTTTTTAATCGTTTGGATGTGAGGTGTCCTTTCCAAAAGCTCATGTGTGAGACAATGCATAAAGGTTCAGAGAAGAAATGATTGGGTTGTAAAAGTCTTAACCCAATGAATGATTTAATCCCTTGGTAGGGATTAACTGAGCGGTAGCAGAAGTAGTAGGATGTGGCTCGAGGAAGTGGAAATTTGAGGCATGGCTTTGGGTATACATTTGTATTTGACAAGAAGAGTCTGTGCTTTCTGATCACCATGATATGAGCTGCTTCCCTCTTCCACTCTCCCACCATGGAAGCCCCAAAAATGGAGATGCCCTTCTGTGGACTAAGACCTCTGAGACCATGAGCCCTCAAATAAACTTTCTTTCTCAATTAAAATTAGAGATGAAAAAGGAGAAATAACCACATACATTGCAGAAATCCAGTGAATTATTAGAGATGATTTCAAAAACTAATACTCCAATTAATGGGAAATCTTAGAGGAAATAGACATATTACTAGACAAATATAATCTTCCAGAACTGAATCAAACAGACATAGAAATCCTAAATAGACCAATAACTTGTAATGAGATACAAGAAGTACTAAAAAGTCTTCCAACAAAGAAAAGCAAAGGAACAGATGGATTCTCATCTCATCATTAGATGCAATAACACTTAATAAATTATTAGCAAATTATTTTCAACATATTAAAAAGACTTGATTATGTATATTGTGTTAACACTTATCATTAAATAGTATGTTTTAATACTTGTGTCATCCAGTCTTTATCATAAGGCTGTGAACTGAGCCACATATTTAGTGTCTGTCCTCTAGCTTTTTACAAGTAGATAACAGAAATTTGTAAAGGTTAGGTAATATGCTACTATTTGGGAAATATGAGAAAAGTATCTCAGTTATTTGATTCCACTACTGTTATTTTTAATTATACTAATAGAAGATTTGATAAGCATTTACTATGAGTGGTCCCTGGTTCATGTTTATATTACTCATTTAAGCGTCAGTGTGAAAAATTCTTAAAAAATAATCTCTAAAATATGTAGGCATCCTTGGTTTGAGAAGGCATAACTACTTTCAGGAATTGCACTATCTGTGGTCATAAAAAGCACATGTATCAGATTTATTCTAATAAAAGTATTGGCTGCATCTGGCTTCCTGATTTGTACCATAAGTGACATTTAAGATTTCCAGAAAGTACTAGCATTTCCATCTGCTCTGCACCATACATTCTAACACCTGAATTTATTTTCATTTGTGTTCATCTCCAAATTTTACATATCATCTGGTGTCTTTATATAGATTAAAATCTCCTTGAGGACAGAAACTTTAATTTTTCTATTATTACTACATCCAACAGGACTTTACAAATGAGTGACAGGTATTTAAAAAAATTTTTATTAGCTAATGAATAAAATTACTTAGTTTTCACTTTTTTTTTGAAATCAACCTTTATTTACCTTTGTTGAATGGTAATAACCTATAGCAAAATTGATCTTGAATTGTATTTAGTACTACAAATGTGTTCATTTTTACTAATTAAGAAATGTAAATGAATATTTCTTGTATTCTATATTGACTTCTTCAAGGATTAAATAATTTTACATACATACATATACATGTATATGTATATGAAATCTGTTAAGTACCAAATGTCTACTGAATAGATAAAATTAAACCAAGTTCTTGACCTCAAAATTCTTAAATTATAAAATGACATTTGAAAAAGTTTGATGAGCAGTTACCATTATTAATAAAAACTTTAAAAGGAAATGATAAAATTCATTAATTCTATAAAAAGAAAATAATTTTTATACTGCTTTATATTCATGAAATATAATTTCATGGTTAACTAAAAAGTTCAAAACTGTCAATGAAGAAATGTCTTCAGCCTAATTAATGTCAAGTTTTGGAAATGTGCACTCTATGCTGTGAAAACTGATATTTCCAATTTAGGATCACAAAATCTTAAGAATGTAGAATTTAAGAGGCAAATGCTCTTACCAATGTTTTCCTCATGAAATGTTGATCATCTTTAAACATGTAAGTCTCCAGTGCTGCCCCACCACTAAATTTATTTATTAATTACTGTAACATTGCTGCACTCCAAAGAAGTCAATCACTATTTTCTGTATTTTAAATGTGATGAATCACCTGAAATGGGTTGGCTGTTTGTACAGATTATATAATGCTGATCATGCTTTTGATGGTAGGACTAGCAATATATAGAAATATTCACATCAGTAATTTTTATTTCAAAATTCTTCTCTAAAATGCAATGGGATTGCATGTAATTTGAACAGGGTTTTGCCTTAAATATTCATAATATTATTTTAAGTATTAAAAATATACTCAACTCTGCTGAACATATAGCTTTTCCTGGTCACGAGAAAGTTGTCCAATTTTTTTCTAAACTATTGATTCCAAATCCGCCTTTTTTTATGTTGACTTTTCTGTTTTATCCATGTTTAATATTTGAGTCTAAAAAAACTTTTCCTGCTGTATCTAGAATTTAGGAATGACTAATTTTCTCTCTTAATTCAATTTCATCAAATTTAAACTATACATATTCAGTTAAAAACTACGCTCATCTCTGTTGATGAGTACAGCAATAGTGTCCTATAAGAATTTCTCTTGGGATTAGAGAAAGGAATAAAGAGAGGCTACATGGAAAAAATAATTTATTGTAATAAAAGGTAGAAATGGTATTAATAGGAAAACATTTGTTTTATGTCTATAAAATATGATCTACTAACACTGTTACAAAGTCTGTATGTGCTGCTCATAATCATCTGATTGTCCCATAATAAAGTTAAAATTTATATAACAATCCAGCTTGCTTTCACTGAAAATTGAAATTGCTTATTTCTCCAAATATAAAAAATTATATCATTAGGCTTCTTAAACCATTTCCTAAGAAAAGTACCTTATAAATTACTTGATAAGTGGGTTAAGAACTATTTCTATGGCCATCTTTCTTAGAAGCCAAGATTCTGAAATCACTTATGTTCAATTATTTTGAAATTTTGAGGAATAAATAGTTACAAATGAATTAGAAATCACCACATATGCACCATAGTTTCCTGTTACTAAAGGAAGAACACTGAAATCTGAAATCAGCCAGCACATTTAATTTTGGAAAATATAAAATAATATTGCCAAGGATTTAATTTCATATGTGTGAGAAAGAAAAAAAATGAGAATAACAGCCTTAGATTACTTTTTCTTACCATTATACACAATTTTTGCTCAATCTTAATATCTTAATTTTAAAAAGTTAACCCAGTTGTTATTTGTAGTTTTATAGTTATTAAAATTGTATTAAGTTGTAATTATACATATGATTCTCACAGATCATGGTGTACAGCTCATCACTCTGACAATAAATTTACTCAGTGCAACCCACTAAATATCAAAAATCCCCACTGACATTACCCAAGGAACTTGCCTCATGGACTTTCTCTCTTAATACTTTCCTTCTTGGAGAGCAAAGTAGCCTGCTGTCAATCACTATGGATTAGTTGATTTATTCATTTACCACTACAGGGAACAATAAGTCTATATTTTCCTAAGCTTATTTTTCACTTTTATTTTTACTTCACAAATGATAACTTTGATATATTTGTATTTCTCCATGTATTTGCAAACCATCAGTTTGATTCTTTTAAGGCTAAATATTTTTAATCTTTATTTTTTAATTATAAGAAAGTGTGTATATTAATGGAATATCAAGTGATGTTTTGATACATGTTATATAATCTTAAAATCAGATTAAACATATTTATCTCCTCAAATATTTATCATTTCTTTATGGTAAAAACATTCAAATCATTTTAAGTTTAAAATATACAATCCATTATTATGTAAAGTTAGGGGATAACGTCAAAACTTCTTGTTCTTATGTAACTGTAACTAAGTACATGCTGATCTTTCCCTTTCTTCCTTCCTTACTATCTGTAGCTTTTGGTAATCACCATTCTATCATCAAACATCTATGAGATCCACTTTTTAGATTCCATATGTGAGAGAGATCATGTGGTATTTGTCTGTGATTTCACTTAACATAAGGATCCATAATTCCCTTCATGTTGTTGCAAATGACAGCATGTCATTGATTTTGTGGCTGAATAGTGTTCTATTGTGTACAAGTACCATATTTTCTTTATTCATTTCTCAGTTGATGGAAACTTAGGTTTTTTCATTTCTTGACTGTTTTTAGTAGTGTTGCCATGAACATGGAAATGCAGATGTCTCTTTGACATACTGATTTCATTTCCTTTGGAAATATACCCAGTAATGGGATGAATGGATCACATGAAGACCCTATTTTTAATTTGTTGAAGAAACTTCATGCTATTTTTCACAATACCTGTACTAATTTACACTCCCACCAACAATGTGCAAGTGTTCCCTTTTATCCATATCATCACCAGCACCTGCCATCATTTCTAATAATAGCCATTCTTACTGAGGTATGATAACACCTCATTATGATTTTGAATTGCTTTCCCTGATGAACAGTGATTTGGGGCATTTTTCGTACACCTGTTGGCCATTTTTATGTCTACTTTTGAGAACTGTGTTTTTAGGTCTGGTGCCCATTTTGATGATGATGATGATGATGATGATGATGACGACGATGACAAGGACAACAATGGCGACAGAGATTTTGCTATTAAGTTTTTGTAATTCTTTACCAATTCTAAGTATTAACTCCTTATTAGATGAATAGTTGTTTGAAAATTCTCTAATTCTTTAGGATGTATCTACTATCTGTTTAATGTTTCCTTTGCTGTGAAGATGCTTTTCAATTGAATGTAATACTAATGTCTATTTTTTAAGTGTTTTTGAAATTTGTACAAAAAATCTCTTGCCACTCTAATGTTCTGACACATTTCTTTTATTCATTCTTCTTATCGGGGTTTTTGGTCCTCCTTTCCTCCCAACCTGCAGGAAAGATAGGGAGAACACGCCCTGGCCAGGACGGGCTGAGAAAGGAGAAGGCAGACTGACTGCCAGCACTCAGCCCTCCCTTGCTGGAGCACAATCAGATGCATCAGGGAGACCAGTCAAGGCTGGAGCTCATTTATTGAGGAAGCACACACAGCTAATATAAGGCACAGGAGCCAATCAAGATAAAGGTCAGAAGGGGAGGAAAGTTCTGAGCCTATCCTAGAGGTGGCCCGATTTTTCGGAACAACCCCTGTAACACCTTCTGGCTGATTGCCAGGCACCATCTTAGCCATGTGTGGCCCCAAGACCAGGAAATGAGCATCAGTTTGCAAGTTAGGCTTCCTTTTCTCCATCATAGGTTTCTATTTCTCTGATGTAACGTGCCCTACACTTCTAATATTTTTATAGTTTTAGATGTTGCATGCAACCGGTACCATTTCTACAACATTAGAGCATTCTGAAGTTATTTCTCTATATCCTCTTATGAGTGAGTTTACAACTTCTGATGTCTTCCTCTTCTCATTAATATTTCTTTTTTTTCCCTTATGGAAGAAAGTCTTTTACATTCACAGTTTTTGTTTGAGAATGTTTTTATCTCTTATTCATTCCCAAAAGATAGTTTTATTGGATACAATATTCTTAGTTAACTGATTTTTTTTTTCTTAAGTTCTTTGAAAAATCTCATTCCACTCTCTCCTGACCTGTAGGTTTTTGCTGAGAACTCTGTCAGGCAAAATGGGACCCCCCCCCTTATGTATCATTTGATTCTTTTCTCTTGCTACCTTGAGAATCTTCTTTTTATCATTTACCTTTGAAGGATTGATTATAATATCTTGAGGAGGAACTGGGTGCATTAAACCTGATTGGTGACTCAACTTTTCTGTACCTGGATATTTATATCCTTATCTTAGTTTGGGAAGATTTTATTAAGATCTATATGAAAGCACGTTTTAACCTGTTTGACATTCCTCTCAAGTCCCAATAATATGAACATTGCTTTTTTGGTGGTTTTGTTTTTAATGTGGCATTCAGTAGTGACTTTTCTCCAGCCTGGCACCAATTCAAAAAGGCATCAATATTGTATGCCTTCAACTAACCTTTACTATCAATTGCAACAGTTGTGAAATTATGAGACTAAGAATAAAGCTTTATTTGAAACTACTGTGGAAAATCAATGCATTAGTACTTTGATACGATAATCACATGGGAGTGCAACTCATTGCATCCTAAGAATTATAGTTCCCTTGGGCAAAATGTTAGAAATGGTAGAAGAAAAGTGAAGAGCCTAAAGTAGTATGTGCCTAGAGAATTATACATTTATTCAGTCCAAAGGACTAGAAAAAAGGAGTTCCTGACAAAGTCCAATAGAAACTGTTCAAAATATCTGAATTTAGCTGTTCACATAAATATATACACTGCTATTTTAGAGGTGAAAATTGGAACAGATCAACATACTGGAGGTCATTGAATGGACAATTTTTATATCTTGGCAAATATGTATCAATCTAGCTATCCTCATTATATTCTATGCACATAAGAAAAGAACTGTAAATGAAATACAAAATGATCATTTTGGGGATAGATAAGAACAGCAAGAAAAATTTGCTAAAATAATCATTAAATAAATTTGGTGGATTAATTTATATGTGTCTATTACAAATTTATTGGATAAACAAATTAAACCACTTGGACAAACAGATTAATCCATTAAATCCAAGCAGAAATTTATAAGGAAAGGACAAATAGAGGAAAAAAAACATAATATAAAAAGGAAGTTGATAAAGATTAATTAAAATATTTGAAAATAAAAAATTATCAAAATCTTTATTGTGGGCTGGGATTATAGTTCAGTGGTAGAGAGCTCACTTAGCATATGAGAGGCATTAGATTTGAACCTCAGCACCACATAAAAATAAATTAATAAAATAAGTTATTGTGTCCAACTACAACTAAAAATTTTTTTTAATCTTTATTGCTGAGAATTTTAGCTATTTAAAGTCAAATATATACACTGACCACTAGAAGAATGAAAAAATAAAATGGTTGGGGTGAAGATAAAATGAGATTTCTTTAAGGATAATAATTTTATCAAAGCTTGAAGACAAAATAATTAGAATGCATAAATATTATAAATCATAATTTAAGGAGTGACTTTAGTTGAATGAATTCAATGTAAGCTTTTAAATTTATTTTAATATTTTGTTAATAAAGTCATACTTTATTTTAAAAAAAAAAAAATATATATATATATATATATATATATATATATATATATATTTGGTACCAGGGATTGAACCCAGGGACACAACCATTGAGCCACATTGTCAGTTTTTTTTTTGTGTGTGTGTGTGTGTGTGTGTGAGAGAGAGAGAGAGACAAGTCTTGCTAAGTTGTTTAGGGCTTCACTAAGTTTCTGAAGCTGGCTTTGAACTTGTGATCCTCCTATCTCAGCCTCTTGAGCCCAGGAGAGAAAAGGCATACAGAACCAAGTCCAGCAAAAACAAAAAAAATCAAAACCAATCTTCTAGATGCAGAAAATGATAGAATAAGAATGGGTCTTTTTATCATCATACAAAAATGATTAATTTTTTCAAGTACACAATTTAAAATCCGATCATATCAAATGCAAACTACTTGACATTCAAATAAAAATAGTTTTTTTTTTTTAACTCTAAAACCCATAACAGGTTCCAGGATAAATACATTGCTTTGTCCACTGTTCAGAATCCCCAGACAATAACTTCTTTATAGTAGATGCTTTATAAAATTTTCTGACTAGTTTTTCCATTTAAAAATATCCAGAATTATAGAAAACAAAAAATAAAAAGTTTTTGAAGACCTAAAAATCTGGCTGTGGGCTCCCTCTCTTGAAGGTCTCACCACCTTACACTAGGACACTGGGCTTGGGACCAAACTTCTAGTACATGGGCCTTTGGCGAAATTTAGTTACAAACTCTAGTAGTTCTTATCCATCTTCCTCTGATCTTGCACATGCTTGAAAAACATCTGATATTTTATTAAGATTAAACTCAATTTTTTGATAGAAAAACATGAATAGGAGGGTATTATATCAGCCTTGACTTATAAAGTAGTTTATTTCCTTTCAAAATGCTATACTTTCTATTTAGAGCATGTAGTTTCATCAGATAAATTCACTGTTTTTACTTTACCTATATCAAATAATTAGGAATATAGTGAAATGCTTTATTTGACAAGCTCATGAAAGTTTAATTCAATTATAATAATTATTATTTGGTCAATAAAAGGATCTTTATAAAACCCTCCACAGAAACAGCCTTTTTTCAGCTGGGTCATTCATGGAAGTACTTTAATAGTCACCTAGTGTAATGATCTGTGCAGTGAGCATAAATTATGTTATACTAAATATTCTTCATGCTAAAGAATTATTTTTGACCTCCACATTCATACACTTTCTAAAACATCCCATGACAGCACAGCAACTGATTGGATCTGATTTGAATTACAGTGTTATGATCAAATGCATTGTGCATTTCTGACAGGTATGCTACAAACCGCACTGCAATCTGAGGCCAAAAGAGAGATTAAATCCTAGATTTACCTAACTACAATTTATAGTCATAGAACTCCTATCTTAACTATCCTTAAATAAAAATGGTCAGACTTATGGAAGTAAAAAGTGTTTCTTATTTAAGTGTAAATCAGGGAAGACAGTAAAATGAAGTAGTAGTCATTTCAGCTCTCTTCTCATTTTATTTCACCTTGAAAGATGTGATGAGATGAATTGCAAGAACTGCTACAATACTTTTATATGCCGTTCATCTAGAAATAGAATTGTTTGACAATATATGGTTGAATGAACTTTTAATTCATGCAACAGAATATTAATCAACATCTGCATGTATCAGCATGCCTCAATCTCCAAAATAGAATGCTGAATTAAAAGAATAAGAAGGGAAAGGATCAAGCTCTAGTATACCAATTTTAAAAATAAAAAATATATCTTTTAATGGATACACACATTAGTTTCAAAGTATAAAATACTAGTATGCAAATTTAAAACAAACACCAATTTTAAGACACAGCTTATTGAAAAAAAAGGGTTGAAAAAGAAGGATTTTACCTCTTTCTTTAAAATATACAGATATGAAACAAATACCCTAAGGTAACTCTGGAAGGTTATAGAGGAAAAGTTACTATACTGGTATTTGAAATTTAAATCTCGTAATAATATATAGCAGCATGTTTCACTCCATTATTAGCAAAAGATGACCTTTAGATGTATTTTCTGAAGTTTTTCTTAAAAGGGGGGAGAAATATTTTCTCTAAATAAAGGAAGTCATGTCTGTACATGGGAAAAGACTTTTCTTTTGTATTTCCATAAGCTATTATACAAGAAACTCTTATTTTCTATCATTGTAGTATTTGTTTTGGTAGATACATTCCTATAGAAATAAATCACTCTAATCTCATACTGACGCTTCCAATTTAAACACCCTTTTCTGTAAATTATTATAATTTGTAAATTAATAGTTGAAAATATTTAATCTCAATCTTCTGTAAACAGCTAACCTAATTACTACATGCTTAAGTTGCACATTTTTTGTCTATTGAGCCAAATATACTTTACAGTTACAAAAATAAATGTTTTGTTACTATAAAATTGTTATTAATAGATTGTAGTATTAATTAGGCTTTTATTTAAAAAAAATCTAATTGAATTCAATGGCAAACTTAAGGGCAATGACTTCTCTGAAGTACTTTCTCTGTTGCTCTTAATGCAACCTTGTAAATCTTAGGTTAAGCTAAAACTAAAACTTCTTTCTTACGTTTTCATCATCAACAATTTGTGTGTGTGTGTGTGTGTGTGTGTGTGTATGAGAGAGAAACAGATAAATATGCATATTTAAAACACACAATGATTTCTGGACTTAAGATATGATTATCCTGGTTTACCTGGTTAGAAGATTAAAAAAATGAAAAGGCTCATCTCAACAAATACTTGATTATTAATGTGGTGCACAGCTCAAATTTCATCAGTGAAAGTATTTTTCAAGTTCAATGATTGCATCTTCCCAAATTCTTGTTAAAATAGATTTTTTTGCTTACCTTGACACCCCAACACAGTAACATAGTAGTACTTAAAAGTTATCATAATTTTTTTTAGCTAGTTTTACTTGGAGGATGCTTGAAAATGGATGAATGAACAGATCCATTGTGTAAAAACCAGCAGGGATCTGAAAAATATTCCAAATTCATAATGACAGAACAAGTGCTATTATATTTTTAAAAAGGACTGTTTGGAGATATGTGTCTTTCAGTAATTATACCAAGAACTTTGAAGAACAGTATGAAAAAATTAGACCATGTTCTTTATTTTTTGTATAATGTACAAATACACATGTAATTTTACATGTGGACATGTATACATACATGTACATATAGTGACTTCTTAAAATCAAAACTTCTACTAATTAATAAAATACATGGACAGTGATACTCAACAGGAGATTGTTTTATATACTTCATTAAAATATATCTACAGTATTTTTTTAGATCAAACCTAACTATATAATTGTTACTAAAAAATTAAGACTATTACTTACAAAGAAGTTATTTATACATGAATTTTCTGCCATTCATTCATGCATAAACACTTACACATTTATTTATACATTGTTTTCTTGTCCATTCTAGTTTTTTTTTTAAAGAAACAGCATTTGAGTGTGTGTGTAAATTTATTGCCTCTCTCACATCATCCCTAAATATGCAAGTTACATGTTTGTTGGAACTATTTTTATTTATTTTTCTGTTGTATACACATAGCCATAAAATATGTTTGATAAATAAGAATCACTTAAAATATATGTTAATGAGTAAAAACTGAAATACAAATAGCTAACATTTATTTGCTTTCCATATCTCAAATATACCATTACTTCCTTGTATATATCATACATAATTTACATGCATTTAAACATGTATCTTATTTCTCAAAAGATGTACTTCAAGAAATCCAGCAATGTATCTATATATTATGGTAGGAAATAATAAAATTTGACTAAATTTTGACTAATCTACTGAAACATACATAGTTTTAGTCAAGCTAAAAATATCCGATATTAAAGAAATTCCTGCAATTTGATAATTTTTTTTCTGACAAATTTAAGATGGTACATTAGAGGAAGGCTGTATTCCTAGTTGCTGTATGACTCAGGATTCAAACAGGGTGAGTACTGCTTCTCTGTGAGGTGAGTAAAAGAGGGATTTCACTAAAATTCAAAACTGGGCAGTCAGAGAGTCTTAGAGAATCAGAAATTTGAATACATTAAACAAAGAAGAAGCGTACAATGGACTCAAGCCAGCTGTGGCAGCAGCAGTGGTAGGGGCACTGGTTCACCAAAGAGTGGAGGAAGAACCCAGAGAAAATCATAAGGAACAGATTTGGAAAGGAAAAACCTGAGATCAGAAAGACAATCTGAACCTAAAGCTGATTCAGAGGCTGCACTGAGAATCCATGTTTGAAAAATGCTCTGTGTTTCTCAACTGTCTGAGAGCTGATGCAGGAGCAGTCTTTAGGTGGCCACACCACAGCTGCTGCCTCATAGCTGGAAGATCATAGCAAACTGCCATACTGTCCTGGTAAGCACCTACCATACAACCTAAGGTGAACCTAGGAGAACATGAATGAAACAGGGCCAGAGAAGACTGCACCAAGGGGAATTCACATCAAAATAATGATGGGGAACCAACCGACTTCTTCTTTGAGTCTGACAGCTCACACGTCCAACTGAAGTGAGTTAGAAATCTAAACACTGCAAGTGTGAATATCCTCAGGGTCTAATCCTCCGAAGGCTGTTTTCATGGGAACAGAGTGTATGGAGCATGGCCCCCTGCACCATGAGTAGACTTCTTGGGAAGCTCTGGAGATCCAGACTCTGGACAGAGATCTGCAACTGCCAGGCACTCAAGGTATGTTGACCTAATCTTTCCAGAGTAGCCACCTACCCAACAAAGCCCCTGAAGCCTGATTAAACCTAAGCCCCACCTTCTGGAACTGCATTCAGAGAGCTCTGCCAGCAGCCCCACCCTAAGACTGCATGAAGACAAAACTCCAACTAACAGTACTTCTCATTCTATTCTACCTTAAGCTGGTGAGAAAGAAAATGAGTTATTTCAACCAGTTTCAGTCTTAGGCCACCCCAACTAGGAGCTACATGAGCAACAAAAAAGAGAAAAAGGTTAACAATCCCTGCCCTTCACATGTCACTTCTCACCTTCCACATAGCCCAAGAAGAAACAGAAAGACTGGTACACATAGATGATGACCATCCATTACTGTCAATTATTTTGACCACCTCAATAAAGATGATTTCTTCATTTTTCATTAAGAACCTTTTTTTTCCGTGTGTGTGTGTGTGTGTGTGTGTGTGTGTGTGTGGTGTTCTTGCTATGCTGAAAGGTTCATGGGAAAATAATCACATATATTTGTTTTCTTTAGTCTCATATTAGGATTTTTTAAATGTTATTTTTTTCTTACTTTGTCTTTTGAGGGATAGGTTTTTTAGTTTGTATATTTTTGCCACTTTCTTTTCATTTGTTTTTTTCTCTTATTTCTCTTTATCTCTTTTCTTCAGTAAATAGCTGAATTATCTTACTCTATTTGTTTCTATTTGTTCTTCTTATAATTTGCTACATCTCTTCTGCATTCTGTCTTGAAATTCACTTTTTAAAACTGTATACCTTTTTCTACTTTCCTATCACATTTTCTTTTTTCTTAATTGTATTTTTACCATCTTTTAAGAAAAAAAATGGTTTATGTAATTTTTTAAAAAATTTTTATTGTTCGTTGTTCAAAACATTACATAGTTCTTGACATATCATATTTCACACTTTGATTCAAGTGGGCTATGAACTCCCATTTTTACCCCATATACAGATTGCAGAATCATATCAGTTACACATCCACTGATTTACATATTGCCATACTAGTGTCTGTATGTAATTTCTGACACCACCACTCATGATGTTACAATTATTACTGCCGTGGATGAAAGAATTGACCCTTGTTGTTTGCTTTAATGCCAGATCTAGTTTATGGCTATAACTGTTTTTGCTGTTGGCATCTGCTGACCCCATCATTTCTGTGAGGTGCCAGAAATCTACAAGGACACTACAAATTCACAAGGTAGACTGTGAATTATTATAAAAATGCCCAATGAATTCCTAGAGAACACAAAAACAACTGAATGAATTATGAAAATCAGTAGAAGATATGAAAGAGAAATTCATTAAGGAAGTTTTAGACACTGAAAAAGAAATATTGTAAATGAAAGATACATTAAAACAAATAAAATGTTCAATAGAAAGACCTTCTAAAAGTGTCTAAAATGTGGAAAACAGAATCTCAGAGCTGGAAGACAAAGTGGCCAGCCTGAACTTTCAGACATTACGAAAAACAGAAAATTGGCAATCATAATTAGAATATACAAGAAATCTGGGACATTAAGAAACCAAATTTAAAATCACTGGAATTGATGAGAGTTGTGAGATGCAGGTTAATGGAATGAATAACCTCTATAGGGAAATAATAGCAGAAAAATTTCCAAACCTCAAGAATGAGCTGAACATCTGGATGCAGAAGGCATTTAGAACCCTGAATAGACACGATAAAAAAAGAACCTCTCCAAGACATAGTATAATTACAATACCTTACATACTCAGCAAGGATAAAAAATTGAAAGCCTTAAACCAAAAATATCAGATCAAATTTAGAGGCAACCCAATCAGAATCACTAGTGATTTCTCAGCATGAACTCTATAAGCAAGGGGGCTTAGGACGATGTCTTCCATGTTGTAAAAGAAAATAACTGTCAATCAAGATTGTTATATCCAGCAAAGCTATCCTTCAGAATTGAAAAATAATAATAAAAATCTTCAAGATAAGCACAAATTAAAAGAATTCTTAACTACTAAACTGGCAATACAGAACTTGAAGGAATACTCCACACAGAAGAAATAAAAAGCAAACCCAGATTTCACAAATAAACAAATCTCATGTGAAGTATAGCTAAGTAAGTGAGAAACAGGACCAAATTAAACATGTTAAATAGATCAAAATGTCAGGAATTAATACATATCTTTCTATAATAATTTAAATATAAATGGTCTCAATTCTCCAATTTTCAGTGATAGGCTGGTAGCTGGGAATAAAAAAACAAGACCAAATTATATGTTTTTAGCAAGAGATGCATCTTATAGCAAAGAACACCACAGGCTGTGAAAGGATGGACATTAATACACCATGTGAATTGAGCCTGAAGACAAGCAGGAGGAGATACTCTAAATTCTGACAAAGCAGACTTCTAATCAAAATTAATCAGAGAAAAAAACAGGGTCATTTCATAGTGATAAAGGGAACAATCCAACAGGAGGATATAACACTATAAATATGTATGCTCCAAACATGAATGCAGCTAATTATATGAAAATGATACTACTTAAATTAAAGCTTCAGATAAACTGCAATACAATAATACTGGGTGATTTCAACAAACCTCTCTCACCATTCTCTAGTTCATTCAGACACTAACTCAGTACAGATACTCTACACATGAAAAACATCAGAAATCAAAATGATTGAAAAGACATCTTCAGAATATTTCATTCAACAATACATTTTGAATACATTTTCTTAGATACATTTTTGTCTCAAACTCATGGAACCTTCTATAAAACAGACCATATTTTAGATATTTTAGTTCACAAAGCAACTCTTACCATATTAAAAAAGATTTTAAATAATTCTTTCTATTTTATCAGATCATAATAGAATGAAATTAGATATTGACACAACAAAACCCTATAGATATATGTATAATATATAAAAATATACTCTAGTGTCATACATATCTAAAAATAATTAAAAAACTGACAGAAAATACTTAAACACATGAAGATTAAGCAATTCTCTTTTGAATGAAGAATGGTGATAAGAGTAAAAGGGAGAGATCAAAAAATTATCAACTCAAATGAGAATAGTGATACCACAGAGCAGAACCTACAGTACACTATGAAGGCAGTTCTAAGAGGAGAATTGTTAACTATGCAGGCCTATATAAGAAAATCAAAAAGATCCAAAATAGACAACCTAATGATCTACCTCAAGGCCCTCTCAAAAGAAAGACAAATTCCCAAACCAGTAGAAGGAAATAATTACCATCAGAACTTGAGAGTAAAAAAAATACAAAGAATCAACAAAAAAATTCTTTGAAATGATAAACAAGATCAATAAGCCCGTCACCAAACTAACCAAAAGGGAGAAGACCCAAGTTAATAATATTAGAGATGAAAAAGTTAATAAGCACAACCAATATCACAGAAATCCATCAAATCATTAGAGACTATTTTAAAACTAATATTTTAATCAATTGGAAACCTAGAAGAAATGGAAACATTTTTAGACAAATACAATCTGCCAAAACTGAATCAAGAGGACATACAAACCCTAAACAGAACAATAAATTGTAATGTGAAAGGAGTAATAATAAAAAACATTCAACAAAGAAAAGCCAAAGAACAGATGAGTTCTCATCTGAGTTCTACAAATCCTATAAAGAACTAATGCCAGCTTTCAAATTATTCTGTGAAAGAGAAAGGGATAGCCCACTTCAAAATTCATTCAATGGCGCCAGTATCAGACTCATACCAAAACCAGATAAGGACACATCAAGAAACAAAAACTACAGACCAATATCCCTGATGAACTTAGATGCAAAAACTAAATAAAATGTTAGCAAAATCATGTTCAACAACGTATTAAAAAGATTGTACAACATGACCAAGTTAGTTTTATTTTAAAGATGTAAGGATGGTCTAATAAAGGCAAAGCAATGAACCTAATTCATTAGATAATCAGAATTAAAGGCAAAATTTATTTAGTTATCTTAATAGATAGAGAAATCTTTTGACAAAATTCAGATCCCATTCAAGATAAAAATACTGAAGAAACTAGGGAAGGAAAGAATCTACCTCAACTTTAAAAGGGTTATATATATATAAAAAACTCCAAACCAATTTCATAATCCCTGGGGAAAAACTGAAAACATTTCCTTTAAAATCTAAAACAAGACAAGGATGTCCATTCTCAACATTCCTATTTAATATAGTGCTAAAAATTCTAGCCAGAGCCATTATTTAAGAGAAGGAAATAAAAGGGATAAAAGTATGAAAGGAAAATTAAAATCATCACTGTTTGCAGATAATACAATCTTATACCTAGATGATCCCCCCAAAAAAATTACCAAAAGACTGCAAGAGTTAATAAACACATTTGGCAAAACAATAGGTCACAAAATTAACATGCAAAAATAAATAGCTTTCCTAAATATTAACAACAAATCTGTTGAGAAATAAATCAGAAAAACAATGCTATTCATGATGGCCTCAAAAAAAAATACCTAGGAATAAATCTCACCAAGGAAGTGAAAGACTTCTACAATTAAAACTATAGAATGTTGAGAACAAGAAATTGAAGACACAACAAAAAGGCCTCCCATGTTTATGGATAAGCAGAATCGATATAGTTAAAATGGCCATACTACCAAAAGCAACATATAGATTCATTGTAATTCCCATCAAAATGCCAATGATATTGTTCACAGAACAAGAACAGAGTCCTAAAATACATTGAGAAGAATATAGGATGCAGAATACCTAAAGCATTTCTAAGCCAAAAAAGCAATGCTGGGGATGTCAGAGTACCTGACTTTAGGTTATACTATAGATCTACAGTAACAAAAACAACATGGTACCATCATCAAAACAGGTGCTTAGACCAAAAGTACAGAATAGAAGACACAGAGACAAACCCATATACCTATAGTCATCTGATCCTAGACAAAGGTACCAGAAACATATATTGAAGACATATATCGCCTTTTAAATATGTGGTAATGGAAAAAGATGGTTTTTCATACATGGAAGAATATCTCACTCTACAAATATTAACTCAAAATGGATCAAAGATTTAGGAATTAGGATAGAAACTACTCAACTCCTAGAAGAGAACATAAGATCAACAATGGAGCACATAGGCACAGGCAACAGCTTTCTCAACAGGACTTCAGAATATGCAAAACCCAAAACCTATCCCATAATAAATTGGGGGAAAAAACCCTCAGGAAATACCAAGAGTTAATAAATGAAATGGCATCAAATTAAAAACCGGCACAGCAAACAATTAGGAAACAATAAGGAATTTGAAGAGAGAACCCACAGGGTGGGAGAAAATCTTTGCTAGCTATTAATCTGACAGAGGATTCATATCTAGAATGCATAATGAACTCAAAAAACTTTATCAAAAAAATCTTAAAACCCAATGAATAAGTGGGCAAATGAATTAAACAGGTGCTTCTCAAAAGAAGAAATACAAATAGCTAACAAATGCATGGAAAAAAATGTTCAACATCATTAACAATTAGGAAAATGCAAACCAAAACTAATCTGAGATTCCATCTCATACCAGTCAGAATGACAGTCATCAAAAATAAAAATAATAAATACTGAAGAAGACATGGAGGACAGGAACAATTTTACATTGTTTGTGGAATTGTAAATTAGTATAACCACAATGAAATCAGTTTGGAGTTTCCACAAAAGACATGAAACCACCATATGATCCAGCTATATGCTCCTTGGTAATTATCCTAAAGAATTAAAGTCATCATACAACAGTGATACATGTATACCCATGTTTACAGCAGCACAATTTACAATAACAAAGCTATGGAACAGCCTAGGTTTCCATCAATTGGTGAATTGATTATATATATATATATATGTATATAAATCACATTTTCTTTATATATAAATAATATAATATATATATATTCACATATACACACACACACACACACACACAAATGGACTTTTATTCAGCCCTAAAGAAAAATGAAATTATTTCATTTGCAGGAAAATGGATGGAACAAGACCACTATATTAGGCAAAATAAGTCAAACTCAGAAGGTTAAGAGTCCTATGTTTTCTCTTATACATGGAAGGCAGAGAAAAAGAAAAGTGTGTTGGCAGGGGTATCTCAAGAAAATCAAAGAGTATCAGTAAAGGACAGGAACCAGGTGGTTGGAGGTACAGAGGGAGGGTGGGAATGCTTGAGATTAATATTGGCCAAATGATATTTTTGTCTTGTGTGCATGTACAAATATATAAAAATAAATATCATCATTATGTATATATATACACTGAACCAAAAAATGTGAAAAATTTTTAAAATTTTAAAAATATTCTGACATTATAACAAAAATGGTGAACATTAGGATCCTAAAACACTGTAAATATTGTTCAGTAATGTGTCAATCTGAAAAGTTAGTGAAGATAAGTAAAAGCAAGAGGTCTGAATAAAAAGTAACAAAAGATATAGTTTAGATGAAAAATCAATATTGGAAACTCCATAACACTTTGGAACAGATGAATATGAAAGCAGTTTAGACATGATCTTAATGTTTTGAAAGTTTACCCACTATAGCAGATATTAAATATGTAAGAAATTTCCATCTTTTGCAATAAAACTGGTAAGCATCTCATTGAAATGTCTTTTTGAAAAATAAATTAGATGGTACTCTATAATCTATTTCTATATTAAAGAATCATATAAAGTGGTGCTGATAAGAGGAAATCTTGAAACTTGGGCTGACTAAATAAAACCAATAAGCATTTTATTAGTCTCCAAAGAAACCAATCCTATGCAGAGACAGACAGTATTGCTGATTCAAGAAGTCCTTTACCTTTCCTAGTTGTCCTCAATTTTTTAAATATTATTTTAGGTTAGTAGTTGGGAATGTCATTAACATAATAATTGGAGTTTTTATAGTATATTCTGAACTGCATAGATAATTGTTAACAAGTCCTCCATGAAATTGTAATATCATATTAATTAATTTTATTCTTTTCTAATTTTTTGCCAGGTAACAGAATTAAGTGATTAGCATCTAAAGCAGCTGACTCTGAAAATGCTGAGTTTGCATCGGTTCAGTTCCCCTTTCCTCCAAGGTTAAAATCTTTGATAACCAAAATTGATAATATTTCCTAGGACTGGCCCCATTCCGTTTATAACAACAGGATTATTTTCTAGCTACTTGAATAACTAACTACATATCCTATAAGATTAGAGGAGAAGTGAAAAAAATCTTTACTAATATATGAAATGAATAATGACCCTGTGTAGTTCATGTATAAACACAGTAAAGTCCTGTCACATCTACAATCATATTTAATTTATTCTAAAACACTATTATGTACATTTTGTAAAAACTGAAGTTCAGACAGTTAAGATATTTACTGAAAATCACACAATATTAAGATTCCAACACCAAGATTCAAATCCAGGTGATTTAACTCAAAATCTCACAAGGTTAGCTGAAAGGTTACATTGCAAGTTCTCCTTTGCTAGTTCTATTTTATTTATTTTTACAGAAAATAGTCAAATAACCTCAAAGGGAAGATAAGTTGTTTTTTGATAGTTTTATTAATAAAAAGTATAATTACACAGTGAATACTTTGACTTTCCCTAATTAATTTGGGGGTTTTATATCAATCAAAACACTGGAATATTTCAAATAAAAGAACCAAAGAAAGTAAAAGTGATAATGATAAACATGCTAATTAAGACAGGAAGCCCATTAAGAGTGAAACAAGAAATCTAAATCTGGGGTCAGAAATAAATCCAAAAGGCAACAAATCTCAAGAAAAATATACAAGAACCTCAGAGGTTTATTAAATCAATAGAAGAAAATGCATCAAATCATATATTTATGAAAATGGAGGATGTGCCAATTAAAAATAACTAAAAATAAAAGTTGAAAGAAAAAAGTAGAAAATTCACCAAATATCAGTATACTATGTGTATTACTGCAAGGCTTTGTGGTGAAAAGACAAAACTGAAAGATAAGTGCTAGAAAAAGAGGAGCTAGCAACAGTTATAAAATTATGCTAAATTAATGTATTAAGAGTGTATGAACTTTAATTGTGAAAATAGTTTCTTAAAAGGTGTCCAGGAAAAATCCCTGCATGATTTACATAACTGAAATTTAAAATTCGTATTTAAAGTGGCAATCTTTAAAAAACATCATATCTAAATTGGGGAGGGGGAATGGAGAAGCAAGAATTAGGGGAAAATACCCAAATATAAGTAATATTTTAAACTCTAACCCAAGATATCTTTCTAAAAATAAATGAAGACCTGGATCTAAAAATTGAAAAAGAGTAGAAAATTAACAATGATTAACTCTTAGAAGTATCCTAGTAAAACTATTAAATTTTGAGGATACAGATAAAAAAATTATTCAATTTTTCAGTCAAAAAGATCAAAGAAGTTACAAGGCAAAAATAATTAGACTGACATTCAATTTTTTTAAACTAATATTCAAAGCAAGGGCACAATGAAGTAAGATTTTCAAAGAGTCAGCAAAAGAATGTCTGTAGCAAGGGTCTTATAACAAAGTAGGCATTCCTTTAATATAAAATCTGTTGAAAACATTTAAGCACACATGAATTTAAGGAATTTTCTTCTTAATGAGACCTTTATACAAAACTAACATGAACCCCATCTGAGTAAGAGATGCCTGGGAAAAATTTAGCAAAAAGACTGATACTGAGGAACAGCTGCCAGAGTTCAGACTTGTCCAAGGACCACCTCTACCCACCAGTAGACACCTTCCCATGTCAGGCTCTGCCAAGACCAGCCTCACTGACCTGTGTCCAGGAGCAAGGTCAGATAATCTGCATGGATACTACAAAGTTATAGGGTAGAAATTGTAATACCTCAGATCCACACTGCAACAAAGGAAGTCACAGAGACAACATGAAAAAACAAGGGAGAAAGTGCCCCAAACAAACCAGGATACCACAATAACAGACCCCATGGACAGCACAATTGATGAAATGTCAGAGAAGGAGATCAGAATGTTCATAATGATCTGTGAATTAATAAATAACCTAGATGAGCAAATACAGGCAAAATTGATCACTCCAACAAAGTGATAAGAGAGCAAATACAGGCAACCATTGATGACACCAATAAACAGGCAAGGGAGCAAATACAGGCATCCATTAATCACATCAACAAAGACCTAAGGGAGGAAATACGGGTAGCAAAAGATTACTTCAAGAGAGAGAGATTCTGGAAAAAAAAATCAGAAATCCTTGAAATGAAGGAAACAATAAACCAAATAAAAACCCCAATAGAAAGTATCACCATAGACTGCAGAAGAAAGCAGGGGTTTCTCTTCTCATATCAAATAAAGCAGACTTCAAGCCAAAGTTAATCAAAAGAGATATAAAAGGATATTTCATACTGCTTAATGAAACCATTCATCAAAAGCACATAACAGTAATATATATGCCCCAAACAATGGAGCATCTACATTCATCAAATTCTTCTCAAGTTCAAGAATCAAACAGACCACAACACAATAATTCTGAGTGACTTTAACACACTTCTTTCACAAGTGGATAGGTTTTCCAAACAAAAGCTGAACAAAGAAACAATAGAAATCAATAACACAATTAATAACTTAGACTTAACTGACATATATAGAATATTTCATCCTTCAACAAGTGAATATACTTTCTTCTCAGCAGCACGTGGATCCTTCTATAAAATAGACCATATATTACACCAAAAAGCAATTCTTAGCAAATATAAAAAAGTAGAGATACTACCCTACAGTCTATCAGATCATAAGGAAATGAAACTAGAAATCAATGATAAAATTAAAATAAAAAAAGCTACTCCAACGCCTGTAGACTAAATAATATGCTACTGAATAAACAATGGGTTGCAGAAGACATCCAGGAGGAGAATTAAAAATTCTTGGAGGTGGATAAGAACACAGATACAATATATCAAAATCTCTGGGACACAATAATAAAGGCAGTACTAAGAGGAAAGTTCATTGCATAAAGTTCATTTCTTAAAAGAAGAAAAAGTCAACAAATAAATGACTTAACACTACATCTCAAAGCCCTAGAAAAAGAACAAATCAACACCAAAAACAGTAGAAGACAGGAAATAATTAAAATTAGAGCCGAAATCAAAACAAAGGAGACAATTAAGAGCCTTGTAATGATTTGAACAACCAATAAAAAAAAAATAATAGAACAAAAAGTTGGTTCTTTGAAAAAAACAAATAAAATTGACAAAACCTTAGCCATGCTAATGAAGAGAAGGAGAGAGAAAAGTCAAATTACTAACATCCGTGATGAAAAAGGAAATATTACAAAAGACACTACAGAAATACAGAAGATAATTAGAAATTATTTTGAAAACTTGAACTCCAATGAAATAGAAAATATTGAAGGCACTGAAAAATTTCTAGAATCATATGATTTGCCCAAACTGAATAAGGATAATATACACAATTTAAACACATAAATTTCAAGTGATGAAACAGAAGACAACATCAGAAACCTGCCAACCAAGAAAAGCCCAGGAGCAGATGAATACACAGCCATTTCTATGAGACCTTTAAATAAGAAATAATACCAATACTCTTCAAATTATTTCAGGAAATAGAAAAATAGGGAGCACTTCCAAACTCATTTTATGAATCCAGTTTTACCCTGATTCCAAAACCAAGCAAAGACACATCAATGAAAAAAACTTCAGACCAATATCTCTAATGAACATAGATGCAAAAATTCTCAATACAACTCTGGCAAATAAAATACAAAAACATATCAAAATATTCGTGCACCACGATCAAGTGGGATTCATCTCAGGGATGCAAGGTTGGTTCAACATGGAAATTGATAAGTGTAATTCATCACATCAGTAGACTTAATAATAAGAATCATATGATCATCTCAATATATATAGAAAAAGCATTTGACAAAATACAACACCCATTCATGTTCAAAAGATTAGAAAAACTAGGGATAACAGGAACATACCTCAACACCATAAAAAGCTATCTATACTAAAAAAGCTATCTATGCTCAGCCCTAGACCAATATCATTCTAAATGGAGAAAAAAAATTAAAAGCATTCCCTCTAAAATCTGAAACAAGACAGTAATGCACTCTTCTATTTAACAGAGCAATTAGACAGACGAAATAAATTAAAGGGATACTGATAGGTAAAGAAGAATTCAAATTAGCACTATTTGCCAATTATATGATTTTATGCCTAGAAGACCCCAAAAATTCCACTAGAAACCTTCTAGAACTAGTAAATGATTTCAGCAAATAGCAGGATACAAAATCATTAACCATAAATCAAAGGAATTTCTATATATTAGAGACAAATCTTCTGAAAGACAAACAAGGAAGACTACCCCATTTATAATAGCCTCAAAAAACAAAATACTTGGGAATCAACTAACAAAAGAAGTGAAAGACCTCTACAACAAAAACTATGGAATGCTAAAGAAAGAAATTAAAGAAGACTTTAGAAGATGGAAAGATCTCTCTTATTTTTGGATAGGCAGAATATTGTCAAAATTACAATCAGATTTAATGCAATTCCAATCAAAACCCCAATGACATTCCTTAAAACAATCGAAAAAGCAATCATAAAATTCATCTGGAAAAATAGAGACCCAGAATAGCTAAAGCAATCCTTAGCGAGAAGAGTAAAGCATGTGGCATCACTATACCAGATCTTAAACTATACTACAGAGGAAAAGAAACAAAAACAACATGTTATTGGCACCAAAACAGATTAGTAGACCAACAGTACAGAATAGAGGACACAAAGAATAACTCACATTAATACAGTTATCTTATATTAGACAAAGTGATCTTATATAGCCAAAAATGTACATTGGAGAAAGGATAGCCTCTTCAACAAATGGTGCTGGGAAAACTGGCAATCCATATTCAACAAAATGAAATTAAACTCCTATTTCTCATCATGCACAAAACTCAACTCAAAGTGGATCAAGGATCTAGGAAGTAAACCAGAGATACTGCATCTATTCGAAGAAAAAATAGGCCCAAATCTCCATTATGTCGGATTAGACCCCAACTTAATGAGAGCGCTGTAGCGCAAGAATTAAAATCAAAAATTAATAAGTGGGATGGATTCAAACTAAAAATCTTCTTTTCAGCAAAAGAAATAATCAGGTGAATAGAGAGCCTACATCTTGGGACAAATTTCACACACACACACATACACACACACACCAGATAGAGCACTAGTCTCTAGGATATATAAAGAACTCAAAAACTTTAACACCAAAAAACAGATACTTCTCAGAAGGCAATATACAATTGATCAACAAATGTATGAAAAAATGCTTAACATCTCTAGCAATTAAAGAAATGCAAATCAAAACTAAGATTTCATCTCACTGCAGTCAGAATGGCAGCTATTAAGAAGACAAAAAACAATAAGTGTTGGTGAGGATGTGGGGACAATGGCACACTTATACATTGCTGGTGGGACAGAAAATTGGTGCAGCCAAAATGGAAGGCAGTATGGAGATTGTTTCAAAAACTTGGAATGGAACCACCATCTGACCCAGCTATCCCACTCCTGGGTCTATACCCAGAGGACTTAAAAACAGCATACTACAGGGACACAGCCACATCAATGTTTATAGCAGCACAATTCACAATAGCTAAACTCTGGAACCAACCTAGATGCCCTTCAGTAGATGAATGGATAAAGATAATGTGGCATACATAAACAATGGAATATTATTCATCATTAAAAAGGAATAAAATCATGGCATTTGCTAGTAAATGGATGGAGTCAGAGAATCCCAAGTGAAGCTGGCAAATCCTCAAATCCCAAAGGCAGAATGTTTTCTCTGATTTAAGGCTGATGATTCATAATGTGGTGGTGGTGGGACATGTGAGGATTAGATGAACTCTAGATCAGGCTAAGGGGAAAGTGGGAGGGAGGGGACAGGAAGGGGTATGGTTGTAGGAAAGACAGTGGAATGAGATGACTATCATTACCCTAAATACATGTATGAAGACACGAATAGTGTGACTCTACCTTGTGTACAACCAGAGATATGAGAAATTGTATTCTATGTGTATAATATGAATTGTAACACATTCTGCTGTTCTATATAGCAAATTAAAATTAAAAAAGGCTGATACTGAGAAATTTAATACATGCAATTTCAACTTAATGTTAAAAGTAATGTGGGGATAAGGTGCACTGTTAATTCATGTACATATTCTGCTTAAAGTCACAAAGTACAAATTTTTTAATAGGAGTCGATAGGAATATAAAAAGGAAATGTGAATGAGTTTTCTCATTCTTGAACAGATAATGGAAGGTAGAGTACACCATTGAAAACTGAGAAATCAACTCTTGTGCTATGGGCATCCTATTAAGGAATTTGGAGCCTGACTCCACAATATGTAGATCATAGCCAACGTTTTCTTCTATCAGACGCAGAGTCTCTGATTTGATATCAAGCTCCTTGATCCATTTTGAGTTAACTTTTGTGCATGGAGAGAGAAAGGGATTCAGTTTCATTTTGTTGCATATGACTTTCCAGTTTTCCCAACACCATTTGTTGAAGATGCTATTCTTCCTCCATTGCATGCTTTTAGCCTCTTTATCAAATATAAGATAGTTGTAACTTTGTGGATTAGTCTCTGTGTCCTCTATTCTATATCATTGGTCCACCGCCTGTTTTGGTACCAGTACCATGCTGTTTTTGTCAGTATTGCTCTGTAATATAGTTTGAAATCTGGTATCGCTATACCGCCTGATTCACACTTCCTGCTTAGAATTGCTTTTGCTATTCTGGGTCTTTTATTTTTCCATATGAATTTCATGATTGCTTTATCTATTTTTACAAGAAATGCCGTTGGGATTTTGATTGGCATTGCATTAAACTTATAGAGAATTTTGCGTAATATCACCATTTCGATAATGTTAATTCTGCCTATCCATGAACAGGGTATATTTTTCCATCTTCTAAGATCTTCTTCTACTTCTCTCTTTAGGGTTCTGTAGTTTTCATTGTATAAATCTTTCACCTCTTTTGTTAGGTTGATTCCCAAGTATTTTTTTTTTTTTGAGGATATTGTGAATGGAGTGTTTTTCCTCATTTCCATTTCAGAAGTTTTGTTGCTGATATACAGAAATGCAAGAATCAACAAATGAGACTTACTTAAACTAAAAAGTTTTTTCTCAGCAAGAGAAACAATAAGAGAGGTAAATAGGGAGCCTACATCATGGGAAAAAATTTTTACTCCTCTCACTTCAGATAGAGCCCTAATATCCAGAGTATACAAAGAACTCAAAAAATTAGACAATAAGATAACAAATAACCCAGTCAACAAATGGGCAAAGGACCTGAACAACAAAGGACCTTCTCAGAGGAGGATATACAATCAATTAACAAGTACATGAAAAAATGCTCACCATCTCTAGCAGTCAGAGAAATGCAAATCAAAACCACCCTAAGATACCATCTCACTCCAATAAGATTGGCAGCCACTATGAAGTCAAGCAACAACAAGTGCTGGCGAGGATGTGAAGAAAAGGGTACACTTGTACATTGCTGGTGGGACTACAAATTAATGCAGCCAATTTGGAAAGCAGTATGGAGATTCCTGGGAAAGCTGGGAATGGAACCACCATTCGACCCAGCTATTGCCCTTCTCGGACTATTCCCTGAAGACCTTAAAAGAGCATACTACAGGGATATTGCCACATTGATGTTCATAGCAGCACAATTCACAATAGCTAGACTGTGGAACCAACCCACATGCCCTTCAATAGATGAATGGATAAAAAAAAAATGTGGCACTTATACACCATGGAGTATTACCCAACACTGAAAAATGACAAAATCATGGAATTTGCAGGGAAATGGATGGCACTAGAGCAGATTATGCTTAGTGAAGCTAGCCAATCCCTAAAAAACAAATACCAAATGTCTTCTTTGATATAATGAGAGCAACTATGAACAGAGCAGGGAGAAGAGCAGGAAGAAAAGATTAACATTAAACAGAGACATGAGATGGGAGGGAAAGGGAGAGAAAAGGGAAATTGCATGGAAATGAAGGGAGACCCTCGTTGCTATACAAAATTACATATAAGAGGTTGTGAGGGGAATGGGAAAATAAACAAGGAGAGAAATGAATTACAGTAGATGGGGTAGAGAGGGAAGATGTGAGAGAAGGGGAGGGGGGATAGTAGGGGATAGGAAAGGTAGCAGAAAAGAACAGTTACTAATAGGGCATTATGTAAAATTGTGGATGTGTAACCGACTTGATTCTGCAATCTGCATTTGGGGTAAAAATTGGGAGTTCATAACCCACTTCAATCTAATGTATAAAATATGATATGTCAAGAGCTTTGTAATGTTGTGAACAACCAATAAAAAAAAGAAACCTGAGAAATCATGTAGGAAAAGTTGAAGAATTCGAAACAGAATAAAGATATTATAAAGATAGAAATAAAAGGTAGTATAAAAATACTATTAATTCCAGATTATTTTTATTATAATTAAATGTAAGAAAATAATTATTCCAATTATTTTCTTTTAACTAAGGAAAATATGGGGTCACATCATATAAAGAAAGTAATATAAAATTATAATAGGTAACAAATCATTATAAATATTATGACAGAAATGGGACCAAATATATCATGCATATCTCTAAATATGAATGTGCTTAGTTTATTTATTAGGAGAATAAGTATTTTTAATTTCCTCATAAAATAAGAGTCAACTATGTTGTATTCAAGAGGCAGATCTAAAACAAAGTGACTTTCAAAGACCAAATGTTAAGGGATCAACAATGGTTTACTTTATAACAGAAACAAAAAGAAAGCAGAGGTTTCAATGATCAAATACAGTATAATTTAAACCCATGAGAGTTCAAGGTGAAAAAGAGACACTTTTAATGCTAAATGCACAACTGATGATTTTCAAAAACCACACTGAGGTTAGAGAATAACTAGAAAACTACTGTCTTAGGACTGTAAGAATTATACACAATTAGCATAATATAGTCATTAATTTTTCCCCACAATGGTATGATTTAATAATTCTGAGATTATGCATATTTGAGGATTAGGTCAATTGACAAAAACATTTTTGATGATGACATTTACAGTCTTTACCACTGCTAGAAAAAACCCTGCGGTCATGATTTTGGGTCTGGGTGTTATCACCAAGAACATCCTAATTTCCTATGTCTGCCCTTTGACCCCAGGAGCAATAAAATGGAAGAAGGCAGCACATTTTTATCTTCTTCATACTGTTTTCTAAATCCATTCTTGAGTGAAAAGAGTCAGGCTCCTTAAAGAAATATTTGAATCCAACGTTGGGGTAAGTAAAATGTTAAGTGTGGAGTCAGAAGGGCTCAAAATAAAGAGAAGATAGTGTAGAACAAACTAAAGATAATGCTAGTGAGATTCATATGTCAGTATGTAAGTGGCGTACATAACTCTCACTGCTGCATTATTTCTCACTATATGAATACACCATTTTTTTAAAAAATGGATTCTCTGTTGATGAGTGTTTAGATTCCAGTTTGGGTCTACTAAGAATTATGCTGCTGTGAACATTTCTCTATATGTCTTTTAATAAGCATGTGAATCATTCTATTTGGTATATATTTCAGAAGGAAATTTCTAGACCATAAAGAATGCATATTTTCAATTTTAATAGAAGAAAGAAATTATGTTCTTCTATTGAGAGGTTTTATCAATTTACTTTCCCACTAGCCATGGGATTCTGATTTTTAAGAGTATCCCAAGAATTAAGCGTTAATTGGCAGCAGATTTCATAGTGATTAAATAGAAGGGCTCCCAGATTCTGTCCTTGCCTCTTATAACCTATCAACCTGTTGATTTTAAATCATTAAGATCATGTAACTTCTCACTTCTAAATTCTCCAGTGGCTTTTCCTTTCACTGTAAGTAGGAAATCCTAACATAACACAATAAGACATGAATGAACCTTCCTATGTTTCTGATTTTCTTTCCACATGGTAATTTGGCTCTAGCCACTTTTCTTATACCTCCTAGACCCACAGCAAACCCGCTTCTACCTCATGTCCTTCACACTGGCTGTTCCTTGGCATGGAAAACCCTTCCCCTAGATGTTCACACGGCTTCCTCATTACACGTTTCCTCAAATTATTTAAAAAATATTTTGGTGGATTATAATTATACATAATACTGTGATTTGTTGTTATATTATCATACATGCACAATGTAATGATATAATTTGGTCAATTTCAAAATTCTTAAAAGACCCATCTTTCTGTTAATATTCTATTTACTGAATTACTTGACTTTATTTTCATTTCACATAACATACATTTTGCTTTTTAATCTTATTTGTTGTCTTTTCCCCTTTATTAGAACATTATGTACATATAGGTATTCTGAAATTTGAACTTTCAGACCCAAACATTTTGTATAAGAGTACTCAACCTGTATTAAATCCTGATAACTAAAGACTTGCTTTATGAATCAAAGAGTCAAATTAATTTTAAGAATGTGAATATTTGACATACTGCAATCTCCGTTTTTGAACAGGAAAACATGAAGCATACTATCCCGATAAACAGAAGTAAAATTTTAGTAAAACAAAAAAGAATGTTCGCCGGGCACAGTGGCACATGCCTGTAATCCCAGTGCCTCCGGAGGCTGAGGAAGCAGGATTGTGAGTTCAAAGCCAGCCTCAGCAATGGCAAGGTGCTAAACAACTCAATAAGACCCTGTCTCTAAATAAAATACAAAATAGGGCTGAAGATGTGGTTCAGTGTTTGAGTACCCCTGAGTTCAATCACCAGTACAAAAAAAAAAAAGAAAAAAAAGAAAAGAAAAAAGAATGTTCTATTAAACAGCATTTAAAAAAAAAAAAGAAATCTACTACTATATACCATGGCATTGAAAAAATGATATATAAGAAAATCTTCAATATATGCATAAATAAAACATTGGTTCTCAAAGTTTTAATACCATGTGCCTAATTGTATATTTTTTTTCTTTGGATTTATATTGCCTTTCATTCATAATAATTCTTGAAATTCTGGATTGATCAGCTACATAAATTTTGAAAATTTTTCAGCCTGTATTCTTAAGACATTAATTTTTTTCCTCTTTCATTTCTTCTGGAACTATTTTGGAATCTTTCTACCATACCCCTTATTTCTCTGGGTTTCCACCCAAATGTTTTCTGATTATTAGCCTCCAAGTTAACTAATCATTTCTTTCGTTGCCTTGAACACTGTATTCTTAATTTCTTCAAAGTCTTTCTTCTTTTTTCATGTGTTCTTGTTCCCTAGTGAAATGTTTCACTTTTTAAACTATTAAACTATAATTATTCTGGAAACTCTGATTACTATGATACCTCTTTTGGTACCTATCTCAGCACCTCACGTCCTTCACACAAGCTGTTCCCTGTGTATTCTTGTGGAGCTAGTAAATAATTCCAGATGAAATTATGTTGAGGAGCGTGGGTCACTGACTGTATTTCCTTGATAGTGGCATGCTTAATGTCCCAGTTGCCTTTGTGTTCCTTTAATTTTTTTAAAACACCTTTTATAAAACTTTATTCAGCTCATGTCAGTTCCTGCCAAGATGGTTAGCTTAATACAAGCTATGAAATTCAAGCTAAATGGAAATTTATGTAAACATATGTCTTGGATAAAAATATTCAGCTCTTTGTAATAAGAGAAAGTTTTATTTTGTAAAATGGGAAAAGAAATTTCTCCTTTAATTTGCAGGTCAACAATGGTTAATGATAAACTAACAGCTCTCTATCATTGCCGCGTTTAGAATATTAGATAATCTGTTAATATCCAATAATCATACTAACACAAAATTTTCTTATACCACAGTGATTTACAAAAAAAAAAAAACTTCATAATGCGAATAATAGAATACTTCTAAATTCAAAATGAACAAAAGTCAACTCATTTTCTATATAAAGCAAATAAAAACATAAAGTAAGACTAACTGCACAGTATGCAGGGCCCAGTGCAAAATTAAAATGCAGAGGTCACTTTTAGAAATTAAAAACTTTGAACTACCTACAGCTGAATATTAAACAGACTTTCCAAATAGTAAATTATCCTTTATTCCTAAAACTTATAAATAGGGAGGAATTTTAAAAATCCTCCTGATTGCAATGTTCCATCTACTTTCTCTAGTGATGATTTGTATGGTGCACAAGGTAGTGTGTATGCATGACTGGGGAAATAATTCCAGATAATGAGAATATATATAATAAGTGCTGTTCTTTAAAAGGGATATACATGAGCTGAAGAAAAATAACTTACACCTTTCTCAATATAGCAAAACATGCAAAAATATGCAATTTATATATGAACTATAATGTATGTCTTCTTGAGAGCCATTCTGAGTGCTGCCTTTCTTATTCCTAGAGCCCTCACTTTCATACTTTTGCCTTTTTCTGAGCCCAAATATGCACGCATGTTATACCTTCTTTTTAATATCATGTTCATTACTCTGGGTAAATATTAAGTGAAATATAAAAATCAGACAATGGAGGTTATGACTCTTCTAAGTAGATCCAGATTTGATGAAAATAGATTTCAGCTATTGCTTAATAATAAATAAAAGATGTGTTCTTAAATTTTCCCACATATCATGCTCTCTCCAGCTTTTGAAACTGTTCTTTGTATTCCCCTTACCTAGAATGTTTTGGTCATCATGATTTAGCTGGAAAATCCTTAGCTACACTTCAGGATTTCGTTTAGAAAGTTCTGTTGCAGCCAGCTGGCTGAGGCTTGGCAGACTTTCTGTTCCCAAAGCACCTTATACAAAGCAAAAGATGGACCATTATATACAAAATTTCATGAATTCTTAGTCCAACTGTTCCACCTGCTTCCCTGATCTTTGTAATCCCAGCTCATAGTAGATATTCAATAAATAACAGCTTCACCAAGCTGAAGTGAACTAAACCAGTAATGTCTGTAATTTATTCATCAAACATTTCTTGACTTCCTAGCATTTTTCAGATGCTGGACAAATACCATTGAGCAAGACAGATACAATCACTGTTCTATTTATAACAAAGCTTGAAAAAAAAAAAACAATACTACTCAAATCATAACTATGATGAAGCTGTAGAATGTTAACAGGCATGTAACTAGAATCTTAGGACTCTACAATTACCTAGAATAAAAAAAAGGTTGCTAAAATGATTATTATTATTTCATTAAAATTATCAGGTTATGCAGATGATCAATCTTAAATTCATCTTCCCTTGTTCTGAGATCATGATATCATCTCCAATTTTCCAATTTCAGACTTTGTGATTGCCTTGGTAGTCATACAAACTCCATAGCCAAGAGATGTAAGACTGTTAGGATTCTCAAATTCTAATATATTTTTTTTAAATGTGAGTTTCTGGGTTGGTAATTTTTCATTGGATACCATGATCAACTAATTCATTTACTTTTCTTGAATAAAACCATGGATAGATAATATCATCTTCACAGTCACTGATGAAGATATAAAGCAATCACATGTCCATAGCTTGGCCTTTGATTCATAGCTCTAGGATGAAATTAGAAAGATAATTACACTCTAGAAACATACTAAGCTTCTTCTTTCCTAAGAGTAAAGGAATAATATAGCAAATTCTGAAATATTGATTCCAAAGCTTAAAGGGCCAGAGTTATTACATGATAAATCTATGTTAAAATTTTAAATTTGCAATATTCCGTGACAAAGATAAAGCATGAAACAAAAATTTCAGTTTCTAAGCTAAAAGATATTTGCATGTGTATATATTGTATCTCATACCCATATCTAAGCTCAATAGCAGCTTCTCATAAAAGTAAAAAAGCTTCTCCACAGCAAAGTAGACAATTGATAGAGACAGCCTAAAAAGTGGGGTAAAAACCAGGCAGCTACTCTTCCAATAGAGAATTACTATCCAGAACATGTAAAAAAGTTAATATAAAAAAACAAAACTACCCAATCTATAAGAGAAAAAGTGAGATGAACAGACACTTCTAAAAAGAAGTACAAATGGTTAATACTTATATGCAAAAATGTTCAACACTTTAAGCTCTCAGGAAAATGCACATCAAAACTACAATAAAATTCTACCTTTACCCAGTCAGGATGGGGTATATTTTGTGTTTATCAAGAATAGGAATAACAATAAATGCTGGCAAGGATGTGGGGGAAATTACCTTTTCTTTCTTATGTACTCTTGGTGGGAATGGTAATTAGTACAGCCACTTTGGAAATCTGTATGGAGGTTCCTCAAACTAAAAATAAAACTATCATATGATCCAGATGTATCACTCCTTGGTATATACCAGAAGGAATTAAAACCAGCATACTGTAAAGACACTGGCATACTCATGTTTATTATGGCACAAGAAACAACGGACAAGTTATGGAATCAGCTTAGGAACCCATCAACAGATGAATGGATGAACACACACGCGCATGTGCACACGAGTAGTATCCAGTTATAAAAATAAAGAGAAAAATCATGTCCTTACCAGGAAGATGGATGGAACTGGAAATCATAGTGTTCAGTGAAATAAATCAGATGCACAAAAAAAAAAACAAGTATTGCATATCTTCCCTTACAAGTGTCATCATTTTGGATAGAGGAGGGAAAAAGATATGAGCAGCAGAAATTATTGGAAAGGAGGAAATGATTGTAGAAGAGGAGTGAAGAGGAAGGATGAAGGGAAGCTGAATGTGATAAAGTGTATTATTTGCATGTACAAATACATCACAATGAAACCCATTTTTCTATATAACTAAAACACACAAATAAAAATATAAGAAAATACAATCCCCCCAAACTAGCATGAAACTAAAAAACTTTAAGCCTTCTATATATTTTTTTAGTTATTTATTTTAAAATCTAAAACTTCAAGTGAAAGTCATTTTCCATATTAATTTTGCTTTTAGTCTTGGACGCGAAAAACAAAAATTACCTTTGGGGATAGAGAAATTAAAGCCTGGTATTAAGGAGGATAATAGTAATAATAATTTAAATTTTCTTTCAGAAATGGGTAATTGTGTTCTCTAAGCACTCCTACTGGTTGAAACTAATGTGTATACACAGAATCACCTATAATTTGCAAAGTGCAGTGTAAAATGGAACTGCAAATCCACATGTTTAATGACTAATAGTTACAAGATAGCAAGACCAGAGCATTAAGCCAATGTGAAGCATGGACCCTGCTCTGTGATTGCAAGCCCATAAGCCTGCCCTGAATATAAATTTTTTCCATAGTTGTTTCTCTCACTAAAACTGCTTCTCATTTCTTTTCCTTTTCCCATTCCAAAATTGTGTTGGGGATTAAAAGAAAGTATGTGTGTGAATATTAAACACTCATAATTCTATATGAAAAATGTGTTCTAATAATACATCAGGTGTGTGAGTTATTGGTTGACATACATATTCAAGGAAATTATCTTTTGTGGATTTACTGTAAATATTTGGTAAAATAAAACCATCAAAAACTTTCCAGTTGACTTAATATCAGTTGTTCTATCACTGATTTATTTATACAAAATTATTAAGCACTTGTAGTATCTACTGATTATTTTTAAAAATTATTTGAATCTAAAATTATTACAATATAGGCCAAGTTTTGCTAAGTATCCATGGACAAACAAAAACCAATAAAATATAATAAGTAAATGAACACTACCTGTGGTACAAATGCTAAAGTAGCAAACTTGATTATAGGCAGAACATGGAATACATTGCTATTAAAAAGCCACAATTAAAAATGTTTGCTCATTTTAACATGACCCAATTAATACATAAAAACCATTATACTGTGCTTAAAAGTAACTGAATGCCTATATCTTCAATATATTTGCAATGTCTCAGTTAAAATATTGAAAGAAGGTACAATAAATTGTTAGTTTTCATATTTAAAATAGTTATGTGTGTCTTCGCAGTACAATTACCAAATAAACTAATTGAAAAAAGTTCCCCCACAGTTCACTGCCATGTCTGAGAAAACTTCTGATTATAGCTCCATATAACTAAACAATTTTTTCCACTTATCATTTGAAATGATCTCTTGTCTTAATGATAGCTACAATTTAAGGTCAAATTCACTATGCCCTCAATCCTGCTTAACTTGAAATCCCCATTGCTTGTCAACCTATTTCAGGTAGTAACTCTTGACTTTCAGATGAAGATAATTTGTTCAGTTCTTCACTCTTTCTGCCTTCCATATTTTGAGTCACCCATTTTATTTGTGTTTTCCAGCTATATAAATTACTTTAAATTGTAATATCAAAGATTTCAACCAAGGTAAAAACAAACAGTTACAATTTTGTGACTTAGGTTTCACTTGCAGAGTCAGTAGTATATACTGGTGATAAACTTTCTTCCCTGCAAGTCTGGTATTGTAGTTCCAAAGGATTGAAGAACCAGCATCTCTTTAAAATAGATTCTATTTTCTCACACTTCACCAAGGGTCCAAATGCATGATTGTTAGAGTTATTTCATATCAGGCTTCTCTTGTCTCTTCCCAGAATTTATAATTATGTTATGGAGTAATGTAATGTGAGCTTTCTATAGCACAGCCTATCTAATCAGTTTGTTTTCTTCAGCTTCTTTTTTAAAAGAGCTCATTCAACTTAAGTTATAATTTGGACATCGTTTTTCAAGATCTGTTGCCTTGCTTACACATCAAGTTGCCATTTCCATTTTCCCAGAATTCCTGATGAATTTCAATATTACTGGTATCGCCTTTATTTTTACTATATTTCTTGCTGAAAATGTCAATGTCCTCAAATAGAAATAAATATTTTTTTAAAAAAAGGAAGCAAGCAAAAATATTTTTGACTTTAAAAGTTCATATAGTAAGTATATGGTCATATAGTAAACTATATATAAAAGGTCATATAGCAACTACTCAATTCTGCTATTATAGTGTGAAAAGTCATGATAATACATAAAATCTAAGTATGGCTGTATAGAAATAAACATTCATTTATAAAGTCGGAGGAACCTGAATTTGACTCATCTGCCATATTTTCTGATCCTTATTGGATCACAGATTCATTATTAATATTTCCAAAGACTTTAAGAAATACCCATGAAACATATTCAATACGAACAAATGTATTTAAACATGGATAATCAAGAGATTTTGTAAATGCATGTGAATTTGAATACATGCAAATGTATGTGTATGTATGTGAATACATTTGTATTGATATGTGTATTTGCATGGACCTATATTTTTTTTCTGGGTGAAAAGGCTACACCTTTCTTCAAGCATTTGAAAGATAGAAGTTTCTAAAATTATTAATGAAATCAGGAAAATATACCTGAATTCTAAGCCACAGAATTGCCTGATAACTTTTCCCTTAACACATTCCTATTCTAGCAGGAAAATAATCTACTACAATATAAATAACTTTAAGGTAACACTCTGGGACTCTTTGTCACCTTAATGCAAGCATGGTTGTGAAAGGAAAGCAGTTATGAGAAGCCAGAGAAGGAGGTTCACAGGCAGCATACTCACATTTCTTTGAGATACTTCTAAAACCATGCCATGACATTTAAACAACTTAAGGTCAACTTATCAAATAAAATACTTCCTCTCTAATTTTTACTGCTAATTTTAACTTCTAATTAGCCAAATGACATACTTGATACTCAATTCCTGATGCAGAAGCCAAACTATACCCCTCTGGACTTATTCTATTGTTTCTGTCATTAATTGTTGGCTCCAAAAGTATAAAAATAGTGCAGGCACAGCTTTACTTTGAAAGGAACATAAGCTTCTTTTGTTGTTTTAGTTTTTGATCACCTGGACTAAGAGCCACTAGTAAATGCAGGTGTTTATTTCTGGATATTATCCAATCTTTCTAAGTTCGTAGAACTGGTGTAGGTTGAATAGATTTTTCCCCCCTCTCACACTGTTTTTTAAAGGATGAAGGTAAATAAATAAGCATATAAATAATAAAATAATGATTCTTTGTGAGCCTCTGAAATGATTTAATTCTTTTCTATGTGTTTTTAAACAGCTAATAAATAAAACATTTAAAAAGTTCTTTATGATTGTGTTTCTATAAATATAGTTGAAAACATTAAATATTTATGAGCATAATAGCCATTGATGTTTTAAAAGTCTGACAGTTAAAACCAAATTACATACTATAATTTAATAATATCTTCTTGAAAAATAATGAACTATTGTATTTTTAGAAAAATCAGTGTTTCAGATTATATTTTACAGTTTTTTAACAGCAAAACCTTATTGTTTACACAAAAGTGGCCATAAAAATATTTCATACAAATTTTAAAAAAAGAACTAAATCTAGATTTCTATCTCATCTAATGTTACCTAGTGTTACCTCTAGAACAATTACAGGCTGGTTATTCAGACTCTTGAAATTTTGTTTTGTTCTCCTCTAATTTTACTTATCAATTACTGAATGCAAACATATTTTAGAGAAACCATAAAATAATTATAAGCTAAAAATGAAAATGTAGTTTAATTTTCAACGAAAAAAATCAAAATTGAGCTCGGTTTTGATTGGATCTGGGTTGCATAACTCAGATGTGTATAATATATCTAGGTCTTGAATATACAGAATCCCATACACAGCTATTTTTAAGTGCAGAGACACAGAGTACATCCGAAATAAACAAGGGGGGAGATAAAGTTTGGTTGATTTAAATATTCTAGTTGCAGCAATACCATTTATTTATAATCTTTTATAGGAAGGCAAACAAGTGTCACTCAGCTGAGTAACTGAAGACATTACTAGTCACAGGATAGTCCACAACTGAAAGAGAAAGATTCTTACCAGAGCAATATACAATTAAAATTGTGGATTTTTATATTAAGAAATGAAATGAATAAATTGTAACTAAGTTTTAATAAACAGTTTATAATATCTGTAATTTGAGCATCTACTTAGATTTCTATTTAGAAAGCAAAATAATTTTCATTTATTAACACTGTTAACTCCTCTAAATGTCTTGCATTTGAGCCAGGACTCAAATATATTTCTTCATTCTATGCACTGATATCTCCCATCAAAGTTTATCTGACCACTACCTTTAAATATTTATAATCCCCCAAGAAGCATGCTACCTTTATGTTTTTCCCTTAATTCTGCATGTATATTGGTAAGTTCTGGAAAGATAATGGTGATGGTTACATGGAAGTCAAAAGGATATGAAAATATATGCTGCAATTCAGTTCATTATAAAACATCCTGTTAGTCAACCTTTCTTGAATTTAGGTTAAAAGATAATCATTAAGAGGAAGTGGGATCTAGAAAAGTAGGCCGAAAGGAATGGAAAGACTCAAAATAAACAAAAGTACTTAACCACATCCCTCCTTTTTATTCATTCATTTATCTACTTGTTAATTCACTTGACTAACACTTATTACCTATGCGATGCTAGAATCTGTTCTAGGAAGTGAAGATTAATATTTCAAAAGAACAGGCAAAAATCTCTACCTTACAAAGGGAATATAATACAAGCATAGTTAAATGATCTTGGGTATTCTTGGGAAAAATATAAAACAGAAGGAGATAGGTTGCATGGGCAGGCTCTCTGGGAAGATAAAGCAGCAGTAGAGATCAGAATACAGGCAGTGCGAAATGGCATGGGCATTCTGATTTTTTTTGTGGATAGCTACAGAAACAAATTAAAAATCCAATAATCCTAGACGTGATGACCTCAAGACTGATAGCCATTTTCCAGACACAAAGAAAGCCCTAGATGAATATTTGCTTTTCTTTTAGTCCCTCAAGTTTTCCTGTGACTTCAGGGAACTATCTTTTATTCTCTTCAACTCTGCTTCAGTAAAATTTCATTTCTATTCTTTGCCAGCATCAACCCCATCCCACAATTCACTGGGTGTCATACTTACAGATCTTGACCTTTAATATATTACATACCGCTATAAAATTTGTAGAAAGTTCTGATAGTTTACCTTATTTCCAAGTGAACAATTACCTGCCCCATTTTTATGCTGGCACCACACACAAAACTTCAGGACAAGAGACAAAGGATTTTATTATTCACAGCAAGGAACAGATGTGGTTAGCATTCATTAGGAGACTTCCAAATTCTATAAGGATCTACTGGAAAACCTGCCTTACCTTTTCCCCAGAAGGAATCATTATTTACCTGGTAAAGAAACTAAGCTGTCCCCTGCCCTAGGAGTGTATTATCTCTCTTTCCCAAGGCTTTTTCCATTTAAAAAGAAAATCCTGCAAAATATAGTTCAGAACACAAACTGTTCATGGCTCCTTCCAAGACTTGTAGACGAACAAGGACCCTATGAAGAATCATCTCCCAAAAGCTGTATGAATACTCATTGTTCAACTTTACATTAAGTTACTCAGACTTTTATTCTTACTATTAAGATTTGCAATCTTGACTTGCTTCTCTTTGCCAAAATGTCTTTATTCCTGATCCTTGATTCTATCTTTAAATTCCAGTATTATGTAAATATAAATATTGCTATGATAAATTAGTTATGACAGCATTAACACATTTCCTGCATAGAAAATGTAAGTTCTTAAAATTTGATTTTAATATCCTAAATTTCTCCTATTTCTTCTTGATATCAATTTTGTTATCTGCTTACTTGACTTAAGGAAGGGATGAGAAAAACAATTTATTATACCCTGTTAATAGCTGATAATGTTCTGAATTAATTACCCCTTCAAGGACATTTGCACTTTAACAAGTTTACAGTCATAACCAAAGAAACTGTCATTATTTGTTTAGGAAATAAAGGTTAATTGAAAAGTTCTGTAGAGACAAAAAAAAGAGCCTTTTGTGCCTCAAGTTCAGAAAAAAATTCTATCCAATGGGGACAGTGTATGTTGCAAACTGCAGAGACCCAAACCTGTTTTATCTACAGCAACGCCCCTGCTTTTATCTGTTATATATTAGATCATCACCAAAGATTTCATTGAATTAAGAGCTTCTCAGGAAAAAAAAAATCAACAACAAAGATCATCTGAATGTCACTGGTTTAATTTATTTATGACTTGGAACTGTCCATACCTTCAGTTCTTTCATTTTTCTTCTATTGTCTGTTTAAACATCATTAATTAAGGAAGCAGAGTTTGGCACAATTTCTATCCATGATTCCTGTTAATCATGGGACTATTTTCTAAAGCCAATTTTAAAATTCTAAAAATTGTACATTAAAACCTAGAAAAAATGTATCAGTTCATGACAACTATGATTTCATATTCTAGAGAACATACCTTGACTTTTTTAGAGGGTACACATACATTTTAAAATAGTCACATTACCTGAAGAGAGTATTCTTTTATCTCCTTAAATAAGGAGCATGCTAATTTCTACAATAATTATAGAATTCATATTTCATCTCTATTAATATCTGGTGTGACAGAATATAATGCCATCGAGTACTGGAAACGTGACAATTTAAGAATGTGAATTTTGATTTGTAGAAGAGTCAAGTATCATGGGCCAAATTGGTGGGAATTTGCATTATGCTTTTTCAGAAAGAAAAAAAAAATTGGTTCTTCTTTCTACAACCATATTCCCAGAATACCCAATTACTTTAACTCAAGAAGAAATACCAAAGACTGCTTTCTGTCTTAGTGACTCAATCATTAAAACTGCATGACAGAAAGAAACTTTGTTATAATACCCAATAGGGAACTACTATTCCTCAGGATTAAAACATATGCATCTCTGTTCCTTAGGATATTATTCTTTCTTAAACATGCATTTAAAAAGGCACAGGAAGCTTTTTTCCCTAAGTACTTATGTTGTTAAAGTTTAAAGCTAATTTTAATTTGATAACTATTCTTAATGAGGAAGGTACTTTTAACAATGATTTAAATCATGCTACTGTTTCTGATGTTCATAGATATTCAAGCTAAAGTATTCTGTCAACAACACATCTTCCCACTCAGGCTTGCATCATTGTCGCTCACCTTCAGGGCATGGTTGCCGTTACTCTGAATGATCATTTGCTAAACACATTGTGATAATCTGTCTACCTTGGCTGACAGCACTGAGTCCTGTCTGGGGCTAAGCTGCATCCCACCAGGAGTTTCATAGATAAATCACTGTCACTTCTTCTACTGCCTATTAAGCCTAGGAAATCAATATGCTTCTCTGTGTGTGGGATTCCGGGAAGATTTCTTATAAAAACTGTCAAATAAATACTGCTTGATTACTGAACTAGCCCCAATATTAAGCATATAAGCTGCCAATCTGGAGAATACTATAAAGGCAAAGTGAGAATGTAAGTTCACTGTGGACATCCAAAAGCACCAAATATTCTTTGTAGGAATTCTGTATAGTAATGCCTACATACGGAAAAGCAGATAGCATTCTAACTTTTTGTCTCATGAATTTTCAACTTATTCTGTATACCTCTGAGATTTATCTTTAATTTTAGTAAATCTTTTTATAGTTGCCCATTCTTTGCTCATTTTTCATTTTGGTCCTAATTTTTAATATATAGTATTAAAGTAATTTATAATTCTTTGGTTTTGGAGACATTTTTATATAAAATTGATAATCTGTCTAAAATTTATTAGCATAAAATTTATATATTAGAATGTAAATTTTTAAAAATACCATCAGTTTATAAAGTTATTTGTGTTTATTTTATCATGTTTGCCAAATATTTGTCCATTTAATTATTGTTGCTTTCTATAGAAACTGTATTTGGTTGTTTTCTTTATGGTTTAGTAATTTTAAAAAACCAAAACATAAAAAATTTCAAATTTGTGAAGTACAGCCAGGGTTAGAGGAAATATTAATGTGAAATTCACATATTTGGAAGAAATGCTAGGAAAAATATACAGCAAATATCCACCTCTTAGGAAGAAAAACAGACTACCACAAAAAGTAAAATAAAAACTGTAAGGATATGAATGTGAATTAATTATATGAGAAACAAAAATGTAGATAATTCTACAAATTTCTTATAAAATTTATGAGGTTGAGGATATCAAAAATGAAAAAGATGAAATTGCTATGTATATGCTACATATATTTAAAAATTATGACAATATTATGAGTAACTTTATGCCATAATAAACAACTATTTCAGGTATAATTTGTAGAAAAATACATTTTGCCACACTGATTCAAGAAATCTAACACTGCTTATAGCTGTTGAAGAAATGTTTTATTACAGCCCTATTTACAATAGCCAAGAAATGGAGAGAACCTAAGGGTCAATCAACTAATAAATGAATACTGAAAATGTGGCAAACATACACAATGGGATTTGTTTAGTCATAAAAAGAAATTAAATACTGTCAGTGAAGACCCTGATAGAACTTGATGTCATTATGGTACATAAAATAATCCAGACACAGAGAGACAAGTACCATATGGTCTCACTCTTATGTACGATCCAGAAAATGTTGAGAGTAGACTGGTGGTTAACAGAGGAATGGTAAAGTGCAGGTGGGGAAGGATGGGCAAGGTTGATTAATGAATACCACGATACAGCTAGACAGGAGTAAGAAGTTCTGCTGTGCTGCTACTTACTGCACAGGAGGGCGAGTATAGATGACAGCAATGTATTAAATATTTCAAAAAGCTAAAAGAAGAAATTTTGAATGTTTTTGCCAAGAAGAAAGAATAAATTTTGAAGAAACAGATATGTTTATCCTGATTTAATATTATACAATGTGTACATGTATCCAAATATCACATAGTACAAAATAAATATGTACTTTTCTTTTTGCTTTTATGTATCAATTAAAAATGAATTTTTTAAAAAAGTAAACGTAGTCCAGAACACCAATACTTTCTATAAAGGAAACAGGGACTCAAGTGTCAATACTGATGAACAAACGTTAATTTTACATAGACTACAGGAGAGAGTAAAGTTTTCTTTTCTTTTTTGGGGGGATGAGGGTAGGTCCTAGGATTTGAACCCACAGCCTTGTGCATGGAAGGCAAGCACTCTACCAACTGAGCTACATCCCCAACCTGAGAATAAAGTTTTGATGAGGTCAGCATAAACCTGTTACCTAAATATCTTCACACTTTAAGAGTGTACATACTCCCTGAAGTACTCTAAAGATTCAGTGTAACCACAATCTATGTTTCAAAATTTCTGTTTTTATGGGCAACTTTACAAATGACAAAATGATTTTAAATGTATATGAAATTTCAAATACCAAGAAAATTATGAAACAGAAAGAAGAATTAGCTCCACTGAATGTCAAAATTTTCATAAAATATAGTCATTATTATTGTATATTATTGGTCCAAAGAGACAGATCTGGAGAAACAGTCTCAGACTAATTCCAGAGAAGTCATTAAAAATCACTGGGAGGGGCTGGCGTTGTGGCTCAGTGGAAGAGCACTCGCCTAGCATGCACGAGGCACTGGGTTCCATCCTCAGCACGACATAAATGTAAAATAAAGACATTATATCCACCTAAAATTTCAGAATAAATATTTTAAAAAATCACTGGGAAATATGGTGTTTTCAGTATAAGGTCTTAGATCAACTATATAAACTTATGAAAGAAAATGAAGTCTGATGTCTAGTTTTAAAAAAATACAAAAAAAAGAGTATAGTATTCTAGACCAATACATAAAATGAAAAATAGTAACATTTTAGAGAATAAAATACTTTTATAGCATTATGGCAGGCAAATATTAAGTAGATCATTAAAAAGTAACACTAAATATAATGAAGTAGACTGATAAATTGATTTACTTTACACCTAGCACTTCTGTACAACAATATAAAACAATAAGGAATGAAAACGCCAGATACCAAATGAAAACTCACCATACCAAGTGTTGGCAAAGACAGTATGGGAATTCTCAAATATTACCACTGAGCATGTAAATGGTTTTGACTCTTCTGGAAAAAGTGCTTTTCCTCCTAATAGTGAACTTGACATCCAGTAAAATTCCATGTAGAACTTTATATCCTAAAGAACATGTATAAGACATTCAAATTATGCACAACTGCATTATGTGTTAGTCAATAATCACATATAATCCCAATTCCCTTGAACAGTAGAGTGCACAATGTTTCATTTATACAATGGAAACTACAATTTAAAAAAAATCAAAAATTATAGGTATATGAAATACAAATGAATTTTATAAATATGTTTGAATGCAAGAAACTGACCCAAAAGTATACATCCTGTATGATTTCATTTATATAAAGTGTGCATCTAAATAACAGCATTTATCCAGTTAGGATGTAGTTATTATAAATACCAAATAGAGGTAATTTAAAAAAAGTAATAGAAGACTTTCAATGTAAAATAGGTTTAAAATTGATGGTATTAAACCTAAGTCTTATGGCTGTCAAATTTTGATAATGTATTTTGGATTAATATAAAATCTTTAACTGGATTGTCTTCCTAGTTTTTGATACTTTTTGATATATCATTATTACAAAATTTTCCATTTTATGTACCACAGTTTATTAGATAAAATAATATCTACTAAAAGGGTTACAAGAGAGAAGGTCCAATGAGAATGGGACAGACACACTGAGTGTAATTAGGTCGCATTTTTGATATAACTCTCCCCAAATATGATATACTAATAATTAAATTAGGTTTCCCAGGATCTAACTTAATCCCGTTCCACCTTTAACAATTTTCAGAATCCGTAAATCCTGAGTTAATGTTATCTCTTAATAACTTATACATTTACTAAAGAGGGCTGAAAAACCGTTTATCAACAACAGGCATGATATTTACAGCATTGACTAGTTAATAAAATTTTTTATTGCATAGATGTCCATGCTTTCTTGTTTGCCAAGAATCATAAAGACATGGTTAAAATATTTTTTTCCAAGAGGAACTGTGTAATCTTAAGTAAATTTTAAAAACAAAACAAAATTATTTTAATTGTTGAGACATGCCTTTGTATCCAATGACTGATAAACTAATTAATACTAAATCCTAATAGTTTAATTAATGAGCTTTTAAATATTATTGAATGCAAAATAAATTTCTGTTAAATCAAATTTCACAGCTATCTGACTTCGTATATATATCTAATTTTATTGATTCTAAACCTCTTATAGATTTGAAGTTTTTACCTAAAGGCAGAACACTAACACAGAAGCCCAGTATTCAGAAATGACTAAAACAATAAGGTGACTGGTTTCATTTTAGAGGCTGTTGTCAGAAGCCAGACCTCAACCTTGGCCTTCATGATGCAGAAGAGTATGGATTGAAACTTGTTCATTAGTGTATTCTGAATGTTCAGAGAAGTTCCAGAATTTAAGTAATAAATAACACAGTATAGTCTTAGAGTCAGGACAGTTAATTATTCAGTTAGAAAACTGAAACAATGCGATAGTTTTCAGAAGGTAGCAAATGGTTTATTTGACTTTTACGTGCATTTGGTTTTTGGGATACCCTCTGGACTTGTCAGATATGTTTAAGAACTAATACAAAATTAGCATCTTCATTCAAATCTAGAAAGTGACTATGAAAATTGGAAAACCTGAGCTAATTAAATCTTTGTTTAAATATTAGGTTTTTAAAAATAATTTTAGTTGTAGATGGACATAATCCATTTATTTTACTTATTTATTTTTATGTGGTGCTGAGGATGGAATCTAGTGCCTCACATGTACCAGGCAATCTCTCTACCACTGAGCCACAACTCCAGCTCCCTTTATTTTATTTATATGTGGTGCTGAGGAGGAACCAAGCTCTTCGCTAGGAGTAGCCAGGAGCTAAAACCCCAGCCCCTAATTAAATCTTAATGACAAAAGGAAATATCTTTGTGAGAAGATGAGGTTTCATAGTCCTTTCATTGATTTAAGTGCATTCAAAAGCTAGCAAAACATACTCATTTGTATTCAATATTCTTGAAAACTGGCAGTACAAAAAAAAATCCTGGCACAGCATTTACAGGATCATAAAAACCTCACATTTCATTGAAAACTGTTTCTGTTTGCCTTTTTAAAAGCTGGCTTTGTTTTTATTATTTATGCTTTATTTATGCATTTGAGTGGCACAAGCTGTGCTGTACCCAAGAGTTTGGTCAGCATTCTTGGCAGGCTACAGAGCTAGACTTTTAAGAATCTTTACTACAATACTATTTCCACACTCGCAATCCTATTTCTTACCTATTTTAGAGCAATAGTTTGTTCCACACCGACAGAAAGGTGAGAAAAGGTTATATAAACACTGTGAAACCTAACTACAATGTTCCTTTACACCAGCACTTTGCACCACATTTAAAGAAGTTAAACATTTCTATATTCTGTGATGATGATCATTTAGTATATGCTGATTTTTTTTTTTTTAACAAAAACAACAGAGGTGACAAATACCATGCAGTGTTCTAACTGATAAAGAAGAAATAGTTTCTGTCTCAGGTTTTGTTCATCTTTCTAATTGTCTTATTTTTTTTCCCCTACAAGAGACTATATTTTCAATTTTGTAAGAATCTACTTAACTAGTAAAAAAAAAAAAAATACTCAGTAGATACAATCATGATTATAAGATTTCATTTATCCGCAGTACAAGACTACTTGTTTTAATAATCAGTCTCTGTATGGGGAAGAGGTACTATTTGTGCAACAAACCACTTCTTATGGCAAGTAGCTACTCCATCTATTTCATTTTAATGTACTTCCTTGATTCTTAGAAAATTTCAAAATTTGAAAAAAGACTATTATCATATCATTCATTTTCTCCACCTTAGTATGCACTGAAAATAATTTTTATGTCAGAGTGAGCACCAAATATAATTACTATCTTTCTAAACTTTCTTTTTCCTGATCAAGACTCGAAAATTATAAAACTAACTTTCCAAGGTATCATACATAGAGTAACATTACAGATATAAGAAAAAAAACATTGCTTTGGAATGAATATATTTCCACAATTATATTTTTAAAGCACTTACCACTGAGTTCATATTTAGAAATTCCAAAATGTATCTTGTTCTGTGTTTAAAGATGAGTATGCCTAATGAGAGTGACCTTAAAACAAATTACTAAAAAAATTAGCAAACAGAAGTCTGCAATTAAATTGTATGCTAACAGCCTAGAACTAAGGCCTCAAGTGAAGATGAGCCACTGAAATTGTTCCAGCATTTAGAGTTACATTACCTAGCAGATGGTTCTATGAAAGATGCAGATATTAAGGCCTGTGGGTTTTAATTTATGGCCTTTGAAAATCTAGTTAAATTTATGCATCATACCTTTTTTTGTAGTAAGAATTATAAAAAGCAACATAAAAAGGAAACAATATTTTTCATTTAAAAAAATTTCTTCTATGGAAAGCTTGCAGAAAATAAGGTAGCTCTTTTAAAAAAAAGAACCTTTTTGTAAGAAAAAATTATGTAGATTGAGGCAGTTCTTATCTATGGGATGAGGTTTCAGCTGCATATCACCTATATAAATTCTCTCTTATCAATTTCAATATCCTTCTTTGACATTCATGGCCTGATAAATAGGCTCCCTGTTGGCTAATTAAACACCTGCATATTGGGCTAATTATGAACATAAAATCTGAATTACTTGGAAGGCTCAAATTCCTTACGCTGGTTCAGAAGATTCTACCCATCTCTGAAATGTCTATTACAGCCCTGAATTTTCATAGCACATTTTGAACTGAACAAATGAGGTACAGTTATAGTCCTCACAATGTGGTTTCAAAGAACTACTGTCCCTTGTAGAATATATAGAATATATACTTCCATGCTTGTAGAATTGAGGACAATTTCATATGTAAAGAATTTTCTATTATTCTGCTTTAAACTATTTCATTCACTGCATATTCACCAAACAATATTAGCACTTGGGAAAGTCTTCTGTGATGATGAACACTCACAAGGTATTATAAGAAGTAAAATGAATAGAATATCCCAGGAAGTTAGTAATCTAATAGATGTGATAAAATTTATAACCAACTAAAAAGTAAGCAAGAATATCTTAGTACTTTACAGCTGCTTAAGTGTACCCAGGCTTAAGAGATATTCAAAGTGAAACAGAATTAATCAAGTAAGTTGAAATCACTTTGCTAGTGCTTATCGTTTCTAATGAACCACCAAGAACACAGCAAGATTCCAGTTATACAAGATTTGTCCTGCAAACAAACTGGGTTTAAAGAAAGAAGATAACCAATAAAAGCAAAAGGACTTTGCAGAATATTGAATCAAATTTTCTGGTAGAAGAATAGTGAAAATATCTTCCATGTTATCTCTAAATGCTTTGAATTTTAGTATTGATAAGAGACTCAGACACAGATCTTCAATAAATAGAAGTGTCAATAAAACAATTTTGCATTTTAAGTGTGTATACTACTACACTGATTAATAGAAAATTAATTCTATCACTACCTGGGCTTGAAATTTTACATTTAATCCAAAATATCATAAATGCGCACACAGATGGTTACTTGGAAATTCACTGAAGTGTAGGCCTCTAGATTGGGTCTTAAGAAATAAACATTAGTTGGGTATGGATGAGGGCATCCCTGAAAAAGAAACATCATGAGCAAGCTGATGTGTTTTGGGAAGAGCATCAACATCATAAGATTTGAAGTACAGATGGTTTCCTCAGCACTAAAGAGGATAAAATGGCAGGCATTAGAAAATATCTTTCACAATTTGTAAATAGCACTTATATAAACCTTCAAGAAATGGAATATTTCCCACACCTGAAAAATCATCTTGCAGGCTTTTTATTCTGTTCATGACCCAGATTTGAGATTGATCAAAATATTTTTTTGCATGTTCAAATATATCACAATAAATTCAACTGTTATATGTAGTAGTGAATCAATAAAAAATGAAGAATCAACATATCAACTGAACATAACACATACACATATGCATATATTATATATTTAATATTTAACATATACATAGATGGGTGTGGGATTGTTTCTCTTAGAAATGTTTTGGGATTCTAAATACCTTCTGTAGTTATTATCCAAGAATCCCCAACACCAGAAAGTGAAGACGTAGTCAAAATATGCAAGACATGTCTAAAGCGCAGAAGATCCTCCTTGAAGGTTCTCCCATGGAACAAACCTAGGACAATCTGAATAACAATATAAATAGTGACAGTGTCACACTCTACATCAGTGAATAAAGCTGGGATCCAGGAGTCCTTTCAGATGTAAGTAGACAGAAAGGAAAGATTTTACTTAGTAAAATTACTAAAACTAAATGATTGATCATCATAACTTGGAAGATTATAACTGAATCAGAAGTTTTTCTAAGGAACAGTATACTGGTGTAATTTTGGAATCCCACTCCACCCAATACTGACGATCATGGAGAAACCAGAGTCTAGTGTGGAGGAAACACCCCCAAGACCCAGATGCTGGGTCATGAACAGAATAAAAAGCCTGCAATCTTTTGAGATTATTAAGGACCAAAAAAATAAAAATAATACAGACAACAGTAGAGACAGAGACAGATTAACCAATGATTCCAGATTGAAGGAGAATAAAACAAAAACATAATAGTTAAAAGCAACAGTTTTCTGGATGTATATCTGAACCAGAAATGAAAAAGATTACATTGATGTAATGGTTGGCAAAATTGAAAAGATGGCTGTGGATTGAAAAATGACATTGTATAAACACTGATTTTCTGAAGAGAATAGCTATATGATAGTTGGGTAGGAAAGCAGCCTTGTACAACACACTCAGGTACTTTAGGAGTGGAAGGGCATCATCAAAAGATCGTTACTATCTATTTTGTGTCTACAGAATGTGTATAATATGAATATTTTGTGATATTTTTACTCTTGGAAAACCTTCAAAATAATTTTTAGGTTTCCCATAAAAATATTACATTCTCAGCCTTCAGTAGCTATAATGAGGTCAGTAAATTGAAGCATAATAGTACAGTAATCCCTTCAGTGCTATTTAAAGTAAATAATATTTTCCTGGGTATATGCTTATTTCAGCCAACTCATTAGCCTATTTTCCCTCTCCATAATTCATATGCACTTTAACATAAGTCGGTGAGGAAGATAAAAGAAATCATAATTGTTCCAATTGTTCCAATCACACAGTGTGGTGGTGCACACCTGTAATCCCAGGAGCCTAGGAGGCTAAAACAGGAGGACTGCAAGTTCAAAGCCAGCCTTAGCAATCTATCCAGGCTCCAAGCAACCCAGAGAGACCCCCGACTCTAAAATACAAAAAAGGGTTGGGGATGTGGCTCAGTGGTTAAGTATCCCCGAGTTCAATCCCCAAATATCTTTTTTATGCATTATCAAACAGTTCTTGTATTTTTATTACAAATGCTAATAAAGTAGATACAGCACACATAATTTAAGATTAGTTTCAAGACACACCCTTTTAATAAAATACAACTTTTCTCAGAAAAAAAATTGCACATAGTTTAACTAATTTAGATTTCTGTTTCTTTTTTAATGCTAGAACTTTTGAGGAAAATTTACTGTTGTTAAATTACTAATGTAAGGTAAAATGAGATTGAACTCATAAAAGGTAGGCTAAACATATGTAATTTTAAAATTTTATGTTAATCTTCATTAAGGTTATTGATAATGTTGAATAGCAATTTATGGAACCATGATCTAAAACAAAGTATACAGGAAATAACCTAAGACACATTATATAAGATTTTGAAATAATATTTTTATTTAGTGGTATGATAAGGGCTAATTATGAAAGTCTAGTAATCATAAATTATCATATATATGCATTAGTTCTTGGGTCTCTGACAGGCCTGTATATGTATAAAATGTGCTATTTTATACTTACAGTGAATTTTTTAATATAAAATTCATGGTTGATTTTTGCTATTCAAAATTCTCAGTTCTACTATCAAAATTGAGATAAATATAAAGGCATTGATTGTCAATCAAAATTAAATGAATTCTGCTTTTGCTTAAGATGTTTGTTAAACAAAGAAGCCTCCACACACAGAAGTTTAAAACAGTAGCAACATATTCACTATACTTTTATAGATAGCAAGATTTTCCTTTATAAAAATTGTGAAGGAAATGCACTACTTGCTTAGGACACAGAAGTGAATATTAGTAGAATCACAAGACTTCTCACTAATTTCTCTCAGTGTCTCTGGTCAGCAGAAGGCTCAGATAAGAGTTCTATTAACCCAGTCTTGAAACAGAGCAACTGCTTTTCAGTTTTCTGCTTCCAGGTAGTTTTCAAGACTTGAAACATGCCAATTTCCTTCTTCATTCTCAAACCCATGTAACCATGGACAAATTTCAATATTTTTTTCCAAAATGATTTTCTGAAAGATTAAGTTTCCTTTTTAAATCTGGGGATCTTGTCACTTAACGTCAAAAAATTTTCTCTAGGGCCTTACAGAGATTTGTTTAATTGGTTTGAGGTGAAAATGTTTCCTAAGTAGACTAGTTTTAAAACTCACTCTACATACTTCAAAGGACTAAGCAAAATCTGGCCTATTATTATCTTCAAAGAATTTCTGCAGAATGATAATTTCTGGGTATTGGATGTACAATATGGTGACTATAGTTAATAATACTGTGCTATTTACTTGAAATGTGCTGAGAAGAGATTGTGAGTGTCCTCACCATACAGGCACGTACATACAAAATGATAAATGTGTGTCAGATGTATTAATTTGATTGTGGTAAGCATTAGATAATACATACATACATCAAATCATTGTACACATTAAATATATATATAAGTCTTTTTATTTATCAGTTATACCTCAAAAAATCTGGGAAAGGCAATAATTAATGAATTCTTAAAATTCCTCTGAAGACTAAACCAATTTATATCAAAGTGTTTCTTTATTAAGCCATCAGATTTCTTTTCTTACCAAAGGATTTATGTTCTCTTTACATTTTCATTTATTTTATTTTTATTTTTTTGTAGTATTCAGGACTGAACTTGGGTCCTTTTCCACCAAGTTATATCCCCAAGCCTTTTTATTTTAGAACAGGGTTCTCCTAAGGTTTCCAGGCTGATCAAGCTTGTGATCCTCCTGCCTCAACCTTCTGTGTCACTGGAACTACAGGTGTGCACCATCACACCCAATTGTCCACACTTTCCCAAGTTTGCTTTTTTTATAGCATCCAGATTTTTTTCACTTCACTCTCAAGAGTTGTTGCCACCATCATCTCTTTATGAAGAAAGCAGTTCTGAATTCTAACATCTGTATTTTTTTTCCTTTTCTTTTTTTAAAAATTGAGATTCTTCTGAAGCAAACTATCAGTGGGGCACCATAAATATAGATGTCAATGTAATCCCACAACAGACCTTTTGTTTTAGGCAAAAAAGACAAAATTATTAAATATATCTTTGTTTGTTTCACATATTTTGAGATATACAATAACTATGTATTTTATCTACTATATACATGTCTATGAGATTATCTATATATACATAACTATATATTGTCAACAGAAAATAATGTTTAATTTCACCATTTACAAATTCTAAAAATTCTAGAGTATACACTACTGAAATTTATTTACTAATCACTTAGAGAAAATTTTTTCCCTGATAGAACCTTTGTAGCTTATTTATCTGTACTTTTTAGAATCAGATCTTTTAAGTATTTCATACTGAAAATTACCCTAGAATTTTACTCTCTGTAATTTTACATGCTGATGTTATTGGACTTTCATCAACTGCGTGATTCTGTTTTCCTGGGCATTCATTACCCCTACAAAATAACTTGATTCCTGACACTTTTTATTAAATGTGACTTTTTAATAAAAGTTTTATTCTGTTTGAGTTTCTACTGACACTTTACAATAATCAGCAGTCTTCTATTTCAAATAAATGCCATTTGTGGTTAAGTTTCTTTTCAATTTTGGTGTAGCCATTGCTGTATTTGTAAATTTTCTTAGGGACAATAGAAGCAGAAATATGAAAACTTGGATTGTTTGCTCATGTTTAAAAAACACAAGTAGCTTTCCTTACAGAAAAATAATTCTTCAGTATCTTTTGTTGCAATAACTTATAGACATGTTTTAGAAGTTTATAATATTTTTCATTTTGAATATTAGAATTTACCACTGGCCAAGGCACAGAATTATATTCTTCCATATCAAAGCTTATAATTAAACAAACCTATATTTTGTTGTCAAAGAGATATAAATATATCTACTCCAAAATTGTAAGACAGAGGACATAAGTAACACATGAGAACAAATTTAACACTACAAAAATCTACAATAGAATTTACATCTGACCTATATAACTAATTTTCCTCAATGCCTAAATAGTGGGGGTTGGGTACAGCAATTGACACACATATACTTATATACATATATGTACACATGTATAAGTATATATATTATTATATAATTTATTATCTATCTTATAACTATATATTACTATGTATAGTAATATATATATAAATACACAAGTATATACAAGTATACATATAATATATATAAACACAATCATATATATGGACATAGAAAACTGTACATTAGATAATAGTATTACATTATTGCTAAATGTTATGATTTTAGAATAAATGTACAGTACTTAGGTAATTATAAAGGAGAATATTGGAGACTGGGGGAAAATTGGGCATGATATTTACAACTTACCCTCTAATGGTTCAATGGGAAGAGAAAGAATGTTAAATACAATAAGCAAAATGTAAATGGTTAAGGAATGTGGCAAAAAGTATATGGGTATTCTTTATATCACTTTTCTACTTTTCTGTTTTTATTGACATCAAAATAAAAGATCAAAAAACTAGTTATATTTTGATATAGATGCATATATAAATATACAACATATGAAAGTTTTTTAATGGTTATTTTTGTAGCAAACCTACCTATATCCATCTATGTGCAATTAATTTAAGAATTAAAGATGTAAAATGCTATTGCAAATTTTCATGCTGGTCTTTATAAATAGATTGGGTTTTTTGTTTTTGTTTTTGTAGCAGGGATTGAATGCAGCAGTGCTTAAGTATTGAGTCACATACTGTGCCCTTTTTTTATTTTTGAGACAGGACCTTGATAAGTTGCTGAGGCTGGCTTTGAACTTGCAACCCTTCTGCCTTGGCTTCCAAAGCTGCTGGGTTTACAGGCATGTACTGCCATGTCTGGTATAAATAGGTATTTTTGATTTAACAAACTAACAAGTCATTCTTGTATGCAAGTTTCCATAAAATTAACTATCCCATTATTCCTCTCAGTAAATAGAGTACGCTTCCAAAGCAAAAATACATGGTAGTTTATATTTCAAAGAGATCTGAAGTCAGATATTGCAATTTATATCATAAACTGAGTCTGATTTGGAGTTGATGAATAATATTTACTAAATGAGCAATGTAAGTATATAAGGATTTATATATTTTATTAATCACTTCATAACTAAAATAATTAAAAATTGATTAATTTGTCATTTATTGAAATGTTGATTCAAGTTAATTTAGACTTTTTTTAATGAAGCAAACTGTGTGATAAACTGAACAATGTTCATATAAGTAAGCTTCTATGGAATAGAGGAAAATGTAAGTAGAAGTGAGAAGAGCTGAAGGTTGGTATTGTCCCTGATGTCTTGACAATTGAGAGTCATCTTCTCCAAGTAGCCACAACTACTCTATCTTAATATGAGAAGTCAGAAATTATCTATTCTTTTTGCATAAATCTTTGCACTATTTCCAAAATAATAAGGCTGAAAATTCTTATTCATAAAAAATAAACTTTTTCTGAGAACACAATTATATTAAATAAAAGGATATCATTCCTCAAAAATCAGAAAGATCAAAAGAGCTACCACCAGTAATCAAAACATTCTGAGTCCAAATTACGGACTATTGAGTGATAATAAAGGACTAAGGGCAAAGAAAGATGCAGTCTAAATTCTTGTAGAGACAGATGTTGTCAAAAAAAAAAAAAGGAATTTGGAGACTAGAGTTATATAGGGCAGGATTCGATGAGAATGGAAGTACGATGGGGCAGAAAGAAAGTATAAATAAAATACTATATGGATTTGTAGACCCCTCCTTGAAAACAATGCAAAGTCAATGGCATACAAAATTTAATTCTGCTACCCAGGTAAAGTATATGATAAAGTTAAAAGTTTTCAGATAATGGCCTTCGACATTCCTTATGTTGAAAACCACATCCACTGCCCAATATTCATTGAAATATTGTTTTCACTAACCAATAAGCTACACAAAAATGCACACAGTACTACCAGATCTCCCTTTATCTCACTGATAAATATGAGCAGAAATTCATGATTACCATACATTTAAGGATACCCTAAAAGATGACATAGAAAGAACAAATATATAAATAAAACCTTCCTATTTAAAAAATGCAACAAGACCTATTACTAACAGTGTGATGCTATTCACAAGAAATAAGAAAGAGAGAGAAAGGTATTGGAACTTGAAGATAAATTAAAACATGACTACTTAAAATAAATGAGTAATAAATGGACAATATTCAAAGATATAAGAAATGGATAACAGTTGGAAGATACAAGATAAGAGAAAGGACAAAGAAAATTAGTTTAGGGTGTGCAGCATATATCTAATAGGGTTCGAGAAAGGCCCAGATGAAGGAACACACCTTCATAGCAAAAGGGCCTTCTAAAGTGCCTCAGTCCGGCTGGGGGGGGGGGGTGACCGAATAACTTCTGTAGATTGATGCAGCAGGAATAGGAGCCGTGTATTGTAGGACAACAGAGCTATTTATACATTTTGCACAGCTTATCTTAATTAGTATAAACTAGATACATCAGTTAACCAATAAGGAATCTCCACACTTAATGGCTCGCTTTTGTTACTTCTCAAACCACTCCCTCTGACATTTTGCCAGGCACCATCCAGACTTGTTTACAAACTCTTAACATTTCTCTGGCAAAATACCACGTGTTATTTTGACTTGTCTACAGACCTTAACACTAAAGTCCATGAAAATACATGCCATGACTAATAATTTTGAAACTGCAAATAAACAAACAAACAACAAAAAAACCCACAAGATTTTAAAAGGGAATTTTTTTGACAAGGGAAAAAAGAGTTGAAGACTTATAAGAGTTGAGGAAATAGCTGCAAACTTTTAAGTATCCTCTTAAGAAACAGATATTAAATGACAATGGGGAGCTGTTTGTTAAATTTTGACACTTTTTAATCAAGTGTTTAATATATATTAACTTCCATTAAGTTTGAGCCAGAATAAAAAAAAATATTTTCAGACATAGGATGAATCAGAAATTTTTCTTTCTATATTCTATTTTGGAAAGTCACGTAAGAATAGACTTATGAGTCTAAAGAAACCAGCCATGCAAGAGAAGGTCACAAAGAAAACAGTAGTCCAGTACTAGCCCCTTTGGGGCTAAAAATGGCAATCAGTTCACACTGAAGCCAGGGTACTGTAATTAAAAAGGTATATTCAAGGGATTCCATATTTCTTTTGGGTTCTTTAGAACATATAAAGCCAGTTAATGCGAGTTAAAAAAGAGACAGAGAAATCTCAGGAAGAAGCAGCTACACAGAAAATAGTTAAAGAACACTGCCAAAATTGGCAAAGAAAAAAATTATACCAAAGTAAATATTGTCTTTGGCTTAAAAATAGTGATGTAATTATATGTGGAAGGTAGGTGAGAAAGAGGGGAAGGAGAGAAATCTTTAGCATAATAGACAAAAATCCATATATCAAAAACAGTGATATAAGTATTCAGTTTTCAAATAAACAATTAGAAGGGGCTGAGTAGGGAATTTGCTTTTTATTAAAACTGTTGCTACTTTTTCAAGCATTTGTAAGATTACTTTGAGAACACTTCAAATGTATTTTCACATACAGCAATTCTAACCATCAATCTTTATTTTTTCACTTCATAACAAATTTTTTGATGTTTTAATTTACAGCACCAAAAGATTGATATTATAAATATGATATTGGCCAATCAACAAAACACCTAGAATAACTCCCTGAATCAGTGCTTCTTGTTGATTTCTTAATACTCAAATGATATCATTTTGCTCTATGTACAATTAAAATACAAATGCCAGCTGTTGAGATATTTTAGTTTTTTAAAACTCATTATAAAACATTTTATGTCATTTCATCTTCATGCTAGAAGACATTAAATGCCCTCAAGGTACAGAGCCATCGAATTTCCTTCTGCAACATAAAAAATTTCCTTTAAAAATGAAGGCAAGTGCTTCTTCAAGCACTTTTCAGAAGATAATCCCACAAATGCAAGGATATTTCATTTGCATCAGGCTTACAAACTTTCTGACATGATTCTGAAGTGTATTTATCAAATCCAGGCATCCACTCATATTCATAAGCAAGTTTAAAGACCTAAATTCTCAAAATCACATGCTGAAGTCAGCCAGAATTATCTAGGATTTCCATTTACAATCTATGTTACTTGTGCAGATACTGATTTTTGTGCATTTCTCTTGTAGGAAATAGCATTACTCTTTCCTATTTTCTGTGCATGTTTTGAAGACACATGTAAATGGTTTAGTATGATGCCTGGCACAGATTAAGTCTGTAATTTTTGTCTGGGCAGTGCTGTGGATGTTGTTGATTAACTTTATCATCATCATCACAAACCCCAAATTTGCTAATAGAGCTTTATGTTTTTTTCTGAGTGTTAATTGATCAAAGGGATATCACCAATTTTCTTTTCAGTAAATATATGCAAGGCTACAAATTCAGTAAGATAATTATTCTGAAAGAGATGATATTAGGAGAAATTTAGCTATGAACATAAAGAAATATAAGTATTTACCTTATGGCACTTATTTAATGCCTTTATAGCTAATTCCAAAGTTGCTACTCTGAAGAAATATCAGTCATTGAAAATTACTGTTACACAGCTCATGACTCGGAAAGGCAATGCACATTTTATTATTTAATCTCTATTGTGTCTTTGAAAATGTTTATTTTATACTTGTGTTTCACAGAGCTCTCTAGTACAGAATACTTCTATATTAAAGCAAAATATATACTAGTATTGATTATGAAAACGAGGAATAATGAGGTTGCATCTTAATGGAACAGTAGTACAAATACTGAATAAGGTGTGGGGGAGGAGAAATTTACCTATGGTAAATAAAAGAAGTAATTGTACTGAAATAAATAAATAATATTGTGTGTGAAATACAACAAATGTTAAAAACAAACTATTGGTGAAGAACCTGGTGGTGACGAAACTTGGACTACAAAGGTCTCAGTTTTTTTTTGGTGTGGCAGTATTACTCATAACTCTTACAAGAAACTATCTCAAATGAATCATGTTTTAGGATAATCATAGCCTTGTTTTTGGATAACCACAAACCATCATGTTGTGACTAGTACCCCAACGCTAATTTGCTTTTGTTAATGAAGTGCTAACAAACTAAATGGAAGCTGCTGTCAATTTTTCTTAAACATTTCATTTTTTTCCAGACCTAATATATAAGAGCACTTTTAATTATTGTTCATTGACTTAACCATGAAAGCAAATGTTTAATAAACCAATGTAAGAATATATTTATAAAAATTTACATTTATATGTAAATGGAGTCACAGGTTGACCTTGCTCACCAGTAACAACTTAAATATCAATAAAATAGTAATAAATGTCATTCATTAACTTCAGGGAAGCTTCCTGTATTCCTCTTCACATACCCCAATTCAGCTTAGTTCCCATTCCTTTGTGCTCTGCTTTCTTCTGTATACTTCATCCCAAACACTTAAAAACTATGTAATATATTAATATAATCACTTTTCTATATTTCTTGATTGATTCAAAGTTCTGGATGAGCTGAAAAGTTATCTATCCTATTCATCATTGTTTTCCTAAAACTTGGCACATTGTAAAGCATTTTTAAAATGCACAAATTAAATCAATACCTTCAATCAGAACATGAGTTAAGGCCTTTCTTTTTTACCTTCAAGTGGTAGCCAAACACATTTTGAACTTGGAGTTTTCATGGATGTGGTCTCTCCAATTTTTGCCACAGTATGATGTTATGAGTGCTATAAATTCCCTCTCAAACGCAAAATGGAAGAAAAAGACTGACCAAGAATGGTCTCTCAAGCCTGTCACAAATGTAATACTCCATATATAATGACTCAACAATTATCAAAATGCCTTCTTACACTAATAAATCATGGTACAGACTTCATTTTTACCCATTTTGTCATATAATCTATATTCAGGGAGTCCATGAGCTCAATAAACAACCTTTAGGTAGGTACATATTCTTGGTCCACCCTTTCAAAATGCATTGTGAAGCTCTACATATTAAACAAAATTATTTGCAAGTGGAAAACAGTTACCATTTCAGTAATTAAAATCCCATCAAAAGGACTAAGTTTTTAGGTTTTGATATTATCAAACATGGTTATGTTTAAGGAATAAGAACACAAAATTTATTTTCCTCCTTAACATACCAGCAACTTGGAGCCCAAGTTCAACTGGGGGTGGTATTGGTTCTTTATATGGAACCTACTGATATTCTTTTATCTTTTTTATTTTCTATTTTTTGAGCAACAGTGGTACTTCTTCCTGCTGGGCACATGCATTTTTAATCAAATTTTGGTTGTTCTATTTTTTGCTGTGCTGTAAATTATCATGTGTATATGCCCCCTTGTTACCTTATTCCCTGGAGTCTGTTTGTACAATGTCTCCTGGCCTAAGTTGTTTTTTGTTTTTTAATCTTGTGCCCCATATTTCACCATCTGGCTGCCCACTCTGTTATCTCATAATTATGCCGACGTCCAAAATTCAGTATTTCTATTCTTAGGCAAGACTACAGCATATTTTATGAAACAGTAACAGCAAAGACAATAATTAACATACATTTTCCTTATTCATGACTCTTCAAATTCAAAACCAGCTTCCTTCCATTTATATTAAATAGTTTTGTTTGCTCATGGTTTTCTTTGAGTATTGTGGAGTTGAATATTTTATGGGGTAAAGGCAAAAGTAAAATTTACCATATAATGCACGACTGGCTGTATCAGCACCAGCTAGCTTCCCTTCATTGTGGCACATGTATTATTTCTCAGTGCATAAAAGCGAAAAAGATTCTTTGTTCATTTCTGTGGATTCCCATTTTCTTCCGATTTGTCCACTCAATTTTACAGTTTCAATCCACTCAATCAGCTCTCATGACCTGATAAGAAATCAGGTATATTTTTTCTTTGGTCTTTCAATAAAACCACAGGATAATGGTATTTGAGAAAGCCAAATCATTTTGAAAATTGGAAATGTAAAATCTCTACCTGCATAATTTTTACATACCAGACATTTGACCAAGAAGTGAAATACATTTTCCTGCTTCCTTTTTCTAGTTCCTTTAACAGTCCCTCCCCTCCAAAATGTTCTCTTTAGTGCCTTTATAACTCAGCAACCATAGACTGCATTCCAGCTGTTTGAAATTTTTCTCAATAATGCACAGCAGATGAAAACTACACTGAGACTGTTAACCTTGTAAATCCCCAAAGTGTTCGCTGCATTATACGTAGGCACAGCTTTTAGAAGGAATACAATTTCAACAATGCAACTCAGTGTATGAAAATATTCTCCCCACAAACACCAGAAACGATACCTGCAAAGCCAAAATATCCTGCCAAACTGTACAGTGAATATATGAAATTAATCAGTTAGCTATTATGCTTTTTTTTTTTTAAAAAAAAGGCAACCACACAGCATGGGTCTTTTAGATGGTATCACTCACCTATTGAGCCTTTAGACAGACAAACCTGAAGCTGTAGTGTGCACCAGATTTCCCATAGTCCACTCTATTCTGCTGTAGTGAGGTAGAGATGTTTTTCTGCATCATCAACTTTTTCCCCCTATATTTTCACCACCTCGAGAAGAAGGAAAACGTAAGCATTTCTAAAATTTTGTCCTCTTATCTATCATATGCACTTTCTCCATGAAATCATAAAACAGTAAGGTATAAGGGTGTCTAAAGATTAGGAAATTTTTATTCATACATTATGCTGGAAACAATTCTGAGAGTTTTAGCTAATTGTAAATTCATTAATCTATGATTTCAGCAAAAATAGAGCTTACAAAATTCATTCATTTATTTGTTCATTGAATATGTATTCAATGATGCACTCTGAAGATAGAACTGATGAATAAAAAGTAAAAATACCAGCTCACATGAATTTTACATGACAGTAGGAGAAGAAAGACAAAAACCAAAAATAAGCAAAAGATATGATGTTAGATATCAGTAAGTATCCAGTGAAAACAAAGCAAAAATAGGAAAGACATTGTTAAAAAGGATGGTTGAGCTGGAATTTAAATCAGATGATTTAGGAAAGGCCTCAATGTAGAAGTTTCCAGGGAATAAGCCTAGGGCACTGAGAGTAAACCATGGTTATTTTTTTAGAGAAGAATAATCTAGGAAACATCAGCAGCAGCAATAAGAAAGATACCTGCGGATATAAAAGCCTTTACGTAGATATTTCCTGGTATGATTGAAAAGTAAAGATCTGGTGATGCCAATGGGTTTTAGAGGATAGTAGTGTTATTATATGGTTTGACATTTTAAAACACACACACAAACACACACACACTGCCCCCCCACACACACTCAGATGTCCAGATAATTTTTCCAAAGATGCTGTGTTTAAGAAGAGACAATAGGAATCAAGATCAGCAGCATAAGACAAAATTTGGAAAGCATACAAACAATTGCCTAGAATAAGAATATTCTTTCTCTGTATCATGTTTCTGTTTTGGAGATTGTACTCTACTAATTAAACTTTGAATGTAATTTGTAAATAGACCTGATAGGATTTTTCATCAAACTGAATAAGATATAAAAGAATAAAAATCAAGAAAGACAATAAAATTTTAACTTCAATCGCTAAAAGGATGATGGGGAAACACATACAAGATGGAGAAGAATTCACAAACTATTTTAGGGGGGACTAATATCCAAACTATAGAAAGAATTCATAGAGCTCTATAGTAAGAAAATAATCCAATTTAAAAGGGCCAAAGACTTAAATAGACATTTCTCAAAGAAGATATCCAAACAGTCAAAAGGTAAATGAGAAAATTCTCAGCATCACTAATAATCAGAGAAATGTGAATTAAAACTGTTGAAATGGCTATTATCATAAAGACAAAAGATAAGTGTTGGCAAGGATTTGAAGAAAAGGGAACTCACACATTGTTAGTGGGAATGTAAATTAGCATAACCAGTATAGAAAACAATATGGGGCTTCCTCAAAAAATTAAAAATAGAACCATCACAAGATCAAGCTTTCTCACTACAGTATGTACATCCGAAAAAAATGACATCAGTATGTCACAGATATCTGAGCACCCACGTGCACTGTCATACCATTCACAATAGTCAACATAGAGAAAGAAAAAAAATAACATCAGTATGTCACAGATATCTGAGCACCCACGTGCACTGTCATACCATTCACAATAGTCAACATAGAGAAACAACCCATCTCTATCAAGTGAATGCCCTGTATAAAGAAGACACGGGTATTCCACACCCAGTGGAATACTGTTCAGCCACAAGAAGAATACTTTTCATTTGCAACAATGTGGACAAACCTGTAGAATGCTAAGTGAAATAAGCCAGTCATAGAAAGACAAATACCACATGGTCTCATTCATATGTGAAAACTGAAAAAGTTGATCTCATAGGATAATGAGTAGAGTGATAGTTAACTGGGGCTGGGGTACGAGGAGTGGAGAAGATATTGATCAAAGGACATAAATTCATGTTAAATATGAGGAATAAGTCCAAAAAATCTGTTACATAGAACATGGTGACCACATTTAACAATATATTGTATTCTTAAATGTCAATAGTATTCTCACCATAAAAATAACTGAATTGATGTATATATTAATTATCTAGATTTAGTCTTTACAATGTACATATATACATCATGAAATCATGTTGTACATGATACAGAGTTTTATGTGTAAATTTTAAAAAAAAAAGATGGAAAGGATTTCAGGAAGAGCAGGCCTTGAGAGGCATGATGAGTGTGGAAAATGGCAGGTTTAAGTTGATGTTTGGTATTTAGTAGGTGATATCATACAGGTCTAGAAATCCAGGATTTAGAGGAGAAGTTCAGGTGGAGAAAGACTTTTGTAAATCAAGGGATGGAGAAAAACATCCAAAGTGTATGCCCAGATCTTCTAAAATGCCAAGCTAGTAGGAAAGGAAAAGGAGTAACAATTGATATAGTAAGAACAATATCAGGAGAGCAAAGTGCTTGAAAAAGTAATTGAAAAAGTATAAGTGACTAATGAATAATATACTATTGAGGAGTAAAAGATGATGGAAACTGAGAAGTGCTATTGGGTTCAACAATGTAAAAACTGTGGGAGATTCAACAGAAATAGTTGGGAATGAAAAAATTTTCATTGTAATATCTTCAAGTAAGAATAAGAGAAATACAAATAAGTATTTTGAGGCAATTTATTACTAAATAAAGGAAGATTGTGATAGCTTTAGAAAACTGAAAGTAAAAGCGTGCATGTTTTAAGACAGAATATCAAAAATAAGTTGTATGGTAATGGTACCATATCAAAAACATGCAAATCCATTTTTGATCAATTTTGACTTTTATATTTGATATTAATCGTCCACTAGACTTTCTCATCAGTATCTCAATTATACTCTTTTTGAAAATGGAAACTCTGTTCAATTTCTCAACCCCTAGTACCAAACCACTAGTAAAATTCACTATTCCAAATTTTATTCCATTGGAGTGTGGTGGAGTCAATAAATATGCAAATGCTTTCTAAAATTGGGCAAACAAGCAATTTTTTTCTCTAAATACAAACTCCATTTTCCTATATCTAAAAAATAAATAAAGTTAGCACAAGATAGAATGCAAGATTCAATTTTTTCCCCACTCTTATCAATATCTTACTGTTTTAGGATGTGGGAAAGGGTTTTTAATCATGATTACTACCAACTACAAATGTAGATCTGTGATTGTTTTTAAAAAGCAAATTGTTATTCTCTAACATGCCACAAAAAGTATCTGAGTTATTGGATAATCAATAACAATATGTAAATGGTCTTCTAGGGGCACATTAAAAACTAAAAACTGAAGATTAAAATAAATTAAAATCCAATAGGATTTCAGATATTTGGATGAAATTTGGCCAATGTGTATTTTGGTTGCCAGTTATTGTCAGAACCAATTCTCTATAACAAATCTATTGGGTGAATGTGCTTAAGGAACTGCCAAGTAGAGAGCTTCCTCAAGGTGCCCCCACAGCCCAACCACCCCCTTCCCAGGAAAAGTTGCCTTTGTTTTCTTTGTTAAAAAACATGAAGCATATTATATCATCTCAACACACATTCTGGACTGAAAGATGTTGTTTGTTCAGACTAATGAAAGAAAATCAATAATTATGGAGACAAAACATTTTGTCAGAGAATCAAGTAGAAATAATATTTCAAAATATCAAGCAAAAACAAAATGGTATAAATGCACAAAGGAAAATATGACTTGAATAAAAGATTCAGAATACTTAATATTAGCATTTTCAGAAGCAGAAAAAAAACTAAATAAAGGAGAGTTATCTGATAATAGAAGTCAATTTTCTGAACTAGAGAGTAAAGTGAACATGCAGATTGAGAGGGTTAGAATAAAATTACCATGAAAAGTTTGCCTGACTTTCTCGCTTCTAAATCTCCAGGGTGAGAAAAGTGCTTGGCGTATAGTAGGTGAAAGATGGATTTTTGTTATGTGACTTAATAAACCCCAAATTTGCTTCTGGCTGATTCTTACAAAATGCTTTTAAGGTCTAGTGATAAAATGATATATAATTCACTTAAGGATAAAAGGATCATGATGGCGAAAAACTTAACTGTAGTCAAGAAGGAAACACAGGTGTTTTATTCAATCTGTCCCAATATTTTACTCTAAACACAGGAATGAACTATCATTAATCATTCACACAGGTCACAAGCATGAGTCAGTCATGGTGATTTCCTAACAACTACTGATGGCTGAAAATGATGCAAAAAAATACATTTAGACCAAATATAAGAAATTTGAACAAATTTGAAAATACTGAACTATTTGGCTTATTCTTGTTTGGATTTTTTTTTCTTTTTTTGTACTAGGGATTGAACCCAGGGGTGCTTGATCACTGAGCCACATCCACAGCCCTTTGTAAACTTTTGAAACAGGGTCTGTTTGATAAGTTGCTGAGGCTGGCTTTAAACTTGCAATCATCCTGTATCATTTTCCCAAGTCACCGGGATTTCAAGTATGTGCTAACACACCTGGGTATTTTAAGCAAATGCATGTCAATATTTAATCTATGAGCTTCTTAACCTCCATTTATTATTCCCACTTATTAAGTTATACGTAATGTGCTTTTTATATCAGCATTTGGCCATTGGATACTTTGGAGATGGGGAGGATACCCAAGAAGAAAGAAAGATCACTGTGATTTCATTTTTTGTCAATAATCTCACATGTCTTGTTGATGGACTAAGGCAGAATGGTGTCTGAAGTAGAAAATTGAATTTAATAATCTCTGGTTTAAAAAAACCCTGCTATTTCTAAAGTCATGCTTTTCTATTGATGACTATTCTTTCTTAGATTCTTAAAAAAATGTATAGTACAGTTTCTTCCTAAAGCTACTAATATAATCATTTTGGATTGTAATAATATTTATAATAAGGTTAAATAAAAAACTACTGGTCATTTTAAAAAATCTTTCAAAATGTGAACTATATTTAGAAAGTAAACTCTTCAAGTGCACATTAAAAACTGTATACAGAGTCATCGCCTTCACCTTCTCTGATTGTTAGCCAATAGTTCCAAATAATTTTATATGTTTCTTGTTCTCCTTTAATATATAAGGAAGTAAAAACATAAAAGGGATACTTTTCAAAAGTCTCTTTAGGACCATAAAATTTCCATTATAGCTTTATGGGATAGAGTCACTCATGTCTTATTTTTAGCATTGTTCTAATATTAAATGTTTATTGACTTGTTTCCCCCTGGTGATTTTCTCTGTATCACCCATCATCTTGTATGATATTAATTCATTACAAATGATGAAATGCCCCATTGGAAGTATGACTGAGCAGTTCTATAAAACTCAGGAAGGCAAAAGTGGCATTTTTATTGGTATCATGTATCCATCTGGTGAAATGCTACCAAGTTGGCCTATAAAACTTCCCTGACAATTTATCAGATGCTTTGAACATAAACCTTACGTCTTTGATATTTGCTTTTAGTGAAAATACACCACACAGTATCACTAAACAGAACCAGAGAATAATTATACAAAGAAGTGAAGTTTTCCATGTTTCTGACTCCTTGGAATTATTTTTTACCATAGATAAATAAAAAGGCAAAAATTACATCTTTGGCAAAACGGAAGACTGTTCAACACTAACTACAGAAGCATGAACTCAGAGAAAGACACCACATGCACCTTTTGAAAAATGCTAAAGCAGCTTGTCCTGAAGACTACATATTTTTGGTAGAAAATGTTTATTTTGTTGAGAATCATATAGGTCTGTTAATAATCAAAATGTCCAGTGCTTTCCTCCAACTAAAAAGTTTATTTTTAACATTTCCATCAAATTTAATTTTCCAGTTAAATGATAAGGAGCTCCCTAGAAATCTCCATCTTTAGCACCTAATGCCCTTGCAATCTTGCCTCCTATGGAGCTTATTTCATGAAATCAAGTTGAATCTGCAAGCTATACAATTACACGAGGGGAAGCTCTTGTAATTGATATTTTATTTACCTTATTTATCTCCCTTTCATAGACAGAATCCTTGGTTTTTTGGTATGAGATTTTTTTTTACTCAATCTAGTGTATTTATTCCAAAAAAAGAAGCCCTTACTCCTTCTGTACAAATATTTTTTAGGTAATTCAAATTATTGCTGGTCTTTTTTATGTATTTTAAGATTTCCACCTCAGTACCTAAGCAAACAACTGAACCCAGGGGGAATTTGAAATTAAGCATTTCTTATGTTTATTGTCCTTTTTCTTCCTTTTGAAAATTTTTAATGCAGATATATGTGAGAATTTCTGTGCTTCTCTGCCCTAGTACCACCAACCTTAATTGAATGCCCTCCTTCCTTCTTGGGCATCACAATAAATCACTGATTACTCCGTTTTATGTATTCTAGATCAAATTAGACTTCACTCTGTCTAGCCTAATCTGATAAACAAACATTTGCATTTGGCATAATGTGAAATAACTAAAGTGCCTGTCTGTATCATGATAAAATGGATGTTTACTTTAACACCATCCTTCTTTTTAAAATACAAGCTTGGGGAGGGATAGTCAAGGATGATAAGTAGAGGCAGGCAGGACTTTTAATTTAAATCACACAATGGATACAGCCACCATCTTGATTTCATCATAATGATGGAATGTCTGAGTGTCTGCTATTCTAATGACAAGGCAAGTCAACAAGAGAATAGAGTTTGAGAAGTGGGTTATGGTAATTTGAGCCTTATTAAAACAAACTCTTATCTGAAACTCAGAGCACAAAATCCTGGAATCTTGGTAAGGATCCACCAGGACTCCATGTATTACTTTTCTCAAACCATAGCATGTTCTGATTTTTTTTTACTGACACTTTGCTCTAAAACCAAGAATAATTTTGGGATATTGGCATTCATTAAGGTAAAACTCTAAAGGTCTCAGGAACAAAATTAGTGGTGACATAACAAACCGGATCAACAAATCCCAAGTAGTATATTTAATATAAAATTAATAGATAAATCAGAGTCATATCAAGGGTATGTGAGTAACTTTAGATGGGCTGCTTTTACACGTCAAATATTAAGTTGAACTTAAAGACTCTTCATGAGAGAAAACTCTCCATTAGTCGCCCCTGAAATGGAAAACCAAAAAAGAAAAAAAAGAAGAAGAAAAAAGAAATGCTTGATTTTCCTTAACATCTAATAATAATTGTCTTCCTTTTTTTCCTTTATAGGAGACTCTTTCTCAAATTTCACTTATGGGAACAAGTTTCCTAAGACACTTAAACTGTTAAAAATGATGAACTAAGATGCAACTGCCAAGCATCAAGCTGCTGTTACAGATTAATGGTCAGGTACAAAACTGTACATCTGAAACATAATTAAAACATTTATTAATGTACGATTCTGGTCAAGTGATTAAAAAAGTATATTATAGGATCTTATATTATAGGATCCGTGTGAGAAATGAATTGATTAGGTATGCAGAAACTTCTATGAAATGCTCTGACAATTTTAGTAGATGGGTCTGGTATGGATCACTCAACTTCTATGAAAAAAAATTCATAGGAATTATAAATAAACTGAAAAAATAATTATATATTGAATTTCCAAAAATGGCAAAAGAAAATTTCTGTAAGAATTATGTTAGATATAAGAAAATATTTATTATATATAAGAAAATATAATTATATATATATACACACACACACACATTCTTTAAAAAAAAAAATCTCAAAGCAGGGAACTCAAGATGACCTGTATCTAACTTCATTTTTCTGGTGATTTTTTTTTCCAGGGATTACAAAAAGATAGTTACCAGACTGAGGACTTGGTATTTGTGTGGATTACTGAGGAAAGTAACATGGTAAAGACAGGCAAACAGGAAACTGGACCTCTCATGGAGTCAAAGTCCTTTAAATGAGGTTTAATCTTTGAAAGGAAAGAAGAAAAAAAAAACCAAGTTTTTCTTTAGGCTACTCATCATGTTTAAAGCATACCACTCCCAATTTTGTTAAGCTCAGGATATTTGAGAAAACTGAAGAAGCAAGATCATGAAGCAGGATGTAGAACCTAAGGATTTTCTTATCTTCCCTAAAGCACACCTTAACACTCATGTGAAAGATGCCCTCCTAGCACTGGGAAAAGGAACATCCCTACCTCTGAAGATGAAAGGAAATGGAGGATCACAAACAAACCCTGCCAAGTGCCACCCAGTTCATACCTTCTTTCTCTTATCATTTCCTAAATGACTATTCACATTTTATCAAACCTGACATAAATATACAAAGATTAAGCTATTTATTCAGGTCAACATTTCCTCATGAAGGCATGTAACAATTATAGTTTAAAATTTTTAATGTTTCCTCTGTTAATCTGCTTTTTGTTATAGGTTAAGGGAAATGTTAACGAATATGACTCACAATCGACATACATATTGGAAATTAGCAGAGACAACATTGAACTAGTTGCTATGACTTCACTACAGATGTTCAAAATGTTAAGTAGCCTCATGGGACATAAAAGAGAGCCAATTCTCCATTCTAGAACATGAGAGATTTTTAAAAAAATTACACTGCATGAGATTGATGGCAGACTTGACATTGCCAAAGGAAAGGTCAGTGAACTTGAAGACATAGCAACAGAAATGAGCTAAAATGAAAACCTGAAGAAACAACAACAACAACAACAACAAAGAGTAATAAATGGCTACAGAATCAGTGAAACATGGAATAACTTTAAGAAGTCCAATATACAGTGGCAAAATATCCCCAAAGGAGAAAAGACGCAGGAGGGCAGATAAACATTTTAAGAAATTATAGTCCTCCAAGTCAAAATTTAATAAAAAGAATAAACTCATCAAAAGTACAAATGATACTCTGAAACAGGAAATCTACAGAAAACTGTAATGAGGTACACAAGAACAATTGCTCAAAACCAGCAATAAAGAAATATGTTAAGATGGTGGAGAAACAGAAATATTACATACAAAGGAACAAAGGTAATGACAGCAGACTTTTCATAGGTACAAAAGTAAGCTAAAAAAAACAAATACCTTAAATTGAAAGAAATATCATTTCAATCTAGTAATTGATAATAACTATCAAAAAATAGACAAAATGTTTTAGATTTATAAAAGCTGAAATAATACAACCCCAGAAGACCCAAACTATAATAAATATTCAAAGTCCTTCATCAAAAAGAAAGTGATATTAACTTGCGATATGGATTGCCAAAAAGAAATGAAGAACAATGAAATTGGTAATTATAAAAGTAAATAATCAGTTAAATTGTTAAATGATAATTGACATATTTCTATGCCTAATAAAAAATAATAACCTTCCACAAAGGAAACCAGTAGGGCAAGATGTGTTTACCAGTGAATTCAACTAACATATGCTAGCACTACAAATTCTACCAACATTGAAATTAAGCTAAAGAACATCTTGACCAACCACAAATAAATGTTACAAGTTAGATGAAAGAGAAATACTTGAAAACACAAAACTCATTCAAGAGGAAACAGTAATCAGAATATCCCTGTACCAATTAAATTAGTCCAATTCACAGTTTAAAATCTCCCACAATGAAAATTGATAGATTCATTGATGAATTCTCCCAAACACATTTAGAGTTAAAAAAATACCAATCCTACAAAAACATTTCTCAAATACTGACAAGAAAACACTTCTCAACTCATTCGATGAGATTAAGATTACCTTTATAAAAGACACACACATAAATTTAGCACAAACTATGCTGTAGCCCACTTGTGGTACACTATGTATTGAAGTTGCCTGTTCATTAGTCCCTCCTCAGATAGAAAAAAAATCACTAAGAAATATGAAACACATAAACAGTACCGTTCTGAATTCTGATAAGCAGAGTAAACAAATCTGTATTCAAATTATCTCAAATTCCCTCTAATCTTTGTCTTGAACTCTGCCTTCTTGCTAATAGCAGTCTTCCAAAATAGACTAAAATTTTTATTGATTTTCAAGGGTCAAAGATTTTGACTGTATGTGTCCTTTGTGTATAGAAGGATTGTCCTTGGATACTTACATATGTTAATACAAAAAAAAAATCAGGCTTTTAGCAGTTACTTGCTCAAAATAAGCACTAGGGATTGAGGAAACATTTTCTTTCCTATTACAGAGTTCTTCAATCATGATGCTTTCATCCTGTTATGGAGTTCTTCAATTATGATCTGCTTTCAATGTTAAATGACAAGATGAAAAAAACCCACTATTTCAGAGAAAATATTGTTTTTAATATAGAGAACACATATTAGCATTCATATTAGTTGGAAGACATAAATCATTTTCTTATTCCAACAATTCCAAAGTAAGAAAAATTATGCGTGGGGTGTATATCCATAACCGTTTCACATGTTTATGCACTGAACACAACAACAAAAATATAAGTAATGGACAGAGATGCTGTATATATTGGAAGGGCATTCTCCACTGTGAATAGAACTGACTTAGACCCTATGCATAGAAATAATTCTCAAAGTTTCACTCTTCTCTCTTCTCTTTCACTTTCCCAATTTGAAAGTCTTTCCTTTGATTTTCCTCTGATTTCTCTAACCTTGACACAGGCAGAGATTTATAGTATAGGCTGTGGGAGCAACAGAGAATCCAAGGAGCTGGCAGGGCTGATGGACAGAGGGAGGAGCAGCCTTTCTCACAATTGCCCTACCTTATGGCCTTAGGGGTCATTCCCACTCTGGCATGAAGCTCTGCACCTAATTGTAGATTTTCAAACCAACAAGAATTCTTTGAGCTTCCTTGGATGCTCCTTTAACAATGTGTTTTGTGGGGAAAAGGAAAAAAACAGGGTAAGAAAAATATTTTAATAGACCAGCTTTCTTTTATCTATTATGCTTTTGGACTTTCATATGGTTTAAAGTAGAAAAAAATGATTTGAAAATTATTTATATAAATGATCTCTAAGGTCTTTTCTACCCATATCCTATTACTGTCTAAGTAAACAAACTAGAGGATTTTTTTTGCCTTCAAACACATAATATCAACTATTTGACATTCATTTTAATATTCTTGTCGCTCCTTATGCCCAAGGAACATCATCACAGATTTCTAAACAAAGCATAAATACTAAGCTAGTCCTGAAAATCCTCTTAAATTCTGATCTGTTATCACAATATACTATATTTAGTTCGCATTTGAAATCCTCTCTGTTCTTACAGAATTTGGACCAATGTAGGTTCTCTATTGAAAACAGAATTTATTGATTGCCCTTTTAAACTTTGATAAAGGATTGGAATGACTCAGGCTAGGTTATAATATAACTTACTGCCATTTATGCTCTACTCAAGGAAATAAAACACAAATAGAGTTTAATTTACTTTCTCCTTTTGGGGATTTTATGATAAATCTTCTAGCAAATATCAACATATTGATAATTAATGTGGAACAATCATCTTCTCTTTCTGCCAGTGTGCTATCTCCGCTGCTGCTGAACCTCAGTAAGACAGCTTCAGTAAGATAGTCATAGCTGTCCTCCACTTAAGATCTCTACATATATTTCAATTATTTTTTTTCCTGAGGAAGATAACGCTCTTATTCCTAAATTGTTCACAGGGGACTAAGATTAGGATATAGTATTTAATAGGACTTGCCAAAGTTTCGGAATGTGAAAACAATCCTGGTTACTGATCATAAGCCTATCTTGTCAACCTTAATATCTGACAGGATAGATGCAACTCATTCAATTCCGTGTCAGTCCATAGAGGAGATCATTCTGGCCTGCCCTGGACTTTTCATAGTTTTCTTCCATTCACTTCCTTTCAAGTCTTTTCTTTCCTCATAAAGAAATGAGGCTCCCTTTCTTAGCCTCCTTCTCTTGGGCTCCTATTTTCTGCTACTCATCCCTTGAGAGAAATTACCACTCTTAGAATACTTAGCCCATTCTATGTTTCCAATTGTGTCGAAATTACTGGGGAAAGCTAACTCATTCCAATTATATTCCTGAATACTCATTTTACTCTAGACAGGAAAAGCACAGTTCTGCTAATTACCTCAATCTTTATTACTAAATAGAATTCTTTGCATCCAAGTCTGAAATAATCTGCACTTGGGCTACCTCTCTGAATCCAGGGCATGCTCAAAGAAAAGAGTCAAATATTTTTCTTATATTTGCATAAATAAAAGAACCTATCAAAGTGCCTTCTCAGAAAAAAAAAGAGCTAACCTCAAAACAAATGACCAATATTCATCTTAGAATTCTGCAGCATGTGATCCAATCCCTAAAATTAGCATTTACAGATCTGCAAATCAGTAAAGTCAAATTCTAAAAGAACACTATGACATTTACATATAGACAGACACCTCTTGAGAATTTCATATGGGGCAGATGCTATTCTAGGAGTTATTCTAGGAGTTTTGCTTTCACACTGGAAATCTTACAACAGTAATAGGTATTATCACACCCATTTTAGAGATAAAGAGGAAAGAAACATTGCCCCAAATTAATGATATGACACATGGAGAGGTATCCTTAAATTAATAAGGAGGTGCTATGACTCCAGGTTTCGCTCTAAAACATGCAATATTCAACAGATTTTGAATTACAATTGCATTTGTGAGTTGAATTAGCAAATTTAGCAAAATATTTCTATGAACACAGAAGGAAAGGAACAGTTACCCACTGTGATAACTAGTTTACAACCTCATGCTGAAAAAGGTCTTGTCCTGTAGAGATGGAAGTAAACTGCCCAGATCCTTCACTTGCTGTTTGTTTTGCTCTGTGCTATTTACTTAACCTTTTACTGGCCTGTTTCCTCATCTGTAGACTTAAAATGAAAATCTATATCATACAACTGTTCTGAGAGTTAATATTTGTCATATAAGAAGCAATCAAAATATTTTACAATATCATCAGTGTTATCTGCCTGAAAGATCTTGCAAAACTTTCAGAACTTTGGTGATTCAGGGTAAGGTGAGAGGTATGAGATGTAGAAAATGATCTCATATCAGGTTTTATTTGGTTATGAAGAGTTGTATAATGAGGGAGAATAAAAAGATGAAAGAGTGAATAATATTTTGCTTATTCTTTTATTGCTTTAAGGACAAAAATATGCTGTTCACTACATTGCTCAGGCTGACCTTCGACTTCTGGTCTAACTTAATATTCTCTCAGCTTCTAGCCTAACTAGGACTACAAGCATGTACCATCATACGCACCTAGATTGTTGTAGATTATACAGTGTCCTTAAAAAGGAAGAAATTTTGTTAGCTTTCTAACATAATTGTGAAAAAACACTTTGGGAAGAAAGGCAATAATGGGAAAAATAATAATGAATACATAAAAAAGATACAAAAAAAGAAAAGGATAAATTTTAAATATAAAGAGCTAAACAAAGGGAGTCATGAGCATTCCATTTTAAAATCAATGGATATAAGAATGGAATGTGTCCCCTTAGGGATGCTTTAAATATTACCCTTTTCTGAACTATTTCATTAAGTTTCTTTTATGTATAATTCCATTCAACCATCTATTCAGTTAGCACCTTAAAGTTTTGGCATTTATGTTGAATGAACAGGATGCTTACCCAATGAGGACATTGGTGGGATTCAGCTTTTCAGCAACTGTCACACTGATAATGAAGCTCTGACTGGCCAGAAATCTGAGGTTTTACATTTATTTACTGGGCTTCCCAAACGTAGGGAGAAAAAAAGTGGACTGAAGGTATCACTTCACTTCAACTGCACAATTGGTGCAGTACAGAATCAAATCACAATTCTTTGCATCCCTATTTTTCTAAATCAGGAATCACTTTGTCAACCTGGACTACAAAAATGAGAGCCAAGAGGCCATTTTGATGAAACAGAGAACATGAACTGGCAAAATTATTTTATAGCGGGCTGGGGATGTGGCTCAAGTGGTAGCGCACTCGCCTGGTATGAGTGCGGCCCAGGTTCTATCCTCATCACTACATACAAACAAAGATGTTGTGTCTGCCAAGAACTAAAAAATAAATATTAAAATTATCTCTCTTTAAAAAAAATTATTTTGTAGCAGAAAGCAAGATTTTACTCTCACTGCTTCTCCATCAGAAGAAGGGAGAAGCAGTGAGATAGGAAAACAAGAAAAACCTGGAATGTGAAGATTTGAGTTGAAGTCCTGCCTTTATCCAGGCTTTTTTCTTTATATTTTTCACCTCAATGAATCTTTAAAATGTTATCTTTAAAATTCTATTTTCATTCTATTTCCTCTTTTTGTTATAATGCCAATGAAGTCACACAATGTTTTTTATATTGGATAATTTTACAGCATTCCACTAATACTTGTGGATTAAATAAATTTGAACTGAAATTATTTATACAAACCATATTTACTACACAGTATTTATTTATACAAACCATACTTATTACATAGTTTTGAAAAATCTTGGTGTTCTACTTTTGTATTAATGCTATATATGACTTTCATCTAGGAAAGCTCGACTTCAGTTAACTAGGGTATATCTCTCATTCCTAAAATTAGCAGAGACATATGAAAATAGCATTCCAAACTATAATGAAAAACAAATATTTTATACTTATTCTAGTTTACAATTTTTTTTTCTGGCTAATGATTGATGGCATGGGACATGGGATCTTTTCTGTTTTACATGTGAAAAAAATAATATAAGTGGTTTTATAGGAATTTTTATTACAAAACACCTTTCAAATTATAATGGGAAACTATATACATCACTATCATTATATCATGCTCTCAGAATATGAAGCTATTTTCACTTCTTTCTCATTTATTATTAAACCCTTCAGAAACAGTTGGTTAAGTCGTCAATTAGGTGTGAGAATACTCAGCATTATCATTTCACACATCTAATGTGAAAAGAGCACTGTTAAGAGTGTCAAGAAAGGTAAAAAATAATGGATGCTTTGGCAACTTATGCATTTGTCAGGTTGGTTCAGTTAGAAATTATTTTGAAATTCAAGTTTCAAGACCTAGTGAAAAGTATTTTTAATGGAAAAAAGGTCTACATTTTAAGTAATGCTAACAGAACTCTTCGTTGTTGGAGGCATGCTATGTGCTTCTGTGGTAAGCACTTTACATGATCACATCATTTATTTCTCACAACTTTTTGCTTTTTATTGGGGGGGGGGATCTGGGGATTGAACCCAGGACCTTGTGCATAGAAGGCAAGCACTCTACCAACTGAACTACATCCCCAGCCCATATTTCTCACAACGTTTTAAACTTGTCCTTTGTTACAAGTATGTTGGCCATGACATTTTGTGGTGGACAGGAAAGTGTCTACCCTATTTACTGACCTTACAAAGCTAACTAAACCCTATCTCCAAGGTTTTAAGGCCATGGTTCTCAATCAAGGATGATTTTGGCCCCTAGGATAGGAAACAAGATTGCTGCTAAGTATGCTGCAATGCAGAGGACAATCCCATACAGCAAATAATTATCCAGTCCACAAAAAAGTCCTGAGGCAGAGACATACTGGTGTAAGGATAATGATATCCCTTTCTTTAGGAACCAAATTAAGAAGCCTTTGACCAAATTAATGATAACAAGATGTAAAATTCATAAGTTAGTAAGACTTCCTCAGAATGTTTTGAACAGAAAAACTTAAAAACTTTTAAAAAAGATGTTATTTATCTATATGTTAATTCACAAAACTTAAGATGATTTGTTTCTGGAATCAAATAAGTTGATTATAAAATTCACTTGGAAAACTAAACATCAAAATATTTAGAAATCACCAACAAAGAAGGTCATATATAATGGATATGACCTTCTTTGTTGGTAGGTTATGGTATTATAGCCATACATACAATAAGAGGTATCATAAATCAGCTACCATTAGGTTTTTATTGTCATATAAATAGACACTCAGAAAAACAGAACAGTAAAACTAGAAAGACACAAAATAGCACATAAAATCTCATTGTACAATGATGTCCCCTTTAGAATCACTGAGAGAAAGGATTTTTCTTTTTAACAAGTACTGTAGGACATCTGGGAAGTTAACATCAGAGATTTGTAACAAAGAGCCTAGACAGAGGTAAGGGAACCAGCAGAACTCTTGGAAGTCTCACAGAATTTTAGAAATGAAAGTTAATGTCTGGAGCTGCTATGGCAGCCAAATTTGAGAGAACAAAGACTTCTAAGTGAACCTTGAGAATCTGAGGCAAACACTTCATGAACTTTACAGGGAAGAATATAGGAAGTTCACTGTGCCAAAAAAGCACAGAGTCCAGGACCAGTATTGAAGATTTAATTCAATAAGACTTTAGGATGGCTGTATCAGAGCTGAAACAGAATTAAGTGGATCTGGAAAAATCAGAATCAGAATAGCCAAAGAAATCCTTAGCAGAAAAAGTAAAGCAGGAGGCATCATAATACTAGACCTTAAACTATAATACAGAGCTATAGTAACAAAACCAGCATGGTATTGGCACCAAAATAGACCTGGTACCATCTATATAGACTATGGTCTTTAGTAGACCAATGGCACAGAATAGAAGACACAGAGACAAACCCACATAAATACCGTTATCTCCTACTACACAAAGGTGCTCACAAACATTCACTGGAGAAAAGATAGCCTATTCAACAAATGGTGCTGGTAAAAGAATTTGCAGCCAGAAAACCAGCATTGCAAATAATCTTGAGCAAAACACTACATGAGGAAGAAATGAAAAACAATAACCAAAACCATCAGTGGGAAGTGCCTCAGTAAAGACAGGGTATGGGGAAAAGCTAATCATGGAGAAACAAACTAAATTAAAAAAAAGATAAATAATCAAACATGACTGGAAGTACAAACCATATATCAATAGTAACTCTAAACGTTAATGGCTTAAACTCTCCAATAAAGCCACATAGGCTGGTAACATGGATTATAAAAACAAATCCAACAATATGCCCCCTCCAGGAGACACATCTGATTGGAAAAGACATACACAGGCTGAAGGTGAAAGATTGGGAAAAATATACCACGCACACCGTCCTCATAAGCAAGCAGGGGTGGCCATCCTCATATTGAATAAAATTGACTTCAAGACTAATTTAATCAAAAGGGATAAGGAAGGACATTATATACTGTTAAAAGGAACCATTCACCAACAAGACATAACAATTATCAATATTTATGCACCAAGTAATGGTGCTGCGACTTTCATAAAACAAATTCTCCTCAAGTTCAAGAATCAAATAGACCACAACAATTATGGGTGACTTCAACACACCTCGCTCACCATTAGACAGATCATCCAAACAAAAGTTGAATAAAGAAACAATCAATAACCTAGACTTAACTGACATATATTGAATGTATCAACCATCATCAAGTGGATATACTTTTTTCTCAGCAGCACATGGATCCTTCTCAAAAATAGACCATATATTATAACATAGGGCAACCCTCAGTAAATATAAAGGGGTGGAGATAATACCATGCATTTTATCTGATCATAATAGAATGAAACTGGAAATCAATGATAAAAGAAGGAAAAATCCTACATCACGTGGAAAATGAACAATATGTTACTTAATGATCAATGGGTTACAGAAGATATAAAGGAGGAAATCAAAAAATTCTTAGAGATAAATGAAAATACAGACACAACATGTCGGAATCTATGGGACACAATGAAAGCAGTTTTAAGAGGGAAATTCATCGTCAGGAGGTCATTCCTCAAAAAAAAGAAAAAAACCAACAAATAAATGAGCTCACACTTCATCTCAAAGCCCTAGAAAAGGAAGAGCAAAACAACAGCAAATGTATCAGAAGAAATAATTAAAATCAGAGTGGAAATCAATGAAATTGAAACAAAAGAAACTATTGAAAAAATTAACAAAACTAAAAGTTGGTTCTTTGAAAAAATAAATAAGATCGACAGATCCTAAGCCATGCTAATGAAGAGAAGAAGAAAGAGAACTCAAATTACTAACATACGGGATGAAAAAGGCAACAGATACTACAGAAATACAGAAGACAATTAGAAATTATTTTGAAAACCTATATTCCAATAAAATAGAAGATAGTGAAGACATCGATAAATTTCTTAAATCATATCACTTGCCTAGACTGGGTCAGGAGGATACATACAATTTGAACAGACCAATATCAATGGATGAAATAGAAGAAGCAATCAAAAGACTACCAACCAAGAAAAACCCAGGACCGGATGGGTATACAGTGGAGTTTTACAAAACCTTTAAAGAAGAATTAATACCATTACTTTTCAAGTTATTTCAGGAAATAGAAAAAGAGGGAGCTCTTCCAAATTCATTCTATGAGGCCAACATCACCCTGATTCCAAAACCAGACAAAGACTCCTCAGAGAGAAAACTATAGACCTGTATCTCTAATCAACCTAGATACAAAAATCTTCAATAAATTACTGGCGAATCGGATACAAAAACACATCAAATAATTTGTGCACCATAATCAAGTAGGATTCATCCCTGGGATGCAAGGATGGTTCAATATATGAAAATCAATAAATGTTATTCACCACATCAATAGACTTAAAGATAAGAACCATATGATCATCTCGATAGACACAGAAAAAGCATTTGACAAAGTACAGCATCCCTTTATGTTCAAAACATTAGAAAAACTAGGGAAAACAGGAACATACCTCAACATTGTAAAAGCTATTTATGCTAAGCCTCAGGCTAGCATCATTCTGAATGGAGAAAAATTGAAGGCATTCCCTCTAAAAATGTGGAACAAGACAGGGATGCCCTCTATCACCATGTCTATTCAATATAGTTCTCGAAACACTGGCCAGAGCAATAAAACAGACGAAAGAAATTAAAGGCATAAAAATAGGAAAAGAAAAACTTAAATTATCACTATTTTCGGATGACATGATTCTATACCTAGAAGACTCGAAAGGGTCTACAAAAAAACTACTAGAACTAATAAATGAATTCAGCAAAGTGGCAGGATATAAAATCAACACGCATAAATCAAAGGCATTTCTGTATATCAGCGACAAAACTTCTGTAACAGAAATGAGGAAAACACTCCATTCACAATATCATCAAAAAAAAAAAAATACTTGGGAATCAGCCTAACAAAAGAGGTGAAAGATTTATACAATGAAAACTACAGAACCCTAAAGAGAGAAGTAGAAGATCTTAGAAGATGGAAAGATATACCCTGTTCATGGATAGGCAGAACTAACATCATCAAAATGGTGATATTCACAAAAGTTCTCTATAGAAGAAAAGTTCTCTATAGGTTTAATGCAATGCCAATCAAAATCCCAGCGGCATTTCAGATTTCAAACTATATTACAGAGCAATAGTAACAAAAGCAGCATGGTACTGGTACCAAAACAGGCAGGTGGAACAATGGTACACAATATAGGACACAGAGACTAATCCACAAAGTTACAACTCTCTTATATTTGATAAAGGGGCTAAAAGCATGCAATGGAGGAAGGATAGCATCTTCAACAAATGGTGTTGTGAAAACTGGAAAGCCATATGCAACAAAATGAAACTGAATCCCCTCCTCTCTCCATGCACAAAAGTTAACTCAAAATGGATCAAGGAGCTTGATATCAAATCAGAGACTCTGCGTCTGATAGAAGAAAACGTTGGCTCCGACCTATATATTGTGGTGTCAGGCTGCAAATTCCTTAATAGGACACCCATAGAACAAGAGTTAATAACAAGAATCAACAAATGGGACTTGCTTAAACTGAAAAGTTTTTTTTCTCAGCAAGAGAAACAATAAGAGAGGTAAATAGGGAGCCTACATCATGGGAACAAATTTTTACTCCTCACACTTCAGATAGAGCCCTAATATCCAGAGTATACAAAGAACTCAAAAAATTAGACAATAAGATAACAAATCACCCAATCAACAAATGGGCCAAGGACCTGAACAGACACTTCTCAGAGGAGGACATACAATCAATCAACAAGTACATGAAAAAATGCTCACCATCTCTAGCAGTCAGAGAAATGCAAATCAAAACCACCCTAAGATAACATCTCACTCCAGTAAGATTGGCAGCCATTCTCAAGTCAAACAACAAGTGCTGGCTAGGATGTGGAGAAAAGGGTACACTTGTACACTGCTGGTGGGACTGCAAATTGGTGAGGCCATTTTGGAAAGCAGTATGGAGATTCCTGGGAAAGCTGGGAATGGAACCACCATTTGATCCAGCTATTGCCCTTCTCTGACTATTCCCTGAAGACCTTAAAAGAGTGTACTACAGGGATACTGCCACATCGATGTTCATAGCAGCAGAATTCACAATAGCTAGACTGGGGAACCAACCCAGATGCCCTTAAATAGATGAATGGGTAAAAAATGTGGCATTTATACACCATGGAGTATTACACAGCAATAAAAATGACAAAATCATGGAATTTGCAGGGAAATGGATGGCACTAGAGCAGATTATGCTAAGTGAAGCTAGCCAATCCCTAAAAAACAAATGCCAAATGTCTTCTTTGATATAATGAGAGCAACTATGAACAGAGCAGGAAGGAAGAGCAGGAGGGAAAGATTAACATTAAACAGAGACATGAGGTGAGAGGGAAAGGGAGAGAAAAGGGAAATTGCATGGAAATGGAAGGAGACCCTCATTGTTATACAAAATTACAAATAAGAGGTTGTGAAGGGAATGGGAAAATAAACAAGGAGATAAATAAATTATAGTAGATGGGGTAGAGAGAGAAGATGGGAGGTGAGGGGAGGGGGGATAGTTGAGGATAGGAAAGGTAGTAGAATACAACAGTCACTAATATGGCATTATGTAAAAATGTGGATGTGTAACTGATGTGATTCTTCAATCTGTATTTGGGGTAAAAAAAGGGAGTTCATAACCCAGTTGAATCAAATGTATGAAATATGATATGTCAAGAGCTTTGTAATGTTTTGAACAACTAATAATAAAGAAAAAAATTTAAAAATGATAAAAAAACTTGTCAGCAAAGTAAACAATGAAAAATGTGAGGAGAGCCTACAGATTGGTAGAAAATCTTTATCACATGTACCTTTGGTAAAGCATTAATATCTAGAATATATAAAAAACTAAAAATATTTAACACACATAAAAAAACCAGATAAGCCAATCAACAAATGGGTTATGAAACTGAACATATACTTCACAGAAGAAATACAATTGATGAACAAATATATGAAAAAGTGTTCCACATCTGTAGCAATTAGAGAAATGCAGATCAAAAGTATAGAGAGCCTACATCCTGGGAACAAATTTTTACCCCTCACACTTCAGAAAGAGCGCTAATCTCCAGAGTATAAAAAGAACTCAAAAAGTTAAACAACCGAAAAACAAATAACTCAACAACATACGGGCCAAAGATCTAAACAGACACTTCACCACAGAGGAAGATATGCAATCAATCATCAAGTACATGAAAAAATGCTCACCAACTCTAGCAATCAGAGAAATGCAAATTAAAACCACTCTATGATACCATCTCACTCCAGTAAGAATGGCAGCCATTATGAATTCAAACAATAACCAGTGCTGGTGAGGATTATCCCCCTTCTCGGACTATACCCAAAAGACCTAAAACGAGCATACTACAGGGACACAGCTTCATCAATATTCATAGCAGAATAATTCACAATAGCTAGACTGTGGAACCAACCCAGATGCCCTTCATCAGATGAATGGATAAAAAAAAAAAGTGGCATTTATACACAATGGAATATTACTCAGCACTAAAAAATAACAAAATCATGGCATTTGCAGGGAAATGCATGGCATTAGAGCAGATTATGCTAAGTGAAGTTAGCCAATCCCTAAAAAACAAATGCCAAATGTCTTCTCTGACATAAGGGAGGTGACTCAAACCGAGTAGGAAGGAAGAGCATGAGAAGATGATTACCACGAAACAAGGAAAAGAGGTGGGAGGGAAAGGGAGGGGGAAGGAGAATTGCATGGAAGACAGAAGGAGACCCTCATGGGTTCACAAAATACATATACAATGGTGTGAGGGGGAAGGGAAGAAAAAAAGAGAGAGAGAGATATAAGTGTCACAGTAGAATGGGTAGAGAATAGTGATGGGAGAGCAGGGGAGGGGAGGAGAGGGGGGTATAGGGAGGTCAGCAGAATACAACTGACACTAGGATTGCTGTATGTATACACATGGATGTATAACCAATGTGATCCTGCAATCTGTACATGTGGAAAAATGAGAATTCATACCCTATTTCAATCAAATGTATGATATGTCAAGATCATTGTATTGTCTTGAGCAACTAATAAAAAAAAATATTTCATCTCACTCCAGTCAGAATGGCAATCATCAAGAAATACAGGCAAAAATAAATGTTGGTGAGACTGGAGAAAAAGGTACACTCTTACATTGCTGGTGGGACTACAAATTGGTACAGCCACTATGGAAAGCAATATGGAGATTCTTCAGAAAACTTGGAATGGAATCACCATTTGACCCAGCTATCCCACTCCTGGGTCTATACCCAAAGGACTTAAAATTAGCATACTACAGTGAGGCAGCCATGCCAACGTTTATAGCAGCTTAATTCACAATAGATAACTATGAAACCAACCTAGTTGTCATTCAATAGATGAATAGATAAAGAAAATGTGGTGTGTGTATATATTTCAATGGAATATTACTCAGCTTTAAAGAAGAATGAAATTATTGCATTTGCCAGTAAATGGATGGAGTTGAAGACTATCATGCTAAGCAGAATAAATCAATCCCCCAAAGCAAAGTTTGTATGTTTTCTCTAATATGAAGAATAGAGAAATTCACAATAAAGGGCAGGGGATACTAGAAAAGAATAGAGTTACCTTAGATTATGTAGAGGGAAGTGAAGGGAGGGAAGGTAAGGATAGGAAGGAATGTAGAATAAAATAGACATTATTACTTTATGTATATATATGACTATATGCCGAATGTGATTCTACACCACTTACACTCAGAAAAATTAGAAATTATATCCCATCTATGTTTGATATATCACAGTATATAAATGTATTCTACTGTTTTGTATAACTAAACCAAAAAATCAAAAATTACAAATCAAATTAAATGGAAGCATTATCTTAATTTAGTAAAACAAATGCAAATTCATAAATACTATAAATGCCTAGTATTGAAAGATTTTAGTTAGGCATGAGAGTTGAATCAATTTTTATATAAATATACAAGTGTAGAATGTATTTTCTTCTAATTAGGACCCCAGTACCTCTCTGTCCATATTGTTTATTACTCTCAACTCTTGAAAGGCATCAGTTTTTGCATGATCTCATTTCTGGCTGAGAAATACTAAAGTATACATTCATGTCTAGTGCTTCAGCCTTAGGAATTCTCTCACTACTGGGAAACTTCATCTATGTCTACCTCTTTTCACTGTGTGTCTATAGAGTATGACGTAGAGGTAAATGGCCGTATTTCACATTTTTTAATTGACATTACATTGTAAGAGACACAACTTTACTCATGAGGCTTTGCTAAAACTAAAGTCTTCAGGAGAAGTTGTTTTGTATAGGAAAAAATAAATCAACTCACTGAAAAACTTCACAGAATCAAATGAATAGGGCATGGAGCTGGAAATATAGCTCAGTGGCAGAGTGCTTGCACATGTGAGGCACAGGGTTCATTCCTTAGCACCACATAAAAGTTAAAAAAAATAAATAAAATCAAAAGCATTCTATCCATCTACAACTACATTTTTTTTAAATGAATAGGGTAGGATACTTGGTCAATTTCTAAAAAGAACATCAAATTTAATTCTAGTTACATGGGAATATCATGGGTTTCCATGACAGATATGATTTATTCATGCTTAGAGAAATGCAAATCAAAACTACACTAAGATTTCATCTCAATCCAGTCAAAATGGCAACCATCAAGAATATAGGCAAAAATAAATGTTGATGAGGCTGTGGAGAAAAAGGTACACTCTTATTACATTGCTGGTGGGACTGCAAATTGATATAGCCACTATGGAAACACTTTTACAAAGCAACTTACATCCATCATTGGAAAAAAGTACTGTTTTCAGGCTACCTGGTAGCCATGAAATTTTATTCTGAGCTTAATACTGAATGTTTGTATTGCTTGAAGTTGAAAAATAAGCATAACCAAGTGGAAAGGCAGCTACTTAAAGGAAGATGCAAGGACACTTTCTATGATGCTGGCTACACTCTATGATTCTAGGGGCTTTAAAAACTGACATTTTACATATTCTCTTTCATAAATAAAATCTCTTATGTTATATGTCACTTCTTAGCATCACAACCTAGGCCTTTGCATTTCTAGAACCCTGAGGGAAAAAACCATCAAAGCACAAAAAGTATTGTTTCTATGTAACTTGTTTGTATTTTTCACTTTAAAAACTAGGAAGAAAGTAATGTCTTTGAAAATATTTCTTTTGCCTAAATGAAAAGAAAATAAAACCTTAACTGGCTTTTAGCAGTAAAACAAAATGAGATTGTACAAATTGATATATTTTAAAAAATAATATTAAATAGCCCCTGGCAAAGAAAGCCATGATCAGAGGCAATTATTAAGAAAATCAGTAATTTAAAAGGGAAAAGTGTCACTAAAAGTGAGGATACTAAAACATTCTCAATGGGAATTAGTTGATTGGGCAAAGTCCAAATGTTTTGCTGGGTAAATAAATAAATAAATAAATAGAACATTATACAAGGAGATAAAGAAGAAACAGTGGATATAAGCAAAATCCTCATGTTTATTCATATCAAAATCCTACTGAATGAGAATTTGTACATAAGACTAAAAGCTCAAAACTGTCATTTTGTTTATTCATTCAGGTTTTCTAAGGTCATAAAAGGTGAGGTATTGTACTTGGCTCTGCAAACATAACTATATTAAGACATAACCTCAAATTGCTTGATTATATTAAGATAATAGCAGTAAGGCTATTACAACTTAAATTTAGTGTCTATATTGTATTTGAGTGTAAAGGGAAAATTTTATTACCAAGACATAAAATAAACCTTCATTAAATTCTTATTATTCTAAACATGTTCATAAAGGGTTTGTATTATAAAATAATTCCATGACAAGCTCTTCATACCTCAAAAGTTTAAACTGTTGGACTGAAAAATGTATCTTACATATTAAGATATAGGTTCAGTACAAAAGAATCAAAAAAAAATTTGTGAAACAAGTGTTTACAACAAGAAATTATATAAAATATCTACAGTATTTATGGCATCAATTTGTCTTTGGGTTGGACATAGGAACCAAAATTAAATTGAAAAGTATAAAAGTAAAAGAGAGCAAATTATCAGAGATATTTAGGTACACATTTTGATCATGTGTTGGAAATTTACAATACGACATTTACAATTTTTTTAGGCATCAATTTGAAAAAAAGTAGAAGTGGAAAATTAAAAAATTGTGTACCTATATAGAGCATAATTCTTTAAAAAAGAGTAAGAGGAGGAAAATATATAAAATCAGTGTGAGACTGGTTTGAGTGCTACAAGAAAACAAGAATTAAATGTAATGTCAATATTTATACATGTGTGTATGGAGGGGTATGAGTGGGCTAATTATTTCACATGAGAACATCTTGAAAATCTGACTTCCTAATAAAATTACATTTTATCTGAAATAAAGAAAATAAGGGAAATCCATGGAATTTTACAATACAAAGAGTGACATTACTGCATGTGAAAGTTTGTGCATGGTAAAAGATAGGTGTTTAATTTCATTGCACCATTTGTTGAAGAGGCTATCTTTTACCCAATATATTTTTGGCACCTTTGTCTAATATAAGATAATTGTATTTATGTGAGTTTGTTTACATGTCCTCTATTCTGTACCATTGGTCTACAAGTCTATTTTGGTGCCAATAATATTCCGTTTTTGTTACTATAGCTCTGCAGTAAAGTTCTACTATAGTGATGCCACCTGCTTTACTCTTCTTGCTAAGGATTGCTTTAGCTATTCTGGGTCTCATTTTTCCAGATTAACTTCATGACTACTTTTTGCATTTCTATGAGGAACATCATTGGGATTTTAACTGGAATTTCAATAAATCTGTACAGTGCTTTTGGTAGTATGGTCATTTTGACAATATTAATTCTGCCTATCAAAGAACAAGGGAGATATTTCCATCTTCTAAGGTCTTCTTTAATTTCTTTCTTTAGTGTTCTGTAGTTTTCACTGTATAGGTCTTTCACTTCTTTTGTTAAGTTTATTCACAAGTATGTTATTATATTTTTTGGAGACAATTGTAAATGGGGTAGTTTTCCTTGTCTTTCTTTCAGAGTTTTTGTTACTGATATACAGAAATGCCTTTGATTTATGAGTGTTGATTTTATATCCTGCTACCTTGCCAAATTCATTCACTATTTCTAGAAGTGTTTTGGTGGAATTTTTTGAGTCTTCTATGTACAGAATCTTATTGTTGGCAAATAGTGCTAATTTGAGTCCTTTTTTTTTTTTTACCTCTCCATATTCCTTTAATTTCTCTCCTCTATTTGCTCTGGCTAGTATTTCAAAAACTTTGTTATATAGAAGTGATGAAAGAGGATATCCCTGTCTTGTTCCAGTTTTTAGAGAGAAGGCTTTTCAAGTTTTTCCCATTTAGAATGACATTGGCCTGGGACTTAGAATAGATAGTTTTTACAGTGTTAAGTATCTGTTATCCCTAGTTTTTTTTAATGTTTTGTAAATGAAGAGGTGCTGTATTTTGAATGAATGCTTTTTCTGCATCCATTGAGATGATCACATGTATCTTTAAGTCTATTGATGTGATGTATTACATTTATTGATATCTGTATGTTGAATCAAACTTGCATCCCTGGGATGAATCTCACTTGATCATGGTACACTATCTTTTTGATGTGTTTTGTATTCAATTTGACAGAATTTTATTGAGAATTTTTTCATCTGGCTAGTATCTATGTTTCATCTATGTTCATTAGAGATATTGGTCTGAAGTTTTCTTTCTTTGATATGTCTTTGCCTGATTGTGGAATCAGGGTGATATTGGCCTCTGAGTTTGGAAGCATTCCCTCTTTTTCCATTTCATGAAATAATTTGAGGAGTATTGGCATTAGTTTTTATTTAAATGTCAGCTGTTTATCCATCCAGTTCTGGGCTTGATAGGCTTCTGATGGTATCTTTTATTTCATTGCTTGAAAATGTTCCATTTAGATTGTGTATATCATACTAGTTCAGTTGGGCAAATCATGCGGTTCTAGAAATTTGTCCATGCCTTCAGTATTTTCTATTTGAGTTCAAATTTTCAAAGTAATTTCTAATTATCTTCTGTATTTCTCTAGTGTCTGTCATATTTTCTTTTTCATCATGGATGTTAGTTGAGTTTTTCTCTCTTCTTCATTACCAGGGCTAAGGGTCCACCAATTTTATTTTTTTTTTCCAAAGAACCAACTTTTTGTTTTGTCAATTTTTTCAATTGTTTCTTTCATTTCAGTTTCATTGATTTCAGCTTTAATTTTAATTATTTCCTGTCTTTTACTGCTTTTGGTGTTTCTTTTTCTAGAACTTTGAGATACAATGTTAATTCATTTATTTTTTGACTTTTTCTTCTTTTAAAGAATGAAGTCCATGCAATGAATTTTCCTCTTATAGCTGTCATAGTGTCCTAGAGATTTTGATATGTTGTATCAGTGTTCTTATTCACCTCTAACAATTTTTTAATCTCTTCTTTGATGCCTTCTGCAACCCACTGTTCATTCAATAGCATATTATTTAGTCTCTTGTTGTTGGAATAGACTTTTTTAATTTTATCATTGATTTCTAATTTTACTCCATTATGATTTGATAGCAAACAAAAAAGTAGAGACACTACGCTGAATTCTAAAAGTTGCTTTTTGGCATAATATATGGTCTATTTTAGAGAAAGATCCATGTGCTCCTGAGAGGAAAGTGTACTTTCTCATTGATTGATAAAATAGTCTACACATGTCAGTGAAGTCCAAGTTATTGATCATTTTATTGAGTTCTATAGTTTCTTTGTTCATCTGTTATTTGAAAGATCTAATACTCAAAGAGGTGTATTAAAGTCACCCAGAATTATTGTGTTATGTTCTGCTTGACTCTTGAACTTGACAAGAGTTTGTTTGCTGAATGTAGATGCTCCATTGTTTGGGACACACATATTTATAATTGTTATGTCTTATTGATATATGGTTCCCTTGATCAGTATGAAATGTCTTTCTTTATTCCTTCAATTAACTTTAGCTTGAAGTCCATTTTATTTGATATGATAATGGAAACCCCTGCCTGCTTCTGCAGCTCATTCGAGTGATATTTTTCCCCCAGTCTTTCACATTGAGTCTATGGTTGTCTTTTCATGAGATGAGTCTTTTGCATCATTTTGTTGGATTTTTTTTTTCAAATACAATCTGCCAGATTATGTCTTTTGATTGGTGATTTTAGGCCATTACCATTCAGTGTTATTATTGAAATATGATTTGTATTACCAGCCATTCTTATTTATTTATGGTATTTAACTGACTCGGTTTCTACTTTGATTAGTCTTTCCTTTAGTGTAATACCTGCCTCTACTGATTTTCTTTTTCATTTCCTCTGCATGGAATATTAGTGCAGGCTTTCTGCCTGTAAATTCTTTTAATTTTTGTTTATCCTGGAAAATCTTTATTTCATCATCAAATCTAAAGCTTAATTTTTATGGATATAAGATTCTTTGTTAACATCCATTTTCTTTCAGAGCTTGGTATATGTTGTTCCAGGATCTTCTAGCTTTCAGAGTCTGGTTTGAAAAATCTGTAGACATTCGAATTGTTTTCCCCCTACATTTAATCTGACTCCTTTCTCCCATGGCTTTTAATATTCTCTCCTTATTCTGTATGGTAGGCATTTTCATTATAATGTGCCTTGGTGTGGATCTGTTGTGATTTTGTATATTTGGCTTCCTGTAAGCCTCTTGTATTTGATTTTCCAATTCATTCTTCATATTTGGAAAATTTTCTGATATCATTCCATTGAATAGATTGCCCATTCCTGTGGTTTGGAACTCCATGCCTTCCTCTATCCCAGTAATTCTTAAATTTGGTCTTTTTATGTTATCCCATATTTTTTGAATGTTCGTCTCATGGTTTCTTACCATCTTCACTGTGTGATCTACATTCTTTTGAGATTATATATTTTGTCTTCATTGTCAAAATCTTATCTTCCAAGTGGTCTACTCTATTGGTGATGCTTTCTATTGAGCTTTTAATTTGGTTTATGGTTTCAAGGAGTTCTGTTTTGTTGTTGTTGTTGTCTGTTTATTTCAATAAGGAGATGGAGGTTCCAGAATAATCTTCTGCTTCCTGTATTTGCTTATGTATCTCTTTACCAAAATAATCTTTTGCTGCTTGTATTTTCTCTCTTATATCATTCTCAAATTCACAGAACATTTTAATTATGTATATCCTGAACTCCTTCTCAGTAATTTCTTCTTTGTGCTAGCCATTGATTCTAATAATGTGGTAACTTGATTTTGGGGGGCACCTTTGTTCCTTTTTTTCATGCTTTTTGTGTGTATTCTTCTACCAGTGAGGATCTACAGCATTACATTTTTTTAAAATACAATTTAGGCTTTTAGTGTCCCTGAAGGGTCCCAATACCTCTCCTGCCCAGTCAGTGTTCATAGCTGGGTGTTGCCACAACTAAAGATGGTGATAATGGTGTCCCAAGATGGAGGCATCTGCTGTCAGTGATGGAATTTGAATTTGGGTGAGTGAGGGGGCTGGCCCAGGCTGTAGTATTGGGGCTGGCCCAGGCTGTAGTATTGGGCAATGTATTCAAAGATGCAGCTTGCACCTAGTGTGGGCTCCACAGGCATTGGTGGGATAGTCCTGGGCCTGCCTGTGCTCCGAGTATGTCCAAAACTTGGGTTTCTGATTAAATCTTGGGTAGTACATAAGCAGGATAGATCAGAATAGCCCAACAAAAGCTTAGAAAATAAAACTGACACTTTAATCACAATCACCCAAATAAGGGGTCAAGACATATGTTCTGAACCTAAACAGGATGATTTCCCTGATGAAACAGGAGAAATAACAAAGAAACAGTCTTGTAATACTCAAAATGTCCAAAATACAACCCCAAGTTAATGGTTATGCTAATCATTAGAAAAAATAGAATTGGAAGTTAAATGCAATCTAAGATGACAGATGTTCTAAATATCTGGTGAAGATTTTAAAGCAACTCCTATAAACATTTTTCAAATAAGCAATTTCAAACATGAAACAAATGGCAAAGTAGAATGTTGTACAAAAAAAGGGAACCCATAGCTACATGAAAAACAAAATGGGAATTTAAAAATAAAAATACACAATAACTAAAGTATAAAACTCCCTTCATGGACTCGTTAGCAGAATGGAGATGACAGTCAAAAATTCCAGTGAACTAGGTAGAAAAACAGAATGTAGAAAATATGAACAAGAGAGGAAGTAAAGATAAAAAGCCTGACAGATAAGCAATGACCTGTGGGAAAATATCAAAAGATGAAACACTAATGCTATCTTTTATAGATGTCTAGAGGAGGAAAAAGAGCAAAGCTGTAAAAAAAAAAGAGAAATAATGGTAAATCTTTCAAAATGTGGCAAAAGACAAATCTATAGTTACAGAAAACTCACTGAAATATGAAATGGATTAACTCAAAGATGCCCATTCCTATGCACATCATATCACATTTCTGAAAATAATTTTAAAAGATAAATAACCACCACCAAGACCTTGAATGCAAACCAGAGGGAAAAGTGCACAATAACTATAATAATGGCAGAAATGACCAGAAATTCTTCATCAAAAACTATATAGTACAAATTGGCAAAATATGTTCAAGTGCAGAAAAAAAATCTAGAATTCAAAATCCAGCAAAAATTTCATTTAGGAAAGAAGATGAATTAAAGTATTTTCAGATGAGGGAAAATTAAGAAAATGTATCTTCAACTCTTTTGAAGACATGTTATAACAAGTACTTAACTCATAAAATAAAAAGATGTTTAAAACACGAAAAGTGATGGAAAGAATAAATATCTAGGATAACATAATAGCCTATTTTTCTCCTTTTGCATATTTTAAATTATATTTGATAATAGAAAACAATGTAAAACACTGACATAATATATATAATAACTAAGATAATGGATACATGTATCAAAATTCCATATGATGCCCCATAAATATGATATTTTATATAGGAGATTAAGAAAACTATCTTATATAGAGAAATTAAATGATGATAATATTCTTAGATACTATTCAATGTGTCAAAATACTGATACTAGTAGACTGTAACAAGTTAAATGTATATTAGATTAGGATTTTTCAATTTAGCACTAGTAATATTTTTTAACAGATAATTCTGTCCTTTGGAATTGTGTTGCACATTGTGGTAGATGTGGCAATGTACCCAGCCTCTAAATCTATATGCCATCAGCACTTCCCTTCCCCAATATCTCCAGACATAATCAAATATCTTGTGGTGATGTAGGGCACGAGAGTCACCCATGACTGAGAACTTCTCTCCTAGAACATCCATTAAGAATTTATAAAAGTAGGGCTGGGGTTGTGGCTCAGTTATAGAGTGCTTGCCTTCCATGTGTGAGGCACTGGGTTTGATTCTCAGCACCACATACTCATATAAAATAAAGGTATTGTGTCCATCTACAAGTTTTTTTTTTTAAATTAAATAAAAGATTTTATACAAAGAGATTCAAATATAAACAACAAAAATTTGTGTACCCCACATGTTAGTAGTATAGTGGAAATAGAAGAACAAAAAGAGGGAACTGGAGTACTCAGTAAAAAGTAAAACTGGGTGAAAAATGAGAGGATACAGAATGAATGAATACCATCAACCAAAAGGATCTTATTTGCATTCGTCAAACAACATTCCACTCAACAATAGACTATATATTCTTCAGCATAGACAGAACATTAACCAGCAAAGATTCTGTTTCATGAATAAAACATACTTATTAAAAATTGAAATCTAACAAAGAAGAAAAACTGACCAAACAGAATGAAACTGGAAAGAAATCAGACAAACCTTCAAACATGAAACTGCACTTCTCAAGGGCCCATGGTTCAAAGAATTCAAGAGAAATTGGAAAATATGTTGTGAATGGATTAGTTAATTTTATTAAGCTAAAAATACAATATATTAAAATCCATGGGATACAATAAAATAGAGCACATAGAGGAACTTATAGCACCAAATGCCTTGAAAAAAAATCTCTCAAAGAGGAGAAACATAACAAAGCAAAACAGAACAATTTCTAAACAGAATGAAATAAAAAACTTGAATCCACTCATTTTTTTAAAGATAAGTAAGAATTTCTTTTTAAAAAAATTTCTAGAAGACTGACAAAGTAAAAAGAGATGCAAATTTGACATCTTAGGAAAGAACAAGTGCATATTTTAATAGATAATGAAGACATAATAAAGGAAAATTTAAGCAGTTTTTCATATAATATTCACAAGTTAGATAAAATTGGCTCGATTAGTTAAAAGTTACACATTAATTCACCCACAAAATATAATCTGAATTGTGCATAAGTATTAAAATAAATATTTTAAAATTTTCAAAAAAATCTACAAACAGTTGATTTTAATGTAATTACTACCAAAAATTTAAACAAGACAGACCATGAATTCTATCCAAACTCTCAGGGAAAAAATGTAGGAAAAAAATTCTCTAGATGTATTGTGATTTCAAATTATCTTAATACCAAAACTAAAGACAATACAGAGCATGAAAACTGCACACATACCGCACACACACCGCACACACACACACATACACTACACAATTAATAAACATTAATTCAAGTAGTCTTAAAATATTCAGCATATAATCTTGCAATATATAAAAAGGATATTACATATTTGCCAAGCAAGTACATTTCAGAAATGCAAGATAAGTTGAAAAATCATTATTTGAAAACCAAAAACTGTATTCTACCATATTAAAGATGTAAAGTAGGACAACTTCTAATCATCACTCAAATTGATATAGCAAAATTATTTAACAAAAGTGAATATACAATCATGATTTAAAAAAAAAGACTCAGGATAAAAGGAGTATTCCTAATCTAATAAAAAGTATCAACAATAAACCCACTGCTAATATTATAGTTAATAATTAAAGAAAGTATTTTTCCTTAAGATCAGAAAGAAGGCTCTGTGAACATGCTCACCATTTTTATTCTGCAAAGCACTAGAAATTCCTAATCAGTGAAATAAGGTGAGGAAAAAAAATACATTGTAAAGAACAAAGATAGCACATTTTCAGATAGCTTGAACAACCACATTGAAAATACCAAGGATATTCCAAATGCTTTCTGGAAATAATTATCATATAGGATATGATATTATAAACACAAACTATTTCTGCATACTGGAAATAGAAACAAATATTAAAAATATAAAACCATTAATAAAACCTCAAAATACTTAGGTATATCAAATTATATGCTGGATATCAAATCATATATAGAATATGCAGACTGAAAACTAAAGATTCTGATGAAATAAAATAATACCATAATAAATAAATGCTCATATATTAGCCTTACATAGTAAAAATTTTGATTGTCCCCAAGTTCATTTATAGGTTTAATTCAATTCCTACTAAAAATTTTAGCAGGACTTCTTATAGATACCATCTGATTCTAAAATTTATATGGCAATGCAAATAAATTTAAATAACAAAATCATTTTTAAAAAATCACAGTACAGTATTCTAAGTGTCACTATAGGCCTACAGTAATCAATGCAGTATTGTTAATAAAGGATGAACAATGGATCATAAATAAAACAGCCTTCAAGTAAAAAATCAAAGTATAAAAGCAAAGAGAGAAAGAACAATTTTATCCACAAAAATTTTGGAATAATTAAATGTCAATTGGCAAAAAAAGGAACCTTTACTTAACTCTCATACTTTACCCAAAAATTAATTCAAAGTAAATTTCATATATATGCAATTATTAAATTTTTAGAGAATAACATAGGAAAAATCTTTGTAACTTGGGGTTAATAAAAAGTTGTTCGATATGAAATTTAAAAAATTCATCCATAAAAGGAAAACACTCAGTAATTTTTGTGTAAGATCAAAACTTACTCTGCAAAAGACACTATTAAGAAATGAAAAGTGAAACAGAACAGGGAGGAGGTTTCAAGATGGCAGAATAACAAGGTAGCTTTCCTGGCTGCTCCATGGCATGAAACCAAGGAAGCAGATAGGCAGCTTCTCAGCAAGGAGGGAGGAAGTGGGGGAGGAGGGGTGGAGGACTTCACTGGGATTTAATACTGGACATTCAAAGCAGATCAGGGCCTCAGGAGGTTGGATACAAAAAAAAAAAAAAGGGAAGAAAACCCTAAGCCAGTGCCACCACTGCACAGCTGTGGCCTTGGCACCAGACAGAGCAGTTCTTCCACAAGCAAAATGGAGGGATAAAAGAGTTAATGGAACCCATATTATAGAAGGCCTGAGGTGTGTCTGGGTATAGAGAGTTTAGAGATCAAAAATACTGCCTGACTAAACTGAAAAGCATGCTGCACAATATCCTTGTAAAAGAAAGAAGCAGCATCGGGCTGGAGATGTGGCTCAAGCGGTAGCACGCTCATCTGGCATGCGTGCTGCCGGGGTTCGATCCTCAGCACCACATACCAACAAACATGTTGTGTCCACCGAGAACTGAAAAAATATTAAAAATTCTCTCTCTCTCTCTCTCTCTCTTACTCTCTCTTAAAAAAAAAAAAAAGAAGCAGCATCTCGACAAAGAGACCATTTTGCAGCTGCAGCACAGGGGCTGGCAGCTGGGGGAGCCAATTCTTAGCAAACCCAAGTTTGCCCCACAATACAGGCCTGTCAAATCCACACTGCACAACAGAATGTGCCTAAGTGACCAGGAGAAAAATCAAATGTGAGGAGAGGTTTACATAGGGGACTTCTGGTCTTGGAAACCCATCTGGCTCGCCCTCTCCCTCTCCAGTCCTGCTGCTTGGAGGACCAGATGGAAGAGACACTAGTTGTCAGGAATTCATAATGGCAGGAACATGAGAGATTGAGTTCAGAGTCTGAACCCAAGGCCAGGAAAGATGGGGTCTTCGGGTGACATAGTTGACTAAGAATTGGCTCCTCTACTCCACGAGTGGAACCTAGGCGAAATTCCTCGATTGCAGACATCCAGCAAGGACCAGCAAATTGCTGGGCCTGAAGGTGCACTGATTGAAACTCTCCAGATCGATTGGCATTCAGTGATGAACCCGGAGCACACCTGCCTCCAGGAGTTCCACCTACAGGATCACCTCTCTCAATTCAGCCACCCTATCATAAGAATACAGCAAGTATCACACACCAGACTACCCTACCTAGCAACACTGCTGAGAAGAGAACTTGAGAATCTATTGAACTCCAATAGAACACATTTTCAACTTTTCATCCAGTTTTTTTCCTTTTCTCTTTTTAATTGTGATCTTAATGATTCATGGATGTTTATATTCATATTTTTTCCCATTCCTTGCATTTTTAAAGCCAGTTATTTTTCATGGTTCAGTATTTTGAGAACTACAATGTTTGATTAGTATATTTCAGTTTTGTTTTGTTTTCTTTTTTAATTTTAAATTATATATAATTATATATAATTTATATATAATTATATAATTTATATATAATTATATATAATTTATATACATTATATTTATTTATTTTTCACTTATCTATTTCCCTTGATTCTCTTTCTCTCTTCTGCTGACAGCCAATCCGTTATTCTCTTTCACTCTAACTTTTCATCTCTATATTTCCTCATCCTCACTCATATTCATCGCATCCTACATCACATCTTCTCTCTTCCTATCCACCATTCAAAATTGTAAACCCTTTTGCAAACTTACGGTTGTTATTATAGGCAATAATGATCATATCATTTCTGTTTATTGTGACAATTGACATTGTAAATGCCATGGCAGGAACTATTTGGTTTAATGCTGTATATTGCTTACATTGGTGGTTGTTCTTATTTGTCTCCCCTGGTGAGGTACTGGAAACATTCAGGGTCACTACAAGTCCACAGGGTATAAAATATACTGCCTCAGATCCACACTGTTAGATGAGTAGACACACAAACAACATGAAAAAGCAGGGGAACAAATCGCCCCAAACAAACCAAGATACTGTAAAAACATAATCCATCCACACCATAGTGAAAGAAATGTCAGAGAAGGAATTTAGAATGCACATAGTTGAACTGATCTGTGAGGTAAAGGGCAATATAAAGAATGAAATCAGACAAAATACAGGAAGTGAACGATCACTTTAATAAGAAGAGATTCTGAAAAAAAAAATCAAGTAGAAGTTCTGGAAATGAAGGAATCAATAAAACCGAATAAAAATTAATACAAAGCATCACCAGCAGACTAGATTACAGGGAAACACAAAGTTTCAGGCAATGAAGGCAAAATATAATCTTGAAAACGAAGTTGACCATGGAGAAAAGATGCTAAGAGATCATGAACAGATAGATATTTCATGATGAAAAAAATGAAAAATAAAAGTGAAAACCAGCAAAGAGGGAACTCAACTAGAAGAATAGTCAACCAAAGTAAAAAGTAATTCAAATTAAAAAGCAGAAATAAATAAAAAGGACAGGGAATAAAAATCATGTCTTAATAATAACATTGAATATAAATGGCCTAAAGTCATGAATTAGAAGACAGACTGTCAAATTGGATTAAAAAACAAGACCCAACCATATGCTGTCTCCAAGAGACTGACCTCAGAGGCAAAGACATCCATAGACTGAAGGTAAAAGGATGGGAGAAAACATTGTTCTTGCAAATATGCAAGGGTTTCTCTTCTCATATCAGATAATAGTCAAAGTTAATCAGAAGGGATAAAAAAGGACCTTTCATACTGCTTAAGGGAATTTTACATTGCAAAAAACAATACTTGTAAACATTTAACCCCAAACAACACAGCATCTATATAACAAACAAACCCTGCTCGGTTTCAGGAATCAAATAAACTAGAATAATACTGGGTGACTTTAACATACCTCTTTCACCACTGGATAAATCCTCCAAACAAAACTAAATAGAGAAGATATAGAACTAAAAAATATAATTAATAATTTAAAATTAAAAGACATATAGAATATTTCATCTATCAATAACTGAAGGCACTTTCTTCTCATGGATGCTTCTCTAGAACAGACCATACATTATGCCACAAAGCAACTTTAAGCAAATACAAAAAATAGGGATAAGACCTTGCATTCCATCAGATCATAATAAAATGAAATTAGAAATCAATGATAAAATAAAAAATAGATGAAAAAGGAAATGTCACCACAGACACTACAGAAATACAGAAGATAACCAGAAACTATTTTGAAAATTTATACTCTAAATAAAATAGAAAATTTTGAAGAGATCAACAAATTTCCAGAGACCAATGACATTCCCAAAATGAATCAGAAGGACAGAAAATTTAAACATGTCAATTTCAAGCAGTGAAATTGAAGATGCCAAAGGCCTACCAACAAAAGCCCACGACCAGAAGGATTCTCTGGAGTTTTCTACCATACCTTCAAAGAAGAACTAGAACCAATCCTCCTCAAACTATTCCATGAAATAGAAAAGGTGGGAATAATTTCAAGCTCATTAAATAAAGCTATTATCACCCTGATACCATAACTTAACAAAAACATCAAGGAAATAAAACTACAGACCCAATTTCCCTAAAGAATATAGATGCAAAAATTCTCAACAAAGTACTGGCAAAGCATACTAAAAAGATAGTGGGCCATAATCAAACTGAACAAATGGGGTTCATTTCAGGGATGCAAGATTGGTTCAACAAATCAATAAATGTAATTCAACACATCAAGAGATTTAAAAGACAAGAATCTCGATTATCTTGATAGATGCAGAAAAAGCATTTGACAATTCAGCATCCATTCATACTCAAAACACTAGAAAAACTCAGGATAGTAGGAACATACTTCAACATTGTAAAAGCAATATATGCTAAACCCAAGGCCAACATCATTCTAAATGGAGAAAAACCTGAAAGCATTCCTTCTAAAAACTTGAAGACAAGGATGCCCTCATTCACCATTTCTATTCAACATGGTTCGTGAAAATCTAGCCAGAGCAATTAGGAGAAAGAAATTAAAGGAATACAAATAGGAAAGGAACACAAACTATCCCTATTTTCTGACATTCTGTATTTAGAAAAACCAAAAACTCCACCAGAAAACTGCTGAATTCATTTATGAATTCTAGAAAAGTAGCAGGATATAAACTTAACATGCATAAATCAATTACATTCCTCTACACCTGTGATGAACCAACTGAAATCTCAATTAGGAAAACTATTCCATTCACAATAGCCCCACCCCCCCCAAAAAATGAAATATTTGGGAATCAATCTAACAAAAGTGGTGAAAAATCTCTACAATGAAAAAATGAAAACTACAGAACACTAAAGAAAGAAATTGAAGGAGTCCTTAGAAGATGAAAAGATCCCTCATGTTCTTGGATAGGCATAATTAATGTTGTTGAATTGGCCATACTACCAAAAGAACTTTATAAATTTAGTACAATTCCTATTAACTTTTTCATAGAAATAGAAAAAGCAATCATGAATTTCATTTGGAAAAATAAGAGACCCAGAATATCCAAAGCCATGCTTAGCAAGAAAAGTGAAGCAGGAGGCATCACAATACCAGGCCTTAAGTTATACTACAGAGCCACAGTAACAAAAATGTCTTGGTGTTGGCACCAAAACAGACATGAAGATCAATGGTACAGAATGGTGCAGAATGGTATAGAAGGCATGGAGAAAAACGCACGTAAATACAGTTTTCTTACACTATACAAAGGCATCATAAAGATACATTGGACAAAAGATAGCCTCTTTAACAAATGGTGCTTGGGAAACTGGAAAACCATATGTAGCAAAATGAAATTTAGCCCCTATTTCTCACCCTGCACAAAAATCAACTCAAAGCGGATTAAGGACCTAGGAATTAGACCAGAGACTCTGCATACACTGAAATAAAAATTAGACCCAAATATCCATTCTGTCAGCTTAGGAACCAACTTCCTCAACAAGACTCCTAAAGCACAGGAAGTAAAACCAAGAATAAATGGACGAGTATCAAACACAAAAGCTTCTTCATAGAAAAGCCAACAATCAAGAATGTGAAGACAGAGCCTACAGAATGGGAGAACACCTTTGCCATCTATATCTCAGAGCACTTTTCTGCAGGATTTATAAAGATCTCAAAAAACTTAACAGCAAAAAATAAAATTAAGTAAAATAACCTGATCAATAAATGAACAAAGGAACTGAACAGGCACTTCACAGAAGAAATGTAGCTCATCAACAAATTTTGGAAAAAATGTTCAACATCTCTAGCAATTAGAGAAATGCAATTTAAACTACTCTGAGATTTCACATCACCCTAGTCAGAATCGCAGTTATCACGGATACAAGTAACAAAAAATGTTGGCAATGATAGGGGGCCGAAGGCACACTCATACATTGCTGTTGTACTGAAAATTGGTACAACCACTCTGGAAAACAGTATGGAGATTTCTCAGAAAACTTGGAATGGAACCATCATTTGACCCAGTTATCCCACTCCTTGGCTCATACCAAAAGACTTAAAATCAGCATACTATAGTGACACAGCCACATTAATATTCATAGCTGATGAATTTACAACATCTAATCTATGGAACCAACCTAGGTGCCCTTCAAAATATGAATAGAAAAAGAAAATGTGGTATAAATACATAAGGGAATATTACTCAGCCATAAAGAAGAATGAATTTATGGCATTTGTTGGTAAACAGATGGAACTGGAGACTGTCATGCTAAGTAAAATAAGTCAATCCCCAGAAACCAAAGGTTAAATGTTCTCACTGATATGCAGATTCTAATTCACAATGGTGGGGTGGGAAGAACAGAATTCATTGGATTAAACAAAGGGAAATAAAGGGAAGAAAGGGAGGACGAGAATAGGAAGAACAGTAGAATGAATCAGGCATAACTTTCCTATGTGCATATCTGAATACATGACCAGTGTATCTCCACATCATGTACAACCACAAGAATGGGAAGTTTTGCGCCGTGTATGTATAATATGTCAAAATACACTCTAGTATAATGTGATCTAAAAAGAATAATTTTTTTAAAAGGGGGAAGATCAGGAAAATATATTTGCTGATCACATAACAAGGTATTTTTTACCCAGATACAAAAGGAATTATATCCTATCATTCATAAGGAAACGATCCAATTAGAAAATGTACAAAGTATTAAATAAAAAGTTAACCAAATAAGTTATACATATGAAAAAAAATCATTTTAAAGATTGTCTATATAATCACTCTTTGTAAAACACAAATAAACCCATTAGTTGATAATTCTATACATATTAGAATAGGTAAAATAAAAATACTATCAATGCCACGTGCTAATGAGGTTGCACTGGAAATATAGATTTGTGTACTCATACCTGAAATAGTTTAACAGTTTCTTATAAAATTAAGCATATGCTGTGAACCGATTTAAAATTTGGAAAAAATCTAAATGTTCAACAGGTGAATGAATTACACACACACACTATGAAATTTCAAGGGACTATGCTCCAAAGAAAGCACACATAAAAAAATCTACAAAACCCAGATAAGATATGTGATTTAGTTAATAATTCTGTTTCAGTACGAATTCCCTAATTTTGGCAACTATAAAATGAAGACTTATTATCAAAGGCAAAGCCCATTGAATGACACATGAGAACTCTGTACTATTTTTGTCACTGAGTCTAACATAAATTAAATTTTTTTTTTATCTTTTATTTTCAAACACTATGAAGACAGGCAACTTTCTTTCTGTTCTTTTGAAGGAGTAATAGAAAATAAAGCTCTGTTTGAACCAATCTAAGAGAAAAATTAATGTGTTTAAAACAAATGAAACATTTTTTAAAAAAGAAAACACTGTAAAATAAGAATTTCCAGGAATTTTACGGAGTAGAAAAATTTAGTGTTAACTACAGAAAAATCAGATCAAAGGATCTTTTTTCTCTATTCATATAGAAGTTTTTGTCCTGTGTTAAGAGGGTAGATCTCATGTTAACAAAATTTAAGTACATGCTCTGTACAGCATTGTTAATATAGCTAATCTTGTGTTGCTAAACCTGAACTAGCTTTATAACAATCCAAAGGTAAACTCATCTAGTCCTACAAGAGCAAGAAGTCACTCAGGAGAAAGAGGTTAATCTTTCTTAAAAGCCCTACTTTGAAGTTTCCAACACAAGAAACTTTGGGAGACAAACCACAGCATTAACTATAGGACAAAATTGTACACAAAATTTCCTAACTGTATTCATCTTATATAACCGAAACTTTACACTCACTGCATGGAAACTCCCAGTTTCTCCTTCCCCTACTGCCCTTGGCAAACACCATTTGCCTCTCCACTACCGAGTTTGACTATTTCAGACACATATTCATATAAGTGCAATCATGCAGTATTTATCCATCTGTGACTGGTGTTTTACTTAGCAAATAGTCTTCCAGGATTCATCCAGTGCCTCATATGGCAGATTTTTTTTTTTATGGTTGAGCAATATTCTAGGGATCTCATACTCTTAATCCATTCCTCTCAATAGACATTTGGGCTGTATTCATTTGACTATTGTGAATAATGCCATAATGAACATAGGAGTGCAGATATCTCCTTGAGATCTTGAGTTTAATCCTTTGGAAATATACCCAGAGAGGAATTGCTTAATCATATGGTAATTACATTTTTAATTTAAGGAACTGCTATACCATTTTCCATAGCATCTATACGTAAATACAGTATACAAGGGTTATAATTCCTTTATATTCTGGGGAATACTTTTTAATATTAGCCATCATAGCACTTTTAAAGAGATATCTCATCGATTTTTTTTCTGCATTTCCCCTCATAATTATTGACGAAGTATTTCTCTTTTTATACTGATTGGCTTTGAGATTTATTTATTCTTGCCTGTTGTCCATTTTTAATGAGGGTTTTTTTTATTTGCTGAAGATATGAGTTCCTTGTATATTTTTAATATTAAGCCCATGTCAGATATATTGTTTGCAAATATTTTTATTTCCCATTTCATAGGTTGCCATTTTACTGTATGACTGTTTCCCTTATGCAAAAGCTTTTCAGGTTGTAGTTCCACTTGTCTAATTGTCCCTTTGGTTCTTGTGATTTTGGTGTCATATCTAAGAACTCATTACAAAGATCAATGCCATGAAATTTTCTTTTATATTTTCCCTTAGCAGATATAATTTTTGAGATCCTATCAGGTTTTCATCCATGTTAAGCTGACTTTTTATGGGCTAAAAGTTCCAATTTCATTATTTTGCATGTGAATACCCATTTTTACTAGCGCCATTTGTGAAGAGACTATGCTTTCCTCAATTTGTATTATAAGGGAGATCAGTTGATTATACATGTCTGGGTTTCTTTCTGGTCTCTCTATTCTGTTTTATTGGCCCATATGTTTCTGTTCATGCTTGTAACATACTTATAATTACTATAGCTTCGTATATATTTTCAAATCAGGTGTGACTCAGTTTGTTTCTCGAGATTAATTTGGTAATTTGGGATACATTAGGTTCCAATCGAATATTAATCCTGATATCAGAACCAAAGACATTACAAGAGGGGGAAATACCAGCCAAGACTTGTGATGAACATAGATACAAAAAACCTCAGCAAAATATTAACAAACCAAATTTAACAGCATATTAGAAGGCTAAGACACCATGATGAAGCAGGTTCTCTCAGATGCAAGGATTATTTGATATACTCAAATTGATAAGTGTGATAGAACACACTAACAGAAGAAAGGATAAATACATCTAATAATCAATCATCAATTGACAATAATCAATTGACAAGTTCAAAACACTTTCCTAATAAAACTTATTAAAATTATATAGAAGAAAAATATCTTGACATAATAAAACCAGAGCATTTAACATCGTAATCAATAGTGAAAAACTGAAAGCTTTTCCTTTAAGATCAGTACTATTCAACATAGTAGGGGGAGTCTAAACCAAAGAAATTAGGGAGAAAAAAGAAATAAAGCATATTTAAAGAAAGGAAGTAAAACTAACTCTGTCGGTGACATCTTACATGTACAAAACCTAGTTATTCTCCCCAAAGTGTTATAATATACAGATGCAGTAAACTTAAAGGATACTAAATCAGAATATTAAAAATCGTATGTGTTTATGCACATTAACAGTAAAATATCTGAAAAAGAAATTGGGTAATATCACTTATACTGGTATCCAAGACTTAATTACTTTAGAACAATTTACCAGATCTGTATGTACATGGATAGCTACCAATCATTGAAGAAAGAAATTAAAGAAGACCCAAACAAATGGAAAGACATGTGTTTGTGGGTTGGAAAGCATGATATTGTTAAAATATCCATATTATTTAAAGAAATCTACAGATTGAATTCTTTGTCAATGGTACTTTTCACAAAAATAGAAAAAAACATGTAAAAATACAAATGTATATTTGTTTTAATAGAAAAAATATCCAGCTTTATATTTTCATTGGAGTGCTGCATAGAAGGTTAAACTTAATGATTCAGAGGAGACAGCAGGATTGCTGGAGCTGTGTTTTGAGGAAACAGAAAAGAGATGGGATCCAGTTCAAGGGTGGACTATGCCCTAGGACAGGAGCATAAGAACAGGAAGAAGGCACATTAGGGAGGTCTAGATGCAGGTAAGTATATGTAGTAATTGCTTTCTTAAGAAATAAAAAATAAACTCTTTCAGTAGAGTCCATGATCAAGAGGACTGACTAAATGTCTACGAAAAAAGGAGTATACTTATTTTCCTTCCTTCCCTCAGAAGATTGAGAAAACTGAAAAAGTGAAAGTATCTTCTAGGAGTGAAAGAGAACTAAATGTGCACTAGCGAAGAGTGATCATATATTTTTAGAATATGATCAGATGGAAGGATAAGTCTTTTCAGGTGTGATTTCCCTTGGTCATATTTAGTGAGGATTTACTTTGATCAATCTTTGGTAAAAGTAGCAGACAGGAACACAGGTGGACAAGGTAATTAATGTATTTTCACAGATTAAACATGAAGATGTTTAATTCTAAGCTAGATAAAAAGGAAATTTGGAACTTTGAACAACTTCTTGATCAATGATCTTTGTCACTTTTTTTTTAATACTTAATAATCTCTGTGCTTTCATTGTAGAATCATAAGATCTTGCCCGTAAATTCCACATAGAAATCTGGGGATGTGACTTAGCAGTAGAGAACTTGCCTAGCATATGTGATGCCCTTGGTTCAATCCCCAGCACTAACAAAAAATAACAATATACGTTTGGTACATTTGTAAACTTTCAATTTTACATATAGTACTTTTTACTGCCTCCATACTAAGTGACATTTTCTAATGATACAGGAATAAAATTACACTTTGATGTTCATGCATTTCCTGCAAAATAACAAACCTTAAAAACATCTATGAGCATCATTAACATTATTTACAAAGTACAGACACATTTTTCTCTGAATGGAAGTATGTACTTAATCTTTTTATACATAACTTATTGTAAACTTTTATTTCAAACACTACTAATACTTTTGAGTTTATTAATCAAAAAATAAAAATTTATTGTGTGCCCAGCACTACATCTATCTACTGAGAATCAGAGCATGTACATTCATTTCTTTTTAATTAGAGTTGGTTTCATGGAACTGAACATATTTCAAGTACACATATTGATCAACTAAGTCTTCAGTGTAAAAACACCTCTGAAATTACTTTCTGTGATGTCTCTATCATATCTTTACATTCCACTGTATAACTGCTGCCTTAAAATTTTCAACATGGTCATAAAGTAACTAAACTTAGGTATCAAATTTGTGCTTGCACAGCATGCATGCTTGCAAATTCCATATATAAGCTGTTGAAGTTTGGAGATGATGTGGTAATTGCTACCTCACCAGAGAGCAAGGAGAAACCCTTATCTAAAAAGTACAGTAAATCACATTTTGATATAAGTAGTTCTTAATACAGTCAGATCTCTAATTACTGCCTGCCTGCCTGTCTGCCTACCTACAGATAAAAGTTTTATCTAGGTCAGTATGAATTATTATTAGTAGTAGGAGAGAAAAACCACAACTCAACAACTGCCACCCCAAAACAAAACAGAAAACAAAAATAAAAAAGAAACAACAAAATAGCTTACCTTTCAAAATTTAAGCTTAGGCAGACTAAGATTTCTTATTTCTTTTTCTTTTTTTTTTAAGAAAATCTCCCAACTCAAGAATACCAAAAAATAAACCACAGTTTAAAACCTATGCTTCTGTTAGGTAGCTGGTTTGCCATGTCTGGGTGAGCAGAGAAAGGACAGGAAAGGGCAAGTAAAAACCATAGGGAGCCTTATCTGACAGATAAGAACCTGGAAGCCAGGGACTTGGTATGTTAAAACTGCCCCCCAACCATATTGCATTCCCTTTACAAATACTATTTTTTTTCAGAGATCATATAATACCTTACCAGGTGACCTTTGTCTCCTTTATCAATAAGTCTGTTACAACCCCCAATCAAGTCAACAACCAAAACATCAAAGACCCTCACAAATAATGCTGGCTTAGGAGGATTCAATGGGTGACAAACTGATTAAGCAGGCAATAAATTGAGGCAAAAAAACAGGGGACTCAATTTCCTCAATGAGCATCACACCATCCTCTCTTGAAAAGAGAGGGTCCTTGAAGTTCCTGTGCTATCCATCAAAAGTGAAAAGGTGGACCTGGGCAGAACTCACTAGAAACTTACAGGAGGGCAAGAGGAGCATGCTGTCCCTCCCTGAGAAGATCCACTCTCTCCCTGGAAGTATCCCTTTTTCTTTTTTCTATTCTTTCTAATACATTCATGCTTGTTACTCTGAGTGACATGCTGAAATCTTTCTGGCATGATTAAAAGAATTAGGGTGAAAGGGGGTGGGGGTCCATCGCTGCCTCAGCTTTGCTGCAGGCCCATGCCCTGTAACAGTGTGACTAAGCATACTTATAATAAAAGAAATGTAGATGGATTTCTGAATGCAAGACCAAACATCTCATACCATACTATATTCCTGGTTACACCAAATATACATTGAGAGCACAGAGAATATTTGGCATCTCCACAGAAAACAATTTGTTTTCAATTGCAAATTTAAATGCTGAGGCTAAGACTCAGATTTACAACTCAGAATCTGTGAGCTCATAGTTGGTCCCTTCATTTCCTTGGAACATGATGTGACCTAGTTATGGGAAATGGGATAGGGAAGTAAGTAATACATTTTAAAATCTCCTGCAGAAGATTATAGAATAGGATCAACAGGAAATGATCACAATCACTTACACTTAGTACTTTCTATGTGTCTAGAATTGTACTAGGACTTTACACACACTTTTTTTTAAATCATTACAATAATCATATGACTCTAGTACTATTATGAAGTCCAGTTTTCAGTTAAGAAAACTGAGTAAGGGAAAGCTAAAGTAACTTGCTATATATTAAGTAGCAGAGTCGAGGTCCAACCCAAGATTATCCGATTTTAGCACTGCAGAAATTTATTAATCACAAAGATCTATGCAGAAACTCGTTTTCTTATTACATAAAGTCATAGCAATTGTTATATTAAGCAGAATATCAACCACCAAATTCCTTCGATTATTTAAAACGGTAAAGAATGAGGGAATTTCAGAATGATGCTTCAACCATACTAACTTCTCCTGAGGCAGCAATCAAAGAATGGGGGGAAACTGTGTTCTGGATCATCTGATGCCTCAAACAATTTTATAACCACTAAAAATTTTACAAAAACCAAACCTCAATTGCCCCAGCATTTTTTAATCCATTTGTTCTTTAAAGTCTGTATTTCCAGGGAACTGAAATCTTCACTTGTCTAATTCAACTTATCAAAATGTTTCTAAGGGCAATATGCTGTTTAGAATATTTCTGATGATTCTTTGAGGAAATACAAGTTTTGGCTTTAAGAAAAACTGAAATAAGAGTTTGATTTAAATGACCTTATATGGAAAGTCTATGTTTATAAACAGTACTCATGTGTCAAATTAGTTATATTTCAGCTGAATGAAAGAAAGAGTAGTAAAGTGGGGAGAGGATAGGAAGGATAAAAGCGAGGACAGGAGGAAAAAGGAAGGAGGAGGAGGGGGAGCCATGAACTGAAATTGATTTCCATGCATGTATGAATTTATCAGGATGAACCCAGCTATTATCTATAAATATAAAGCTCTAATAAAAAATTATATTTCATTCCTTACATACTAACTAAAATAATTTTGCTATTAATAATAAATATTAACTGGATTTGTTGCATATAATTGAATAACTATTACTAATTAAATATTACTAATTGAATAATAATCATGGCTAGGACTCATAATCACTAGTTTTTGATTCTACAGATTCTTTTCATTTTGGATCATGGGAGCCTCTTCAACTAATCTTATAGAAGCAGAGTTAACACATTCAGTGGATCAAACATAAAATTAGGGTGGTAAAATATAACATACCCCAAATTTAAAGGTATAGTTTAACATATTTACATAATAATGTCATAGTCTGTTTTTTCACATTTTCATTATATCACACCAAAGTAAGTTCTCCAAACAAATACAGACCAATTTATCCCTGTTCCATTACCCTGATCTCCAGCTAATAGTGTAAAAATGTGATTTGATAAGTTAGGACATGTGGTCTTCAAAGCTCAATAGACCTGGCTTAAGAAAGAATTTGTTCATCTATATAGTAGCTTATGTATTTACTCTCTCAACACTGGCTACCATGTGAAAGCAATGTAATGGGTACTGAGTAAACAGGTGTTATCAGAGCTCTCAAAAATTTTCTGCTGGGAAAAACAAATAATATGAAAGTAATTAAGGAATTTCATTTTGTGACAGCAGCTTGTATGTGAAAGAGTGACAGGAACTGTTACTTTATTACAGTGTAGCTAACCTACAAAGATGCACCCACCTCACTCCTAGTCCATGAATCATGTACTCTTGTATTTATACCCAGTGTAGCCCTCTGCCCTGCTGTTTGATAATGAACATATGACTTTATTTTGGACAATAAAATTCAGAAAAAGTGATATTTCAGGACTTTCATGCTAGAATTATAAGAAACATGGCAGTTTTCGAGTCTCTTGCAATACCCGTTCTGGAAGCCAACATTCCATGAGAGGTCAGGTCGTATGATATTCAGGTACTCAACTCCAATTGGGCTTCTTGCCAACAGCAAGCATAGACTTACATCTCTGCAGAGCCTTCAGATGACTGACTACCATCTCATCTCCCATCTTACTGCACTGCAATTGCCTAGAGACCTTAAGAGAAAACCATCTAGGTGATCCCGGTAAACCCACAGAATCTTAAGTTTATGGCTTTTATATCAACCTTTTCCCTTCCCAGTATTCTGTTATCCTTGAACAGTTCTGTAGTTCCTAACCTTTGGAGAGGATATTTACTTGCTTTATTAGCCAAGAATCTGTCAGTTGTGAGTGTCTATGTGTGAGAGGGATTGAATCCAAGTTCGTGTTAGCTAAACAGAATTTAACAGTTCCTATAACTGAAAAGGCCAACTATATATCAAGTCTGGTCAGTTTGCTCCAGAGATGCAGAGCATTTTTATGAAGCTAATCTTATCTTCCTCTCTCCCATCTTTTAGCTGTTTATTATATAGTCTTGGTTTAGACTTTACCACATAGACACACTTTTGGCAACTTCTGTGTTACATGGTAATAGCTCTTCAACTTTCATAGGTGCTTGTTTCTGTGTTCCCGTAGTTTTAGCAGAGGTCCCTGATTGTGTCTTTTCAATTGAGAAATAACCTTACACATCATTCTTATGCCCTCTAGGTAAAGTGACCAGAGTATCTGGCAAGGTCAGTGAAAAACAACCTGGGATATTTGCTGGAACTACAAGAAAACACAGTCACTCTTCCCTAAGGGTCGATAAACTGTTAGAATATTGATTAGGTATGCATTAAATACTTTGCACATATTCATACTAAAAATGTTTTTACTGTTTGAATTTAAATGTTTGCAGTTCAAATATAACTCAACATTGGTATTTTTCTTTGTTAAGTCTGGTGACCTAAAGAGATTATTTACATAGATGATGAATGAATCTTTCCAGATATGTTACATGCATGTCCTAAAGGGATACTCTTAATTAAAATGATCAATGAATATTTAAACAAATACACATCATGAATATCATTTCTGTTTGCAAAGAATTATTGTATATGGTATTAGATGTGGTTCCAATTCACTCATATAAGACTCTAAAAGAGATTATAGAATTAGCAGAATGTTGGTAGTTGGAATAACTTGTATATAGGGAGGAGAGTTATATTGGTCATAGGATACAAGATTTCACAAAGGGGAAAGACGTTCAATATGGTGGCTACAGGTAATAAGAATATATTTTATTCTTGAAAAATGCTAAGAGAATGTTAAATATTCTTACCACTAAAATGATAACCAAATTCAATATGGTGGCTACAGGTAATAAGAATATATTTTATTCTTGAAAAATGCTAAGAGAATGTTAAATATTCTTACCACTAAAATGATAACCATGTGAGGCAACTCACATATTGGTAAATTTTGTCAATCTATGATGCATATATACTTCAAAATATAATTTACATAAGTATATATCATTTTATCTGTTAGATAAAATTATCTGAAGCCATTTTCATTTAAAAACTCATTATAAAAGCATTCTGAAACAAATTCATTATCCTCATTTAACAACAACAAAAAAAAATTGGAGCACAGAGAAGCTAAAAAAATTGTTAAATGTGATACAACTAACTACAGGAAAAACAGTACCAACATGTGTGGGTCTAGAGATCTCTTCCAGTTAACTCTTTTTCATCTCTATTTCATTTCAAGGTGAGATTTCCAAAACTTATGTGATGAAGAATAAACTTTCACTTTTCTATTCATATTTTCATAACCAGCTTTCTAGGGCCGTCATTGAAAAGTTATACTTGCTCCATATACTTGAATTCCAAAGGAGGTAATATTTCTTGTAAATTAACAAGACCAATCTATCCCATTAGAATGAAGCTCACTATTTCTAATTTGCAAATAGTTTTCTAAAAAAAGGGTAAATCTAGCTTAACCTTTGGAGAATTTTTCCTACAGCCTTAGCTTCCTGCTGTCATCCTGTGTCATCGTGGAAGGCCTTTTCTTATCGCTAGGGCAGATGATGTTTTTACTGTTTACACAGGCACCTATTTTAGCTCAGCATCATACACAGGAAACTAGTATTTTCACAAGGGAAGAACTAAAAATAGTCGTGTTATTCACTCACGGAGTCTTGATACTTTTCATGGTTTGGGTATCAGGAGTGTCCCCAAATCTCCTGTTATTGCAGAAATATTCAGAGGTGAAGTCATTAAATTATGAAAAGTGTAACCTCATCAGCCCATCCTAGTTTTAATTGACTCACCAGATGGTGACTTCAGACAGGTGTGACATGGCTGGTAGAGGAAGGTCACCAAGATGCTCTGGAAGTGTAAACTTTCCCTGTGATTCCTTATCCCTTCTCTCTAGCTCTCTGTTTCCCAATCTCATCATGAGTTGAGAAGCTTTCCTCCACTGGTCCCTTTCCCCATGGTGTACCTGCCTCACTTGGACCTAGAGCAATGGAGTCAGCTATCCATGGACTTAGGCAAATAAACTTTCCCTTCTCCAAGTTGTTCTTATCAGGTATTTCGGTCACAGTGATGCAAAAGTTAACTAAAACAATACTCAAGGTCTTAGTCCAAATATTCTTCCACTCTCTTGGGGAGAGGGTTAGGAATGAGACTCCTGAAAGAACTTCTACCTTATGGACCAGAATATCCACAATCCTTTGATTTCACACAGGAACTGAAAAGAAGATTAAATTCTAGCAACACTTTTCTGTTATATAAATTAGGCTTTTCTTCTGTCACTCTTCAATAATGGAGGTGTTCTAAAAATATCACAGATGAGAAAAATGTAAATTCTATTTCACTTTTCATTGGAACATTTCAGTTCCATTTCTGGACTCCAGAGGAACATATTTTTACAAAAGCTGCTGCTATAGTTCAGTGGTCAACAGAATTATACAGGCTCTGAACTAGATTATAAAGATATTTTAAAATTTTCTAAATCGAGGCTGACATTTTTATTTTTGGCTTGTTAAATACTGCTAAAATATGCATGATCTCCTGGCCAATTTCCAACATGACTACTAAAGGTAAATCATTTTAATATAAGCATATTATGGTTAAAAACTTCTGAATAAAACATGTGCAACCTACATGATTTTTAAGGATCAATTTATATTTCAAATTCTCACACATATGTGCCACAATAAAATGTTTTAACCCCTTCTAAAAACTGTCAGTTCACTTAGCAAAAGCAATTTTTTAAAAACAATTGACTTCAATGGGTCATATATCCCTACTTTTCAGTTGTCCTGCAAACAGTAATATTACCTTCTCAGCACAGAGTCATGAGTTATATGTTTTTTTACAGAGATGTTCACACAGTAAGTGGAAGACATTTGTGCTTATTGTGTTAGTCACCTTTCATTGCCATGACCAAAATACCCAACAACTTAGAGGAAGGAAAATTTGTTTCAGGCTCATAGTTTCTGAGGTTCAGCCCATGATTGGAAGGAAGACTGCAGGCTTGAGGTGAGGTAAACTGTCATAGCCTACAGGTGTGGTGGAGGAAAGTTGCCTAGTTTATGGCAGCCAAGAAGCAGGGAAAGCATACACAACAAAGGAGCCAGAGACAAAATATAGTCCAAGGCCATGGCCCTAGCAACCTTTTTCCTCCAGCCACACCCTACCTGCTTACAGTTACCACCAAGTGTAGTAGTTCTTTCAAATTAAAGATTAATCCACCAATTAGGTTACAACTCTCATAATCTAATCATTTCACTTGAGAACATTCCTGCGCTGCCTCACACAGGAGCTTTCTGGGGACCTCTCATATCCAAACTATAAAACTTATATAGGGAAAATTTATAAATGAACTTGCAACAAGTTACTTGTCACTGGCCTTGACAGTGGAGAAAGCAGACAGACACTCTCCTGCCAAACTGCCATTCATTCTCTTTTGTAGAGTCTCAGCTGTCTCTTAGGTAAAGTGAAACTTTTCTCAGGGTATAGTAGCTTGAATTTTCCTTTACCAAGAAAAGACTAGGTGGGGAGTTGAGCTGATCCAAATCTATATGTAAGAGAAATCTATAACCATGATTTTGAAAGTGAAGCTCTTGACTCCTCCGGCCCCCCTCCCCCTTTTAAGCAATCATCAGGATTTAAAAAACAAACAAACAAAAAAAACTTATTCTTTGGGATTACACTGGATAAGCTGTTCCCAATCTCCCTGTACGGGGCAGAGCAATTGATATTTCAAACATAACTCAATCCTCTAAAAATGAAGTAACATATACCTTTTTTATGATAGTGATCTATAGGGTATGAAAAAACTACTTTATAAACTTGGTACATCCTTCCAAGGGGAAACTCCTAACCAATTATGTGTCATTGTCCTACACAGAATTGAAAATCTGGATTTAATGTGTAAGAACCTAGCCAATCAGCTGGGTCTGGACCCTGTCACTCATGAGATGACTAAGAATTAGCCTCTTCAAGCATTAGTTAAGTGAATTGATAATACTGAATGAGAAGATATGTGTAAAACACTTATGCAATGTCTGGAACATAATAAATAAAGGCCATTATCATGATAAAAGCATGTCAACTAACCATTACAAAGTAGAATTCAAAATAAACAATTTCTATTATGAAACATTCAAAAAAATGTTTCATTTGAAGCTGGTCTTTTCTGACTATGCCTCTGTCTACTTTGCTATATTATCACTTCTTTGGAAGGTTTGGGAAGCTTTGAACTGAGGGTAGAATGATTTTTTCTACTTTTTTTTTTCTTTAAGCATCTCTATTAGTCCTTTCTTTGGAGTTTTTATATTATTATTGTTGTTGCTATTGTCTAGTCCTTCCTTTGAATGTACAGTTATTGTAAAGGCCCAGGATTGACCAGGCTTGAGAAAATGACTAATGCTAACTAAATTTCAGTTGAGACCAAGTCAGATACCAGAATAACAAATCATTAATTTTAAACAGAACAAATAAAGGTCAAAGATTATAAACTCTTATATTGTCATAATCACCTATTCTTTGCCTTTGTCAAGTTATTGAGAAGCCAAAAATATTAAGAGGCAACATTTTTTATTTAAAATTAAAAACTTTACTTGCAGAAATTTCTTAAAAGTACCAAAGGCAAACTATTTTGCAATTTGAATAAATACATAGGAATCAAAAGGTTACTAAAAGATCATTGACTCAGAAGGAAAGGATGTCCATAATTCAAATGTTAATGGCAGTAGGTTACAGCATAATTTTGTCACAGGTTCTGTAAACCTCACAACCTATTGCCTTAAATTGCCTACAGCCATTTCCACTTAGGATTTAGCTTTCTCATTAACACTGACATGTCTTAAATCCATTAGCTAAGATTTCTTTTCCTGCAGACCACAAAGACAATATCACCTCTAAAGTTGCCACTTCTTTTGACATTCTTCTGTCCCCTTTCCAGGTCACAAAATACACTGGAACTCTCACAAAGTTACATTTTAGATATGCTAATACAGAAAGCAACAGAGTCTATAATCTATTTATGAGTCCTTCTAAGTCTGAAAAATGCTTTCTCTCCATCTATCTGTCTTTCTCCAATAATTTAACAAAGGATAATGGTATTTTCTTAGTTCTAGTTGAATACAACTCTCTATAAACCATAATTAAACCATAATGATAAGAGAGTTGCTAGATTTTGAAGAATTTTCATCCCTAGAGGTCTGGCCACCATTGTATGTGAGGCTCAATACATAAACCCAATCCTGGATTGGGTCACATATTCCCTCAATTATGATTTTTATTTAAAAAAATAGGTATTTTACTAAAATCGTAAGTATTAATTGAAAGTTAATTATAGTTATATACCTATGAAAACCTCATTTTTAAGGAGTAAAAATACTGAGAAAACACAAAATGATTTATTTTCTAAAGACAAATGCATCAAGTTTTTCATGTTTCTCTACTCTTGTGGTTATTATTCATCCAAGTAGTAATTTTCATGAAATCACATTAAACATTTTCTTTGAGGCAGAATCCTTGTATAGCTCTTTGCACCAGTGATGTCATTTAAACATCATTATGTGGGCTGGTTTCATATAACTGGGCCTATTTTTAGCTTTATCATGTTAGTTCAATATTCACCATATTTTAAGCATTTGAACATCAAGCACTTTACTGGATACTAGGAATAATAATATCAGCTGTAGTCAAGAAATTTATATTAGGAAGAAGACAGAGAATTATGGAACTATTGCATTTAATTACACAGGACTCAAAGACTTTGGTTTTCAAGTTCATGTTCCACTACTTCCTAGCTGTGATACCTTGTATAATTACCTAACTTCATAAGAATCAATATCTTTAGTTATAAAATAGATAATGCAATTAATATGATTCTTGAGAGGATGAAGCCAAATACTGCATTAAATTGCTTGACATGGTATTTACTTAGTAAATATTTGCTAATGTTATTGGGATACAGCTTTTCTATTAGTTTTTTGTCATTAAATGTAGTAGTAAAATGGCAGCATAAAATAATGTTGTAATGAAGTAAATATCAGCTCAACCATTTATAGTAGAGGGACAAAAGGCAACTTAATTACATTATGCCTATAAAAGTAGTACCTAATGTTTAAGATCACTGTTAGAAAAATATGTATATGCTATGTACATAAGTAACTATGTACTAGATATGTAGTATATATAATGTAATATATATATTACATTATATAATATATATATACACACATACATACACATACTATATAACTAGTACTTGTCAAGTCAAAAGCTCTCAATACATGTTCGACAGTATCATCATTATGTTTCAGTTCAACTGCAAGATTTACTGGAGAAAATTACCTAAATTCTGAAATTCAAACTGTAATCTGTAGACCATCAGCCTCAGGATTACCTGCAAGCTTATTAGAAATGCACACACCTGAGACCTGACCCAGCCTAGCCAAGAGAATTTCTGGGGATAGTGCCAGAAATCTCTTTTATATTAAAGAAATTTTTATTTTTTATTCACATTTATGGTTAACTACAGGTCCATGCAAACACAATAAAATGTCCTGAATTTTATTTTTATGGTATTGTTGCTTGTGTACTGTACTGTCTTTTAAAATGCCAAACCACTTTAATGGTCACAGAAATTTTATAATCAAGTTTCTTAAGGAAGTACAGGCCTATTTCCATCAGTAACTATTACAGGATATATATACACATACACACATGTGAATATATACATAAATACATTTCATACAAGAATATTTAAACTCTAGTTATTATAGAAGCCTCAAAATTATAAAAGAAATCATTTATATCAGTTCATGGTCATTTCCCTCTTCTTTGTTCATTACACAGTGCTAAGCATCATTATAAGTATTGGGGACACAGTTTTGAGGTTTTAAGAGCAGAGTAAATAAGGGAAACATGTAAATATTAAGGACAGAATGTAAAGAAGCTGTAACCATAGTAAAGAGTTGGAGTTTATAGCCACGAGAAGCTATAGGACAGTTCCAAGCAGGCTCTGAAATAAGATAATGAGAACCCTAATACAATGTCACTCTTACCTCACTAAAGAGTATTGTTCACGCCTTCCTTTGAGTCATGTCAAGTGCAAAAGTATAGGAACATTTCTAACAACTTTTTCTTTTGCCCGTTCCTGAAATTCCAACATAAACCTACAGATAAACTACAATTATCCTCAAATCTAAGACAGCATTTAATTATTTACATATTAGTATGTGTTAGCATATGGGTTCTACTCGGTGGTTTCTAGAGGAACAGAATCAAAAGTATGTATATATAATTATAAAAGGACTTATCAGATTGGCTTACATGATCAGAAGTTGGGTAGTCAGTGCCACAAAGGCATGTATGGGATCCATCTGGGGAAACCAGTAGCTGATCAGTCCAAGAAGCTTTGGAATAGGAGGGACTAAGGATGCAGACCGAGTCCAAAGCTGAAAGCCTTGAAGACCCCAGCAAGTTGCTGGGTCAAATGTCTAGATTCAATATTTGAAGAATCTGGTAACCTGTCGTCCTCCAGCAAAGGAAGCAGCAAAAAACAAACAAACAAACAAACAAACAAAAAAAAACTCCCTGGCTCCAGAGACTTGACCCTGTAATCCCAATGACTTGGAGGCTGAGGGAAGAAGATTGTGAGTTCAAAGTCAGCCTCAGCAATTTAGCAAGACCACATGTCAAAAAATAAAAATGGGCCGGCACTGCTGGGTTCTTCTTGGATACCAAAATACAAGAAACTTGAGCTTGTGCATGTGTGGGCCCCCTTCCCACTTCTGCCTTTTATTCCATTTGAACCTGTTGTACTCTTCCCACTTAAAGCAGCTGTTCCCCATAGGTTAATACCCACACCCACGGGCCAATTATCTCTGGAGAGACCCTTGAAGACTCACGAAGAAACACACCTGAACAATCTTCTAAGCGTGTCTCAATCCAGTCAAATTGACAACCAAGAAAAGCCATCCAAAATAGATATTTAAAATTCTCTTTGAGAAGTATGGAGTGTATGTTTGTTGTCTCATGATAATTAGAATGGATTTTGGTTAGAAATGACTCTATTTGGAATAACAAACAAAAAATTAATTCTATGCCAACAGCAAATTCTCTTGACTCTGCTATTGAAGGAAAGGAATATGATTTTAATGGGACAATTTATAAAAGTGAAAATGATAGTATGAGCCTGAATACCACTCTGGCACCACAGAGCACTCAGCATCGCTCTAGAATTTTGAGTGATTCACTCATACTGATCTACACATACCACGTGTCCTGTATATCTATCTAAACAACAACAACCAACGGGCTGTGCCACGGGCTGCAGCTGATTCCAATAATTTAGTTTCTCAAAGTAAATTAACCCAAATGAAGTTGATTTATAGTTCACAATAATAAAATTTGCCAAGTAATTAATGATGTGTGCATGTGCCTGCGTGTGTAAGAGGGAGTCAAAGAAAAGAAAAAAAATCTAGACGGCAGATTTTTACCTTAAAGGCATCCTGAAAGGATATTTTATATTTTGTTTAATAGTTCATAAAATCCTTAGATTAAAATGCTAGAGTAATTATATTTTCATCATCTGGCAAATGGTCTTGATAATAAAGTAAAACATTGTCTATCTTAAATCAACATTTATGACAATTCATGAAACATGGAATTGCATTTAGCCCTGTTTAAATTGTTTCAGCACATAGAACACAAACATAGAAAAATCTAAAAATATATTATTAAGCACAGAAAAGAGATTTTCAGGGGTAGTTATACTGTCCAAAAACCTTCTCATTCTGTAAGTTATGTAACTGTATTTGTACCCTGGGGTTCTTAATCACAAAGGGAAAAAAATATAATTTCTAAAATCATTGAAGTGTATTGACATGATATTTTCTCATTTAATACTGCTGAATGGGAAACTAAGACTGAATAGACAAGTGTTTTTTCCCCTCAAATCATAATATTCAAACTCACAAGTTTCCAAGTGTTATTAAAAATACAGTCTAAGCCTTTTCTAGAGACATAAACAAATTTTCCTCTTCCTTGTGCATATTTAATCTCAATGCCGCTCATCTCAGGCACATGGCTTCCTTCTTAGGCATCTACTTAATACCACGTGTCTCAAATTTTGTCTGAAATATCACAGTGCTCATTCTGACCCCTTTCTGTTCACCAAACATAAGTGTTATATCATCTCTTCTTATGGATATATCTTTCTAATGGTGACTGAAACCTCTGTTTTCTATAACCAAGCACATTTTTGCTGGGTGTATTAACTAGGTATTTTGCAGTAGGTGTTAGGAGCTAGCTCAGATTGGTTTACAATTATGATGAAGCAGAATTACAAAAGAAACAGGACATTTTTATGGAAGTCAAGGACAGCAATGCAGCCTCATTATAAGAAAGCTTTACACCAGAACAGGAGCAGAAAGAACTCCCTTGGATTCTTTTCTTCTTTCTGCAGGTTTTATTCTTCTATTCCTTATTAGTCCAACCATTTCTTCCTTTTTTTTCTTTTTTTCTTTACATAAGAAGCAGCAGCTCTCAAAGTTTTTACACATGGAAAGAATGTATTGATTTCTTATGTCCTAATTCAAGTCCCTATTAGTGTTTAACTGAGTGCTTAAACTTCTGGTTTGGAAATTTTTTTTTTCCCAGTACCAGGGATTGAACTCAGAGGCACTCAATGGAGCCACATCCTCAGCCCTATTTTGTATTTTCTTTAGAGACAGGGTCTCATTGAGTTGCTTAATGCCTTGTTTTTGCTGAGGCTGGTGTTGAACTTTCCATCCTTCTTCTTCAGCCTCCTGGGATCTTTTCTTTCAATCTGGCTTGGGTGGGGATGGGGAGCAATTCTTGTTACAGAGATCTCAAGGGTGGTAGAGCAACTCTCTCCCAGAGAATCATTTGCTGGCATAGGACAGCATCTTCTCAACAGAAAGAGCTATTAAGCTTGTTTATTTTTTGTCATTTTAAAATTGTTTTTCTAGGAATTGTGTTAAAATATCCCAGTATCCACATTTTCCACTGTATTGAGTGTTGGCACCATCTAAGATCAGGGAGATTTTACAAATAACTACAATAATGAAAATGCACATTTCCTTCAGCTTTGTTATGCCATATAATTAGGCGTGTGGACAATCAGCATTCTGCATCTTTTTTTCTCCACTCATAAGTCATTGGTATATCTAAGAAAAAATACTTTAATAGGTTTAAAAAAGGTATACAACAAAATACAGTGTGTGCTAATTTTGTGTAAAAGGTATAAAAGGAATAAAAATTTGAACATATATTTCCTTCTAATTGCAGAAACAGAAATAAAAAATAGCCATAAAAATGATTACCTATGGATAGATAAGAAAACCAAGTAGAAGGATCAAATATGGAAATCATTATTCTCTGTATAACCTGCTTATATATTAAAATCATATAAAACATTTATACTCTTAAAATAAAATTAATTGAAATATAACTTTAACCTCTAAAATTGAAATTAAATTTACAAACAAACTAAATATCAATTTGATTGCATAGCCACCAAAGAAAAAAACAATTTTGAGTAGCTTTAAAGCTTAATATTTTTAATATACATGTGAGGAAAAGAATAAATTATAAAGTCTCAAACTTTACTCATTTTGTTGTTGTTGTTTTCAGTGAAGATTGGTATTATTGGTACTTTTTCTTTTCTTTTGTGTCTGCTGCTAGGGATTAAATACAGGGCCTTAGAAGTACTAGGCAAGTGTATTATCACTGTGCTATATCCCCAACTTTGATATTATTATTTTAAATCTAATGTGTACATATACAAACATAGTAGAAAGCAATTATGTTAATGTCTTGGGATATCTTTTTAATGTATCAGAAAAACATACAAAAGCTATACCAAAATCCATTGTAATGAAATTGATATTGAAATGTCTGTATGAACTCATTACTTTTTTCTTAATACATACATGCTAGCTGTCCACTGAAAACAATAACTACCTAATAGAAATAAGCATTTACTCTCAAAAACTGTGAACTATGATACTCTGTTGTAACAAAGTATTGCTTGATTCAAGAATCGACATAAGAAATGTTCAAGATAAATTTTCAATATTTTTATGAGAAAATAAAAGAACAATAACTCTGATGATATTATATCAAAAGGACTGTGAAGAATGAGAGGAAAATTTGTGCTGCAAAAGTAGAACATGTTCTCTTGATTAATCATACATGAAATATATTTTTAAAAAGAAAAAGTTGAGAAGGATGCTTAAAGAGAAGATATAGCCAAACAACAGTAATGATAATAGATAACAAACAGAACCTTACTGATCACCCACTTATGCATCTAGAGCTCTACTTCCTAACTCTGAAATTTCAATCAAAGGAAAAATTAATATCTCTCCTGCAGTTCCCAAATTAGCTATATTTTAGTATAACCCAATAATCCTGGCTAATGATGAAAAGTGCATTTCAGAGAAGAAAAATGTAGTTAATAGGTGAGAAGGAAACACCATAATTAAAGCATTGCCATTCTTCAGTTTGTAATGAACTAATTGTTTCTGACAGAAATAAACTATTTGATGAAAGATGGATGAAGAACTTGACGCAGGTCTTAGGCTTTGGGCATCAGAACCCATGATCAATCTTAGCCTTATCAAAAGTCAGAAAAAAGAGATACTTTTTATCTCCCAGAAATAATATTGCCAAAATTGAACTTGAATCAAAGAAAACTTCCAGAAAACACTTTACATTTTTAAGAAAAAAAAACTGTCATGTCAACAATTTAAATGGCATCACAAGGAAGGAAATAGACATTCAAAAATGCTGTTCCTACCACTGAACAACTGGCTCGCTTTTTTCTAGTATGGTATTAGTATGGGGCAAGAGAAGGCAGTGGTTTGAAAGAAGAGATCATTCTAAAATAACAAGTATCTAAGAAACCTAACAATCAACTTGCATCTTGTATGGGTGCTAATTTGAACAAACTGATTTTTCTTTTTCTAACTGAACCCCAAGGTGCTTTACCACTGAGCTACAACTTCAACCTTTTTTATTTTTTATTGTGAGAGAGTGTCTCACTAAGTTGCCCAGGCTGGCCTCAACTAAACTTGTGATCCTCTTGCCTTAGTCTGCCAAGTCACGGGTTATAAATATGCACCATCAGTCACAACCAAACAAACTCATTTTATACAAATATTTTTTAGATGATTGAGGGAACATGGATATGAATTGGTATTAAATATCAAGGAATTACTGATAATTTTCTCAGCTAGATAATTGTTCAAAAGAAAGAAAATTTCCATAAATTTCAAAGATGTATATATATATTTTTTTTTCAAAAATTACATGTTAATTTATTTAAATAGGAGGAAATGATGGATAAAAGGTTTTTTTTTTGAAATCTTAATAGTGATCAAATCTGGATAGTGTGTGTATATAAGGCTATCTTAACTTCTGAATAGTTTTTTCTCTTTTATATGGACTATATATATATTGGGTATTTTGAATTTTAAAAATATAAATTAGTACATATATATTAAAAAATATAAACTATTTCTGCCAATATGATTTGCAAAGTATCATCAGTATCTTAGATTGCAAACTTGAGTCTATGTACTCTATATATACTTCCCATGGCATCAACATGGGATGCATATAACACTAGAAAAACAAAAGTAAATATGACAACCAAGATAGAAAAAAAAAAGAGTAACAAAACAACCGGAATATTCTTTAATTTACTCTCTGTTCAGAGTTACTACTATATTTAATGATCATTTTAAAAGAAAAATTTTAGAAAACTATATAAAGGAAAAAATTTGTGTTAAAGCTGGTTGGTTTGGCTGTGACAGTGTTGACAGTATTGGCTGGTGGCATTCGATCATGGCCATCTCTTCCCAACAATGCTGATGTGATGTTAGTAGCTAACAATTGGTCATAATCAAATATTTATACCAAAGAAATTGGCAGATACTACAGATAATGCTCACTTCTTCCATTAAACAGTCACGAGCACATCTGTAGTTATATGAAATGTGTTTTCAGTGGGGCCCAAGAAATATCATCTCTTTCTGTCTGTCAGACTACAGACATAAAAATCACTATTGTTGCTGTTGTAAAACTGGCACCGACAAGAGCAACTTAGTCCTCAGAATCTATTAAGGTAAAGTCCTTGTTGCCCATTTTTGGTCAGGGAACAGCTCACCTAAGAAAAAATTTGAATTTTATGAAACCCAAATGGATCTAAACTTTTGACTCCCATTAAACAAGTGTAAATAGAAAATAAGAAAAATAAAAACAGATAAGTTTTGTTTTATAAGAGGATTAACAAACAAATTAGCAATATCATTTCAATTGTGAACAAATGTCCATAAATAACATCCCCCATCTCACTTCCGCATCCTGGGTACAAGATATGGAATTGACAAGAAAGCAAGATTTAGGAAAAAAGAAAGAAAGAAAAAAAGAAATACTCCTGGAATAATGGGGAAAAACTCAGGAAAAAAAAATCAAGTTGGAACTGTTTCACCCTTTACAAATTAATGGAAAATAGACCTAAATATAAAATACCAAAAATATTTGGGAAGACAACATTGGAAAGTATTTTTATCACCTTGAGTTGACTATTTAGTTTTCATACCAAAATCTAAAAAAAAAAAATTCTGATAAGTTAGGTTTTATTAAAGTTAAAATCTTCTCTGTAAAAGCCACTATTGAAAGAATGAAAAGCAAAGACACAATCTGAGAGAAGGTATTTATGAAAATAAATATCTGAAAAGCATATGAAAATATGTTCAACAAAAGATGTCTTTAGGAAAATGCAAATTAAAACCATCACTTCCCCCTACACACCTATTAGAATGGCTAAAATACACTAATACCACCAAATGTTTGAGAAGATGTGGAACAGTGGGAGCTGATATCTGTCGCTGGGGGAATGCAAAGTGGTACCACTTGGAAAAACACTTTAGTGATATTTAACAAAATTAACTTGTTCTTTCCATAAATGTCAGGGATTGGGGCAGGAATGATGTATAGGTGAAACATGATGAAGTTCTGGGGCCTCTCAATAACCAAAGCCAAAATAATTTGATCCAATAAATAAATAGTATTGAACTACAAGCCAAAGTGTAAAATGAATAAGTGTGAATCCATGTTAATACAAATCCTTGAGTAATAAATAAGTGTTGAAGAATGGAGAATAAATGACTCTCCCATGCAGAATTCCCACTAAACTTTCTAAGTCAGAGAATAATATATATAATGCCGAGGTAAATCTGTGAATTGGCATTTTTCTCAGGTTAGCTACATTAAGCAATGAGAGTATCACTGAAGATTAGAGTTTGAAAGTGCTTACAAATAATTAATTTCAATTTTAGTAAAGGGATACTGAGACTAGTTTGCTGACATGATGATGCCTACATCATCAGATTAGAGGGGACAATGTAAGTCACAAGACAAGTCTATTGACTTATGTTTACATAGAAATGAGGACCCCAAATAATTTTTGTCTCATCATTGACTCATACACAGAAGAAATAGTATAGAATTTAAGACACATCTTACTGCATAAGTATAACATCACCAATATGTATGAAAATTGCATAATTAAGTTACAAAGTTTTCTTAATTGTACCTCCATATCAACCATCAGTTATTTTACAAAATATGGATGTCAAAGCATTATAGAATTTAAGATTTTACATAGAACTTGCACTTATTTGTAGAGCTATTTTAAGTTTTGCCATCACCAGAACTGTCTGAAATTCACACATGACTTTCACACAGTTACATGAAAGTCTTTCTATTTAGCTTCATTCACATCTCTAACAAAATTTCATGTTTTCAGAGAGGTATTATATTTCCAAAATGATGTTATCCTTCTCTATCCCCATTTTATCTTTCTTTAGGATTTTTAAATACTTGGCAATAATATCACCTATTTATTGAAATATTCATTGTCTCTGTTGCCCCACCTAGACTGTAAAGTTGTATGAGAGCATGGGTTTTAATAATTTTTTAACTGCTTTATCTGAAGACTAGAGAATTGGAAATTCCTGTGTAAAGAGTAGCAAATATATATTTGTTAAGACTAAATTACCAAAATTAATGACAAATAATTACATACTATAATGATATTTAGTGTTAAAATCCTCAAAAGAATTCCCTATAAGAACTGAAAGAAAATTAAAATTACTCTAAAGAAATTCACAAGGCTGAGAAGGGTGGTGCTGCTGAAACTCCCGTTTGGAAATCAAAGTAGGAATGTGATGACTTCAAGGCTGGGGGCTTGAATTTAAGCTGAGACCTTAGCATGTATTGCACTGACTTGTGATTTAGAGGAACTAGAACTTGGAGGGCAGAGAGAAATAAAGGCATAGTTTCCTGTAGCATAATGACATCCATTGATCTTGGAATCTTTTCCCCATCCTTTCAAATGACAGTATCAATAAGGACAACAAATAAAATTACCCAAAAAGAGAACAGAAAACAGAAAGCTTTTAATTAACCACTGAATGAGAGAAAACCACCTAAGCCAGCAGGATCCTGAGTTCTATTATGGTTTGAAGAAGGATCAGGCAGAGAGTCAAAAATACCCCTTCTGAGATATTCTTCTAGAAGTATCAGAATACAGAATTATTCTCTTGCATTTTCATATAAATTTTGTCATCAGTTTATGAATTTCTGCAAAAAAAAGAAGCCAGCTGGATTCTTAATAGGCATTGCATACATCAATTTGGGAACTTTTGCTAATTAAACAATATTGTCTTCCAGTCCATGAACCTGGGATTTTTTCTATCTACATAAAAATACATCTCTTGTATTTATTTTATTTAGTTCTGCTTCTGTTTCTTATAGTAATGTTTTGTATTATTTGATGTACAAGTCCTGTACTTCTTTTGATTATCCTAAGTACTTTTTAATTTGTGATTCTTTCAAGTAGAATTAAAAATTTTTAAATTTCATTAGTATTCATTGTCTGTATATATCAACATATTAATTTTTAATACAGATCTTGTATCTGTTCAAATTACCAACTTCATGTACTAGTTTTAATACTTTTCTAAGTGGATTCATTGGGATTTCCTATATACAAGATCATACGATCTGCAAAATTAAGATGATTTTCCTTCTTTCTTTTCAATCAGATGATTATTTATTTTTTTTGTCTAGTTGAGCTGGTGAGAGCAATGACTGTAATGTTAAATGAATGTGGAGTCAGTGGATGGATACCTTAGGGAAAACAATGCAATGTTTTCCCGTGAAGTATGATGTTAGCTGTGGAGTTTTTAAAGATGCCCTTTGCCTATTTAAGAATATTCCCTTCTTTTCCTTATTTGTTGAGTACCAGATTTTGTCAAGTCCTTTTTCTATTATAAAATGATCTTTTGATTTTTTTTCCTTTTCTTTATTAATATGGTAATTTACAGCAATTGATTTTCAAATGTGTGCCTGTCTTATATTGATAATTAAAATGAATTAAATCCTAATTGTTTTTCATATATAATCCTTTTGTATGTTACTGAATTCAATTTATGAGTAATGTTTTTAAATTTTTAGCTCTATATCCTTAAGTAGTTATAGTTTGTCTATAGTTGACTTGAGATGTCTTTGCCTGGTTTTGATTTCAGAGTAATACTGGTCTCAAGTTATTTTGTATGATTTTCTGCTCTTCCTCCTCCTCCTCTTTTTCTTTTTAGAAGAAGTTGTGAAAAATTTGTAGTAATTTCTCATTTAAACTTTGTAACATTCACAAATGAAGTAATTTAGTCCTATTATTTTCCTTGTTAAAAGTTTTTCTTAATTTATGCTATTATTGTAAGCCTATTAAGCTATCTATTATTTGAAATTGTTTCAATAGTTTACACTTTTTTAGGAATTTTTATGTTTTGTCTCTTATCTAATTTATTTATGTACAGCAGTTATTGGTACTTTTTATAATATTTAATTCTATAAGTTCAGCAGTGAGTATCCCTCTTAAAATTCTGATTAATTTGAGTTATTTCTTTCTTATATTTTTAGGCTTCCCTAAGCTTCATTCAGTTAACCTACCATTGGTTCTGTTTATTTTCTCTCTTATTTTTCTAATTTCGACTTCACTCTTTTTCTTTGTTGGTTTTATCATCTCCTTTCTTCTGTTTGATTTGTTTTTCTCTTCTTCATCTTGATTCTTAATAAGCTTATATTATTCATTTAAGATCATCTTTCTTTTTCATATAGAAGCAAACAGCCAAAATTTTTTTCTTTCAGTACTGCTTTAGCATCAAGTTTTGGGTGTTGGGTTTTATAGAATTTTCTAGTTTTTCTTGTGAGTTCTTTTTTTTTTTTTTTTTTTTTTTGTGGTGCTGGGGTTTGAACCCAGGGTCTTGTGCATACTAGGCAAGCACTCTACCAACTGAGCTATATCCCCAGCCCCATCTTGTGAGTTCTAACTTGCACATATTTGTAATATTCTATGTTTCCTTCTGTTACTAATTTATAAATTAATTACATTCCAGTTGTAAAACATACTTCATACAATTTCATTTACTTAAATGTCATTCAAAGTTGTCAGTTTTTTTGTATAAGCTGTGATATTAGATGCATATTTATCTATTACTGTTATTCTCTCTGGTGAATTGGCCCTTTTATTACTAAAATATCCATATTTATGTCCAGTAACAGTCTTTTTCATAAAATTTATCTTTCTGGTATTAGTATAATCATTCTAAGAGTTGTAATTTTTTAAATGATGCATTTTTCTGTCCTTTTTGGCAGCACAGGGGATTGAACTCAGGGCTTTGTGAATGCAAGGCAAGCACTCTACCAACTGAGCTACATCCCCAGCCAGCACTGGGGACTTTAACCTGGGGAAATTTACCACTGAGCTACATCCCTGCCCTTTTTATTTTTTGACACAATCTCCCCAAGTTGATTAGGACCTCACTAAGTTGCTGAGGCTGTTTAAGAACTTGTGATCCTCTTGCCTCAGCTTTTCAAGCTGCTGGGATTATAGGTACAAGCCTCCACACCAGGCCTTGTTCTTTTACTTTCAATGTATTAGTATCTTTGAATCTGAATTGTGTCATTTTAGATACAATCTGAAGATCTCTACTGTTTGATTGCATGATCCATTTATATTTGATGTGACAATATGTTTACATTTATATCTCCTGTTTTGTTTTTGTTTTATTTCATTTTGTTGTTGTTCATTGATTTTTCTTCTTTTAACTTTCTTTGTATTGTATATATTCTCTAGTATAATATTTTATCATTCTGAAATGCTAATTTTTTAATGTTAATATTCTATATCAGTGAGTTTAAAGAAGTAGTAGGAGAAATGAGCATATCCTTCAATGAAGATGAATCACTCTCCAGGGTTTCTGGTATAATGAATCACTAACATTAGCAAGGAATACTACTGGTGGGAGTATTTTCTGTGGTGAGACAAAGGGAATTGCAGTTAAAAACTATTTCTTTTTAATGTAAACAAGAGAGCGTGTCACTTTGTAGTCAGTAGGAAACATAAACAACCATAAAATATGGAGGAACTCTATTAACATGAAATTTATTAAAAATGAGAATTGTATCCATAGAAAATCAGTATTATGTTTAATCTTTAATAGATTTAAAATAAAAGTGTTAATATGTAAACATTTATATGTGTGTTTACATAAATCTATTGCATATATAGATTTTAGTGGTATATATAAATGTACATATATATTCATTTCTTATATGAGTAATGCTGAGAAGCTTAATCCAATTATTTACAAAAAATGAGAAAAAGTTGTGTTTTTTAATATTTGTTAGTATACCAGATTCTTTAGGTGAGTATTAAACACAGGATGATAAATCTACCTTTTAGAAGGCAGACATCAGATGTCAAAAGTTTTAAGCTTCAAATTCTGTGAACATATAATATGATTGTCCAGTTGCTCAGAAAGATATGTTCAGAATGGCTTCACAGAATAGACTGGACATTTATTTTTGGAAGAAACATTTTCACCTGCAAATGAATAGAAAATTGCCATTATCCTAAAACACCAATTTTTAAAAAATGTTTTAAGGCAATATTTATGTTACATAGGTGAGATCATTCTCTAAAATTAATATTTCTTATTAATTATAAAAATAAATTTTCAATTTATTTTTAAATAAATATAATCTTTATTCATCTGAAGCAATAATTTTTAAATCAGTCAGCCTTTCCTTACCACAAATAATAGGTTCTTGCTTCAAAATTCAAAAATTTTTTCTTTTGCAACCTAGTAATGCTTAAAAGAGTTTTAAAATGTCAGTGCTAATACGATTATTACTTTGTAATTGACTTTTGCTACTATGTCTCCAGACATCATTTATCAGATCAAGAGTTTCAGTTTCTCAAGTTTATCAGGTTTTAATAGAGCAAGTTCCATTTCATACTCAGCATTTTTTTTGAGAAACTCTAGTGAAAATTTAGATAGAAAAGAAGCTATTATAAATTTTTTTAAAAAAACAGAGTTGTTAAAGAAAATATAACTCACTGCCTTTTTAAAATAAAAAATGACACAAAGTAGTAAAGATGAGGAAGAAACAGGAAAGATAACTATCCAATATAAAGACTTTTATCACATGAAAATTAAATTCTCTGAATTCAGATTTTTTCTTTAAAAAAAAAATCCACCACTAAATTTAAGTTATTTAAGACACACAAGAATGAACTTCACATTTTGTTAATGATCCCTTCTATTTCTTTATTGGCCAATATATAGTCACAATACAAGCCCCATTTTCAGTGTTTGAGAAATAGACTGTTCCTAATGGGAGAAATTGCAAAGTCATATCACAAAGATAGATACAGGAAAAGCCAAAGAATTGGAGGAAAACATTTGTAAGGAAATGAAGGCATTTCTGCAGGACTTAAACACCATATAAACTTACATTCTGGTGACACTTTCGTGTGTGTGTGTGTGTGTGTGTGTGTGTGTGAAAAACATATACATAAATATAAATTATATGTACATATTTTTCCTATAATCTAGAGAATTAGAAGCAAGTATATTGTGTAGCTAATTTGTCCAAATATCTGTCATTGCAGCTTAATGTTTTACTGATTGTTAAATTTTAGCCCACTTATGGTATTTCCTGTAACAATCTTTTACAGAGCAATACACCATTCTGTTCCTAAAATGAAACAAAAATTATATCTTTTCAGCTTTCTTAGGTAGGGCCACAAGATAAAATGAAACTGTATTTTCTTAAGACATTTATTGGATATGATTAATTTGCATTTCTCCTATGTCTCTAGAATGGTATTAGCTGTGTACTGTTGTTGGAAAAATTGAAAGAAACATAAATACATTTATTAAAATAATATATACATTTGTTTTTGGAAAACCAACTTTACCAAATAAACTTTAATAATTACAACTACCTGGATTTTTAGCTTTTAATAAAAATGTAGTGATTATTGTAAAATATTAACATCATGCTCTATCAATGGAACATCTGAAACTTAAAATATAGATTGTTTAAATAACCAGATTTTCCCCAGATATCATCACTATGAGGACTTTCTCTAAACATAAATTATAAAATTTAAAAAAATAGAGTAAATGGATGCTTTACACTATTGTAAAATGATACCATTTTATGCAGAAACCTGATGAATGTATATGGAAAAGATTTTGCAGGATAAAAAGGAAGGAGTATTTGGTTTTTGTTTTTCCTAACCTAAGCACTTTCTGTACAAATGTTTCTGTACCCAAAACAATGTTTGTCTTTCACTTCCAGAAGTAGCATGACCTATGGTAATTGAATGTCTGAATCCATGGTAGTAAGAACACCAGACAAAAAGGAGAGGAGGCTCATTAGTCTGAGATTACCAGATCTAGCAAATACAATACAGGATATTCAGTTAAAAATAAATTTCAGATAAACAATAAGTATTATTTTATATAACTGTGTCTCAAATATTATAAAGGAAACCATGTTTATATAAAATTTAAATTTAATTGGGTGTTCTGTATTTAACTACCAAGCTTATATTACCTCTAAGAGGTAACATTTATGGTTGTGAGTTTAAAACTTTATCAGTGCTAAGTCCAAAATTCTATTGAAAAAAGCATTCATGTGCTTTTTTGACAAATGTAATATTTTATTTGCAATGTTCCAGGCACTCAGAACTGCTCAATTGCTAGGCCCTTTGAAGGGGTACTTCTCCATGAATGAATGCTGGTAATATGCCTGATATTTCCATATTTCTTCTTTGTCATCCTGGGCCTGTTCTCATCACCCTCTGACCCACCACCACTCTTCAGAGTCAGGAAAAGGCCATTTTCCATTGTCATGCACTCTGTCTTTAAAGTCAATAAAATTCTAACAGAAGCCTATAGAGTAATTCTTGTATTCTTTGGCCCAGAACTTGGTGGCTCTTCTATGATAAAGTCAGTCATTGACAATAGATGTCAAAACATCAATGTTAGTGCAAAACAACTGTGACCAAAGTCCTATAGGAAAGGAAAACTGGACAAACCATCAGCTATACAATCCTATTAAAGATTACTTATAAGGCAGATCAGCTCTTCTTTTCTTCTTTCCTCTCCTCTTCTCTCCTCTCCTTTCCCTTCTTCTTCCACACATTAGGATTTTCTATGTGCCAGGCATTACTTGTACCTGTTATAGCCCTCTTGTTGTGGTTTATGTTAGCACAAAATGAACAAGCTGGGTACAAACTTCATGGATCAACATAGCTTTTATTCAGTGATGAAACACACATCTGATGGACCTCTTTCCATGTGAAAAATGAGCCACTGGATAAAGGGGGAATCTTTGCTTATATAGGTTTCACTGAGAGGTGACTTAATTATTGACAGAGTGTGTCATGGAAAGTCTGGGGTCAAGGTTTAGTATTTATCTCTTTCTCTCCAGGGTTCCATTGTACTGTCACTGGGAAAGGATTTATTTTGGGAAAGATCAATGCTTTGGCCTCTTCCCAGAGGCTACCAGTCTAGAACTGATGGATATTTCCTCCCCAGTTGTCTTGCTACTGGATGATGTTTGCTTCCTTTGTAGGGATTATCTCATCATTGGGAAAGGATCAGTGTTATCAATGATCCTCACTCCTCCCTCCCTCTTCCCAGGCCACACTATTTGGGGGTTTGTGAGACATTGAAAGAAGGTTTGGAGGTGAAATAATTTGGTTCTATGAGCCTTAACCTAAACAGTGTTAATCTTCCTTGATAATGAATAACTGAGTAGTGACTGTAGATGAGTACCATATGGGGGTTTGACTTTGGGGTATTTATTTTGTCCTTGGTAAGAGGAGAACTATCTCTGTCTCTTATTCTTGGCTTCATGTCCTGACCCACTTTCTCAACCACATTCTTCCTCCATGATGTCTTTTCCTCACTTTGAGTTCAGCCATCTATGGACTGAGACCCCTGAAACTGTGAGCCTCAAACTTTCCTCCTCAGATTATTTTTCTTTGACCTCAGTCATAGCAGAAAAAAAAGCTGACTAAAACAAAAATAGGTACCAAGAAGTGGGGTTATTGCTGTGACTAACCTAACTGTGTGGTTTAGAAGGTTTTGAAACTTTTTGGAATTTGTGGAAGGAATTTTTGAAAGTTTAGTGATGCAAGCTGAAAAAGCTTTACAACATTGTAAGAGGACCTTAATGGGTCACTCTATTTGCATTTGGAAGACCAGAATGCCAATACAACTGTGAACAGTCAAAACAGAGCTCATAAGGTTACAGAGAAAAAGGAGGACTTTCTTGGAATTGGATTGGTGGCATTCATTTTAGATTCTGGCTAAGAAGTTGTCGACATTTTGTCCATGCCCTGAGACTTTCTATGAGGTTGAATTGAATGGTGATGAATTTCTTAATCTTGCAGAACAAATGTCTAGGCAGCATAGTATTCAGGCAGTGGCATGGATATTGCTGATGACTTTTAGGCAAGTTCATTGTTATAATCAGGAGCAAAAAGCAAAACAGAAAGATTTGAAACACTTGCAATTTGACCAGAAAACTAAGGAAAAGTGGGGTTAAAATATGTGATAGTTAAATATGTTATAGCTACTAATGAAATAAGTAGAAATAGAGACAATAAGAAAGATGGCTTGAGGGCATCTCAGGAATTGGCGAGACCACACCCATCGCAGACTCAAAGGAGGAAAAGTAAAAATTCTTTGTGAAGAGACCAGTGGGATACCCTGCCTGAAGAGAGGGGCTTTGTTTCACCATTCTCAGCTACTTAGGCACTCAGCGGCTTTTGCAGCCAGGTCCAAAGAGAGTTGACTACTGTTTGAGATAGTGGCAGACCTTGGCATCAACCACTTGGTGCTGGTTCTGCAGGAATGCAGGATGCTGGAGTAAGGGGGTCATAGAGGTTTCTTCTAAGGTTTCAAAGGAAGGCCTGGGAGGCCAAAGCACAGAAGGGTTGGAGTCCCTGTGGACAGCCCCTGAGAGGGCCAGAATGCCTAGAAATATAAGGAGAAAGCCAAAGTTACAGTGGAAACTCTTGAGATTCAGTAATGCCAGTACCATGAAATGTCTACCAAGGAAAGCTGCAGGAATTGAACAGAAACAAGCCAACAGAGAGGCCATATGGGCTACAGCCATCAAAGCTGTAGGTGCAGAGCTATACAAGCTCTCTGGAGAGAACATCAGGATGCAATGTGCCCTAGAAGCTGAACATGGAACTAAAGAACTTGTTTGCCCAGCTGGAGGTCTTGCTTTGGTCCCATCCCTTCTTTCTATGCTCCTTTTATTATAAATGAAAATGTTTACTCTGTGACTTTACATATTGGATACATGTCACTTTCTTCTGATTTGTATAGGGGATCACAATGAGAGTTTGTCTTGAGTCTCAGAGGAGTTTTGAATTTGGAATTTTGGGCAATCCTGGAACTGTTAAGACTCTGGAGACTCTTGGAAATGGACTAAATGCATATTCATTGTGAGATAGGAATGAGCTTTTGGCGACAGGGGACAGAATGTTGTTGTTTAAATGTGAGGAGACACCTAAAAACTCATGTTTGAGATAATGCAAGAAATTTTAGAGATGAAGTGATTGGGTTATGAGGCCCTTGATCCAATCAGTGTGTTCATCCCCTGATAGGGATTAAGTGAGTGGTGACCATAGGCAGATAAAGTATGGCTGGAAGAGGTGGGTCATTGGTGGGCATGCCTTTGGGATATATGTTGTCCCTGGTGATAAGAGAATTCTCTCTCTCTCTCTCTCTCTCTCTCTCTCTCTCTCTCTCTCTCTCTCTCTCTCTCTCTCTCCTTCCTGGTGCCACTTTTCTCCAGGACACTGTTCTGCCTCATTTCAATGCTCAAGGAATGCACTAAGCCATCTGTGACTTCTTGAGACCTTTTAAACTGTGGGCCCCCAAGTAAACTTTTCCTCCTCTAATTGTTCTTGTCAGGTATTTTGATCTTAGCAGCAGAAAAAAAGGTAACTAAAACAATTCTCCTACATTGGCTAATGACTTCATAACTCATTAATTAATTAATAACTCCATAACTCAATTAGAAAATAGAAACAATTAACAGGACCCAGTGGTGCATGCCTGTAGCCCCAGTGGCTCGGGAGGTGGAGGCAGGAGGATGGAGAGTTCAAACCCAGCCTCAGCAGTTTATCAAGTGCTAAACAACTCAGTGAGACCCTGTCTCTAATAAAATACAAAATAGGGCTAGGGATGGGGCTCAGTGGTCTAGTGCCCCTGAGTTCAATCCCCAGAACCCCCTCCCCCCAAAATAGAAATAATTAAATGCTAAGGATTCAACTTCCTTTTGTGAAATCCATCTCTGTGTGCTTCCACATTCTGCTTCCTCTTTTCTGGGATAGTAGAAACAATAGCCCTAAAAATAAAAAGGCAACTCTTCCGTGTGTGCTACAAATACAGGAATGTATCACTCTCACCTTCTCAGGGTCTCACTTTTCCAGATACAAATTCTTTTTCCCACATCACCAGTCTCTCCTTCTCTACCATTTGTACCATCAGTATGCAAGCATGTTATAAGATCCTTCAACTTTAAAACACATTATTCCTTAATAGATACATAGTTTTTTTCCCCAGAAACTACTTGATTTCTGTATTCCATTTAAAGTAAAACTTCTTAACAGTATTGTATTGTACATTTTTATGTGCTTCCTTGCACATTTCATCTTCAGCCTACTCAACCTGTTTTGTGAACATTATGTTCCATTGGCCCTGAAATTGTCATCATAATTATCATGCTTCCTTTGGACAGTTCCAATGGCATTTTACTGTCCTCATCTTAGGTCACCTCTCATCAAATTTGACCATTGTATTCTTCAAACATTTATCTCAGTTTCCATGGTATTTCTGCTGGTTTTTTCCCTTTTTCTTCTATTTTTCATTTTTTCTCAGGTTGTATTTACTGTATGTTTTCCTTTGCTGATGTTAAATTTACATGCCTTGAGTTAACATCTATAGGATGGTAATTCTTTCATATAAATGTCTAACCTGAATGACAGCATTATACATCTATTTCATTTTTTACTTGGTATTTCCAAGCAAATATCTCCTAAGCATGGCAAAATTAACAAAATAGGTTATGATTCTTCTTTTTTCTAATCCCGAACAAAATTTTCAATCCATGGATTGATGAATCAATAATAATCCTGATTTTTCTCCAATCTGTCTCATATCACTGAATTCTTAGACATGGCACCCAATTATTTCATTTTTAATTCCTCCCTCTGATCATCAACCATATGTATACAAACAATACATGTGAATACTTTGCCTTAAAAATATGCTGTAAATTCCTCTACTTCTCTTCAACTCTACTATCATCTAAGTCTAACTCATTATAATTTTTATTTTAGAATACTACAGTGACTTCCTAAGTTTCTCTTTTCACTCTGGTCCCTTCCATTTTTTCCCCATAAGAAAATCAGATTGATCTTTTAAAAATGTGATCATGTATTGTACCTCTGCTACCTAAAATTCTCCAAATGTTTCTCTTTGCACTTAGAATACTGTGTAAACCTTTTCCATGGTCTACATAACTCTAAATGATCCTGGTGCCTATCCCTTGAACCTTATCTCATGCCATTTGTTGGTACCTTTTACCTCCTTTGGGACCATGGCCATTATTGGGTGTTGGCTGATGTGGCCTCATGGGTTCTTCCAGAGCATTTCTGTATACGTGACCTTGCTGGATTGGCGCACGCAGGCTTTTGACTTTAGCCCTGCCTAATGGTTTAACCTGAAATCTGCCTAAGCCCTTAGGATAGTGACACAACTGCCCCCTATTGGTTCTCACTACTGTCTCTTCTTACTCCCTCCTTATATCAGTATATACTCTTGTCCCTGACATAATAAAGCTGAGATCTGCTGAACCTTCATGGCTGACACAACTCCCGGCTCAGTGTAATTTCTTCCCAATCTTGGGGTGAGGACTGGGCTGTCAACTCTTGCCCTCTCACTCAGCCCCTCGGAGACCACAGGCTGGTCCTACCTGTCTCCCATGTACCCTTGCTGCAGGGAGCAACAGCCACTTACCCTTGTCTAGTACATTCTTGCACAAAGGCTTTCATAGTTAATAAAATATATTGAGTCTTTTCCTTCCAAGTTTTGAATTATTAAAAACTTCAGGTTATATTGAGAGCTTGTATATTGTTTTATAAAACTAAACTGCCAATATGTTCAACATATTTTTAATTCCTAAACCAATTACTCAGGTAGTGAAACAGTGTAATACTTACAAGCCATCACTTTTCCTAACCTTTGGAATTGCAACCTGTTTCTCATGTTTAAAAAGTTCTCTTGAATGTCATAGTCTCTGTGTGATCCCATTTTCTGGAACCAAATTTGACCTGAAGTAGAAGTAAATTAACCATCTCCCTTTCTTATTCTAAACCTTATCATTGCTGTTCATCCAAACATGACACTGTTTCATGTTACTTTGACAAGTCTTTGGCACATCTAAGACACTGAAATATTTTCTTAAATGATAAGATGAAGTCTTTGCTAATAATAAGCTCTTAGTCTCCTATTTCTCATTCCTGTCTCTCATATTCCTGCTTATTATTCTAAGACTCGATCCACATCTGCCTACTCCAACCAAATGCCCAATCTCATTGTTCTTCTGCACTGAGCCCTGTTTTACTCTTCCTTTTCTGGAAGATGACTAGGAATTTTCCTTTTTACTCTTCCTTTTCTGGAAGATGACTAGGAATTTTCCTAGATGTGAAAGTTTTTTTTGTATTGCCATGCATTGTCCTAAAAGTGCATTAACCCCTGAAAGAGATCTTTTATTTTTTGACTCAGCTCCAAAATAGTAATTAGTGATTTGATGAATTGCACATTTTGATTTATTGTGAGCTTTGCCTTCAAGCTCCCTCCTTTTCCATCTTTCTAGTATTTTCCAGAGTTGTAAATAAAGCATGCTCTTCACAGATGCCCATCAATTCTAAAAATAACTATATAAAAATGACTGTTAGTGGGACAAATAAGACACAAAACTTATTATTTCTTATGCAAAATTTTAGGCTGATTTATTTAAGAGAAAATGAATAGGTAGGAAATCATATCTATCCAACAAATTAAAGGGTCTGTTTGTAGTGTTTCTCTTAAAATTAATCTGAGATAATAACTAGTATCAATAATCTGCCAGAAACTAGGATTCACCTTTTAAAAAACTTTTTAAAAGAAATAATGTTAAGTAACATTAAAGGAACTGGTATTAAAAGAAACTGGTATTTTAAAGTAAATGTGTTTATCAAATCTGACTCAGTCTGGCTGGGCAAAATAACGGGGGTGGGGTGGTGGTGGGGTGACAAGGAACTTGGGAAGGCTGAAACAGTGGGAGCCGCTTTATTGCAGGACAGCAGAGATATATATTTAACTAATTATACACAGCTTAACTTAATTAACATAAACTAGATATAGCAGTCAACCAATAAAGAATTCTCATCATCTTAATGATTACACACAGCTTAACTTAATTGATATAATCTAGACACAGCAGTCAGTCATTAAGGAATCTCTATCATCTTAAAGGCTCGATGGAGTTACTTCTTAAACCACTCCTCTTGTCAAAGTGCCAGGCGCCATCTTGACTTGTCTGTGGCTCTCAACAAAATCTAAGAATTGAGTTCTAAATTCAAATGAAGAATTTACTCAGTCACATGCTATAAATGTGCAAATGTAAAGTCTCCTCTAGAAAATAAAATAATGAGATATATTAGAAAAAATGGGGGGAAGATCAGTTTTAATCTGGCCATTATTTTTATCTTTAATGCTATGTAATTATCTTATTGTTGCCCTAAAAAATTGCCACAAATTTGATGGCTTAGAACAACCAAAGGTCTGGAGGTCATCAGTCCAAAATAAGTTTTCCTTGGCCAAAAGCAAGGTGTCAGCACTCTATGGAAATTTTCAGGGGAGAATTTATTACCATTCCTTTTACAGCTTCTTACAGGGCATCGGACCTTAATCTTTAGCCCCAACCAAAGTTTATTTTAGTTTTGGTACCACGATGACTTTGTGGAGTCTTTGTAACTCCACTTCTTGTATTAGAAGAGCTTGGTAATGAAGATATTTTGAGAACTGAATAAAGTGAAAACCTAGACAAATGCCTACAAGTGATAGAAACTTAATTACATTGACATATTTGAACATGGCGCACGGATAGATTGGTTCTTTGTCCTGTGAATTCAAAAAATGAAATCCATAGATCCAAGGGTAAGAACAAAGTAATTTATTAGAGTAATAAAAAAGAAGCAGAACTCCTGAAGAAGGAGTGGTCCCAAGAGAGGGTTGCCAAGGACTGTCTGTTTTTAGGGATATTCATGGGCTTGACCTGTCCCTATAGGTGTTTGGTGGAGTATAGAATTTAGAAAGGAGTCAGCTTCTCTATTTTGTCTTTTTTAACAAAACTTCTTAACCTAAGGGTGGGGGTGAGAGTTTGTTGGTGCAAGAGGAAGTGCTTTAGAGAAGATTTTATGGGTGGCCACTGCCATGGATATGGGTAAATAAGGAAGAGCCATTGCAATTGAGGAACAATGACAGTACGTTCTCCTGGCCTGATGTCTCCTTCTCAGATGGTCTGGCTTCATTCCCTCCTTCTCTTTTTTCTTGAGGCCCTTGACCTATCTGCTTATTTGTGTTCTACCTTTCTGCCTCAATATCACAAGTAGTAACATTTTCTAATTTACATTTATCTTTTGCTTGCTTTTTTGATTTAATATAAAAGCTGTTCTTGATACTTTATATGACTACAGTGCTTTAAGAAAGAGGTTGTTAAAAAAAAGAAATTAATTTTCCAAGTTCATAAAAGAATACATGTAGTTACTGTATGAAGCATGCTACTTCTCTGACTCTTTCCAACTTGGTATGTTGGATTATGGAAGCATTAGTAATATACCAAGAAACAGTAATCAGTTCCCTGAATGCTCAATTATAATACCACACAGGAAAATTCTTATTTATCTATTAATATTCCCCAAATTCATTTTGAGTGGATTGCTAAGAATTGTTTGGATTTGTATTTGGAATTGCTGGTGTCTTTGTCCTGTCTTAAATATACCAGTTAAGCCATCACTTCCATAGAATCCAACATAGTAACAATAATGCTAACAGAGTAAGTTATGAGGAAAACATCTTTTCTAAACCAGACTAAATTATGTATCTCAAGGTCTCAAGTTTTTAAGACAGCTGAAGACCTTTCAGAATATCTTAAGTAGTGGAAGCTGTCAAATTGGTACAAGCTTCCAAGAGAAATGTTACTTCTTAGAAAGTAGGAGACACTGATTATGACCTGTAAGCCTAATCTTATTAGAGATTTAAGCCAGAGTTTGGGTCAGTAGATTCATGTCTACAGGCATAGCTGAGAAACTAATATATTTTTTAAATCAGGAATAGCATCAACTATCCCACACTGGTGTTTGTTTATATCATTTTGTTTATAATGCCATATTTTAAAAAAAAACTAGAATTGAAACTAATGTGCTTTATTTCCCCCTAAAGTAGCTTTTCATATAAACATCATTGAGGTCTGAGTGGAAATCTACACTGCATCTTTCTATTTTCCAGTTCCTGGGCATGATATTTATTTGTTGGAGAATATATCCTGGGATATTTAATCCCCAGATTTTATATGGTTGGTTACTTCTCATTATTCAAGTCTTGACTGACATGCCGCCTGCTAGGACAAGCCTTTTGTAAATACCTGTTCTAAATTGGCATTTCCTACACAATTACTCTCTGTAATGTCACCATATTTTATTTTCTCCAGAGTATTTGGGTCTTTCTAAGATTATCTGCTCATTTTCTATCTTTCTTTTTTTTAGAGAGAGAGAGAGAATTTTTTAATATTTATTTTTCTTTTTTCTGTGGACACAACATCTTTATTTTATATTATGTGGTGCTGAGGATCAAACCCTGCACCCTGCGCATGCCAGGTAAGCGCATTACCGCTTGAGCCACATCCCCAAACCCCTCATTTTCTATCTTTCTACAACATGTAAACATCATGATATTAGAGACCCCTATATCTCAAGTGCCTAATAAAGAACTTAGTGACTTTAGGCACTTAAACATTTGTGTAAATTAAGACCGCATGGACTTTTACGTATATCAAAACTCTTTTAGAACCTTGGAATTTCATGACCTTGTTCATGTTGAATAACTTTGTGATGTCAGTGGGGATTACTGAACTCTCTGATAGGGAAAATTGGAGATATTTGCTCTCCAAGGACTGAAATACAAGAACTGATCACAAGAGAGTTAGTGGGTGATTGTTTATATCTCTAGAGGTGTGACTTAACTCAGAGTCCCACTCTAGACATATATTCTTTAACTTTTGTATTGAGACAAGATTGAAGGGAAAGAGGATACATTCTTCTTTTAGGAGACTTTCCTGACAGAAAAGACATAATTGACTTGGGTATTTACTGGAGAATACATCAGTGGAGATGCTCTGTTGTGCCTGTTTCCAAAGAACACTTCAAGAAGTTCCTACTTATTTATTTATAGAACTTCTACAGGTTGAAAGATATGGTGCCCTTACCTAAATGAATATGTTTACTCCCTTCAGGACCAGTCCATCAACATGAACTGATCTAGAGGCTTAATTAATCTGTGAAAAGAGAAAGTCAGATTTTCACTCACAGATTTATTCACATATGAATTGAATGGTTCCAGCAACAACACCACTATCACCAGCACCAACAAACAGCAAAGATGATATCAGAAGCTCTAGAGTTGAATTTATTATTCTATTAATTAAGCCCATTCCATTAACATTAATATAACAAGTAGAGAAAGCTGGAAAAATTGGTGCAAAATTAGAAATGTTATATTGCCTGCTAGTATTCAACAGTCACCCTTTTCTTGCTAAAATAGACCACCCCATCTTCTACTCTCAATCTTTATAGTGTTAAAATATTAAGTCCATTCTCAGATCCAGAAATAGATCTTGAATGATCTAAGATAGTCACCAAATTTCACTCTCCATCCTGAAGTTAGCATGTATAAGAAAATAGAGATGACAGATCTAGAATGAATTCTCACTTGAAACCAATCCCATTCCTGGATTTTCCAGTTCTGTGAATTGATCAATAAATGCCATTTTGGTTTAAGCCATTCAACTAAAACTTTACTATTTAATAGTTCGGTTCATGTGTTTTACAAGTAATTCTGCCAATTTCCCCACGAATATTATGTTTAGGACAAAAGACAATATACAAAATTTAAATAAATGTATTTCAGGATTTCAGAAGATTCTCTGTGAAGCAAATGACAAGTACAAATTATTTTGTTTATGACTGAGATCAAACCCAGGATCTCCCACTCCCTCAAAAAAGGTATATGTATTTAAAATTTATAAACATGAGAAAAAAGAGAAATGTTTACATGCATTTTGCAGATAATATTTAGATACTATATACATAAATAGAAGAAAAGGACAATAATGAAAGAAATTTACTAGTTAAAAAGTCTAAAGATAAAGAAAAGCTGTTTACACAGATGTTAGTGACTAATAACAAAGATTAGGATTCTGCACATCTAAAGCAACATAATTGCTTTGTTATGGTTTGTTATAAGATCTTTTAAAGAGAGATTCACAAAGTTAAGAAGTAACTCTCTTTAAGACAAGGTCAACATATTTTGACTGGTAGGAATGATAGTAGGTAGAGGAAAGCCCTCTGGATCTTTGATTATGGCCATGAGTAGGCTAAAAATGGACTTATAATTCCTGATGTATTCACATCTCCCTTGCCCTCAATATCACAAGCTTCTTGAGGCATGGTCCAGTCACAGGTTATCTTCATACCCTCTGCATCTCACTCAATGACTGGCGTAGAGAAGGTACAGAATAAAGTACAGGATGCCTAAATTAATGAGTGTACAAACAAATGAATGAGGAAATGCAGGAGTAGCTCTTACTAAATTTAAGAGATTGTCAATTTAAGCTTATTTATATGATTAGAATTTCAGGTCTCCCAAATAATAAATGCCCTTCAGATGCCCAGTTGAAAATTTCAAAATAAACTGCAGAGTTGCATATTTTATCTCTTTGCAAAAATATTCACTGTCATCTGGAGCCTACCCATTTATGATAATTCTGCTATTTACACATTATTACAGAAAAAGAGTGCAGCTGCCTATTAAAATAACTATCTAATCTGCATCCAACATTCTGGCATATGCTAAACAAGTAAATAATAAAAAATCTGTGACTTCTCATTATGCACAAACTAAGGTAACAATCAGATATATTCAATAACATTGAAATATTTGTAATATTTATTATTTTTATGCAACTAAATGCTGTTTATTTCTTCTTGGAAAATATGCAAACTGTGAATTTTCCTAAAAGATAAGACATATTTTTAGAAATTTTCTACTAAGAAGCTCCCTCTTTTACAACTCCCTATTGAGAAAATGAAATAAGCTGAGTGTATTACTGAAATATATAAAATGTTAGCACATAATTGTGATTGATTTTAATACACAAAAAGAAAGTTATTTGGGATCCAGGAGGCTATACTAACTTCAGCAAAAAAAAAAAAAAAAAAATTGAAGTGTCCTTCAAACCTCATGCTTTTTATTCTCAGGATATATCCAAGATAGTGTATAGACAATTTCAAGCAAGTAATTTCCCTTAAAATAGAAAAAGCAAAATAATTTGCACCTGCCTATAAACAACCAAAGATGCTGTGTTTTAGTCTAAATTTAATTCACTCAAACTCATCCTTTATTTTGGAATTTCAAAAGGGCAGAGTAAAAATTAAGAATAGTACAGCAACTTCCTACTAGTCTTAATTTAACAGAAATGTGTATTTGTATAGCTCCTTAGAATCAAAAAGTGCTTTCTTGTACCTACTTTAAACTTTGAATTAGCATATGTGAGAATTTCACAAATGATGTGCTGCCATCAGTTATGGGTAAATGACTAATTCAGTGTTTCATAATTTATAAGTAAGATTTCATAAACCCCTTAAAGAAAGGTCTTTTCCCTGCAAAACATCCTATATATGTGAACGTGAATATCATGAAGAATAAATATTGCCAACTCTCACAGCGCCTGCTCTGAAGATAAAATGGTGTTATTCACGGCATTCCATAAATTTTATCTACAGGACTAGTGGTATTTATGAAGATACATTTTTGTTCTAATTAATATTTGATTATTTTTTCCACTAGTAATACAAGGCACCTCCAAACTTGGGTGCTTAAAAAGACCACCTCAAAACTTGCGTGCTTAAAAAGACTGTTTACATATTTAGTTCATATAGCTGCAGTGTCTTTGGGTGATGGGGACAGAGTATCTGTGCTTCAGCAGCATCCGGTTAGGTGGCCCAGCTCGGAAAAGGAAGAGCTGCTCTTAAGATGGTGCTGGCTGAGAACTCAGTAAGGTCCATGCATTAGGTGTTCTTTTCTGTGTAGGGCTTCTGATTGAGCTTATTCTTGAAATGGTGACTAGTTTCAAAGAGGAAGAGTGACAAAAAAGTTAGGCAGAAGTCATCATAACTTTTGTGACCTACTTTCAGAGATCACATAGATCATGAATTACATGGTCATAAACTTGCCCAGATTCACAGAGGAGACCATTGACTTCATTTATCAATTATTTGAAATGAAGATGGGAGACACAGGGGCCATATGAAAAATATATAGGAAATGTTATTACCAGTTTATTTTTAAGTCCTTAATTTTCAAAGAGCTGAGTTAGAAACAGCAGAGAAATTTTACTGTATGAAAATCTTTTTTTAAGAGACTTTTGTCACACCGATTTGTGTGTGGTTAATATTTGGATAATAATGATAATAATAATCATCATCACATTCCACCATCATTAATAACCCTATGCCCCCTCCCTTCCTCTTCAACCCCTCTATCCTATCTAGAGTTTGTCTGTTCCTCCTTTGCTTCTGCTCCCTATCTCACTATGAATCAGCCTCCTTATATCAGATAAAATATTCTGCATTTGATTTTTTTGGGGATTGGCTAACTTCACTTAGCATTATCTTCTCTAACTCAATCCATTTACCTGAAAATGCCATTATTTTATTCTTTTTTATTGCTGTGTAATACTCCATTGTGTATATATGCCACAAATTTGGTGTGAATATACTGTGTATACAACCAGAGATATGAAAAATTGTGATCTTTATGTGTAATAAGAATTATAATGCATTCTGCTGTCATATATAAATAAACAAACAAAACAAAACAAAAACAAACAAACAAACAAAAAACTTGACTTTGAGGTGTTAGCCAGTAGCCTGGGAAAAAAAAGGGTAGGGAGCGGGAAGAAACTATTGCCACAGGTTTTTTTTTTTTTTTTTCTAATCTTTCCTTAAAACCAAAACCAAAACCAAAACAAAACAAAACAAAAACAAACAAAAAACTTACTTGAAATTAACATCTCCAAGATATCCACTTGATATATTTATAAGAATTCAATAGTTATTAGCTTTCATAATGATTATACTTGGGAGATGGTTATAAAATTTGCTTTGTTTCTGCTGATATTTTTAAAATGTTGAAACATTGTGCTTGTAAAATACCAATGATAGTGTTTGGTAGCAAAATCAGTGTATCCTCAGTGAATCATAGCATTTTAACTTTTCTCCCCACATACCTCCCTTTTAGCTTACTCTACCCACTTAAAATAATGATTATTGTACTGGAAGAAGTAATTTATCTAGTCAATGAAAAATGAGTTCTAATTGAGTTAAGAGAATCAATTGTTGACATCTCAGTGAGTCTTTTATTCATTATCATTTATCAGCTTGCATAACGGAAATAGAATTTCTGTTTTTCTATATTTTTGTAAAAAATGTTCAAATATATGGGAATAGAAAAAGACATCAAACTTTATACACCCATCAAATCTAGTCATGTCAAAAATTTGGAATATTTGCTTTATCTCTTCCTTCCTTTGAATTATTTTTAAAAAATTATATCATCATATTTTATCTATAATACTTCACCTTTAAGTTCTCAAGAATAAGAAATTTACTACAACACAATTAAGAAAATCAACTAATATAGTGTATACTCAGTTTGTTTCCATGTGTTCCAAGAAAGCAATTGTATCAGTGGTTGCATGTATGTATCATTAGTCTTTTGTTAACATAGAATAGCCCGTACCCTTATTTTTTAAATACATTGATTTTTACATAAAAATTAGATTTATAATATGTCATAGAATATTTTAAAACAACAGAAGTTATAGCCTTAAACAAAATATTGTACCTTTTTAGGCATTCCTCTTAATAATATCAATACATTCTGTTGCAAATGATTTAAAAGCAAGAATTTTTAGGCTCTTTCTATCATAATTTAGAAATACACATAAACATATACACGCACACACACACACAGTAAGTATTGGCTTTTACCTGATTGACTAAGAAAATTAGCTACAATCATACCTTCACTCATATATTAAAAAATCAGTTAGACACCTAATTTGCTAAGTGTAGAAATTAAAAATCATTAGGAATTTACATCAATTCAGATTTAGTGAAGCATAACAAAACATTGCTTTTGAATTTATAAATTAAATATGCAATTTTTCTAATAAATAAAATGGTATTAATTTTCATTTAATTTGTAGTTTTTCAAGGAGATTGGCTCTTTCATTGGTGTTATGCTATTGTCCACATACGCATTATAATTTGTTGTCTTCCTTGTGAATTGACATTTTTTTCATTATAAAAATATAAAATTGTGTTTCTAGAAATAGTCTTTGCCTTGCAGTCCACTTCATTGGATATTAAAGTACAACATTCCAGAGTTTTAAAATTTGCTATTTGACTATTTTTTCATCCATTGACTTCATACCTAGCTGAGTTTACATTGTGTTTTGTAAGTAACATGTAATGGAACTTTGTTTTTTGTTTTGTTTTGGTTTTGTATTGTATTTTTATTTCACTGCCTATTTTGTTGAGTGTTCAGTCAACTTTTTTTTCCCCCTAATTTGTTATACAAGACAGCAGAATGCAGTTTGACTCATAGGAAACAAATTGAGCACAGTTTTTCATTTATCTGGTTGTACACAAAGTAGAATCATACCATTTGTATCCTAAGGTAATGATGTTCATTTCATTCCATAGTCTTTTCTACTCCCATGCCTCCTCCCATTCCTTCCCTCCTCTTTGCCCTATCCAAAGTTCCTACATTCCTCCCATGCCCCCCACCATAATGGATCAGCATCCAATTATCAGAGAAAAGGCCTTTGTTTTGGGGGGGATTGGCTAACTCCACTTAGCATGATATTCTCAACTTCATTTACCTGCAAATGCCATGGTTTTATTCTCTTTTAATGCTGAGTAATATTTTATTGTGTATATACACCACAGTTCCTTTATCCATTCATCTATTGAAGGGCATCTAGGTTGCTTCCACAGTTTAGCTATTGAGAATTGTGCTGCTATAAACATTGATGAGGGTGCATCACTGTAGTATGCTGTTTTTAAGTCCTTTTGAAGCCAGATTTAAGATAGGTAGTTAGTGTGGTTAGGTAAATCAGGTCTATTATTGAGTAAGATAAAGATAAGGAGACCATCATTGAGAATGGAGTCCAAGAAAGCAGAGCAGTACTTAGGGAAATTGAAATGTTAATACCCCCAAGGCCCAGAACCCATCCTAAGGAACTGTTAATGAAGCAGCTTCCAGCTATAGCAACGTGCTAATCAAAAAGACCCTTCTTGCCCAGATTACTCCTTCAGCCCACCCTTCTCCCACCTTTTGGCCTTCCCACCTGCATTCTATCACTGCAAGACAAAGGGAAACAAAGGACAGGAATGTGGGAAGACTGAAAGAATCCTTAGCTATAAAAAACGGAAGGATTCGCCCTTCCACGGATTACATCTTTTGGGTTCCCTTCTTCCTTGAGGTAGAAGTCTTTTCTGCTGTCCTTTAATAAATCCTTCCACTTTCCACCCTACACTTGCCTCAGTGTGCTTCTCTGGTATTATACTTCAGCATTTGGGGAAGCAAGCACTCATGATAGGTAAATATTGGTAACACTTTGGATATAAACAGAGGAGTGAGACAGCTGGGTAAAATGGTGTTTCCATTTCAAGTTTGCTAGGGAATCTCCAAACTTTTGAGCTTGGTTGCAACAATTTGCAGTACAACAAGCAATGTAAGAGTGTGCCTTTATCCCCACATCCTGGCCAACACTTATTGTTGCTTATATTATTAATAACCGCCATTCTGACCAGAGTGAGATAAATCAGAGTAGTTTTGATTTTAATTTCTTTTAAATAGCTAGAGATATTGTATATTTTTTTCATATATTTGTTGATTGATCATATATCATCTTCTGAGAAGTATCTCTTCAGGTCCTTGGCCCATTTTTTTGGTTGGGTTATTAGTTTTTTTGGTGTTAAGTTTTTTGAGTTCTTTATAAATCCTGTATTTATGTGGGTTTATCTCTGTGTCCTCTATTCAGTACCATAGGTCTACAAGTCTATTTTGGTGCCAATACCATGCTGTTTTTGTTTCTATTGCTCTATAGTATAGTTTAAGGTTGGTATTGTATTGCCACCTGCTTCACTCTTCTTGCTAAGAATTACTTAGGCTATTTTGGGTCTTGTATTTTTCCAGATGAATTTCATGACTGCTTTTGCTATTTCTATGAGGAATGTCATTTTGATTTTTATTGTAATTGCATTAAATCTGTTTAGTGCTTTTTGCAGTGTGTTCATTTTACCAATATTAATTCTGCTCATCCAAGAACAAGGGGGATCTTTCTACCTTCTAAGGTCTTCTTTAATTTCTTTCTTCAGTGTTCTGTAGTTTTCATTGTAGAGGTCTTTCATCTCTTTTGTTAAGTTGATTTCCAAGTTGTTTTTTTTTTTTGAGGGTATTATGAATGGGGTAGTTTTTCTGATTTCTCTTTTAGAGGATTTGTCACTGATGTACATAAGTGCCTTTGATTTATGGATGTTGGTTTTATATCCTGCTACTTTGCTGAATTCATTTATTAGTTCTAGAAGTTTTCTAGTGGAATTTTTCAGATCTTCTAAATATAAAATCCTGTCTTTGGCAAATAATGATAGTTTCAGTTCTTGTTTTTCTATTCATATCCCTTTCATTTCTTTCATCTGTCTATTTACTCTGGCTAGAGTTTCAAGGACAAGGACCTTGTTAAATAGAAGTGGTGAAAGAGGGCATCTTTGTCTTGTTCTAATTTTTAGAGGGAATGCTTTCAATTTTCTCCATTTACAATGATGTTGGCCTCGGGCTTAAGATAGGCTGCTTTTACAATAATGAGATAGTTCCTGTTTTTCTAGTGTTTTGAACATGGAAGTGTGCTGTACTTTGTTGAAAGTTGGTTTTTTTTTTTTTTTGCATCTATTGAGATGATCATATGATAATTTAAATCTATTATGTGGTGAATTACATTTTTTGATTTCTGCATGTTGAACCAACCTTGCATCCCTGGGATGAACCCAACTTGATCATGGTTCACTATATTTTTAATATGGTTTTGTATTTTATTTGCCAGAATTTTATTGAGAATTTTTGCATATATATTTATTAGAGATATTAGTCTGAAGTTTTCTTTCCTTGATGTATCTTTGTCTGGTTTTGGAATTGTGGTGAAATTAGCCTCATAAAATGAGTTTGGAAGTGTTCTCTCTTTTTCTATTTCATGGAATAATTTGAAAAATATTAATATTAGTTCTTCTTTGAAGATCTTGTAGAACTCAGCTGTGAATCTCTCTGGCCCTGGATTTTTTTATTTTTTTGGTTGGTAAGCTTTTGATGGCATCTTCTATTTCATTGCTTGAGATTAATCTCTTTAATTTGTGTATATTGTCCTGACTCAGTTTGGGTATGTCATATGTCTCTAGAAATTTGTTGATGTCCTCAAGATTTTTTATTTTATTGGAGTACAAATTTTTAGAATAGTTTTTAACTATCTTCTGTATTTCTTTAGTGTCTGTTGTGATATTTCATCACAGATTTAATTAACTTAAATATTATTAACTTGATTATATTAATTTAACTTTTCTCTCTTCTTCTCTTCATTAGCGTGGCTAAGGGTTTATCAATTTTATTTATTTTTATCAATAACTAACTTTTTATTTTGTCAACTTTTCAATTGTTTCTTTTGTTTCAATTTCATTGATTTCAGCTCTAATTTTAATTATTTCCTGTCTTTTACTACTTTTGTTGTTGATTTTTTTCTAGGGCTTTGAGATGTAATGTTAGGTTATTTTTTGGTGACTTTTTCTTCTTTTAAGGAATGAACTCCATGCCATGAACTTTCCTCTTAGTACTGCCTTCATAGTGTCCCAGAGATTTTAATGTGTTGTATCAGTGTTATCATTTTACTCTAATAATTTTTTTAATCTCTTTCTGAAGTCTTCTGAATCCATTAATTCAAAAGCATATTATTTAGTCTCCATATGTTGGAGTAGCTTGTATTTTCTATTTTGTCATTTATTTCTAATTTAATTCCATTATGATCTGATAGAATACAGGGTACTATCTCTGTTTTATGTATTTGTTTAAGAGGTGCTTTGTGGCATACTATAAGGTGTATTTTGGAGAAGATACATGTGCTGCTGAGAAGAAAATATATTCAGTCATTTATGGATGAAATATTCTGCATCTGTTAAGTCTAAATTATTGATTGTATTATTGAGTTCTATAGTTTCTTTGTTCAGCTTTTGTTTGGAAGATCTAACCTGTGGTGAAAGATGTGTGTTAAAGCTACCCAGTGTTATTGTGTTGTAGTCTATTTGATTTTGAAATTGAGAAGAGTTTGTTTGATGAAACTAGATGTACTATTGTTTGGAGCACATATATTTATAACCTTTATGTCTTGTTGATGTATGTTTCCCTTAAGCAGAATGAAATGTCCTTCTTTATCCCTTTTTATTATCTTTGGTTTGAAGTCTACTTTATTTGAAATGAGGATCAAAACCCCTGCTTATTTCTGCAGTTCATGTGAGTGGTATGCTTTTTTTCAACCTTTCACCTTTAATCTGTGGATTTTTTTTTCCTATGAGATGAGTCTCATGAAAGCAGCATTGTTGGGTCTTTTTCTTTAGTACAATCTGCCAATCTTTGTCTTTTGATTTAGGAGTTTAGGCCATTCACAGTCAGGGTTTTTATGGAGACATAATTTGTATTCCCAGTCATTTTTGTGTATTTTTTGTTTTTAACTTGACTTGGTTTCTCCCTGGATTGTTTTTTCCTTTAGAGTAATATCTCCCTTTGCTGATTCACATATTTAGTTATAGATGGACACAATACACAATTTTTTTATTTGTTTATTTTTATGTGATTCCAAGGATCAAACCCAGTGCCTCATGCATGCTAGGCAAGTGCTTTACCACTGAGCCACAAACACAGCCCCCCATTTGCTGATTTTTATTGTTGTGTTTAATTTGCTCCTCATGGAATATTTTGCTGAGGATGATCTAAAGTGTAGGCTTTCTAGTTGTAAATTCTTTTAACTTTTGCTTATCATGGAATATTTTTATTTCTTCATCAAATCTAAAGCTTAATTTGCTGGATATAAGGTTCTTCATTGGTATCCATTTTCTTTCAGAGCTTGGAATACGTTATCCTGTGATGTTCTAGCTTTGAGGGTCTGGGTTGAGAAATCTGCAGAGATCCTAATTGGTTTTCTGCTATATGTAATCTGATTTCTTTCTCTTGTGGATTTTAAAATTTTCTCCTTATTCAGGATGGTAAGCATTTTCATCATAATGTGTCTTGGTGTAGACCTGTCATGATTTTTGTATATTTCATCTTCTGTTAAGCACTTTTATTTAATTTTCCTATTCAGTCTTCAGGTTTGGAAACTTTTTTATGATTATTTCATTGAATAGATTGTTCATTCCTTTGGTTTTTAACACTATGCCTTCCTCTATGCCAATAATTTTTAAATTTGATCTTATTTTTGTTATTACACAATTCTTGAATGTTCTGCTAATAGTTTCTTATCATCTTCACTGTGTGATCAACTTTATTTTCAAGATTATATATTTTGTCTTCAATGTCTGTGGTTCTGTCTTCCATGTGATCTAGTCTGTTGGTGATACTTTCTATGAGTTTTTAATTTATTATTTTCTTAATTTCAAGGATTTCTGTTTGGTTTTGTTTCACAATCTCTATCTCCTTATTGAAGTAATCTTTTGCTTCCTGTATTTGTTTATGTAGCTCTTTGTAGAAATGATCTTTTGCTGTTTGTGTTTGCTCTCTTATATCATTCTTTAATTCATAGAACATTTTAATTATATATATCCTGAACTCCTTCTCTGACATCTTTCTGCTCTGGATTCTAATATTATAATATCTTGGTTTGTTTGGGGCATTTTCTTTCCTTTTATTTCATGATGTTTGTGTGCCTTCCCTTCTACCAGTGTAGATCCGAGGCATTACAGTTTTATGCTTTGTAGTTTTATAGTGTTCCTACAGGGTTTCAATACCTCTCCTTTAAGGAGGAGATCAGTATTAATAGATCACAATACAAATAATATACAGCCTGAAACCAAGTAGCTCCTATTAAGACATTTACAGGTTTGTCACAATTGACAGAAATGGTGAGTTCAATTATTATCCACAATAAAAACAGTAGGTTTGCAAAAGAGTCTACAGTTTCTAGTGGTAGACAAAGAGAGATTGGACAGGTGTAGGATGAGATGTTAAGGAGGTAGGAGGTGAGTATATAGAGTCTTTAGATATTAGGAAGTAAGAAAGAAAAATGAAAAGAAGTCGGCTAGCAGTAGGAGAAAAGAGAGAAAGAGGTTTAGGGGAGACAAGTGGGAAGACCATAAAGTATAACAAACAAACAAACATAAAGATTCAGAAAAAGAAAAAAAAATGTAAAAATAAAATAGAATACACCTCATAATTGTAATATACTATTCAGATATCCCAGTCTTCAGTAGCCAAGTACATCAAAAGTACTGTTTTCAAAAATGTTGGGATGTGAAGGCCAGAAAACAGAGTGAAAAGAGGAAAATAAAGAGAAAAAAGGAGGGAAAGAAAAAAGAGGAAAATAAAAAAAAGAAAAATGAAAGGATTGTTTCTGTTGGAATTTATGATCTTTCCTGCTTCCCTTCTTATCCAGTAGGTGGGGTTGTCTGTTGTTTCCTGGTATCTCTACCCTCAGGATGGTGAAGGTTATTATGGTGGGAGGATGGTCTTGGAGGCGGAACTCCTGGAGGTGGGATATAGCACTTGCTGGTCTCTGTTGGAAGTGTGCACCCCGAGGATCACCTTTGGGGCACACTTGCTTGATGTGGGCACCTGGTCTTATCTCCTCATATCACTTCTACACCTCACAATTCCTGGTCCCTAGTCTCTAAACTATATCTCACTCACCCAGTCCCTTTCTACTTCCCAATCAGGAACCTCTCTCTCTGGAGGTCTCCTGGGCTGCACTCTGTGTCCTGCTCAGCTGCATAAAGAGATGTTTAGTATGGGGAAGATCATTACCAGGCTTTTCAAGCTACACACTGGTCACGTAGCCACAAGCACTGTGCTGCTGGGTTAGTGGCTGGGGTAGGGGACTTGGGGATCCTATAGGTATCTTGATATTGCTTCTGGGCCCCAGCCAGTATCCCAAGATGGGAGTTGACCCAACTGAAAATGGTGATGGCAGTAGAGAGAATAACCCAAGATGGCAACAAAGGTGACTCAACATGGAGGCAGCAGCTTTCAGAGACAGCTTGTTGTTACAAGGTGGGCTGGGCAGTGGTGGTAGGAGGAATGCAGTGCTATGGTGGGCTAATGTCTCCAGACCCTGTCCAGTGTCCCCAGGTGCAGGGTAACATGTGGAAGGGACTGTGGTAGCAGTTGTAGTATTCCAAGATGGAAGTGACCAGGGGAGCCTCATGTTGGTAGATGGGGATCCACATTGGAATTGTGGCTGCAAGTCTTGCACAGACGCTGATGCCAGGGGTCCTGCACAGACACTGAGGCAGAGGGACCTGTGTGGGCACAGTGGCCAGGATTCCTGCACGGGAGCAATTGTTGGGGGGTCCTCTAATAACTCAGAGAAGCAGTATTCCCACTGCTTGAATCCCAGGTCATGAAGACACAAGGAATACAGCCTGCCTCTAGCCTGCCATCTTGGATCTCCAAGTGTTCTATTAACTTTGTGTGTGTGTGGTGAGGGGGAGTGGGATGGGTATTTCTGGGAATTGATATGCTCTACATCCCCATCCTTTTTTGTTTTACTTTAAGACTGGGTCTCCCTAAGCTGACCAGGCTGGCTTTGAAATTGCAATCCTGACGCCGTCTCCCAAGTTGCTAGATCAATTCACTTTTAATAAAATTATTAAAAGCATCATATTTATGCCTAGCATGTCATGATTTATTTTGTTTTTGCTCTGTGCTATTTTTATTTTTTAATTCCTCTTCTCTATTTTGGGTTGGATCATTTACATAAATTTTAAAATACCAGTTCCCTAAGATTTTTGGTTACATAGGTTAGCATTATTTTTTCAGTTGCTTATCTGGGAATTATAATATAATTTTTTAACTTTTTAAAAAATATATAGTTATATTTCTTTAATTTTTTGTCATAATTTTGCATTTTTCCTAGATTTTTTTTATATTTTATAATATCACTTAATCCTAAATTGTTAGACTTCAGTTTCAAACTATGCCTTTTGGGCAGAAACTCAAATTTGAATTTAATTTTTTTGCTTCATCACTATTTTATACAGATGTAGTTTAAAAGGCAAAAAGGGTCAGCAGCAGTCATCAAATAGAATGTGGAGTTCCTCTTCTCTAGCATTTCCTTTTCCAGGAGTCCTGACCCTTACATGGTGGTGATTGTGGCCACGATAATTTCTACTGTCTATTTCCTCATGATAAAGATGTAGTGAACCTTTGATATAGCTTCTGCTACCCTGCACCATCAAGAGCCACCCTCAGATTACAGTGATACAAACTCATGACAAATTTATCTACATTTCAAATTTTAACTTTTCCCCCAAAATGTATGTTTTTGTTTAATCTCTAGAATCATTGGATGGTTAATTTTTCTTTTTACCCATGTTTGATTATTTTCACCTCAAGAAATCCTGCTATTGGTTGTTAATTCTCACATTAGGTTTTAAAATGTGTAGGGCATTTTACCCTTAACAATGTCCCACCTGTTGGATTTAGCAATTTTTCCCTCATGGTGTTTATTTCTCTATCCCCTGCATTTTCTTCAGTGTGGGTATCTCTTAAAGACTTCATTGGCTCTAGGATGAAATTTTTTGTTGTTGTTAAGAATAACTTTAAAATTCTATTATGTGCTTTGATTATACAATTTGTTATTATACATTTTTATTATATGCTGAGTAATGTCCGATCTGTGTGTAAGAAAAGCTATGATGATTAAAAGTGGTTACTTCCAGATAAAGACAAATTTTTTTCTTCACAAAACTCTAAAATTATGCTGTATTATACTTTGGCTCTGTGCAAAATGTTGTTTCTCATAATATTTTTTCTGAAAATCCTTGCCTGAATCAGTTATCACAGTAGGGATTTTAAAATGTTGATTTTCCCAATACTATTGCTTCTATATTTATAGTTGACCTTAACAGTCAGACTTTTAGGTATTTAGAATGTGACAGTTAGTTACAGCTGTTATCCACAGGTGAGAGATCTACAGCAGATTGTCTTGTGTGTGTGGGGGGGGGTAGGTTAGGAAGTGGTTTCTGGATGTACTCCTAAGGGCAGTGACAGGTGAGTATAGGAGTCTTATATGACATGTCCAGTGCTGAGTCCAGGACACAAAAGCAAAAGCACCTGGTTCTAAGGTACAAAATTAACCTAGAATTCAGAAATAAGCCAACCGTCTGCTATTTAGATCTCAGACATTAAGTTGAATCTACATATCTGAGCCTAAAATAATAATAATAATAATAAAATATCATTTTAACTGATTAAAAACTATGGCTTGACAATACCAAAGAAAGCCATGGAATATTATGGTAAGTACATGTATCATGCCCTGTATGTTTTATCAAAGGAGCACAGACACTTACAGCACATTTAAATAAAGGGAAAGGAAAGAGATGTTGAGAAAGGAAAGGAAAATGTATAAGGTTGACCTTTAAGAATCCTAGATTTAGGCAACTTGATACATGAATTAGTTAACATGTGTATATGTTTTTAGAATGTCTCAGGAGTGAAAGAGACTTTTAAAGTGATCTAGATTAATAATATATTAAAAATCCAATGAAGGCATAGTGCTATGATTGAAAACTTCTGAGAAGACACTCTGTTCCCTGTGCAATCTAGTTCTCTAGAGATATGTTTCCTTATATTATAGATATAAAACCCACTCCTTTTGCATTCACACACCTACCCTAGTTTCAAACAAATACTGAGTATTTTCTAAATTGAAGTGTGCTGCTTGTTCAAGTATAAGGTTCTATATTTTATAATACAAACTGCTTTTAATATGGTAATCTTTTAAATATTTGAACTGATAAGTGAGGATTTCAGTAGAGACACAACTTTGAATAAAGATTCCATGGACAGATTCCATGGAAATTCTCTTAATTTAAAAAAATATATATATTGATGAACAATTTATAATTATTATGGTCATAATGAAATAAGAACTTCTTTGGGATTGATTTAAAAATTGTTTACATAATTGTTTATGTTCAAGTATTTTTATTTTCATAATTTAGGAATTAGCAAAAAGACATAAATCCCTTTTCAGACCAGACTATGGTCTAAAGTCAAAAGTTAAAGCTCTAGTATTGTATTTACATTATTAAAATAAAATATGTACATATGTTCCTTAAATATTGATATTTTTAAAAGAAAAACACTGCTATTCCTTAGTAAAGTCTGAAATAATTAGCTCTCTTGCCTTCCTCAGTTCTGCTGAGTGCAAGTGGACTGCACATACTTCTCGATTGCTAAATGACCTCCCACTGCATTTAATTTGAATGTTGCTCTGACACCTTTAATCAACCATTAAATGTTACCAGCAGAAAACAGACCAAAACCTTCAGATGATTTTGCAAAAGTATTCAATACTGTCACTAACAATAAGCTTTGTTTGCATTGTTCACTCTTGCCTTACCTTAACCTCACTTGTGCTTTTCAAACAAAATTGAGCTACACAATAAAAAGCTTGCTAGAATATGATTAATTAACATCCATTTCCCCCAACAATGGGTTCTTCCTATTCAGAAATGGATAACTCGAGGAACATATCCTTGCTGAAGAAATTAGGCCAGGGAGATCTCTTTCTCCAAAAAAAGGAAGGTATACAAATTTAGCATTTTGGTATTCAAATGGAAATACATACTTGTTGATATACTGTCCACCCCAATGAAATACTTACACAAAAGAAACAGTAATACAAGATTAGGAAGAATTCCATTATGTTTTGTGTCTGTGAAGTCAGGCAATTAAGTGTGCTTGACCTAGGTCTACTTGTGTGGGCTCTATCTCTGCATACCAGGTAGCCAGTTGTCATGGGTGGATTAAAGAAATTGTGCAGATTCAAACCACTAAATCCTAGTGAGTAGTTTTTTAATTCTTTGCTGCAGTTCAATGTTGGGAGAATACTCAGCTTTGATAGAAACACAAAGAGGAGTATTGAAAATCCACTCTGCTGATACCTAACAACTGAACCTTTGGGGGTTGCTGTGGAAGCAGAGGCATGCAAAGCCATTGAGTGTTAGAAGTACATTGTAAAGTCAAATGAGTAAATGTTGATGTTTGGTGGTCAGGAGCTGAGGAACTGAAAACTGAGGTGTCTTAAGTGGCTAACAGGCAGGTAGCATATACAAACAGGCCTGAGACAGAAGCCACAGATAATGCTTCAGTGACTTCAGAAAGGAAAAGTCTCACACCTGTTTGTACCAAGCTGGGCTGTATTTATACTAGCACCCTTCAGAAGGAGAAGATGCAGTGAGTACAGGCCTCTCTGATTATCTTTGTGTTGACACAATGCTAGCTCAATAAATTTCTTGCTTTTAGTGATGTTAGGGGATGGGCAGAGAAAGATGGTGGGAATAGGAAGTTAAGAGAATAATTCTATAAAATGGGCCTACTGTGCTGAACCCCACATGTTTTCTTTTCATGAAGCAACTTACCTGCAACCCTGCCTGGTCTCAGTAGACAGAATATAGCATATTCCTCACCAAACTACCTGTTATCTGAAGGAGAAATGCAGGCCCAAGATAATGGCTATGGGAGGAACCCAGGAAATTTTGGTGACTAGATCCTGAAACAAAAGGGAGATAAGGATAATTCCTCCTAACAATAAAATCTATAAGAACTTATGATTAAAAATCCAATTAGAACTGGCGAGCAGGGGCCAAGGTGATCTAGAGCTGATATTGGTAGAGGGTACCTAAAAGTCTCATATGTCTTCTTGCTGTTAGTCAAGCTTTAAGAAATAAACATGGGTGGGAATCTTCTCTGGGATCCCCAATAAAACTAGAGTACAGGAGAATCACACTGTCTTTCTCCTCTCTGAGAGGACCCTCTCTCTCCCTTGAGTGCCGCAGTCTGGCTGGGCACAATTCAGGAGCCACTTGTCAAAAGAAACAAACTTTATTTTTAGAACCACACACTGCACCACACAGCTCCTCAGAAAAAAACCCTCAGAGCCCAACTGCCACCACCGGCTTCTCACAAGCCTCTCAATCTCCCTCATTCCTCCTGCTCTTGAGGCTGATTGGCTGGGTCGCATGGGCAGAGCGAAAAAAATTCCCCCAATGAGCAGCTCCATAGTCTGAAAGGGCGGGAAACAGCCCAATGAGCATCACCGCAGAGGAGCCAATCAGCTAGAAGTTGCTGGGGACGCTGTGAGCCAATCATCAGCTGGCAGCTGGAAGTTTGCTGGCAGCTGGAAGTTTGCTGGGGCCCCTTCAGCTGTGGCTCTCAACATCTCCCCCTCTCTGTTTAAACAACAAGCATGTGGCTTAGGAACCGTGCCTGCCTTAGGTTGTCTAATAGTACATATGGTTCTTACCCGTAATCAGATGAGCTGACCTCAAGGCATCAGCCTTCTGTCTTAGGTTGGTACCATTGCAATTGGATCTTACCCATTATTGACTAATGGTTCAGCATACAGCCACACCTGTGGATAGGTCTTTGTACCAGTGGGCGGGGTGAGGTTCTTTGCCTCACCTCTGTTGGTCCCCAAATTTTAGCTGAACGACTATGACAAGCAGAAGGGAGGAAGATACACCAAGCCAATTGATGGCTCCTTTTGGAAAAATTGTACCATGGATGACACCATCAGCAAAAATACTCCAACACTACCATAAGTTGCTGCACTAACAGAGTTCACAATGCATACAAGTGAGTTCACAATGCATATAAGTGATTCATAGTCCAGGGAAGTTCTGCAAGTAGTTCAGTGATGGCTATTGCAGAAGCTGTAGATTGGTTTTATCTTTGTCTTCACCGGCACTGGGATGAAGATAAGAATTCTGGCAATAATGGCTAAAGAAAAAATTATGTAACATTCCAGAAGGCACTAAAAGAGAACAATTTTCTTAACAATTTACATTATCTTGAACAGAATTATTAAATATAATGAAAAAGAAAGGTGAAAGTAAACAAGCAGATCTGTTAACCTCCTTTTTCACATTTTAAAACAATCCTCAACAGCTGTTTATCCAATTTAAATTAAACCATTTAAATCACGTGAATAAAAAAAATTATTTGGATCCATTTTTTCATGAACGCTCATCATAGATGATATATGGATATACATACATACAAACATACAACATAAAACACAAGTGTGCACACATAATATAATATGTACAACACATAACATAATAGTAAAGGCCTTATAACTTTTTACAGGTGAAATCTCCATTGCAATGTTTAAAAACTCTATACTCAAAAAATAGAACTGATCAGCAAAACATTAATCTAGGTCTGTATGAGCTCAAAAAACTGCTGCGGGAAAGGGTAATAATGTGGGAAAGGGTAATAATAAAATAGATATTGAAAAAAGCATCCTGGTTCTGTCACAGATGTAAGGATAGCCAAACTGGAGTTGTGGTTGTCAGCTTTTATGGATTTGAGCCAAATCATCTTCTTTTTGGTCTGCAGAAATCACATTAGTTAATCTCTCTGGAATCCAAATCAGCTGCTGTTCTCCCTGTGGAAACACATAAACAGATCCCCAACTCCAGACAATCACTAGGTCAGGACCTTAGTTAATCTCTCTGGAATCCAAATCAGCTGCTGTTCTCCCTGTGGAAACACACAGACTCCCGACTCCAGACAATTACTGGGTCAGGACCTTTCCATTGTCCTGTTAGAATATCCTTCCAATGTACCTTGGGCTTATGTACATCTTTTGGACACATATGCCTTTCCACAGCACTAAGCCCTGATGAATCCAAATTTAAAATGTTTAGAGTAAAAAGGGTTATTTTAAGTTTATCTTTGGGAAATATATACCCCTTCCCAAGTCCCTCTTTTTGCTTTAATAAGTACATTTTAATAGTTTGATGAGCTCTTTCAACTATGCCTTGCCCTGTGGATTGTATGGGATTCCTATTATATGAGTAATGCCAAATGATAAGCAAAATTGTTTAAAAGAGGTAGAAGTATAACCAGGGGCATTATCTGTTTTTAACTGTTTTGGAACGCCCACAGTGGCAAAATTTTGTAAGCAATGAGCTATAATATCTTTAGTTTTTTCTCCGGCATGAAGAGAGCCCATCAAAAATCCAGAAGTATCAACTGTAACATGCAAATATTTTAATTTTCCAAATCTGGCAAGTGTGTGATGTCCATCTGCCAAATATGGTTAGGTATCAGTCCTCTAGGATTGATTGACCTTGTGGTAAAAAGGTCACACAATTTTGACATTGTTTTATTATTTGTCTAGCTTGTTCCTTAGTTATTTTAAAATGCTTTTGTAAAGTATTAGCATTGACATGGAACTTCTCATGAAAATTTGTAGCTTCTTCTAGTGTAGAGAAAATATGTATGTCATGTGTAGTTTTATCTGCTAAATCATTGCCCAAACTAAGGGCTCCAGGCAATCCTGTATGTGCCCTGATATGTCCTATAAAGAATGGATCTTTTCTGTCCCAGATTAGACTTTGTATAGTGGAAAGCAAAGAGAAAACAGTAGAGGAAGGAGAAATCCTACCAGCATCTTCAAGGGATACTATAGCATTAACTATATACTGACTATCAGAAAATAAATTAAATACAGAATCTTTAAACATCACAAAAGCTTGTAATACTGCATTAAGCTCTAACTTTTGAGCTGATTGTTTGGGTACTAAAAATGTAAAAGTTTGATCAGGTGTAACTATTGCTGCTGTACCATTATTTGACCCATCAGTGAATATATTTTGAAGCATTCATGATAGGTTTTTTTCTTGTCATTTTTGGAAAAATTACAGGATGCAATGACCAAAAAGACAATAAAGGATTAGATGGTAAGTGGTTATCAAATGAAACATTAGATTTGCACATGATTATTGCCCAAGTATTTAACTCATTAGCTAACTCATCAATTTGATTCATAGTATATGGAATAATAATTTTATTGGGAGAAATTCCAAACACTCTCTTTTCTGCTTTTATTCCTTTGAGTATTAATTGTCCTATAGCCTCAGGATACCTAGTAAGGATAGTGTTAGGAGAATAAGATAAATGTATCCATAATAATGGACCTTCTTGCCAAAATACCCCTGTAGGAATATTTTTTGTTGGTTGTACAATAAATAATAAAGGCAAACTTATATCAATTCTATCCAAATGCATATTTTCCATATATGTTTCAATGATTTTTAATGCCTTTCTTGCTTTAGGAGTTAACATTCGGGGTGAATTTGGATCTGATGGAACTTTTAGGATATCAAATAAAGGTCCCAACTCTCCTGTTGGAATACCTAGATAAGGCCTTATCCAATTTATGTGTCCTAATAACTTTTGAAAGTCATTAAGTGATTTGAGTTGATCTACTTGTATTTGATTTTTGGTGGACAAATCATTGTTGAGGATAATAGAACTCCTAAATAACTAATTGGAAAATTTAATTGTACTTTATCTATTGCTATCTCTAGATTATAATTTTTTAATAAGTTTGTAAGTGTGGCAAAACTTTCTAGCAATGTGTTTTTATCTTTGTGTGCTAATAATACATCATCCATATAGTGAAATATTTGTATTTCAGGATTTTAATTTCTAAGTGGCTGGATTACTTTGTTAACATAAATTTGACACATAGTTGGGCTATTAGCCATCCCTTGAGGGAGTACTTTCCATTCATATCTCTGATCAGGACCTTCATGATTCAGTGCAGGGATAGTAAATGCAAAACGTGGACTATCCTCAGGATGAATTTGAATTGAAAAAAAATAAAAACAATCTTTAATATCTATAACTAAAACATACCGGTTTTTTTGCAAAGCAGACAATTGAGGAATCCCCGATTGAGCAGGTCCCATAATAACCATCTCATTATTAATGGCTCTTAAATCTTGCAATAATCTCCATTTACCAGATTTCTTTTTGATGACAAAAATGGGAGTATTATGGGGAGATACAGAAGGTTGTATATGTCCTTCCGTTAATTGTTGTTTGACCAGGTCATGGGCTGCTTGTATCTTTTCTTTAGTCAGGGTCACTGAGGAACCCATACTGGTCTTTCTGATTTCCAAGTAATTTTTATTGTCTCAGTGGCCCTTTCTGAAAATCCAACCCATGTCTGTCCGTTCCTTGATCTATTTGTATTGGTGCTGCTATACCTTGTTCTTGTTTTTCTAATCTTTTTCCTTTCCTAAAACCTTGTCTAGTCATAATAGTGGGTGCATTTTGGTTGATGTTATTTGTTAGTGTCAAACCTAATTGATCTAGGACATCTCATCCCCATAAATTTACGGGAAGATGATCCAATACATATGGCTGTATAGTTCCTTCACATCCTTCAGGATCCTTCCAATCTAATACCATTGCACTTCTATGGGGATTAGTCACCACTCGTAGGCCTCAAAGCATTTGAGTGGCTTGTTGTAATGGCCAATGTTTTGGCCATTCTTGATGAGAGATGATGCTAAGGTCTGCACCTGTATCCAGTAGCCAATTAAATTCATGTCCTTGAATATTTAGTTTTAGCATGGGGTGAGAATCTAATTTAAAGACAGCATAGCCCAGTCTACACCTATGGAACCTAATCCCTTGGAACCTCTTTCTACAGTACGACTGGAAAATTTATCATGTAGGCTGGGTATTATTAGTAACTGTGCTATTCTATCTCCTGGTAAAATTACTGATATACCCTTTGGAGAACTGGCTATAATTTTTATTTCACCTCCATAATCGGGATCAATTACCCCAGGACTTATCATAAGTCCATACTCCTTTTAGAGTGGAAGATCTGCATCTGAATAATAAGCCTACTGTTCCTTTGGGAAGAGGTCCTTTTACCCCTGTGGGAATGATTTGAACTCCCATCTCTGGAGTTAGTACTGATCTGGCAGAGGTGTAGATGTCCAACCCTGCGCTCCCTCTGGTTTGTCTGATGAGGGATCTAATGGACAATGTGTCCTGGGCACTACCCTGATGGGGTTGCTGGGTTCCTCCAGTGCTCCATATATTTGTGGTTTGGGGCCCTGGAACATTGGGGCCCCCTGTCCATTTTTTGACAAAGGAGCCCAATGTCTTTCTCCATGATATCATGGATAAACACCTGGTCCTTGTTCATTTTTTGATAATGGAGTACCCTCTATGGTGGTTTGATAATGGCATTCATTAGCCCAATGTCTCCCTCTACGGCATCATGGGCAAATACCCGGTATTCTACTCCTCTGATACCTAGTTTTGTTAAACCCTCCTCCTATGGGGCAATTCCTTTTAAAATGTCCTGTTTGTTCACAATTGTAGCATGTTCTTGGCCTGGCATCTAAAGCCTGTTTTACTGCAGCTGCCATGATTTGCCCTTGTTCATTAATGTCTCTGGCATCTAAAACCTTTTGTACTGCAGCTGCCACAACTTGCCCTTGTTCATTAATGTTTCTACATTATTTAATATATGTGTTTAAATCTTCATGTCTCCATGGTCTAATGACTTCTCTGCACCAACAATTCGCTTGCTCATAAGCCAGTTGTTTTATTAATGGCATTGCTTGTTCTGTATTCCCAAAAACTCTGGTAGCTGTTTGAATAAGCCTATCTACAAATTTAGCATAAGGTTCATTAGCTCCTTGTATTACCTTAGATAATTGACCTTGTAAACCTCCATACCCTTGTAAAGTCTTCCATGCCCTAACCGCATCTGCAGCAATTTGTGCATATACACCAGGATCATATGCAATTTGTTGCTGCTGATCCTCATAAAGTCCCTTTTCTAACAACATATCTAGATTTCTCTGAGGATAACCAGCTGCTGCATTTTGCCTAGCCATCTCCTTGCAAAATTCCTCATTGGCAACCTTCCATAACAGGTATTGTCCTCCATTTAGCACAGCTTTACACATATTAGCCCAATCTGCTGGCATCATGTTCAAGTTGGTAATGGATTCAACCATGTTTACAGTGAAGGGTGCTTGAGGACCATAGGTTGTTACAGCCTCTTTTATCTGCTTCACTTTTTTGAAATTTAAAGCATGGTGAATTTGCTGCCCTCCTGCCTCAAATACAGGGCATGTTAATATTTGAGATCCTGTCTCAGGATCCCAACTATCAACTGCGGGGGTTGGGAGCCTCTGAGCATATGGAGGTGGCACTGTTGGTTGGACACTTATGCCCTCTGGTGATAGAAAGGTGTTAGTATCAGTCTCCTGTAGAGGTGGCACTGTTGGTTGGATACTTACACCCTCTGGTGATAGAAAGGAGTTAGTAGCAGTCTCCTGTTGTAACTTTTCCCCTGATGGCTTTTTCTGCTCTAAACTTTCTTCCTCTGTCTGACTAGTTCGAGAGACCTTCTCTTTTACTTGAATCTTTTCCTCTGTCTGACTAGCTCAAGAGACCTTCTCTTTTACTTGAATCTTTTCCTCTATCTGACTAACTTGAGAGACCTTCTCTTTTACTTGAATAAATATGTCTTCTTCTTCCTCTACCATTGTCTGAACTGAAGGCTTTGGACTAAGCAAACAAGATAAGAACATCCACAATGGCAATGTGCCAACTGGCAGAGTCCCTGGGCTTTTCTTTTCTATTCTTTTTAAATCTTCATCATGATGGTTCCATTGTGATATATTTAACAACTCCTCCTTAAAAAGCCATGGGCTACATTTTTGTATTGTATCAACGTATGCCCTGACTGCTCTTGATTTTACTGGGATGCCTCCTTCCTCTAACAATTTACTTAACACTCTTTCGGTTTGTTTTTTACTAATTTCTGATCCCATATTTCTACTATAATACAACCCAACAAGATGACGCCAAACAAAGCCGAGACAGAATGAAACAAAAATGGAACAAAAGATCATTATAGCCTTTCTATCCTCCTGAAATGTCCATCCGTCCTTTCTCCCTATCTGTTCCTCGGACGCAAATAGTTTTTCCTCAGATGTGAGCGGTTTTTCTTCCGTCTCACTCATCTCCAGGGACAGGCAACTTAAAACAAAAGTGAAGCAAAACAAAAGAAGAATCTTAAAATGGCTACCCGTCTTCTCACCGTGCCCTCAGGGGCAAGCAGTTTACCTTATCACTTATCCTCAGTCATTCCCCTGCGGCCCACCAAATGCCACAGTCTGGCTGGGCACAATTCAGGAGCCACTTGTCAAAAGAAACGAACTTTATTTTTAGAACCACACACTGCACCACACAGCTTCTCAGAAAAAAACCTTAGAGCCCAACTGTCACCACCACCAGCTTCTCACAAGCCTCTCAACCTCCCCCACTCCTCCTGCTCTTGAGGCCAATTGGCTGGGTCGCGCAGGTGGAGCCAAAAAAAGTCCCCCAATGAGCAGCTCCATAGTCTGAAAGGGCGGGGAAACAGCCCAGTGAGCATCACCGCAGAGGAGCCAATCAGCTAGAAGTTGCTGGGGCCACTTTGAGCCAATCATCAGCTGGCAGCTGGAAGTTTGCTGGCAGTTGGAAGTTTGCTGGGGCCCCTTCTGCTGTGGCTCTCAACACTTGAGTGTTTCTTTTCTTTTTTCCTATCTGTTCAGTAAAATCATTTGTATTACTCTGAGTGACATATCTGAAATCTGACTTGATCATAAGAATCTGGGCTTGAAGAGGGGCCTTAGTGCTGCCTCAATTTTTCAGAAGGCCTCATCTCTCTGACATTGAGATTTATCATCACCAGGAATGACTTATTTACTTTAGAAAATGTTCCTAAAATCTTAAATGTTTTCAGATACATATAGAAAATAACTTTAATTATCTTTTGTTTTATCTTTTACATAAAACATTTCCTTTTGAGTGGGTGAAATAATTGGGAGAGTCTGAAAGTACAAATTGGTAATAACTGAAGTAGAGCCACCAGTAAATCAATGAAGGAAAGACCTATATAAGAACAAGAGAATATTGTCAGTGATCAAGGTTTTGATGCTTAGTATGATAGTATATGATGGACATTTTTGTTCTCTTTTGCTCTCAAACTTTCATTAACAATAATAGTCCAGCTTATCATTTTAGATCTCACACTGGTAATTTCCACAAATAGGGGAGATATATGGATCCAAGTGAAAGACATAAGTTAAATAACTAATTGTAGATTGCTGCAAGTATGCTTTAAAGAAGAATTTCTAATAAAATGTATTGATTACACTCTTTTCCTTTTTGAAGCCAATATTGTACTATAAATTTTAAAAGACATCCTTAGTCTTATAGAGACATTTTGAAAAGAAAGTAATAATCAAGAGATTAAAGAAATCTGAAATAATACCTCAAAAATTCACTATAAAATATTGGCAGAATAATTGATGGATATTATATGTAATACATCAATGGATTAAAAGTAAACAGTGCAATGTACATAAATATGCTCTACAGATCTTGATTATAATTGCCATATTCTTTTCTGAAAGTGTGAAAGAATATAACTGTTTTTCTTCAATATAACTTCATGTCGTTAAATATCTTCCAAAATCTCATATAAATAGCATTCTATTATACCAATGTACCTAATTTATATAGTCAAACTACATGAAAATTATATAAGACATTTAAAGTATTAAAAGAATACAATCAGTGATTCAGGGAGCAAACCCTACAGAAAAATAAATAATCATCATCATGATAAGTGATACAAGAATTGAAAGACAAACTAGATCCAGATTTCTTTTTTTTGTTTTGGATCATGGGTTAATATAAATTTTGTATTTCCATCAGGTCAGTTTGAATGATTTCTTTCAATGTTGATTATATTTAAATAGCACTCCCATTTAAGTTCAGCTTCTCTATTAACCTTATAAAATGATTTGAGGAAAAAGCAATTAAAACATTCCTATTTTGTGCCACTAAAAATTATTTAAAAGAAAACAGGCAAGTGTTTTATACTGTGTACAAAGTTTAGTTCTCAAATTCATCTTTGTTGAAAAGTAAAGAATTGACCACTATTTTATTGTTTATCCTGAGCAACTATATTAGTTTCCAATAGTTGCTTTCATATTTTATAGTTTTTTAGTAAAAATTTAAATTTTAAGTAGATAGCATGTGTATACTATAGGGTTCTCTGACTAAGCCTAATTTGTATTGGGTATACTTTTCCATGGAAAAGTTTTGCTTATTTAACTTTATTTTTCTAAGATTTGCTTTTCTTAAAAAACTGGGTGTTATATGTTTTCACACCTGTATGAACCATTTTTTTTTTATCTTTACCTCTCTTCAATGGACCTCAGTGTTCATCAGTTGTTTCTGGCATTGACCATCTCTACCTTAAGCTCTCTTTTAACTCTGGGCCAATATGCATACCAACATTTATATACCTTTTATGTTGCTGGGCCTTCAAGCTTTCCTTCTGGAGTCATGAAAACTGGAGGAGGAATAATAGAAATATTAGAATTACCATTGACCAACTTAACAGTTGGTAGATTAGTGAATCTATATGAAACATTGATAAACTAAGTTATTGTGCAACTGTTCCTGAGAGACTAATTTCAAATGATCTTCTCTTGAAAAGAAATGCAAAAGAACTGAACTTAAATTTGAGTGCCAACAAAAAACAATTGAATTCTTTGTGTCTCAGCACATAAAAGCTCCCTCATGGGCTTTAAAGTAGTATCTACCAATATTACAGAATAACTTCCAATTTATAAACCAGACACTCTTGTCATTAAAAAATATCTGAGCTATAAAAAACAGTAACAACAACAAAAAGTGTGAGGTTGCATCTAAAATGTAAATAATATTGTGAGAACATAAAAACTTCTTTTACTTTAAAATTATCTCTAGCCTCAGTCCTTCCCTTTTTGCTAAATCTGAAGAAGATCCTCTTGATCATAATAGATGTTCTTTTTATCATCCTGTAATCCTGAATTAGCTGGATCATCCCTATAGTCTCTATCATCACAAACTCTATCCCTCATATATTTTTGTTAATATCTAATATGCCTGAATCTAGATTAAATCTGTTGTCTATTTCTGGTGGAACAATCCTCTCTGCTTCTATTTTGTACAGAAGTTATGGATAAACAGAAATATAAAGTGAATTTGTGATTTTATTCATTTTGCAATGGAAGACTAGCTTAACTAAAAATAACCCTTCTTAAAAAAAAAAAACCCTTGCAAATCTGGGGAAATAATTTTCAAAAATAAAATAAATAAATGCTTGAAAGTATTAAAGTAGTAGGCTTAAGAGGTAAGGATACTTCAGAGAAGAAAATGCCTCAAAACTTACACCTGAAATGTTGCTTATCTACTAAAAAGGTTTTCATCTTAACCAGAGGGCTTCAAAGAATTGTAATAGAGCAACTCTTTTTCAGGGATGTGGTCTTGAGCATTAGGATTTTTTTTTTTTGCATTTTTTTATTGTATCTCTCTAAAGATATAAGTATCATTTATGACAGTTGTGATAACTAAAAATGTCTCCAGAAATGTCATATGTCCCTTGGGTGCCCACTGTAGGGGCATTTGATGATTCAAGAGAAGATTCTGAGACGTGTGATGGAACTGTGACACTTCCTTTTGGCTAGGGTACAAACTTTTCTATTCAAGACATTCAAAAAGAGTTCCCAGGTTAGATTCCTGCAGGGTTATTATATACAAGAAAAGTTTAGGAAGAATTCTTGACAAAGACCCAACTGTGAATCAGCCCAATCCCTGACTGGATGAAAATCATCCACCAGCTAGAACTACATAGGATAGCCAAAAGTTGATCCTTTGAATAAAGATAAACCAATGCTTATAGATTTTTATACACATCTTATATTTAATTCTTGCAAAAGGCATGAAAGAAGATAACAATTAACCAAAATCCAAGAAAAACAATTAATTAAAATAAATTCAGAGACTTTATAGGCGCTGGCTCAACAGAAATGGGTTTAAAGTAACATGTTTAAAAAATTAAATTTCAAGATAGATTAAAAAATAATGATGGGAAAAATAAAAGAATAAAATTTATATTGTAGAATTGCTTTATAATAAAAATCAAAACTAAAATTAAATATATGAATTTAAAAGCAGATTAGACACTGGAGAAGCTAGTGTTATTGAAGTTTTAATTTTTTTAAAGACTACTTTTTATTGTAAAAAATTTAAATTTTTTCTCATAGGTTTTTGCTCATCGAATCCTATGGATTATCTGTATTTTTTTAAACAAGATCTCTGTGTTTCTCATTTGAATGTATGATGGGATTTGCATTTTCTATTTTTGTATACTGATACCTTATTCAAATGTTTGTGTTAGATTTGAGTTTTTTGATACTTTAAACAAAAACTTTCTCTTGAATTTTCCACATAGTTAATCAAGAAACTAGGTGCATTTGTCTTTTTTTTCCAATTCTTATTCTTCAAATTGTTTCTCTTTTTCTTACTTTAAATAATAACTGTAATTCAATGCTGTATATCAGCATACACAGTAAGATAGTGAGACCTCTTTATTGTAGTGGGAATAGCTAATTATTTCCATAATTAAGGGCCTCTTTTCTCTTCAGTGCTTCAAGGTCTGAATTCCAGATGTGACCTTCAGGACTCAAGTCAGTTCTTAGCATCAGTTGTTCCTGCATCCAAGTTCAGCCTCAGATATTGCTTATGTTGAACATGATTCAGTGTCTTCTCTTGGTTTGGTCTTCTTACTTCATTTGTTTTTCTATCTGGTGAGCACTTTGGCACTTGGCATGTTCACCACAAGATGATGGGTATATAATAAAAAATGGTGTAAAATAGAACACATAATACCATTACAGATGCTAAAAAAAAAGAGGAAAAAAATTCAGCAATCACCTGTTAAAAAGATGTAGAAGAGTATATCTGCTTATCTGAATCCCAAAGAAACACATCACAATAAACAACATTCAGCACAATTAGATAATTAAATTAAAAACTAAGACTAACTTATTTTTGTGCTATCAATTCTCTATACTTCTCAATTCTAATCCACCTTGAAGGGAAATTTTTGTGTACAGGATTTCTCTTGTACCGAGACATCAGGTGATAATGAATGGATATGTTATTTTGTTGACAGTTTTTAGAACTTAAACAACAACAACAAAATGTCAAAAATTTGCTAAGTCAAATTTTTAAAATGTCAGTTATTTTTTTACTCTGTTCCTGATAGCTTAAATAACAAAGTAATGAGTAATTCCCAATTTGGCACCTAGCATGTATTTTCTCTATTAATTAGTTAAAAACAAACTTGGTAGTAGAATTACAATGTATGTTTAAATACAGTAGTAGAACTACAATGTTGTGTTCAAGTATCTGAATATTCACATATTAACTTGGAAAGAACACTTGATGTTAGAGACTTTCTTTTTTCCCCCACCTAATGAAATTGGAAAATGGCCTTTCCCATGACAACAGAATTCCTGTCACCATGACATAAATTTCTTTTCTGGAAATATTTATATGAACAACTAAAATTTTTCTATGCATTTTCCATTTTCTCAAAGCATATATTTGATAAACACGTATCATATACTTAAAGCAAAAATCTTTGAAATTTGAGTTAGTCAAGGTCAAGAGTATCTCAAAATCAGAGAATGTGATTGTTTATTTATGTTTAATACCTTACCATGTTATAAAATCCAACATCACCCAGCATGGTGGTGTACATCTGTAATCCCAACTGCTCAGGAAGCAGAGGCAGGAGGACTCAAAGTTTGAGGACAACTTCATCAACTGGTGAGACCCTCAGCAACTTGGTGAGACCCTCAGCAACTCATCAGCAATATGTCTCAAAAAACAATAGTAATAATGATAATAATAATAATAATAATAATAATAATAAATAAAAGGGCTAGAGTGTAGCTCAGCTGTAGAGCATCCCTGGATTCTATCCCCTGTACACACACAGACACACACATATACACAAACACACACACAATCAGTATCATTGTCAAGTGATCTGTATGTTATTAATTGTACATAGACAGGAGCTAGTTATTTTCCTTTATTACTGATATTGGGGTAGGAACATTCATAATATATGGGAATATAATAACTGAGTTACTTCTGCAATTTATGAAATTCTTATTCTTGATTTAAGGATCAGACTATAGACTAATTAGTTGGTGTTTGAGCCCCAATTTTGTTTTTCCCTTCCCTTTTTAAAATTTTTCATTTATTCAGGAAATATGTTATGTTTTACTTGGAAATATGGATGTTTATGACCATATCACTTATGATATGTTATATTGCTGTGGATTGAATGACTATGAAATAGTATATTTTAGTTCAATTTTATATTACATACCTAGCAAAGTAATATATTAATAAAATGTTTTCAAAATTAAGTTCTCTTAATGTTGCTATTAGAAGTATAAGTGAATACAAACTTCCTGAAAAATAATTTGAAAATAAGTGTCAACAGTATTTAAAAGTTTATAAGCTTTGGCCTAGTTATTCATATCATAGGACTTTACCTTGAAATAGTAGACAATCAGATAATAATTTAAATATAAGAATGAACAACATCGTTTAATGTAATACTAGCATTTAACTACATACTCAATGATAACAAACTATCCTCTATTCTGTACTCTGTTGAATATTCAATTGTGCAAAGATCAGCTTAGCTCATAAATCCCATTTTACTCTTAAAAGTCAGAATTTTAAAATTGGAAGCAAAAACTATATAAATTAAAGCAATGCTCAAACTAAATGCACTGTCCATACCTGAAAAGAAAGCCCCAGACACATTGCATTCTTTATATTCCTTGAGAATGTAAAAATTATTAACACCTCAGGGCCTTTACACTCCAGTCACTGTCATGGGATCCATTTCAATATCTGTATTAATGTTCTTTGAAATATCAGGTTGATGTCATCTCTTGAATTTTATGTCCCCTTTTACTGAAATATCAACTGCCGTGAGCAAGAGGGTCTGACCTATACCCTTCAAAATCAGCCTATGTAGATTTTACTTATTTATTTATTTGTGAAGACATTTATTTTTTTATTTTTTTAAGGTGGACACAATATCTTTATTTTATTTTTATGTGGTGCTGTGGATCGAACCCAGTGCCTCACATATGCCAAGCGAGCAGGCTACCACTTGAGCCACATCCCCAAACCTAACATATGTAATTTTTTAATATATTTTAAGCATATGAAAAGCTTGATTAATAATGAGTAAATAAAGAATACTAGAAGGGCTGGGGTTGTGGCTCAGCGGTAGAGTGCTCATCTGGCACGTGCGAGGCCCTGGGTTTGATCTTCAGCATCACATATAAATAAATAAAATAAAGGAATTATGTCCAACTACACCTAAAAAATAAGTATTTTAAAAAAGAGAATACTAGAAAATTATGGAAAACATTAAAACACTAGTGATAATTTATAGGAAAATAATGAGCATTCAGCTCAGTTTAATTATCATATACATATATACATATAAGCAGAGAGAAATTTAAATGCATTTATATGTTGAGAGATATTACAGAAAAGTTTTAAAAAAATAATGTTTCCCACATATTTTGTTTATTTGCTAAATTATCTTAAATATTTATAAGGAGAATAATAACATGTATGACATGGAAATATATTTGTACACATTACTAAACGGAAGTATCTCTTGATAAAAAATACATAATGGCTATCAAATGTTTGGTAGTTGATTAAAATATTCAATATAACCAATGTTCAAAAGAATGTTAATAATCAAAAGTTGGGGTTTTAAAATATTTCTTAGAGATTATATCACTTATGAATGCAAAAAAATTACAGAGTAATAAAATCCTATTTGAAATTACCTTCATTGCTACAGTTCAACTATTATTAACATATTTGTACATCTAATATCATTAATGTAATTTTCTTGACATGATTACTTATAAAATACTATACATGAATAAAGGATCTGGAAATAAATTACAGTGATCTTTTCTTCTACCCCAGAGAACTAGTCACTTGAATATTTCTTGTTTTTTAAAATTTATATTGTAAATATAATTCTGATAAATATTTTAAAATTTTCAAACAATTGTTGTCAAACATTCAGCAATAGTATTTTCAGTAACTTGTTTATATAGGCAATAGACTTCCTAAGAGTTATTGTCCACATATGCTTCCAAATTAAATTCTTCAGCACATTTAATATTATATTGACCATACAATTATGGGCTTATGATATGATTAATCCCAGTGTAATTTTAAAAACAAAATAAGTATACTCTTTCAGCTTAGGAATATAATTACATAATTATTGTGCTCAATTTAGTATCATTAGAGAGATTACAGAATAAGGTAGATAATGACACAACTTTGATAGTTGAATTTTGTTCTTAAAAATTATGTAATAGAAATGAAGGGATTAATAAAATCAATTAAAACTTATGCATTTAAGTAATATTCAGTTGTATTAGAATGACTGGGTTTTTTAAAGCTCTTTGACACGAATGAACAAAAGCAGAAAATATTCATTGAGGAAAACAACATGAGTTTTTTTTTAACATCATACTATGTCAAAATATGTTTTAAGAAAAAATAAAAGTCTTTTACATTTTTTTCAAGAAATTAAAGAAAGAAATGGTTTCTCAGTCAGATAATAGTTATCCATGTTAGGCTCTACAAAAGAGCCCTAATTTTGTCCAAATCAAGAATATGTGGAAATCCAATATCCATCTTCCCAGTTTCCATATACTTAAATGGAACTATGGAACATGATTCTGCCCAATTAAATAATACTCATCTATAAAATAAGAGAAATAAAACAAAATTAGCTTATTTTGAATGTATAATGACAGATTTTAATTTAAATGAACTTCTTTTTACATTATTATCTCTACAATGGAGGAAATAATAACTTCAGAGTGCTGGGGGAAACCTCAGTGCACAAAATCTGTTATGCTTTCATGAACAGAGAATTTAATCTCTTATCAGGGCTTGTCCTAGCCACATGTATGTTGGAGAAATACTCTCTATGCTCACAAATTTCTGGAAGAGCATAAAGAAAGGAAAAAAAAATAATGTATCACAATGAACATTTTATTGTGATTACTGCTTTAAAGTTAATATTATAGTGTATTCTTGAAAAATATATAAATTTTCAAATGTTAGCCCTCTTATTATATTGCTGTCTCACTTAAACATAAGTTTACTGTCCATCATGCACTAAGTTGTATGATAGGAAAAAAGAAGAAATTATTTAAAATTCTCATGTTTTTCTTTAAAGTACAGAAAACCATTTTAATGTGTAAATCTTGAAAGAGTTCTTCAAGATCATCACAATTAGGCCGAAATCCAAATAGCTCTGGACTGTAGATTTCAAATATTTGAAATAAATTAATTATTTAAGTTCAATGATAGCCAAATTCTGTGGCTGACATTTTGTCTTAAAACTGTTGTTTCACAAAGAGAATGAGTGAGACAAGTTGTAAATTTATATGAGTGAAAAATCTATGATCTTAAGATTTAAAAACTTGATCTAAAATATTAAAATTAAGATTTTACAGGGGAAAATGCTTCAGAAAATTATAAAGGGCAAGTATTTGGAGACATGGCTCCAAAAGCACAGGATACCAAAGGAAAAAATAGACAAACGGGACTGAATTAAATGAAAATACTTCTGCACAACAAAGGAAACAATCATCAGTTTGAAGAGGCAATATACAGAATAGGAGAAAATACTTGCAAACTATAAATCCAACAATGGATTAGTATCCAAAATATATGAGGAATTCTAAAAACTAAATATTACAATCAAAACATTCCAATTTAAAAAAAACTGTTCAATAGACATATCTCAAAAGTAAACACAGATATGTCTAACAGGTATATGGAAAAATACTCAACATCACTAATCAGGAGTGCAAATCCAATCCACAATGAGATATCTTACCCCACTAAGAATGACTGTTTTCTAAAAGACTATAAATAACAAATGCTGGCAAGGATCTGGAGAAAATGGAACCCTTATACACTTTTGCTAAGAATATAAATTCGTGCAACCGTTAGGAAAGACAGTATGAGGTTTCCTCAAAAAGCTAAAATTAGTAATAATATATAACAGAGAAGTCCACTTACTAGGTATATTGCTTTGCAAATAATACTCTTAAAAGAATTTAAAAAATCACATATCAGGAAAACATAATTCCAAATTATATTTATGTGATAAAGGATTTGTAACTAAAAACACCGAAGAAGACATTAGAAGATGGAAAAACCTCCCTTGTTGATGGATTGGGAGAATTAATATTGTTAAAATAATCATACTATCCAAAGCAATCTACTGATTCTATGAAATCCCTATCAAAATACCAATGACATTTTTCAGAGAACTAGAAAAACAACCCTAAATTTCACATGAGCGCTTGAAAGAACACAAATAGCCAAAGCAATCCTGAGCAAAAAGAGCAATGCTGGAGGCATCATAATACCTAATTTTAAAATAGATGGCAAGGCCATGTAACAAAACCAGTTGGCATAAAAACAGACACATGGACCGATGGAATAGAATAGAGAACCCAGAAATAAATCCCTACATCTACAGCCAAAGATTCTTGACAAAGGTGATAAAAACATACATTGGAGAAAAAACAGCCTCTTCAACAGATGGTGCTGAGAAATTGGGATATCAACATGTAGAAGATTAAAAGTAGACCCTGGTCTCTCACTCTCTATAAAGTTTAACTAAAAATGGATCAAATGCTTTCACATTATACCTGAAACTTTGAAGCTACTAGAAGGAAACCTAAGGGAAATAAACAATTCAAGATACTGATGCAGGCAATGATTTCCTAAATAGGACTGCAATAGTTCCAGAAACAAAAGAAAGAACTGACAAATGGCTTTTACCCAACTAAAAAGCTTCTACACTGCAAAGAACAACATCAACAGAGTGAAGAGACAACAAAAAGGGAAAATCTTTGCCAGTTGTTCATCTGACATATGATTAATATTCAGAATATATAAAGAATTCAAAAACTTAACCACCAAGTAACAAGTAATCCAGTGGGCAAATGATCTGAACCATCACTTCCCAAAAGAAGAAGCACAAATGACCAATAAATATATGAAAAAATGCTAAATATCTTTAGCCATTGGGGGTATTCAAATCAAAACTACATAGATTTCATCTTATCCCAGTCAGAATGGCTGTCATCAAGATTACAAAAATAATCAATGCTACTGAGGATCATCAGTCTTTATGATTGGATGAGCCTTTATACACTCTTGGAAGAAACGTGAATTAGTACAACCACTACGAAAATCAATATGAAGGTTCCCAAAAGACCTGAAAGTAGAACTACCATATGATTCATTTATACTAGTCCTGGTTATACACCTGAATGAAATGAATTTGGCATATAAAAGCATCCTTGTGTTTATAGTGACACCATTCACAATAGTCAAAATTTACAATCAACCAGATACCCATCAACAGATGAATGGATAAAGAAAATATGGCATATATACACAATAGAGTATTATTCTGCCAAAAAGAAGAATGAAAGCATTTCCTATGCAGTAAAAAAGATGTATGTAGAGGTCATGATGTTAAGGGAATTAAGCCGGACACAGAAAGGTCTTACATGTTTTCTCATATATGTGGAAACCAAAAAAATAAGAAAAGAGAAAAAGATGGCCTGAAAGTAGAAGAGGGTCTGTAAAGGAAGAGGAAGGGTGTTGGGGAAAGGACGAAGAGAGGGGCAATAGAAGGAATGGTAGACAGGATCAAAGCACAAGCATGTATGTCTGGAAATATCATAGTGCAACCCATAAATTTGTATAATTAATATGCATTAATAATTATTTTAAAAAGTTATTGTTAGAAAAATGAAAAGGAAAGCCATAGGCTGAGAGAATATATTTGTAAAACTTACTTCAAAAACTCCCACAATGCAATACATAAATGGAATACCCAAATGCAAACAAAAGGATTAGTATCTAGAATATCACACCCCATCTAAGAAGTTATGCATGTAGGAAATAAGCATAGTAGAAGACACTCACCATCAGTTTTCATTAGGGAAATGCAAATTAAAACAATAAGATATTGTTAGACATATTAGAATAATTAAAGTTTAAAAAACCTGGCAATAATGTTGGCAAAGAAATGCAGCAACAGGAGGTCATGGCCATTTTGGAAGAAGTTGGTATGTTTCTTACAAAGTCAAATATGTGACAGATAATCAAGATCCTAGGTATTTGTTCAACTCTTTGAAAATTTACATTCACTCAAAATCATTTATGTGAAAATCAAAGCAGGATTATTTACAATTGCCCCAAACTGGAAGGAATCAAGATGTCTTCAATTTGTGAATAGATAAACAAACTGACATACATATACATTTTAACATTATAAAGTAATAACAGGGAATGAGCCATCAGTAAGGAGGAAGTTTAACTGCATATTACTAAGTAAAAGAAATGAGTCTGAAAAGTCTACATATTTAATGATTTCATTTATATGACACTCGGAAAAAAATAGAGGTTAGGAAAGGCAAGAATCTAATGCTTACTATAAAACAAGAACCTATCAAAATGCATGACAATCTCACTGATGGGGTTGGAGAAGATGTGTTCTTATCTAAGTAACTTTAAAATGAGTGAAGATTCTAAGATGATAGACAATTACAACTCTTTGTAACAGTAAAGAAAAAAAAATCTGTATATAAGCCCCAAATAAATAGTCTTCACTTGTTTAAATTTGGATGGGTTTTGTTAATTTCAACGCTAGACTTCAGGGGAATGCAAATTAACACTGTTATTTTTCTATATTAAACAGTTGAGATAATCAACTTATAAAGAGCAAATATTTATTTTGGCTCATTGTCTGAGCCTTCCGAGTCCATGTTTAACTGCTCTGGGGATTTTGGGTCTGTGGCAAAACAGTGCATCATGGTGGGAGTAAATGGTAGAGCAAAACTGTTCACCTCATGGCCAGAATGCAAAAGAGAGAGAAAGAGGAAGGGACTGGGATCCTTCTATGCCCTTCACAGGGCATACCCACAATGATCTAAAAACCTTTCACTGGGCCCCAACTCTTTTTTTTTTTTTTTGTAACTTCTCAATAGTGCCACTGTGGAGCATAAGCCTTTACACATGCCTTTTGGGAACAATGCAGATTCAAACAATACTCAAAATCATAGTGTTACTCTATATGTATGCTTACATGGTAAAGTTAAATAGCTAATGATTCTGAGCCTTGGTGAGAATGGTTAGCCGAGGTTTTCAGTTGGATATGATATTTTTACTTGCGGTATATTTGTCAAGTCTGAAAACATTTTGGTTTTCACAACTAGAGGGGAGGGCTGTGTTACTGTGCTTTTGGCATCCAATATGGGAAGATGCCAATATGATAATAAACATATAAAATGCACAGGAAAGGACCCCACAACAAAGAATTTGCACAAAATCTCTAAGTACTGCTACTGAGAAATCCTGCTATAGAGCAAAATATAACCCTCAAACATCGTGAGTGGTAAAGCAAAATGATAAATGCATGCTGAAAACCACTATGACAGTATCTTACGAAGTTAAATTTGCACATACCATATGACCCAGCAATCCCACTTTCAAATATTTACCTAAGGGAAATTAAAACATATTTTCACACAAAGATTGTAGGGAGATGTTCACAGCAGCATTATTTGTAATAATGGATAAACTGGAAGCAAAATGACAAATGAATAAACAAATTTTGGTGTCCATAAGACAGAATTCTACACAGTAGCAAAAAGAAACAAAATGTAAATATGCTATAGTAGATATACAGGCTTTCGTAGAAGGCTAAAGGGAAGAAGATTATATCTCACTCCATTTCCATGAGGCAGGACGCTTCACCTCAGGTGAGAGGCAACCCTGCCCATAAACGCTATCCTTCAAGGCTAGGACTACTTTCCCAAAACAAAAAGAACTGGTGTAGCCAGCTTGTAGACTTTTCAACTTTGGAGTATGCTCAAAACATTGAGGCACTGTGCTTTGGGTGGTCCCAGGTTCATTGTGATACCATTTACATTGTACTTCTGGTCCCCTGTAATTTTTTCTTAGGTATGTCTGGGAACATTTCTAATGTAGACTCAGATGCACTAATCTACTACTAGAAAGAGGTATAACCACCCCAAGTAAATAACTCATGGCCTGGGAGGAACCCAAAGAGATCATAAAAGCCCACATGGCAGAATAAACAAAGCCACCCACTCTCTCTTGGTATGGTCTAGTTCACATCCTCTGGAGTATATTTTCACTTCACTGAATAAATCATTTATGCTGTGTCTCTCCACTGAAACCTTTCTTTGGGCAAGACATGAACCAAGGAATCCACCTCCCAGTAACAAATGCATTATCAACATGGTGAGCGGCAAAATCAATATTAAGTAAAACAAATTAAAAAAAAACTTTATTGTCTTTGATCCCATAATTTTTGATAGAAAATTCTAGAATAGGTAAAATTAAAATGACAAAAGTCTGGTCAGCCATTGCCTAGGGCCAAGGTCAGGAAAGTACATGTAATGCAAGGGTAGGAGCTCTAAAGTATAAGCAAACTATTCTGTACCTTCATTGTGTTGATGATCAAGTTATGTAATTACTAAATGACATCAACGTATGCACATAAAATAAGTAAAAATGACTGAATGAACATTTGCCCCAAAAATATGCTAAAAAATTTTAAATAGAAAGTGTCCAATTGGGTATGATTAACTACCTGTGTCGAATGCCCTCAGAGAGGTCATAAGTTACAAACAGAAACAAGAGGTCACTGATCACCTTTTTAAGAGCAGTTTGAGGTTGGTGGGGTTAATATCTTCAGTGAGCTGTGCATAAATGGGGAGTAAGAAAACAGATAATAAATGCACAGAACATTTTTAGTAAGTTTTAATTGAATGACGAAGAGAGATTGCATGACATGAAAAACAAGGGCAGCTAAAGTGGGACTGTTTTATCATAGAAGAGATTAAGAGACTGAAGGAAAAGGCATGTGATAGGATTAGGTTGAAAGCTTGACTGGCATGGCTGTCCTTGGTCAGGACAAGAGATGCTTCCTCATCCAAACTAGGAATAAGGACAGTTCTGTGGGGAACAAGTAAATTGGTGGTTTCCTTGATTTTCTCAGTAAAGCAAGAAACAAGGAAAATTGTTTTGGAGTCGAGGAAGATGATGGCTTTATAAGAATTGAAGTTTTGTAATCAGAAGGCAGGATCAGTATTACTGTAGCTCATCAAAACGAAAACAAAGCGAAAGAGCTATAATGCTGATGGTCAAAGTTTATAGAATACAAATTGAAATGGTTCATATTATAAAGTTGACTGATACCAATAAAAAGTATATTCTTATAATCTTAGAGGTAAAATGTTTAATTGTAGGATTGATTTGTTGGAGTTTTGCTTAACAGATGTGGCTGAAGAAAGGAGATACAAAAGGAATGAAAGATGTTGGTGCAAGTTTAATATCTACAACAAAGAGAAAAGAGTTCAATAAAGACGTGTTCACTTTCTTAGCATTATTTCTCTCTTAGAAATATATCCTTACTTCTTTCACACACACACACACACACACACACACACACACGAATATTCATATGCACATAATCTGAAGCTAAGACAGTTTCAAGAACACATCTTCCAGAGCATATGCTAAAGGAGATAAATATGTAAAAACATGGACCAGACAAAATTGATTTTTAAGCCTGTTGATCACTGTTGGTGTTTGCTTATATTTAAATCATCTGTCATGTAAATCCAAAATAGAAGTGTATAAACTCTTACATTCAATCCTTACACTTATTTTAATGACAAATACAAATTTGGGAATAACAGATCCTTTTGGATGGTCTTGTTTCATGATTAATCCATCATTCCATCACAGTAACATAACACTTAATGTAATTTGTCTACTCCCTTTATTATGCACAATTCTTTTATGCTGAACATGAAAAAATGCATGCCAGGAACAGGAACATAGTTTGGCGGGGATGAGAAGTATCATGGATTGAACTCAGGGGCATTTGATCACTGAGCCACATCCTCAGCCCTATTTTGCATTTTATTAGAGACAGGGTCTCACTGAGTTGCTTAGTGCCTCGCTTTTGCTAATGCTGGCTTAGAACTTTTGATCCTCCTGCCTCAGCCTCCTTAGCTGCTGGGATTACAGGCATGTACCACTACACCTGGCTAGGATCATATTTTTAAGAGGTCTTTTTATTGTTACTTGTACAACATCTTAACAATAATAGAAACTTAAAAATAATGTTATCAAACCAAGACTTTACAATTTTGTGCATATACAAAATAAAATGGTACAGTTTTTTGTTTTAATTATATAAAACAAAGTGTCTTGCATGTGATAGTTTCTATTGATTATTATTGCCATATTATTTTCTGTTTCAAAACTATATAACTGTTTTTCTTCAATATAACTTCATGTCGTTAAATATCTTCCAAAATCTCATATAAATAGCATTCTATTATACCAATATACCTAATGTACACACACACACACAGATTATATATATATATATATATATATATATATATATATATAGTTGGCCTAAGTAACCTAATACAAAAATATTAATAAAAGAAGTTGTAATTTTGAAATTCTCATGTAACAACCCTCCAAAGCTTTAAAAGACATATATCTCAGCTTCATCCACAATTTATTTTTCACTTAACCTTCCTAAGTTCATAATTCCTATGCTTACATGTATGTGTACAGGCTTCATTCAAGTAAAAAAACAAATGTAGCAATAACAATATGTACACCTTGAAAAGTCATTCATCAATCTCTAGAGGTATAGAAGGTTTTTTCCTTTCCTTTTTTTCTTTTTATGTGTTTAATTTCTGATATATTGTGATCTGTGATACTGAAATTTTCCAAGTTAAAGTCCAAGTTCATTTACAATGAAGTATTGATTATTTTAGAAAATAAGTAGTTGAAAAAAATCTCGTACACATCTTTACAAGGTAGGTTAACCACCACTTTTAAAGGCAGAGAGAAATGCATTTGTCTCGACTGCAAAAACCTAAGGTTAGATAAAGAATCCAGCAATAAAGTTGAAAAGCAGAAGGGATAAAAGGGACAGGGTATTATTAATGCTTATCACTCCTTAGGTCCATGCAGTTCAATGACAGTTTCAAAAGGATGTGCTGATAAAGGATTTGCCTGTCGTTTGACACAGTGTGCGGTGGTTCCAGTAAGCCTCTTGTGGAATGAAGAAAGCCAAGATACTTTTGAAGCTTGAATAGAAGAGTGACAGCTCTGAACCCAAGTGGCAGCCTTTCCCTCAGGCTTTTGTGATATATATATATACCTTTTTCTTTTCCAGTGCTAGTGCTAATACCAAAGCTGTAACTAAAATTACTGCCTCCTTCCTGGAAATTTTTATGAACACATGTAGCAAAACCCTAAATGTTCAGGAAAATATCATTGTTGCACTTTATTGCAGATGCAAAATTCATTGCATCTTTCTAGACTATATCACTGAAAAAACCATTGTGTTAGTGACAATGAAAAAAATGTCAAAAATATCAAATATATGGATTTATGTATTCTATCACACATAGATTTCTAAAATGTTAAAGATAATAAACTCCAGCTAAATGTTTAGATCATCAACTTGAGTATATATGACCTACTGGACAAAAAATGAAATAATTGTTTAAAGTTGAATCAATATTTTGCTCATTTGATTTATATGATAATAGATTTATGTAGTTAACACTAAGTGTCTTTTACATAGTCTCTAAACCTTCATACTAATAGAATAAAAGACCTGAAAATATATCAAATTAAGAGTTTCAAAAAGGCATTTGTGTTGGGCGCAGTGGCACACACCTGTAATTCCACCAGTATGGGATGCTGAGACAGGAGGATCACAAGTTTAAGGCCAGCATCAGCAACTTAGCGAGACACTTTCTCAAAATAAAAAGGGCTGGGAATGTTGCTCAGTGGTAAATTGCCCCTGGGATAAATCTGCAGTACATCCTCCCTTCTGAAGAAAAAGGTATTTGCTTTTTTATAGCTGGCCTTTTTCGCTTGGTATATTATCAAAGTTCATTCATGTTACAGCATTTATATTATTATTATTATTTTTAAGTCTGAATACTATTTCAATGTAAATATATATATATGTATATATGTGTGTGTGTGAAATATATATATGTATATATATATATATATATATATATATAGATATATATATATGTGTGTGTGAACTTCTTTTTATTTATCGATTTATATGTCCATGGACATTTGGGTGGTTTCCACCTTTTTACTATTGTGAAGAATAATGCTGTGAACATCAGTGTACATCTGTGCCTGTATCCCTGTGTATAATTCTTTCAAAATAAGAATGATAGGAGTGAAGTTGCTAGATTTTATGGTAACATTAACTTTGAGGATCTGTCAAACTGTTTTCCATAGTGACTGTAACATTTTGTGTTAGCATTAGCAAAGTACAAGGATTACAATTTCTCCCATATTCTCATCAAATTTTCTAATTTTCACTATTAAAAATAATCATCATAGTGGGCATGAAGTGATTCTTCATTGTGGTTTGATGTTAATTTCTCTAAGATCTAGAGATGTTTAATATCGTCCCCTGTGCTTATCAACCATTTATATATCTTTCTTTGAGGAAATGCCTGTTCAAGTCATTTTCCCGTTTTAAAATGTTTGTTGTTGTTGTTGTTGTTGAATAATAAAAGTTCTTTATATATTCTAGATATTAATACTTTACTATATTTTATTTGAAAACAATTTCTTCTATTCTGTGATTTTTCTACATGTGTATATTTTAATCATAATAATTTTCTTATATTTGGATATGGCTCCTTTGTTCTAGAAATGCATTATAAACATTATAGGTTACAATCATCCATTATCTTTCCTTTTATCTTTTTATATCTCTGGTTTCTGTTGATTGGCAACCATACTTACTATTCCTGGGGTGCAAAACTTGAATATAACAGAAGTACATTTTTATAGTTGGTTCATTTTATTTCAGAGACTGTTTACCTATCTTGTGGCAAATATTCATATATATATATATAACCTAATCAATGGATTAATCCACTGATATGATATGGATTAACTGCCTGGTAACTGTAGGTAGGTGGGGAGTTGCTGGAAGTGGTGGGTCACTGGAGCCCATAACTTTGACATTTGTTTATATTTTGACCCTGGTGAGTCAAACTCTCTCTCTCTGCTTCTGGGTTGCAATGTACTGAAGCTGTACCTCTTCCATGTTCTTTCATCATGATATTCTGCATCACCTGGGGCTCAGAGCTAAGGAATCAGCCAACCATGGACTGAACTTCTGAAACTATGAACCAAAATAAACTTTTCCTCCTCTACTTTGTCCATGTCACATTTTTTGGTCAAAGAAACACAAATCTGACTAAAACCTATGTTTAATATACAATACTCACAGTTATAGACAATGATAAAAAATAATGCAATTATCAGTAGTTATTAGAAGTTTAATTCTCATTTTGTATCATAGTGAAGTAAGCCAATCCCCCAAAAAACAAAGGCCGAATGAATGTTCTCTCTGATAAGTGGATGATGATCCATAATGGGGGGAGGGGGAATGGGAAGAATGGAGAAACTTAGGATTGGGCAAATCGGAGGGAGGGGAAGGGATGAGGATGAGGTAGGAAAGATGATGGAATGAAAATGAGGACATTACCCTAGGTATACATATGATTGTACAAATAGTGCAACTATCTGTTGTGTACAACCAGAGAATGAAAAGTTGTGCTCCATTTGTGTATAATAAAAAGAAATGCATTTTCCTGTCATGTATAACTAATTAGAACAAATAAAACATTTTAAAAAGAGTAGTAACTTTGAAAGTGTTTACCAATTTTACTCCAATCTCTACTTCAAATTTGGAAAGAGTTCAAGAGTTTTAGAAGAAAAGAAAAAAAATTTAGATGCTAGGAAGTACTAGAGATTTCATTTCACCACATTTCACCCTCCCTAATAAGCTCTAGAAAGAGAACAGGCTATCAGAAACCCTCAAGGCGTTTTGAGAATTCTGAAAAGATAAATATGTTCTTCCTTTTACAGTAAAGATAAAATGATTGGCAAGTCTAACTTCCCTTTTTTCTCTCCCTTCTCTAGATAAAGCAAGTAAACAAAAATAACCATTCTCTTTGTCTGAGAGCCTCAGAGAGCCTCAGAGACAGCCTCTGAAATTTCTAATGCCTCAGTATGAGAAAAGAACCACAGGGTATTTATTTGAGCTTAAAGTAGCAGGGAAGGGGGAAGAGAGAGAGAGAATAGGAAATGTAAAGAAGACTTTGGGGAGGGAAGACTTCCCAGTAACCTGACAGAACTCTGATAAAAGAGAAGATGGGGTTATATATGTCTCAGCAGATGCTGGACCCTGATCTAAGTACATATTCCAATTAATGACTTCAATTTGTTTTTCAAAGCTCAAAAAATCCATATGTAACCCCAGGAAACAGGTCATGTTACTTAGTTGACTATGCAAAGTCACTGCTACATTGGAAAGCTAAAGACTCAATATTTTAAAATAAAATAAAAAATACATTTTGCACACTTGTTTATTAATATAGTCTATAGTTATGAATGTCATAGAACACATTTAAAGTAGCAAAAGTATTCATAATTGCCTGAATTTATTACTGAGAGTTGTATGCTTTAGTTCTTCAGAAGATATATATTGTACATGTAATACACATTTTTCCTTATGCAACTCAAGTTAGGAAGAGATGAAAGAATATGAAGCAAGGGGATAAAGAAAAGAAGAACAGTTTGGAGGAATTTTGAATATTTAGTTGATTGGACTGGATTTGAGATCCAAGAAGTTTCTTGCTCTCTGATTTACCTTGGGGATATTGTGAACTAGTCACTACTTGTTCTAAGGACAGTGAAATTGCACGAATTAAGGCAGAAACAAAATGGAACTAGTAAAAGATGTGAGCCACAAATATGGACTCATATTTTGTACTTGTAACAGATTAAGTTCTTCTGATTACTGCCATTCCTTTCCCCACCCCCAAATTTCAAATCCGAACTTTGGAGCAGCATTATGTACTTTCAGATATTTAAATGTATGTCATTTGTATTCTAAGTTTTATTCACATCCAAAAGGGACTCTTTTGTAGTCTGCTTGAATATCCTGAAGCTTTCACTGTGGATTTCTTGCTACTGAAGAATTTCTTAGAGAAGGGGAATAATTATATTCTTTTAGTGCTTCAAGAGGAAGGGAAAAGATGATGAACTTTAGTGCATTGGTAATGGAGGTTACACAAAAGGCACAATTATTAAATTTTATCATTACACAGTGGACTTGAGGTTGACAGTCAAGTGACAATTTTAAAAATCAGAAATAGAAGCATGTGCTTTCTTGAACTGAAGAGTAATATTTTTTAAGGCTAAATTTGCCATACAACAACAAAACACTAAAAAAACACTAGTCATACAACAAAGATTTCCAATATAGAGACATATAATTGCTGATATTAGGAAATATCTACAGTGTTAAGAATCATAGTTTCTCATTCTTTAAAACTCAGGAAATATAAAATGCACTTAAAACTATCATTTGTACACCAAAATGTGTTTTTTTCTATATGCTATAAGAATTTAGAATAGAAATGTTTAACTTTAAGAGATGAAGCCTTGACATGCTTACAAATAAGAAAAGATAGTTTTTGAATACAGAATAATAACAGCTGAAATAGGGCATCAGTGAAGCAATACATAAATCTGACATGATATTGGCCAGGCATCAAGAAATTCAGCCAAAAGTTTTTAGGATGATGGGAATGAGAACACTCAAGTTATGACTTATTTGGGTTAAGAACAGGAGATCCAAGATGCTGTCGACATGCTCCATTGAAGAAAAGTCCATAATTATAACAACAATTTGACAACCATGATGTAGCATTATTCATATGAAAGCAATGGAAATAACAGTGGTCATCAAATAGAATGATTAAAGAAGCAAAATGTCTAAAGCTAAATAAAATGAAGTAAGAAAAGAAAATGCTATACATTTTACTATGTAGTATTAATTTCAATATATGCCATTTTAAAGAATATTAAGAGTTTATCTTTGTTTTTCTTAATTATTGGGTAAGAAAACAGTAATATGATCACTATAAAATTTAGTAGAGCTTCCAGTCAAAAGAGTTCATACTGTTACCTTTGTTCTTCACGTTGAGTATCCAATGGATGTAACCATGCCTTCTGGGGACATCAGCATGTAACTGTTGACCAAAATTGCTGGAACCCCTTGACAACCTTAATAGATTATGTTAGGAGACTGTTACTGACTATAAATACCTTACAAATACAAACAATGGAGGTAGTGATTGGCTTAAATATTGACAATGTTATTTAAAAAGGGAAAAAAAAGTACACTGAGTAGAACCAGGCCGGAATTTAAAGTGAGTTTTCATTATTCAACTCATGATGAGTTAATAGTATTATGTAGTAAAATTTGATTATTTTTCTTGTCTATGACCAATTAGTTTTCTAATACACAAAAGATATAAAAATACATATGTTACAATTATTAGATTTCATGAGGTTTGTGTTGTGTTTAATTTTAGCAAAAATAAAATACTTTCCTAAGAGGAAAATTCCTGAGCTAAATATAATTTAACATATCTAAATTTAGAGTAAGAGCTTAGATGATTGTTCTATGTATCTTTGAGGCACTTGTAAAGTGTTTGTAATATTACTGTCAATACCCAAAGACAATTTAATCATAATGTATTCAAAGAAAATGTTTTTCTAATTTTGAAAATCATGTAAATTAGAAATCCTGCAATGCTCAATAAGTTTCTACTAGATGTGCTACTATTTAACTTTATACAGAACTAAAATCATATATGGGTTATTTGATATAACCTAAAAACTAGTTTCAAGTTTTTATCTAATAAAACTGGCACACTAAAATTAATTATTTTTTAAATATTAACTGAGAACAATATATTATCTATGTAAGTCCATTTAAAAATAGTATAAAACTATATTTAATAAAAGATTTTTATAATGCATAAAAAATCAATGACAGCAATTTGAAATGATATTACATTTATGAAAAAATATTCAATTGAATTTTTCCTATAGATGTCCTTTTGCACAAAAGTCATGCTGAAGTTTAATTGAAGTTGGGAAAAGCTAGCCTCTAACAAAGGCATTAGTTTTACTTATTACAATGGTAATAAATTAAAAATTTCACTTGTGGAATAAAAAATGCCAGCATGACTAGATAAAGGAAGGATTATTATAATTATCTTTCCTTAGTTCTTGGTCTTGTAACCATTCAATCATTGTAATTTTTGAAGTTATTAAACAGCTTCAATGTGAAATGGTACCCAGCTTTTTGAAAAACCCTTTTTATTTTCTGAAACATAGTCTTATAAGAAAAGGATAGATAGTGGCTGTGTTTTTGAAGACAAAGCTTATCTCTTCTGCTTCTAAAATAGTTGGGAAGAATTGGAGTACAATAGGTTTTGTGAAGTAATTTAACTATTTAAGATATTTAGTTCAAAGTACACAGAAGGTATCTGAACTCCTTTCAATACTGGTTCAAAATTTTATGAAGAATTTGGACTTTCAAACAGTAGTAATATAATTTAAAAATTTATGTTTTAGAGATACTGAAATCATTATAAATATTAATTTCAATAACATGCAAGTAGTTTTTACTATACATTATCAAACCCTAAGTTTTTAACTGCCTTATCATAAAAGATATGAAATGACACAGAATGTTTGTCCTTACTTTGATCAGACTAACTCTAAAGTCAGTTCTCAATTATATTTTACTAAAATAAGAGAAAGAAACCTAGTAAAAGTTTTTGTTTTGTCTATTTATTTATTTGAGTACTGGACATTGAACTCAGGGGCACTCAACCACTGAGCCACATTCCCAGCCCTATTTTGTATGTTTTTTGTAGACAGCATCTCATTGAGTTGATTAGCTACTTGCTTTTGCTGAGGCTGTTTTTGAACTTTCAATCCTCCTCCCTCAGCCTCCTGAACTGGTGGGATTATAGGCCTGTGCCAGTTCTAGTAGAAGTTTTATCTTTAATTGTACAAATAACTTTAGAATATACGTTTACTGCCAAGGCCAATGTCTTGGCTTGGCACCAGAATCACGAGGCACTCACAGCTTTGTAGGTTCAAACAGCAATTCTTTATTCCCGCTCTCACACCGCCTCCACACAGGTCCAGGGGCAAACACGTTCTGCCGTCTCCCGCACAAACCACCTCCTCCACGAGGCTATCTCCAAATCTCATGTTTTTCTCACGAGAACTCAACGGGAACAAGCAGCAGGAACACCGTAATCCCAGCAATAATCTTCAACTTCCAACTTCCCTAAAACCCATTATCTTAAACTGGCAACGCCTTAAACTCAAGGAGCCGGTTACTTCCTCAAACCTGATCAGCTCTAAACCCAGATCTGCCTTGGTCCTTGAGCAAGGTCACCTTATTAAAGCATGCATGCAATGTCCCATCAAATGTCCTCTAAGCAGCATGGGGTACGCTTGGCAAGGAAATTTCGATGCGTCATTCCTACTTGGTAATGGCCCTCAGCAGTTTACCATACGCAAAGACATAAATACTTTAGAAAAGAACAGACTTACATATAACTAAACTGAATAGCATTTTGGGGACAACTCAAATGTCCCTGAACTAGTAAATGAATGTTTAAAGGTGCATCATTCTATGAAATGTTCATTGACAACCAAAAAAGGCAAACCACTGTTAGGTACCATAATACTTACAAATCTTAAATGCATTTTTCTAAGTGGAAGAATATCCAAATATTGGAATTATGTGATTTCAGTTATAGGACATCATGAAAGGAAAATTTGGGGCGAAAAACAGTGATAACTAAGACTTGAGGTGTGAGTGCAAAGAGCTGAGAGTAGAAAGGTGGCAGAGGCATGTGGGGTGAACATGCTGTTCTATATAAAACTGCTGTGTCTACATGACTATGCATTTGTCAAAACTGACAGAACAATACATCACGGAAATGAATTCTTTTGTGTTAGGTTGTTTAAAAAATCAAGTAGGTTATAGGGGAAAAGACGGAATGGAGACTGTGACAGATGAGTATAACAGTTAAACTGAAGAGGTTGGAAAAAAACAGCTGACCTTTGTAATTTTGCAAAATAATATTTGGCAGGATACTGTAAAACTAAAGACAAAAAACTGCATGAAACACTATATTCTACTTGGTAAGATTTTTTTGTGGTGTAGGAAATTTGGAACTACTTTACAAGTATTATAGAGTGGGAAAAAATTAGTAAATATAATATGGACAAAAATAGACAGGTTTCTGACTTTAGTAAAATGAAATTAAAAGTACAGTAAAAAGACTTCTAGAATGAAAGGGGTGCTGAAGGTCAGGTTAAGATTTCAGTGTAGACCCATGTACCTATTTAAAAATATAGAGAGAGGTAAAGACAGGTTGTGACTAAGTTATGTATTTTCTGGCTGTATATGAAGCAGGGACAATGCAGTAGCAATGAATAGAACCTGGTTTCTATATCCTATGCTGCAATAATAAGGATTCAAAACTAAACCAGGGAAAATATAAGGTGAGTCTGAAGCATTCTGTTGTGCCTGAAAGTAAGAAAATGTGAAAACAAAACAAAACAAAACAAAAAAACCCCACAACAACAGAAAGATAGAGGTCATATTAAGAGGACACAGGCTACAGCTTCAAAGAGCTTTCAATACCAAAGTTAGAACATCTTGAACACAAAATAAATAACAGCAGTGTTGTATCATAAACTGTAAAGTAAAATAAATTTCCATCAATCCCTACAATTTAAATCAATACTAAATGGATAAATGAGGATAAATAAAAGCTTTTCTTTACAGAGAAACTCCAATGTGCAAGGAAAAAATGTATATAGAGAATTATCACTGGAACTCCTCTATGGATGCTAAATTAGTGGGTGAAAATTTCAACAGAGGCAGTATGGGTGTATAGTCTCAAAATGCCTCAAAATACAAGGGCTGGGGATATAGCTTGGTTGGTAGAGTGCTTGCCTTGCACACACAAGGCCCTGGGTTCAAACCCCAGCATGACCAAAAAAAAAAAAAAAAGAATGATTTCACAATGCCTCAAAATAATTAGAAAGAGAAAATTTTTAAGTTCATAACTGGAGAAATCTGGAATATGCCACATTGGTCAAATTGTCATGATTCATAGTTTAAGTAATGACTGGACATCCCTGTACCCTCTCATATGAAACACTGAGAAGGGCATAAAACCTCTCTGGGATCCTTCCTAAAAATGCATAATCTCAGTCTTACCATGAGAAAGCAAACATCAAGCACAAATTGAGTCATTCTACAAAATCTTCCCAGCTATCTTCAAAAAGATTGAAGGTAATAAAAGACAAGACAGTTATTGAGTGCATCAGCCAATAGGACATGACAATAAAATGTAAAGTGAAATCCCAGAATGGATCATAGAGTAGAAAGGGAGAGTTACAGAAAAATTGGTAAAATCCAAATGATTATACTTTAACTAAATTGTACTAATATAAATTCCTTATTTGTGATAAGTATTCTATCATTATGCAAAATTCTAACACGGGGAGGCTGGATGAAGGGAATACAAGAAATCTCTATGTTATTTTTGTAGCTCTTTTGTAACTGTAAAATTAGATCACAGTAAAATATTTTAAAATGCTGTTCATGAACATGATGTGGTTTTGTCTGATTAACTAGAATTTAATTTAAATAAAACGTATTGGTTTGTACTATTCACTGATGCTCTTTCTGAACAACATTTTAAAAATATTTAGAATAAATTGGAATAGCAAATGTTTCTTTTTCCACTGGAGTCACAGTCTTTATCAGGATAATATATTACTGTTTCCATTTTCCTCCATATTGATAATGTTGTCATGAACAGAGAACATCTGAAGTCCAATGTGTCAAATTCCCAATGCTTCATATTTAGAATATTAAAGATAGAGGATTGTGTCCCTTTGACTCTCATTAATTATATGCAGTTTGGATGACATTTACATTCTAGTTGATTCCATATTATAAAACCTGACACTTTTAAAGCTCTAGATGATAAAAATATATACTTGAATATTAATTTGGGCTCTTGCCAATTACATTGTACAACTGTGATTTTTCTGCAATATTTTGGGCCTTGGGCAATAGCAACATGGATATAAATATTTAAAATGTTTAATGAATGTCTTTACTGAGTACTGCCATGCTATTAATATCTGAAAAATGTGTGATATATTTATCTTACATACATTTTAGGCCATTTAATTAATGCAAGTTATTAAAGTCTTCGTTTAGACTGGATACCATCTGCAGTATGTGCCAGAATGATTAGTGTCAGAGTAGTTCCTAATTCATACAAGTTTTATTTAACTAGCTCTCTGAATATTTATTAGAAAAGGACACTTGTAAATATTGACAATTTAAAAACAAACTCAGTTAAGATGAATCATATTTAGGGAAAACTGTTTGAAGTGCATAGGACTTATTTTAGATTACAAATATTCCACACTGGAATCCTGAATAAATCAATGTGAGATGTGAGCTGCATATAATTTTTTACAAGTTCATTTAAGTACTTATGTTTTAGTATTGAGCCTATAGTATCTTTGATTCAAATGCAGAATTCTATCTTTGCCTGATGATTGTACTGGTAGCTCTTTCTTCTCTTCCCTGTTCTTCTTTCTCCTCTTTTTCCTTCTTCCTCCCTCCCTCTCCCTTCTTTTTTCTTTCAATGCTGAAGTGTTTTTAATTACACTATAAAAGTCTCTGTGATGGCTTAATTGAATACTTCATAGTTAATTTTCCCCCTTTCCCACTAAAAAGGGCTCTATATAGTAAATTCTTAAAGGAAACATAATTTCCCTGATTTAACAATACATAATTCAGCATACCAGTATTAACAATATGAATAGATGGAATATGCCAAAAAATCTCAAATTTGTCATTCTTTATAAATATTTTTCACTCCTATTCTCTCACTTCATCTTTTTGATAATCAAATAAAGTGTGCAGTGGAAACATCTTAATATACCTTTTGTAGACTCCTAAGTGAGACACTGTGGTTTTCTGGCTTATTTCAAATTTCTGTCTAGTGAGTAACAGAATCTGATCTTGAATGGGCATCTTGTTGATTTCCCCACCCTTGCTACCTGTACTAGATAATTCTTCTTTTTCTGAGGATTCACTCATCCTCATTTTTCCCCCCTAAGGATAATCCTCCCACTGTTTTTCTGAACTGCTCCTATTGCCACTTCAACATTTCAGTTCTCATTTGAAATTCCCAACTCCATGTGGCATCATCTTAATGACCACTATTAATTCTCCCACAAGTGACTATTAATCCAAATCCAGCAATCAAGGGTCCTTCCTCATGACTTCTCACAATGGACTAAGAAAGTGTCACTAGTTTATGAATGGCTACTTTGGGACATAAGAAATGAGAATTTTCTCTAGTCATTTTTCCCATTAAGAAGCCAGTCTACAATGACAGATAATGTTGATATTCAATGAAAATGGTGTAAAAGACAGCATGTTAGACCTGATTCATCTCCTGATTCCAATTACTCCTGAGTCACAGCTGTATTCCTGCATGTCTTACTATTAGATGATTCAATCTTATGGGAAATATTCAAAGTTACTCAATAAGCTCTCAATAAATTTAACTTTTGGCTATATCATTTTTAAGTTAGATTATTAACTGTTTAAACAAAAAATGCATTGACTAATTTGCTATGTAGACCGAATTATTAGTTTTTAGAATATCATTTAATTTATTGTTTCTGTGTCTGTATTTTTAAATATATTATTTTTGGTGAGTAATCTTAGGCTAACAATGTGCATCCTTTGCATATCAGATTCTAATTACATTTAATTTATACTTTATACACTTCCAATCTAATATTTCACACTTCACAGTATCATGCTTTTCATTATCTGCCCCATCTGTTACAGAACTATTGTTATAACTTTCATTTTTACATATATTATCAACCCTACCTTTTGATGTTGCCATGGTTGGCAGCTGTTTCCTTATGCAATGTAAAGTCGGGCTAATAGGTAACTTCGAAATCTAGATTTTCATTTGCTAGATGGACAAAATAATTGAATTGCCTGGGATGATGTACCCATGATTGATTTTGGTGTTTTGATATTTTGACTTGTGGCCCTTTAGGTTTTCAGAACCTTTACAACTGAGCTAAAGTAAATGCTATTGGAATAACAAAACTAGAGGACTGCACCTGCTTGTAAACTAATGAGCATAATTATATTGTCTGATTCTTCTCTTTGTCCAAATTCTGTCCCTTGGGTGATTTCTCAATATTGATAGGAAAAGGAATAGAGTGGTTCTATAGCCAATAGGAAAGAAGCAGAGACTGCTCTGTCTGCAGTTAATAATGGATTGCATCTCCGCTACCCTAAAATCTTTGTAACTTTCCAATATATATCTTATTTCAGTGAAAAGATTTATGATTGCTACCCTGGCTCTCTACACAACAAAATGGGGAAATATGTTGACCTACAGAATCCAGAAAGAAGTTTCCTTGGCAACCAGATGAGGATTAAAAGACCCACATTTGATGAAGATATTTTAAATATCCTCTGTTAAAGTCAATGTTCCTCACTAATCCATAATAACTGTAATGAAACATCTTGTTTCTCCACAAGGTCATTATCATAATCTTTATCATTTTGCATGATGTCTATTTAGTTTCTGTCCCACCTAAATGATCACAGAACTCTTAAGGTTGATAACAATGCCATTTTTATTATAAGCTCAGAATTTACCATGCTGTTTAGTAAGTAGTGAACAGTAAAGATATGTTGAATGTTTAGCCAAAGTCAACTCACCAGAACATTAGAACCAGACCTAGATTTTATCATGTGACTCTAGATTCAGAGCTCCTTCCAAAAACAACCTCCTAATTAGATCTGTTAAAAGTGAGATAAAAGGAAATAAAGATTTAGTTCATCAAGAATTTTCTGTTTCTATTAAGTGTTCGGTTTTAAGTACTTTTATCTTGATGTGCACATGAGATGTTCTGAATAATATTTCTAATTAAATACTTTAGAGTAAATAGATATCTTGATTTCCATTTCCCTTGGACTTTACCAGTAACCAGTACGATGAAAGCCAAGTTAATTGTCTTGTCCAAGTAGATGGATTCCCTGCAGATGAGCATTAATGAAAAAATACTACATCTTTTTTTCCTGTTTATAAACATAAAGGAGAAGGTCTTCCCCTTCCTTTCCCTGAAAGAATCTCTTCCTTGATTAGCCCTTTTATATGAAATGAAATTTCTTCAGGAGTCCTATAGCCCTATAGCCAGAAGAGTCTGGGTTTTTAGGATACAGGTGACTCATCCTCTTTGAAAGGTAAACCTCAAGCCATAAGCTCTTCTCGTTCTCTGGAAACATTGTGGGTTTTACCAATGAACCTGTTTGCAGGCTGTAACCATTTGCCTTCTTGGGAAGAGACAAGTTCTGTTATAACTTATCAGAGCAATTAGCTAGACAAATGGCTCTAGATCTAATTCTTCTGATAAGTCAAGAGTCTTAGAAAATCTAGATTTGTTTGTTTGTTTAATAAGAACTCAGATGAATACAGGAGAGCTTTATTTTCCCTGCAAAGTAAAAGTCGGCTTCTTTGAAGGAGATGGAGTACGATGAAAAAGAGAAAGAAGAAAGAAAAGAGGGGAAAAAACAGAAATAAGATCAGAGAAAGAGAAAAGGAAGGAGAGGAGAAAGAAGAAAACAAATACCATATGGTGACTGACTTGCTTAATATTGTTTTAACTAGTCAGAAAAGCAAGGATTGTTAAAAACAATTCTAACAGAGTACAGTGATATGGAAACCCAAAGTCTTCTCATGTCCAAGATTAAATGGCTCAGAATTTTCTCAAGAGAGATGTTGCTTTGTGATACATTTTATGAAAGCATTTCTCTTATTTATTGGATGGATATGGGATAATCAGAAAGAAAATTAATCTAGAAAAAAATTGTTTTTCTAAGTCTAGAGATTATATTTTCATTTTTTTATGATTGTTCAGAAGGGAAATTAGTTATTGGTTACTAATTTTAGAAAACTGTGGTTATTATTAATAATATCTATATGAACACCTAGAATAAAATTATATTTTACAACATTCATTTTGGGATAATTTCACACTCTGTTTATAATATATGTTCATATTTTATTGAATAATTATAAAATTGTCTGGAGAAGGTAAAACCTGAGCAGATCATTCAGATTTATGATTATGATTACTTTAGGACAGTATTCTACCTCATTTTTTATTTGACAGAGAAATTAACATAAAAAACGGATTTTCAGTCAAGGTCACATTCTCAAAATTTGCACTTGATGAACAAACTCCATTCATATTTTTCCATAGGTTAAAACTGTAAAATGTGTGAATTGGATTTGTAAACTTTTATAGCATTTAAATAAAACCTTAAGATCTGTGAATGCCTTCTATATTCATTATTAAAATTTTCTTCTGAATTAATAATACATTTCCTGGAAGTAAGTACAGCTCAAAGACAGATTGTTAAGCAATAAATTATTCATCAACATCTTACTAGGAAAAGTATGTGTACATAAAATAAAACTGTAAGCAGATGACTATTGGCTGCCCTGAATTATTTTTATGAAAGCATTTCTCTTATTTATTAATTAAAATTAATTCTCACATAATTTATTCATGTATTTTAATATGAGTAGATAAGGAAAACTGGGTATCCATCATGGAATTTAAAATATTTCTGGCCTAAAAATCAATTTTAATAAGTAAAAATATCCCCCAAAAATAATTGATTAAGTTGTACCAGTAACTAAGAAATTGTTAACTAAAACCACATTGAAATACAAATTTTTTTACCTATATGACAAGAATTTACTTTTGATCACTAGAGGGAAAAGCAGTCTCTGGCCACTTAAATTTTGGTCCTGCCAGTTTGGAGAAATAATATTAGTACCTCCTTAGTACCCCTGAAAACTAGGACAAGAGAAAATCCTTTCTATAGAGGTAAGAATTTTCTAACATGTAACCTACACTAGATCCACCCTGTGTAAGCTTAAAATGAGGCTTCACCAAGATATTTATGGGGGAACAAAATTATCCTGACTACCTTTCATGATGTCTTGGGCTTTGCATCGATTCACACTAAGAAACTCTAAAGCTATGTTTACACAAATTTAAAATAATCAGTCAATAAATGAAACGTCACTTAAATAAGATAAAAAGATGCTCCAAGAAAGTTTATAGAATCCAGAGTCTCTACACTGTTCAGTGTTCAAGAAAAATACATACATAAAAAAGAAAATCTAATCATAGTCAATTAAATACAGGCAGTCAGTAGAAAATGAAATTGAGATGTTCCCTGAATGTAATGTTACAGACATGGGAAAGCCTCATATTCTCACTTCTTCCCTCATTTGAAAATTTATCATAATTGTCCCTTGCACTTTCCCTTACTCCTCTTCCCCCTCATCCCTGCTGGGTCAAAAAACCTCTTAAGAGAGCTTTGTTTTATTTTGATGGAATGCAAATTGTCACTTACTCCAAATGTTTTTTCATGAAACTGAATGTGGCTAGAGAAGAACAGAGAACTGCATCTGCAGCATCCATAAGACTTATCACTGCCTGGCACATACATTTCTCTACTCAGTCATTTCTGCCTTTCTAGACGATTAATTCAGACTTACTCTCTCCTCAGGCTACCAACACCTCTCCTGTTCTCCTTCTATATTAGTAATCTTGCTTCATTTTTTCAGCAAGAAAAGAGAAAAAATCAGAAGAGAATATCCCCACTCATCTTCATCATATCTACTGAATTAAATCCACTCTTTAATCTTTCTGTTCAGTTCCCTTTATTCTCTAAGAATGTGTGGTTCTTGCTCAAGAGACTACTCAAACCCCTCCAATTATGAGCCAGATCATATTTCTTCTACCAATTATTTATGGTAATTATTCCAGAACTCTAAATCCTGCATAATCTATCTTTCTGTCTAGTAGGTAATTTCCATCAGTTTCCATCTTTTATCTTTTGTCTTGAATAATCTGTCCCATCAGTCTGTTTCCCCTTCAGCATCTACTACCTTTCTGTTTCCCTTTACAATGAAACATTGAAATTAATTGCCTACAATCCTTATACTAAAATGATCTCTTCCTTTTCTCTTATAATAAGTCTACTTTGATCAGGCATTCACTAGTATTGAAACAGAATCTGCTGATGTTGTATTCAACAAAGACTTCAGAATGCTAAATCCCAGTCCTTATTTTATTTGAACTATCACCAGCATTTGAAACCATGTTTTATTCTATTGTCACTGAAACACTTCCTGCAATTGATTTCTGTTATGGTATGCTATGGCTCTTCTTCTTGCTATTCTCTGTTTAATGGTAGAGTTTCCTAATGCTCGACACCTGGACATTTTCTCCATCTGTGCATTCTCCTGTCTACTGATTATATCACCTAGACCTTGCCTTTAAGTGCAGTTTATATGCTAACATCCAGACTTCTGTTGAAAACACTCCATGAAAACTCCACTTGCAAGTTTAACTATAATATGTATCTATGGCGGGACACCTCATCTTCTCATATACTCCCTGTGATCTTCCACACTGCCACAAAGTCTACCTGTGAGTTACCAAGGCCAATAAAGTCATTCTTGTCAACTCATTCTCTTATCTCCCCTATTTATTCCATCAGAAAATAAAATGGTTTGACTTTCAAACTATTCAGAATTCAAGATTTTTAAAATTGCCTCTCCTGCAATAACTCAGAGTTAAGCCTTCTTGATGCTTCACCTGGTTATTTTGAGACTTCTTTGGTGGTTGTCCTGTTTTGACCTTGATCCTATGACCTCATATTTTATCAACAGAGCAGCAGTTGCGATGAACCTATAAATTAGAAACAGAACATCCCCAACCTTTGCTCAGGACCTTCCATTACCTTTCCATCTCATTCATGGTAACACTATCCTTATAACAAGAATGCTAACACCAGAGCTACCTCTGTAACCTAATCTGCTGTGCTCACCCATATGCGATCCATTCTTGCAAATCTGCCTTCCTTGCTTTTCTCTGGCTTCTCCAGGCATAGTCCTACACTATACTTCTGCCCTTGCTGTTCCTTCAAATTACAGCATTCACTTTCTTCTAGTCTTTGTGTAATACTTTCTCTTTAGTGAGTAATTTTATAAAATGCTGTTTAAAATCACGATGTCCTTAGCCTAACCCTTCTTATCCTTTGCTTTGTATCTCTGCATAGTAATTATTACCTTCTCATATTAATTAGCTACTTATTTTGTCAGTTTCTAAAGAAACTTTGGGAGGGGAGGGAGGTACCAGAGATTGAACTCAGGGGCACTAGGCCGCTGAGCCACATCCCAGTCCTATTTTGTACTTTTATGTAGAAACAGGGTCTCACTGAGTTGTTTAGTGATTCACTTTTGCTGAGGCTGGCTTTGAACTCACATTTCTCCTGCTTCAGCCTCCCAAGCCTCTGAGATTACAGGCATGTACCACTGTGCCTGGCAGAAATAATATTAAGTATCTTCAAACAGGCCAGGAACAGAACCGTTTGTGGACATATGGAAAAGAACCAATAAAAAAAATCTACTTATGTTCTTTTTCATATGTCCACAAATAGTTCTGTTCCTAGCCTGTTTGAAGGCACTTAATATTATCTTTGTGATAAATAAAGGTTCTGATGTTAGAGAAACTTTTCTTACATCTTCTCCTCCTTTTTCTTTTATGTTTTTTAGTAGACTACCCAGAGTGAGTTTTGATTGCTTCAAATTAAAGCCTTAGAGTTTATAGATTAACTAAAATCGGTTACCATTTCAATTCTTTTCTCCATCACATTTCATTTTTTAGTTCATTCTCAGAGTTAAAAGCTTAGATTACAGAAGTTTAGAACAAAAAAATCTGTAACATTGCTCCTTCAACCCTGTATTTCCTATTTTTCTGCAATTTGAAACTCCATTGACATTTAGCTCTTTTTTTCCTTCTAGAGTTGAACAAGTTTAGCTGAGAGTCTAATAACTGTAGTAGTGGTCCTTAATGGGAATAAAGGCAGTTTTGCCCCAGTAGAGACACTAGAGGCATTTTTGATTGTCATATGTGCTGTGAGTGCTATCATTTAATGGATTGGGGTCAGGGATATTGCTAAACATCCTCTAATGCATGAGCTGGCCTTCCTCGACAAAGAATTTATGGTCCAAAATGTCAGTGGTGCCAAGGTTGAAAAGCCCTGTAAAATAAGCACCTAAAAATAGAATAGTTCAAAAATAATGTTTGCAATTATCTACTTTTTAAAATATAAGCCATTTAACAATTAATGAAGAATGCACTGGGCTGTAGATTATCTGTTTCCAATGCTGTAGTGTCCTCAATTCAAATAGCTTAGAAAAAATAGCACAGATTATAATAAAGAAGTTCAGCAAAATCATATTGTTCTTAGAAGGAATTCCATTTTGACCTGAGTCATTTCTATGATTTGTCAGGTAAGAACTGTTTTAAAGTAGTGAATCACAATTGCTGAGATAAGAATTACTTCATGACAAAATATCTTCAGTCAAGCATTGTGTTTCTTTTAACCTTTTTAGACTTAGGTTTTTAAATTCCAAAAGTATCATTAATTTGGACTAGGTCAGATTCTGAATGTGCTGATAATTTGTTATATTTTTCTTACTTATTTGTGATCAGCTGCAATACTCTTACTGTGATTTTTCTTTTTTCTTTCTTTCTTTCTTTTTTTTTTTTTTTGCTACTAGGGATGGAACTCAGAGGCACTGAGCCATATTTTGTATTTTATTTAGAGACAGGGTCTCACTGAGTTGCCTAGCACCTCACTTTTGCTGAGATTGGCTTTGAACTCACAATCCTCTTGTCTCAATCCTCTCAGGACGCTGGGATTACAGGCATGTGCCACTATGCCCAGCTTACTTTGGACTTTTGAAAAGACTTTATTAGTAACTATAACCTGGATATAATATTAAATTCATCCCTTTGTGAAACATATTTTTTTAAAAAAATATTTATTCCCCCTTTCAATTGCTTTCATATTCTTTTCCCTCATAGTGGTTTAATCATATTTCTTTTGTAGCTTCTATGGAACTCAGATAAACAGAATAGAATGAATCACAATTACTGCCAACAGTTTAGTCCTCTCCTCCAAAGACTAAAATATTGGCAATCTTGGACACATTGTTTCTTCTCCTTTTGTGGTATTCTGTCCCCCATCTCTCCACACATAAGCACAATCCAAAATTGATTATGTTTTTTATTCACTTACTTTAATTTTTGTAGTTGAATCAGATTATTGACTGAACCATATCTAGCTTAGCATTATTTTTTTTGGATATTATATAAAACAGTAACGTCACATATAATTTTCTTACTCTTATTTATTTTTGCCTATATAAATTTATCATACCGGTATTCATATTTTGGTAATTTTCACAATTCAAGTAATGATAATATATGACATAGGATTTACTGTGTGTCAGACAGTGTCTTCATAATCCTTCTATGAATTATCTATTTCATGTATTATGAAATATAGTGAATAGTGTTTTATCCCCAGTTTGCATGTGCAAAAACTGAGAGATTGTCTTGACACATTAATTGACTAAGCTGGATTTTTAACTTAAGTCTCTTGTTTTTTTCAGTTTTTTTCTGCTATTGTGAAAAGACCTGATCAGAGCAATTGTAGAGGAGAAAAGTTAAGTTGGAGACTCAACAGTTTCAGAGATCTCAACCCATAGACAGCAGACTTACTTCCTCAGGGCTCAGGATGAGGCTGAACATAATGGCAGAAAAGTGTGGCAGAGGGAGGAAGCACACATGATGATCAGAAAGCAGAGAGAGAGGGGTCTCTACTTGCCAGATAAAAATATATACTCCAAAGTCCTGGCCCCAGTGCCCCCCAGCCTCTTCTAGTCACACCCAACAAACTTCCATTAAAACAGAGCTCCAGCAGAACTGTGGCATTTGACTACTATATTTATCCTTAAGTTCTAGCTATTATTCATTCACCAAAATTTAAAGTGTCAAGTTATTTCACTTTCAATATTTGTGCAATTTTGTACATACTGGGGGAAAAGAGGAATGTAAGCCAATGTATTTTGCATTTTCTGAAAATGACAAAATCATCTTAACTTCTTCACTTAAAATTGGAAAACTGCAATGAACATTATGCTTTCATAATATCATAACTTCATATGACTAGGCAATATTTTCATGCCCACTGCCAAGAACACTAAATGTTTTATAAAAATAAGATTGCTAATATTTTCAATTCAGATATATCAACACATCTAAATTGCTCCTCTTCTATAAATATTATTATAATATTAAACACAATATTATAGTCATTTAAATTGTTATTCTTGCCAGAAAATAATGTTTTTATGTAATTTTTTGCTCTTTTGTAACCATCCAAATCTACCATTAATTATTGATTTTAAATATGGAAAAATAACTAATTTTATTTTAATTGTAAATAAATTGAAAAAGAATATGACAAACGCTGATCTTTCCATTAAGCCTTTATTGTTTAGTGGACTTGGGTGAGTATTTTATATAAACTACTTCAAATTCTTTTTGGAAACAAACAACTGGTGAATTAATATGTAAATGAATGTTAACATGGATACCAAGTAGACCTAATTTTTCTTGACAGGATACCTGAGAGTGCCTGGTCTAAGATGAGTGAGAGCCTGAAATCCAAGATCTAGACCAAAATGTTTTGTAGGCAAATTGTGGTCCATCACCTGCAGTGGACACTGAATTGGATTGGGAGCAGCAGCAGTCAGGATGAAACAGAAATGAAGCCCTGTGCCAACTGTTCAATAAAGGCATCAGTCCTACAGCTCTCATCTTAAACAACAAAATACAAGCAGAAGGTAGCAGAATAGACACTGGAGATTCCAGAAAATTTGCTAAATTTTAATATAGAAGATAGATCCTAGAATGGCTGACTACGGGAGATGAATACCTTCACGTGTTGCATATCAACATACACTACACCAAGGGGGAAAGGATGCTGGTAAGGCCAAAAGGATGAAATGTTTTTTCATCAGGTTCATTAGTGTAATTTTAGAGAGTGGCCACAGTATGGAGGAAAGAAAAAAAAAAAGGCTTGTCTTACATTAAGATTGCAAATGCATTTTAAATTTAGTTAACAATTAGTTATGTGTTTTCAGAAATAAAATTAAGACACTTCGGTTAAAAGTACGACTTGTCTACTGAATGATAGTACTAAATTATTATTCATTCATTTAACAAATGCCAGTTGGGCCCTTAATGTTTGCCAGGCTCTGTTAAAACTGTTTTCAAGCTACTAGGTAGGCTTGAAGGTCAAAGATGAATCCTGATATCCTAATGTTGGCTCTCAAGGCACTTCAAATCCTAAGGACAAGGTTCACCAGAAGACATGTCACTTTTGTAATGAGACTGGGACAGATAATAGAGGATCTTTGTCTAATTCACTGGGTGTCAAAGAAGAAGTGAGGAAACATGGAGTTTTAAGTTGGAAGAAATTTTCTATAAATAGATGATAATGTTTTGCTTATAGAGCAATGTAAGAATTTTTTTCAAGAGTTAAATGAGACAAAAACTAAAAAGTCATATTGGAAGTATAAATAAATTCTAATTTATCAAGAATATGAAATCATCTGGCTGAATAAATGCCACCTAGTATGGTTAAATGAGTTGTTTATGACAAGACTCTGACATGGTCCTTGTCAAAACTCCATGGCCTTATAGTACCTTATCTGTCCTTCAATGAGAGTGTTAGAAATTTAAGTAGGATTGTATTTTCCCTAAGATACATGGTACCCAGGTTGAGAAACAGCAATTAAGCAGAAATATACCAAATGCTGACTGACTGGTGGAAAGATAATACTCTTATTCAAGGACTCCCGCAGTTCTGCTTGTATGGAGATCTTTAGGTGAGAAGAGAGATTCTAATAAGGAATTTAAGTCCTCACATATAATTATATGATCACATGAGAAAATATGGTTTCATTCAAAAAGAGTTTATAGGATTTGGAGAAGTCTGGATTAAATTATAGTGGTTAGACAGCTCTGAAACATTTGATATATATACAGGCAACAAGTATACAATTAAATGTGTTTCATAAAATGTCCATTATTATTTAAATTTTAAAACAACATCTGATATTTGGAGCTAGAATTTTAATATATTGCTATAATGGGTTTTTATGCAATTACTTAAAATTATGTAAATATATTTTTGGCAAGAAAACATAATTACAAGTAATTATAACATTCTGTTAGAGTAAAATCAGTTACACTATTAAAATGATACTATTATTTGAAAACATGTATATATGTACATGCTTATACATATAAACTCATATCTACATGCATACACAATCAAAATTGACAATGATTGTTTTTGAGTGTTTACCTTAAATTTATAATATTTTTCTATATTATATTTTTAACTTATCTGCTGTAAACATATTGCTTATATCATAAAATACATTCTATTTCTTCAACTTGCCATAATAAAATAAGCAGGGTTCTGCTTTTAGATTCTGCCTTTAGAAGCTTTTCCCCACCTTTGCCTGTATAGATCATTTTTTAGAGGAAAATACTTTATATTTAGCATTTATATGTTAAACAAATTCAGCTACCATCAGTGGACTTCCTTTTAAGAGCTTGCATGTCATGAAATATGGTGGCATGGTTGAGATTGAGGTTTAGAGTTAGTACCTTTATTTATGGAAGAGATAATAGAACTATATAATTATGATAAGCAAACACAACCTACCACATCAGTGGTTCTCAAAGTGTAGTGCCTAAGCCAGTAGCATTATTTTTCCAGGGACTTACTAGAAAAATACTAGGACCCAGCCCAGATCAATTAAATCAGAAACACTGGGTTTGGGCCCAGAAATCTGCATTTATAATCATTTGTATAGGGGATTCTATAAACTGTTTGAAAGCTACCACACTGAGAGAAATTATTATAGTGCATAATTTGTTGCATATTCTACCTTGAATACTATAGTGTATTTTGTCCTTACTTCTCCAAAATTGTTTTCAATAAGATAAGCTGATTATTTCAGCTACTTAAATAAATTTTGTTGGAAAGATTATGTAGTTATAAAATATTTCATTTTAAAGGAAAGTGTTCCATTTTTCTTGGTAGCGGAAAATGAGAGCATTCAGACAAATAAGAAATATTGATATGCAGCAAATGCAAATCCAAGTGTCCGAATGAAACATCAAATTTTAAGTAGATGTGAAGAGAGAACATTCAGGATGAATAATACAAATTCCACTTATAAAATGCAAAATTCTGGAGCTCTGATAAATTCCAATATAGAAGTGTCAGTGAATTGTGAATTAAAAACAGGAACAAGGCCTAGGTTCTGTTGGGGCCATTCTAGTTAAGCTTACCTGCAATCCTTTTGGGAAATTGACAGAAGAAAGCAATGAATAAATAAATAAAATTTAAATACTGAGTTGAGCTAATCAGGTCAACAGAAAAGTCAGAACAAAAGCAAATTCCCACATGTGGCCAAATGATGTGTGTACAAGGCACCAGGTGTCTCTGATCAATCACATGTGGAAGACTACGTGTCTAATATTATAGTGTCCTCATTTATTATCACCAACAGATCAATTTACCATAAGATGATAACATTTCTGTGACCTGTTGCTTTTATGTGGTGTTAAGTGTCAACCTCTTCTATGTGATTGATATCACTAAACAGAAAACAGTGTAAATTCATAATCTCTTAGCAATACTGCCATGTACCCTACAGTTATACACACTGTCTCTCTCACACACACACACATATACATACATACACACACACATACCTATATTCTTAAAGTAAATATTTTAAGTTTTATAAATCATTTCAAATGTATTCTGTTTTCTACAGAAAAGTGACTCTGCTCTGTGGCTTCCTGAGTTAAGCATTTCATGAATGAAGACTTTGATCTCCATTTTACGGAGGTACCCTGCCCCCTGCCCTTAGGAACTGATATGCACGGTATATGCTATTACTTCTGACAAAAGATAGCAAAAGAATGAGATGAACTGAAGAACACTTATAAAAACAAATGAAGGCTGTAGCTTAGTGGTAGAGCACTAACCTAGCATGTAGAAGGCACTGGGTTTGATTTTCAGCACAGCATATTAATAAATGAATAAAATAAAGGTCTATCAACAACTATATATATATGTGTGTGTGTGTGTGTGTGTGTGTGTGTGTGTATATAATTTTTTAAAAATGTATATGTCCTACTGAAAGTGAGACATCCATTACAGTGGAGGAAAGTCCATCCTCATTAGAATTTTTAGATATTAGTCTGCATTCTGTTAGTTGGTTCCACATGACACTTCACCCTTTGCCATACTCTACCTTCTCTTTTAGTTATCCTTTTGGGCTAATGCCTTCCATGCACTTCTATTCCAAAAATTCTCATTTCTTATACAATGATGGCATTGCATATTTGTATGAAAATCACTGCTCCAAATATTAGATATGACAACATCTAAAATTTACTGCAATTGCTTCTAAAGCAATCATAGGGGAACTGAAGAGTAAAATATCTTAATTAAAAAAAAAGGAAAACACAAAAAGTTTTCATGTTGTCACAATTGTGAATTGTCAGCCACAGATGTACTTTATACTTCTGCATTAATTTGTCTGAAAATAGAAGAATGTGGTGCTGGGGATGATGTCTTGAGAAAGAAGTTATGGCCTTTTACCAGAGAAATTAAAAGTAGGGAGAGAACAGTTAATAATGATTTTTTTGAAGAAAATAAAGAACATCCCTGTATACTCTTTTTCTTTAGTACCTTTAGACCTAATCCATTAGCAAATTCTGTTAAGTCAAGTTATCCATGCATTTAGTAATTGATCACTTCATATCATTTCTGACATAACTATAGTGCTGTAAGGGTAATTTCACTTTGATTTTATCAATATCTTCAAAAATTCATTGCCCTTACAATATAATCTAATGAATAGCAAGAATGATCCTTTTAAAATGCTAAGTAATGCTAAGAATTTTCTAATTGATTCATCTCTATTAGGTTAGAGGCTCAAATATAAATACAGCTTTGAAGATTTGTTTTGTTTTTCAATGATACTCCAACTGTTTGAATTTACTTCCACTTCACTCTTCTTTATTCACTCTGCTTCTCATCAGGGATGCATTATGATTTTATAGTCATAGAAATGATTGTCTTCTTATGAGTCCTTTGCAATCGAAAAAATTTTAAAATTTTTATGAATTTTATTGGTTAAAAAAGGCTAAATTTCCTTTATTCCTTGTTTCCTCATTTATCTTCTTTACTCTGAAGGCTTTTGATTTAACATTTGGAAAGAATATGACATTTTATTTACTTATTTACTTTGTTATTGATTGTGTCCCCAAACAAGAATGAATGCTATATGAAAGAAAGAATAGTGTATATTTTGTTTGTTGTTTTCTATCAAGCTCCCAGAAGTTTAGCTAAAAGTAAGCCTAGTGTGTCATAAGTTCTTTTTTTAATTTATTCTGAATTGTTATACATGATGGCAGAATGCAATTTGTTTTATGTTATATACATAAAGCACAATTTTTCAAGACACTGATTGTATACAGAATATTTTCACACCATTCGTGTCTTATACATGTACTTAGGATAATGACAAACTCATTTCACAATCATTCATACCTTCTTCCTCCTCCTTTGTACTCCCTCTCCTTTGCCCTATCTATAGTTCCTCCATTCCTTCCATGGGCCCCCACCAATCACCCTTATGCCTTTGCATTCTCATATCAAAGAAAACTTTGGGCTTTTGGGTTTTTGGGATTGGCTTGCTTCACTTAGCATTATATTCTCCAATTTCATCCATTTACATGCAAATACCATGAATAAGAGTAAAATAACTTCTTTAAAAAACCTAAACAAGTGCTTACATACAAACTAGCAATTACATTCTTAGGCATTTTTGTAAATAAAATTGTCTTCTTAATTTTATTTATGCTAGTGTATACAAATGCAATTGATGTTTTTGTATTGATATGCATACATTAACTTTACTGAACTAATTTTTAAATCTTGGTTTTTAGGAATTTCTACCCATGAGATCAGTGCATTTACAAATAGAAACCATTTTAATTTTTTGTTTCTAATCTGGGTGATTTTCCTTTTAATTTTCTTACTCAATATATTCTGCCCAGCATATCCATTTGAATCTGTGTGATATGAGAGGATATTCTTGTCCTATTTCTTAGATAGAAAGTATTTTCAGACCTTTGAGCCTTAGCAAGCTGACTTTTCATCAATGTTATTTATCATATTGAGGAAGTTCCCCACTATTCCAAGTTTGTTGAATGTTTTTATCACTAAAAAGTGTGAGTTTGACAAGTTTTCTTCTGAGTCTGTTTATATAACAGTGCAGATTTTGTCCTTAGTTTGCTGCATTACAGTAATTGATTTTAATACGTTAAAACAACTTTGAATTTCTGGTAAAAATTCCATTTGGTTGGAGTGTATAAGCTTTTTATGTTGTTAGATATGGTTTCTTAGTTTGATGTTGAGGATTTTTTTTTGTGTTAAGCATTTCTATTTGTAGCTTTTTGTTTTTCCTTATGCCATCTTTGATTTTGGTGTGGAAATACTGTGATCTCATGGAAATGTCCCTTTTTCTATTTTATGGAAAAGTTTGAAAAGATTTGTTATCAATTCCTCTTAAAATGTGTGATGGAGTTTACCAATGAAGCTATGAGTGCTTAAATTTTTATTTATTGGAAGACTTTTAATTGCCAATACAATTGTTTTTACTTGTTAAGCTACTCATATAGTCTGTTTCTACTGGAACTAAGTTTTGTATTTTGTGTCTTAAAAAGAATTCGTTCAGATCACCTAGGTTGACTAACTTGTTATACAGTTTTTGTAGAATTTCCTTCTTTTTGTCATATTCCTATTTCTTTTTGTAATATTAGTAGTGAGGGCCTTTCTTTCATTCCTGATTGTAGTAATTTGGGTCTTTGCTCACTTGCTCTTTGCTTAACTGATGAAAGTTTTACCAATTTATTGATATTTTCAAAGAAACAACCTGTGGTTTTGTCAATTTTCTCTATTTAGAGAATTTTCTCTATTTAGAGAATTTTAGATAGATATAGCTGTAGATAGATTGGAGTGAATAAATATACTATTTTTATGAAAGTCAGAGAATGGCACCATGAAAGGATATAGGTAGCCGTTAAAACAGCTTCTTTTTTTTTTAATTTTTAATTTTTTTTATTGGTTGTTCACAACATTACAAAGCTCTTGACATATCATATTTCATACATTAGACTGAAGTGGGTTATGAACTCCCAATTTTACCCCAAATGCAGATTGCAGAATCACGTCGGTTACACATCCACAATTTTACATAATGCCCAATTAGTAATTGTTGTATTCTGCTACCTTTCCTATCCCCTACTATCCCAAAACAGCTTCTTATCCATGTGTTGATTTAAGTCCTTACCCAAAGGACTTAAAATCACCACACTGCAGTGACACAGCCACATCAATATTTATAGTACCTCATTTCATAATAGCCAAGCTATGGAACCAACTTAGGTGCCCTACAACAGATAAATGAATAAATAATATGTGGTACATATACACAATGGGATATTACTCAGCCATAAAGAAGAATGAAAATATGGCTTTTACCTGTAAATGGATAGAACTGGAGACTATCATGCTAAGTGAAATAAGCCGGTTCAAAAACAAAGTGGAATGCCAAATGTTCTCTCTGATATGTGGATGCTAACTCACAAAAGGCAGGATAGGAAGAGGAAGATCAAAAGTTCACTGGATTAGACAAAGGGTTATGAAGGGAGAGGAGGATGGGAATAGGAAAGACAGTAGAATGAATCAAACCTAACTTTCTTATGTTCATATTGCCACTAGTAAAACTCCACATCATGTACAACCATAAGAATGAAATTCTAATTAGTATAAGTTATACTCCATATATGTATAATATATCAAAATATACACTCTGTTGTCATGTACATCTAAAAAGAATGAATTTTCAAAAAAACTTTTTAAAAAGATTCAGTGATCCTATTGACTTGAGCAGGTTGCTTGGCCTCTGTGAGCACCAGTTTCCTCATCTGAAAAACAAAGATTATAATTCATGTCTTACAATTTTATAATGAAAATTAAGAAATTTGTACAATAATCAGCATAGTCCCTGGAGAAAAATTGTTTCTCAATATATTTTATAAAGTATATCAGCAAGTGTTCTTTAACTGTTATACAAACAAAAAACTAAAACAAAGAAAGGGACAATTCATTATAATCTGACAATATAAGGTGGTAGTCATATTCCAAAATGAGAACTAAATAAATACTTGAATGTGGTAATTAAAATACTCGTGTATTCTGGAATGCTATAAGTACTGTTATTTTCATGGCAGAATGAATGATGAAAGTTATATCAGATTCCTTCTTTAGAAGGTATATCATGAGATAATTTTTTAAAATGAACAAAACAGATGCATATTACAAAATGAAAATCTTTTTGAATTTGAGTTGTTTGTTCTCTTTGATAAACATTATTTATCATTAATAAATGAACTATGAAAGCATTGTTATCTTCTTTATTTTTAATGTGTCAGAATATCAAAGGCAATAACAGAAATAAGAGTTAATGGAAACATTAACAAATGTTAAGCAGCTTAGAACTCAAATTGTGTAGGCAGTGCTCAGTATTTTAAAATAAACCCAGAACAAATTTGAAGGTAGTAGGAAAAATGGGTTCTACTGCCCCCAGTCAAGAGAGAAGTATGGTTTCTCATGTCAGATTTTAAAAGGCAAGCTGTTGTAGGAAAGCTTTTATTAGTAAAAAAAATAGTGAAAGAAATCACTATTTCTCTAAATATCACAATTTAAATTAATGCAGGACATCTGCAGTTAAATATCATAAAAAAGATGGTAATTACTATAATTTTGTCAGCAAAGGATTATAGTCTTAAGACTTTCTAAGGATAAAAATTTACTAAAATTAAGGACAATGTATTTATAAAGTTGTTTCATTTCTGATTTTTTATTGACAAAAAGACTTATTGATTTTGAATTACATAATATGCAAAATTACATGATGTTACATAATTAAATATGCTCTGAGTATGACTTTAAGTTACAATGTTTGACCTGTTGAGCTCAATTTCTCAGCTATATTCAGAAATGAAAGATTTAATTTTAATGTCAAAATGAATATTACATAATTAAATCAGGCTTCACTTAATTAGTTTTGCTTTCTAATAAAAGAGTTATCAGCTTCTTAAGTGAAAATATATTGTTGCTAAGGGAATTAAAGACCATTCATGTAATTAAAATAGGAAATACTTCTTCAAACTTCAATAAGTATCATGCCATGCCCTCAAGTAATATTGTGGTGTTTAGCTATTAAAATGAAAATAACAAAATAGAAAAATAATGATTAACACCTAATATCTCTGTGTAATTGTATTTCACTCTTTTTTAGTTTTCTTCTTAAGCATGTATTCAAATCATATCATTTAGACTTCATAGTTGAACAAATGCAGTATAAAATATTTTATTACATTCTCTTAATTCTATTGTTTCTAAGGTTTTTTAAAATAAGCTTTCTTAAAATAGATAAGTCTCAAGCATACAGCTTTCATAAACTGAGAAGAACAAACTTTACACATTGTTTTGCTTCAGCTTTAATTTTCCAACAGTGCAGTTGTTGGTGGATGGGGCGAGGGAGTGAGTCAATAGAACTATTACACAGCTGAAAGAACCTGATGTCTTTATATAACAAAGTTTAGAACCTATTTATTTTTCTTTCAGTGATGAAATAAGACTAAAATTATTTTTATTTCAGTGATGAAATAAGACTAAAATTATACTTTATACTTACAAATAATTTTATCTATTTCTAGCTGTTCCTGAGAGACCTGGAGACTTCTTTCTCAAAGTTATGAATTTGTGACAATTATCTCAATATTTATAGAAATGATTTGGACTTGAGAGTTACTGGATCATTGGCATTTTGGAGGGTAATTCATTGTTATGTGGAATTAAGTCATTGTATAGATCAATAGTGAAAAAGCAGAGTTAAAGAAGTAACTCATACATCATAGAAAAGAGAAATGGAGATGGGCTGGTCACTGGAGGTTAACAGACTGACAAAGGCTGTTAGTGTTCACTTAAACTGTACCGATGGTAAAAACAGAGGTACAGGGAAAAAGTGAAGTGGTACACAAATGTCAGACTTCTGAATGAACTGGAATCCTCAAGAAAATGCAGAGCTTGGAATAAAGGATTTAAATGCTCTTAAAAATAATCTCTTTAAGAAATAGAAACAGAATAGATAAACTACAGAAAAAAATGAGGTACAAAGCCAATGAAACAAATTTAAGCTAATCTCTCATCTCATTAATATAGATGATGGTTATAGTACAGACAGTAAAGATATATAAAGATCATTATAATATAGATAGTAAATATTTGAATATTGATCTATAAAAGACATTGCATGGAATATAATAGAGAATAATCTAGATGGATTTGAGTCCATACCAAACAGCTCTCATTTGTAGGGTAAACAATTGCCATGGTTTTTATGAATTATTTGTGCATCCTAGCTAGAGTTAGATACTGGTATAGGACAAATCTTAGCTAGGATCAGGAATTCATGAGGTAAATATAACAAAAGGCATGGGAGGGGGAAGGAAATATGAGATAAAAGTGAAAACAAAAAATGGTGAAATGGCCATGACATCAAACCCCAAAACAAAGTTAATCTGATTCTCCTTTAAATAGTGAGCTTTTATCTTGCTCAATATGGCCTCCACAACTATAGGAAGGAAACATAGGATACAATAAAGAGTTGATTTCAACAGAAGCTTGAAAAGAATGACAGATTGAGAAATCATGGAAGACATATAATAAAGTTATAAACCGGTAGTATGTGAGTCTTATTCTGTTATCACTTTTTTTTTTTGGAAGTCTCAAGTTTTCAAAATTGGCCTTTGAAATCTCTTATGAAGAGCCTGTACTCAATAGGTCAGAATATCTCCACTAATCCTCTTTGTTTTGTGCACTGGGGCATGCCCCATCTCGTTATTCTGGGAACTGTACTGCACTATACAGTGTGAGAGAGTCTAGCTGCCTCAGCACGATGAGAGCCACTAGGCAGGTCATATTCCACCCTGTGACACTGACACAGCTGTCAGACAGGCTTGAGACCATCTTGCTCCAGCCATGCTATCTGTGGAGCTAGTGTTTAGCCAAACTGCCAGAGTGAGAACTTCACTCAACCCACAGAGTTGGTGCCAAAAAATATTATTTGATTTAAGGCACCAGTGTTGGAATGGTAATATGGTCAACAAAACTTAACCAATATACTTGGTAAAGGAGATCTTTTAAAAAGACTCATAATAGAAGCCTGAAAGTGACTGAGTAAAAGTGCAAAGCAATCAGAGTTGAACATCCTTCAGAAGACTGAAGGTATTTTCTTTTCACATTGTACTCACTGAGAATGCAGTTGCTATTTAACTGTGTTTTTGTTTGTTTGTTTGTTTCAGTACGTATTATAGCAACCACAGGTAACATAAAAAGAGAAGAAAAGCAAACAATAACATGATGGGTTGGAATCCATTCAACTGAATTCACATGTGGGACATTTCTTATTTAGTAAATATTTTAGGATGGATTATAATTATTTATTATTGTTCAGCCTTTTAGACTACTCTAACTAATTAGTTTATTTATTGCATAAATGAAGCTGAATATCTTTGTATTCCAAATGCAACTCTACTCAATTTTAAAATATCAATTAAGCTTTATCCTTTAAAGTAAACCCTTTTTAGAGGGCATTAGTATAGTCTTTGACACTGAAGTTACTTCAGAGAGGTATTTTTAGAGTGCTGGACTAAATCATCTTCATAATTTTCCTATCAATCAACTTTATAGAAGTTGGCTAGCACTTGTCATTTCGACTAACCATCCCGGTAAAATAAATGAAATAAGAACTGACTAGATGAGCAAAGACATTTCAGTCTGAGAACAAGAACAGGATCAGAAATGGCATTTCACAGAAATAATGAATCAGAAGATAAACTATAAGATAATTGAAGGCAAATTTGTATGAAGTAAAAGAGACAGTGTGCTTTTCAAATGTCAGTAGGTTTAAAATTATAAGATACAAGTGATAGTCTCTGAGAAAGTATTAAATTTCCCATTTTCAATCATGTTGGCTGTGAACAGTTACTGGCTGCATCCCACTGTAATAAGTGATAGACTATGAAGTTCTGAACTTCACCTCTCTAATTCTTGCAAACAGCTAGGAAGGCGGCACCTTCTATTAATAGTGTCAGAATCATAGCTCGTTAACTCTGTTTTTCCTTAAAATAGTAGAGACAGTGGCTACAGACAGACAGTGCTCCATTCATAGTAATTACACAGTGAGCCCTCTGTTTCTGTGGGTTCCTCATTCCTGGATTCAGCCTGCTGTGGATCAAAAATACTTGGAAAAAAAATTTACATCTATATCAGCACAGACATTTTTCCTTGTCATTATTCCCTAAGCAATATGGTATAACAAATATTCCATAGCATTTACTTTATTTTTGGAGTTATAAGCTCTATAGATAATTTAAAGTATATGGGGAATGTGTATAGGTTAAATGTAAACTCCATGTCATATTACACAGGGTATTGAGCATCTGTGGATTTAGTATCTTTAGGTGGGAAGCAGGATACCATGGGATGAATTTGCAATATCTAAACTCCTTTTGAATATTGAAAAGACTTTCCAAGTGAATCAGAAAGCTTTAACTATTTTCTTCCCTGTTCTTCCTCCTCCTTCCCATTCTGTTCTCCTTCTTCTCTTATTTTTCTTTAATTTTTCATATTCTGCCCCTTTTTTCCTCAAAATTTATGGAAATTACTTCAATGAAATCTAGATTCTTTGTAGTCAGAACTATCATGGGCCTCTCATAACCAAGTAATCCTAGAAAATGAATTTGATTTACAAACCTCTACTTCAAATTCTGTCATCTTGAAATATGTTCAGAGTGTCATTATACCCACTTTTCTAAGCTGAACAAGTAACATATCAGGGTGAATTTTTAAATTGCATAGGAATGAGAAATAGCATTTTACTCCCTTATCAGAGAAGGAAGAAAAAAAAAAGAAAACGAATGATCCTAAAACAAAGAGCAAGTTTTAAAGCTATGTCTCTAATCCTAGAAAGGGCTATGGTAGAAAAGCAGACCATCATTTTAGGAAAAAATCTTGGAGGTAAGAAAAGATTCACAAAACAGAAAGCACATCACCTGACACTGAGGAGTGGGTCTCCATTCCTCTTTTTTAAAATTTTTTTTTACTTGTAGTTGGACACAATACCTTTATTTATTTTTATGTGGTGCTGAGGATTGAACCCAAGCCCTCGCACATGCTAGGCAAGTGCTCTACTGCTGAGCCACAACCCAGGCCCATCCATTTCTCTTGTCAGGAGCAAACCTGCAGTTTAATTAGCTCTGATGCTTCCAGGTCTGGGTGAGAAACTGGCTAGATATCACAATATTTGGGACAGAAAAACATATGGGCTTCTAGCTTCAGTAAGAACTAGTTCTTGAACAAATGCGATGAAGAAAAACTAGGGCGAAAATGAGACATATGGGCATTGATGGTTTTCTCTGAGAAAAACCCAGACAAACAGGAATAAATCCAGTACTGGCACTACAAGCAAAATGTAACTTAGAAAATTATAATAGTTATATAAGATAGCATTTCAAATAATGTTTTTAACAATGTTATAACAGGTATTGTTAAAAGTGATTATGTTAGCAGTGGGTGAACGTTTCCATTTATCTTAATGGATCAATTTTCAAAAGATTTTAGAATTTAAATAAAAAATGTGTGATGGCTGCTGTTTATTTATGTGGGGACTTAGAATAAAGAAACTGAAGTAACTGATTTTTTTATTTTAAAAAAGAAAAAATAAATTCAACAATAAAATGATAGACAATTTAATAAAACCCATCAATGATGTTACACAAGCATTCACAAAGCAGCACAAAATAAGAAGGTGACAAACAGTATAATATTTTAATGTTGAAATCATGGGCCAAAACACTGAGAATAGATAATCTCTCTGTTAACTTTGCATGACAGATTACAAAAAGGTATTAACAGATATTTTTTTAAAACATGTAAAGTTTGTTGAAGAATTTTTCCAGATAATCCTTAAACAAGTAAAACTTTGTGATATCTCTTTAAGCTGTTAAAACCAGAGCTTGATATTTAAAGTGAACTATGATAAATAAGGTATAGACCTATAAAAGCAACAGCTATTATATATATGATAATTATATTTAAAAGACAAAAAATTACAATAGCACACTCATTGATTTCCTTGAACTCATTTCTACATAATTTAGGGGAAATAAAATGGCAGTATATAATTCTTATTGTAGCTTCTCCTGGATCGTGAACTTAATCTAGGCAGTACATCTTATTTCAGTAATTTCCATTCAAATATTAGTTCCATTTTCCTTGATTTCTTCTAGAACTGGTCTCATAAATAACTTTCAGTAGAAATATTTCAAAGTTCTCTTGAGCATTGTATCTCATAGTCTTCTCCAATATATATTTTCTCAGTTATTTGTTGTTTGTCATGATCTTTGGAGTATTATATATGACTATTAAGATGTTTGGTAATACATTCTTTTATTTGAATTTTATGTTTCCTTATGACTCTGTTAAAATTATGGATTTTTGTAAAAAGTACCATAAAAGTGATGTGCCCTTCTCAGTGCATCATATCAAAGACAACAAGATGCTGATATGTCTGTTATTACTAGTGATGTTCACTCTAAAAACTGAGGTAAAGCAATGTTTGCTGGACTTCTTCATTATAAAGTTACTATTTTCTTTTTGTAAATAGCTCATATTTGAAACAAATGTTTTAAAAATAGACAATTGTTTCTTTTTTCATTTTTAGCCTTTTAAGTTTAATATGCTTATATTGCCTGCAAGAAGCTCTGTGGTATTTGACAAGTGGTGATTTTTATTTGTTTCATTTCCTCTTTATTATTATGAAGAACTTTTATGTAAGGAACCATTGTATATTCCCCTCCATTTATTTATTAAATTTTCTATTTTCATCATTGTATACTCAGTGTTCTCTGGGCTATATAATTAAATACCATAGTTATTAATATATATAATTATACATAATATAATATATATTTCAATACAATAGTTATTAATCTTGATGCTCAAATTGCTACCCATTTGTCCACTGGATCTTATATCTTTTTAATGTCTTGCAGCCATCATCACTGCCATTGTCTTTATCACATCCTGTAACTTTTCCTGGTATTTCTTGTTGAATTTTGTTTATTCATTGAACATTGTGACCTCCAGTTTCATTCATTTTTCTACAAATGACAGGATTTCATTCTTTCTACTATTCCATTTTGTATATATACCACATTTTCTTTATCCATTCATCCAATGAAGGGCATCTGGGATGATTCCATATGTTAGCTATTGAAATAGTGCCACAATAAACATGAGAGTGCAAGTATCTTTTTGTTATATGAATCATCTCCTTTAGATATACACTCGTTAGTGGAATTGCTGGATCATATGGTAGTTCTATTTTTAGTTTTTTGAGGAATCTCCATACTGTTTTCCATAATGGGTGTACTAATTTACATCCCTACTAACAGTGTATAAGAGTTCTCTCTTCTCTGCACCTCGTCAGCATTTGTTATTTTTGGTTTTGAAAATGATTTTGCATTTTCTCTGTCCCAGTTCCAGGCTTACGACTTCTCCAGGGATCCCTGATACCTTTCATTGGAAGAGTCATTTCTCCTGCATTTCCAAAGTTGAAAACGTACTAAGGAAAAATCATATTATTATTAAAACTTTATGCCATTTCAAATAATAGACTAAAAATTACATAAGTTATATTTTATGCTTCCTGAAAATAAAATATAATAGTCAAAGGAAAATGCTAATTCTCCCATTTTTGTCCTTAGAGAACCAATATTGTTATGATCTATAGTTATGAGCAAGAACATCACTAATAGCACAATTTTGCTACAAAGGAAGATTATTTTGATATTTGTAATATTTTATACAGATTTTGTACATTTTAGAATTGTGAAATGTCAAGCAAGGTAAAAATCACTAAAAATAATTTGTATACTTTCCTGCCTTTGTCCCACAATCAGAATCAGGAATAAAAATAACAGTACATTTTTCAAGCTATATTATAGCTCTCTCCAAGTGATATAATTATCCGTATATTTTAACTCTCTGGAGGCATACATGTTATCAATTTTTTAATATGCAGTTCCAACTAAACAAGGTATACAGCTTTTTCCTCTCCTTCACTTCTTTGTAAGCTTTTATGTTAGTAACATCACTAAGGTCTCTGAAAATCTGTAATAATGATGCAGTCTTTTTTGACTTCAACTTTATATAGATATGGACAAACTTTGGTCTTTCTTTTTATAGCCACTGCTCATCCTTGAACAAATTGTACAGGAATTGCAAGGATTTTCCATTTCCCAGTAGTTTTACTTTATTGTTTTCCTTGGGGATTTCTTAGTTAATGTTTGGTACATCTAATAACTCAATTAAGATTCTCTTTATAAAAATTCCCTTCCCATAGATGTAGAATTTCAGGAAGCAGGCTAAGCATAGGGTGGGAGAAAGCCCTGAGCATGCACTGTGGGGCCCAGGGGAGACCTTACAGACAGGGCCTATCTGAAAACACTGTGGCATACAAAGGGCTTAGGCAGAGAGACAAATCTGGCAAGATTCAAGATCATGATGACGCCACAAACTATCTGGAAGAGGACAGTCTGTTACCTGGAACATAGATATAGCACTCTTAGAACCCATCCATCACACATATTAACCAGTCAATCACATTTAATGGAACCTGTATTGTCTCAGCACCAGTAACAAGAAAGCTTTCAGAACAGCTCAACAGATGGCTGAGATTTCCCTCATGTGTGTTGGTGTTTTAAATTCTTCTATACCTCCAAAACACTATTTCAGCAATCACAATTGCTTATGAGACTGGTAGATCTATTCCATCAAAGTTGTATTTTTCACATTTTCTACAACTCTCCAGGAGTGATATTTCTCTGGCATCTTGCCCTTGATAGTGGAAAAATAAAGGCAGTGGAAAACAAATCAAATAGATATAGATAGATAGACAGACAGTCAGATAGTTAAATGTAGGTATAGAAATAGAATGCGTTATCTATCATTGGTATATCATATTTATGTGAGTCAATAACCTGCCCACATATACCCATAAAATTATATCCTAACAATAATTTCAGTAAAGAGAAATTTTAGGGTGAGCACCCTGGGAAAGCTCAAGACTCATTGACTGGGTGAAAAGTACATTATCTAATCCTGAGATAAATGTCTGTTTGTAAAATATTTTTTGTTTGTTTGTTTGAATATATATGACTTTATTCTTAAATTTGTTGAACCTGACAAAATGTGACCTCCCATATCTTTTGGTTCTACATCCATGGATTCAACCAATTGTCCATCTAAAATATTTGAAAGAAAAATTGTGCCTACATAGAACATATGCAGATTTTTTTCTTCTCATTGTTCCCTGAACAACACAGTATAATTATTTAAATATAATTTCAGCTGTATGAAGTATTATGAGTAATCTAGAGATGGTTTAAATTACATGGATATACCACATAATGACATTTTGATCAATGATGAACCACATATATGACCATGATCTCATAAAATCATAAAAAAGCTAAAAAAAATTCCTATCATTCTGTGACAGAATACCCATGGTAATGTAATTTAATGCAATACCCACATGTTTGTGGTGAAACTGCATGAATAAAATTAATGTGCTGCCATTCATATGAAAGTTTGACACATTTAATCAGTGCTATATCTAATGTTTGATAATGATTAATAAGTGATTGTGGTACTGGTTTGAGTGTTTACAATATTATACTTTTCCTCATTTTTTATAATGTACTGCTACTTGTATAAAAACAGAGTTAACAGTAAAGGAGTCTTTAGGTCCTTCAGGAAGTCATCTAGAGGAAGCTATTGTTATTATAAACATCAGCTCCTCTGAAGATCTTCTAATAGGACAGCAGGTGGAGATGGAAAACAGTGATATTCATGATCCTGATCCTCTGTGTAGGCCTAGAATAATATATGTGTTTTTTTGACTTCATGTTCTTTTTTTTTAATTAAAAAGTAACAAATTTTTAAATAAAAAAATAGGGTAAAGGTATAAAGAAAGAAAATATTTTTAAAAGCTGTATAATATGTTTGTGTTTTAAACTGTTGTAATACCAAAGGGTCAAAAAGTTAAAATCCAGCTGTGGTGGTGCATGCCTATAATCCCAGTGGCTCAGGAGGCTGAGGCAGGAGGATCACAAGTTCAAAGCCAGCCTCAGCAATGGTGAGGTGCTTAGCAACTCAGTGAGACCCTGTCTCTAAATAAAAATACAAAATAGGGCTCGGGATGTGGCTCAGTGTTTGAGTGCTGCTGAGTTTCATCCCCAGTATGCTCCCCCCACCCCCCTAAAGTTAAAACAATTAAAAAGTAAAAATGTTACAGTAAATTAGGATTAATTTATTCAAGAAAGAACTTAGTGCAGCCTATATTGACAGTATTTATAAAGTCTGGAGTAGTGTATAGTCATGTTCATCATATGCATTCATCCAGACCAAATTTCCTTTCCATTCATGTTAAGTGCTCTATATAGGTGTACTATTTTCTATATTTTATATCATGTCTTTGCTGTACCTTTTCTATGTTATATGGACAAGTACTTATCATTGTATTACAGTTGCCTTCTTAGTACAGTAACATGATGTACAGTTGGTAGCCACAAGCAATAGGCTACACAATAGATCCTAGAAATGCAGTAGGCTGTATCACCTAGCACACTCTGATGTGTGCCCACTCATGATATCATCTAATGATTCATTTCTTGTTAGAGTCTGTAAACAAGTCAGGATGGTGCCTGGCATTTTACCAGGGGGAGTGGTTTGTGAGGTGGTGCCAGGGAGCCATTAAGTGTGGAGATTCCTTATTGGTTGACTGCTGTATCTATTTTATGTTAATTAAGATAAGCTGTGTGGAATGTATATATGCCCCTCCTGTCCTACAATAAATGGCTCCCACTCCTGCTGTATCAATCTACACAAGTTGTTCATCACCCCCCCCCCCCGTTATTTTGCTGCAGCCAGACTGCGGCAATTTCTCAGAGTGTATACCATTGTTATGTGTCACATGACTGTATATGGAAGGGTGTGTATAGATTCTGTGCAAATACTATGCCATTTTATACAAGGGACTTGAGAGCCCATGTGGTTCGGGTGTTTCTGGAACCAAAACCCTGAAAATTACCTAAGGATGACTGAATCTCTTGGTGTTTATATCCTTATAATACCAAATGTACCTTTGACCTGCAGGAAATAGATTTTGGTTTTGGTGAAGTTGATTTGTTCTTTTAAAGAACCATTTTACTGGAGACCCCAATAATTCAATATTATCTAGTGCCTCCTCTCTGAGGTATTATTCTATATGAGACACTTCATTTTCACTTAGAAAGCACTTGGGAAGAGTTCAAACTCATTTTGAGAAGTTTCTTAAGTCATGGTTGCCTTCTCACAGTGCCATTTTGGAGGATGACTTCTGTATTGCATTAAATAATACATTTTAAACAATCTGAATGTGATTCCCTGGCGATCAAACATCCTAGGTTTCTGGGAAAGGTGCTTCATACTTTGAACTGTTTTAATCATAGTATGATCAGGTGAATCCTGGGACATGATTAGATTACAATAATCTTGAGCTCAAGGAGTTCACAGCCTTTTCAAAAGGAAGTATACTTGAAGCACCATATCAGCACGCAGTTTGATCTAGCCTAGAAGAGGCTGTTTTGTAATAAGCAAACAAACAAATAAATAGAATCTAATTTTAAAAACATTACCTTTTCTATGTAATTGCTATGCAATAATATCATGCCCCATGTGAGGAAATGACTATTCTATACTCTTTGGTAAAATCTTGATACTCAAGTTTCTCTTGTCTTTTAGATTTTGTAAAGGGGTCTCTATAATCTTGCAATATAAAATACTATTGGGAGAGCATCATATAATATGATTAAATATAGCTCTAGTCTCTATGACCAGAAAAGTCTCACACTTTATCTTATTGTATGAGCTCATTTAAAATATAGATGACTTAATGCCAATTTGTGGAGATTAAATATCATAATGCAGAATTGTTCTGAGTTACCTGGTTTCTACATTCACTTCTCCCTAAACACCTGCCATTTATTTTGTGTTTCCTAAAGGACTTATCAAAAATATTACTATGGCAATTGCTAATCAATATTTTACAGTAATATAAGCATGGAAGTTGTATATGGAGAATCCAAACTGATTTTCAACTAGCAGTATCACACACTTGCGTGAGTTCTAGGCTTTCCTGTCAATGAGTATTATTCCCAATTACTGCCTAGTTTCCTAACACACTTTTCTTATGTACTTTTTAATTTATCTTCTCCAGCTTGTAATTTCATTTAATGCCTACCCCTTTCATTTACTTCATTAAATTTTTCTCCACTAGAATTTAAAATGTTTATGTAAACTATAAATGAAAATTATCCACAAAAATATTTGATTTATTACTATATTGCCTACAACAATGTCTCATATATAACAGATTCTCAATAAATATTTTCTGGAGAAACGAATGAATGAATAAAGGTCAGCTTGGTTATCAACATTCGCAAGAATTCTTCCTTGCTTCTCCCTCTAGTTCCATTAAAGTAAAGTAGATGGCTTTCCACATGAGAATGCCCATGATAATATACACACATTCCTATTATTGTACATGTTAAGTACATGTACAATTATTTCAGAATTATTTATTGATATGTCTGTTTATCTCTAGAGCAGATTATACACATTGAACATTCAACAAATATGGAACAATTGTATGGATGAATTTATTGTTAATACTAAAAGTATATTTATGTGTGTGCATGTGTATTAATATGGTATTCAGATTTATTCCAGCTTTCAGTTGATATGTGAGAATCATCAGTGTTCTTAGTGATTGGGGTGAATGACAGAGAGGTTTTGGCCACCAACTTTCAACAAACTGCCTTAAGGCAGAACAAAATTAGTTTATTTTAACTTCAGAACAAAAACTGTAAAGCAGGCCCGAATCCTACTGCAATTATTTTTTGCCTTATTTGTGATGCTACAGATATCACCACATAGTAATTATTTCAAAGAATTATTACAGTAACCTTGAATTTCACCTAAGAATAATGATCAACTATCAGTCACACCTTTCATTATGTAACATATTGTTAATATGCCAAGAATCTACAGATAATTTAGAGATATCCACACAGCATCCATGACAAAGGTTGCTATGATATCTGTACCTTAAAATGTGATAAGAAACCAGGAAAGTAGATGGCAAATGGCATATGAAAGTCAAGGCAAAAATGGATCCATTAACAGAAAGAAAAATAACATATGAAGAAGGGAAATTCATTTGATAATCCATAGTTTTTGCTTTATTTTAGTAGTTATTTTTAGTAGGGACATTTACTAGTTAGTAGTCAGTGTATGAGGCCAAATGGGCAGCAGATGATCTATAATAACCATGGAGAACAGCAAAACAAAATTTTTTTAAAAGTATCTGATATTAAGGTTGTTATATGCAACTCTTTTATATGTTGTGTAGTTGCTTTTATTGCTGTCTCATTCAAATAAAATTCACTAAAAACATACATGATCCACAAACCTGTGCAGAATGACAATACAAATACTCCCAATGCCTAATAAAACCAGCAATTACAATTGTTGCAGAAAACTTTGATATCTTTTCTCTGTTTACATTTAAAAAGGGTGACTCTGACATTTATATATATCTTCTTCTTTCTTAACTGAATAACAACATTTCAATTAACAAAAGCCCTTCAAACTATGATTTTCATACCATTTATAAATAAAACAATGTTGAAATAGACTTCCTCTATCAATTACAATACTTGACATATTTTAAAGTCTGGCATGAATATGAAGGAAATGTTTTAGCTAAATCAGTTTTCTTCATGATTTATGGATAGATGCTAAGATACAAAATATTTTGATTCTGTTTTGAAATAATTATGGACAGATTGTAAGATTTTACACTATTTTTTTTACATTGTGGACTTCTAGGATTTATATTGATGAATTGAAAACATTTTAGTGAAATATTTATTTTGAGATGAAATTTTTGAAGTTATCTCAAATTTGTTTCAATTATTTTTATAATATGGAGATAAAATATTTAAATTACTTTATATTAATTCATTTTTCTTTCATAAATTAGACAACAAAGATAAGATTGATTCTACTTTTTAATCTATACCAAATGTTGTGACTGATATGTTCTGTCTTTCACATTTTTGTTTTGTATCATTTCTACTGGGCGCATTTTGCTTGATAAAATTTGGAGACAGTTTACAAAGAATATTTAGTTCTCTTATTAAATTTAATGAATGACAAATTTTATCAAGGATAATTTTATTGCTGATATGTTTAGATTTACTGAGGGTTATATAAAGTTTGGACATTATTAACAAGACAGGAATTCCCTATCAGAATCTTATATGTAAAAATGTGACTGTATGTAATCAAGTCTATAGTTTACCTTGTTTTATTTTTTTCTGTTGTTTTTTTCTGATAGCAATATTCACATTGAAAGATTAATGATGTAAATGCTTATATTTACTTTTTATGAATTTCAAATCCTTGAAAGCTCAAATTTCTTTTTTTTGTCTCCCTTCCACCCCACTGCCTGCAGTTTATGGAGGATCTTTTTTCCTTCAGAAGATAAAAATTTTATTCTTGGTTATTTTGAATTTGTTTTAAAAGAATTTGTTGATGAGCTTATATGTTATACATTTATCTGTTTATCTCTTCTCTTATACCCTTGCAATTTTTAATGAATCCACCATCTTTATATACAAGGATATGATAGTATGTAGCATTATTAGGCCTAAGATTAAGGAACTGGGTATGGCAATGGTTTATGTGTTCTCAGGAGAAGTGTTTGGGAACAAATCATCATCAAAATGCCCTCCTTATGTGTGTGCTGAAGTAAATTAAAAGAAATTATAGTTTTGAGGACAAAATTGCAAATATTCTTTAAAGACACTTTTCCAGACTCCTTTTGATGACATACAGGAAGGTGATTGCCAAGTTGTCCTTAGTGGAGAGAACTCATGAGATGACACTTGTGATATTATATTATTAAAAAGTATATAACTCATAAGATCTGAGAGACCCTTTATAAGAATCATACTGTATCATGCAAGTGTTGACTCCCTAGGTATGAAACATAAAAAACAAAGAGAAGACTCCTGGATATTTTATTGGCTAAATTCTGTGTTATCTGCAGTGTGATCCTTAACTGAAGAGCAAAAAGTAAGTGCTGATATGGGCCCTGTTTTGCAATTTGTAATTGTTGACTGAGTTAAACTATTTCTGGGGAGAAAGGCCAGGTGGGATCACAGATCTTTGGCAGATGGAGGTTTTATGGGATACATGAATGTTTTAGAGTATGCAAATAATGTTACACGTTAGCTAAAACACATAGAAAATGTAAAAGAAGGAAAACAAGAAATTGTTTCAAGAAGTAACCAGGTAAAGGGGTTCTTTGCAGTTCATGTTTTTTTTAGCTATACTATACAACTGTTTATTTTCTCACAGTGTATGTAATTGAAAGGTTGGCAGTCTTTCAAAACTGAGTTGATAATATTCTTAGTGTTGGGTTTTGTATTTTTTTTAATTTGATAGATAGGGTAAAAAGTAAAGGTGACAATACTAGTAGGAAAATCTATATCATAGGAGGTATTTGATAAAATGATAAATAACTTAGAAACAAACACAAGCAAATACAGCAAACTATGGTGTAATAAATCCTTATAATCCACCAAACAAATTCTTATATGGATAAAATACTTTTCTTCAAAAGATAGGGTTTCTTGAAAAAAGATTAAACATTTTGGGTAAAAGCAATAGTTTTGGTAATCCTGGCACTCTATGCCTTCATTTTCAAATGAGGCAGTCATACTGAAGAAATAGGAACTTTGATTATAATTTTATGTTTTAAAAATATGTATCAAGCCATAGATGGTCTTGAGACAAAGAAGGTGAAATTGAAGTACACCTAAATCAAACTTCACACAGGATTTCATTTTCCAGCTCTCGCTTTTTCTGTCTTCCTCCCATCTGAGCACACACATCTTTTACTCTGTGCTCTGGATAATCATGGCTGGTAAAGCTTTGTACCTGGAAGGAATTCCATGAACCATTTTCTGCCTTCAGCAGAATTTGGACATAGTTGTCACTTCTTCTTTATTGCAATCAGTATCTCTTGTTCTGATGAAGACTATCAAGATTGACTAATCCAGAATGATTTCTTCTCTTTTTTTAAATTACAACAGCACTTAGTATCTATACAAATTTTTATTACTCACTCATTGATTTCAACATAATTCTATTTCTTGTTAATTGTTCCCAAGTTTTTATGCCATGGTAAATATCCTCAAAATCAATAATTTAGTTTAGTGTCCATTTCATTAAACAAACATTGTCAAGCAAACCCAAAGAAGTAATTGAGTGACAAGAGATAGACAATTTGATATTGTAGAATTTTCCTTTTTCTTTTGCAGATAACTGAGAAGTGTCTGCAAAATAAAAGGGAATTTCTAACATAGTATTCTATTCAAGCAAAGTGGCTTCAATTTAATAACTGCAGCTCCAAAGTACACATCCTTGACCTTTGCCATATTTGGGTGTGTGCACCTGGTTATGGTGGATAACTGGAAATAAGTCTTCTCTCAACTTGGTCTTCTGTTAGGTCTTTATAGTTTTTAATGCAATTATTACAACTTGCTATAACTCTGTCCATTAAGAGAAAATCCTGACCCTCTCAAAAGAAAATTACAAAGGAGAGACAAATGTTGTCATTGAATTCTTCTAGTACAATGACATTTCACCAAGAGATCAAGGGATTGTCCTTTTCTCTCTATTTGTCTTTTCTGTATTTCCTTATGCCCTATTTTATTACTTTCTCATTTAGTATTATATTTCTTAACCTCAACTCCTGATACCATTGGAAAAATAATAAGAATTACTAATAATGATTACTATTTTCTAGATCATTTTCTAAGCACTCATTCAATTGTGCAACTACAATACACAACAGGTGCCTATTTTAAGTCAGGAACAATAAAACTTAAGGATTCAAACTTGTCCAAGGTCCACATCTGGTCAGTATCAAAATTTTAATTAGGCCAGCCAGCTGAGGAAACTTCTGTGCTAGAGGAAGCCTCACACTCTGTTCAAAGTTCCATCACACATTTCCTCTTTCAGTACAGCATTTTCTTCCTTTTTGAAATAATTCTTATTTAAAATTTCTTTTCTTACGGCTGGGATTGTGGCTCAGCGGTAGAGTGCTCACGTAGCATGGGCTTGACCCAGGTTTGATTCTCGGCACCAAATAAAAATAAAGGCATTGTGTTGTGTCCATCTACAAAAAAAAAAAAAAGAAAGAAAGAAAGAAAAGGATTCTCTCTCTCTCTCTTTAAAAAAATTTCTTTTCTTTTAGTTATTACTCTATATTCACTATGTTCCTTCTGAAGAAAGTCTAAATTCTTAAAAGAGAACCCCTTTGATTACAAGTTATACAATTTCAGTATGAGTAACACAATTATGAGTTTGATGCTTAAGCATCAAAATATGGTTATTAAACCACTAATAAGTTTAGAATTTTATTTCTAACTCCTTCCTGAATGCAAAAGTGTAAGGTCTCAGTATTAGTATTTGAGAATTTCTTATCCTTCAGAACATGAAGATCATCTATTACTTATAAAGATTTATTATTTTCAGTCAAAATCAGAAGTTCATATCAAGAAGAGGTGAAGTCTATATAGCATATTGTTAAAACACTTATGGTGCTTCAAATAATAACTTGTTTTCTGCAGCAAAATCATCTCTGATTTAGCAAATGCCTCTCATATTTAAAAACTTGACCTCACATTGTTGGTACTTTTCTAGGAAAATAGAGCTTCACCATTAATAATTTGAGTAATTTAAGCTGTCTTTTGTCTGGGTAGTTTCTGCATAATGAAGATAGCTACTCAGAGTGGTCTAAGGTTACTAATTCCTTGGTAAGTCCCAGTAAGTCTTCTGATGAAAACATAATATCCATTTACAAGAAATGACTTTTTAATCCACTGTGAGGAGAGTAAGATTTCTGGATCACATGCTTAAACATCAAAATATAGTTTTAAAATTTTCTGTACAATAATAAAAAAGGAAGAGGATTCTAATTTTCTAAGGGACAATCTAGGAAAGATAAAAATACTCCAAAAATCTTAATTGGTTCCTTTTTTACATAACATTTAGGATTCATTTTGACATAATTATAAAATCATGGAATATAATTTCCTCTAATACAGTCCCCAGGACCAAATCTATTAAAGAGGGAGAGAGTAAATTTCCAAAAGTTACCTAGGATAGCACACAAAGTTCACAAAAAGTTCACATGAGATGTGTGTATGTGTGTGTGGGTGTGTGTGTTTTCACAACTAAGTGTGGAAAAATAGCACACACATACGTATATATTCTCTAATACCTTAAGTATCTTTGAGTAAGACAGTACATATATATCAATACCTGGTGCAGTCATATGCCATAAAATCAACTGCAGTGCTTCAAGGGTCTGAGACAAATTGAATACATATAAATATGCAGTTGGAAGAACCTGATCTGTCTTCTAGATCACATGAGTGATAGTTCTTTAATAATTTAGAAAGTCAGCAAAACGTGGTCAGTTCACATCTGGAAATAAGGAAACAGAAGTTGATACTTGAGAAGAAGCAGGGAGTAATGATTTAAGATCATCAATGAATTCACAAATAGGGGTATCACATGTTCCAAATATTTTTTTTCCTTCTGATGCTTATATGATAGATATATGAACAGTTTCTTTTGACTAAGTGCCAAGATCATTTCCATCATTTCAAAATTCCTCTTACTAGACCAGGGCCAGAGAAGACATGTTATTGCAGGTACTTAAAATGGCTTATTCCAGTGTATCAAATGGAAATATTTTTGTTATATTAGAAACACTCTATATATTTCTGTCTTTATAACAATCATTCTTTAGATTCAGAGAGAGAAAGCTCTATTCTCAGGTAACACTTGACTAATGAAAAAATTTTTTCCTGGTTCACTTTGTGTATTTATTTTCTATTGCTGGGTAATACATTAGCACAAACCTATGCTAGCTAAAAACAGCACACATTTATTCTCACGGTTGCCGTGCACCAGGAGTTCTATCATGACCTACTCTAGTCTTCTGCTGGGGATCTCACCAGCTATAGTCAAGATGTCAGCAGAAGCTGCAAGCTGATCTGAGGCTGGGAATCCTCTTTTAAGATCACACAGTTGTTGGCAGAATTCAGCACTTTGAGGTTGGAGGACTGAAGCCCCCAACTATGAAAGGCTGCCTGCAGTTCTATGGCAGTCAGCTCTCTTCAAGGGATGGTTTATTTCACAGCAACATGCTTTTCTAAGGCTGGTGAATGAGTTTTTCACTCCAGCCTGCTACAATGTAGCCTTGTATAATGTATCATACTCTTAGATGTTCCTTGTTATTACCTTTGCTATATTCTATTGGCTAGATCAAGTCAGTTTCTGCCCATTGTCATGGAATGGCAATTACAAAATATCTTAAATACTAGGACATAGGAATTATTGGGAGTCATCTAGGGTGTGTCAAACACACTTTACCTGCTTTAGTAAATTGACCAGAGTACATTTTGTTCATCAGTTTTGTCTTAAATGCATTTATATCATAATACACATAATAACAAAATGACCTATATTCATGTTTTTCTCCTCCATCCTAGAGTCACTTAAATTCCTATCTCCAGAATAAGCTAACAGGTATTTACTGTTTTTTCTAAATGAATTATGTAATTAGTAGATAAATAAAATAATGAATGTGCAAATGATTTATATTTATTAAAAATATCAATACAAGACAATGTGAGTAGTACCTCACATTGGTACTAAGGCCTTTCATGCCATTAAGAACACTGGATTTGAGCAGACCTTGAGATGTGGTAGCATGGTAGAGCTGATGAATCACAAAAAATAATAGAAGAAGTAGAGGCAGGAATAAAAACTGAGTTCCACAAACCAAGCAGAAGGTTCTGATAGGGTGTACACAGCAAGATGCTTCTAGTTATGTGAGGCCCCAGAGGCCATCTTTATAAGTCTCTTGTTTACATTTTAAACCACAGGTGAGATTTCAGAAGTATAGGGCGAAAGTATTACAGCTATTCATGTTTAAAACTATCCTTAGAAACCTCTTTCTGTGCCAGACAATAATATTTCCACATCTCTCAAAATGGCTATAACATATATTTGATGAAATCAGGACTCCTGAACAATTTCTTTTTTATTTTGCCCATGTAATTTCAAATTTCATACACATGAATTACTCAATATTTTTATATTTATCATGTTTATAAAGTTTTTTGACCAATGCATAAACCATGCACAGTGTTTTTAGATCAATTTGTGTTACTTAATAAATTAAATGCAGCCTTTCCCCTTCTCTGTGACAACCTGTGTCAAGTATTTTTAATACTTAACTCACTAATTGGAATTCCTTCCTACTCTTTCCTTTTATTAACTAACCTCTTGGTGAAAGACCAACCAGCTGTTATTTTCAACCTACTTTTAAACAGATTTTTAAAAGTGTGGTATTCCAGACTTCTAAATGCTTAATCTTTCAAGCCAGCAAAACTCTCTGTATATAGGCCAATTAAGGAAGCAGAAAGCACAGCCATGGTTTCATAAATTACATTTGGTATCAGACAACATCCCAAAGATAACCTCTATCCCTCCCCTCTTAACTCCCATATCTTCTTTTCCAATTTTCTTCCAATTTAATCTTATTCTCATAATGCTTAAATCTGAAAAATCTGATCAGTATAAAAGTTCAAACTCGTTCGAATCTCTATTTAGAACACTTGACATGCCCAAAATATCAATCAACCTCTTAAATGTATTGCACTCACATTGTAGGAGGAAACACTTTGCATTCTCCCAGCCTGCCACTCCCACCACCCACTCTACAAGTCAAAATCAAAGCCACAATTTTGTTGCCATGGTTAACCTCAGGAAGGACAATGCATCTCTAAAACTAAGTAACAAAAGTTCATTTTTTATTGATCATTCAATCATGAACCTGTTTTCCAGTAAAATGAAAAGATGATCTAAATCAGTCTCCTTTGCTAAAGCGTATCAGAGATCTTTCATCTTAATTATTACATGATTGCAGCTGCTGCCATTTCATTCTAGGTGAGTCATTCCAAGGCATGTCACTCTGATCACCTTCTACTTGTCACCCTTGATTAATCCAGTCCTCTACTCACTTTGCTTTTGCTTAACTACATCAAGTAGCTGTTGCTATGAAAATTCAAATTGTAAGAACCTCACTTGTTTAAAAACTGTCAAAATCCTTATATATTTTATGGAATCAATTTTCTCAGTATACTCACAATAATTTTGCCTTCAAAAGTCAATGGAGTTAGATAATTGAAAAAGTTTCACATGGTGGGTATTGAATTAAACTTTTAAAATAGAAGGTGGTTTGTGCTAGCAATCAGGATCAAATTCAGTGGCACACAATAAAAAATGTGTGAATTTTATTTTGAAAGCTTAGTAAGAATGACACTAGTTTACAAAAGAAAGCCTTGATTAATCAAGTAAATACTATATAAATGTTGCTTAACTAAATGCAAATACAAGTTTTTCTACTTTAATATTTAGGTGATTTTTAAAATTAATTTATTTTAATTAAGTATATATGACAGCAGAATGAATTTTGATTTATTGTACACAATTGCAGCTCAACTTTTCATTTATCTGGTTGTACATGATGTAGTGTTAAACCATATGTGCAGTCATACATGTACCCAGGGTAATGATGTCCATCTCATTCTACCACTCACTTTAAGAATTCAGATCCATACTAACACACATATTCTCTCTCTCTCTCTCTCTCTCTCTCACACACACACACACACACACACACACACACACACACACAATGTGGATAGCGTGGATAGCTTTTGTTTGGTATTTGGTATACAGAAATTAATCTGGAGATTTCTGTTGCATAAGTCACCAAGAAGACAGCTCCACAAAGTGTGGATCGGAGAGATTCAAGGAAAGAAAGCTTTGAAAAATATTTTAACAATGAACACTTCAAAACTGCATTGGAAGAGAAATTTTCAAGGACTGGAAACTAATAGTTTGGCTTTATGCTTTATGTGGCAAGTAGCTAAATTATGTTGGTTGTGTTCTAATGTTCTCTTTTCAGGGTTATATGGGCAGACACATTGTAAGCTGCCAATCTGACTCCTAGCCAAAGGCAGATTGGAGTTTGTACCTTTGCAATGTGTGGTGTAATTCTCAGTCTTTTCCATAATTTGTCTCTTCATTTTTTCCCATTAAGTACCTAAAATTAAAATGCCCAACTTTGCACTCAACAGCTGTATACTTCAGAAAATCTGGTCTCTGGACTTTGCAGTATCAGGTCCTTTCACTCCTGTTTTGTCAATCTTTACCAGTACATATTTTTGCTTCAGAAAATTAATATGCTCAAATTTCTCCTTCATATAAATAAAAGGATTCTTCTTTCTCCACAAGTCTTTCTCTTTTTGGCCTTCATGCTCTCTCTGTCATGGTTCTCCTCCTAGACTTCTGCAATTCCTTCTGTGTTTTAGACAAGCTTCCCTATTTGCCCAGTGTTGTTCAAAAAATAGTTGTTTTTGGTGGTCTTACTGTGCATATTCTTCTGATTATTCAATGCATTCATTTTTATCCCATGATCTACATTTTTATTTCTGTAAAAATTGCTATCCCTGAATTTCTTCAAGCTTCTTGTTCATATATCTCACCATTTACATCTCTTTCTGGGTTTTCCTGGGAAATACTCAAATTCAGTATGTACCAAAAATAGCTATTTTTTTCCTCCTGCATCTAAGCACATGGCACTAGCCATCTGTTCACTTAGTCGTGTCAGAAACCTAAAAACTCTTTACCTCTTCATTCAATCTTCACATAGATTTCTGAGCTTCATTGATTCTGTTTTTTGATATTTTGCAATTTCATCTCATTATAAAACACTTAATACTTAGTTTAGATTCTCATTGGTCATTTGAGTATTGCTTAATTGTTTTTCTTTCCGTGGTCTTAGCACTGAAGAAGATTCAGAATTTTCTGGCTCAAACACAAATCTGACCATGTGTCCATGCTACTGATAGGCCAAAATTCTTTTAAAGGTCAAACAATGTTTCAGTCCGAATATGAACTTCCAAAACTTGTCAGATCCCAGTCATTATTTGAATCCTAATCCTCTCTCACTGAAACTTGATAGGTCACTGTGACTGCTTTGAGAAAAAGAAGTGATTCTCTTTAAATTCTGAGGTTAAGAAAAAAAAAAAAAAGCAATACATTTCCTCCTGAATCTATATTCAGATATTCATTTATGGAAACCAATCACTAATGTGAACCCAGGTAGCTTGGAGGGTCCACAGGTAGGTGTCATGGCAAGAAGCCTCAATGAAGATTCAGATTGTAAACTGGTATCAGTGATGATCCTGTGAGTGATCACATGTGAGTGAATGGACCTGACAATAATCAGTTTCTAGGGATTATCATTGACAGTCTTTAAGTCGTCCAGCCTTAGATTGTGTGGATTATGATAAACCAAAACAACAGCAACAACAACAACAACAACAACAAAATTGTAACCCTCTTGGGATCCTGATATATAATATTAGTGAACATAATCAATGGTTTGAAAAATTTTATTATGGAGGAATAAGTAATCAGAGTCATTTCTCCATGATTGACTAACTTCCTTGTCTTATGAATGTATGTGCTTAGGAGTTGCTACACTGTGATCTGATTATGTTGAAGTAAAAGTAAGTTTTTTTTTTTTAAATTGATCAAGCTTCATGTGTACTGAAAACATGTTTAAATCTCTCATGAATGCAAGTATGTTTTAATGTTAGCAAATCTATCCAGGGATCAAAGGACCCATTTTATCTCTAGAAATTATTTTTCTAAAATTGCTTTAAGATTTTAGTTATACATATAGTCATATCAAATATTTGAGTTAGTATTCATATTTGCATACTCTTATTTTCAACCTGTGTGTATATTTTGTTTAGCATATACCTTTGTGAATAACACATAGTTGAAAAATTTTAAAATCCAGTTTAAAAATTCCCTTTAAGTGCAATAATCACCTCATTGACTTTAGTTCTTATCATCCATATCCTTTTTCCTTTTATCTTGTGATTACTTTTACTCATATTTCTTCTTATTTTTAGGTTTTATGCTTTGATAGAAATTGAATATTTTATTCTGTTTCTTACTTTCCATGTTTGGAAATAATACTCTTTTTTTAATGTTTTTGTGGTTACCACAGAAATTACAGCATGCCTCCTTCATTTTTAAAAAAGTACAGAATTGATGACTTTTCTAATACCACAAAATGTGCTACCATTGTGCAATAAGTCTAAATATTTCACTTCCAAATATTTTAAATTCTTATTATTTTACAAAACTAATATTTTATTGTTTGGTAGAATGCCTTTAAATGTGATACTTTTGTCTTTAACTTTACCCCACATATCTCTAAATATGTCTTTATATTCTATATGATTTTGTATTTCTATACTATGTTCCATGAAGATTTTTTAAGTCTCTATCTTCTAATTGCTGATTCTTTATTTAGCTTTTTGGATCAGTCCTAAAACCATGTGTTGATGGTTTAAACAAAATTGTAATATTATAATTACATTTTATTCTTATTTCTACTGTTTCTTTTTTTGTTTTTTTTCCAAATATCTTTTTTCATTTTAATATTATTCTATTTAATTCATATTTAAATTCACTTTTAATGACCTTTTATTATATTTTTACACGACAGTTGAGTATATTTTGAAATATCATGCATACATAGAATAAGTATAACTTGTTCCAAGAAAGATCTCATTATTGTTGATGTGGAGTTACACTGGGCATGTATTAATATATGAGCATTGGAAAGTTATGTCTGATTTATTCTACTATTTCTCCCTTTCCTTCTCTTCATTCCCCTTTGTATAGCCCAGTGAACTTCTAATATTCTCCTCCTTTGTTGTGAGTTAGCATCCACATATCATAGAGAACATTCTGCCTTTGCTTTGGGGGAACTGTCTTATTTCAACATTTCTCTTAGCATAATATTCTCCAGTTCCATCCATTTACCAGCAAATGTCATTCTTCTTTATGGCTGAGTAATATTCATCATGCATATATACCACATATTCTTTATCAATTCATCTGTT